>NC_137695.1:120460596-121660596 GCF_964034855.1 Anser brachyrhynchus
CATTTGGAAGGTCTTTGAAGTCATGCTATTGCTACAGCTAGCTAATACAAATCTGTATACAAATGATGTCAGTTTGACTGCTCTTGCTTATACCACCCGTCTTTATCACATTTTCCTTGACTTTACCTTGACTTTTTTTTTTTTTTTTGCTAGAAGAGAGGAAATATAGTTAGTATGTATCTCTGAAGGCTTTATTCTTCAATCATTGTTCAGCCAAAACTTTTATCAGATGTGTTGAACAACATAGGATTACCATGACACACATGGCTTTCCTTCGTGTGAAAGCTAAACTATAAGGAGAGCACTGGACTGCACCAGATCTTGACCTGATTTTAAGTTAGGATGCAGCTACAGTATGAACCCAGACATGATGATAGAAACTGTTTCTAGGTACAGTGTATTACACATAATCTCTAATACCTGAATTTACCAAACTATAAGATAAGAGATTAGGGCATACAGCATTTGGAATTTACATTTACTGATGCTATGAAATTAAAACCTAGAAAGACAGAAAGATAGAAGATAGAAATATATAAATAGAAATTGCAGGCAATGTACAGCTTGAATCACAAAGGTCTCATTGTTTAATAGAGTTAAATCCAGTTGGAGGCCGGTCACTAGTGGAGTCCCTCAGGGCTCAGTACTGGGGCCAGTTCTCTTTAATAACTTTATCGATGATCTGGATGAGGGGATCGAGTGCACCCTCAGTAACTTTGCAGACGACACCAAGTTAGGTGAGTGTGTCGATGTGCTTGAGGGAAGGAAGGCTCTGCAGGAGGATCTTTATAGGCTGGACCGATGGACTGAGGCCATCTGTATGAAGTTCAACAAGGCCAAGTGCCGGGTCCTGCACCTGGGACGCAACAACCCCAAGCAGCGCTACGGGCTGGGAGAGGAGTGGTTAGAAGGCTGCCTGGCAGAGAAGGACCTGGGAGTATTGGTTGATAGTCAGCTGAATATGAGCCAACAGTGTGCTCAGGTGGCCAAGAAGGCCAACAGCATCCTGCCTTGCATAAGAAGCAGTGTGGCCAGCAGGTCTAGGGAAGTGATTGTCCCCCTGTACTCGGCTTTGGTGAGGCCACACCTCGAGTACTGTGTTCAGTTTTGGGCTCCTCGCTACAAGAAGGACATGGAGGTGCTTGAGCGAGTCCAGAGAAGGGCAAAGAAGCTGGTGAGGGGTCTGGAGAACAAGTCTTACGAGGAGTGGCTGAGGGAGCTGGGATTGTTCAGTCTGGAGAAGAGGAGGCTCAGGGGCAACCTTATTGTACTCTACAGTTACCTTAAAGGAGGCTGTAGCGAGGTAGGGGTTGGTCTGTTCTCCCACGTGCCTGGTGACAGGACGAGGGGGAATGGGGTAAAGTTGCGCCCGGGGAGGATTAGGTTGGATATTAGGAAGAACTTCTTTACTGAAAGGGTTGTTAGGCATTGGAATAGGCTGCCCAGGGAAGTGGTTGAGTCGCCATCCCTGGAGGTCTTTAAAAGACATTTAGATTTAGAGCTTAGTGATATGGTTTAGTGGAGGACTTGTTAGTGTTAGGTCAGAGGTTAGACTCAGTGATCTTGGAGGTTTCTTCCAACCTAGATGATTCTGTGATTCTGTGATTCTGAGATAATCTAATCAGGTGAGTTTTACTAAACCACTCTGGTAAGTAAGAAATGCACTTAGGTTTAGTAAAACCTTATTTATTAATAAGGCATCAAGAGTGTAGCATGCCTAGGATGAACCAAACAAAATACTGCAACTGGCAAATCTTTTTTAGGCAAAAGTTGAACAGGGGTTTTCTGACTACCTAGTCATATCATACATGTGATGGTACTGAAAACTACATATATATACACGTCTATAAATCCTCCTGCTGAATTTCATTTTATTAGTGTTAGCTACTGTACATGCACACAATTCAGCTTAACACCGGGGAATTCTACACCAGCAGACTTTTGGTGCTCTGAGAATTGCACAGAAGCCTGCAGGGGAAATACACATTAAACTTGTAATTTCTGGGTCCCAAACCATCAACAACATGATTATCTTTACTCTCCATGTTCTGATCAACATTGCATAGTGCCTTCCTAGCACAGCTGGTGTGTGTAGATCCATGTTAAATCCATGACTTTCTTCCTCTATTTTTTTCTCTGAAATTATCTCCAAATGTCTTTTGTCGTGTCAGTTGTAATCTGCACAAGTCTCCTCAAAGGTAACACCTCTTTGAAAAGTTTCATCTGTTTGCTAATCTTTCCTATCTGCCTCTAGATTTCTCCATACCTAGAGCATTCAGTGAGGTCTGCTGGAGTTATGTCAATAAAGGATAAAGCATTAGATTATAAACTTTTCAGGAGAGCAAACATAGCTTAATATTTGTTTATAAAGTGCTGTGTAAATTTGAGGGACTGTAAATTTTTATTGCTAATAATCATGACTCTGAATTACAGAGATTTCAGGAAAGGTCATATATTCCAAGTAGAGTCTACGATATATTAAAGCATTCAGAAAATTTCATTAAAGGAGTTCCAAAAGTACTTCACAATTTCAATAAACGACTCCTGCGGATTGAAGATGAAAAATGTAGACACCTTTATGGCCTAGTTATACTAGATAATTGTTTGAAAACATCCATGGAAGGGGAAAAACATTGCTATGCCTTTATATTTTATCTACATTGGTACAGTTTGCAAAATATTTTATGTTATGTTTTTAGCCTACTTACAAATTATATGTATATATATATATTTAGCCTACATGATAGTTTCTCCAAATATTTGAAAACCAAAATAATTTGTTAGAATATAGTATTTTATCTCTAAGACATGCAAAGAATACCAAAAGGTTTTCAGCTGCTAGCAATATGATCCTAATTGGTTTTTAAATGTTGTCATTAAGTGTTTACATTGGCAAACACAACTAAAGACATCATCACAAACATTACATTTGTATATAATAAAGTTATATTTTAAAAACCTTCATAGTTTAATATTGTATAAAATAAAATACTATAGCATAAGAATGACGGTATTTTTCACACATCAAACTTGTTGAATATAGTAGAGTATTAAATATATTCTTAAAGCTAAAACAGATATTAATGTTGGCCCAAAATTGAGATGTTATTCTGAATCATTACTGACAGAGAAATGTGGATATGAACATCATTCGGGTTCATCAATTGGTTTATAGAAGCATATATAAGTATATATAAGGTTTATATAAGTATAAATACATTAATTAGAAAGGAGTAATAGAGTTTTCCTATTCTTAGATGATCATTAAAATAATACATCTACTAATATAGTCCATCTTTTTTTTTTTTTAGTTTGGTAGACACTGAAGATCAAAGCATATTGGGGTGTACTATGAGTGCATTTCAGACTGCAGAAAAGGGCAAAATGGGATTTCAAGAATATATTTGATATTACAATGCACTCTGTTTCATTTGCCTTATACCTGTTCCATTCAATGTGGAAATATAAGTTAAGCTGTAATAATTTTTTTCCTTTATATTTCCTGTCAAAAACATCAAAGACCTCCTCAAAAAACTGAAAGAAGTTGGTAATAATTTGAATTATCGACTTTTCAGTTTTATTATTGATATTGAGTCCATTTGAAAGTGCTGAACCACACAGGGTTTGGAAATGAAATCAGAAACATTCCTTATGCTTTATATGTGTTTTAGTTATATCAAATTTGTCTTTTCTTCTTCGTTCTACAGGAAGTGACTGGTTTCTGGAAAAAGTAGAAATCACAGATGCATCTAGGAATTCAGTGTATTGCTTCAACTGTAACAGGTCAGTAGATCAGTTCATTATTACTCTGTAGGTGCTGTTTTCTTCATAACAACAACTACTAGTGGTCTTTTTAGTCTCTCAGTTGTTTCTCTTCCGGTTTCCTAAAACAGTACGAATTTTGAAACCATGCTGTTTTTCTATCAGTCCATCCCTGGTAACTTTTGAACCTTTTGACCATTTTCCATCTAATTTGCCAGAAGAATATTTAGAGGAAGACATTGTATTTTTCCATGGTATTAAAACTGGATGGCTGTAGAAGAGACAGACGTATTTGAGTGCCTTTGCTGAGAGAAGATAGTAGTATGCCATTTTCATGAAGTAGAAGCTGTCTGGTGAACCATTGCACAAGTATTAGCACATATGTAGCTCTGACTAGCATATCATATGTACACAGACATGAGAGGGAATTAGAAATAAGGGATGGTGGGTGGATAGTAGGATATGGCAGTATAGATACAATTCTGGAGAAAAAAGTTTTTTTTTTTTTGTTTTTAAAATAGAAACATTAAAATCCTTCTGTTTCAATGTCTACCTAGTATCGGTCTAAGATATGTTCAGCTGAATGTAATAAAGTTAACAGAATTTTTTTTACAATGACACGTAAGAGGTAAATTTAGAAATTTATTCAGATAAAGGGGTTTTAGGGCAAACAGGTTCTAATGTACAAAGGGAAGATCCACTTCAGTCTGTGTCAAACTGAAACAATACACTTTCAGAAGTTGCAGATTAAACTGAAAGGTATATTTGGGGTGACCATCCATTACAGCATACAGTTTGCAGCTTAATACATTTCAGAGTAAACAACAGAAGCAAATACATTCTTGTCTTTCTAAGTGTAAAATAAAATTTTAATGCATCTGGAGAGCAGAGAAGTATGACATCTTACAAGTTTTCAATATCTAGGAAGAGGGATGTTGCCTGGTGATCTGAAAACATAAATGGTAGCCAAGAATATTTAATTTAATTCTTCAGAATGTTTCTGTAAACTTGACAATTCATCAAAGCCAAATCTCAAACCTGCAACCAAAAAAAAAAGCATCTATTTTTTTAAATTTTATTTTTTATTCCTGGATAATCGGTTAGACTCTACAATCTAAGTCATGAGAGTGCAGAACTGTTAGCAGCCTCAACAGAAGCTTCAAGCCCTCAGTGCCTGACAATCCTGGTCTGCAGCTTGCAGGGGCCAGCTCTACAAAACATGATTAATGTCATGCAATATCTCAGAATATATCTCTACACAGCACTGCACTAAAGTCTTCATGTAGGTTCCATAAAACTTCCTCCAAACACATGTTCTAATCTTCTAGATACCTAAATTTAAGTTAATGGGCATGAGCGAAATTTCTTAGATCACAATATCACTTAGTTGTGCAACACAATCCATGAGAGGATTTTCAACTGATGTCATAGAATCACTGAGTGGTTGGAAGGGACCTCTGGAGGTCATCTTGGTCAACCAGTGCTGAGTGGAGGTGAAGGATCACCTCCCTTGACCTGCTAGCAACACTTCGCCTAATGCAGCCCAGGATACCATTAGTGACCTTTGCTGCAAGGACACATTGCTTGCTCACATTCAGTTTGGTGTCCACCAGGACCCCCAAGTTTTTTTTTCTGCCAAGCTGCTTTCTGTCATCGTGGCACCCCAGAGTATTGACTGACACAGAAGCTATGGGGCACTCCTGAGATACAGGAAACTATAAGTACATGTCCCTTTTCCAGCTTGCACAAAATGCTTATGTCATATCCTACTGGGTAAATAGTGAATGTGTTTATTCTCTCTCCTCCCGCACCCACCCCAACAAAACAAACAAACAAACAAAGATTCCTCTCATATCCTCTGATACAAATGTTGTCTCTAAAAGACATTCATCATTGAGAAATGTGAAAGGAGCTCTGCCTCCTTTACTAACTTGGCATTTTATCTGGCAAGACTAGTTATGTTGCAGCCTGGAACTGTTTGGCTTCAGATGTATCTCCCAGCTGTTCAACAGTGCAATTTCAGATGTGAACTACGTTAATGCTATACCAGCTGGGAATTCCTCCCATACTCGTTACTAAGTAGAAATGACATCAGCTAGTCTGGAATAAGCCTTGCAGAAGCATTAAAAGGAGCAGAAGCTTTGGAAAATCTCTTTGGAAGTGAATGCCATTGCCTCCATGGTTCCAGTTAACCAGTCTATCTGAGTTTTAGATTCAGGCGGGTTTCTGGTATAGTCGATGGTAAAACCCCTGTAGGATCTTATGGGGCATGGTTAAGGCCCACCAGTATTTTGTAAGCCAAGGAGATATGAGAAATAAACAGTTCCTGGTATGGAATAAATGGACAATAGCTTACTATCACAGAACACACTTTCTTACTCTAAAATATCCTGATTTTTGCCACTCAATGAAACAATCTGCTCATCACCTGTTGTTATGCAATCTACACATAAGATGTATGTATATTTAATATAGTTATACAGTTACTTTAAAATCATGCATATATGGATACTGAAAGAAACACCACTCTTCAGATTGGTTACTCCTACTGTATAAGTCAATGTTGAAACTCTCTTAGAAATAAAAAGGTGCAGAAGCAAGCCCTTTGTCTGTTTGTTAAGTTTTATATATAGAAATATAGAATTATTTAGATTGTAAAAGACCACTAAGATCATCAAGCCCAACCATTAACCTAGCACTGCCAAGTCTACCACTAAACCACGTCCCTAAAAGGCATCTACACGTCTTCTGAATATACTGTATCTATGAACATGTTCTATGCTTTTCTCTTTAGGTGGCTTGCTGAGGATGGAAGTGAAGGCAGCACTGTGGTGCAACTTTATCCATAGCTCCTTGTCTTCTGATTCTTTCTGAGTGTACTGCTTATCTAAATTCCTGCTTATTTGATTTACTTGTATTTTATAATTCTGAAGGTATTGTAATTACTGTGAAGGAATGTCAAAACAATGCATTAAAAACATCACAGTAAATTAAACATGTCTAATGTGAACACTGCATTCCAATCCTATTAGAGCTGCTCAAAAATTTTTCATGACTGAAATTTAGAAAACATAAATTGAGATCTGTAACATGGCACTGTGGACTTGAGCTGAGCATTCATGGTGGTAGACATATGTAGTAACGTTTAAACATTTTGATTTCAGTAATAATTTGTGAATAATTTCAATTTAGCTTGGGTCAAATCTGTCAATAGTTATTAAATTGATAAATTGTTTCAATTTCAACATTTATTAAAATTTATATTTCCTCAGAATCATTTTCCAAACAAACCGCACAACTCTTTAGACTTAGCATGTATTACTTCCTTTTCCTACAAGATACCATGTATGTAACAGTCAGGAATAAAGAACGTGTTATTCAGGAGTTCACTCTGTGTTAGTAAGTTTCCCACTGACATTTGATTGCAAAATCTTGTGGCTGAGCCAGAACCTCAGCTAAGAACTTTTAAGAGAGACTTTTCATCATCTGTTATCACTACCATTGCAATAGCTTACCGGGTAACTTAAGCAACTCTCTGTTCAGCTTGCTGATTTTTACAGTACTCATTCTTACGCATCCATCTGCCTCTCTAAATCTATATGTGTGAATGCTTTTACTTCAAAAAATACCAGTTATTTATGAAAATGCACAATAAATAGAAAAATATTTAGCTATAAATGCAGGAATGTCTAATAAGTAGATCAATGTTTGTTTTGGTAAACTTTCATATTGCCAGAGTTGACTGAGTTGACTGAGGAAGAGTTTAGGCTACAGATGAGTCTGAAATGAAATCATGAGTTACACACCACTCGAAGTTTCATGTATGTAATCAGAATACATATACTGTATATTAGTTACATAAGGCATCTCTCTGCTTAATCAAAGACCCCACCCTTAGTACCTCCAAAATTTAAAATCTGTATGAAGATCTGAATTTTAGACATGTTTCACCTTTAAGGCACTACCACACTTTGTAGCAGCAATGTGCTTCCTATAATTATAAGAATTAAATAAATTTCTAATCTATGAAATGTTGTCTGGCTTTTTAGTATGTTTAATGTTTATTTACTCACATTATTATTTGAAATGAAGAATGTTGGCCAGTATCTGCATGGGTGATGAGATTTCAGTTGTTACTTTGACTCAGAAAATAATAAATATAACAGGTCTTGGTAGGTACTTTTATTTTTATCTACCTTATACTTCATCAAAGGAAGAGCTGGTGAAGTGTGGATGTGATCTGAGTGAGCAAAGGAACAGAGTAAATTTCTTCTGAAAGTGCTCTTTTTGCTTACACTGCTACCATGCGCACTGGAATGGATTTAAAATTGTATCCCTAGAGTGCACAGTTCACTTACTTAGTATCAGTATTCATTACACTGAATCACTTCGTTGTGATCTATTATGTGATTTGTTTCATTATTATGTCTTTCATTAATAGTTTGTAATACTAGCTCTCTTTGATGCCATCTCTGATTTATCAAGTGTAAATAATGCCTTCCTAATCTGTTTTTCATTACTAGCAGTGAATACCCTCTTTCAGCAGCTGGCATCCTTATTTGAAAATTATTTCCTCTACTTATACAGTGTACAAATCAGATGTTGGATTCACTTACCTGGATCCAGAGTCACGTAAACACCTCCACCCTTTTACATCCAGAACACCACCACAGAAGAGGGTTTCATTTCAAGTGCATCACGGGTGCTTGCAGCACATATTGCTAGGGGATTACACTTTGATAAGAAAGCTTGAAATACCATAACGTCCTTATCAGGTCTTGCTTCAAAGACATGCCAGTTAGCATATTTAGCTTGCGACGAGAGCTAAACTCTAACCTTGCCTCTTCCACATGGTATACAATGATGCCTGTTGTGTTTGGCACGCAAGTCACTTAATCTGTGTCCCCTGCAAGTGGAAAGGGACAAAAGAGCTGGCCAGAGAAATACTGCAGAGGTGCCAGCTCATGTGCACTCTGTTGTTGCTGCACAGACTAGGAGCCTTGCTTTTCTGCTGCCAGCAGCCCACCCTGTACATAGAGACCCCGAGCATATATGACATCCGTGGTGCCTCCACAGGGAACAGGGGTGTAGCACAGAAATGAGACTGCCTGGGTCAGCAAGAGACCCAAGCATTTGGCATCCTTGGGAGCCACGGAAGGAGCAGGTAACTCAACCAGTTGGAAGAGGCAAGGCTGTAGTGAAGAGAAGGGTTTGACTTTTGCTGCCTCTCCCTGCCTCTCCCTGCTGCCTCTCCCTGCTGCCTCCTGTCATTACAGATGACAGGGCACTGGCTAGAGGATTTTGTTATTCTTATTATTGCTATTATTATAGTGAAGCAATAACAGTTCATTTTACAGAGAAAGCCTCAAGCTCGAGCTGAGTGCTAAAATACAGACTCTAGAAACATAGCATAGACTCTTAAACATAACAAAGTCTGATGGCAACCATTCAACTCCAGTATTAGTTAACTGTATCTTTTTTCCATATCTAGTTCTTCTGGTGTGCTTTTATAGATATATGTTAAGTTGATCTAGTTGACGTATTTCTGTCCATTCAAGCCCTATGAGTATCTCAGTCTCTTCTGTTAATGATGTTAAGGATTTCAAAAAATATAGCCATGTTCTGACTGACTCATTGGACCATTTAATCTCTGAGCAATTCCAAGTACTGCCTAGCTGAAACTCGTCATACTAAAGAAAGCATTCCCTCCCCCTAAGTATATATGAGCAGTTGTATTAGATCTATCCATTTTGTAGCTTGTCAGCTGTGGAAATGGAATCAGAATAAGAAAAAAGGATGTTCCAAGTGCTCCTTTGAGTTCCTTTAGAAGTCTTGGATGAATACCATCTAGTCCAGTGGGTTGTTAGTGTTAGTATTTATAGAAGTGCTTGCAAATGTAAGCATCCTTTGCTCACACATCAATTTAAAATGCTCCTTTGGACTCCTTCCCCATAAAGAAAAGCAGCAGTCTCAAAAAGTCAGCGAACTCCTCTGTACTGACCAGTGCTAAGAAGCATCAGAACTTTCTGTGCTGTGCCTGAATCTTTATTTTACAACTCTTTTGCTTGGCATGAATTCACTTTCATAGAATTATAGAATGGTAGAATGGTTTGTGTTAGAAGGGACCTCAAAGATCATCAAATTCCAATTCCCCTGCCATGGGCAGAGATACCTCCCACCAGACCAGGTTGCTCAAAGCCCCAGTTTTAAACAGGTGAAGCAAAAAAATGGGAAAGAAAATGGGACTTATTACCGTCTTTTTCAAACTTTTGAAAATTCTTAATTGTGTATTAAATGTAGTCTCATACATAGGACATGTTAATATTCCCTTGAGCATTCCATAAATGCTTTTTCCATTTATTATAAAGTGTGAGTTACTTGCTTGCTTCTTGGGTTCTGCACGCAGAATGGCAGTGAAAGAGTTGTACGCCTTGTACAAAGCTTGGCTGTAAGCTCACTTCCTGTGATGTCTTCCCATATGTCTATGTCTTCTGCTATCGCTCATTATATATTTATGTCTATATTTGATTATGCTTTTAAATACATAGTATGAAGTAACATGAAAGGTAACTGACATCCCATTTCTAATTAATAAATGTAAATTTAAGAAGTCTTGAGTTGAATCTTTCAAAATGCCTAAGAAGCCATTTCTTCTTTCATATATAACATTAAAGTCGGTATGGTGTCATCAAAGCAGTGATGCTCTCAATCATTCTGGCCCCATAAACTTGGACTTGTTGTTTTGAGTAAGCAGTGGAATGTATTGACATATATTTAATGCCTAGACATTCTGGAAATAAATATAACACAAGAAACTACAGCCCCCAATTCACCATGAAATTTAAGTATACACCTAAAACAAAAGTATATGCCTAAATCATAAGTATATAAACTATCCCACTAAGCTTGATGTATAGTCTAGTTAAAGTCTGGTGTGCACCTAAGAGCCCTGTTGAATCTCCTCCTTTGCAGATCTTCTGAGGTAGGTGCATTTGGGTTGGATTTTCATGACCGACATGTTACAAAGAAGAGATCTATGTGTAAGAAATACATCTAGAGGTATATTACAAAACTAAGTAATTTCTGAAACCAGTGAAGATTTCAGAGTATTTTTTGTAATTGAAAAATTGAACTAATATATTAAAATACTTGATTCACCCTTCTCAATTTTAAAGACAATTTTATAGTTCAAGAACATTTTTGTGTGAATCTACCTGTAGACCTATAAATAAAGTAATTTCAAGCTAAAGCAAGCAAGCAATAATTGTTAATACTCAGTGTTTTTTAATAGAAATTTAATATTGATTTTCTAAATAATTTACCAATTTACCAATGTATTTCTGATTTGAGTTTTTGTTAATTTAATGAAATACTAGTTTTATTGAAAGGAAATGCCTTCTCCCTTTCCAGTGAAGTATCTATGTTATCAGAAACCCCTTGTGAATGAGGCTATTTGGGCAAAAAGGCAATTAAATAATTTAGTGTGTAAATATTAAAGTTATATTCTATATCACAACTTCTACTGGCATTTGTGTAACCTAAACACAAATCTGGTGAAAGCATCTGAAACTTGTGAACATTTTGTAAAGTAATTTTCATTTGCCGATTCTAAAGTAATTGAGTTGCATGTTTGTATGCACGTGTGCCTGAGAAGCTCTGCTTTCATATGGAATACTGCTTAAAGTCAAAAGTACGGAAGACACACTACTGAGGCTATGTCAGAGTGAATGAATAAAGAAAATGGATGTTCATCAGATTCTCTGTCAGATCACTCCAGCTTTACATCATGCACAACAAGATACAGTGCGGGAAAAGGCATGTAAAACAGGTATAGGAAGGTAGTTAGAAAAGAAGGAGGAATGAAGGAAGGAGGAGAGGGAGCAAATTTGCTAGCAGAATCACAAGATCTTCTGGAAGAAGTCACTGAAGAGCTCCTTATGACTTGGGACTTCATTTCTTTCTGAGGGAACCTTCTTGGGAGCACTGCTCAGCAGGAGGAACCAAGCCCTGCCAGAACAGCAGTGTTCTGCACATCAACTTCATGACACAGAACTGCCAGAACTGGTCTCCAAAAGACTGAGTCTGGTAAGAAATGCAGGCTTTTGTGCCAAAATACTGCCACATGGCATTGTTCTAATGCTTCAGTTACTCTGAGCTAGAAGAAAATGCAGAAAGGTTAAGCACCAAGCAGCATTTGCCAGAAGTGCTGCCCACTGAAAGAAAATAGATTTGGGAATAGTCTGGAATGGATACATGCAAAAAATGTCATAGTTATAGAGAATAAAGATATTCTAATGGTGAAATGAGAGGACTACAAGCAGAGCTTGAGTATATTTTGGTAGGGCTTTCTTTGCTATATAGCTAAAGAAGACTGTGAAAATGATAATGGTTGGGAATCTGGGGAAAAACAAAACAAACAAACAAACAAAAACAAACAAACAAACAACAACAACAACAAACACTGAAAAACAAACAAAAAAACAAACAAACAAAAATCAGTGGAAAGATAAGAGGACTGGAGCCCAAAGTATTTCCTGGACATTTAGGTTTGAGTTGTTAACAGTCTACAATGAAAAGCAGGAAAAAAAAAAAAAAAGTGTTCCTAAACAAGACAAAGGTGGTTTGCAGTTTGGTGTTTTAAGGAGGATTAAAAAATAAATAAATAAAGCAAACAGCAGCTGCAATTCAGAACAAGGCAAAAGCAGTACTTGTGATACCCCTGCAAATGCTTTCTTCAAAGAAAGGTGGAAAAAAAGAAAGCCACGAATAAAATGTGCTTCAGAGAAAAAAGTAGCTTTACATGAGAAATGGATGTGTCTGTACTTGAGTTAATGAAATATGTATTGATGTCTGCGATCACATTTTTGCCCTTCAATTATATTTCATAATTAATAATTTCTGAGGTTTAGCAACAACATTGGCTTGCTGAAGGCATGCTGGTTTGTACACTGTGTGTATACAAACTTTTCTGGCCCTGATACAGCTCCATAGAATCTATGCCAGTGTAACAAAGAGGAAATTTGTTTCTGTTTCTTGGAAGCAATTTCTTCAACACTTACATATTATTTGGGACCCTTTCCATTTGTTATCTTTTAAAGTAGAAAACAAAACAGAAGACATTCCTCTGGAAGTATTACACAGCCTTGAATTTAATTTAGGTTTAAATGTTCATCTACCGCACTGCCTTTGTTTTGCAGAGAGATATTTTAAGTGTGAAAAGCAGTGAGAAAGAATATTATTCCACTCAGAAATACCACAATAGCTGAATCCAAGAAGAGAAAAACAGACCAAGCAAACAAAATAAACAAAAACAACAACAACAAAAAGAGGAGGAGAGGAGAGGAGAGGAGAGGAGAGGAGAGGAGAGGAGAGGAGAGGAGAGGAGAGGAGAGGAGAGGAGAGGAGAGGAGAGGAGAGGAGAGGAGAGGAGAGGAGAGGAGAGGAGAGGAGAGGAGAGGAGAGGAGAGGAGAGGAGAGGAGAGGAGAGGAGAGGAGAGGAGAGGAGAGGAGAGGAGAGGAGAGGAGAGGAGAGGAGAGGAGAGGAGAGGAGAGGAGAGGAGAGGAGAGGAGAGGAGAGGAGAGGAGAGGAGAGGAAAACGTCCATTCTCTTCGTCTCTCCCATCCCAACCATGTGAGGCTAGGGTTTCAGCTCCAAGAGCACAGTTCCCTCAGCAATCCCATATCACCCTATAACCTCCACTATAAATTTGTAGCGTCTTTTGGATCTGTATATGTCAAGCAGACTGAGTTAAAGTAACTTAAAAGGCACACTAGAGCATTTTATTAAAGATGTAATAATAAACAGAATAACTTGGGAACTTGTTGATATATATAAACCACCAACTTGCAGATAAATTAGCTTCAGTATTAAGCACCTTCTCTGCTGAGTAGGGAATCTTAAGTGGATATATTGTATTAAATATAGGTGCTGACTGAATTATTAAAATATACCTCTAGAAAGAAGCAATTTGCATTAAAAGTCTAAGGCAATAAAGATCATATGGACCATAATGAGAGTGAAATTAATGTGGGGTTACAAAAGGAACAGAAGTAAAAGTACAGCTATACCACTGCAACAGAGATTGCAGAGCAAATGTATATTATTTAAGAACCATTATGTGATGATGTAATTAAAGACTCTTGTGTGGTAACATGCAAAAGAACAAGCAAAATTAGGCTTATGTGTGCTCTTCACCTTTCAAAGCCTGATTTCTGTGTGCTTAACACTCCTTGAATAATGCAGCAACGCATGCTATAATCTTTTCCTGAAATCTGAGGCATGTATCGGTACAAGCTAATCTCCAGAAGGCAACTTTATACTTACCGTGCACATTCAAGAGTTAGAAGGCATAATTTTTAGCTGTCCATATAACTTCTCTTTAATTAATGAATTTGAAAGGGCTATATTTAGTCAGATATCTTAATGTAACCGTACCCTATCATAGTCTCATTGGCATTCCCATTAAGATATTCCAGCAACGTGGTTGAACTGTCTCACTGCTCTATTTTAAGGAGGGAAAGGAGGGAGAGGGCATGCTTCTAAAATATTCTGCAGGGAAAAAAAAAAAAAAGAAAAAAAAAAAAAGGTAAATCAGTCGCTCATCCCGTACCTTTTGGGTATGTACCCAAAATGAGCAGAAGGGCCGAGGGAAGGCAGCAGACGCTCTCCCCACCCACGGCAGCGGGGGCTGATTTGGGGGACGGGAGGCTGCCGGCCTTCAGCACCGGGGAGCCCCCGAGGGCGGAGGCTGCGCAGGGGCAGCCCGGGGGTGCCGGCAGCTCCGCCCTGGGGGGCTCCTCGATTAAAGGGGACCTCTGCGGGCACCCCTGCTGCCGAGCCCCGGGGGGCGAGCTTTACAGAGCGGCCTCGCTCCGGGGGCAACCGGGGCTGCGGGGATGGGGCGGCGAAACGGTCCTGGGGGATTTTGCATGGGGAAGGGTGTGGGTAAAATGGGTGGGCATCAGATGGGTAGGCATCAGACGGGTGTGCATCAAATGCCATTTCTCCGGGTGGAGGAATAAAGCGGTGTCTCCTCACCTTCCCCCAAACGCCTCTAAGAAAGTGTGAGTCACGACATAATTTGGGAATCGCACCTCTCCCGCTTGCATCTCGCCAACTTGCGGCAACTAGAGCAGCGTTTCCGACGGGACGGGCAGGGCAGGGGCAGGGGCAGGGGCTGCTCAGCGAGGAACTCGCCGGGCTCCCCGCGGACCCCCCCATCCCCCTTCCTCGCCCCGACGGCACCGCGCCCCTCCCGTTACCCCGGGGCACGGCGCGCCCCGTCCCCACCCCGCCGCCCACCGACACTCCCCAGAGGTGCCTCCGCGCCCCCCCCGGCTCCCCTTGGCCGCCCCGTGCCCTTCCCGGCCGGGCGGCGGCCGAGCGCCCCTTTCCCCTTCGCCGCCCCTGCGCCGGCGCCGGTGCCGGTGGCGGTCGGGGGGCGGCGGCGGGGGGGGGAGGAAGGATGAGGTCATCCTCTTCCTCGGCGTCAGTCAGCTGGGCGGCGGCGGCGGCGGGGCGGGCGGAGGCGGGCGGGGAGGCGGGGAGGGATGCTCGGCTCCGGGCAGCGCTGCCCTGCCCGCTCCCGGCTCGGGCAGAGCGCGGCGGCGGCCCCGGTACCGCCGGAGGAGGAGGAGGAGGAGGAGGAGGAGGAGGAAGAGGAGGAGGGGAAGGCGGCGGCGAAGGGGGGAGCGGGCTGAGCGCGGCTCGCCGCAGGCAGGCGGCGCTGCGGGCGCGGTCGGCGCGGAGGAGCCGCCCGCGGGCGCGGGGCGCGGAGCCGGGGCCGCGGGGAGCGGCGGGGCCGCGGCGGAGGGCGGGAGGCAGGAGGCAGGGGGAGGAGGAGGAGGAGCAGGGGGAGGCGCGGGATAAAGGAGCGCCCGGCGCTCCCGCTCGCTCTCCGGCGGGGCCGAGGGAGGCATCATGGCCGCGAAGTCGGACGGGCGGCGGAAGATGAAGAAGGGCGGCGAGGTGGCGTTCACGCCGCTGCAGAACTCGGAGCACTCGGGCTCCGTGCAGGCGCTGGCCCCGGGGCTGCCCGCCGGCTCCGGGCCGGGCGGCGGCAGCGACGACGACGAGGCGCCCGGGGGCGGCTGCTGCGGCGGCGGCGGCGGCGGCGGGGACGGCTCGGGCGGCGGCTCCCGCTGCTGCTGCTGCTGCTGCTGCGGCGGCGGCAGAGGAGGAGACGGCGGCGGGGGCGGCGGCGGGGGCTCGCGGGGCTCGGGCGGGGGCTCGTCCTCGCTGTGCCTGCGGCTGGGCAGGGAGCAGCGGCGCTACTCGCTCTGGGACTGCCTCTGGATCCTGGCCGCCCTGGCCGTGTACTTCGCGGACGTGGGCACCGACATCTGGCTGGCGGTCGACTACTACCTGCGGGGCCAGCGCTGGTGGTTCGGGCTCACGCTCTTCTTCGTGCTGCTGGGCTCCCTCTCCGTGCAGGTCTTCAGCTTCCGCTGGTTCGCGCACGACTTCAGCACGGAGGACAGCACCGCAGCCGCAGCCGCCGCCGCCGCCGGGCACTGCCCCGGGGCCGAGAGCAAGCTGCTGGTGAGCAGCAGCTCGGCGGCCGCGGACATCGACGCCGCCCGGCCCTGCACGCCGCAGCGGCAGGCGTCCACCGCCAGCAAGAGCAACGCCACCAACAGCAGCAGCAGCGGCAGCAGCAACGCCGCCGGCAGCGGCCCCGCCGGCAACCGCGGCGGCAGGTCGGCGTCGTGCGCCTTCTGCGTCTGGCTCCTGCAGTCGCTTGTCCACATCCTGCAGCTCGGGCAGGTCTGGAGGTGAGCGGGAGCCGGGAGGGGGGCCGGGAAGGGGGCGGGAGAGCGGCCGGAGGCTGTCAGGGGTCCCTCCTGGGGCGTCCCGCCCCGTCGGGGGCCGCCGCGCCCGGCTGCAGCCCCCGGGCGCCGGGACCCGTCGGAAGGTCCCGGGGAACCCGTGCGAGGAGTTAGTGAAGAAAGAAGGGGAAAGGGGGAGCATCCCGACGCTATCCAGCCTCTGCGGCGTGCGTGGCCGCCGGCCGGGAACTTCACTGGCAGCAGCGAGGAGTTTCGGGAAGCGCCCGTGCACCCCCCCGGTGCGGGGTCTTGGCACGGTGTGGGTGGGCAAATGCTCTGCTCTGCATCCGCTCCTTGCCAAGAATATGTGTTTGTACGTATGGGATGTAGCAGAGAATGCCTCCTCCATCAAACTTTTGAGCCGCTGCCGGCGAAAGCGCTCGCAAGCAATGGTGCGTGCTTCACCGAAAGGGTGTGCTCAGGTGGGCTGTGGAGGGCGCCTGCTGAAAAGGGAGATGACATCATAGTTTGCAAAAGTAATGTTTTCCTGGGTTTTAAGCACACTTCCAGTGAAGAATTTTGTGGAGAGCAAACGCCCTGAAAATACATTTCGTGCTGCCCAAGCAGGGCAAAGTTCAGCGTGCGCAGAGTATTAGGAGATGAAGTTTCCATCTGGGATTGGGGCAGACAGGTGCTGCGTTGTGCTGCTCATCCAGCAGGGCAGGGCACTCAAGCAACAGTTGAAAGCATTTTGGGGGTTTCTCGTTCAATGGGTGGAAAGGAAATACCTCAAGTTTGCTTTGGAAACCCTACTATTTCAGAATTATTTCATTAGAGAGTTTAATTCGTTGTTACTCTAAACTTCTCTCCCTTGGATTCTTAATCTCATTCGTAATCCCCGATGTGGTCAGGGACTATTTTTTACTCTGTTCATGCAGCTCAGCTCTGTTTGTGGCCTTTAAGCATCAAGGTTCACAAGTGCTACAAGGTAACAGACTGAAGACCTTGGGGTGCCATAGCTGTCATCCACATTTGAGATGCTGAGGTTTATTATAACAAGTAGAATTTTCTATGCTTGTGAAACCGACTTGAAGTTACTAGTGTGCTTGTTATAAGGTATGACACAACAGGACTGGAAAAGGGATTTCTGAATGAAAAGTGATGCTTTGTTCTAGATCTTGCGTGCTTGTAAGCTCTTGTATGCTCTGTCTCCATGGCTGAACCCAAGATAAATTTAGGACTTTCTGAATGAGATGGCTTTTATGTAATGTTTAGTGCCAGTTCTCTAGAGACAGAAGGGTAGATATAATGGCTCAAGTTGTACATACAAATTCATGTCAATATTTGTCTGCATAAAAGATAGAGTGTGTGACATGCTGAGTGACACAGAAGAGAGTTTAACAACTCACGTCATGACTCTGTGTTGGAAAA
This sequence comes from Anser brachyrhynchus, assembly GCF_964034855.1. Lineage (NCBI taxonomy): Eukaryota > Metazoa > Chordata > Aves > Anseriformes > Anatidae > Anser > Anser brachyrhynchus. The sequence goes on from NC_137695.1 coordinate 120,478,558, forward strand.
CACAAAGAGAAGGGGGTTGGGTGGAGCAGGGTGTGATCAGCAGTATTGTACAGCAGTTCTGCCAGAGGAGGTGCCTGGGATTTACAGCTCTCCAGCTGCTTGCTTTTTGGTGAAGCGCAATCTCTTTTAACATAAGATTTGCTTCTTTCAAGACTACCTAGTCCTTTGTATTTAAAGCTAGCTGAGCTTCTTTTAATCATGTATAGCTTTTCTTCATGTTTATGTGCAGTAGCGTAAGACTACCAGAATATTAAATTGACAGGGCATGTTAGGACATTATTTATGTTTTAGCCTGTTATGCTCTTTACCTTTTTCTTCTTTCAGTGAAATAGAGACATAGAATTGTTTTTCTGTCAGTAATTTAGCAGTGCTTGTGTTTGTTGTTTTTTCAAAAATGTACAAATTATGTGGTCAATTGTATGCAGTCTTGCATATCAGTGCATCATAATTAATTAAAGTGACTTCATTTTAATTCCCTGGGTATAACCCTCATAAGGGAGATCCTTAGCAGCCATCTGAAACCAATAATAAGTGTCAAAAAGGAGAGGTCATATCAATCCCTGAGAAACTCTGTGTTTAAATGAGGACTCAGAATTAGCATGATTTGTGGAAAGTAATTATGATTTTCTGGAAAATGGAGCGTACACGATTTGTAGTCCGAAACTTCTTCTCCACAGTGTCACATCTGCACTGCCCTGAGCAAACAGCCCCATGAGAGTTTAGGCTGAAGGAAGATCAAGTGTATTTAGTCGCACGTGTAACTCCTCTGACATAGCTAAACAGACCTTGGTGGCTGTGTTAACATCACAGTCCCCACAGGTGAGAAAAGCCCTGTTTTGCTTTGCTCTGTGCCCCCCTCTGTGTGTTTTCTCTCAGCTCTCAGTTTTCTCTTTCTTTTTTTTCTGTTGGCCTTGGTTAAACCTCTCCTATACCTATATTTAAGTTTCCTAGTGCTTATTGTATTGAATTAAACACAAGTGACGAATGACAGTGATATTTCTGTCATTTCTCTGTTGACAAAAGCCCTAGGTATGAGAACTGAGGTTTGGGTGTTTGGTAGTTTTGCGTGTGGGTAAGGATATCAAGGTGTGTGAAGAGAGGTTTGTTTGTGCCTTGTTGTGAACATGGGTGCTCACTCTGGCTTTATTCAGCCTTCATTGTCCCCTGTCTCCTCTTAAAGTATTAAACCAATTCTTGAATTATTCAGTTTCCTTTCATTTGTTTAAATGCCAAAGATTTGGGGGGAGTTGTGTCAACAGTTTATTTAAGGAGGCCATCCTGAGGAGCACTGGGCACACTTGGCAGTCCCAGTGTCCTTGGATTAAAAAAAATAGTTTAAAAATATGTTTTTAGTTATTAGTTCTGTAGGCTGACTTTTAACAACTCCAAAGCTTTTCCCCATTTTGCATTCAAGATTAATTTTTGTTTACAAAGCTATTGAAAGCTGGATCATTGAAAATGATTGTGTGTTAATTTTAACTAAAATGTGCTAATGGGAAATGAATGAGGTCTTTAATGCGGCATGGAACAATACTGTAAGTAGGCAATCTAAAATTATTAAAACAAATTTTTGCTAGAGTGTAAAGAAGGGGAACTGCAGGAACAGCTAAGCTGCAAATCAGTTCCGAATAAAAGAGTGTCTTTTTTCTTTTGAAATTGGTATAATTTTTCCCTCTCAAATCATAGAATACCGAATTCTTCCATTTTGAAGAATAAGCACATAAATACCTTTTCTAAAATTTTCTTTTCAGGGGTGTTGGATATCCACAGACTTCCTGAGAACACTGTCCCTCAGTTAAAATTCCAGTGGAGCCTCTGAGGATTTGCTTGCCACAGCTGAGTGCAGACACAAGGCCTTTGTTGGCAGCTAATTTTGTAATAAAATATGATCACTGATGAGATTTTCTGGTTTTTGAAAATGCATTGTGCCTTCAGAGGTAGATACAGATACATTCCTTACCCATACTTACATGAAAGCCACATTGTGGAGCCCTGTTCTCCCCAAAATGTAATGAGAGATGTGGCTTTTTATTAGCAGACTCTAGGGAGTACAAAGAAGATACAACGCACAGGGTCTTTGTATTCCATTGTAAGGAAGTGAATGCTTTAATATTCCTCCCCAATTTATAGTCTGTAAGGACTTTGTGGATGTATGTGGGCCAGTAGGATTCAGATAAACTATTGGCCTTTGAGCCTGGCATGAAAGAATGTAGACACTGCCCTTGAGCATCCCTTTGATACACTGAGCATCCCAGGCTTAGCCCTGGCTTTCAGATCTTGCAGTGGATAACAGGACATGGTGACTGGATGCAAGAGATAATAGCATTCATTTGGTGTTTTTAGAGACAGGTGGTTTCCTTGAGAGCTTTTCTTTTTTTTTTTTTTTTTTTTTTTTTCCCACCTGGATGAGATTCCACTGGTCTGGCCGGGGGTTTAGGGGACCATGAGTTGTGGAAACTGGGCAGACAAGAGGAGGATACTGGAGGAGTCAATGGTGCTCCTGTTGTGGTGTCTGGGAAGCAAGAAGTAGGTCTCCAAGACAACTTTGTACCTTGAAGGGGAATGGTGTGAGCAGGCTGCCTAGGTACTCAGAGCGCTCAGAGGTTGTCATTTTGTCTGAAAGGCTGCAGTCAAAGTGCCTGAGAGGCAACTGTCAAGCTTCTGTAGCCGACAAGGCCAGAGGAAGGGTGAATCATTGGAAAGAGGAGGACTTTAAATTGCCCTTTAAATTTATTTCTGGGTGGATGAGATGATAGTGAGATGGCTAAGTATATCCCTGTCGACAGAATGAGGGGTTTTGGCTGAAATTTGCTAGCTGTGTGGGAACCCACACAGAGGAGGAGGAAGATAAGCCAGCTTAATCACTGACCCTTGCAGGTGTCGCTTGTTTGGGGCAGTTTATTCCGAAGTGGGTCTGGTTCCCTGGATCATAGAATCACAGAATGGCTTGGGAAGGGACATTACAGAACATCTAGTTGCAGCCCCCCTTCCATGGGGAGGGATGCCACCCACTAGATCAGGTTGCCCGGGGCCTCGTCCAACGTTAAACACCTCCAGAGATGGGGCATCCACAGCTTCTCTGGGCAACCTGTGCCAGTGCTTCACCACCCTCCCTTTAGGAGTGAAGAATTTCCTCCTAAAATTTCCTCCTCAGAAGTGCCCTGCATTATGCATCCTCCTCTGCTCTCAGTTCTGCCTAAATATCTGCACCATCTTCATCTACAGCTATATTTGTTTATGTGTATTTTTAAGAAATCGTTATCTTTGTTCTCCTTCATGGTTCTTATTTGGAAGAAACAAACAAACAAACAAATAAACCACGTTGCAGTAGGACTGTAGGTGTGATGCTGGATTCTGGAAGCAGGGTGAGCTGTAGTTCCTCTGGTACCCTGTGATGGCATTTTTCACAGAGCGGGATCATTTGCTAAAGAAATTTCATTATCTGCACTCATAAGCTTCACCTCTACAATCAGCTGATGCTTTTACAATTTCAAAATAATAAGGGAAATGGTGGCTGCATGATTCATGGGAAGTCCTTACAACTTTCTCAGGTGCTCACTATTAATGACTGGGCCCTTAAGCTGGAACTGTGAACAGGTAGTTCAAATTAGGAAAAATACCATTAGATTTTACATCAACCCACCTCCATCCTCATATAGACTTGGTTTTTTTTTTCACTTTTCCTCTATCATGTAGTTTTGACACTTTTGTTCAGTAGTAACGTAGGAGCTTGGTGTAGTTAGATGGTCAATAATTCCAGCTGCCATTGGGCTTCACACTGAGATGTGATAATATCTCAATCTGACACCGGCTTTTCTAACTGTTTTGAAATCTGTCAGATAATTTGTCACATTGAGTCCAAATTTATGAGTCATAGCCATTTCCTAGATAAGATTATTGCATATCCTCCCCATCTGTGTCTTAGTAAAGTGAAATGCTACCACTCAGCAATACCATATTTCTTTTATTGAGTTACTGCAGTTCTTGACTGAAAGTCCTGCTGGCTAACTATTTTGCTTGCTGCGTCTTTAGGATTCGGGAAAGGTGATGGACTGTCAGAAACAGGAATTAAGGTTTTTGTTATTTTCATTTTTCTGGAAACCAGGAGTAGAAGGTGCAGACTGCTTTCTAGGTGGCCTAACTACATTTAAAGTTTCACTAATAAATGGAGCAGTATGAATATTTCATTCCTTTTTTTATTATTTTTTATTTTTTTCCCCAAAGTCAGTGATATGCAGATGAAGGCTGTGCCTTTCATATATATATATATATATTATTTTTTTTTTTCAGAAACACAATTGTGAAGCTTTACTTACCATGTTCTTAAAAATCTCTTACAAGTCTGCATACAAATCAGATTTGGTATTCAGTTTATTCTAATAACCTAAGCTGCATGTAAAAGATGCTGATGTACTTTAGAAGAAAGATACTCTGTTTTAATAATTAACAAGGGTTCTCTCTATAGAGAATATTTATCACTTACATAAGTTTTTGGATTTTCAAAGGACTGCTTAGGCACTAAAATTTCTGATTGCTCAGTTGGCTTAGTAGGTGAACCAATATTTTATACAGAGGATGCTTTCTAGCAACTTACAGATGAGAATAATTTATATTTGGCTTTTTCCAAAGAAGTGGAAAATCTATAACATTTTAAGGTTAGTGCTCCAGAGGATTTCCTGTCACTATGTGTAGATGCTGTTCTAGAGTTCTCTATTGAAATGCAGGAATGTCTGTATACACATGCCATGAATTCAAAGAAATGTTTCATGTTATAATTTGTTCCTAGATGTTGTAATCTTGCAGAAAATTCTTATAACCAGATGAACTTTTCTGGCTAAAATTTCCTCCTGTTTAACTTGCATTAGGGAATATATTTAGTGCTGAAAGGTCCAAATCCCCTTGGAAAAGAAAGAATGAGGAACATCACAGTTATCCTGCCCCATATCTTCAGGTTATTTACGTTGTAGCCCACCTTGTCCAGAACAGTACTCTCAGTCAGCTGGGTTAGTCCTTAATATTTGTCCGTAAAGACTGACTTGCCTACAAACATACAAAAGTTCTAGTAAAATTAAAATGAAATCAATATCTGTGTCACTTAACAATAGTAGCTTGTTCTCCCATCTCTCTCTTCCAATTAAGTAGCGTTTCATATACTGTGGGTTAATCACAACAGTGACTTAGTTTCAAGTAAACAGCTTGTTTGGGAGGGATTTATCGTACACAGACAAAATCAATAGTTCTTTTGCTTACATTTCAAGGTACAGTAGACATTTGTGGTTGCTAAAATATGTTTACAAAGTAGTGCCATTTTTGTCCATTTTAGCACAACTGTCAGTTGTATACATTGTGTCAAGAAGACATATAGGAGTGGAAGTGGCAAACAGTCTATAAAAAGAATGTTGTTTGTTTGTTTGTTTTGTTTAAATGAAAGGAGGCTGATATGAAAGAGAGCACGAGAGAATTGAGGGAGCATACAAAAGGAGATGAAAGGTTATGAAAAGGCACAGGAATACCAGTTACTCCTTGGATGCTCTTTACCTAACTCCAGCTTATTTTCCTTCAACCACTGACCAAATAGAGACCATCTGAATAATTTTAAACGTGATTGCATGAGATACTGGGGAAGAAGTCAGAAAATAAGAATAGTTATATAGCTGGACAAACACAGAGAAAATGTTAGATGCAATTTTAACTCCAATTGCAGCCAGTAGTCATCTGAACAACAATAAATCCAAATGTGAGGTACAAGTTTGGCATCAGTTTACTGCAAATACAGTACCCTTAAGTATGTTTTTGTAAATTTTAGAATTAAGAACAAATAGGCCTTGGGTATATATTTTTCCAAGAGATTTTACTTGAATTTCCTAACAGCCATAACCTGAATTAGCATCTCCCTGTGATCTCTGATTGTTGAAGTGATTCCTTATCACTCTTCCTCTCATTCTGTTTCCCTCCTGGAATGGCTGAAAAGAGTAATAAGGTATTTTTTTCCCCAAATAAAATATTTGCTATACTACATTGTTATTTCCACTACTTTTCCTTTGCTACAACATGCTTGTGCTGTTCAATATGTTCATGGTATAAGATTTGTGTGGTGAGCTATATAAATCTTCTTGATTGGCAGAGCTCATCAGTGGGGGTGGTTAATGCTATCAGTTACGAATGATTTGGTATCACGATTTGGAGCAAATGGAATGAGACTGTTTTGTGGGGTGTTTTCAGAGGAAGTTTGGCAGTCAATGATGTGGCAACAAAAGTAACTTCTTGTTCTTCTAAAACTGGAAGGTGTGACTTAGGCAAGACTAATGTACCAAGGACCAGTACCAGCTGCTTCAGAGAAAGATGCAGATGTTTTACCATGAATAAAAAGTGAATTAACCTATGGATGGAAGAATGCTTTTCCTTATCCCTGTCAGCTGCTATCTATCAGATTGATTTCTGTCCTTAAGAATGAAGGTTAGTGGTGCCACAGTTTGCTACGTTACTCACTATAATGGGATGTTTTCATGTAAACATCTAAATCTATTCTGGGGTCCTGCCAACTTCTTTCAGAGTAGTGTTCTTCTGTCTGTCGTGCCTAGGATCAGTTCCAGCAGGTCCAAAGAGATTACCTTGTAACAGTGAGCTTGAGACTTCAATTCTCTATAGAGAGCCATATAACCTTACACTGAAAGCTTTCAAGTGTACATGCAGAGAAAAGAACAGGAAGACACTGGACACATTTTTGTGGTTTAATATTGGTTAGTGTGAAACAATCAGCTTTGTCGTAATAATTGTGTTGTCTTTTTTATCTTAAAGAAGGGTATGGGCAGAGTTGTGTCACTTCTTATTTTTCATCAGCCCTAACCTTTATATTCTCACTTTGTATGGAAATCCTTCTGTGAACCAGATCTAAAAGGGGTCTTGTCACTGCAAAGCAGAATTTAGATGTTCTTTCAGGCAATAGACCTGAAAATATGACCTAGAAAATTTGGCTCAGCAGCCTTGTTAGGAAGTTCCTTGAAGAACTTAACTACAATGGACCATAACCTTTGACTTCAAAGAGTCCTTGAGGCTTGTATTTCTGCATTTTGGCTGTGCCCAAATTGCCCCAGTACACACACCTTGAGTTCCTGTTTCTCATTTAAGCCCCTTGCAAACCAGGAACTAGGCTGAGTGGCACCAAAATCCCTTAGTGCATCCAGTTGTCAAGCATTGTTTAAACCTTCTTTAAGAGCATTGATGAGCTCAGATCCCTGACAAGCATTATCAAATCTGCCTTATTTCAAAGTAGTACTGGAGAAATGTCCTCTGTGATTAGAGTATTCAGGTTTTAGAAGATCTGAGCCCACTGCCCTTTCCAGCTGTGAGGGCTCAGATCCTGTCTGCCAGAGTGCCCTCTCTACTGAGGCTTGGGAGAGACTGGATGGGGACATTTACTCTTCTTTGCATTGGAGCTGCATCATCATGCTGACAGAAATGTAACACTCATGAGGCCAGAGAGGAAGAGCACAGTTCTGTGACCTAATACTTAAGGCCCTCAAATGGGACCAAATACAGATCTCCCTGTCTTTCTTTTTTGCTTAATTGATTTTAGTTGCCCACCTTTTAACCTTCTCTCTTTCTTATCCTAAATGTCTATGCTGACAGTATTTCTGTTTGCAAACATTCATCTTGCATGTATAGCATAGCCACAAACAAGATCATTGTAGATATCCATGTGAAAAATACCTGACTAGCTTGTAGGAGCAGCTCTAGACAATTGAAATAGGCTGAGACAGAAGGATTGGTATATTCATTTTTTTCATCAACCTTTCTCTGTCATATACAGTCAACATTAGAAAAAAGAGAAAAGGCATTTTTTGATGTGTCACTCAGTATCTGTTTCATCCTTTTTGACTGCGGTCTCGTGCAAAAGTAAATTAGACAGATATTTAAAAATGCTTAAGTCCCTGGTTCTTGCTCTGAGTTTCTTAAAAATGGATTTTATTTTTTTAGTTGATTTTTCTTAATGTAAAAAGCACAGTTTTGTGCCTGAAATAACACCTGAGCAATTCTGTGTCTTAGTTTCCCAACTTCTTGTCTCCCAACTCACCAGAAGCTCCACAGCAAGTAGAACTCAAATTTTCAGTGCGCATCATTTTGGTTGCATTTTTTTTTTCACCTATCTAAATTTCAGAAATGGAAAACTATACCTCAATATTACTTTCACTAAAGTGATGTTTATTATCACTTTTTTTTTTTTCTTAATGGGGGGAGGAGATTTAACATGCTTCAAATTGGCAGTCAAAAGTAGTCTATACTTCTGAAATTATTCCTTAGTCTTTTAATGTATATTTATCAATATAGTTGCTATATGGATATTTTGAAGCTTAATATTTATACAATATGTTGAGGTACTCATGGAAAATGATCTAGGTGAAAACAATTCAAAATAAATTATCTTTTCAATTAAAAGTAAAAGTTAATATTCAGTTAAAAGATGCTTTAAGTTAAACATGTTCAAAACCTGAACAACTCTCCATAATGGACATCATCAGGGCATTTAAGCAAAAAATTAATATTTCAAGGATTTCTTTCCCCAAAGATTTGTACTTATTAAGCCCATAATGTGCTAAATGATGTAAAAAAAATCCTGTCCTTCACCCTCTTTTCTTAACTTACCCACTTCTGCTGCTCTAAGTTAGCTCATCACCTCGTCTCTTATACTGTTTTCATTATCTGTTAGTCTGCTTTTTAAACTGTATCCAATATGCTAAGTTAAAAAAGGGCCTCGTAAGAAGTGTTGGGACTTTTTTTTGAGCATAGAGAGAATGCTAGGATCAACTTCAGTCCAAAGCTTCCAAGCACCGGACATTTCTGCTTCAAAAACAGTGACATGTATGGGTGACAGCAGACAAATGAGGTGAGTGTAGATCTCATTACCTTTCTGGTAATAATGGTGGAAACTACATTTAATGTGGAATTATTGGAAAAAGCATAACTGTATACAGAGTTCATAGTATATTAAACAAAGATGTTCTGTAAGTAAAGACTGGGCAATTAAAGAAGATTTACCCAAGTGAAGCCAAATACAGTGCAGAGGATAATTAATGTGGCTGAGATAACTCAATAATAATGGCTTTGAACTTTTACAATAGTGCATTAATGCATGTGTCAGAAGGAGGGATTGCATTTACAATCAACAACCATTTGTTAGGACTTTTTTACCACATAGGTTAATTAAGTACTTGTGATAACAGAATATGAAGATTACCTTACTGAACTAAGGGCTGTGCTTGGTCCTTAAGTATGCCATTCATTATTTTTCGTGTACCTAAAAATAAATTTTTTTAGATGTGTTTTTTCTATAACCAGTCCTTATTCTGAAAATGTCACTTCTGTGGCAGAGCAATGCCATTAATAGTCAAATTGACTTAGAGAATTAATTAGCTATTGGCTTTTTTTGCCTGCATGGCTGTTCTGGAGGGCTGTTGGAAAAACTAGCAGTTTTAACACAAGCCACCCCACTGTCAGTTCCTAGGCTTTTCCCTGAAGAGAGAAGCAGAGCATGAAAGCTGAGGAGCTGAGAAGCTCAGAGGAGCTCTACATAAAACGGACCTGTTCCTTTGCCGGATAGGAGCTGTTATGTAGGTGCTGACAGGGGAGTTGGACTTGCTTTATGAGTGTGTGGTGGTTTTAACTTCACCAAAAAGTCTCTCTAGAGGGAGCAGCTAGTCTCATGACCAAGCTGTGATTTGGGTCACGGGAGGTTCTTCGTGTGGGACTTACTTCAGACAGTTCAGGGCAGGTCTTTAATCCTTGTGTCTCCTTTTCTCTTTCTGTGCAATGTATTAATGGTTTCCAGTCTCACCTGTGCTGGTAAGGTAGTAAGCTTTTTGGAGGAAGGATTTCTTTCCATTCCTTCAGAAACTTTGTAGCACAGCAGAAAGCTGGTATTATTTGGAGTTTTTGGGGTATTTCTGTAACACAAGTAATGAGCAGTTGCTACTCCTTGTAGTTTAAGAACATGCTCAAAATAGAGTGGTGTTTCTGAACAGGTGCCTTTCCCAACTCCTCTGAAGTCAATTCCAGAGCTGGACTCAGTCCTTCTCCTTTAGTATGGCTATTCCTACATGTCCTATCTCTTTATTATGTAGTCTGTGGATTCTCCCAAGGAAGCCAGCCCCTTCTGTGATAACAGCCAGCACTTTTCTACAGGGTTCCTATCTTTTAATAGGACAGGTACCAGACCTGTAGTATGTCCTGCTGCTGCAGAGTTCATATTAATAAGCTTTTATCAATGTTATTTGCAGTGTTTTACAGATGAGCAATTTCTGTGATAAAAAATGAGGCGATACATGCACATCTTTATATTTATGAGATATCAAATGATCTGACTGACTTCCTTTAAGTGTAGAAAGTATTGGATGGGAAGAACATCTTGAAAAAATGTTGACTGTCAGCTAAATTACGATTAAGTATGTTTCAGTAATGACATAAAAGTGTTCCTAATGGATACTCTAAGTAAGAAATAGACATGAATTACAAGGAAGAGTATACTGTTTAAAATTTTTGTATCTAACGCTAATTCTTAAAGGAACCTTTTAAATTTCCATAAAATAATTCATTGAGCTTTGAAACAATTGGGGTTTAAATTACCAGCTTGTATTAACACGGGATGTTTTCAATACCTTGGCAAATCCTATCTTCCTAATTTTTAATTTTATATCAATACCTAAGGAGTAAAGGTGTCCAGCAGCTTTATTTGACATCTAACACTAATATAGGAGTCAAACTTAAAAGGACACTGTTCATGATCATCATAAAAAAAAAATAGAACGTACAAGTATTCTTTTGAAGTTCAATTATGAATTCAGTTTGACCTTGTTAATGGCTTGTTCTGATATCTTGAGCTTGAACTTTATTAGTGCAAATATTATGGAAGGTGTATTTTAAACCTGAGAGCCAGAATATTAATAAAAAGCTTAATTATGTATTCATTAGTTATATTCGGAATTCAGATGGGTTTTACTTAATTTCATTCCCCATCCAATCAAGGATCAGAAGCAATGACACATGATTTAAATAGCAAATTGTTTTGGATATTTCTAATTAGCAGACATGAGGGACTGGTTATTAAAGAAATTAACTTTGGCATGTTGAAAACTGAAGAGTAACCTTGAATTAAGAATAAACTCAATATTTAAATCTGTTCACAGAAAATTTATAGAAAGATTTAATCAATTTCTATTGTGTATAAGCTATTTTCTCATTTATAAACAATAGAAATATGATAGAAATATGTCTTCATATGTTGTGCCATAAATCATTCTTTGGAGAATTCTTCATGGATAGCACCTTAAGAGTTGTGTGGATGGAGAATGGGAGATATAAAGATTATTTATGTACCTTTCAAAACTTTATTTATGTACATTTCAAGTAATCGTTTTGGGTTCAAATGTTGCAGCTGTCACTCAAGAATGCACTTTATTCTGAGAATACCTCTTCAACTAAATAAATTCTAATTTAGTCATAATGCAGAATATGTCACACTGGATTTATCTTACTTTGTGAGAATCTGACACTACTTCATTGGTGTTTTCACTCTGCCACCCTCAAAAACCTGTGAAGACTCCTTTTGAAGGGGCAAGGGTTTGAAAAATGTTTGAGCACTTGAAGGATCCGTGGAAGAATTGGGTCCTTCTCCCTGTTCCTACTGGCACTCCATGCTCAGTTAAGTGTCCTTCAGCTCCACTACGACCCAAAGCTCTTTGATTCTGTGATGTACCAGTCTTGATGCCAGAGGAAGGCTGTTTTGCATCTCCCTTGGAGCTGGATTTCTATGAGTGTTATTGTATTCTGCTGGCAAGGAAGCATATAGCTATGGGAATAGTCTAGGACACCTATTGATTGCCATCACTGAATGTGTACGTAGGTGTGATTTGTTGCAAGAAATTTCCAGACACAGGCTGTCCCACATCTTTTTTTATTTTCTAAGGTGAACATCATTTTAGTATATAGTCTTCACAAAGGGAAGAAGAAGACGAAGGAATCAGGTAAAATCCATGAGCTGTCAGTCACAGAAGTATCTTTTTTAATTTTGTTTTTCTCTTGGCATCTATTTTTATCATATTCAAGCATTAGCTCTGAGAGAGAAATAATGTTCACTTCAAAAGCCACTTCCTGCTCAATAAATAATTCAGAGCCATAGATTGTTCATGAGGAAATATCAACAAACTAGTAGTAATTTAATACACCGAGCAATCGCACTCACTTTAGCCTACATATGATTTAAATAGAATATGACAGTTTAGGGTCTCCATTTGCCCTATGGCACATTGGGATCAAACTTGGCAAGTGATTGCAGTGTTCTCATATCTTCTGAAGAAGTGAATGAAAGTTGCATAATTCAGAGAGGATTTCTTAATTACATGCTAAATCAGAGTTTGCCTGTTTGTGTTCTGAATCCAAATTATTGCCTAGGACCAGCTTTAGAGCATGTGAATGTTTTCTCTGTCCTTTGTTAACTAGCATCTCACAATCATGTGTCTTTTTATTTTTTTAAGCTTGAACTATTATTTAGAAGCACAGTTTAAGTATGTTACCTGTGTTTGCTTTATTCTGTGGATAAAGGTCTATGTCTAGCTGTCTGACCTGTGATATCCATCTACAGAGGTCAACCTGCTGTAAGTTTTATCACACTTTTCTGTTCTAAACACTAACTGTAGTACTTTTTCTTCTTCCTTTTTCACTAGTAGGCCAAAAACCTATGTCACAGGGTGTTAGCTACTGATTGTGCTGGGAAGGTTTGTGTTTCTGTCTTAAATAGTTATGGTTAAAAATAGATGAACTCCTTCTGACTCCAGTATCCTCTCCCTAGTGGGAGGAAAATGTAGAGCTCAGAGTATATCTATGTTATGGGCATTGTGTGCTACTAGAACAAGACTACATATCTGTCATATCTAAACTTGAGTTAGGGCTTCTCCTTTCCTTCTCCACATCACTTTATGTGGTGTGGTTCATCTGTATTTGGACTTGGTGCATCATAAATATGGCATAAAGTTTCTTCCTTTTTGGCTCTACACATGCAAAATCAATCTAAACTCTGCGTGACAATAAATGTTCCTGTGAAGTGGCTATAATCAATTGAACCATACAAATTTATCTCTGGTTTCCATCTGTGGAAGTGGTTTTGCATTGAAAGCAAGGGATGCCTACTGTCAACGGATGGTAGGTGTAATGCATAACTTCCTAAATTTGTCCTTTGTGTCTTCTAGGGTCTGTATCTCCTAATGAGCGTATCCTTAGGAAGTCTTCCAACCATAACAGAGTGTTTATCCTGAAGATATATAATGAAATCAAACATAGGTACATGTAATTGCCTTGGTGATAAGATGCACCCCAGGGCTGTGCTTCTCCAGGAAAAGAGCAGATTGCAATTGAGGAGTAACATGTTTTTCCATGTTCTTGGAATGGAAATAATTGCTCTTCCTACTTCTATAGCATTCTCCCATTCATCTAGCTGATACAGTGAAAAGATAGCCAGGGCTTCTCTCACAAACATCTTCACCTACAAAGATGGCTGTAGCTGAGCAATTCTTTCTCCAGAGTTCCATTATAAGCTGAATAGATCTAGAAAGGACTCAAGGGGAGCCATTCCTCTTCATGTGAACCCATGCTCACCTGCAGAAATAGCATGTCTCAAGATCTGACTTTTTGTGAAAGTATGCTGACCTTGGTTGCTGAACTTTCAGTTTAACCTGATCTTGCAGTGCGAATATGCCAGAGGTTTTCACCTTGGAAAGAGTCTGCTGATCATGTGTCATCCATGTGAAATCGGGGAACATTAGATCCACGGTAGATATGTGTCTCCTTTGATTCAAAATGTCTTTAAAACTTTAAAATGTTCAGAAATTTCATTTATGTTCCAGTGGGATAAGAGAATGGACACTTGATGGAACAATGGTGATCATAACTCAAGGACAGAGCTATAAGGGATGTGTTTTGGAGTACCAGACATTAAATACAGCTGGATGGAAAATATGTCTAAAGATACACTGTTCTTGTCTAACTGAGAAACTGGCTTCAAGTAGAAGCTGACATACAAGGAAGGCCTTTAAACTGAGAAATTGGAGAAGACTGTGGGAAACTCACTTATCCCCCCCTCATATATTTCTATATATACACATAAATGGGTGTGAGATGAGTAAAATGGGGATAATGAGGATACAACAGTGGAAATGGAAATGGAAGTGGAAATCATAATTTGAATAGCAAAGAAAAATAAAATTATAAGCTGCTGGGAAAGTAGAAGGGAAGAGGACACATTGCTGCTAGGAATATGCTTGATCTGTTTAGTGCCTGAGTGATGTCCCTAAGGAAAAGATGAAACGTAGATAAAGACCTGACAAAAACCTGTGCAAGAAAAGGGAAGAATTAGGACCATCTGTGCAGAACCTGAATCAAGTGAATTCATGACTGGAAGTGGGTGTTTGAAAGTTTTTTGCTACTGAGGAAAGACAAATCAAAATAGAGAATTGCTGGTATACTACTGCGTATTAATGATGTAATAACTTGAAAGTGTAAGTATGTGTTTGGTTATTTTTTTATTTTTATTTTTTGAAAGGACTGCAAAGGTGGTTAGCTGTAATGGCTTGTTGGAGTCCTATTGTGAGAAGGGTAAACATTCCAGAAATCTTTTGAAATGTTATCATTATGGGGGATTTAAACTACCTAAATCGATATTGGAGAACACAGCCTATTAGTAACCATCGTAAATGTTTGCATGTGGAAGCTGACAGTCTTCATCAAGTAGCTAATGTATCAATTAAATGTGTTACAGTGTCTTGTTTTATATGTGAATGTAGTTCTAGAATTTCTCAGTAAGCAATGAAGACACTATTGAAAGGTGATAACACCAAATAACCTTCAACAGAGTAAACACAGATTTCCTCAGTTTATGTTTCTTGAGGAAATAAAAAATTATAATTGAAAAGATTGTTTTCTGTTTCAAAAGACCAATAGGGACTGGCTAGTAGAAGGAACTTGCAGGTATAAATATATAAAGAAATTCTAAATTTCTTAGAAATCAGTGATGCTAACACTGCCAGGAATCTGAATGTCAAAAAGAGAGAAAGATTTATAGGTTTGGCTCTGAAATAGAGTGTATATATTAAAATTTTGTGACACCATTAGGAATAAGCAAGAGACACCTTCCTCCCTCCCTGCCTTCCTTCCCAGCTGTCTGATCAGCAACTCAAACTGAGTCTCAGAGGTCAAGAGGTTTGGAGATAAAGCAAGAATTCCCAAAGCCAAACTGAGCTGGGCTTTGCAAAAGAAATAACAAATAGCAAAGCATTCTTCAGCTATATAATAGGGACAGAAAAAGGATGAAAGAGAGCTGGTATCTTGTGAGGATGGATATTAAAGATAATCTAGATATGGCTCAGTGCTTTCCTTCATTTTTCAGTAAAGATGATGATGTTAGCATGGTGGAAAAGGGAAGATAGATAATGTACACGGAGGTATTAAAATAGAAATTACCACAGCTGCAGTGAAACCAACAGTGAATGAGTTTATCTTAGTAAAATCAGGGGGAATGAACAATTTCCATTCCAGAGTACTGAAAGAACTGGTGAATTACATGTATATGTTGAATCTGTTAAGACAGATAGTACCATAAGGCTGGAGAACAGCAAATGCAACTGTATATTTAGGAAGCTGAGAAATTATACAGCAACTATAGATCTATGAGTGAGTGAAGCTTTAGGTATCCTTACCTTTAAAAACTTCTAAAGACACACAATTAAAGGGGCAAGTGGAATAAAGTGCAACTGGACTTACTAAAGATAGATAGCACCAGGCTTGACTGGCAATTTTCTTGGTAACGTATTAAATTTTATAAATGAAGGAAATGTGGTGTGCATACTCTACATGGCAGGAAAAAACTGCCATACACCCTGGAAGTTTTCAGCAGAGATGGGCGAGAAGGGGGTTAGCAAAGGGCTGTAGAGTAGGAAAGAAACCAACTTGCTAGCATGTATGTTTAAGAACAACACATGCATTATTATCTGAATTATAACAGGGGCACTGTGTAGTCACAGCCACTGTTTCAGTGAATTATCAAAAGCTCATGGTGCACTGAGTGTTTACACCCCTCATAGCATCTTCCTTCCCACCCAGGAGACCTATGCTCAAACAACTACGTTGCCATTTTGTAGATATTTCCAAACTATAGCTGCTTTTGTTTTCAAAATTCTGAATTTTATATCAGATAGAAGCTTGCATTTCACAGCCTGGTCTGAGCATATTGGGATTTTGTTTATTCTCCAGGCATGATCTGAACAGATAAAAAAAATTGCTGGTAGAAATACAGTCAAAACAAATTGAGGCTTTCTACATTTTGATTTTGCTCCACAGAGATGTATTGTCACATGCTATGAAATCAGAGAGCTTAAAAACTTCAGAGTCAATGATTTAAGCTTCCGCTAAATATCTTCTCAAACAGGATCCAAGTGTCTGTATCTGTGGCATACCCGGAGACCACAGTTAAATTAGAACTCTCCATATGTTGCGGCATGCCATAAAATTGTACTTAAGCTTTGCTATGATAATATATATGTGGGACCAAGATTCTTTTAAAGGTACAATCTTTGTACCTTTTTACCTGATACATAATCTCAGAGGAGTTTACTGGGTGCTTAGCAGTCACAAGCATTCAGTTGCTTACTTAGGTGCCTATAAAGTGACAGAGGAAACCAATTGTTACAGCTGAAAATTGCATCCAAATTTTTATAATTTAGACCTGAAGTGTAGAGAAAAATTAAAGAACTAGCATTTTTGATTTATTATTATTATTATTATTATTATTACTAGACCATGTGCTTAGTACTTTGTAACACTTCCTGCTTGGAGTTTTTAGGATTACAGTAAAAAGACTTTTGACAGTTCCTGCAAGTCAAGGCAGCAATGTGTTTTTTGTTTGTGTCCTATAGTATCCCTAAATTGAAATCTATAAATAACGTGATATTATTGTGAAAACATCCTTATTTTGTTTTATACTTTACTTTGAAACATTTTTACCTGCTCCTGAACAAGTGCCATATCCAGAAAATGAGACTAATTGAGAAGCAGAACAGTACAGTTTCACTGAGCCCAGTTTTGTACACCTTGTCCAAAATTGTAATGCCATTGTTAAAATAGTATTGAAGAACTTTCTTTAGACTGTGTTCAATAGTTTTGTTGTTGGTTGGCTCATGCTGGAGTTTTTCTAACCTCAGATGTGGAGGTGATTCTTTTCCCCAGCATTACATAGAGCTAAGTGCTTCAGAAATTGAGTTAGTTCGAAGAAAAAAAAATGTTGTTTTGGGCAGAGTCTGGAACACACTCCTTCTTCAAAGTACCACAGCCCCAGATAGTTAAACGGTGCTAAGTGGAAACTGTGGTTGGGAGTAGGGCTGGCCAGTGTAATTGCATGGCGTGTTAAAACATCTGGCAGCAGAGGAGGTAACTGGGCAGGTTACCCTGCATGCCAGGCAAGGGCAGAGGCACCCATCTTTGGGATCTGCATAAAGTCCCCACAGGCTTAACCATGTGTCTGACTCCTTTATCAGCCACTGATTCCAGTTCAAGGAACTCATAACATAAGTAGTATCTTACTCATCCCAGGCAAAAATGACAGAATCAGGCCATTAGGTGGTATTGTAAGTTTTCTAATAATAGCTGCAAAATGGATTACTCAATCACTGTGAGCTGTGGCACCTTTTTTTTTTTTTTTTTTCATAGAGTTGGGATTTTTATTTGGCGAGTACTGCTTTAGCAGCTGTCATAGTGAGAGGAAACACCGTGATGTGCAGGAGAAGGCACAGCCACATGTGTGTACTAGACTTCATAGCTGGCACGAACGAGAAGTAACAGCCATGTCAGGACGCCAGACCTTCTAAAATTTCGTTTTGTTTCCTACCTGTAGAAATACATACAGAGCTCTGATCCTTCAAACACCACAACGCCTGTGTTAAGTACATATACAAGCAGCTGTAGAACCAGGAGCAGAGCTTACTAAGCTCAAAAAAATATAGTCACGATCGTCAGAGAAAGAGATGATTAACTAAATTAATTACAAAGTATGTGTAATACAGAAAAATCACTTTAGGATTATATGATTTCCCCACCTTTAAAAAAAAAAAAAAAGGTAAAAGGTAACTGCCACTCATTCAGATACAATAAAATATTGTTGGGCCAAAAGATTGGTTCAGTTTCAGCTACAGATTTGGACTCATGAGTAGACATGAGACACCTTAGATAGCAGATTAATTTGCCCTGCTAGAGTATCCAGGAGTTGTATATTCTCCTGATATTCTATATTTGCATCTTCCTATGTGCTTCTTAATCCTAAAACTCACTTAATTTTTTTTAGAAGTCAGCAAAAATGATTCTGGTTGTGCTTTATGCTAGTGAATTTTTTGCTGAAGAACAGGACACATTTCAATAGCAAGATTAGCTAGACTGTGAAATATTACCCCTCAGGGATGTTGTAGGAGACCAGTTGCATGGATCATTTAAATGCAATTAGAAAAAGCAGTGGAGGATGGAGGCAGGCAATTTCCACCCACCTCCCCGACTCCCCCCCCCCCCCCCCAAGTAAGTTTGACAAAATGTCATTTAGGGAAATAATAACAGATTCAGGTTGCATTTCAGAAGTAGTTTGGGCTGAAGAGGAACAAATTTGGAGACAGTTTATTTCAGTAATTTTGTGAAAATGCCTGCATTTTTGGGAGAGAAGTCCTATGCTAAACATGTGACTTGTCATTTTGAAATGGTATTTTTCATTTAAGAATTGGCTCACACTTGTTCCAGGTTGACATGAAAATATTTAATTACATTTTCTTTTCCTGTCTTTCCTCAAGCTCACAATGTAATTGAGCTATTTTTTTTTCTCTCACTGAACTGAAGAATCTATTATTTGCACAGTTCTGGGGCACAGTTCTAGAAAATACACTGAAAAATCAGTTTGGGTGTTATAGAAGGACGGACTTCATCTTTTTCTGTGAGGTCTTTGTTATTTAAAGTCCCTGATTTACAGGTGGAGTTGTCTGCCTCAGTTAAAGTGCTACCTTTAGTAGATTTCAAGTTTGATTTTTCTGAAAAATTGGGTGATATGTATCAGTGACTTCAGTTTCAGTAAGAGATACACTTGCTCAAACCCTCTCAAAACTGGGCTCTAAGTAGCTAAAATTTGGTGTTTAAAGCTGAAGCAGTTCAAAAAAGAACTATACTAAAGACTAAGAGGATCTTTAGTGGTTCCTAAATCTTAGATTGCTCTTTGGCACAGGGGTGAACTTCACCTGCTGAGCACTGGAAAGTTGCCTCCTATGTAACTTTCACTGCGTACATGTCAAATTCTGTGACAGAGAATTCTCTGTGGGAGAATTGAAATTGGTGAGGCTTCATAAAAATAAGAGGTTTGGAGCTACTGGGATTAACACTGATGGAATTTAACAACCTACAGTAAATCAACAGACTCAATAGAGCTCAATATACATAATTTCATTATTTATTTTTTTTCCTAAATGGTGATCAAAAATAAACTCATGCTTAGAAATGAAAGTTATCCACAAAAGGTTATTTTTGCCTAGTTGCTTCAGAAAGGTGGTGTTTTTTCCCCCTCTGTTGCTGTCTGTTTTTAATTAGGGAAGTAGAGATGGATGTGTAGAATTAGGTTGCACATAATCTCATCTGAATATTTAATCATAAATGATTAAGATGAAGATTTATAACACAGATTTTGACATTCTGGCTGGTATAGCAAGGTTAATAGAGCTATATTCTCCTCAGTTACAGATTGTCTGGGAAAGCAGGAAAGCCATTAGTGTCTACAGACATTAGAGGGCAATAAGGTCTCCAAAAATGTTCTTTCTGTTCTTTATTTTTTAGAAAAAGGATTTATGCTGATATTCTGATGTAATTTAAAAGATCTATGAGAGAGAGTGTAAGCACACACACACACACACAAAAAAAAAAAGAAAAGAAAAGGAAAAAAAAGATTAGACAACAAAATATACAGTAGCGGACTCTGATAGAAAAAAAAAAAACAATTCTACTGTATCTGAGAAAAACTGAGATGGCATTTGATAGAATATTCAGCTAATATGATATGGTATGACCAAGGGCAGACATTGTCCTATGCTGTCCTGTAATACTTTTTTGGATTAGAGACCAGTGAGTTACATATTATACCCACTCTGTAGAATATAAAACCTTTGATACACTGGCAACCCACGAGTTCGATGTGGCAACATATTAGCTATAAAAATAACTGGTAATTTACCAGTTTTAGGAAATTAGGAAGTACAGTAGTACTACAGTTATTAGTACATTATTAGTACAATATATCTCATAATCTCCCAAATTAGAAAGAATGATCATTTGGTTACAACACTATACTGAAGGACCTGAACTATCATTAGATAATTTTTGATTTGTTGGAAGAACTAAGATACTGAACAAGATGCATCCCACACTCCTACCAAAAAATAGGCAAATAAATAAATAAGCCATGTATGATGGAAATTGAGCCTCTACACCCACAATTCAGTCTGAAATTCAGTTCAGCCACTATTTCAGTCTGGAAATGTTCAAACTCCATAAGCACCATAGTTTAAGCTATGCATTTACATAGGTGACAAAAGAACTGCTTCTGACAAATAGAATATAATATTAATATAGTTGGTCAGGTTGATGTCTGTGTCAACCCTAGCTGTGCCTGGGATCCAAACATTAAGTGCTCCGCACATCTCTTATGAAGATGCACTGAGACAAACAGTTTCCAAGGTTGCTGATGAATATTTCTGGCATCAAGATCTCAGAAAGTGAATTTATTAACTCAGGTGTGGTGCTGTTTTCTGGTCCTGTGCTAGTATACCCACATGATGCCTCTTGGCCTCATGCAGATGTAGTAGCCTGCTGATGATCGCTCTGTGCTTGTATTTTCTCTCTGTTCGTGGTAGGTCTTAGGATAGGATATTTATGGGTACTAGCATCAAGCATACTATATTGACACTCAAGTCAATGAAAGTTGTTACCATGGTCTTTCAAAAGAGAGCTAGCAGATTGACATTTTTGAAAATCTACAGTGTAGGAATTCACAAAGACTGAATTTATCCTAGGAAATATACTCTTGCATTCAGCTTAAAGAAAGGAGTTTCTCCCAGGAGGGAAGTTAACAGTGGAAGACTGGTGATAGCTGCTTGGTGCTTTGAATTATCACCCTGGAAGAACCCATCTCCTCTGCTGCCCGTAGAAGAAGCCCACAAAGCCGAAGAAGTTAACCACTGTAAACATCTGCCCACATGGCTTTCCATCCTGTTCTCCCTGCTTCTATTTTCCTAGTCCTGGACTGTCCTTGCTGCCCCTTTCCCACTTCCTCTGATATTCCCTCTGCCTATCCCTATTGTTGGTGCTCAGTGTTAACAGAACTTGGGTGTGAACACTACCTAGGCTGCTCACAGGTGGCTCTCGTATAACATTAACCTGTCTCTGATGCTTATATCTGTTTGCCTGTGAAATTCATCTCATAATTTGTGCTGAGGATAGAAGGATAACTGTTCTGCACTGTAGGGATCTGTCCTTTTTGGTTTTGTAGAGGATAGAAAGGATTTAAAAACAAACAAACAAACAAAAGAAACCTACAGTTTTCAGTGGCAAGTGAAATATTTAAGCCTTTTTGCAAAAGTCATTGTTCTCTTTTTGTAAAGTCAAATCGACATGATATCTCATTAGTATGTTAATCAGTACAAAGATAAATGTCTTATATATAAGAATGAATACAGGTTATGATACCAATTAATTGTTAGGCTTTGTAAGTATAAACTACAGTATCTATAAAAGTTTTTTTTTTTTAATTTCATAGATAATTTAGTATTCTGAATATATGGTGGTCATAGCTGAAAATTGTTAGTCTACAGCAAGATGTGGTTATTGTCTGTGCTTTCTTAGGCAAAAAAAAATATTTAGCTCTTTTTGTTTCTTTCATACGCTGTTGAAGATTTTGATGGAGGAGGTTTTTAAACTACTTTGTAAACAAATATGAGGTGATCAAATTCACATAGGCAAGTGGTGAGTTGTGATCACTGTTTCTTAACAGCTGCATATTTATTATGAAGCTAAGTTTGAGGTCTCTTTCTGTGTTGTTGATCAGCTGGATAGTTATTTACTGCTGCAAAACAAAGCTTCAAAACAAAGCTTGATCCATGAACAAAATCCTGGTATTTTGTACCCTGCTACGTATAGATGTGTGTGAGGCAGAACAATGTGTTGTTAGCTCCCATTTTATTTGAAATTTAGCCCTTCTCAGCAACTTTTCTTCCCTATGTCTTTTTTTCTTTTACTTTCAAAGCTTTGTCTTAGGATATGTTTCTGTGGGTAATTACACTAAGTGCCCCCATTTGAAAGCCTACTGATTAGGGCTGGACCTTTAACCTGTAAACTTTCTCAGGCAGAGACCATAACTAAAGTGCTTATAAAATTTGTATGTCAGCAATAATGGCTAATATGTCTGGAATTGGAAAATAATAGCAGTATCTACTGCGAGGATTTTCAGAAAATTAACACGATCAAGTCGACCATCTTAGCCCTGATGCGAGAGATGCCTGCTTTCCTAGTCCGATCACCCTTTTGTGTGGGAATTATATGAAGTCTGGAAAAGGGAGAGCGTATCCTGATAACTGGCTGCTTTTCCTAGCTGTATCAACAGGAATAATAAGGGATATTTCCCCTTCCGCCAAACCTTCATCCCTTTTATCCTAAAGCCATCATGCCTGCAGCAGCGCTACCACATTAAATTGTAAGGCAGATTCGTGATGGGTGCTTGGGAGTGAGTTAACAGCCATGAACTGACAGTGACCTGAAACATAGCCAAGGGCTGAAGGTACTGAAGAAATGCAGAGGTGAATGGTAAATGTGTTAAGATATGATGCATGTAGCAGCCCTCCCAGTGCAATTCCTGAAGGGAAAGCATAGTAAATCTGGATGACAGACGTGTCTTTTTGTATGTGCAGTATTTCATTCATGAGGGAAAAATAAACACTTTTTTTGTTTGTTTTCTGTTGAGTTTGCGAAACTGCAGACAAGTGACAGTGTCAGTTCATACAAAATAAAGAAATAGTTAATCTCTGCTGCCTGTATTAGAAGAACAGATGTGACAGTTTCCTGAAAAACTTTTCCTTTCATATGTTGAAGTCAGGAAGAGCATAATAGTAAGTTAACTTAAAATAAGAACAAGTTTTCTTATTGACAGCTGTCAGTAAATATCAGTATAGCAAAAAGTATTTGACCACACCCTATAGTAGTAAAATTGGTAACTGCTAAATTTGCTGAGACTGGTCATGGATTATTTATTTATTTATTTATTTAGTATTATTATTATTTTGTTGCTAGGAAATGACACGATTCAATTTCCATCTTGAAGCAATTTTTATTGCCATACTTAGAAAATATGAAAAAATCTTTACTGGCACTGTTTGTAGGAAATTTCATTTTTTCAAAGCCATTCTACTAAATGTACTAGAGTTTCATAATAGCTTTTGATTAAAATAGGTTGGCTTTTTTTTTTTTCTGCATCCTTTAAATCTCTTCTGCCAGTGCTTTATTGCATTAGTTCAACTTTACTGCTGTCAAGGCAAAATTCAAGGGATGCTTGAATTCTGCCAATAGGCAATACTTCTAGACAGCAATGCAAACAGTATTTTTTTAAGGGATAATTTTAGCCAGAAGAAAATCCCCACAACAAGGTTTTGCAGAAAGGCAGTCTATGTATCTGTATTCCTGGAAACTACTTGATGTCCCTAAGAGGTTGTGTAGACATAGACCTCCAAATTATAATATTAGATATGTCCATATCCATCCTTTCCCCTTATTTCTGGAGGAACCTGTCTGGTGCTTCTCAATGACTCAATTTCAGGCACCATTACTAGTGCTGTCCCTTTATTCTTGGGACAATTCATTACTGGTATAAATTTTGACCAATGATGACTTAAGAACTATCTGCAGTTTCACAGTAACAATGGCTAAGAAGGCTGGTGGCTTTCTGGAGGTCTTATTGGGACCTACATGCTCACTAGTTTCTTTGAATGTTTCCATCATGAAAACTCTTCAAAGCATTTACTTTAAGTGAATGGGATTGCTTGTTTCAGACCATAATGACAGCTCAGTTTTGCTAAGGTTGAGCACTGCCTTGCAGGACCTTTATGGATGCAGAAGGGGAGGCCGAACCTCCAACAGCATGGTGAGAAAGGACTCAACAAAATAAGATGTGAACAGTCAAGATGAAGTGAACAGTCAAGAAAGGGGAAGAGGGAAAATCAGCTTAAACTTGTCTCTCTCTGTTAATATCATGGGTTACTATAGATACTAATAACAAATAGGTAAATTTCAATTGAATTTCAAATTTTAAATATTTAAATATTTTTAAAAATCTTATCAAATGAAAATATTTATCAAATTATTACTATTGTTTTAAGTCATCAAGCTTAACACTTTGCAAATGACAGAAAGAAATCAAATGGGGATAGCTTTCTATCATTAAGTTTAAATTACATCCACTGTTTCGTGTTTTATTTTTGAAATTAAAGATTCTCTTCTGAAAATTCTGGCCCAAATCCATAATCAGAACTGTAGTGTACTGGAACCCTCCAAAAATGTAATCTAAATTAAATAGAAGTGTGAATACACAGTGGATTAATTAAATGACATTAAACTCTCATGTGGATACTCTGAATCAGAATTAAAAGTGTCTTGATTCAATTTAACATAATTTCCAGAGCAAATTAGTTAGATTAAATGTGCTGTAATTCTGAAGGAAAGTGTCTACACAGAGGTTTATTATGTTTTGACTAATCCACTTTAAAAATGAATTCAGATTAACTTTCTCAAGTGACTCTTGCATTGACAGACCCTTAGTAACTTGCTAAAATGAACAACGCTGAAAGGATAGTGCTCAAAAAGAAGACTATAGTCATAACTTATAGCTCAGACTTGTATTTTGTGTTGCAGTTTTGTATAATTAAGAGGCAGCTTTATGTCTTGTACCATGAAATATGCTTCGTGGAAGTATAAATATTTTTTTCAGTCAGACAAAGGGGAAATAGTTATGCAGCCTCAAAAAATGAAGTGCACATGTTGATGCTTTTGTTATTTACAAAGGAGATTGCTATATATGATACAATTTTGAGTCTCAGCAGGGACATCCCATGTATTTCTGGTACTGTTAGAACAGAACAGAATCACAGTGTTTCTCAAACAGGGAAGAGAAGAAGAAGTCTAGTTCATGTTTTTTATTTGGAAAAATATAATGGACCACCATGGACCTATTCTACTATTGATTATAAGTTGGAAGAGAAATCATTGGAATGAGGTAGAGTAGTGTCCTAGTATAAGGAAAAGCAAATTCATCACTAGCTTTACAAGGTGAGTACGCATGTGAGTGAATGAGAAGAGAAGGTGACTGTGGCTTGGTATATGTGCAGCAACAGAAAAGGCAATGGAGAGGAAGAAGGAAGTGGGGAGGCACAAGTGTTTTTTTCAGCAGTGGTGACTACTGTGCAAAAAGTGTGGGCAGACAACCCACACTTTTTGCACAGATCAACCCAGAGACTAACATATTTATTTTGGTCAACAGTTTGGTTTTTTTTCCCCTTTTTTTGACTGATACTTTATTATTGTTTTTGTGGTAAGTAATTCGGGCTATTTTTAAGACTTCAGGACTCAGTGCTATATAACAATAATGTGATGCAGAGAAGCTACAGTGTTGAGGAAATATCCAGTACATGCTTTAATCATACTTCGAGCATTCGTCCTTATATTTATCCACTTTTCTTGTACTGTGTCCATTACAAGAACCTTTAAGACCAAATATCAGCCTTCATGCAGTTACAGAAATTACAGCAACTAATGCTAGGAAAACAGAGAAACAGGTGCATAAGAAAATGAGATTTTAAATGCTTGCTTTAATTCTACCACAAAAATAAGCCCTGGGAACAAAGCCCTGATTGGAAAAGTGCAGAGAATCAAAAACAAGTTGCATGGGTGTCTTCACTACATCTTTTAATTATGGGGAAATTTTGCCACATTTTCATTCTGTATTATTATCAGAGCACAATTTTCATGCCTTTCATATTCTAAAAACTCCAGAATGACACACACATTTATTTCTAGTATTAAATTGTGCTGCTAAAGCACATTCTGTTTGGTGTGACGTCCTTTCAGTTTAATTTTCTCCAGAAATCCGTTTCATCTTTTCAGAATATAAATGGCATACTATTGACCCTTCAACTTCCTGCTATTCCCTCCTGTCTTCAGTACTCAGATGACTAAGTTGGGAATGTGTTCAAGTGGTGGCATCTGGCTCTTTGGGGAGCTCTTTGAGCAATTATGTTGGCAGCTTTACAGATGGCTCTTCACGCACTGTGGGGTGAATCTGAGCTTTTATCTTTTAGTTATCTGTGATTTGGAAGAACTTGCATGCTGGTAAATAACTGCGCTCTTCCCGTCTTGAGCATCCGTTCAAGGCTAAAGTAAATTCAGCTGTATGAAAAGCTCATTGCTTTATGAACCAGACACAAATAAAAAACATACAAATGGTCATCTACAAAGTTGTTTTTAGAGGCTCAGATACACAAATAGCATTCTTCTCAAAGTCTCTGGTATCTGTCATCCAGATCACAGACATTGTCTTTTTACCCAAATTTTTTCCAACTGGAAATGTATGTGTTAATGCTTGAAAGAGTGTTTCCTCAGCTTATACTGCCCTTTAAAGACTAATTGACTCAGATGTGTCTGGAGGACCTTAAAACCTGGGTGCTTGGAGGTGTTTTCTTTTTTTAAATCTATGTATCTGTTATAAATATTTAGAATAATTAGAAGATGGCCTTCTCAAAAGGTTGTATCTTCTCAGAAAACAGTTAGTGAATACTGAAAGAGGATGTGGAAATAGGATGGAGATCAGAGTGCATTGACAGCGCAAGAGGGTGGAAGCTACGAGGCTCTATGTCCTGTGATTTTTAGACCCAAGATAAACAAAAGCATGGAAACCAGACAATTTGTCTTTGTTTTCAGTGCACATCTCACTTATCTCAAGCAATTTACTTAATTTGTTTTTGGGATATGCAGGCATGTGTAGGTAGGTATGAATAAGTCTTGAATATTTGTCAGTATTGGTAACAGAATTAGCCTGAGCCTGTAAAGGACATCAAAGTCCAGAAACAGACATCCTTAAGTAAAGGCCCCATTTCAGCCCCTTCCTTTCCTGAATCCAGAGGACAGCAGATTCACATATGAAAATGAAATGACTGCACCTGAAGACTTAAGATGGGGTATTTGTATGAGAAATCTGAATTTTTAATGTTAAGGATTTTTATCTAAAATCTGTTTACAGAGCATAGTGAAAAGTCCCATCTTCAGGTTTTTTACTTGGAACCTGTGAAGGGAATTGCTGGTAGGGTTAGTCTTCCGATAGCCTACGTTGGTCTAGGAGGGTTTGCTTTTAAGCAAGAAAGAGGGCGCAGCAGCAACCTGGCCACTCAGTTGTTTTCTTTTAGTCTTTTCTTTACATTAGGATTCCTATAGATAACAGATTATAGATTAATAGGTAATGTGTTGTTCTCAAAAAAACTGTCCTAGGTCACTGAAAAAGTTAGTAGTTATATTACTGCTAGGATTGTGCATTACCCATTGGGGTCTGAGCTGCTGAATAATCAGTTTCTCAATGCTGATTGATGGTGAAATCAAAGTTTTTTAGGCAAGGACCAATTTTTTTGTATTTGCACAGCTCCCTCTGGAGCGAAGAGAGGGCCTGGGACCTGGCAATGAGATAAACACTCCCAGAAATGCTGAAGAAAGAATTGAGGTACATAAAGTAACCTGGAAAATCCTGGCATCAGGATGCTGTGTCATTTGAGAAAGTTCTCTAGAATATTTGTGGTGATTAAAATTGCTTGAATATAATCTTTGATTATAAAACATGTTATAATGCGTTCTTTATGAAGCATTCCAGGAATGAGGAGTTTCACATAGCATTTCTATTGAGATGGATTTTAAGCAAATACACCATATCTGAGTTATGTGTTCATAATCTTTTTTAATACTTAGAAATAGCAACTTCTGGCTAATCTTTTTCCAGTTATAAGTCTGTAATATACTCATCTGAAAGATTAGCTGATATTTTGTAAGGATACCTACAGAAAAATGTGAATCAGCTTAAAGGACTTAGCAGGAATCCGGATTTTTTATATATCCTGTACAAGATTGAACTGCAGTCCCTGAAGATCCTGTGTTCACAGTCCTAATCTCAGCGAAGAAACAGTAAAAATTCTTAATGAACTGTGCAGATCCTGTGACTTTCCTGTGTCTTAGCTGATTTGATTATTAAACTGTAGCTGTTTTTAAAGAGTTAATTTCTGCCTGAGACAAGTTGCACAGAGAGGAATGCAGCAATGGCTTTAGACAACCCTTCTGCTGGCATTTAAGAGAAAAAATAGGGAGCTAGCTAATTCTGAAGGCGATCACAACTCTCCATTCCTGCTGCCTGGGGGAGAGAGATGAACAAAACTGGCCAGACTCAGAAGCACCAGACAGGAGCCTAAGGGAGAATACTGAAGTTAGGTAAGATAAGATATAACCTGGCTTTTGTGTCAGTGTTTTCTCTGGTTGCTTTTTCCTATGGGTTCTGAAGGAGCTGTTCTGAGTTACTGTATTTATCATCCGGCCATGTCTCCAGAGAGATGTCCCTTGCAGATGTCAAACTCATTAGAACCTACTGAAAAATGAGGCTGACGTGCAGTGAAGACATCTGACTGATGAATCTAGGAGTTTTTTCTTGTTTAGGTGCACACCTTTGGAAAACAACCTAATATAAATATAATAAAACAACCTAATCTTGTGATGAAACCTGGGCATATACCCCTGGTGTCTCTGAAAAGAAATCTGTCTGTTTGACTAAGAAGAGCCAGACTACGCACCGGAAGATCATTTGGTCTAAATAAGAGAGGCCAAGGTTTCAGGGAGTATTGTCGTGTGCATTTAACCTGTGCTTCAGAAGCAGTTTGGGGGTCTAGCTCAGTCATCTCCGAAGTAGGGTACATGCACCTCGGGGGTGTGGGAAGAAAATATTTATCATTAATAAATAAATACCATTAATAAATAAAATAACATATTTTAAAATAATGCTTATTTAATCTTTATCTCATCCATTTTAGTATCTATTTTTGTGTGTTTTATAATCTACATAACATTAGTACAATAGTATGTGTATATAACTTAAATAAATATACATTTATGAGGGTTGCTCAATTTTATTTTATTTTTTCTGATAGGCAAATACAATCCAAAAAGCTTGGAGACCACTACTGTAGCTGATTTCTCAGGTGAAGGACTATCGGGCCCTTCCACCCAGCAGAAGGCAGAACTCTGTCAGAAGGCTGCCTTCAGATGATACTCTCTGAAAAGTCAAATGTACAGTCTCTCTGCTGTAGATCTGACAAGAACACAGAAGTTATGTCTAAGGGTAGCATGTCAATGGGGTTTTAATCTAAACTGTTGATGAATTGAGGTATATGTGGCTTACATATTAAAGTCAACTGACAGTAGTACACCAAAGTCTACCACAGTGTATGTATATGGAGACAACCAGCATCAAAGCTTATGAACAGTCATTTTTGAACTCTCATCCTGGTGAGCTCAGAGAATAGAAGAGAAGCTATAGCCTGCAGCATGCCCTGGGTTTGGTAGAGCAGGGGCTGTTGACCTGACATAGTGAAAGCCAGTACCACACAGGAAGAAAGTCCTGAGGGCAAGGCTTGAAAAAATGGGTGCTTTCAGATTCTGCCTCTGAGCTGCTTGCAATTGACACTGAAGCATTTAGAGAAGTCAATTCTCTCGTTATTTAGGGCCAAAACAGTTTTATATCAACCTCTGTATCTTACTACTTGTATACACTAAATACAAAATTCTCTTTCTGTATTGCACTGAACTCTTATTTGTTTCCAGATTTCTATATGAGAATATGCACAATGTATGTGATATAGGTAAGTCCATGCTTTACTAGCTTTTGTTTCTAAAAGACTTTGAGGCACAATATATTACAATTGTTTAATGTGCAGAGTCATGTCATGAATAGCTAGAATAAGTTACTTGCTGCTGCTTTGTCTTTAAATTAAGTGAGCAGCCATGTTAAAAGGTTTCTAAGAAATTAATGGCATCCCTTACTCCACTTGCTGTAAGAACAATGTAATTGCATAGAGGATGAGCACAGTGATATATGCATATATTTATGCATTCCATTGTGTAACTTCAACAGTTCAGGGACAAGTAAAGATTCCAGTGTGGTTCACACCACACAGTGCACAAGCAATACAGCCACTAGCAATATTTGGCGTACTTGAACTGAAAAACATTCTCAGTAGTCACTATTTTTTGTCAGCAGTGCTGCCACCCAGCTCATACCACATAACTCTCCTTTGGACATTCGAGTACAAGATGGTTCTCCCAGGCTCCTCTGAATGCGGTGAAACCTTACTGTGCCTTCTCACACTGTCAGTCCTTGGCTGACATAAACCTTTCAGCAGCTATCCTCCCTGTTCCACCACAGAGGTAAAAGTCACATAACCCTTGATGGCCGTTAGGCAACAGCAGTTTTTAATAATAAAATTAAATAACCCCAACTAAATAATAAGATTTTTCCCCTAAGAATGCATACTAAACTTATTTTCTGTACCTAAGATTAACAAAGTTCTAAAGAAGAAAACTGCCCATAATAAATGATAGAGGGTAAATGAAAAATACGTATAGCAGTTATGGGTTGGGCATGGGATCATTAACTATGCTGGTATTCCTGCAGTATTGCCAACTTGATCTTTAGATAATCTCCATTTGCTTACAAAATATGAAATTTTAACTATAATGAATTTCAAATTTTTTTTCGTTCTACTTGTTGGCTTTTTAAGATGAAGGAGAAAATTACTTCAAGATTTTTCCTAAGCATATGGCTCAGAATTGTATTACTTTTTAAAGATGTATTATTTTCATGTAATCTCATTACACCAGCCTTAGGGAAAATACCAATTATTGTGTGATTTGCATGAGTTGGCAACACTGAAACAGTATCATGGTGTGGTGTAGTGCATCACATGCTAATATCACAGCACTGAGGGGACTAATCTGCTGTGTTAATTCTTTATTCTGTGGGGGATAGCTTGAGAAACCCCTTCCCTGACAATAATAATCTCACTGCTGACCCTTTAAATATCTTTAATTGTTTTAAAAGCTCACAGAGAATAATGTGACACTAGTTTCTCTTTCTCCTGTGGATCTAGTGGGAAGTGATGAAAATAACAAATACAGAACAAACAAACGAAAAATCCACGGGTTAATTCTCCTTCAGGATTACATCATGTTTTACACATTACCACTGTTCACAAAAGTCTTTCTAGCAATCTTTTGAAGATGACATTCATAGCTCCCAAAATAGGTACCACAAGGTAATTTTTCTTACCAGTTCTGAAGATAATATTTTAAAATTAATTTTGCAAGCTGAGTTTGTTTTTTAGTTTGCAAGTCAAAGGTTTTATGGCTTCAGAATATGCTGTGTCTTATTGCCTTTATGGATTTATTGTCCAAGATTTAGACTGAATACAGTAGTGACACATAAGAGACCAAATTTTGATGGCATTTACTCTCTTGCGAATTCAAAGTAACCCCTCTGATTTTAATTGATAATATTGTGGGTTTACACTGAGATCATTCAGAAAGCTTTCCTAATTAAAGCTAGATTAAGAAAGTGAATTACAATTTATTTCATTAATAAAGTTTATCATTCTAAAGGTTTTATTTCAGGATGAGATCTCCAAGAAAATTCATTTTTGTGCTGTCTTCCCAGTCCACTCAGTGAAAGTGTTACTGTCATCTACTGTTAGACTAGAGATAGGCCTTGGAAACCTCCAGTTGCTTTTGTGTTAGCATTAAAGGTTTTTGTTGTTGTTTTGTTTTGCTTTTACTAAAGCTTCTAATGCTTGCGTACTTTCAAGAGAGTGTGAAGGCACGAGACATTGAGAAGGTGGGCGTAGTATGAGATTGTAACTTGTAATCATGAGGTTATTGATGCTGAAACAATAAAATTTACCTATATTATCATTTATCAGACATGCTAATCTTACCATGTTTACTAATTTATTTTAATATTTATATAAAAAAGACTGATAACTGTCTTCAAATCAGCTATTTTAAGAGAAAAAGTTACCGTTTGTTCTCAGTCAGCCAAGAGGGCCAAGAATTTTCAAACTGGGGTGAATGTTAGCAAGGACTTCCAGCCTGGAAGAAGGAGGGAACAAGTGACTGGATAAGATTGTCCAAGAAGTGACTTGGAATCTGCTTCATGCTGTTATTTTGAGCTATGGAAGGGAAATGGGAGCTGAAACCAGTTAGGAGAACATTGCTGAGGTATTTGATTTGATCATCTTGGAAGAACTTCACAGTTCTGCAATAGCAGTAAGAAGAGCTAGGAAAACATCTTATTTCAGGCAGCTACTACAGCAAAATATTTATGAAAAAAAATAATATGTATTTACACCTTCAGTCCTTTTTCAGCTGAAGAAACAGTAGTTGCTGAATGCATTTAATTTAGAATTAGAACACTAATTATTAAAAAAGAAGCCTTCTGAATATTGAGATAATGACAGTTCTAGGGGTATATTAATGAATCTGCATGAAGGAAAGACAAGGCTGGAAAATGGCTAATCAAAGCACAAGCTATTTTAAAGCAATTCCAATTTTATCTCATGACCTTCGCAAAGATATTGAATATCTGTATCAGAAAATATTGTTTTTTGCTTTTTCTTTCTTTTTTTCTTTCTTTTTCTTTCTTTGCCTGCCTTCCTCCCTTACCTCCTACCTTCATTCCTCCCTTCCACACTCCCTTCCTTCCTTCTTTCCTTCTGCTTGCTTACTGCTTTAAAAATATTTTCTTCTTTATACTCAAGAAACAGAGAATAGATAACACTTTGGACTAAATAGGGGTCAAAATACATTTCTTATCATTACCTGTATTTGTAGAACTGTCAGTTTTTGAGACCAGCCAAATAGTTTAAAGAAGTGTACATTTAGGGTAACTTTAAAAAATGTTCATGTACTGTCCAGAGGTGATAAAAATAAGAGTGCTAGATAATATCTATTATCATAACATCTGAACATCCCAAATAAACATTTAAACGTATTAGAAACTTAGTCTTGTTTTATAAGTTTATGAAGCTCAGAATCATCACCTGCTCCTAACTGGTGGGATACTGTATTAAGAATCTTGCTGTTCTCTTTGTTGTTTAGGGTTTGACATAGCAATGTGTTTAGGAGATAACCTGTCCTTTTTTTTTTTTTTTTCCCTCCAGTGTAGTATTTAATGGTAGCACAATATAAATAATAATGGTTTGACAACTTTTTCATTTTTCTGTTGTATTCTCATCTGTTTCTGTTAATCACACAAATGCTGTTTTTAATTGATGAATGAAATTATAACTATGGCAGTTCATGAATCCAAAGACAGAGAGTGATCTGGTGTCTTCAAGACCCTTTCCCTATACTGAAAACCAGAGTTGGAGTCTGGTTGGATTGGGCTTATAGCTTTAGGTTTCATGTGCTTATTGGTTGCAGGACAAAAACTTAAAATAAGAAATGCCTTTGTTCTTGCATGGCTATGTCCTCACAGATTGACAGAAGTTATACACCGTGTAAAGTTTCATATCATGCTTATTATAACACTTAGTGTTGGATGAAATGCTGATGTTGTCTACACAGAACTTCATAGCTCAGTAGCCTTTCTTCTTTCTATTGCTGAATTCCATCAGCTTCTGATCAACAAGATAGAAAGTTATATCACTCAGTACCTTACAGATCCTGGTGAATTGCATCTTTTTGTTGTTGTTGTTGGTGGTGGTTTTTTAATTTTGTTTTGTTTTAGTTTTTATTGTTGTTATTTTGGTTTGAATTGTTTGTTTTAAATACAGGAACCCCTGCTTTGAGTTCTACTTTGAGTTTTGAAAGTGGATTTGCCCTTGCTTTGTTTGAGTTTGATTCTATTGAGTTTTAGTTAACTTTTGGCATTCCAAGGACAACACCAGAGTCAACCATGCAGCAGTACAATTAAAAGTCAGGAATTCCTTGGATGCTAAGACAGGGTAGGAAGAGAATACAACAAGTTGATGAAAAGATCCCAGTTTCCCTTCTTCCGTCATAGGAAGTCAGCTAATGGCTGCAAAAGGGTATAAAAAAGGATAAGTTGCATTAAGTTGCCTTGTATACCATCCTCCATTTTGTTATGTGGTTATTTAAAATAAGTCACTTTAGGAAACATTTCTCAACAAGATTTTCATATCAAATGCCATCTTGTTTATAGCTGAAGCATCGTCTCCACCTGTTTGTTTCAAAAAATCTTTTAGGGATGTTTTGTGAAATACAAAATTAAATTAATGTTCAAAAGGAAGAAAGGATAGTAGTGGTAATAACAAAGTGATCTAGATTCAGTCTTACATCTGTAAACAGTCAGGCTTAAGTTAGATACAGAGGTGGGTTATATACATTTCCTCAAAGAGGAACTGAGCAGAGTGAAGGCATGAATATGGGTCTCTCTCATAGTCATACCACAGAATGATTCCCCCATCAATTGGAGCTCCCCATTGGAGCTCTCTTGCTTCATATAAAGATATGGTCGTAATGCTGGGGAAATGAGTGCTGATTCTAGAAGTGGTGGGCTTCTTTTTGGCCCGCTGAAATGTTCTTTGATCAATATAAAACAGAACAGTTCCAACAAAAGTGACTAGGAGAGCTTTATTTAGTATGAAGTCAAGTTCCAAGGAGATCCCTACCACTTGCCTTGTGTGTCTTCTCCCTTTTACTACTGCCCTGCCCTTATTTTTATGTTGCGAGCTTTGATTGTATGTGAGTATGGAGTAAAATTAAGTTCTGAAACCTTGCATTTTTATTGACTCATTTCCCACCTAGTTTTACTTTTTAAAAAGACAGTGAAAGTATGCATCTGTTCCTGTGTATTTTTGCAGAATCACAACAAAAATTGTACTAAGCTTATTTCAGAGTTCATCCCTTTAATGCCTAAGCTGTTTTTTTCACAGGGTCACAACTGAGACACTTACATTTAATAATTAATTTTAATATTGTACTTTATATTTTTATGACACCTGCTGCCTCTAAGGTCTTTATCTAATTCACAAAAAAAGTTACAATTTTAGTCTTATCCCTTTGAGGTAAGTAATAACAAATATTTTCATTATATAGCTTCTTTTTTTTTTTCTTTTTTTTTTCACTGGAAGGCTGAGAAGAAAGTGTCTCTTATTTTCAAAGATTTTGCTGTCTTTGATTTCATAGTGGTTTGGTTCCAATGATTTCCTTTCCCCTTCTTTCCCCTTCTTTCCCCTTCTTTCCCCTTCTTTCCCCTTCTTTCCCCTTCTTTCCCCTTCTTTCCCCTTCTTTCCCCTTCTTTCCCCTTCTTTCCCCTTCTTTCCCCTTCTTTCCCCTTCTTTCCCCTTCTTTCCCCTTCTTTCCCCTTCTTTCCCCTTCTTTCCCCTTCTTTCCCCTTCTTTCCCCTTCTTTCCCCTTCTTTCCCCTTCTTTCCCCTTCTTTCCCCTTCTTTCCCCTTCTTTCCCCTTTCCCTTTTTGGGTCTAAGGAATAATAAGCAGGAATAACATTAAAGATTTTTTTTTTTTTAACCAGAAGCCACATCCACTTATCACTTGCAATTAAATAGAATTTCCATTAATGTGTAGAATGAATTATTTTAGAATGAATATTAGAGGGCAGTAAAGTTGAAGAAAACCGTCATTCTATTAAAGTGGGAATCCAAATGTGTGGTAGTCTACTCTCATGGGTGAGACAGAATAAAAAGCAACCCATAGCAGGTCTGGATACTTTGGCTGATTTAAAACCCAAGGAGAGCAGAGCTTTTATCCTATCTGATTAGCTCACTTACTGACTTGCTTGCTCACTTTTCTCATGGTGTTTCACTCCCTAGGTCTTGGCTTCCCCACAGAAGGGTAGCTGCTGCTGGTTGGGCAGAAAGTCATCTTGGTTCATGCTGTGTTGCTGCTCATAGTCACCCTTTCAAGTGTCATCAGCCAAGGTCTGTGGGCATTTGCTGGCACCCATGTGCTTGCAGCAGATTGATCTTCAGGATCTTCCCCCTACTTCCAGGAGATATCCTCCAGCCAAGATCTTCACCTGCTTCTTTCCAGGCACCCTTCTTCTTTCTGAAACCACCTCATCTATTCAGGAATCCTTCTATCTGACAGCAATTGCTTTCTCCAGAACCCAAGCCCCCAGTTTCCCAGTTTAAATAGTCTCTCTGCAGAAGCACAGCACATGATCAGCCTGCTGATTGGTGGCTCTGTCTCGTGTTTCCTTATTAATAGGAGGATTCAGGGCATTCCACTTTTGTTTAGTCCACTTAAGAGTTTTGCTCTTAGCTTCTACCACTTGGAGCTAGTGAGCAGCAGGCTTCTCCTTGAGAATTTGAAAGTTTCGTTTTGGACACGCATCCCCTCACACCCATTATTGTCTGCCTATTAGCATTCAGAGTTCAAGCTATTTTTTCACCTAAGACACCCATCTACATTGGGCAAACAAGAAATTCTTATATTACAGTTTTCAGAATCCTCCTTGCTATTTTCACCCTAACTGTTCTCCCTGCTATAATGGTTTTAAACCAAATTGTCTTTATTTCTTTGGAGACTGTTTGCGCAAGGCTTTATCTCTAAACAGTCTGTTGTGTCTTCTCTTTCTTTTTTGTCCTCATCTCAACCCTTTTAAGATTATGAGTTTTATTTTTTTCATATTCTCCTGGGCGTGTTCCCAAACCAGCCTTCACATCCAGTGCTGCTATCTGCTCTGCATACCTTTTATGCATCTCAGCATTCAGCTGTGTTAAACTACCTTTTCTGGTCTGAGAAATGATTGATACTCATGGGTGAATTTTAATTGCACTGTACAAGGAAGGGATCATGTGATTCCCATTAACATTTATGGGAGTCATATAATTAAATCCCTATGCACCACAGTGAAAATTTACCCTTTTATCTCCTTCCCTTTGTTGGGCAGTTGTATGCTATATAGATGGAGCAGTTTGAACATATTAAAAGAAATGCAGAAATACTGCTCTCTTTTTCTTTCTTCCTTCTCCTTCCCTCTCACCTGAAATTATCCTCCTTTTTAAGGGAGTAAATTCTTAGGAAATTCTTCCTTGCCATCACTGAATATGCCACAGTCAGGATGTGAGTTATGAGTATGGAAGGTTGTTTCTTGCTGTTTTCTGATTCTGTCAGACTTCCAAGACTTGTAAAACTTGGATGTTCTCCCAGCAGCTGCCATGTAGCTCCACAGATGACAGATTAAGTTTAATTTAGCAGCCCTATATAATGGAAGGAGGTCAAAGTTTTCACTTTATTTTGGTTGTTGATTTGAAACCACACAGGTTGACAGTAGCCAGAATCATTATTATGTGAGGAATTAGTAATTGCTTATGAAATAAACACAATATTCTCAATAGCGTCCCAGGTGGATAAGATTCCACACAGCAGTTGACAGTGCAGGAATTATTAGTGCTTTTAAAAAGAAGCCATAGATGAAAAAAGCACTGGGGCTCGACAGACCTCTGACCCCAGGTGGTGATTGCACATGGTCAATGGTGAAAGCAAAGTACTGTCAGTGTAAAGAAAGTTTTAGTGACATTGCATGTGCTACCCTAATATTATGGCTTAATTAGATTCTTTTGCTAGTGCAATAATGGGCTTTCAGAGACAGCCGCTTTTATACTTATATATTGTAAAGAGGAGTGTAAGTAGCATTTATTTCCTTCTTGTAAAAATTGAACTGGTCTCAATGTGATTTCTGCACTTTCTATTAGCTAATCGCACCCAGGGCTGTGGCAAAAGGAACGGTGTCGTCCACTGCAAAAGGAATGTTGCTATTTCCCATTTACATAAACTATAACTCGTGTTCTGATTGAGATAAGCAATGCCTTAGCAGTCATCTGCTATTAAATGCTGAGTCATTGATTGCTGTTTCTGCAGTATCTTGCTGACTCCAGCGATGCTTCAGCTCCTCGCTTCCTGGTCAAAACAAAGACCTGAATCAGAAGAGGCAGCAGCAAGCTAAATACTGTGAATGCATTTTTAATTTAGAAAAGCCCTCACTAAGAACAAGTTTTCACATGTTTCTAAGTCAAAACTAGCTTTAGGGTATTGGGGTGTGGGTTTTAGTTCTACCTGATTGCTCAGGTCTTTTCGTATCTTTTCGTATGCATGTGTGTGCGTGTATGTCTATAGTTGTATGTTTATATATAGTATGGGTATATACATTTATACATATGTATGCATATATATTTAATTTAATATTTTTTATCTCAATGTTGGTTAAAATGGTTGTTGAATAAGGTAGGGTCCACATTAAATTATCTGTACATGTACATCTGTTATGCAGTAATTAATCTCTAGCACTTAATTCCAAAAGTGCCCTTACAATTGATTTACATAGACAATACCAACATAAGGCAAACTGTGTCTTGGCCACAAGAAAATACAGTTCATTTCATTTGTAAATGTTGTTGAGATTGGTCTTTGCTTTGACAAGACTGCATCCTTAATTTGACAATGGAAAATCTATATAGACAAAATGTTCTAAACTTACTTTTTTTTTTTTTTTTACTAATCTGACTTCACGATGCAGTGTAAAAGTGATGCAGTGTAAAAACTGGACTAACGCTGAAGAAAGCTTTCCTATATTGTGATAAAAAACAAAATGTAAATTCCTGAGTGAATACTTAAAATAAACCTGAAAAGACTATTACCAAGCAGATGTGCTTGTTGATTCCAAATAGAATGATACAAAATTTGACATAAATAAGTTTTGAAAGTTATTTCATACAGTCTCTTTCAAATCCAAACAAAGATATTTATTGTCCTTATAACATATCCTGTTTTCTCTGTTACCATAGCCATCGTTAATTCTTGTAATGAACAGGTGTTTATTAAAAGTCCTCCTTCAAGTACACACGAACTTCATTATCTGTCTCTAATTTCTGGTGCTTTTCTGTGTTAAATCCTAATTCATTTTTAAGACTAAGATTTTTATATGAGCGTTATTTACTGAAGATCTTGAGCTGCAAGTATGAATCAAACTTCAAATATAGTTACTAAATATATACTGCTTATATTCAAGCTCTTTCATAGACAGCTAGCACATATTATGGCAATTATTATTATTTCATACAAAAATCAAGTCTTGCCCCGATGACTGTTTTTCAATTATTTTATCACTTTTTGGTCTGTAATGCAGCAAGCACTTTAAACATTTACCTGTCTGAATTCAATGCTAACAAAATGAGCTTTTACCACCTCAACAGTGGTCAGTGACTTTCACTCAGCCAGTCTTTAGCCAGTTGAGTCTCACAAACAAACCTTAAATTTTGGTCCCAAGTGATGTCAAGTAAATAATACCTCCAATCTTTTTCTTTTGAATCAATCTCCCATTGTATCAAGTGTACATATTGTGTAAACTTTCTTGATGTGTATTGTCTTGGCTAATATTTCAGCTTGAGCTTTAGCTAAAATTAGGGCCATCTGTCAAAGCTTTTTTTCAAATGCCTTAACCCTAAATTTTCAAATCATTTAATAATTTCAGTGCACTTAATAATCCAGTTGGTCACAGAAGAATGAATGTGATCCTAGTCATCAGCCATTTGAAACCTCCTCTTCTTCTATTTTTAATAAACCATAGTTTATTAAACTAGGATTTAGTGAATTAAAAGTAATTAACAAAACTCCTATTGCTTCTATTTTGCAAGTATTGCTGTAAAATATTTAGATTAAGTTTTAGGCTGGAGAAGTCTCGTTTCTGTGGGAAGTGTTGAATTTTCACCCTTTGGAATTTCCTCTACAACATGCTGGAAGCTAATACTCTTTTCTTCTCCTAATGGACCAAAATGTGTGCACTATTAACATAGTGAGCTCAAAAAATACTTGTAGTTTTGTCTTCCATTAACACCTTCGTTGAACACAGGTCAGCCTTGATTTTTATCCCTGATGACAGAGGGACATACTTTCTGATAATATCTTCACACTTTAGTAGTTATCTTTTTTTTTCCATGTAAGAAGGTACTGTATAGTGTGATGGGTTCCCAGAGTCTGACCCTTATATGAATCTGTTCCTACTTGCAGTGAGGAGACGGATGAGAGGAAAAATGCGATGGCTGTGGGGCTATGTTCTGTAAACAAGTGGACTTGTTAGAGCACATAGACAAAGCAGATCATTTTTGCTGATTCACTTCTGTGTTGTCTTGTACAGTAGTTCTGCCTTTGTTATGCCTTGAGCAAAAGATGTAAGAATGAACATAAGCATAAAATATAATAAAGATGAATTTGCTAGTTGTCATGCTGTCAGGCCTCACCTGCTTCCTTTACTGTAAGCAATTTACGTTCCTAGGGTTTTTACTAGTTTGAAAGGACTCATTAAACCACAAGGGAATGTATTGGATTCTGTTTTAGCTGAAATAGTAGCTTTGTTAACTACAGATACACATAGCTACTCTGCAGTTTGGAGGTTCTTGAGCTAAATTAACTATTGTGGACAAAAATTGAATACAAAAAAGAAAAAGAGAAGGGGGAGAGGAAGAGAGGGCAAGGCAAGGCAAGGGCACACATGCGCAATGAAAGAAATCTACTCTTCTTCTTGGATAACCTGCTTCAGAGCATGGTAAATTTGATGAATCTGAGTTCTGTGCTATTGCCCCTCATTAGCTATGTACGCAAGCCACTTCACTCACAGCTAGACTGAGCATCTTAAGACTATCCTGCAGACTGCAGTGTGAGTTTAAGACAAAACAGGGATGATTTGGAAATGAGGAAAAAAAGCACATTCACCTTTCTAAACCCAGACTAATTTACCAGGGTCAGCACTTTTCCCATGATTTCTTCCACATAAGTAATTTGAAGAGACTGTGTAATTCAATTCACTTGTCATTCCCAACTTAAAAAAATATTATATGTGTTGCTTATGTATATCTTTTAATAAAATAAATGACTATTACAAGTACTGAGACATTCAATATATTG
The DNA here is from genome assembly GCF_964034855.1 of Anser brachyrhynchus. Lineage (NCBI taxonomy): Eukaryota > Metazoa > Chordata > Aves > Anseriformes > Anatidae > Anser > Anser brachyrhynchus. The sequence goes on from NC_137695.1 coordinate 120,519,670, forward strand.
TGTGACAATACATTAGTTATTTTGTTCAAAAAATGGAAAATGAATATTGTGTGCACCAGAACAGAAGATGCTTTATTTAACACATGATAGAGTCATCTGCTGAGCCACCAAACTACCAGTTAGCTCACTTTCATTTTGGCCATGGGAAGAAGAGAGATGTCCAAATGGGCCTGGTAAACGTCCTTCACATAGATTCTATTCTAGATTTTAGCAGGGCTCTAGAAATGCTCAGAATTTATGTGTGTGTATGTGTGTGTGTGTTTTAAGAGCAATTTTTTTTCATTTTCTTTGTCCAACAAAGACTTAGGACTGCTCCAGAACATACTTTGTCCACTGGACAACATCTCTGTTATCTACTTATAACAAAACTCCAGTCACCAGTCAGCAAAAAGTGCTCCACAGGAGCCCCTGCTTTTGGCCCCAGATCCCAAGTTTCCATCTTTCTGTCCCAGGGCACATTGTATTTGCATTCCTAATATTAAGAATTCATTCCGCTGGTGCAAAAACAGTCAGTGTTTCCCTGTGGTCTGATCTGAACTCCTTTCAGGAGTGCTGCATCATGGGTTGGTGAAAGCAGAAAAGAAACATTTTGTTAGAGCATCACTGGAAGGAGGGATGGGCTGTGGCTTTCAGAGGTTTCAGAAATCTATAAGAGCAAGGAGTAGCATTTCAGGTTAATCTATTTCAGGATTTTCTCCAGGATATATGTAAGTAAAACTTACAGTGCAAAAGAAAGAGTTAAAGCAGCTACGCTCTTTGAATGCTTTTATTTATGTTTTACTGCTAGGTATACAGTTTAGCTCTCTGAGTTGATGAAAATAGTAGATTAGGATCAGTTGGGGTCAATGTAGCTTCATGTAAACATTAAGACGTTCTTTCTTTGTATTTACATACACTAGATTTTACAGTAGCAAAAGATTATCATATACAATACTGGTTTACATCAAGCTATTTATACAGTTCAAGTAACATGGATTGGTTTCCAAACATATGGTGTGTTTCTCTCAAATGGCAGATACCTTTGCAAAGACAGTTTCACTCCTGCACTGAAGAAAACGAAAAAGATTTGTGGCCCTTTGTAACCAGCTTGTAATTCTGACTTTGCTTTCTGCAAATGGAGAAGGCCAGCCATGTATTTTGCGACTTGTATTAGAAAAAATGAAGTTAACTGAAAGGTTTGATTTCTGTAAAGCAGTGCATGCATATTTAGTAACACAAATGATTTAGAGCTATTGTTAAATCCCCTGAAGCATGCAAATTTTTGTTAAGCTTGATTAGTATTTGTTAGTTCCATATGTTCGAAATCTTTCCATTTTAGGCCTTCTGTTGTTCAGTAAGGATTAATTTCCAATTTAATCTTTCTGTCTACATTGTGTCCTTTACAGGTACAGTCCTACAACAAGACAGTATCAGTTATTGTTAGAGAATAAATTGTGCTATCTGTATTAAAATACAGACTCATTTTAAAGATCATGTGCAACTAAGCTGATTGCATTTACTTCAACAAAAAGTAGCCTTGTGCCATATGTACCTATATCTTAAGTAATATTCCTGTTTTCATAAATTACATCTGAAGGATTTAATTGTCATTTGAGAACATTCATTGTCCGTGGGTTGGAATTTCTCTGTCTTTCCAAAAACTCTTCTTAAAGTTACAGTTATGTGAACTGTACTGTTTAGAAAATCTTTGGCTTGAATTGTAGCCCTCACAGTTGCAAACAGTATGCCCAAGAACAAACCTTAAGGAATATAGAAGAAAATATAAAATTAAAAACATACATTCAAATTTTATCTATGTGCATACAGACCTAGGCTCACCGTTGCTGAGCATTTGGAGTAAGCCATGTTTGTTAGCAACATTAGTCGGTAATTCTAAGAACTCAAATCCTGATGAAGAATGGACTTCTCTGCTGCTCAGCTTCTCCCTGTGTAGAATCCAGGACTGTACATTGCTGGAGAATGCAGCTAATCTAGTATGCGGTCCTGTAGTAATTTACAATAAATATGTATTTGAGGAAATTGGGCATTACCATCTGCTAGCTAGCTAACTGTGATTAGATGCTTTGAAAAGAAGCTTCTTATTGTAAGGTATGAAGAATTAAAGTTAAAACCATTTTTAATGATCTGCCTGTCCATTGATAACAAGGATTTCTATCAGTTCATTCTGTTCAACAGAATTACCATTACTCTGACCAATACTGAGAGCAGACCTAGGTGTTGGTTTTTTTTAATTAATATTATTTTACTTCAGCCTTAAGAAAAATAAGAGAGAATTAATTGTGGGACATTCTGTTGTTTGCACTTTTGCCTTAATTAATAACATTGGATACTCTTTTCTCTGTGTTGGAGCATTATTTAGATATTTTAACAGACATTTCCTTTTTTTTTTTCAGTCCACAGTAGCAAAATGATTTAACTTGAAAGGTCAGAAAAGTAATTTCCAGATTTGCATAAACTTAAAAATGTCAGAGGTATGTCCACTCTGGATTGCTATTTCTAGTTATTTTGTATGGGATTTTTGGTGTTAAATATCTGCATTTTTCACACAGAAAGGGTCTTGGGTTGATTGGTTTCCTTGGTAACAGCTCTTTGCTCTGATTGCATAAGCACACTGGAGTGGTGCAGAACAGATTACTACAGAAACACACTGGAATTAGTCTGATGTAATAGGATGTTGTATGAACTGTTACTGAGTTCTTAATTCTATTATCCTTTATGTTATTCCCATTAATACTATATTATAGTGAAATAACATGTAGGTTACTTAAAACTAATCAAATTTCCTTTAACAAGTTAGTTGTAGGCTTCTGAAATAAAATTTTAACTGAAGGAAAGTAACCTAACAAAACTCTGAATGAAATGTACAGTCATGTATGGTGCAAATGAATACTTAATTCTTGGTGAGTGAGCTTGCAAGATGAAAATATTTTTACAGTTTAAATGTCTGTTGATGGATTGCCTCATTCATCTTTTCTTCTTAGTCCATGAAAGAGTTCCCTTTGGTACTTTTTACCAGATTCTCTATGTCAGTCTCCAATACTCTTTAGAATGTATGTATTTTAATAGAAATTATATTATGGAAATTATAATTAAATCTAAAGTAGTGGAGAGAATTAGTTAGATCAAATGAGATATAAATACAGCAGTAGAATTTTTGAAATGGATACATTTGAAACAAAAGGACATCAGCTGGAAAAATAAAAAGAAATTGTACGTGTTACAAACCACCACATGCCAGACTGCTGCACTGCTGCACAGGAGGTATTTGAGTTTTCTGGCATCTTGTGACACTTCTCAGGTACAGTCCCCAGTGTTATTCTCGTGCAGAAATGAAAGTGTCTATGTCCAGTCCTAGGATATCTGGGCAAGTGCTGGCTGCAGATGTCTGTAAGGCTTTGCTTACAGTAACTAGCATGGTGGTGTAAGAGGAACCAATCTCTGGAGTGGAATATTGCTGAAGTCCTCATGTCCGTGTCAGCATTTCCATTGTTTCTCATTGGACTGGTTCAAATGAATTAGATGCACTCCAGGGCATGGTTTGGGGTTTTGTTTCATTCCAAAAAAATCTGGTTGTATATACCCCAAGACTTCTTTATGATCAATGGATTAACTTGCCTCCCTAAAGTAAATGTAAACTGCTGGGAGGTTTGCTTTAGAAACACAGTCCTGACCAGAGCCAAAATTACTAAAGAAGGACACCCTGAAAAACCCTCAGGGCCTCAGTGTTGTGGTCATTTTTTGGACACAGAACAACTGGTTGAAAGGTGTATGAAAGCTAATCAAACTGAAATAAAACAGGTGGAGAAGGGAATCCTCCCCCTAAAGGAGTTAATACATTTGAACAAAACAATAGATCCTTACTTGTGTTCCATAACTGACTATCTTCATCCCTTTTTCAGCACAATTACTATTAGTGAGAGTCATGCCTGGGATCTGTGACTGGTCTCCTTGCTGTTTCTTTGTCTTTCCTCTTGAGTCATAGGACACTTTCTTTTTCCTCTGTGTAACCAATTTACCTCATCTTTGGTCTGATAATTACAGTAGGTGCTTGTGTGAAGAGCTGTCTTCATTTCTTTCTTCCTGTGACATTGAGAATCTAAACTCCTTTCAAGTCATTCATGCTGTGAGGCCTCTGAAACCCAGCAATAAATCTGGTCTTTGTTTTGCTTCTGAGGGAATTCCATTACTCCTGGACTATTTCCTGCAGAGAAACTTCCCTAGGGAGATTTTCTGAGGTATCACATTATGTTTCCATTTAAGTAGGTCTTCCTAGCAGTGGGCTTTCTGTATATTTGACTGGAGAGAGATGTGACACCACCTTGGCCAATTCTGTCTACCCAGAAAAGTTCATTGAAACAGCAATTTCATTAACACAGATGGAATATGTAAGTAGGACACAGGCAACAATACCATACCAAACCTGGAGCTCTTAACTGAAAAAGTGCTGCCATTGTTTAATTAGAAAGGGGCACATTGCTGGTGGACATCTAACCTGGCTTCTCTTTTCAACAAAATGTCCCTTCTTGCTCCAAGAAAACAACAGTACATGCAGTGGGTTCAGCACCATGTTTGCTTATGCAAATATGCAAACAGGGTTGCTTTTGAGAAGTGGTGCCCTGAAAAAAGATCACAGTATTTGCCATAGAACTGCTGAACTGCTGGAACAGAGTAGCCTGTCATTGTTTTGTAAGTTTTTCTCTTATTATTTTATTCCACATTGCTGGCAGTTGTTTTCTCACTGAAATTTCAGAAGGTCCAATTAAATTTGTAATAGTATATATAACAGAAGAATGAAGATGTATAAACCCAAAACAACATATTGCTTGCATGGAATTGTAAGCCTAGCTCATGAGAAATGAATCTGATAGTTACTACTGGTTTTAAACATTTTCAACAAGTTCAAAACTTTGGAAAGAAATTTCCATATTTTTAATTGTGACTGAGAAGTTTTTTGTGTCATGTAGATGACCCTGAAAATCACTAGGGTTAAATAATGAAAATGCTACATTGAGTCAAGTTTAAATCAACTTCAAAGATTTATGGATCTTAGTAACTCAGAACATTACCAATATATACCATAATCAACAAATGCATCATAGTACCTGCTAGAAGCTCTCTCAGCATTTTTCTGAGTTTATTTCGATGGTTCATTTGGAACTTTAAATATTTCTCCTGAGCTATGTCCTGTTGCAGGTGTTGGAACAAGGTTGTTTTTAACTGTGGTTGAGTTTTGTGACCCAGTTTATGAAGTAGCCAATATACAGCTGTAAAACTCAGCAGATGACAAATTGTGACACAAGGGCAAGAAATGAGCTGTGGATAGAGATAACCCCTTAAACCATTTTCAAACTGAAGAAAGAAATGTGGGAATTCCTGTGCTGAAAAGAAGTGTTGATTTCAGTGTATGCACAGTATGTAGAAGCAAGACAAAGGACTGAGTTGGCTGTCTACATACATGTATATATCAATACAAAAAAAGAGAATTCTCCAGAATTTTTCAAGGATTATCACAGAATCACAGAATCACAGAATCGCAGAATCATCTAGGTTGGAAGAGACCTCCAAGATCGCCTAGTCCAACCTCTGCCCTAACACTAACAAGTCCTCCACTAAACCATATCACTAAGGGCTACATCTAAACGTCTTTTAAAGACCTCCAGGGATGGCGACTCAACCACCTCCCTGGGCACCTCCCAGTCAATAACTGCCTAACTTTATTATAAATTAAAAACTTTTATTGTGTAATAATACTAAATAACTAAGAATGCTACAGTATTTTTTGAAGATTTTAAAGGCATAAAACACACTGTTTATAAATATATTAAAAAAAAGAAAAAAAAAGTAGTGAACATTAAAACCTAATGTTCAATGCCTTCTTCACACATTTTATACAATGGTCTGTAAGGTAATCAAAGAGTATCACAACAGTTAAGGCTATTAAAAATGAACTATTTTATTAAAGATAACTAAAAATTACAGGTCTCTTGCTTTTACTTCTCAAGTCAATTTGATTTACATACGCCTTTGTTAGGAAAACTTCTGTGTTACCACTTAAACATTTTGGAATAATGCTCTCAAAACTAATGTAATTAATTTTGTGATTCCAGATCAGTCTAGGTGCCATTCAGGAGCTGATTATTCTTCCAAGGCTCTTTCTCCTTGGGAGTGGGTTGACTAAATTTCAGACTGTTAAGACTTTATTCAAAGCTGAGTACTGTTTTTCTTCCTTCTAATTGAGTGCACACTCCATTTTGTTGGCTTAGTCTGAACTTCCTTGAGCAGAAATGATTTCATTGTGTTTTCATACAGGGAGCACCTCAAGAGAGTCTTGGTTTTGGCTGTATTTTTGGTGATGATGTGATGCATATAGATAATGACATTGTACAGAAGAAAGGGTGGGAAAAGTTGACCTTGAATAGTACTCACAAATGTTAAACTTTATTCAGAATTCACAAATGTCTAGCTTATAAATCTTATTTATTATTTTTTAAGGTGATGCAGCATCTGGTGGAAAAATTAAACTGTGGGTTGTTCAAAACTCAGTCAGAAAATCAATCTTCTTAACCTGTGATTATTATCAATTTTGTTGGAAAAATCAAGTGGCAGTAACATTTCACAGTCAGTCCTTTCCATGCCACCCATTCTCATGTCAGGCTGATACTTCTTCTTAGACAAATCCAAATCCAAAGCAGCAACAAGTCAGTGGACTTAAATCTACTTGAAACTTGCAACTGAGAGAGCGAGAGAGAGGATTTAGTGTATCTATGCCAGCAGAAGATTGGGAGTCTTAAGCTGCTTGCAAGCCATCCACGATATAGTTGTGCTGTTGAAAGTCAGATGGCTTATACAGTGTGCCGTAACTCTGCCTTTTCTTGCCCTGTCACGTGCAGGGTAGACACAGGCATTTAAACTGCAGGGCTTCAGTTCAATCATTTTCTATGCTGTCTGGGCAGGTGACCTGTGTTCTCCTTCTGGATTTCTTCTAATATTTCTTGGTTATCAAATTTTACATCTAAGTTCCCTAAGTATATAGGATAGCACTTTATCTCTTTCTGTCCCTCAGAGAGTTTGAGTAGGTTGAAAGTCATATAAGTATATATATAATATGTATATATATATAATAAAAATATGTATATATATAATAAAATATGTAAATATAATATAATATAATAAATATGTATATATAATTTTTGTGTCTTTTTTTTTCCTTTTTAATTGTAACAATTATTTGAAAACTAAAGATAAGCATTAGGGTGTTAGATCAAGGTTGGTGAAATGTGGAAATTTAAAGGCACTCAGAGTTAGGAAGGGAAAGATAGGGTAACCTGCAGGAAGAACAGGGCTAGTTACTGCAGCGGTGAATACTGCAAGTTCACTGTGCTTTTCCTTCTGCATGAGTAAGCTGTATTATATAAAATACATCCTCTTCAGATGCAACACCAAGGCTTCTCTGAAGGATCCTGAAGGGATTAAGTAGCCTATTCAGGCATCTTGAAGTTAGAAAAAATATAAAGGCCTAAAGAATATAAAAGAAAATTGCACATTTTAGCTGTTAGACAGACTTAAAGATGGGTAAAAGTTATGTCTGTAGCAGTGAAAGGGACCTGAAGAATTACTTGTCAAGTCCCTTCTAAAACCATCAAGGTCAGCTATGAGGACTGGGTTATTTGTCACAAATTGCTGCAGAAAATCTCTTCTTTAAGTATCTGAAATTTAACTTTCTACAGCGTTCCTATATTCAAAATTTCATCAATACTATGACATTGGTTAATACAACATACGAATGAAAACAAAGATATATGGCCAGATGCCATTGTAGCTTGGTACAAAAGTGTAATACTGTCTTTAGTTCATAAACACCTTCTGCTTCCATTTGGACAACTCAACAGGAATAGGTTTTAACTGTTCAGGATAATACCTTTGCTCTTAAAATGTCTGTCTATACTAAAAGCTGACTGAAATTACATAGAACATCATTATAGGTGCTGTCAGTCAGTGACTTCCAGATCAACCTTATTCATTTTATAATTAAAAACATTAATTTATTACTTGATGTGCAGATTACAAAATGCAGGTGTGCTGTCTAACCATCTTCAAAGAAATTTCTCATTGTAGGGCTCCATAAAACAAAGACTCCAGCAAATTTTTGCCGTTTATTTATAGCAGTATAAACAAGCTCTGATGATAAAGCAAGAAAAGTTTCTTGATTCTGTTAATGTGTATATTATAAATTATCAGTGTTTATGTATTAAAACAAGCTGGGCACCAATTTGGCTGCTATGGTCAGTCTGGCAGTATAAAAAAAAATAATAAGACTAGTATTTTTGGTTAAAGAATTGAGTGGTGTAGAAGAATATACAAATTCCTATATCTGCCCCTCTGAAACCTCAAGACATCCCCTCTGCTCTACTCTTATAACTAAAGTAGTGACTATATTCCCTTTCCTGTGCCTCAGTTACCAGATTAGATAATAAACTGGGTGACACAGGAACTGTTTTTACTATACACAACTGTTTTTTGTATACATAGAGAGGTGCTAGAGGGTTCTGCCCTTCATTTAGGGCTCCTCTCTGCTGCTATAGTGGCATGAGTCTTCTCTCATGCAATTTATTATATCAAAATAAGCACTTACAATTCAGAATAAAGTGTCTGAATAAGATGTTGGTTAAGAATGTGGCATTTTTACAGGTTTAATCTACATCTTGACTTTTTTCTTGCCCTTGCTCCTCATCCCATCCCTAAGCTTCCTTGGCCAAACCATATCGCTTTCTGGAGATTCAATTTCATAATTTCAGGCCACTGGCAGATACATTTGGCAGCTACAAGAAACGTTAAGCCATTTTATATACTATATTTACATTCAGACTTACATGTGGTATCGAGCCAATTCTTGTAACTACAAGAGGCTGGAATTTGGTTTCTAGAAAGTAGCATATGTATTGTTACTGAAAGTATGCTACATTTGTTGATCTTTATAAATGTTGTTTAAAGTCTGTTTTTTTTTGTTTGTTTTGTTTCTTTTTCTTTTTTTTTTTTTTTAAAGGCCTAAAAACTTCAAAGTTAAAGCACAACAAATTCTGTTATAACTGTCTAGTGTCAGTAGGGTATTTTTAAGATTCTCATCCATTAAAAGGAGAGAAATAGTGCTTTTCCTAGTAAGTGTGGAATAAAAGTGATAGCAGTCTCAGGGTAATTGCATGATTCCATGGGGCTTTTGGTCTGGGGTAATTAGGGGATTCTAAAATGTGGGGAGGAGAAAAAGAAAAAGAAAAAAGAAAACTTCTAAATCATTTTTTCCCCTGCCTTTAAGGAAAATTCTGATTTCTTAAGGAAAGTTATTTGAAAGGAGTAGGAGGAATTAAAAAAGAATTACAGATTTCAAATCTATTGTAGTTACAGAACCACGAGAGACATTTCAGTGTTGACAGTAATCAGAAAGAATCATCTTTAATGCTGTTTTCAAAGATATCAGAAAAAAAATGGTTTTCTGTGAGGGAAGAACATAATCCGATAAAACATACTGGCAATATGAATTCTTACCATGAATATTGTTAAAAGCAGATTACAATATGGGACTAAAAATCAGTGTCTGTCTTGTGTCCTTGAATTGGCAGAGAGAGGTAGGGAGAGCTGAGGCTACTAAGCAAGCAGGAATGGAGTTGTGGCTCCCAAACTTTTGCAGCTTTGAGTGGAAGCACAGGCTGTAGGGTGCATCAGAGAAGCAGTTCGCCCTGGAGAGGCATTTGTCCAACATTAGGCCAGTAATGCATGTCTATTTCTGTAAAGAAAAAGTATATTTTTTAGATCTATGTTTTTTTCTTGAAATAAAGACCATATATAGTTCAGGGATCCTCGATCCTCTAAAGAGTGAACTCAAAGCATGTTTCTCTCCTGCTCCATGGGTTCAAACCAATATTTTTGCCTTGGATAGGAGATACTGGAAGGACTGCCTGTGTCCTTTATTCAGATTATTGTTACTTCTTCTTGCCACGCCTTTCCTCCTTTCTTTTTTCAGTATCCACCTGACCCTGCTTGTCTGTAGAAAATATGCAGAGGTCACAATGGCCTATATGACATATCATGAAAATTTCAAAATTACCAAAAATTCTGACAGGGTCAGGAGACTAAACAATATCTCAGACCCTCCTGCAAAACTTAAAATAGATTAATTTTTATTCCTTAAAAGAACAAAGATTTTTCCTGTATAAATTATTGCACATCACCAGCATCTCTCAAATCTTTCCTGAGGTTGCAGTTCTTTGAGATTCAGCACTGATGATGCTCGCTGGAATTGCTGTGATTACTTTAAGCCCTAAACCTTATTAACATTTTCTAAATATCCCACTGCAGTGCATTTTATTGATGTGATTGATCAGGACTCTTGTGTTTTATTGTTACTAATCTTTAATATCTAGATAATAACATTTTAGTCCAGAAATATATCTTACTCAGTGTAACGTAGTATTGAACAAACCATCAGCTCAATATAAGGCAGCTCATATCAGTAAGGTGAATTTAACAAGGTATTTCCTTCTTCTCTTGAAAGCTGACACAACCAGTGGTCTGTATTCAGACAATTCAGACGTATCTGAATTGTGTGTACCTTATTTCATAGCCATAAAGCAAAGATGACTCCATCTGTTTTGTCGATGTTAAAGAGTGAATGCCTTGTCCTAAGAAGAAATTAGAAAACTGTGTCTTGTTTCCCCTTCTTCTTCTCTTGCAATGCAGAGGCACCTCAGTCAAAACCCAGTTTCTGCTGTTACTCTTAAAAGTCTGAGGGAAGAGAGTTCTTGTGATCATTTTGTGTTATTTAAGGATTTGTGTAATTCAAAAGAACTTTCTAGTTGGGGTACCTTTGGGGCTGGTTTATGTTACTAGTCTACCCAATGCAAGGAAAACAATTTCTAAGAGGGCGGGGGATACTGTCTTTCAGGCTTCTGGGTTTATTGCCAAAATGATGTGGAATAACTATATCACAAAAGGTAGAAGATATTTTTGTGGCTTTAATTTAAAACAAACAAAGTTATGTTACATTGCCAGCAGTGTTTACTTTTGTAATTAACAACAGTGAGCCTCCATGTGGATATTACTCAGGTTTTCTCATGACACTACTGTAGTTGCACAGTACTGCAGAAGCCAGTACTGCAGAAGCCATACACATCAAGGGCACCCCATATTCAGAGGAGCTTTGGAGGTCTTGCTCTTAGTTTTGCAGTGCTTAGTTATACCATGTTTTAATGGTGCTTAGGTAACTGTTAGTGTGGCATTTTCATGGTTGTTAGAGGACATCATAACAGAAAATTACTGTTGTTTGAAAATAAATACAAGTTTGAGTTGCATTGGTCCTGAGTGAGATACGGCCTGTTTCTCCTGCTTGCACTTGTTTCTGTCGTTTGTCAATGCAAAAGCAGTTCTAAACACTTCCATCTTGACTTTATGATTTTTCTGTCTGCTTTCCTACAACTCCAAAAGTTACAGCTTTCTGAATCCTAATTTGCTGCTGATCAGAAAGGGTATTTGTACGTCGGGCAGTGGAAATACTTTTAAAACTCCTCAAGTGCTGGCAGTGTAGGAAAGGTACGCATCAGGTTTTTGTTTCCTCTTCATCTTCTGCTCACAGCCGTTGCACTTCACAGGTTTGGGGGGTTGAAGATGATACAAGAATAGTAGCCTGCGAATTTTTAAGTAGATTTAAAAATAATTAGCTAGTCAGTTTAAGTAATATTGTAATATTGGTCTTAACAAAGAAGTTGCTAAGAAAGTAAATAGGGACTAACTGAATGTTGATTCTGTCCCATTGCCCAAACTTTTTGTAGGCTGATTAAAAGATATAGAGCTAAATGTATCACTAGTATAGTAAATGTAACTTCACAGTCTAGAGTGTACCCATTTAAACTGTGGCTATGGATTGTTTCTAGTTCCTTCTCTGAGGTGTATTTTATATATTTTTCTTTTATTTTGTCTGACATTTAGGACTGGCCCGTAAAGGATAAAAACTAACTTATTTTGCATAAGATCTATTTTTTAAAGCAAAATGGATTTTGATGTTATGTCAACAGATGCTGTTTGAAAAAGTTGTGCTGGATTGCAGTTTATTCTCAGTTATGCAATGACTTTAACAATTTCGAGGAGAAATCAAATGCTTGAGTTATTTACTTCAGGACTTGTATTTGGGTAGGGAATGGATTTCAGGAAGAGAAGTGTAGAGAAAATATGAATGCAAATAAATAAGAAGCCTTTATACGTTGCCCACAGCCCTGTTTCTTTACCTTGTAGTCTCTTGTTTCCAGGAACTTTGTACAGTTGAACTTTATTTTTTTCTTAAATAGCTGATGACCATCTTTTGAATGATTTGGACATGAAAATATTGCCTATTAGGTCTACCACTGTTTCTTATTATGTTTGCAGGCTAAATAATGCCGCAGAAAACATCAGCATTTCTTAGTTAGCAGCAAAGGATGATCAATGGTTCTATGATAATTAGTATAGTTGACGGTCAATCAAAGTGATGAAAATAAAAAGCTCTGATCAAAAGCCCTTTTCTTCTGTGCATTGTAAATTAGCATAAACATAGCCATCCCTTCATAACGCCAGTAAAACAGCAAATATTGTTTTGGCATAAAAAGAACACTGATATGGTTAAAGGGCAATGGAATTGAATCCACTGCAATATCCATTGCAATATTAATATTTTTTCCTGATTCCTTTAATTTAAACAAATCAAATTTTAACAAAACAAATACTTCTTCTTAGAGGTGTGGAGGGTGTTGCATTGCTTGTTTTTAATGTCTGAGATCAGCAGAAGAGGACGTCAAAACTGGTTCATATAAACCAACCAGAATTAGTGAGGCCTTAGCGCAGGGGTGATTATGTCAAGAGAGAAATTAGGTTAACTTTAAAAAAAAAAAAAGCAATAGTATCAGGAAAAAAAGCTCACAATCTAGAGTGGTAACCTCAGTTCCTGAAAGCTTACACCTTGCATCTGTTCCCTGAACTCTGGGAAGCTGTGGGAGCTGAGCTGTGACAGATTGCATGGGCAATGCAGTTTTACCTTGTCACACTCTGTTTTTAGTGTAGCACCTGTGACTTCCATTTATTTAACTTCACTGCCATTAAGGAGATGACTCATGATATTTGTAAGTACTCACATGATTAAGCCCTACTATCTAATGATAATTTTATTCTGTGTAACAATAACCATGAAAAATACTGAAGACAAAACCTTGTTATAAGATCCACCTTTGTGTGAATCTTACTTTCAAGAGGCAGAGGATAGATCTTTTATAAACAATCCTTATTTATAAGATTTCTTTCTCTAAGGGTTAGAGTTAGGCACTCGAGATAACATTATTAACATTAATAACATTAAACATGGTGACAGATTTGTTTTCCTTGACCTCTACTAATATTTCATGTGTCCCAAACTAACTAAAATGCTTCAATACACAGATGTTTCAAGAATATTCCCCATTTGTATAACAAAGCATTTGTTTCCCTTTTGCCACCATTATTGTTATTGATGACTGCATATCACTTCAGCTACCAAACAATGAAATTGCTTCACCTTTCTTTCTTCCAACCATTGTAGACATTACATGTTGTGGCTAATTTTTTTTTTGAAAAAAAAAAAAAAAAAACTCCACTGTCCATGTTTGGTACTTGAAAGTTGACCTTGACAGCAGTGAAGTCTTATGCTAAAATGTTAAGGTATCAGTTAAGTTAAGAGGGAAAACAGGACCATGTCCTGGAATATTGTCATTCACTACTTACCTACTTTGCAGTATTTTCACTTACTGGGGGGTGAAGCTACACAAAAATTTAAAAATGTTCATGAATGCTCTTCAGGCTGATTTTCATTTGATCGTACCTTGGGCCTTTTTAGTTCTTTTTCACTGAATATTCCAACAACTTGATTTGCAGGAAGAAACATTTCATGAAATTTCTAGCACTCAGTAATGAATTCAAGGACAGAAGGGAAGGTACCTGTGTACAGCCAATCATCCTGATCAACCATTTTCTAGACCAGGATCATTTGTAATAAATGAAAGGGGATCAGACTAAGGGGGAAAAATAATCATGTGAGTGTATGGGAGGACTATCTACATGCTAGATAGAGAGCAGGACATCTCAGCAGTGTATAAGTGAATAATCAACAGGTTAGAAAAATTAATATATGAATTCCAAATATAATATCCTCTGGATATTTTGGAGGCTTATTGGGCTTATTATACCATAGTTTTTGAAAACCTGTTTGTTTGTTTTTTAAATTTTAATTATTATTATTATTTTTTATCTGAGGTAATGTGGTCAGATATGGCACATGATTTAATTTCTTTGCTTCTTTTTGAATAGGACCAATTTACAAAGAACCTTTTTTTATTATTATTTTTATTTTTTGCATGGAAACTGATGTCTAACTGAGTAGATAATGACCGACCAAGTAGGTATTCAGATAATTTGTAAACATAAGAAGCAAGGTAGTGGTGTTTTGTTTTGTTTTGTTTTGTTTTGTTTTCCTCCCCTGTTAATGACTATAGTGCATTAAAACTTTTCTTTTTAGGTCAACGAATGTACGGTCAGTGCAGATACTATGAGATCTTTGGTTAGACAAGTCACTGTAGTCAGTTGACTTCATGCCTGAAAAACATGAAAATGGTTTATAAAGCAGAGCAGAGACCATTTCATCCACTGAACAGGATTTCAGAAGTATAATTTACCAGCAATTAACCCTCCCTCCCCCCCCCCCCCCGCAATGTAAGCCAAATTACTCTTCTCTTGGGATCCCTACTACCATTTAATTTGTGTTTGTTTTATCCTTTGGCATTTTATCTTCTAATAAGCCTTGAAGGGAGGATAGAATATTAGCTTTTTATTAAAAGAAAGGACAAATAGATGCGGGATAAGTACACTCTAATGGCCAAAATTTTTCAAGATTTTTGGCTTCAACAGCATGCAAATAAACATCTGCATTTACTGGGCTGGAAAAGTTTGTTTGTTTTACACAAAGCATTTGCAAGAATATATTTCCAGATAATAATTTTTACCATCTCTTCACCATTTGAGTAGATACAAATTTCCTTAGGTTATTTGTTTGTGGAACTGTGTCACTGTACTTCTGATTCAGCATTTTGTATTTCTGTGTTCCCAAAATTTGAATATTTCTTTAATAGAGAAGCTGATATTAAAATTAAATTCCTCTAGTTCTCCATTTATCAGACAGCTCTCTCATGTGTGACCCAGACAGTTTATTGCCTTGGCCAGCTGGTGTTGCACAGTGAATAACCAAAATACTACCAAAAAGTGTCACTAAAATGAAAATAGAATGGTATTTCTCAGATTCTCTTGCCATTTTCTGAAACAACAGATCTCTGAACTGACATTCCATTTATCTAGCCCAATTTCTGGTTATAAAATTAGGGTAAAAACGCTTTCAGAAAGGTTATTTTTATTTTATATGCTTTTTTTTTTTTTCCCCATTTTTTTCACCCACCAAGACACTTCAGTGTACCTAGAAATACACCAGAGGAGCACAGCCTCAACTTGAAAGTGTTTGAAGTGTGATTAGTTTAGAAAGGTTTGCAGTTTCTTGTACTTTCTTTATGCTTTTGCTCTCTTCAAGTCTGTTTTTATTACCTCTGATTCCCAGAGAATATTCGATTACCTTGCACTATAAACTGTCTTCTCTCTAGAGACAATTTCTGAAGAGAAGCTTTAGAAGACTACATAAATGTCATTAAAGCCCTCAACTGCAAATATTTAGCTGGTGCCCACTTTTGAGTTGCTTTTTTAATCTCCTAGTAGTAAGGGGAAGCATCTCCATAGATGTGTTCTCAGCTGGGGTCTCCAGCCTGAATTCCCTTCAACATGCTCCATGCCGACAGGAGTCTGGCTTAGGGCCATGTTCTGTAAGATTAGCAGGTGGTCTAGCGTACAGTGTAGTTCTTGACCCCAAATATATTTAATGAAGGAGGTTGCTGGTATCTTGGTGGCACACACTTTTAAATGAATGGGTAAAGCTCAAGTGCTGTAAATCCCTTTTGCTTTTGTGGCATAAACATACAACAGACCTTCCTGAAAGTTTCCTGAAAAGCCATGTGGTATGCAGAGGTATATGGACCAGGCTAAGCATGCTACTTCTATCCAAACAGAGGGACTTAAGCTCCCAGCCCAGCAACATCCAGGAGTTTGCCTTGGGTGTGTGCATAGGAGTAGATTTACATTCGTAGAATCATAGAATATCCTGAGTTGGAGGGTTCTCACAAGGATCATCGAGTCCAACTCCTGGCAATTTGACATTGGAATAGTGTCCAAGGTTGGGCTTGGGCTCTCACTTGAATTGTGGTTAAAATACAGACAGAATTAATTTTCTGTGCCTGTGAGGAAATTTACACAAAATAGTGCCTATTTATTCATTCATTCATTATGCTTGTGTTGCAAGGGGCTAATATGGCTATTTAGGGCCTGGAATGAGAAAAAATTCTGCTCACAAAGAATAGCAGTTGAGCTTTGGGTATATTTACCCCAAGCGACTAGAGGATTTCCCTGATATTGCTTAATGTATTTTTCTCAAAAGAGGAACAAAACTAATTGCTGAGACCTTTGTGTCCTAGGGGATGTGTCATGGTGAGAGAAAAATATTCTTCACAGCCATTACCTTCTCATAGTTATTTCTTGCCAGACCCTCAAGGATAAGCTGTCAGTGCCCGTATACAACAGATTATATAAGATCATAATTTTCCACTCCATATAAAATGTTACTTTGAAAGCTACATTCTGATATTAAATAAAAATACTTCGCATTATATTAAGTCTTTCATCCAAAGACATAAAAGTACTCTCCAGTGTTATTATTCATGTATAACAGAAGATTAAAATGAGCCATGCAAGGGTGAGGTGATTTGCACAAGGTTACAGGGAGTCAGTAGTGGTTGTCCTAGTCTCAGACCCCCTTCTGAAGCTAAAATGTTGGGTGTCTTGGTCATGCTGTTTAATGCAGAGAAAAGCCTCCCTGTTCATATGTAGCACTAACACAGCAGGAGGATTCAGAGAGCCTAAATGTCATTAGCTCAGATCAGATTACAACATAGAGCTTTAATAAGTGACTGCGATGTAAATCCAGTAGACAAGTTCAAATCTTCTTGTTGGACATGAGTATAGATAGGTTTTACAGAATAAAAAGTAGTACTAGATACAGATCCAGGCAAAATTTCTTCAGTGAATCATTTACCAAAAACTGAATATTGGGGATAGGTGAAACTGTTTGCTAATCCAGGTTAAAATGTTTTATCCAATTCACACTAAATTCTTTCAGTTTAATTAAATATCAAACACTAATTTGATGTTTTATTTTATTTTTATTATTTTTATTTTTTTTTTGTACTCACCCAATGTTTTATATTACTGAATCCAAAAGAGTGCCTCCTTATTCTTACTAAAAGTTTACTTGGAAGTGAGAAAAACTAAATTGTTTTATGTTTTTGACAGATAGTTAGTATTACTGTGTACATGGACTGTACATCATGTAAATAGGCTTGTATTACTCGGAGGTGTGTTTTGTGCCCCTCATCTTTGCAATACTGCTAACGTGGTGTAAAAATATCTGTGTAAGCCAAGATAGGGACTTTTCATGGGCACTGGATATCAATTTAAAGCATTATAATTGCCAAGTTCTTTCCACACACATTTTTCTTGTCTCTCTCCCTCCCATTACCACTTGCTACACAACACCAAGCAGGGCTGCCCACAAACCTCCTTCTCTGCTGTTCTTTTGCCGGAAAGGAGCCTGCCTGAACCATTACCTAGCTCAGGAAATCTCTGCAGCCCTCACCAGCAATGATAGTTGTCAGATCCACAGTACTCCAGAACTGTGACCTTCTCTCTGCCCCTAGGGAAATCTGCTCGATTTGGTAAGATCATGTTTCTGTCTCGCCTGTGCTCCTTCTCCCCCAAGTCTAGCATCCTGCTCAGAAGGGATTCACCCTCCTTGATCATATATAGTTGTGTCCATATGCATTAGGTGACTTATCTGAATAGCTGTCTTGACAATTTACAGTGGCTTTCTGGGTTTGAGAAATAGCATGCCGATCTACAATATTAATGTCAGTGATAAATTAGGGTTTCAGTCTCACAGTACTGGCTGTAAAAGAACCTTTCTCACACATTCAGTGCATTCCTCTACACCTGGCCTTTCAGAGAAGCTCCACTTACAAGGTTTTCATCGTTCTGAATTAGTTAGATCTCTCTCTCTCTCTCTCTCTCTCTCACACACACACACACACACACACAAAGTAGACAACACCTCTGCAAAGTTTTTTCACCAGCTATCACAAATGTCCTACATTTCAAGATAATCCATTAATTTTATTGTGAGGGGGAAACAAATAAACAAGCAAACAAAGCATGAAAAACAAACAAACAACAAAAATCCAACACCCAAACCGACCTTCCCTTTTGATGTTTGAGAGTGTCTCCTGGCATCCATGCAGGTATTTTCTACAACATAGCACATCTACTCATGGCCAATACCGAGACTAGTTCAACTGAGGCGCTTCAATGGTTGTTATTGTTTTAGAAACTGTATGTGCAGCATTTACACACTACTGTGATTGTTTAAATCTTGCTGAGCTACTGTTTAGTTTACATCTAGTGCATTTTCTTCTAACATCTACTAGTGCATATGCTTATCCTCCTCTTTAATATATGGGCATTGACTCTTGTCTAACCTTTTCGAGGATTGTCCATACACCCATCTAAAATTTATGCTTTTCATTGTAGAAAATAGTTATTTAAACAAGGTAACATTTATACTGAAGAATCGGACTGGTATGGAAAGAAATATCTAGGATACACAGAGAAAACTTTTTTTAAAAAATGATGATATTGCTTAGTAGTAAGATACATTTGAATTAATTAAGATACATTTGAATACTTTCACAGCCACTGCCATCTTCACCAGTGTCCTTTGCCTATCAAGCATTATAGAAAGTAATCACAAATACTGACAAGAGCACAACTGTATGAGCCTAGCAATACCTGTGCCTGCTGTAACTCTGGTTCCTTCTTTCCTGTTATTAGCTCTGATGATCTAGCATATGCAGATGTGTTCATGACAGGATTCATGGACTTGGAAAATCAAGTATTTACCTCTTTTTCTCATCCAGTTTTCCTTTGATCGCTTTGTTTTTCCAGACATGAATTCTTCAGTTCAAAAATTACTATATAGCATATGTAGCCCAGGTACTAGAAAGAGCACAGCTGTGCAGTCTGTAGGTTTGTTAAGATAAAATAGCATCATGCATAGACTCAGACCAGGCTTAGATCACTTAACGTTAGTTTAGTACCTCTGTGTGGTAATGTGTTGTCTACCTCTGCCTTTCTGATGTCTATCTGAATAGCATGTCTATCTGAGGTGACTGTAACGCGTAACTAAGAAGTTGACATATCATACACTGAACAGGTATGATTTGTAGGGTTGTGGGTTTTTTGTTTTGTTTTGTTTTGTTTTTGTTACATGTAGTTCAAGATGGGATAGAAGAAAAAATTTTTTTTAAATGAAAAGAATGTCAAGCAAGTGATAATAACTATATTATTTGATGTATTATTTATTTGTTGGACACAGATAAATATAACAACGCTATACAATGCAACACCATAACAATGACACAATCCTTCATCAAAGAGCTTACCATATAGAAGCCCAGTCCTAAAAACCTGGGGAAGATGCTTAATGGTGCTTACACATATTAGGGATGGGCTGTAAATAGTATTGTGAATGATGGAGTATCAGATAAAATGATAACAAAGAAAAATGTGAAGTGTACAAAATGTCAAAACTTGGGATTTGGTTTGATATACAAACACTTTTTCTATTATTATTAAATTTTTTTTGTATTTTGTTTATATCTCTGTAATTACCTACTTTCTCAATTCCTTTATTAGATTTAATCTCATTTCATTTATATGTTTTTTTCTCTAGTAAGAAAGGACAATGATCTATTGCATATTGATAAAAGGAGATTTTACAAGCCTATAGTTACTTCTACACACTGCAGTGCATTAGCAGTGTAAAGGAATAAGCCATGAAGCATTTGTAAATTAGAATATTCCTTGTATTAAAGATTTTAATGCCTTTAACCTTCATCTACTAGAAGTTACCTAAGCCTGCTCCAAAAATCTAATCCCTGAAGGTTAGGTGAAAACAGCTTTCTGTAGATGTCATTCAGCTAGATTTACAGAATGAAGGGTGACAACATCATGTGAGAGCCATTCACACAAACTGTCATGTTATATTTCCAGAAGGAAAAAGATTTTAACATTCCGTTTATATATATGTCGGGCTTTTTTCTTATCTTTTCCCTCTTTCCCTTGACCCTTCTGGAATTTATTTTCTCCACTGTTTCTTTGGGGCAAAGCCTTAGCACCCTGTAGGTTTTCTGTTGGACATTCTGGCTTGCACTCATGACCCAGCTGAGCGGACTGAAAAAATGTGTAGCAAGATAAAGGTCTGAATCCTCTCTGAAAAGCAGCCATTCTTCACAAATGCAATACCAGTTACTGAAACAGAATTACTGTGGGGCTGTACTTGAATTTGTGTTGTGAATAAAATTGATTTGAAAATTACCCATGCCAGTTTACCTATTAGAATAAAACAAATTATATTAAATCTGTATTGGTATGTGCCTTGCATCCTGCTCCTCTCTCTCTAGAATGCAGAGAGAACAGCAATACAGATTGCAGACAGGACCCAAATTCAAAGTCTGAAGGAGTGATATTTTTTCTTCTCTCTTCCAACAAAGCACATTCACCTGGCTTCTGGTGGAGCTGATGACCCTTCTGTATTATTTAATAGTTCATTATTTGGAGCAGCAGCATATGTCTCTTAATAGAGTGTGATCTGAAGAGTGGGTCCAAAAAAAAAAAAAAAAAAAAAAACCCAGCTTATTCCATTCCTACCCATTCTACACACTCCTTTATGTACAGCTCACTACATCTGTTTTATTAGTGAAGCAGAAATTCTATACTGAGATTAAATACTGAAGATACTATATATACTGTCTCATATATTAAGCCAACATTGTGATACAGCTGCTGTGAGCCCCTCTTCACCATGGACATGTACTGAGCATGCATGGTGTGACATGGAGCTGATTTAGTAGTGTTTTTTATTAAGAATGTCCAAAAAAATGTATTTTAGCATCTCACTTCTCAAGTTCTGCACAATTAAAGAAAGAAATATACTTGCCAGCAAGCTATATTGCAAAGAAAAATGATTATAGCATTCAATCTGTGTAATAGCTTGTAAAATGAAAGCTGCAGATTATATTTTAGACACTGAGGGGTTCTAAATTAACTGCTCTGACCAAACTAGGAAATCCTGAGTTAAATCTGAAAATCTATTCTAGGAGTTAGATCTTATCGCCGACCATTAACAGAAAGCAAAGCTGCAAGATGAGATTCATAGAATAATAGAATGTCTTGGGTTGGAAGGGACTTAAGGTCCGTCTAGTTCTAAACCTCCTGTCGTGGGAAGGGATGCCACCGACTAGATCATCTGCACAGCCTTTTGGTTTAATCTCGGATACGGTCTTTTCTTTTCTTGTGTATGTGTGTGTTTTGTTTGCTTTTCCTAAATAATAAGTAGGTCTATTAAGGTGCCAGTTATGTCCATAGGTAAAACCCCTAAGCTGAACGCCCTCATCTTTTTCCTAGTTTGAGGTAATAAGCACATCAGGAAGTATAGACTGAAACCTGAAATAGTACTATTTGGGGCTTGTTAACATAACTGCTCTGTGAAGTGCACACCAGTTAATACCACTCCAGTAGCAGTAGTTTTCTGTTGTCTTCCTATGACTCTGTGGATCTATAGGAAGGAGAGGCAACTTGTTCTGTAAGTCAGTAGGAAATAATTCAGACAGTTTACCAATAATCTCAACATCCCCTCTGAATGAATGTAGTGTCAATATAAGCACAAATGTTCGAATTTATTCTATGGCAGAGATATACCAGCAGAAAAGTAGAGTTACCTCAGTTAATTTTGCATTCTCAAGGCACTTTTGCTCATACTGTTGTACTATATCTCTAGTTGTATCACAGAGGTCAACTAATATTAGAAACAGAAGCAGCAGTTATGGCCATTTTATTTTATATGCTTGATGTATATTTGGGTAGAAGATATGATATATGAAAAGTGAAGAAAACAGATGGAGAAGAGAAGAAAGATGGAGAATCTAATTACTGACTTCAACTACATCATTTCAGGAGGTAGGAGAGGACAGACTCAGGTGCTCAGTGAGAGAGTGGCAAGCAGTGGACACAAGTCACAGCCAGGCATGAGGAACAAATTATTCACCATGAAGGTAGGCAAACATGAGGGCAGGTTACACAGAGACCTTGTGGGATCTCCACTCTCGGAGACATTCAAAGTCTGACTGCACAAGGCCCTGAGCAACATGATATAACTTAAAAGTTGGCCCTGTATGGAAACAGATGACCGCCATTAGGAGGTGGGCCTATGTGGAAACAGATGACCTCCATTAGGACTTTCCTAACAACATTTTATACAATTCCACGACTTTTTTCCCCCTTCCCCTTCCCCTTCTCCTTTCCTTTTCCTTTTCTTCCTCGCTTGTGTTTTTTTTTTTTTTTTCTTCTTCTTTTTTTTTTCCTGAGTGCAAATCCCCACTAGTGAGCACACTGCTGTGCTTCAGCACATCGTCACACCTCTCTTCTGGAGCATGGCAGGAGCCATCTGCCAGGCACGTGCAGCTCTGGAAAAAATGCATTATGGAGCATGAAATTCACTGAAAAGTTGTGTCCATCATAAAGGGTTATTCAGTGAGCCAGGGAAGAATTAGGTATTAGCACTAGATCTTAAGTATTAATCTCAGATACTTGACTCAAGTCAGGGAGTCACACTCAGCATGCCAGACTGAGGCAGACACTTGCCTGGATGGCCACAGTGAGAAACAGGAGACTGGAGAATGAGTCTCATACTGAATGCAGATTGCATAAGACTTGGCAGGTTTGCTCTGATTGTATTTCATATGGAAGTCTGTTAGTCTCAGTTGGTCCTAAATATTTATTTCAGTCACTCTGGAGCAGCTCCACAGTCTCTTTAAATGAAGGGTGATGTGCTGCAGAATAAGTGCTTACCTGTGTTACCCTAGTTAAGACATTTAGATGAGCTCTGGAAGGATGGAAGAGACAAAGTTTGCTGAGAAGCTCAGATTCCATTAGTCACAGGAGAAAAGGCCATTTTTTAGGAAAATTTATGTCAATATTTGATGTCCATCTTGGCTTTCTTTTCTGCTGAAGTTTCCTTTCATTGTGAGTTCACCTAGTATTCTTTGAAAAGTTAAACCTAAATGTTCTTAAGCTTCACTAGTAATTTGGATGTGGAGGGCTTCTGCATTGATATCCTTTATTTCTTTACTCACACAGCTCCAACTGGTTCGTTTTTAAAGGCCTTTAGAGCTCATTAGGAGTAGCAGCTTCACATCTGAGAACAAAGAGTGTCCCTTTGGTTTTTCAAAGTTGAAAATAGCGGCAATCTAATTTCAAACTGTATTTGTACTAAATTCAGATATTAGCCATGTCATTGCACTGTATTTTCTGTGTTGTGTTTGGAAATAAATTCAATGATCCAATATGATTTCTGAACCTGGAAAAAAAAAAAGGCCTTCAGTTTAGATAAGTACTTTCAAAAAGGATTTAACATCTATTTGACAGAGAAAATGCTATAGTTTTACAAATACATGTGTAATTCTCTTTTGTAAAGGCAATCCAATGTGTCACCACAATTGTATGTTTTCTAAAGATCATAATGTTGTTATGTTTTTAATATTCTCATGTATGTCTGAGTATAGATAAACTGAAAGCATGCATAAGTTTTTCTTAGATTCTTGCCTATAGATTATATGGTTTTTTTTGAGGTTTTTGGTCACTTGTTCTGATGGCAATCAGTCTTTATTAAATAATAAACGTAAATATTTTGCTATGAAGTGCTATAGTTCCTATGACCTAAAAAAATCTTTTCACTTTGTCCATTTTAAAATAGTCTGAAGAATTTTTATTTATTTATTTATTTATTTTTAATTTGGCTGTTTGACTCTTATTTCATTGCACAGGTAATGATGTATGAGACATATATTTTGTTATTTTTAGTTAATATAATAGCTTTTTTTCATGGTATTCTTTGGTCTACATTAGACTATAAACTCCTCAGGGTGGGAACTGTCTCTAACAATGTCACAAAAAAAGTTATAATGAGATTTGGGGGGTATTATTTATGATAAGAATAAGACTAAATAATGTCTTTAAATGAATCTCAGACTGGTTATAGTGGTTTTTTTTGTGCTTCTTTAAATGAGCTTTTCTTCATCAGTCTGCTCTATGTGTGTATTCAAAATTAAATTGCAGATCTTTTCTTTTTATAAAAGCGGTCATTTTTTGGAAACCTTTTTCCCTTTTAGTGATGCTGATAGTGATGATGCTTTGCAGGATAATAAGAGCATTGGTTTATCTGTGTCACTTGCAAAGTTATTTAATGAAGTTGTGAATGTCAAATCCTTGCTGATAAATGATCACAATGAACGTAGCTTGCTTTTTAAACTCTAGACTTTATTTGCAGGACTATAAAAGCTGTCTCTCTGACTATAATATTCTTCATCTATGATCACTGAGAAGCAATGAACACAGGCATCTTTTGAAGCAGTATAGGGTTGTAAGTATGAAACAAACACTTGAGTTCATTCTGTAAGTCCTTCAAGTGATGAAATACCATAGATTTTCATTAAGGTTTTGCATGGATTGCTAGAAACAAATCGTGGTAACAAATTCTTCTTAGATTACTATTGCTCAATTTTGAATTCAATATGTTTATTGCTAAAAGGTTATACATTGTCATTCCTACTACTGTCAAAGTAATGCAGACTACTTCTATAAGGCTCTTCATGGTTTCAGGCAGAAATCTGACAGAGCATTCATATTCATTGCTCCTTCAGGAGGTCTAAGAGGATTTCTGCTAGGTATGAGTGAATAGAGTACAATTTGGACATTGAAGTGAAAGATCTCGCTACTTGGATAGCATCTTTAATACTCTTCTACTTCCACACATTTTAAAGGAGCATTCTTAGTCAATCCATGTTCCCTCCTTCCTTCCTTCCTTCCTTCCTTCCTTGCTTCCTTCCTTCCTTCCTTCCTTCCTTTCTAGGTTTGCACTTTGAAGAATGATGAAAGAAGCACTGGTTTATTTACACTGACATAAACCTCTTAGAAATATATCTTACCTCTGAAATAATTGCTCCTGGTTAAAAAATATACTTTATCTGCTTACAGAAAATGAAATGTGGTTTGTAAAATCATACAAAGTCAGAGTCTGGTCTCTAAAATAGTTGTTTCCCAGTGGAAAAGAGTTTTTATAAAGCACTCTCAGTAGCTTTCCTCTCAAGTGTGTCTCATGTAGTGTGCTGTATTAATGTTGTTATGCTGCTTCTGGTGTCCCACTAAGTTCATTTAGGATTAGCTTATATATCCATCTTCAGTAAAACATTTTCACTTTTCCTTGGGAGGTTTGGTCTTAGCTGGTGTTTTTTTAATCTATGTATTACCTATATAACTCCTGATCTGCAGTGGCTATTTGCTGATTTCTGGTTGAAACTCAGTGGCTGTGTTGACTGCATTTTCAGATAGTGTTGATCCTCTGTAGATGGGGATTTAGAGCACTAGCAGTGGCCTTTCATTTTAAAATGCCTTTTCTTCCTAGTTAATAGATAGATCTTCAAGGTGTTCGTGATCTTCAAGATATGCAGCCTCTCTGCTTTATCATCTTATTTCTGAGGATGGCTTTAGGTCAGTTTGTAGAATACTGGAAAGCAGAAAGTTATTACTGTGAGCAGTGTTTTGTTCTAGTCATCTCATTTATAATGTTTATAATTGTTCATTCTTCATAGTGCTAAAAATATGCTTCTCATGTTAAAATATGAATGTTTTGCAGCTTGCAATCTAGGTGCCAGCCTTTACAGCTTTTGTTCTGCATTTTTTTCACATATTGGAGTCATAAGATCCTCCACAAAAATTAATGCAATCAGGCTACTGGTGTCTGTCTTTCTCCATCAATAAACAAGAATAGCAGCTAATATTTGTCATCATAACAAAGACCTTTTCATCTCAGTGTTTTTTTGTTAAAGATAAAAATTTAATTATGTAGTGGACGGCAATTTTGGTTTAGCAATATGACTAAAGGATTAGATGATATAATTAACATTACTTATAAATACAAATCCAGCCATAATACAAGATGCTTGATACTCCAGTTAAGTTAGTGGATTACCCCTCCTTCAGTTCTATTAGCATGATTATGTGCCAATCATATTTTATTTATTAAAATATGTTGGTTATCATTTGCTCATACTTTTATACTAAAGGATTTGAGCAGGATTTTGCAAAAACACTATGTCTTTCACAAGAGGAAAATTAGACCTTGAACATATCAGTGGTCAACTAAAGAAACTTCTATATACTGTTCCAAAAAGGCTACTGTTGTTGTTGTTGTTTTAATAAATACATTAAAAAAAAATCAGTTAATTCAACTTCACAGGATGATGTGTGTTCATCTGAGAATTTATTTTGGGCACTGTAGAATGCATTATATTTAAAGGGAGCATTTAACTGTGATATTACTAAGCTTCCTAATTTGCTCTTGACTTCTTTGGTAGCACCTATCAGAATGAAACAAAGGGATTATTTGGCTATGCAGCACCATGAGAGTTTTCTGGCATTCAGCATTTTTTTACATTGTAAAACTTTTTTCTATATATTCAGAGAAGGGTGATAACAGAAGTTTGGAAACCCCTTCTCAGCATGTGGTATAGAATATAGAAAAGCCTATATGCATATTTCTTAGTTTATTGGAATATTAACTTGAGTTTTTGCAATTCATCTCCAGACTATGAATGTATGAACTGGAGTTGCTCTTGATACTGAAATGTCTAACTCTTAAGTATCTATTCAGGTATTCTTCTTCTTTCCTGGGTTCCTGTGAGACTTTTTTCCTGAAATCCTGTGTTCTGCCTTCAGTTTGATGCATATTTCTTTTGCATTGCTCTTCAGAAATTACTATTCTATTTCATCCCTTCACCTACAGGAGATCAGTAGCTCTTTCTAGCTCCTTTCTGCAATTCAGAAAATTGACCTGAATAATCCAGGTATCAGAGTTTCTTCCACTGAGGAATTCATCTCATGAAAGTGTGATTCATTTAAATCAGACACTTATCCAATATTCTGTGTTTGTATTTTAAAAGCTATCTATTTAAGAACAGCAATGGTGATAAATAATTTGAATGTCTATGATGCTTCTGTTGAGAGACTTCAATGTGCAAGAGAGAAAGGAAAAACTAAAATCTCAGAAAACGTAAATTCTTTTCTCATAGCTAGTTTGGGATTGCCATTTTGCTACTAGCTCATCTTTTGGTGACACCAGACAGCATTGCTGATTTTAGGAGAACAGTGAGTTCTGGTAGGAAAACATCCTAATATCGTAGCCTACATAGTCTGTTGGCTTTTCTCAGGTTCATCTCAGACAGAAGCTGTTTCCCATGCTTCCCCTTGTTTCCCATGTTTCCCTTTGAAACATTCTTTTGAATGTTTCATTTAATTTAGTATGAAATGAAATTGTAAGCTTCTAAATATTTCTCTTGGAAGATTAATTTAAGTCCTAGCAGAATTTGTTATGACAAAGAAAATTTGTGATTCTGAAATTCTTTAAAGGTAAATCAAATTTTCCCATTCATATTGACTCAAAGAGACTCCTTGAATTCCTTTCCTTTCAGATAGTAGTTTAGACCACGCTTTTTATTTTGGGTCAAGAGGCAGTCATGTTTCCCAGATTATATTTAAGCAATAACAAAGCATAGTAGAAGGATGTGCAATGAAACTTCTCTAAAATTGCTATCTTTCAGGTGAATGATAAAACCTTATGAGTTAGAAAAATTCCAGTGACATCTATCACATTGAATCAAGGTGTCATGTGTTGTTTTTCAGCCTATATTGGTTATTTTACAGCTAGCTTAAAAATTTTTGTAGAGTACTAGCTGTGGGAAAATATTCTTTTTCTAACTAGTTCATGGGTGCTAGTGAATCATTTCATTATACTGAACAAAGTAATTTATTTCTGTCTCAGTTTGCAAAATACACTATGATGTATAGACATCATAGACATAGATATAGACATCAGCTAATTCTTGTGGTCCAATAGGTAATTTTATTAACTGTATTCTACAAGCACTTTTTCTTTGGAAAGGATGTATTTCCTGGTTAAAGGAGCTCTTATTTTTTGTTGGATACCTCAAAAGAGAAAAGTATTTGGGGGGGGGGGGTGTTTTTTAATTTAGCAACTGTATTTCACTGTGTGACCTTTTATTTGAGGTATTTTAATAGATAACCTGTTAATGTATCATACTTTTATTAAGATAATTTCAGAAGTAATACATGTAAATTAGATTTTCTGTATTATACATAGATTCAAGAAAGATCACCTGTCATGCTGTTAAAGTCATTGGAGTCACAGGAGTGCAAGACTGACCTACATCTCTAATTCCATGAGCAAATGAAGATATGAATTAGAACAGCCAGTAGATGTCAGTAAACACAAATCTGAATGAGAGAGGTCTGAAAATATTCAGCCTTTTGGGGTGTTTGGCTATTCAGTATTGAAGTGTGATTTACATGGGAGGTAAAGAGAATCAAGTGTCTCCCAAAGGAGCTGAGTATTGCATTTTTATGTATCTGAAGTATAAGTGATAAGCATTGTTTTTTTTGTTTGTTTGTTTGTTTTTGGTTTTGTTTTTTGGTAAGCATCTTTCCATGGGCAGAGGGAAGAATTTCCAGTCTTTGCCTGCAAATTCAATATAGCAGCTGTGCAAGATTACTTGATTCCAGTGCTTGAGTTTAGTGGCAACCCATAGAGACAGTGACTGGGATCAGGGAAGAGGAACTACAGCAACAATTCCTAGGAGCTTACCCCTGCCCAAATCTGTACCAATTTTCTCAGTCTTTGCCTTCCCTCTACAGACAAAATGCAACTTAGGGAACCATTATAGCCTATGTCAGGAAGTCACTTCGAGGCACTGATGGAAGGAACAGCAAGACTTGGCTCTGAAACTGTTTCTCCACACTGAGCATTGACAGAGTTTAAGATCAATTGTAACGCTGGCACCATTCAAAATGATTATATTCAGAGAGTCCATCCTTAAATATTCTCTCAGTTGCATAGAATGAACATCAGAAGTAGGTCTTCTTCTAATAAGAGCATTTTAATGACTCTGATTGTGACAAAAGTACTTTTCAAAAGGTTTCAAAGAACAGTGGAGGGTTGCAGCATGGCAATGTATCTGTAGTACTTATACCACACACTGTTAGCACGCTAGGATTACTATTGAATTAATAATGGACTCAGGCCCTTCACAGGAGACAGGGTGGGCACTCTTTTAAATTGACCCATCAGAGAAAAAATGGTGCAGCTGCCTTCTGTATAACATCCAGGTGTTTGAAGCAGAAACTGTGCTGAGAGGGGGGAGTCCTGGGGTCTCTACCCTTACTTCTGTGAAATCCCTATGGATTCATTGCAGTTCAGTAGTCTCAGCTTCAATAAGAAAAGGTTGATTTTCAACCCCTTTTCAATGAGTGATTGCAAAATACTCTTAGTTCTGAAATGTCTCATGCTGGAGGAAGAAAACCTGGTGTCTCCCACGTCATGAGTGTGATTCCATTCATCAGGTTGTTACCTTACAGAATGGCTTCAACAGAGTATGAAACACAGCTGAGTTTTAAAGTAAAACTATGAATCTTGATCTCTTATTTGAAAAAAAAAAAAAAAAGATTGCAGGGATGGGAGTGATTTTGGAACAGTTCTTCTTAGGCAATGAATGAGGCTCTCTGTCCTTGGTGGCCTAAGTTGTTTGTCAGTAGCATTGAGTCAGCTGCTTTAGCTTAGAAGAGAAATGGGATGTCAGATACATCTCTGTGCTAAGCATTTCTGGTGAGAGAGGTCTGGGCACTTCATTGTTTAAAGGTTTTGAGTTACTGTGCTGAGATGTTTTGCCTTGTGTTATGCACTACATGTGAAACCAATATGCTTAATACGAGTTTCTGAATACTACATTTCTATATTGGCTGTTGAGTGGAGGGGCTACTGAATAATGATGTGAGATTGAGGGCTTTACATAGTGGACTAGGCACTATCAAATATAGATAGTTTTCTCCTGTGATGCTAATGGAAGCCATCCATCCGTATGTGTGTTAAATGGCAATGGTAAGTGCAGGGAGAACACTATATTTTGTTATTACTGTTGCTGCTTGCAGCCTTTAAGAAGGCTATTTTAACCATAGTACAGAAGTGCCTCAGTATCTTTGAAAAAAAAGAATGAAATCTTTTTTTGTGTGTGTGTGTGTGTGTGTATGACTTTTGAAGGACTTCACTTCTGATATATGCTTATTTCACTTCAGTGAAACACCTCAGTTATCTTGGTCCTGTTTTTCATACCTGCAAGTAAATGAAAGCAAGTCAGAAGTAATTTACTCAAAACAGAACATTATTTTAGTTATGTGCTTAAGGGTCAGCAAAGCAAATGGCAAAAAGCAATAAAGCTTTAAAGCACATCTCTTCCCTTACATAAATCTTGTTTTCTCCCAAGTTTCAGGAAATGCTGCTCAGCTCAGTTACTTTCACAAACAACCCACAAACCACAGATGTTGTGATTTTTTTCCTTTTCAAAACTCTCTCTCAAGCTTCTGATGATAGCCCCATTCATCTTCATCTCCAGCCTTTTTTCTTCAACTGATTTCAAAGCAGAGGCCTGGAAAGAAAGCACTTGCAAGAACAGTTGTAGTCAAATAACAATATTCTCCAAATAATAGCTCCAGACACTGATCAATCAAAAGTCTTTCTCTCTGTTTTTGTTCAGTTTCCAGATACCTTCATCCATGTCAGCCTCAGGGGCTTTAATACTATAGGACCCCATAAACTGAGGTGCATGTGATGCAATTTTCATATATAATGCAAATATTTGAGTGATGCAAGTATTGTTTTCCCTTTTCCATATTGTATTTGTCTTCTCTCTGTATCTCTTGGTGATATGTTGTGATAGAATTCATGTGCACTTTACGCATATTTGCGTTAATAGAGGGTTCCAAAGATTTAAGCTATGTAAGGAAAAGTTTAATTTTGGTCTATCAAGATTTCCCATAAGAGAAAATCCTGACCTTGCTTTTTTCCATAAGTCTCTGTTGTTTTGCTAGAATTGAAACTTCTAAATATTGACTTACTGTTTTGTGAATATGAAGACATTTCTTTTTTCCTTTGCTTCTAAATTTTGCTCATCTTAAAAGGAAACAAAACATTAAAAAAAAGCTATTACTCTCATGTACACGTATATGGATTTTATATTTACATTCTTTATTTTACCTGCAATATTCCAACAATCTGGTAAAAAAGAAAGTGCAAGCAAGTTTTGTGACAAATTTTATATGGAAAAATCAACTACAGACAGCAAATTGAATACGCTTAAATGAACAGGATGTCAGGTAGAATTGTATCGGACTGACTGCATTGCTGTGGGTGAGCTGAGTGTAATACAAATGTCTGTATTGCTTCTGTACTGCTTACTGCTAGTCAGATGGAAACATGTATTATTGGGTGCAATATGTCGTGCAGTTGGAATGAATGAACTTGGGACAAGGGTCTTCCATTAGACTTGCTGAAGAGAGTGAGAAGTAGATAGCAGTCTAAAAAGATTGAATGGTGTGTGATTACATGGCAGTGAAAAAGCATCCAAGAAGATTAGGTTTTGGTGCAGGGAGGTCTAAAGTAATGTCACAGCATGAAAACCAACTCAGTGTACTAAACACAGTGCACATAATGGGACTAAATTCACAATAATGCTTTATAATTATACACATAATTAAGCAGACAAAGTAGCTAGTTGTGTTTGAAAAATATATGTAGCTGTAGATTTGAAAGTGGCAAGTTAAAAGTATGTCTACTGGTTTCTTAGTTTCTCTCTAAATTACAGGGGGTTTATTTCTATTCCTTTTTAATTTTTCCCAAAACTGATAAGCACTACAAATGGAAAAAAAAAAAAAAAAAATCTCTGCCTTTTGTTAGGCATGAGGAAGCTGAAATCAATTCAGGATTTCAGCACAGTTCAGCCTTTCTCCAAACACACGAACATACTATACAAATTTTGTAACTGTTCCAAACAAGTCAACTTGAACAAATATTTCTCACAAATACATACTTTTTTTTTTTTTACCATTTTTTCAGTACACAGATTTGTCTTCTATTAGATTTAAAGTGTTTGCATTTTTAGCACTTGTTGCACAAACTCTTTTCCCATTGAGATAAGGTGCACAAAAACAGAACAAAACAAAACAAAAAACAACCAAGACATCTTTGCTCCTAACAGAGAGTCACAGTGAAAATGAATTTTGTTCTCATGCCATATTAGCCCCTGGGGAGATAGGACCGCAATCCAGAAGTAATCAGGATTTTTTAATGAAGGAAGTTAAAATGTGAATAAAAGCTCCAGCCGCTTATTCAGGCACAGGAGATCCTATTATCCTTTTATTCTCTGGTGGGTGCACCGTTTACGTGACGGAGTCTTTATTACCAGAAGTCGGCAGTAGAACGTGACACAACCAGTCTCCTCCTTGAGAGGGAGCTGCGGTTTGTTCTCTGAAAATGTAACTGGAAGATATATCTCAGGTTCTTCACTGGAACCTGCAAAATGATCTTGCTGTCTGCTATTTTCTTCATATGTACATTTCTATTTACATGTCCCACCTGGTCCATGGTCTATGTTGGACCAGTACAAGTCTTGCAGTTTTTCCTCATAACTCTGTGTGTCTAAACACCTGCTCCAACCATTTCTCCTGCTGTCTTCTGGACTCTCCCTAATCTGCCTGTCACTGTCTTACCATGATCTGGGCAACAAGAGGTATGATATTCCAGCTGTGTCAGCACTAACTAAGCACACCATAAGAAGATTTGCTTCTGGACACATATGCTGCTGGTTCCTGTTTGCTGATAGTCTACTGTTGTTCCTGGTCTTATTCCTGTCTATCCTGTCATTACTCATTTATCAGTGTACTTAGGGTTTTTTTTGTTGTTTGTTTGTTTATTTGTTTTTGCCCAAACATGCTAGTACATATTGAATTCCATGACATTGAATTTGGGCTAGACCTTGAAATGGCCAGCATCACTGAGTTCTGATCCTTCCTCTAGAACATCACAGAATCACAGAATTGTAGGGGTTGGAAGGGACCTCAAGAGATCATCGGGTCCAACCCCACAAAATATCTTTTCTTCTTTCTGTTCCATCATGCACTGGAAAAAAAACGAGATAGGAATCAGGTGAGCCCACATAAAGCTATTCTTGAAAGACCATTTTAACTGAAAAACATTTTTAAGATGTCTGAGTGAGGTGTTTTTTTTTCCCCAAGCAGAAGGGTGCTGTTTTATGGAGATTTCATCTAGACCATGTTTTGTAAGTCTAAGGGAATATAATTCAGCTTTCCTTATATTTTGGGTAGCTTTATA
This sequence comes from Anser brachyrhynchus, assembly GCF_964034855.1. Taxonomy (NCBI): domain Eukaryota; kingdom Metazoa; phylum Chordata; class Aves; order Anseriformes; family Anatidae; genus Anser; species Anser brachyrhynchus. Next base: position 120,553,265 of record NC_137695.1, read on the forward strand.
TAAAGCTAACCTTAATGACCTACTTAAGGCTGGAACTTATGTTTAGTGGATGGAGAAGTCAGTCATATTTTGGGGAGTTAGCAAAAAGATGCCCAGAGTGCTGCAATACTAAGCCATAAATTGAGTGTTCTATTTAAATCTTTATGCAACAAATTTCCTGTAACCTAGACCCACGTCATTCATATTCTAAACCTTGTCAGAGTCTGATTCACTCAAAAATTTTAAAACACTTTTTTTCATTTTGGAATTGGAGAGAGGCTTGAGTCATTTTAAATTTATCTTCTTCTGTAAGTATTTTAGGCAGGCAGTGAAGCAAGTACCAGGTTGTTATTGTGGTACAGGCTATACTAAAATAGAAAAAATATTGAATGCCAGTATCTCCACATATCTACTTCCTTAAACTTACAGAAAACAGTGAAGCTTGTGGGAAGCCAATGTTTTGAATAAAGTGAGCAGAAAATCAGAAAATAAAATTAAAGTATATCTAAAAACATGAAATTTATTTATTTTATTTTATTTTATTTTATTTTATTTTATTTTATTTTATTTTATTTTATTTTATTTTATTTTATTTTATTTTATTTTATTATTTTAATTTAATTTTTTAACAATCCAGCATTCAGCTGACAAAACCACCAGGTAGACTAACAAATTGGCTAGAATTCCTGGATTCAGATTGCCTGATGAGGTAATGCTTTTTGCTTTCACAATATATGCTGCAGAAGTTATATTTTTGCTTTCAGTGTATGCAGGGCTTTAGCTTCACTTGCAGAGATAATGCTTGCAGAATATTTGTACCTTTGTCTTTTAAAGCTGCTTTAATTTTGTTGTTGTTGGAGGGGGGGTGTGTCAGGACCTGCTTCAGCCTTTTACTGGGACTTGAAACTCAAATGTTTTGAGTCTTTTAAGAAATATTTTCTGTCAAAGGACACAATGATACATTCAGAAAGTTCATTCATGGTTACATGCATCATTCATGGTTTTTATTCATATATAATATCCTATTTGTTTTGAAAGCTTACTCCCAAAATATTCCATTGTGTTGGAAATTCCCCGGAGCACATTCCTTTTACAAATAATCCAGTCTTTTATAGGTCGCTTCCAATTTGGACACTTCACTGAACACAGCTGCCACAATTAGAGTCAAATTTGTGATTTTCTCCATTGTATGGTACCAGTGTGAATGATACATAAACACAGCTGGCCTAAATGCAGATTTCTTCACATGATGGTGCCTATCAGCAGCATCATTGCTCTGAGGCACTGACCCAGGGAGGCCAAATTAAAAATCAAATTAAGCATCATAAATGAAACTTCATTACTATTCACACTTTGAAAATCACTAACGGATATGGTTTATATAAGAAAATTGACTGAATGTCCCTGACTGAAGATGTGCACAGGTCAGTGTAAGGTTTCATCATATCTCAAGACATTTTGGCATCAGATTGTTCCCAGCTCCTGCAGGTATACATATTATTTCAAAGGATCGTTGAAAAAAGGGTGAAGCTGAAAGAAAGTTTCCTTCCCCATGTGTGTGCCATTCACTAAAAAGATCAATTCAAACTAAAATGACATGGAATTTCAGTAAAAATTGTATTCAAGTTATTTATCTGTGAATCACAGACTCGTACTGAGATATGGATTTGGCAAAAAAAAAGCGAAAGGACTAACTGGACAAAACAGCAGAAGATGAGCTGCAGTGCAGGGACTTGGGCGGAAAAAGAAGGGACTGGGATCAAAAAGAAGGAAAAGTTTGTAAGAAGATTAGGCAGAGAGGATGAATCCAGGTTAAATTGTGGAGGAGAGAAAGGGAAAGGTTGAAGCCTGGGTCTGTGATGTAGATCCGGGGATAGGGAAGAAATGAAATGAGTAAGAAAGAAAGAAGTTGAGCAAAAGCTGTGATGCTGGAGGAGCACATTACCAATACAATCAAAATTTCTGAGAGTGACGGAGAGAGAGTTAGTGAATCTGGGCTATGCAGTAATGAAGCTTGTTTTTCTCTAAAATGTGTTTCAATCTATTGAGAAAGACAGAAGTTTCTGAATGGCACAAGGGTGATCAGAAAGAGAGTTTCAGGTTCAAGGCAGTTAAATTTTCCTTTGTGAGACTAGATTCTGTGCCTGATTATGTACCACATGTTTTATATAAGAACGCTAGATAACTATGGTTCTATTATTCTATAAATCTTTTAAACCAGACCTCCACAAATGGTCACTGATCACATGTATTTTTCTGTGTGTTCAGCTGAATTCTTTAACTTTTGGGTTATGTCCTCTCAAAATAAGTTGGAAGTAACTTAATTTCTCATGTGCCAAACAAAAACACCTATAGTACTATCTCAGTCAGAGAAGTGTACTGAAAATAGATCGGTTTATATTTGAACCACTAGAGTATCACGGTGATGAGCACTGCTGCAAAGCCCAGGAGGAAGCTAATTCTGTTCCTGGAGCAAGGTTGGACAGGACGCACTAAACATGGCACAGGACCATATACCAGCCCTTAAAGAGGAAACAAAAGAGAAGCAGAAGCTTGACCAGCTGATTTTTTGCAGAGCATTGTTCCTTCCTGTGAGCTGAATACAACAGTGGTCCTGAGGGGAAAAACAGTGTGTGAACATGTAATTACAAGGCTGTATCATAATGCTTATACCCAAAGGGACTGGATTAATTTTGCACAGGCAACCTTACTTCTGACATTGCCTGACTCTGAAATGCATGATTAGTGACTGTAACCAGGAGCAGAGGGACTGCTCTTTTGGTAGTTCTCATGTGTTTAAAAGAAAAAAAAAAACAACAAAAAAAAAAAAAAAAAAAAAAACCCACCCACACCCACACAACTCTTCAGCATTAATTTTATTTCAAATGCAGTAACATCATTTTATCGTTTTCAGTCTTATAGTTGTAGGTGAGTTTGTTTGTTTTACTAAGACCATAATTTTTGTATTTAAGGTAGGTTTGTATTAATTATTTCAGCAACCCAAACTTAAGGTTAAATTTAGCATGTGAGGAGCAAAGTATGTAGGACAACTCTGAGTAACACAACAATTTTCTTGATAGTCTGCAGGGACTGGCAGCATAAAATTGCTTGTTTAATATTCAAATCTGCTGTGAGATACTCCTTGCAGTCCTTTCTCAAATGACTCCTTGAGCTTCCCCAGAGACCCAGGCTGCTCAGGGTGGAAGGCTGAGCCAGGAGAAACCAATATTTCTCCTTGTTTGGAGGCTGTGGTACTATGTAAGTGAATTTTTCTGTATGGAAAGGCTGAGTGTGAGGCTCCTACAGCAAAGTCCCTTTCTTCACTGGTCTGTTTGTGTCCGTGGCTCTCTGCACTGAAATGCTCCTCAGCTCTTTCGCAGTCAGCAGTATCAATCCAGGACAACCTGCAAGAAAAGCACCTTAGGACTGTGAACATTCAGGGGACTAAAGCTGGATTTTAGTTTATATGATTCATCCTACCACAGGGATTGGGGGGAGGTGGGTGATATTTTTTTTCCTTCTTTTTTTCCTATCTGGATCTTATATAGAAGCGGTGTTAACCTTGCCCAGTATTCTCACCTCATAATACCTCAAAGATCCATTACTCTGAGTACAGTACAATCTGTGATTCTCTTCTGGCTACACCTGATTTTGGGGCCAAACGTTTAGCAAGAAAATTCAGATTCAGCAGCACAAGAGCATTTAATGAATCTACCTTGGTTTTGCAGATTTGTCCCTCTAGGAGAGGGAGCTTTTGTTTTTTTTCCTTCATTTTCAAATGTGTTGGTTGGTTGGTTGATTTGTTGTTTTTTTTTCTAATTTTTATCAATCCACTGTTGTGGTTTGTTTGTTTGTTTGTTTGTTTGTTTGTTTGTTTGTTTTAATAAATTTAGTTCCAACTAGAGTTATAGAGTTTAGTTCCAAGCAGAGTTATGGAGTAACTGTATAACAACTGCAGAACAAAGTACTCTTTGCTTTTTAACCACCAGAGTAAATGTGTTGTGCTAGAGCTATCTTCCCATTTTCTAGTATGAATAGCTAAGATTCTTCCATTATGAGAAAAATTTGCCTCAGATTACTGGAATGTCTGACTGCTTCATAGTCTTATATGTCCCTGGATTTGGTCTAGCCAATTAAAGATCATGTTTCTTAACTTTCTGCTCTTAAAGAGCAGATTCAGACAGAAGGGGAGAGTGCCAGCTGGGGTTTGTGATATATATACATAAATATTACAGCTGCTACATGTTTGTACCGTCTTTTTTCCTCTTTGGAAAACTATAAAATCATGAGCTACAGTACATGTCTAACTTTGAAATTTCTTGTGAAGATGCTAAAATGTATAAAATTTCATGTTAGGAATGGACAGTAGCTCTGTAGAATCAGACTTGTTTCTGTGTTTTTCATTGTATCCAGCATTTGTCTTGCCACAGTCTGATTTTCCATGCATGCATTTTTTTTTTCCAGTAGATTTTCATGGAATAAAGCGTTTAATATATATATATATATTTAATAATACTGCCTGAATATCTTATTTTAGAAGAAATATTTTGCATTCATATGATCAGTGGCATTTCAGCATTTAAATTCATTGATACTAACTTGAAACATCTGTGGAAGATAAGAAAGCACTATTGTCTCCTCATAGGAATAGCAATGAAAAGCAAAACAACATGATGGCAGTTAGGCTTGAAAACTGAAGCAGAATAGGCTACTTGATATATGTAGCAAGACAAAGTTGTGACTTAAACCTATAATCACTTTAGTGGGATAACATTGCAAAACAAGATCATATACTTACGTGATAATAGCAAATTTGACCACAGTTTCTTGCATTTTTTGGTGTGCTGACTACAAACCTATTTCAAGTGTTCAACTGCTGGAATAAAGATAAAGACTCCTTCTATCATGAATAAATGTTTCAGTCTTTCCAGGATAATCTTTCCATCATGCTTCTGAAAAACCACTTTCCCATGAGATTCTCCTGAAAGCTACGGGCTCTTCCTAATGGTCCTACCTTTTACTTTCTTTCTTTTTTTTTTTATTATTTTTTTTTTTTATTTCAACTAATGGTCATGAAAGAGAGAACTTGGCTCCAAAATAAAGCAGGGCTGTGACTCTAGTTTGGCTGCTTGTACAGAGAAGCCATTAATACAAAATTTAGACTTGAAAGAATTTGACTTTTAAAATGGGCTACAAGTTGTGCTTATGGTATCATGTTTGACAATAGAATTTCTAAGGGAACATAGAAATTGGCATTTTACATCAGACCCCATGTTAAGGTAAGCTAATTATCCTAAGATTCTATATAGGGCAAACCTTTTCAGGAAAAGGATATCAGAATTCAGGGTAGACCAAGGTGAAGACTATTTCTGTTTTCCTTCTGATTGATAGGAGTTTTACTTAAATGTGGAAATTTAAGAATCAATGCTACTGCCAAAACTTGCACTGTAATAGTTCAGATACTGCTATCTATATAAATATTTTTATTTGACTCCTATATTCCTGACCTCAGGAATTCACAATTGAAGTGAATTCTATAGTTTCATTACCTAGCATACCAAGAAGCATTTTCAGATAACAGTTTTGAATATTCAGTAATATTATTTTTTTCTGTTTCACTGGGTACCCTTTCACATCATGTTTATGATTGCTAACTATTGTTTTCACACTTAGAACACTATTGTTTTCTTCTACGTGAATTATTTTCATGAATATGAATTGAAATGGACTGAAAACTGGGTCATTCTGAAACTATTTTATTTAATATACTGATTTTTACAAAACAGCAGGCCCTTATTGTACAGTAACTGAGAGCAATATAGTTACCAAAGCATGGAAGGCCGGGGCTGAAATCCCTCTTCTAGTGTGACAATCTAAACACATACCTTTTAACTTTGGAAGAGATCACCTTAACCATGAGCCTGCAAGATGTGCTGGGAAGAGCTGTTTCCATTTTCTGTAAATATCAGCTTGATATGCACTGAGAGGGTAAGGAAAAGTGTAAGAAATGAATTCTGCTGTTTGTATCAATAGTGGAAATTGAGGAATGAACTGAGATTATATGTCCTTACCTGTTTCTCAAGTCTTGTGAACATAGCCCTTTGTTCTGCAGGCAAAGCAAAACATCAATTGCTTACATATTCTATACTAGTATCATTCCCATTACTTTTATTGAGTTGACAGCTCCAGCATTTTCCAATTATACTCATGGTCAGAAGCGTGTTTTTTTTTTTTTCCTCTTCTGAAAAGCATTCTCATTTCTTTTCCTTGAGCATCTCCATTAGTTCAGCAATATTCTCTTTGAAAGAAGTAACAAGCTCTCTTTACAATATTGCATGTGAGACTGACAGAGTTATAGGGTGTGATGCATTTCTGATCTCTTAAAAATGTATACCACTTAGGTGAGCTTAGGTATACCTCCTTGAGGTGAGCTCACAGACTGAAAGAAATTCAAGATCAGATCTTCAGTGCCTTGTGTAGCAAAGACATTTACATCAGCAGCTTTTGTTCTGGGAGATGGGATCAGCAATAAGTACAGTATGCCTTTGCAAAGGAAAATATCATTTGTTTTTATGAGTGTGAGCAAGGCATAATAACACATATTTTTGCAGGAATTATAGACCTTCATGTATAGGTCTGTTATATTCCTTTGTCCTTCCACACTAATAAACAGTTAACTGCTCCAGAGTTCTGTCTCAGGCAATAGGATAATGACTATATGGCCTTTATAGAGTGAATTTTTCATTCATTTTTATACTTTTGATATACAAGCTTTTAACCACGGCAAACAAGCTCTGTGGCGTAACTAGAGGTTTGGGAGCAAGTTATTCTTGTTTGATAGCTCTGTAGTCTCTTAACCCTTAAAAACTTGTCAGGTTATTTTATATGGAATTTACATCAGATGGCAACTGACTACGGTTAATTTGAACAAACATATATGCAAATCAGAAACTTGACTTCTGGTGAAACTTGTAGCTCTGAACTGTTGTATTACCTTTGTGGACTGCAGTTTGGAGTATTTGTTGCTACTCTTGTTTTAAGGACATTAAGTAGAGAGGTTATGATCCAGTCTGCCTAAATCCTTCTTACAATGGAATTAGGAAGCTTTGAAGCCTGCTGAGTCCTAGACAATGATTCAGTCTGCATATTTAGTAAGACTGTTAAATCCATGAGACATTGAAATTGATACCCCCCCAATGCAGTCTGAATGTTTCCTAAGCACTAACATTTTGTCAGTCTGTATGTACACAAGAGCATTTCCTTCTGGAGAATTGTGCCCCCAAAGGTATATTGCAATCTAAGTTTAAGCAGAAGGGTACTTGAACCCTTGGAGAAGCCCCAGATGTTAGACTGTGCAAAGTCTGTGTCTGGCTTCAACTTACATGAGGATGCTACTGGACAAATATGGATGAATCCCATTTCTGTCCTAAGTGATAAGCAATATGACAAGGACATGGCATAATGTGATATCAGTAAATAAGGAAGTCCTCTCACAACTAAATGTTTTAGCTAATAAACTGGACTTGAACTCCTGCAGTACTTTCTCCCCTTCTGATGGGAGAAGAGCTCTTGGGTAGAGAATTTGCTTGGGCACTCTCCTGAGGCAGAGCCTCAGCTCTAATTAGGTTAAAGATAGCCTGGCATCCAGATCTCCCAACTTTATCACACATTTTAAATACCAAGACAGTTCAATGAAGTGCTACAACTTTGGTTTTATTTGGCATCTGTCCTCAAAATGGGGCTGGTAGATGAGACTAAGTGCAACATACAAAAAGAAGCTAAATCCTTTAGCTTCTTTAACAGGCTGGACTGACGTCATCTGGAAATGCGTGGAGCCCAAATATAGGCAGGACAGAGGGTGAAATACGTAAGCAAGAAAGAATGGATATACTTTTGCAAGTCTTCAAATGTACCTGACTCTCTCCATTGACTTGCAGAGAAAATGGGCAAACTAAACTGCCTTCCCTCGCCAAACACGTAAAACTGAGGTGATGCAATATCTAAATTGAGCAGACTGGATAATACCCTGAAAAACAATGTTCTGTGGCCAGATGGTTGAATGAAAATGGCATGAGTCTCCTGCGGTATGAATATTGCAAATGGCAAAATTTCATGTTGCCCTTGCCAAGCAAAAATTTTGTATAATGAACCTTATTGCTGGAGGGAGGAGTCACATGTACAACCTTTTCTCAGACTCTACATGAACTCCTTCATCCAAAAGGTGCAGTAGCCTACTTATACCTTCTGCCCTATTGTTAACGTGCTGTTCTGTCTCAGCTGTACAGCTTGAGAGCAAATGACTTTGATGGATTCATATTAATTTTTATATTTCACTGTGACTAGTTTATCATGATGTTCAGGGACAAAGCAAAAGATCTGTATCAGCCACATTTTGATATATTACACCACCTCCACAGGGCAGTGGTTTTGTTTTGAGTATTATTCCTAAATGACTGGTAAAACAGTGTAATATGTAACTGCTCACCTAAGGTATAGAGAAGTACTTCGTTAAAACATGAATTGCTCACAAATGGGGCCCTGAACTTTTTGGACAGGTTGAGAAAAACGGAGTATTTGTGTGTGTTTGGGAGCTGGTGGGAGTGTTTTGTTTTTCCCCATTGCGCATCAAATTGATGGTTCCTGTTTTAACTAACTGGGCAAGTCAATGGGATAGAATTGTATAAACCTCATTCTTTTTGACCTATTTGAAAAATCCCATGTGGACTTAACAAAATGCCTTTTCACAGTGAAGGGCTTGTTGAAAGCATATCATAGCCTGTTCAGCTTCCTTTGCAGTCCTCGAATATTTACCAGGTTCACCAAATGTACTGTCTTGAGCTGAGCCTGCAGATGCTACTTTACTTTTGTTCAAATCACATATAAATTAAGTATTGTGATCTTCTATTGACCAAGGACAAGCTTGGCCCTTCTTGTTCTCAGGTTGCTTGAAGGTTTGTGATGGACTTTTTTTTATCTGTAAACTGCTATGTGCTGTCACAAATAATTTTTATTTATTTATTTTTTTGTCCAGAGTTATCTAAATAGTTGCCCTTCTGCATATCTGCATATACACATATATATTTTGAGTTTATCCAGTTTTTTTGAACAGTGAGATTCCAATCTATGTGAGCACATTTTTGTAATCCCTTTCTTCTAGGTCTGTATTTTTTATTTCTTAGAAGAGAGAAGCAAATTAATTGTACTTTACAACATATAATAATAAACACTTTTTTAAAAGTGTATGGTTATACCAGAAATCTTTTTTAATCAGAAAAAAAAGAAAAACTTTTAAAAATTGAGGACTGATTACTCTAACCTTTAACACGGAGTTCCTGTATCTTCTTTGAGGTTTAGCCTTGGCATGACATTACACAGAAGCTGTACAGAAGCTTTAACTTTAGGACATATCACTCTTATTTTTATACTTTTTCCTTTTAACAGTGGATATTAACTCAAATGTTTCACCACTGTGTTTTCAAGGCACTTAATGGTTCTGGTATAAAATATTTGACATCTCCGTTTGATCCTGACTGCTCATTAATGTAAGATTTGGCAGGTTATGAAACCTGAGACTGAACTGTGTGCCTCTTAAAGATTTTAACATCATTTATGATGGTGGAATTCACTTCTGATTACTGGTTAAAATAATAATTTGTCTAGACACTAAAATTTAAAAGAATGTTTTACTGCTTTTTTGACTTTTTAAATAAGGAGCTGATTATGTTGCTATGAGCCCTGAAATAATTCTCTGCATGATCCTTAACCTTTTGATTTATTATATAAAACAAATTGACAGTCAGAGAGGGATTATGTTAAAAGTTCATGGAATATCCAAGTCACCTACTCTCTGAAGAATTCTCAGATCTGGTTTAGAGATTTTTCCAACAAAACTCTGTTATCAAGCACAAGGAGGAGGGACAAGGGAAAAGGAAAGTGGCTTTCTGAAGCCAACTGTTTTGAATAAATGTGTCAGTTGGTTTTGAAGATCATCGAAGCCCACAAACTGAAAACAAGCTTCCATCGCAGCTGGGCCTGGTTTCTTCCTCTTGGTTTACCTGGCTGAAACCCACCCCATCACTTCTCAGGTCTTCTGCTGGGTGTGAGGACAATGCAGAGCCTGAGAGCTGCTCAGGGGAGAAGCAGGCTTTTGCCAACCCCACCAATACCTTGAGGCGTCTGGGAATTAGGGCTGCACTGAAGCCCCTTATGTCTGGGTCCTGCACAGCCAGGCTGTGCAGTGCTGGGTCAGGAGGAGGCAAAAATGTGTTAAATAAGGCTGCTACATAATATGCAATTGACCTTCATGGCCTTAGGTCAGCTTCACACTGGCTGTAGAACAGGTGATTTTAGCCTGGTACAATAATGATTTCTATATATTTTTGATCAGTGTGAGACTTTCATGTGCTTCATTTTTAAAAAAAAAAAAATCTGGTGCAAGGAGCTGCAATGGCAAATTTGTAGGATTTATTGATTGCTTACAGCACTTCATAACTGGGGTCTCTCTTTTTCTTATCATTTGGAGAAATCTGACTAACGTGTATAATTCTTTCTCCCTCCCCCAATATGCATTCTGGGAAAACATCCTTACCCCTAACCATCTATCTTTCTAATTTGAAATGAGACTCTTTTAAAATATTGACTTTACCAACAGTATATGAATTGTGAGTTCTGAACATCTACACTGATTATCTTGATCAAGCTAATTTATTTTAGGGATGCCCTGTCCTTGGTTTTAAATTATTAAGTGCTTTCTTGGAAGAAGGAGCAATTGGCATTCTGTGATAGTTTGAGAAATTCAGGGTGTTCTTTTTTTCTTTAATATAGTATAGCCATGGTGTGGAAGAATTACAGAGACATGGCTCCAGCTGTGCTACTCAGCTTCTGTAAGCAGAATTAAAATTACATATAAATGCTTTAATTGCCCTTCAGTTTGTAATATTACAAACACAAGCTGTGGCTTTTTTTTTTTTTTTTTAATCTATAGTTATAGGACCGGTATTTTTTTAATATTTAATGTGTAGCCGTTCTTATTTATGTTGACAGTTGTGGGTTGTGGACAGTAAGATAAGGTGTGTGCCTCAAAAGACATACTCTTGGTAGATGAAGCACTACAAAGCTGGTACTTGACATTATTTTCCTACCTGGGGTGAGTCACTAGATTTTGATTAATGTTTTAAAAGAAGCCAACACTCATTAAATACAGAGTAGCTATTATCAACAGCTACTATAAATGAACCCTAATGGGGTTATTGAATTCCATTTTACATATCAGCAACAGCTGTTCTGTTCAGAGAGTTCCCATTCAAAGTCTTACAGTCCTATGTACCTGAATAATTTTTGTATGACTGAGTGTTCCAGTCTCAAACTGTTGATGGGTTTAGATGCCTCCTGGTGCCACTGTGGAAACTATGAGAGGCATGCAAAATCAAGGATAATAAAATATGACAACATCTTGTATCATATCATTAAACAGACTGTTTTTATATTGCATTCGCTCAGGCTTCTCCAGTGAGATGTAAAGTTGTGATCGGTCTTGTCCTTTATAGAGGGGGGAATTCATTCCTTCTGTGAAGTACCACACACTAGATCACTTGGATAATATTTTTCTAGTCTTAGGTGGAAGATATATTTTGTTGGTAAAATAGTGTGTGCATGGCTTATCTTACATGTTTGTTTTGGTAGGAAATTATTTTGACTGCTTTTTTAATTTAATTTTCTCCTGAAGGGAAAGAGAGCGGAGACAAACATCTACATTTTTTATTTTAGTGTTCGCTTAGAGATTAATGTCTATTCAACCATGGAACTTCATATTGCCATATCAGCAAAAACCTGTCCAAAGTCTATGTAGCTATGAATTTCTGTCACTTCATAGCCCAGAAGTTATTATTATTCATTTAGCATAATGGATAGATTGTGATTGCTTATGCTAAACAACCTAGGCATCAGCTAACTACTATCACAGAGTTAACAAAATGGTGTGGCAAGCATAATGTACTGCTTCTATAATGGAAAAGTATATATTTTTCATTTTTTATAGCTAGATGAGGAAAGCACATTTATTTCATCCTATCCTGTTTGGGGCTGGGATAAAAACATATGCATTTTTCATGGAAAGAGTCAAACACCCTTGCAAATTATGAAAATGTATTTGGGTTTTTGATCTGTAGTCCAACAGTGACCCTAAGGACTCAAAGTCCATGATTTTTCACCTCCATATCTGCAGTAGAGTAGTACCATATTCATGTCAAGGTCCTATTGAAATTAGTTGGATTGCTGTTAAAATAAAGGACTCTTCAACAAGAGTATAGCTGCTTTCATTAATAACGTGATTTGCAATTGCAAGCGGTGGTCATGTGATGGTCATGCATGTCTAAAGAATGATAGCAGATTGTGAATTCAATTTAGCCAGACCTTTACTTCTGTCGTATTTCAGTGAATCTAGGTTGACTTTCTCATTTTTTTCTTCTTTTTTCTTACTTTCTTTTTTCTTTCTCTCTTTGTTGTGATTTCAGAAGCAAAGCTTTTACTAGTGAAGCTTTTTTAAAGATAAAACTGCTAACATCATCCTCCTGCTAGTCCTATGTGTAATTTAGTGGCTTCGAAGAGATTCTAAAGTACATGCAGCATTAACTTTAGTTCTTATTCTAAATCACCACTCAGAATGGATAGACTTCTTATCCTTAAAACTGTATCTATCTCTCCAGACTCCTAGGATCATAAAAGGCATAAAAGCATGAGACACTGATTGTACTTAAGGGGGGACCATTATTCTCTATTCTAGATATTTTTTAAAACTCCATCACACTGCAAGAGGCATATGCTTGTGCTGTGCCTCTCTCAGTTGTTCTATTTATGCAAAAACTCTGCAGTGAAAATCATCTCCAATGCTTTCAGAGAGGAGAATATAACTCTGTTGGAGGCTTTTCCATGGCTATTTTGTTGACACACCTGATCAGTGTTGCACCATTACACAGACCCACAATGAAGTTTATATATACCCACCAGAAATATTTATCCCAGTAAGGGGTTCCCTGCAAAAAAAAACAAAACACAGTGCTAATATGGACTGGCCAAAAGTGCTTTGTTCCAGAAGTTTTATGGGCTCTTTGGATGTAGCCCAATCTGAATGCACACAACACTGTCATCCTTGTTTTCCACTCTAGATACTGTTAATCGCATTTGTCTTTATGATGGAAGATTAATAGATAAAATCAAAGATCTGTTCCATGTTTACTTGGCCCCCACAACCTCAGGGAATATTTTATATCATAAACTGCCAAAGGACAGGTGTTACTTCAGCTGACTTCCAACACAAAGTTTGGTAGCACTATACTAGTAAAGGAGATAAAATAAAAGGGGTGATAAGTATCACTCTTGTTTTCATTTACTCTGAAGATGTTTCCCATGCTAATTTGCTCCTGGCTTAAGTAGAAGTGCCAGATAATGTTAGGACAACTCAGTTATCAGACTCGACAAACTCGATTTTGCCTTCCAAAATAGGAACCATAAAAAGTGCAACATTTCTCTTTCTTTATTTATTGCACCTCTCTGCAGATCTTGTTGTGTCTGTCTGTATGTACAGGACTTTAGTTCTAAAACTCGTAATTTAACAAACAATCTAACCTTGTTGCCAACTCAGCTTTCAGTTAATGAAATGCTATCTAGCGTGACATTAGCCCTTGCTACATAAGGACACTGTTGAAATGCAGCCCCTTGCTGGGTAGGCTAAGGCAGTGTAATCAACCTGAAGAGCAGAGCACTTCATACAGTGCAAATGTACTCCTTCCTGATCATAAACACTTCCACATTACTGCATGAAGTCAATAAGAGTGCATAATACTTAATAAATTGAGAGGCCCTGATTATGCATGAGTTAAATCTGGGGTTTGGATTGGGTAACTGTCAATGACAGTTTGCTAGGTTTTGGAGACTGTGGTATTTTAAGGATCCCATGACAAAGTAAGCACTTATAAGTGCCTGCACCTTACTGCATGAGAGATTTCTGCTTAAAGTGACCACAAGTAGTAAGACATCAGTGAAAAAATCCTTCTCAAAGGCACTGTCTTGCATACCTAACTTGTCAAAGAGTGCACTGATAGCAAAGGAAATTTTCCTAGTAGTGAGACTCCCAACATGTGCTAGAGCAAGCTGATTATAGAAAATAAATAGCTTCAACTTTGCAAACTTACATTTTAAACTGACTGCCATCTCCTTATGCACTATATGTGAAACATCCTGAATTTTTCCAGAATCAATAGAATTTCAGTATCAAATTAACTGGCAAATATAGTACATAATTATGTGGTAAAAACAGTCTTGATTAAAAAGTGACCAGATGGGATTAAAAATTTCTAGTGAAGAAAATAACGTGACACCACAATTATAAATACAGAAGAGAATCGATGCGTCTGTTCAATTTACCTATGAATACAAATACTTAGTTTGGGTACTGTTGAATGAAGCCTCTTCCTATTCGTATGATACAGAAGTATCTGAGTGTATCTGAGTATCATGTATAGGAAATACTGGATAAAGTTTCATCCTGAAGTGTTTATTCCTGTGAGCAGAATTCTGTCATTCAGAATGGACTGTGTTTGACGAATTCTTCTGCAGAACCAAAGCAGAGTTCAAAAGAGGAGAATTTTTTCCCCGATGAAGTCAGCAGTGAGTCTGATGAAAAAAATCACTGTCATCAAACTGCTGCAAGGCTTAAGGGTATTCTGGTTCTCTGGAAATATTGTATCTTTTGCATTTAGTCCTATTTTGACAAAAATTAGACTCAAAACGAATCCAACAGCAATGACAAAACTTTTCTGCCATCAGGAAGTCCTAGTTCTCAACCAGCTCTTCATTTCATGGGCTGGAGATGGCAGACTTCTGATGTACAGAGCTTTGGCTGCAAGGCATTTGCACATAGGAGCTCTACATTAGGTTTACCTTTGAGGTCTACCTGTGCTGCTTCCTGCTACATGTGAAAGAAGCAGTTTGATTCTTTAATACATTCTCTTGCATAGGGAACAGTGGCCAACAAATGAAAGGCTTTGATTGATGCAGTAATGGAAACCAGAGCTGGTAGGAAACAGATATTTTGAATCTATGCATAATTCCAACATTTGGAGCGTAGGTTGGTGGCAGATTTGTGCCAATGTGAAATGGAAAGAAAACCCAAATTTCAGTTTCTTATGAAATAGACATTCCTTTCCCTTCTCATTGACTGTTTCCAATATAAGCTTTGATGGTTTGGGTTTTTCATTAATGCAACATTGTATGTAAAATTTAAAAATAATGTCAGCCATAGGCTCCTAATTAGTGTTAAAGCTTAATAGGTTCAAAAGTATGACTCAAGTACTATCAAAGTTTGACTTTTGACTTTCTTCCACTGAATATCAACTGGTCAGTCAACATAATTTCACAAAATAGAAAAAGGAAAAAGAAAAAAAAAAAGATGGATTTTTAAAGGAAAACTGTATTGCTCAGTCATACCAAATGCCTTCTTGTCACTTAAGAAGGCTTTCCAAGTGCCATATTCTTAAACATGGTATTACTTATTGAAGTGTTTTGTACTTGAAAAAGTGTTTTGCTTAGTATACCTAGAGTTTGATTGAATTAATTAAAAAATAATAATCTAGATAAATATACTTGTGGATAGGCATTTTCAAGGAATTGCATATTGGTAGGGGTATTAACAAGCCCTGCCATTGCTACCAGATAGCAAATTAGTAATTTCCTTCATGTGAATAATGCCTGTGAAAATGTATCACCTGATCTGTCTCCTTGAATCTTCCTGTAAATGCTTCAGCAAGAATTTATGTACAAGAGAAGCCTGTGTAAAGGTGTAAGTTATATATATATTAAGCATACACAGGAAAAGAAAAAAAAAAAAAGTAATTTTCATAGAATCACAAACATCTAATAATCTCAACCACCACCAGTAGAGCACCATCTCAGGAGTAAAGGGCTCCTACTCCCTTTTTAAAACATGACAGAACTAAGTGAAGGAAGGATGTAGAGGATCACATGGAAGTCCAAATAAAAAGTGAAGCTCTTAATGAGATGCCAATGCAGTGTGGAATACTTCTTTCCTCAGAAAGACTGAAAGGACTGCACTTGGAAAGAATGAACCCAAGACAGCAGAGGACAGTATGCATACTGAATTGAGAAAGTAGCATACTACAGTGTTGAATGTTTATCATATTGTATGGTGCTAAGTAACTCTTTAAAATCACTTCCTCCAACAAAGCAGATGACCCATTTCTATCTGGCAGAGAATGAAAAATAAGATGTGTAATGGTAGAAGTGTGTCCTAGGGAGTTTGTTTCTTAAGCATGTGTAGTGCTCTGCCTTTCAATGCATAAGTTCTGTGCCTGGTGCCAGCTTTATTTCACTCACCATTGAGCTGTGCTTCTAGCAGCTAGTCTGACAAAATTTCTTCCAAGTTACAAACATCTGTGATTTGTCCAGGGTTGAACTTCAATGAAGACCAGTGCACAGTGATACTTAAGCCCTGCATGTAATAGCTCTCTTGCTAGGGGGCACCACTGCTGTGATCTTTCTTGCATGCTCACCCACCACGTAGAAATTTTCACTGGCCAGTGTGTGATCACCCGATCCATTTCTGTGGACTGTGATCACTTATCACAGCACGAGACAGATGCCTTCTCAGGTTTTACAGGCAGTACGGCCTCAGTAGTGTAGCAGTGCACACACACAGCTAATGAGTCCTTGCATTCACCCAGATTCATTACTCTGGGTGCAGAACCAGAAGGCACAATGGCACAGCAAGATCTCTTAGTGCTATTCCTCCCTTGTTCCATTCTCCCCAGGGGAGCAGGGAAGGAAGTTTAGAGATGAAGCAGAGGGGGAAAATTCATCCTGCTGGGAGCAAGCACACTTAGGCCTGCCAACCTAAAACAATAATAATAATGATAATAACAACAACAACAACAACAATTAATAATAATAGAAGACCACAGTGCACGACAGATTTTCTCAAGGTAGTGTGAATGCAGTAGATGAGTGCACTGAGTCACATAGCCAGACCTAGAGGCATTTGGGGCATATGAGTGTGCTCAGGTGCAGATCTCATGCCTCCAGGAGAGGCTTTTGACCTGCAAGTGCCCAGGGAGCCTTGCTGTTGTCATGTTAGAAGGCAGCTGTGTGAGAGTTTTTACAAACATTTGTACTAATGTCCCCAAATGCTACCTTTCTAGAACTTCTCTTTCAAGTTTACATCATATTTCATCCAATATTTGTTCCAGCTTTTCAGGAGGCATGTCAGCCCCGTCTTCCCTTCTGACTTCCCTAGCACCCAAGCAATGAAGTTTTACCCACATAACTCTTCAAAAGCATTGTCTCAAAGTCATATACCTGTAAGATGCAAGGCTTTTGTTTAGAGCTGGCACATTGAAGATCTTGTACCGTCATACAGCCTGTGAAATAAAAATGATTGTGGGACTTATTAGACTAAGGCAGTGAAAAGCGGAGATATCAAATACAGCAAATAATTTTATGATTAATCCATAGAAGGAAAAATGCACCAAACACATTTGGATTCTAAATTGAAGGAAATTACAATCTGCTTGCAGATATTTTGCAAGGAAACCATGAGGCTAAATTGTTCCCTAAAATTACTTGCTCATAATCACAGTCAAGAAAAAGAGCTTCCTCAAGAAGAATAAGTGCAAGAATAGCTTTAATCTTAAGGAAGGGCTAAATCTCTCAACCAGTAAACCAGAGCAGTAGACTTGGGTGATGGACGGCAGCCATTGTTCTTTGGCACTGAAGTGCTTCCAGATTGTATGAAATTATGAAAATGCTTCAGAGGGCTGGGAGGATGGCAGTAACCCTCAAGCCTTTCTACATGCAAAGTTCCAAGCTTCTGGTGCTTATTATCTTTTACTGATTTTCTCTCTCCCGCCACACAGGAGAAAAAAAAAAGACAAAATAATATATGATAAATTTATATTATATATAAATATATAAATATGATAAATTTAATTTTGTAATTCTCCTTCCCTTCCAGTGTCTGTTACCCAGTATTTACTGCTCATCACTCATTTTTCATTAAATATAATTTGTGTTAAAACTGGGTTAGTGGTAGGAACATCTATGCATGAATATTTTGTCAAATTGGAAATTGCTGACTGAAGCTCTCAGAGAAAATCAGAGTTCATTACTAAATTAAGCTGCTGTGATTACAGTTTTACTCTGTGATGGTGTTTGCATCTGTATTAAATATGGGGATAGCCACCCTTTTGTGTTATCACAATGCAGATAAGGCCTTAGTGTGGGTTACATTCAATTGTTTGAGCATACCCACCTGGGCACTTCTGGGCACGTTCTCTGCATATATCCTCACAGGTTCTCAAAGTCCATATATAACCATTATTCCACTCCCTGTTGCAACAACTCCTTCTTGTCTGCATGTATACAGTGGTATTTTCAACCCTGTGCCAAATCCCCATATCATGCACGAGAGGAGTTTCAAGGAAAGACTTGCAGAAAATGGACAGCTGAGTGGGAAGCCCTGTAAATTAATCAGAAGGGAAACGGTAGAGAAGTGTACAAGAGAGGGAGGAATACCAGTACCTGGGCTCTGAGGGTGGCTGAAAGGCCAAGATGAATGTCACATCTCTGTCTTCACGTCTTGTCCCAAAGCATCAAAATCTGCTGGAGCTATTCGCTGAGGTCAGATCAAGTATTTAAGTAGCCCATGCTGTGCTGTCAAAATTATTTCAGTTTCATGCTCATTCTTGGCTCCTTGTATTTATTTACCTCTGCTCCCTGTTCTGATTTGGGATGCAAGCTTCCTGTCCCTCCTCCCAGTTGTAACATGCCTCATGCAGGTTGTAAGTGTGTTTGGTACCCTCAGGGCATGTCCACAGGACCGGGTGCTGCTGGTGAAATATGTGTTCCTTCAGCTGAACCACAATCCTCTGCCAAGACTGCATGGTAGAGTGTGTCTCGGGACACATGGAGCGCTGTGTGAGCTGCAGTTTAAATGGCTTTTCAGCTGCTCAGTGTCAGAAACTTAGGTGCAAGAGGCCTGGACCTTGGCATATTGGAAGCTGAACAGCAGGTGAGTGACACTTATAAATGTCAGTGGCATGTCCTAGGCAGGCATCAGAAGCTGACATCAGGTCAGACATTGACGGTATATGTGCTCTTAATGAAACAAGGCCAGAGCATGGGCCCTAACCTCTAGCCTTTTCCCTGGCTTAGCTATGGACCAGGCCAGCTATCACTCACAACAGATCAGAGAAAGGCTGTTCACTAGCACATTCCCAAAGGCAGGGTCTTGGACCACATTATTGTTTAGTATAGATGAAGCCACAGGTTCTCTGAAATGAAACAAGGAAATGTTTCTAGACCTCCTAATCCTTCAGTGTGACCACTCAGCCACAGTCTCAGGCTGTGCAGTGGTAATACAGAGCTGACTAATGTGATGACCATGCAGAATCTTTGATTTTCTCCTATGAATAACTCTTCCCAGATTATTGGCCTGACCCACACTTCTAACAGAGAGGAAACCCATGAGTGACTACGTTGTTTAGCTGGAACAATAGATAATGGTTTCTCCTGTTTAGCAGTTACATTGGTGAAGAGGGTTTTGATTATAGATTTTCGCAGACTTATGATTTCCATGAAAATGTAGTCAAAGAAAGCAGCTTTAAAAAAATATATATATATTTTTTTTCATTAGATTTTTTAAAGCAGGAAAGAATGGGTCAGAAAAGCAAAGCTGAAATATCTATTGTTATTTCCTAAACCTAGCATTTTTCTCATAGATTTAAGTAACTTTGACTTAGCCTTGATACTCTTTTCACTGGCATCTGAAGCTCTTCTGAGCCTGTTTTTTGGACTTATATTTGAGTCCAAACCTACCAAAAGTTGTCAGGGTTTCAGTTACCGCAATGTTCTTGCCACTAATGTATACTAAAAGTGAGCTCTGAGAAGCTATCATCTGGGTTGTCAGAGAATTAGCTATTCAGGCTGGACGAGTACATTAACTTCTGGGTTGCACAAACAAAAGCTCCATTTAGCTCTTGGTTATTCTTTAAATGTCCTCATGATAACTCCAAACCATATATCAATATGAATTTTTGTATATCACACTCTAAAATATTCACAAACTCAAAAGGTATATGTATACTCCATCACTTTTGTCTCTCACTGGGGTTTGTTTTCTTTATTTTCATTTGGTTGTTACTTGACTTTCCATGCAACATTTTCTAATTCTCACCTCCCTCTTCATGGACGGAACAGTTCCACCACTGAAGTTGGTCCGCTCATACTGAGTATAATTTTCAGCAGAAGTTTTTCTCGGCTCTTCCCAGATTCGTGTGCTCTCTAAGCCAGTTGCTGAGCCAGAAGACAGATGCAGGGATGCTGGGAAGCAGTACACTTCTTCCCATAATTGTGTCTGGAGTGTCATGCCAGTCTCCAAAGGTTGCCTGACTATGCTGCAGTTTTGTGCCACAGCAATAAGATGTTTGTTACCCAGCAGCCATCCTGCCAGGCATACCATTTAGTAATCACAGGCTGTATCTTCCAAACTGGAGCTGCACTGGAGCTATTTTCAAACCTCTTATGGCTCAGCAATTTCAGCTTAGTGATTCTGAAGTGAGACACATCGCATAAGCCATGTGCGCTAATGTGTGGTAGGAATTGTGAAATGGTGCATACATTGAATTTTGTTGTATTAGGATGGTGCCTATGCTGAAATCTTGCCTGAGAATTTCTGATACTATGGTGTCTCCTGAAACTTGGTTTTGGATGTTAGATGCTGCTTCATCCTGATTCCTAAAAGAAAAGTTGGTTTTAGAAACTTATGACAGTATTTCAACATTCTTGCCTCCTACAGGATTTTCCAGCAAGGCAAATTGCTGTTTTTTGTTTTGCTTTGTGTTTTGTTTGTTTGTTTGTTTGTTTTTTCTTTTTCTTTTTCTAAACTTTGATCAAGGTTCTAGTGACTATAATTATGACAAAACTTTCCAGAAATTGATATGTGTTTAAGATTCTGATTTTTGCGTGTAAACAGAATAAAGGACAGCATTGAACATAATGAAGAGCACACATATTGTCACATATTTAAGATGGTAATGGCGCTGCAAATTCATAATTGAGGATAACCAGCATGAATCATTGAGAAATATATTCTCAATTCTATTAATATTCTTATGGACTCTTATAAAGTCAGTGGCAATTAACGAGGGCACCTGGGTTCTGAGGTTAATTTGTAGATAACTAGGACTAAGCATACTTGTATGAAGTTCAACAAGTTCAACAAGGCCAAATGCCGGGTCCTGCACCTGGGGCGCAACAACCCCAAGCAGAGCTACAGGCTGGGAGATGAGTGGCTGGAAAGCTGCCTGGCCGAGAGGGACCTGGGAGTATTGGTTGATAGTCGGCTGAATATGAGCCAGCAGTGTGCCCAGGTGGCCAAGAAGGCCAACAGCATCCTGGCCTGCATAAGAAGCAGTGTGGCCAGCAGGGCTAAGGAAGTGATTGTGCCCCTGTACTCGGCTCTGGTGAGGCTGCACCTCGAGTACTGTGTTCAGTTTTGGGCCCCTCGCTACAGGAAGGACATGGACGTGCTCGAGCGAGTCCAGAGAAGTGCGACCAAGCTGGTGAGGGGTCTGGAGTACAAGTCTTACGAGGAGCGGCTGAGGGAGCTGGGCTTGTTCAGCCTGGAGAAGAGGAGGCTCAGGGGCGACCTTATCGCTCTCTACAGTTACCTTAAAGGAGGCTGTAAAGAGGTGGGGGTTGGTCTGTTCTCCTACGTGCCTGGTGACAGGACGAGGGGGAATGGGCGAAAGTTGCGACAGGGGAGTTTTAGGTTGGATGTTAGGAAGTACTTCTTTACCGAAAGGGTTATTAAGCATTGGAATGGGCTGCCCAGGGAGGTGGTGGAGTCACCATCCCTGGAGGTCTTTAAAAGACGTTTAGATGTAGAGCTTAGCGATATGGTTTAGTGGAGTACTTAGTGTTAGGTCGGAGGTTGGACTCGGTGATCTTGAGGTCTCTTCCAACCTAGAAATCTGTGATACTGTGATACTGTGATACTTCAAGTTAGAGCTTTCTCCTTTAATGCCTCCCTAAAGGAGTCCCAGGTTAGGAGATAAACTATTCCTTGTGGCCAGCTACACTGGGTAAGTATCTGCTATGTGTTCTGGTAGTAAATCTGACTGACTGGCCATGGCGGTCTGATTTACTTGCTTATTTATTTCAGAGTGGTGAACCCTTTGACTCTAGATGAACCGAGGAAATTGTGAACACTGATAACATGAGCTTTAAATTACTAAGGCTGGTCTGTTCCTCATGCGAAAGTTGTGTTTGTGTGTTCAGTCTCGGACTGAACATACCTGGCTGTGTTCAGATCTCTTTATACTGTAAGTAGGGATGGATGGGAAAACAAAGTATGTGCGCACTCTGCATAGAAGTTTTAGGCTTTCTTTCTTCTCAGAAAATATTTATGTCTACCTGGGAGGCTAAGCCCAAAATTCCTCTATGATTAAATAGTTAGAGCTCCTGTCAACAAAGTTGTCAAATGTGTGTTAATATATGGTGCTCTGGTGGAGCTATTTAGGTTTCACTACTTGCTAAACTGTAAAGGATTTGTTTCTCTGTGGTCAGATGTCATCTTTGATCCGGTAAGATTAAGCTTAAAGACCTTTTCCTCTGTCTTTTGGCAAATGATCAAATCCAGCTTTCTTTCATAGTCTTCTGAGAAACATGTCAAGATTATCAAGATTTCTAGTACCTCACGTTTTTTCACTGTATTGAACCCCATAGGTTACAACTTGTTCTGCAAAATATATGATCTGGAATCTCATATTGCAGGAAGAAAAAAGTCAAATCAATTTAAGCCAAAGTATATATATTTTGGCAAATAGGTAGTATTCCCTGCAAATGTCTGTAGAAATTTTCCAAGGATCTGATTCTTGATCAAAATAGCTGAATGTATGAAATGGGATAAGATATGGTTTACAGTGCTACTTTGCTCAAAGATTCGGAAGAAGACCTCAAAATGCCATGCCTTTTCCTATCCCATCCTGTCTCTTGATACACTCTTAGTCTACCCCATAGCGAGTTTTGTTCTTCTCAAGGCAAAATGGAAAATGGTGTAGTCTGTGGCCAATGTATTTGACCTTATTAGCTCTACAGTACTTGAGTCTCCTCCTACCC
This sequence comes from Anser brachyrhynchus, assembly GCF_964034855.1. Classification (NCBI taxonomy): domain Eukaryota; kingdom Metazoa; phylum Chordata; class Aves; order Anseriformes; family Anatidae; genus Anser; species Anser brachyrhynchus. Next base: position 120,576,431 of record NC_137695.1, read on the forward strand.
AGAAGAAAAAAAAAAACAGATATTGTTTAATTCCTCTTCTGCTCACTGCCTTTCTAAAAGGGTTCAAATTCAAGGACTCTGTTTTAACACATTTTAAACAACAGTTTTAGTACCCAAGCCCCTTGTGGAGGCTTGTCCTCTTACATTGTGATGTTTCACCTTCTGATATTTGAGGTGTAAACTATATATGTCCTGAATGCTGGGACTGTCCTTCCATAGGGCAAAATGTGTTTGGAATTTATTAACATGACCTACTCTGTTCTTCCTGGAGTCTTTTAGAAAACCTGGGAGTTTGGAAAAGGGATTTGATCCAAAAGGTAGAACGTAAAGGAAACAAGTTTCTGTGGCTGTATGGAAACACACCGATTACCTTTATCCCTCTGTCTATTCAGCGAAATCGTTACATTATATGCAGTGATGTTGGCAATTTATTCTTTGCCTTTAGAGAGTCCACATAATCCTCTTTTCTGACCTGTAAGTAGTAGGTTATGGGTGCAACTACAGAAATATGTAGAAAGCTTTTGTATTTCCTTGGCTAGCATTATATGTTTCTAGCTAATGAATTACTTAAAATTGTTAGGGACTGTAGCAGAGCTTATTTACAGCTCTATTGATTTTTGTTATCGTGAGTGCCATCATTGCCTTCTCTAGCCTTAGATGAATGATCAGTAACTTAATAAATGAAAGCAGTGTTAGTTCATGTTCAAAAAGGGAGCAAGCTAGTGCAAGCTGTATGACCACTGGCAATTAAAATAAAGATTTCAAACATTTCTTATTAAATATATATATCCAGTTTGTGAGTCCCAGCTGTTGATGTGGATTCTGTAATTCAGTTAATAAGCAGAGAATGAAAACTGGTGTAAATAAATGAGGTAGGAGAGGTCAGAACATAGCCTGGACTGGGGTGTCAGGGACCCATGTTCTATTTCCAGCTCTGCCATCTATTTGATCTGATGCCAGGCTGTTTGAACCATTTTCTCTTTGTACTTTTTGTCTATCATATACAAGACCTTTTGTAGCATAGTTTTCTTTTTATGGTTTTGAAGAAGTGATGAAATGGATCCCAATTTCTGTCAGTATCAGTGGATATTCACACAATACAAAAACAAAAAAAAACAAACAAATCCACACTATTACTCAAATTTATCTTACAAAACTAGATCAATACTGAAAGATAGAGTTCTACAACAAATGGAAATATATGGATATATATATATATAGACATATGTCAACCCCTCTAATTAAGGTGGTGTAATGTGTTCTTTAAATGCTTCCATTGAATCACTTATAAATTGACTTGTCAGGAAGCTGATTCTCCCATTTGCAAAATGTTTCAGGACTGCAGTAGTTCTTTTATTTAGTATTAGCGTGACCCTGTTTTCCCACAAGCATTCTCTCTGCTTCACCACCCCTACCCACACTCCCTAAAAAAAAAAGTGTTATCCAAATATCTGTGTCTGCCTTCCATCCAAGATAAGCCAATAGATCTCTGTTCAGAGACAGAACTCCTCCTGGACAGGCTAACTTTTTAAAATGAAATTTCCATAGTCAAACTCTGTTACAAGTAAAAATTTTTTTGTAAGACACAGGTGGAAAAAAAAAAAAAAAAGCACCAGCCTGTTTCTGAAAAGGAGAAGAACGTAAAAAAACAAATAATCATTCTTAGCCATAGGAATAGCATGATCAGATAATAGTTACTGTAGAGTAGAAATGAGTTATCTGAATTTAAGTATAATATATATATATGCATGATTGGTTATGTTTGATTAATTGCTAACTTTGCAGATTAGGACAATGATCTCATATAAGATGTACAATGAAAACTGTGAGAACTTACCTAAGGAATGAGGATAACTTGAGTAGAAACACACATTGTACCAATGTACTTGGAAAATCAGTTTAGACAATTTCTTGTCCAGAAGAGATGTGTTTCCTCCATGAAATGACAAGCAAATAACAGTCTACAAAATGTACGCATGGGAAACGTTTTTATCTCTCTTTTTTCTCTTCATCCTTTTTTCCTCTTTCCTACTCATGCTTTGGAATATTTTATTTCAAAGTCTTGAAAATGGACCTTGTACATTTTGGGTCTAACTTTGGCTGTGAAGCAAAGAACCTGTAAATTTCTCTGCTCAGTCTTTGATACCTGTTGAAAACGGAGACACAGATTCTACTTTCCAGGGAAAAAAAAACACATTTCATTCGAGGTGCCTCCATCTGGTCATGAAACTTCAAAAGGAGATAGAAACTTTTAATGCTATGCCTTCCAAAATGCATGTTTGTACATCCACATACTACAAGAACTGAAATAAGTAAATACCCCAAAATAATTAATATATATTTCAGAAACATGCATGGGATAGATTTCTTGGATTCACAGTTGTATTTGGCAGCTTTTCAGTTTTTAATGTTTTTCAATTAGTAAAGCCCTTTTTCTCTCTAGCCTTCACAGTAGCGTAGTATTTATCCTTACAGTTTTCTGTAGGAGAAGCCACATGAGAGCAGTCTTGCCCACAATGGCACAGCAAATGCAAATGTGAGACTCAACTACAAGCCTGTATACATTGCATAGATGATTGTAACCATTAAATATGGGTTAACTAATGTTGCTGAAACAGTAGTGTTATACAAGACTAAGTAGCAAAGTGGGAGTGTGGAAAATGAAGGTCCTACATAACTGTACAATGAAAGTCTTTAAGTCCCCATGTAGATGATGGCTTTTTTTGTTATTATATGTTTGTTTTGTTTGTTTGTTTTTCTTTGTGTGTATTTGTTGTTGTTGTTTTAAACCTGAGTTGTAGGCAGCTCTTTTGTGTAAAACAAAAGCTCAGGTTTAGGCTTTGCGGTACATTTGAGTGCTTGTGAACAGTTGTGCTCAGAAAAGCCTGTAGGCTTCTTCAAAAAGTAGAGTGCCAAGTAGCATCCAGATAGAAAATAAAATTGGCTCAGCTAAGGGCAGAAGTATGCAGAATCAAAACTGCCTGTAAGTAGACAGTACGTTTGATTACAAAATGGTGTCAACAATTAAGACCTACTGCTCTTTTCTTCCTTCCAAGCTAATTGAAAATGAAAAAATAAAAAACATTGTGAAAGAAAAGGGAATCTAGCATTAAACTCTCAGGCTGTCTGATGTCACAACTTTGAGGCCAATGTTACTCAGGTAAAAGTTTCATATGCGAGTTGAAAGTTGAAGAGCTCTGGGAAAAAAAAAGAAAAAAAAAAGAAAAAAAAAAAAGCAAAAAAAAGCTATGTCAGGAAAAAAAGTATAGAAAGATCAATGCATTAATTCTCCAAGAGGCTTCATTTAGTGTTTTGCTGAAGAGGAGAAGGCTTTGTTTTGATCTATCATTTTCATGTTGTATTTTAAATGTTGCCTATAAATGTTTGTTGCCACCAATTCAGAGCTCTAGTAAATATGCCCAGCACTAGATTATTGCTGTCTGGGATATTTTTCTAAGAGATTATGCACAAAAATTTGCACTGGATGCTAGGATGTGATAAAATCAATTCCCAGTTATGTATAAAAAATAGGACAGGAGGATGCTTACAGCACTTTTTTTGTAGAAACCATTAAATCAGATATTTACTCAGTTTCTCATTAGAAGTTATTCAGAATTGCACTGACATAAATGGATTATGCAATATAGTATGGGATAATATAAAAATGACAAAACAGCAGACTGAACTGAGACAGAACTATACTTTTGTTCTTTTGGGAGTAATAGGGTTGATGTCTTTTATGTCCATCCCTTCTTGGAATTTCAGAAGTTTTAGGATGGGTATGGAAAAATTGTAAAGCTCTTACAGGCAACTTTGAAAAAAAAAAAATCAATAACTTTGGTGCATATGTCAATAAATGCCTTGAATGGTCTCTGTAATTAGCTATTGCTTAGCCGGGGGCAATCTCTCTCCAGGTTATTGACGTATGAGCTCTCTGGAGAGTTGTTGCCCTAAGCACTGTGTTACAGTCACTGGACTCACACATGTAAGAGATGCTCTAGGAACCTGCAGGCTGCCTGGAAATCTGCTTTGACCTGCTTTTGAACATCACCGACTGCTTCTTCTTGCTGTGTTTTAGCTCCTTATCTTGCCTTCTGCAGGCCTTAAGATAGATCCCATTGCTGCCTATCCTTGCTTATCCTGAGTCTTCTCCTTTTTTGGGATCCTCTTTGCTATCTGAACTTCTGTGAATAACAGTTTTTGGCCTGATTCCTGACTGTGTTCCTCAACTCAGTTTATATTTTGGGCTTCTGGACCCTAACAGTCTCTCCATCTCATTGAGATGGCCATGCTGTTTTCCTCATGATTCTCCCTAAGCTCATTAATCTTTCTTCATTTTTCTTCACATCAGCTGCAGCTGGGACAGTATCCCCAGTCTAACACTTCATCAGGCCTTGAGCCAGACAGTCTGTGGGTTTCAGACAGGCTGATGCAGAGAACATGGATCAGTATGAAACGAGAGTGCATTGTCTGATTACAGCGCATTTATCTCAAATCATTAATACAGTTAATATCTCTTTTCCTGTATATGATACTCAAATCTCTATCCAGTAGCAGAAATCAGATGACAGTGCTAGAGTGATGGAAAACTGTTTCACTTTGCTACAACTTCTGTATTGCATTAGTACAAAATGTTGACTGAAAATTCTACCTCATTTCCAGAGATGCCTGTAAACATGGACCTGGCATGCAGTTTTATATTTGAAGATGTTCCCATGAACATTGCTTACAGGAAGATGCCTTCAGCACATTCATGGTGGAAAGGAGGTTATGTATGTTCTGTGTCTGTATTAGCTTTCTGAATGATCCTGCACTTTTTCTTAGATCCCTTTTGGCTGTTACACATAGTTTGCGTACGTCATGCTCCCAACCAGGAGAAGTAGGCAAAATCTCAAAGAAACGTGAACACTTTTGTTCCAGTAAAACTTTTTAAAAGTCCAGCATACTTTTTGTGGTTTACAGAATGTGAATTTGAAATCTAAAAGGCTGCCAAAGATGTTAAGGAATGTTGAGTACATTAATATAATGTAAATCTACCTTTTTAAAAGAGTAATTAATAGAAACAAAACTGGAAATCACAAAGGTGGTGTGAGGAAAAGTATATATTTCCATTGTGCATTAAAGGAAACCTTGTAGACACTTGGGAGAATCTGCCTCATGATACTTTCTTTTCTCTCTAAGTAGAAGAATATGTTTACAGTGTAGTTGTTTATTTTTTATATTTATTTTTTATTAATTGTTATTGTTCATTATAATGTTATAAGTTCATTTATCAGCAGTATAGTCCATTCTGAACTTTGTGCATGGATTCTGGTTCCACTGGATGCTATAAAAGCATATCAGATGGAATTGTGTGGAATTCACTTGTGATATGCTTTCTTCTTTTAGTTTTAGAAGCATGAGACATGGTTAATTTGAGCAGGTTGATGATGATAAGAGTTACCTGGCCAAACACTTTTAATGTAGACTTGTTCCAGGTGAGCACTTAACAGCATCAAAGTGTCCTAGAGTTACACAAACTGGTAATTGTATGAAAGTAATTGGTCTCGGCTCTATTCTCATTTTCTGACCCATGATGAAGGAGCATCCCCTCCCCAAGTCCATGTTTTAGTGAATGCACTGAAACAGCACCTGCTGCTATTGTTGGCTGTGAGGTCACCTGGGCCATGGACTTTGGTTTTGTTACCCACTTGCTGGGTGGCTGACCACAGCATACCATGGAGGCAATGGAGGGAAGGACATGGAAGGAAAAACTGCTTTTACCAGCTCAGACAGTGCTGCTGCCAAATAGTTGGCTGCAGTTTATGACCACTAGGGCAGAAAGCCTTTGTATGAGAAGGTAAGATTAAGCTCTAATTAAATAACTGCAAGGGAATCATTGCAGTAGTCAATGTGAAACACCCATGAGAGGAAAAATCAAGTTAGGATGGAAAGGTTTTATTGAGGCAACTGAGAGCATATTTGACATGCTGCGTAAACTGTTTCTGCTAGGCAGGAACCAGAGAAATTGTTTTTAACATGAGAACCATTGTGACATAGGGAGCCAGATTGGCTGAAAATTTTGCTTTCTTTTTTTCTGGTAGATTGCCCTATTCGAAAATCTGATTGTAATTGAAATTGCAACCAAATGAGTTCTCATAATAGACAAACTAAATATACAAGGCCATGAGAACTGTGATTCAGCAGATTCTGTAGGTTGGGCATTCAGATGGGAGATAGACACGTGTTTGAGTTTTTGCTCCAGGAAACACTTATATCCTTGCCTTGATATATAAATAAATCTTTGGGTCTTATATTTCATGAGAATTAAACCTTTCAAGCTGGACCAAGCTAAAAATTTCTTTTTATTTTTTTAAAGGTATTAACATAAAAATTGCTAATATGCACTGCCCTAACCGCATATCTCAGTCTTTGATTTTAGATCACAGCAGAGCTTGTTTACATTGTCAGTCCATTTTGTGTCCTGAAGCAAGTTACGGGGAAAAAAAATAATAATAAAAATAATATAAATATAAATAAATGTTATATATAAAATAAAATATATTAAAAAAAATTGAAATTACAAAACAAATTTGGAGTTCCTGAAAGTTTTCAGAACTAGAGTTATAAAAAATTATAAAATGTTTTCAGTGTGTTTTTTTTCTCAAAATGAAAACTTGTATGCAAAGTAAACATTTTTAACCTTACAGATCCAATTTAAAATGGGCAGTAAAAAAAATAAATAATTTTAATTTTGAAAGATTATTAAAAAGAGAAGCAGCATCCATGAGCTTGTTGTGCTTTTCTAATTGGTCCAGGCTGTGCATGTGTGGGAGAATCCATTTGGAGCAGCCTCAGTGAAGATCAGCCCACAGCCCACTGTACTCATGGCACTGCCCTGTAGCTAGGTCATTGCAGGGAGGAAGCCTCCTGTTCTCTTGCTACACATGATCATGGTCCATGCCATGCAGTCTTTTAAATAGGCTTGAATTCCACTAAAGCTCTCTCATGTATCGATGAATGGAGAAAATGTTTACAGCATTATCTATTTAACTGGCCTCATTTATTTTTCTCCTAGTCTTCTAAATGAAATGTTATTAAAATTAATGCAATTAATCTATCTTCCAGCCATTTAACATTAGCTGTTTACCTAAAGAGTACAGGAATAGAAGTGCTTTTTAATAAGAGCATGACTCTGAGTTTTACTTGTGCTTAAATCAAATTAAGAGTGTAATTAGAGCACTGATAACAGTGCATGTATTCCACAGCAACTAAGAGAAGGCTTTTGTTGTCCTTCATAGCAATACTCTGAGCCCTCTTAAAGCTCCCTCTATATGGCCTGTATCTTCTCAGATCTTATCTGTACACGTACAGATGTAGAATCTTAGCATTATCTAGGATGGGAAAGAATTTCAAGGTCATCAAATCCATACATCAACCTGACCTACCGAGTCCCACCACTTAATCATGTCCTTTACTGCCATATGTAAAAACTCCCAGTGGTGTGAAAGGAATATTTCATCCTTCCTCTTTATCAACAATAAGAATAGTACTTTTATTTTATCTTTTACCTTTTTATCCTTAATAATATATTTCATTATCTGAATGCTCTCATTTCAGACTTTTGCAATAGTCTACCCCAAGAGATTCTGGTCTTCATGCTCAATCTGATACATCTAATCACTTCTGTATATGTTACCTTTCATAAACTGGTTCTTGAAGATATTATTCAGACTGTTTCAGGTAGTTTCAGGATGTAGCTTTATGGATGATACAGGCATATTTAGCTCTTTCACCAGTTGTGCCACCATTTCATTGCCTTACACTGGATGAGCCGTGGTCCCCATGTCCATCACATGTTAAAGATGAGGCACAGTGAGAGCAGCAGTTTATAAAATGATATGATACCTGAGTTAAATATGAGTTCAATATCTGTATTTATATCCTAGGAGAAAACAGCTCCCAAAGGAAAAATATTTAGATATCTCAGCTAATTGATAGATGCAATTTTTGACTTTTAACTTTTTAGCTTTAGCTCTGTTACTCAGATCAAATTAGGTGAGGAAAGTGGTATCCTCAGCCTGTAAAATGTATGTCTAGGCTAATAGGTAATGTATGTCAAGGCTAATAGGTAATTGCTGGCTTTTAAGGAGTGGTAAATTCTAGGTTTTATTTTTAAATTATGGTATCACTAGCTAGGTTTAAAACGTGATGGAAGTTGGGTCCCTTAAATATGTAAATTAAGGTTCAGATAGAAATGGCACATGGCATATCATAATAAATAGAAGACATCTGGCTTCCAGTTGGTGTCTACCAGTACTAGTAGACTGCTGCAGATTTCACCTCTTTTGCAGGCATGCAGTTTATCAGGGGGAAAAAAAAAATCTGATTACTCTCAAGAAAGGCAAATATGTCCCTATTGCATCAGGAAGCAGGGGAGAGAGCGAGTGGACAGTCTGAACACTCCCAAGGGAAAAACTGAGGAAAAACTGGAAGGTTGGTGAGAATGGATGAGCTTGCTACTACTTCCCTGTACCTGTAGCCACCCTTTTATGCTCAGCATGTTCAGACACTACATGATATGTGGAGGGAAGTCCAGACCAAGATGTGAACACATTCAGGTCCCATTGCCTTTCTGGGAGCTGAACACACAGAAAGATGGCAGGATTTGTTTTCTTTAGACACTGTAATGATTTCTTCTTTGAAAAGCTTGTGTAAATAATGTGTGACTTCAGTTATTTTAAAGATGGGCATTACAATTCTTGATTCAGTTTTACAGTTCTTCAGAGAGGAAGTTCTTTGTCTTGAAGATACTATCAATGCCTATTATGTTGCCAGTGAGGTGCTCTAAGTCAGAGTTAGAATGTGATTTAACTATGCTGAGGCTAGACATAGGAGAGAGAAATCAACCTTCAGCTAAAGAAATTCTAAAATTACTGTGAGACTCCTGGTTATGTAACTATTGAACTATCTGAGATATGATCTATAAAGTGCAGCCCAGTCATTAAGTATTGAGAAGTCTCTTGCATCTACCCTATTTATTCTCTAATATTTATTCTTGAATCACTGAAACAGTCAGCAGTAGGGAACAGACGATTAAGGGAGGATTGCACAACTAAACACTATATAGTGATTACTCATTCCAGAAAAATATTTTTTCCTTGATATATTTGTATTAGACAGTACAAATACATTTAGCTTTTAGAAGAATCTCACAGTAGAACAGTATATTTCTAAGACATTCTATGAAATTAATCATTTTTTCCAACACTGTTTACAGCTTTATAGGTGAACTGTGAACCATCATCTCTGAATCTGTTCATAAACTGCTTTAGGCACTTAATTCAATATCTCTCAAATGCCCCATATTTTGATGATTGCTGCTCATTTTAGCTCGAAATTTAACCATGTTCCACCAAACTTAGTATCCCTCTAGTATCCCCTTAATATCCCTAGTATCTTCTCTCTTATTGAAAACTTCACACCATACTTAAAATATGTCAAAGTTCACGCAGAGCAAGCGATGAACATGGAGGTAAGACATGAATTCTTCAGCTCTCCTTGCTTCCCACAGTCTCTTCTGTGTCACATTCTGCCTGAACTGCAGGAAGGATGTATTCAGTGCTGTGCCCAGCAGCCTCTACCCTCAGCTATACAGACTTGCTGGGGCACACAGCGACTGTCCCCGTCCTGCCTGCGCCCTCAGCAGCCAAGGTGCATTGCCAAAGCCAGGAGCTGGGAAACGCTCCCTGGGCTCAGAGTTCAGCTGGACCTGCGATATTCTAAATTACATTTTGTGACATGAGATTTTAATACCTGTCACTTGAGATTTTTGTCTGAAGTTAAGTGCTCTTCCCAGTGTATACTGCTGTCATTTTATTTTAAGCATGTGCACAACTGGCCAAACCAAGCCGTGACAATCTTGGCAATTTTCAGCGTATTTAGAGCCTCCCTAGCCAGCAGATTGTTTCCTGTGCAGTTAATCGTAACCTGCACCTGATCACGTAGCCAACTCAGATTGTTCTGGAAACCAGCTGTTGGTGTTGATTGGGTACTGGCCACAGCCAGCAGCAATTTAGGAGGACCAGAGGTAATGGAGTCTATCAAAATCTGTTACCTGAATGATAGGCTTTAAACACAAAAGCAGACTGGGACCATTCTGTCTGCTGTCAAGATGCTACTATGCCACTAAGAAGTTATGGCATAGCTGAACTTGCCATAGGGATCCTGGGATTTGAGATGACCTGGAAGGAAAGAGGAGGAAGAAATCTGCAACAGGATGTTGGGGGGTACAGGTCCTTGGGCTGAAAAATCTTCTTCGTGAACGTGCAGCAGAGTGATGTTGCTTGGTGGTGATAGCACAGAGTTAGGATTTGGGACACAGAGTCTCTGAGCAGCCTGGCTGCACACAGCTGCACCTTGAGCATGGCTCAAGCAGACCTTGGCTGGTGTTCTGGTGGCACATAGCAGATTGCAAATGTTGGTAGGGTATGCGAGTGTTAGATCCCTGGGCAGATTAGGAAACAGGAACAGGTTTCCTAGATAGGTGGTTCATGCCCTTGCCTGTCAGTGTTCAAGAGACGTTTGGACAATGCCCTCAATAATATGGTTTGATTAGCCCTGAAGTGGTCAGGCAGTTGGACCTGATGATCTTTGAAGGTCACATTCTATTCTATTCGTAAACTTGACTCTTGAAGCATTTCTGGTCTTGATTTTGGCAGCCAGTTTTATGAGGTGGTCATAGAAAGTCGGCCTTATAAATACAAATGCTAGGAGGCACTGTCTGCAGAATGTTAACCAGCTCTTGGTCTGACGAGGAAGCAGTCACTCCCGTGTCTGAGTGGGAAGGTGATTTGAAAGAGAAAAGCGCACACAACTGGTTTAAAAGCATTCAGCAGAGCAAACACCGTTTAAGGCTGTATGGTATATAGCTGTTAAGTCAGCATCACAGTAGCAATAAGTTCTTAAAGACCTGAGAACAGAGACCTGAAAATGAGTGCCCGAGCAGAAACTGTGAGCTAAAAGAAACCTATAGAGCAGTTTCAGATGGATCATGGGGGTAAAAGTTACAAACAGCAGGTGCTGTTACTGAGCCCTGAAGATGATAACTGAGCTGAAATTTCCAAGAAGAGGCTTTGTGGACAACTTCACTCAGAAACAGCAGCATGGTTCTTTCCACAGTGTCATGAGCAATGTGGGGAATATTCTAGAGTTTCCTGAGCAGATTGCTGGGCCTCACCAACTTACTTGACACAGATATTTACTGTCCAAAATTGCATTTGTAGCTCAGGTTCCTACCCTCAACGGAGAAATTGCAGGAGTGTAGGTTCAGTGCTTACACATCGGGCGTTGGCAGTGAAGGTGGAATGGAGAGCAACTAGCAAACTTGTTATCCAGTCTTTCTTAGCAATCATTAAAGTGTCAGTTCTCACTATTTTTTCGTAGCTGCAGGCAGCAACATTACTGCTAATTTTCAGCTCCCTGCTAACACTTAAATTAAGACTCTAGAGAGATTTGGTTGGGTTTTTTAGCGCCTGAGTAGTCATTTGACAACTTGTGAAGTAGCAGATGAATACTGGTGAGGTTGAGAACTAGGTGTTGTCCAAGGGTAAATATGTGTGGCAGGGAAAAATCACAACAAAAATAGGCTGTACTGACCTGGGAATGAGGATATTTGAAATAGAATTGCTTCAGGCAAGCCTGTTCTCAGAGTATAAAGACCAAAACAAGCTCCCCGGCCTTACTGATGTGTATGGAAGAATTTGATGTGACCTTGGAAGAGTAGTGTGCTTGAAAACCAAGAGTCGAGAGAGCAAAGGTCTAGGCTGGGGACTTAACAGCTTAAACAGAAAGCCAGGATAAAGTTTAAGCCTAGATTTTAACCTGGTATAACATGCAGCATGAATGCCATGATGGTGTTTAAATCAGACTGAGGGAAGCAAATCTCTCGCTTTTCCAAATAACTCTTGTTGCTATGAATTAGCAGTGTGAGAGGATCATGAGTGTTTGTGCACAAGATTTTGCACAGTTAAAAAGTTCTCTATTATGGAAAAAAAAAATGATTTGCTGAACCTGATTTTCCATAAGGTGTGGTAAATAACATGCAACAGCACATGCTGATGGCACCAGGAAGCTAGCCAATTTCTGCATGGTTTTAATATGAAGATTTTCCACTGATGTTACAGCTTTGCACACACAAATTTCTGAGAACTTCAGATAAAGTTATAAATGAGAGGTCTGATCAAAACTTTGCAGGTTGGGCCAAATTAAAAAAGCAAAACAAAACAAAACAAAAAAACACATTTGCATATATTTGTTATATGATAGTTTATACGATTTCTTTAATTTACTCCTTTTTTCATTTTACAAACACACATTTGGATTTTACTGAAACCACAATATAAATTCACAGTGTAAATTTCTGTAAAAAATAAGATTAAAATCTAGAGAAATTCATTAAATAAAGGCTGATCAAATCGGTGATACTAATGGCACTGTATATGACTATGAATGCTATCAAGGATTTATAAATCAGAAGACAGAAAAATGATCTGTGTATAAATCCAGATATTTCCACTGCTTCTCTAAAATCTGAGATTTAAATAAGTACTAAATATCTAAAAAGAGTCCTCAAAAGAACAGTACTTGGCTTTCTGCAGTCTGGAATCCAATAGCTTCCTGTAGAACTTGAGTGAGGTTTTGCCTTGTCTTGGGCAGAAGAACATCATTTTAGTAGTCTCTTCTGACACTTGCATAATGCAGAATGTGAAACATTGAACTGAAAGGCGTGGTTCATTTAATTTAAGTGAAGACCTGGATCATTTAATCATTACTGCCTGACAAAATAATTTATAAATTACTAAGCAGTCTCTGACAGGGAATGATACTTTAAAAAAAAAAAAAAAATAGACAACACTTATGTGGAACTGTTGTAAGCAATTTCCATTTTATTCCTTTTCAAAATGAACTTGCACTTACTTACCTCGAAGATGAACATAGGCTACAAACTCAAATATTTAAGTGCACTAGGGAGAAACTTAGGCTAATACTGTATCTTTCTGTAATCTGCAATGCATGACTCTAGTGTTTCTTGGCTCATCCCTCTGTGTTAAAAATAGAAACACTATTCTAAAGCAAGTTGGCTTATAAATTTGACTCAAATACCCACTTGGCACCCTGTTTTCCTGGTGATGATTGTATGGAATATAGTCCCCTTTGGCCTCTTTTGCAGCTCCAAATGCTCCCTTGCAGGGCTGGTGTGACAGCTGCAAAAACAGATGCCAAACTCTGTATGGTACCGTATTTTTCTGTGTATAATCCTTAAGTAGTTTGTGTAAAACAAAGCAACTCTGCCAGTATGCACCCAGGCCATTTCCTCTGATTCAGCAGTAAAAGAAAGTTATTTATGGGTATAGATAGTATCATGGGAAATTTACCTCTTTTCTCCTAATATCTCTAATATTACAGGAGGTGCTTTCTTTTCCCCAGTAACCTTCAGTCACTGCCTCTCATTTGTGTGAATTACAAAAATATGTCCTAGTACTTAACTGGTATTAGCTGGTTTATAGTTGGCTTATTAGAAGTACAGGAGAAATACGCACACACACACACAAAAAATCTATATTTTTAAAGGTATTATCATTTTCAGCTGGCTCCCTGAAGGTCTCTGTTTAAGGAGCATTTCCGAATGTGTAGGCACTTCAGAGCTGAAGTGGGGTGGAGTGTACATCGCTTGTGAGAATCATTTCTACTTACTTTATTTCATATCATATATTTTTTTCCTACTGTACTTTATAAAGGAGGTACCCATTACTGTAAAAGGGAATAGCATAATAGTACTTACTGATGCTTTTATGTCTACAGTATTTAAAGCACCACTATTTTCAGGCTACTTTTTAAAAAGATATACAAGTGATGCTTATTTTATGTATTGCTATTTAAAGTTTTCTCTCAAATATGTTAATCCTGTTTTCTCAAAGAAAATAAGTGTTTTCTGTTAACTTACCATTTTCAGCAACAGTTTTCAGATTAATTTTTTTTTAATTATTCTTAAAACACAAATGCGAAAAATGTTCCTAAGCTTTTCAACTTGGCAACATCTTAATCAATTTTTATGACTTTTTTTCCACCTGCTGTAAATGTAAGAACAAAGAATATAACCATAGTAGCAAGAAGGATATATAAGCTTATATTCATGTGTCTGTTTGGAGAGGTTAACGGATTATATTTGACCTTGAATGGCTAGGTTATGTGTGTAGACTTGGAAAACAGCATTCTCTTTGCTTTATAATATAATAAAATTTACAGTACTTCGTGTCACCCTGATTTCACTGTCCTGCATTTGTGACCCTTTGGTTCAGAAACACTGCCCTAAATCCTTATTTAAGTACACTTTGTATTAAATTGTACTTGAACGCTGAGAGACAAATCATATTGAACATGAAGGATCTAAAGTGAAGAACTGTTAGGATTTAGACATTTTGCAGTATTCTTGGCAAAATGTCTTACTGAGTAACTCTTTGAAGGTGTAGGTCTTCATGCCTTCAAAATTATATTCACTACCAAACGAGAAGAATGAAATTCTAAGGTTTTCCGAGAGGTTACTTAGAAGAGATAGAGACTGAAGTTGTGCATGTCTTTTGCGTTTTAGGGCAGCTGTCAATATATTTTGTCCACATAACTAGAAAATCATACACACGCATTGGTCCCTTCTTTAGACCTACCTTGTAAGATTTAAGGAAAGCTGAGTTCATTAGCTTAATTCCAAGCCCAGGGTAATATGGTCATGACCTCTTTTTTCTGTCTTAAAGTATGGGCAAAAGAAGCTGATGTCTGCTTGAAGCATGGGCTGAAATGAGTGTGGCTGCTGGGACATATTGTGCTTGCTTTGAACTCCAAACACCTCCATGAATACATTATGGCCACTAAGACCTTTTCTGCATAACCAGAAAAAATCTTGGCATTATTCACATATACATTTAGCAATGTTGTAGCCACTGAATGTACCATTTTAATCCTCAGCTTCCCCATTTGTAAAACAGTATTAATGATGTGTATCCACTTCAGAGGCCAAAGTACAAATTCCTAATGCTATATTTATGCAAAGTATTATTAAATGACCATCTGGCAAAGGACGGATTCTGGCTTGCAGCCCTTTGTTCTTTCATATACGCCTTCTGCTACTATTTTTTAATATTTCTGAGTTCCAGACAGATCTGCAAGCCCAGCAAACCTTTTAACACCTCTGAAAGCTTGGGATAAGCTAAAGAATTCACAGTAACTCTTGCAGTACACAGGGGAAATGGGGAACAAGGATCCCAAATTCTCTAAAATAGCAGAGATTTTATTCCTGCTATCCCCAATTATTCCCCACAGGAGTGGATGACAATTCATGGATCATTTAGTCTGGTTCCTGCAAACACAGCCAAGCATGTAATAGATGTAATAGTCCAGAAGAGACCACGGGAAAATTCAGCCTGTCTCTGCTACAGCAGCCACCACAAAATGCTTTCCTTCCCAGCATTCCTGTATATAAGGCACAGTTCTCCCAGAATTACAGTGTCATAGGAAGAGAGCAGCACCTGGATGTCCTGGATGCCCACAACACAACAGGCTTTGCAATAGTTCCATGCAAAGTAGACTGTGACTGTGCTACACAAGGCAGTTTTTTCCACCCTCACTGCCCCTTGAGTTGTCCACAGTCTGACCTTTATTTCTTCTTTCCTTCAAACCTGGTCACAAGTATTTTACCTCTAAAAACACAGAGAAGTCATGAAACCAGGAAAGCAAGTGTTTTCTCAGCTCTACCAGGAAACCTGCCCTTCCTGTCCCAAAACCGCAACATCCAGCCTCAGCTATGGCAGAGTCTTCAAAGGATAATTGCATGCATCCAGAGGAGACTGGAAGAGTACAGTTCTTTCTTCTTTAGTTCCTGCAGACAGACAGTCAAAGCCCTGAGTCAGAGGAAGTCAGGCCTGAAGTACAATTTCAAAGAATCTTGATGATGACTTTGCATTAGTGCCTGTCATAGAGGTTGATTCATATACTCCTACTGTAACAGTTCTTTTTGCAAGTGAGAACTAGGCATAATAGGAGATGAGGTGCTCAAAAATGGAGTAGTAGAATAAATTGAAATTAGCTGGTGGGACTAGCCACTGTTCAAGAAGGAACTAGAGAGATGTTTGGGAAGGAAGTGGCTGAGCTGCTAATAAAAATGTAACATCATACTAGAATAAATTACTTACCTACAGCCCTGGAGTGTAACAAATATTATACTTCTCTTAAAAAATTTATGAGGGGTGATCCTGAGGAACATAAAGCACTGACCTTAAATTAGGATCGGGAACATTAGTTGAAAGAAGCAAGATAGAGTCTATAAAACATTAAACTAAGCATGATATAATAGATGCAAATTAGTCTGGCTTTTGTGAAGAAAAAAATCTAATCTTCCTAATCTCATAGAATTCAAATCTGTCATTAAAATAGCAAAAAGCATTTTGTCAGCCAGTTCTTTATCTAGATTTTTTAAAAGACTTTGTCAAAAGCCTCTAGCAGGATACTATGTCTGGCATTTGTTAGCAGTAGGAGGCTGTCTAGGGCAGGAGGCCATTTGGAGCAGCAGATGACTTCGCCTATGATAAAAAGACAGCCTAGATCAACCCTTCCAGTAAAAGGTGCCTTCCTTTGCAGTTCTGCTCCTGCTCTTCTTCCTAGCCCCTGGCAGGGTGTGAGGCACAAGGAAGTGTCTAGGGGCTGCTGCACAGGAGAACAGAGCAGGATTGCTTGATTCAGGCTGGAGGCAGCAGAGAAATGTCAGCAATTTCTGTGAGAAGGATAAAGGTAAGCACTACCAGAGGGATGAGCAACAAGAAGTCCTCAGAGAGAGAATGCTGAGGAGAAGCCAAAAGAAGCCCTTCACGTACCTGCCCAAAACTTCACTGGTCTTTCCTCGCATCCACATGTCTTGTAACTCAAATTACCCTTTACCTGATTTTGTTCCTCCTCACAGACCTTGAAAATCCTGCTGACTCTTCAGGCATCTTAGGAGCCAGCTCTGCCATCACAGTGTTACTGCACCAAGAAAGGAGAAATTCAGCTGTGCCTTGATATGAATTTGTCAGAGGTATTTAAGGAAATTAAGATAGGCAACCCCAAAAGTGTTATAGACTATAAACTGACTGAGGGAAACCAAGAGGAGCTATAGGTGTTTTATGTTCAGTATGGAAGTAGGTTAATTACCATTTTTTTTCCAGGGCATTATAACCGGACTGATGCGTTAATGACTTAAGAGTGAAAATAAGATGCGGTAAAATTTGAGAATAACAAAGTGTTATTTAGCTTAATCCCAAACAATGAAGATGGCAACTCTCTCTTCTTTTTTCATCTAATTAAGGTAGACCCCAAATATATGATAAAATGAAAATAATATGTAGTGTTAGGATATATTTTTTTTCGTGCATGAATATATTAGTCTACCTTAAATCCATACATCATAATGGCTTCTCAAATGGCATCATCTTGGTATACTTTGCAAAGACAGTGGAAGCTGTTGCCAGCTTCAGAGATCCCGTGCCTCATCTTCAAGATGCTGAAAATTTTGTTTTACCAAAAGAGAGTTAAAGTTGAAAGGAAATCTGAAAAGCTATGAGAGGTCAGCATGTTTGACCAGCTGTCTGTAGAGACAAGCTGGCATGGAAAGCACTAAGGAACTGAACATTTTTGTTTCAGAAACATGAAGAATTATATATGCACCCAATATGGTTTTGATGTTCCCCTCCTGAAAAACTAGTTTTCTAAACAATTTCATGAAAGGGGTGGTCTTCAGTCGTTGCCTCTCATTCTCACTGTCTCTGAGGGAGAAGGAAAACAAAATCTTGGGCCTTTTGGAGATTTAGGAATGTGTCAGGATGATCACATATGCTCTGTAGAAGGCTGCTACCTGGGTCTTGTCTGCATAGTTCAATTTTATTCTGAAGTGGGAAGAATTTATCACTGAATTCTGGTCAAGGCAAACAGTTTAGTCTAACCAGCATGATAGTCCTTTGTGTATGCTTTAAATTTAACAGCTGGGCACTACAGCAGTTTAAATATTTGTATCATAAAAAGAAATGAAACAAGAAACAAAAATGCACATCAGTAAAATGAAAGACACATGCTTATAATTCCAGAACAAACAATAATTTAATAAAATTTGGTTCAGTTACAATTATATGAGTTTTTCTGTCTGCAGCATGGAAGACGAAACTTTTAACAATAAATTAAAACACCAGCAAGCTAGTAAAATTAACTGAACCTCTTTCAAAAATATTTCCTCCCTCTCCCCGACACCCCCCCCGCCAAAGAACAGCACCTAAATTATAGTCTAGAAAAAAAATAAGAAATTAGTGAGTTAACTGGTGAATCTAAATTGTAAAGCTAATTGTTGGTGTCACTATAATCTGTACACACAGAAGCGCATAAAGGGTGAAAAAATAGCAAGAGTTATGCTTTTTCTAGAAATCAAACATGTAAAATTGACCTCGAGAAGTTTTCTTCCACCCCACAAGCTAAAGAAGTTTAAATAGTTCCTTAGAATTGATAGCAATGGTTGAAAATATGAACCTGACATTTTAAATAGAGAAGGCAGCAGCTAAACCCATCCCTTTACTGTATTTCTAGCTAGCAGGTGAAGTGTATAAGCTCAAGGGTTATAACAGAACAAAATAGAGGTACACTAGTTCAAACAATATTTTTATTACTGCTACCTGAAATATCAGCCTGACTACATTGCTTGGAGGAGGGTGAGAAGTGCAGGAGAACACTGTTCCAGCAGTGCCCTTTAATCCACTGCCTTTATAGCTGAAATATTTCAGTTATAAACTGAAAAATATAATATTTAAGTTAGTCCTTTGAATGATCCATTTAAATTCTTTATATCTGTCTGAGCTATTGACCATATTAGACGTTTATGTAGACTGGAAGACTAAGCAGATATACTATAGGGAAGTCATACCATTTTTACTTGTATTTGAATGATAATTCATGTTGTTAACATGGTTACAAGCTAGGAATACATACTTTAAAAGGTCACAAATTGATTCCCCATTGAGATTAAAGATCCTTTATGTATGTTAATGATAGCCAAAATGAAACTTTAGCTTAATTTGGGCTTGGTAATGTCTTCTTAGGATCTAGTGATATAAAAAGTATGAAGAAGAGGAGGGCACGAGCTGGCTGTCGTGAGAAGTAATCGTGAGATTATGTCGTGAGAAATAATAGGCCTTTTATCAGTTACTTGGTATATATTGTATCTCTATCCAATTTTTTTCAAATAGAAGCACTTGAGCAAAAATGATTTAAAAGAGATACTGAGCTTCAGAATCTGGGGAGATTCTATATTCTAATTCAGTTCTAGAATTCAGCTACCAAGAGTCCTAGACTACCATGATCATTGTTTTCAGTGTTTTTTTTTAATGCACAGTCATTCTTGAAAGGTACGCTACTGCAGGAGCTTTGTGTCCTTTTAAATAGAGGGCAGTAGAATTGCTGTAGTAGAATTTCTACTTATACTATTAGAATTATATTGTGTGTAGTTACATTTCGTATGGGAAAAAAGCTTTAAAAGGGAAAGCCATTTTTCAAGATTTCATTACATTTAAGACATGCAGTGACAAATGATTTAATTTATGCATGCTACATTGCTTAAGTCTACCCTTGTCTGCTTCTCAATTTAAGCTTTGCAAGACTAATTTTTCAAACTCTCATTTGTTGGAATCTCAAAGAGAACATAATTGATTACAATTAGATAAGGTTTTTAACAGGCATAATATTAGTTTTGCTACTTGTGTTGGATACTATGTCATCACATAAAGTATTAGCAAACAATTGCAAAAAAAATAGAGAATATTTGCATGTTTTCATTTTTGGGCATATGTGTATGCATGTGCATATATAGGGAGAGTACTATTCTCTGTGTTGTGTATATATAAACCCACAAGAGGTCTGCTACCGCATATTCATATTTAATTGGAGGAAGGAATGCTTAAATATTTGTAATCTGTCCAATATCTAAGTAGAATTGTAGACTATAATCCTCTCTAAAACTTTTATGCCAGTCCTATGTAATATCCGTACCTTTTGCTAAGAAAAGAAGCAGAATGTGTATTGTGATATGTATATTACCCAGGTGGTGGTTTTTAGTCGTTTTTGTTTGTTTGTTTGTTTGTTTTTGTTTTGTTTTGTCAATCCTGTAAGCTATTGCCAAAACCTAAAAAGATATTCAACAGGATAGTGCACAACAATCTATGAGTCCAAGCTGTAACTAATCCTTTCTGAATGCATAGGACTTTCTTCAGTATGTGTGTTAACAATTGATTTTATTGGGAAGAAGCCAGGTTTGTTTGCTGCAGCCAAGGGCTATGGTGGTTTTGGATGAATGAACTGAAAGCATGCATAAAGGAAGTCTTATGCTGTTCATAGCTAATGAATTTCTCTGGTGCAAATTCAATATTAAGTGCAGATTACAGCTGGAATTGTTCTTGGGGGAATTCAGGAGGATATTGCATCTTATGGGGATGCTAATTTAAAAGAATGGCTGGCCAGGATGCATTTAATAACCATTGGAAACCATGATGCAAAAGATGAGAACAGGGAGAAAATAGTGCCTGATTTGATACAGATGGAGGGTAGCAGTCTTCATTATGAAGTACCTGGGATTGCCATGACTTTTATGGAATAGCTAGAGTGCTTTTATTTCCTGAAATGTGAGAGGAATTATTGAGTCTTGATTTATAAACAATGTCTACTGAGAAGCAATAATTTTCCTAGTCAAAACTGAATTGGTAGGGTTCTTACTTACATCTAGACATTTTAGAAAAAACTGGAATCAGTGCTGTGCTAACTTATTAATTTAATAGAGTAGAAAATGAAGCTTAAAAAAGTTTAAAATGAAGGAACAAAGTGGGTAAAAGGCCACAGCCATTTCTTCTCTTCAAAAACAATATATTGTTTCATTTAACATGGAATTGTATTTGTGTGTACAAATGTAGCTATCGAACCTACATACATATTCATTCTGCAAGTATGTTCATATCTCTGTTTATGTACAAGGTAGCCATGTATGTGTGAGACAGAGTTCCAAGCCCTAAAAAGAAACGAACTTTTCCAGTTGCTTACTTTGATTCTTTTCCTCTGTTAAAAATGCTAGTTTTTCCTTTGCCATTCTAGATGCTTCGAGATGGCTGGTGTTTTGGGGAAAGTGTAGGAGGGAAAAGAGAGGGTTCTGGGAGGAGGAGCTGGTGTTGACAACTTGTTAATGAAATTTCAACTTTAAAACACACCGAGGATTTCTGAGAGATAATGTTCTGAAGAAAAAAAAAAATCCCTCACTTAACATGACATTTTAAATATAATCTCTTTCACTTATATAGCACCTGCCATCCCAAGGAGCTAGTATTCTGCATATCTTAATTTAATTAGCCTCCAAATATACCTACCATGTTTTTGAATAGTACCATTCCCATATAGAAATGAGAGAGGTGCAAGGAGATAAAGAATGTAAAAAATGCTATGTTGCATTAGAATTAATGAATTAATGCATTAGAATTAATGACCTGTCTTATGTTTCCTTCAACATAGGAGAATACTTAGGAGGATATACTGAGGAGACAGGCAGGTATCTGAAACGTCATCTGCTTTTGGTTAGATGCTGAAAAATAGCTGCTGGTTCTTGTCTTAATACTTAAAACTATACAAGTTGAAACAGCATCAGCCTACAGTTAGGTGTGTCAAGTATTGCTTAGGTAGTGCATGAACTTCCTGCATGTCTTCCCAGACTGGGATTTCACAGCCCAGTCTCCCATTTCTAGGGAGTTACTCAGCCAGAAGGCTGCAGGAAAGGTTTGTAATAAGAGCACACTCTGCTCTTGATCATTTAAAGTTGCTTGGGCCAGAAAAACAGAACAGGGGTTTAGGGGCACTTTGTGTGCAGGAGTGATTGAGGTTATAGCCTGTATCGGGTCCATGTTGAACTGGTGGCACATAAATGTTGGTACATCCCATAAGGACAATTTCAGAGAGGAGATAAGGACTTGTTCAGCTGGGCCAATGTGGTGGCAGCTCTGGACGTTGCCATCATTCTAGAACTCATCATGAGTGATATTGGATACACCACTGATTGTTTCCTCCTCAGAAGATTTGTCAAAATTTGTATCATGCTCTTGGCTGTAGGTGCTTAAATTGAATTGTTTCAGCTCCATGTGCGCACCTGTTTTTGTGTCTTATCTTTTTATACTGAGTATGTTACTAGCCTTTCTATCACCATTTAAGTGATTCTGCAGGTTTATATGGGATATACTGTGAGAATTGAGACTGGATGTTCCTCACTCCTTGTGCTAATCTTTTAGAGCATTTCCTCCCTTCAGCTTGAAGAGTCTCCCCTTGTCACCAGGATACAGTTCAAATCAAGCCAAGAAGACAGTGATAGATGAAACCCCACAGGTTTGCTTTGAACAGCAGTTTTAAATGGGAAGAGCTTAACAGGAGCTTAGTCAAATTCCTTAGTACAGTAAAATTAATTTCAAGTTCTCAAGAGGATCAGTCTTCTTTATGACTTCTGGCACTCCCTGCTCCCAGTTAAGGTCCACTCATTGCAAACCTAGGCCAGATTCCCAGAGTGCTGAAATTTGTTTCATCAGCTTCCAGGACAGCTTGATATACTGAAGACCAAGAGCATGAAAAAAACAATGCTGAAAGCCAACTAAATGAAGGGATTTAGACTGGTTCATTTAGGGTTTTTGTTTTGTTTTTGTTGTTTTTGTTTGTTTGATTGTTTTTGCTTGGTTAGTTTATTTGGTTGGGTTTAATTTTGAATGGGAATGAACAGGTTCACTTATTTTTGATCTGTTCTTCTTTTAGATAAACTGGTTTAAGCCAATTCAGTGCTAAGCATCAGATTAAACCTGGGGGGGGGGGGGGAGACAGGGGGGAATGATCTGTAACAGAAGCATTTACAGCTGGACAGCAAATTATAGCAAGGGAAAGGTAATACGGCCTTTATTCTCTCCACTGAAGTAGCACATGAGCCTGGGAACACTACGGGAATTGCATCCTGCAAGGCGGGCTGAAGGGAGAGGCAGCCTCTGGCTGAGCTTGTTCTTAGCCTTTGGCTGAAATTACTGGCTGTACCATTTTGTTAGATTTAGTTGGGAGAACTTCTGTCAATATTACCTCATTTCTTTGCCTTAATTTCCCTAGAATGGTTTTGGTCAATCTTGGTTTGTATCTGTAGGAAAATAAAGTTAGGTCACAAGTATGCAGACTCTTGTTGGGTGTCCAACAGATGTAAGATATAGCATGATACAGTATGTCAGTGCATATATATGGAGTGTGAATGCATGCATTTACGTAAAAGCATGTATATAAAATCCTCATCCTGTCCCATTTCATTGATCAGACCTAATATTTGAAGGAAGCTAGAGGGCTCAGTCCCACTGATTTCAATCAGAGTTGGGCCTCTGCCAATGCTTTCTGGAAGTGGGATGTTTCAGTATTCTGTGAAGATGTAGCTATAATGTGTTTCTAACATAAAGTAATCTGGAGCCAAGCTTAATCAGATACACATTAGTGAATGGAATGCACTTTTCAAATAATGAAAATCTCATTGGACCACTCAGTGCAAGATAAGAAAATCACAGCAGATGCTACTAAAGCAAAGGTGGGTGTTGAGGGCAGAGAGTGCCAAGAAACACTAAATGTATTTTGCAGAAAACCCACTGATTTTTGTGAGTGTCTCTTTCTTTGTGTGCCATCTCTCTGCAACTAATTTCCCCTAGGAAGTTGTAAGGTCACATTGACCTGTATGTTCAAACCATGCGGTCAGGAAGGGAAAAAAGATAAAAATGTATTCGTGAAAATACTTAAATAGTCAGTACAAAAGTAAACCCTTGGCCCAGGAACAGATTTTTCTGCAGATTTTTTCAGACTTGATTTCAAAGCAAATTAAAAGAGTGAATGATGGTCTTTATCTTGACCTAGGGTTTCAGTGCTTCACAGGTATTTCATGCCAGTCTGCAGTCAGGTTTGGAACATGCACAACAATTAAGGAAGAAAGAATCATAGGTCCTTAAAGACAGTGTTGATCATTAATGTATTTTACAAGGAAAATAAGTCTTTTTCTTGTAGAGATTCTATTTGCTCTTTTTGCTTTCAGGTCCATCTTGACAAGCACAAGATGAAAAAACAGAATGTACTAAGAAATCCATTCAGAAATATACTCAGTACCAGAATGTTTTTCTCTTCCTTTCAAGTAATTTATAACACTAAACAAGAGCTTTAACTCTTTGTTAAAAGAAAAGAAAAAGAAAAAGAAAAAGAAAAAAAGAAAAAGAAAAAGAAAAAGGAAAAAAGAAAAAAAAAGAAAAAGAAAAAGAAAAAGAAAAAGAAAAAGAAAAAGAAAAAGAAAAAGAAAAAGAAAAAGAAAAAGAAAAAGAAAAAGAAAAAGAAAAAGAAAAAGAAAAAGAAAAAGAAAAAGAAAAAGAAAAAGAAAAAGAAAAAGAAAAAGAAAAAGAAAAAGAAAAAGAAAAAGAAAAAGAAAAAGAAAAAGAAAAAGAAAAAGAAAAAAAAGAAAAAAGAAAAAGAAAAAGAAAAAGAAAAAGAAAAAGAAAAAGAAAAAGAAAAAGAAAAAGAAAAAGAAAGAAAAAATACAGTACATTGGTGCACCGAATTAGACAATGCACAGAAAGATCTTTAATGCCATTATGTGTCTGGTATAAGTTAGTTAATGAGCAGACAGGATTCTTGGGATGATAGTATAGTATATCTGACCAGCATGCCAGCTGAAGTATCTTTAGATACCTCTATCTCAAATGTCAGTAAAAGGTAGGGGGGTTCTAATTAGAAAAAGAATCAAAGTATTTCCTGGGGAAATATAGCAAGGCAAAACAGCATACTTAGAACCACTGAAGTCTTTCCATGAGGCTGCCTTGCTATAGTAGTGAGTCTTTCTCCAAGCACTGAGCATTGTGTTCCTATCTTCCTCTTGCCTTTGTCTCCCCATGGCTTCCAATTCTTTCACCTCTCCCTGCAGCTCTGGTGCTCTGAGATCTTCACAGAGACATTTCAGTAAGCTAAGATGACAGAAAACTAACCAAAAATTAAATGGGTTAGTTCTTGATCAGCATGGCACATTAAAAGAGCTCAGCATGGATTCAGCTGTGTGCAGGAGCTGGTGCAAAGAAGGGAGTGGGTTTGTGCATCTGGGATTAGTGGAAGGTGGGCGCCAATGCGTAGACGTAGGCTTCTGCATGGCTTTAATTGCTTTTTTGAAATGGCCTTCAAGGCACAGGGTCATATTTGTCTTGTATCTCTGTAGGTGCAAATTGCAGAGACAAGTAAATGTGAGCACAGAAATGGAGGATGGTAGCAGGAAACCTTTCTGATCATTATAATTGTCTTCTTGCATGAAGAGATGCTTTGAGAGAGCAAAGAAATGCTGCCAGAAGCAAACATGTCAAAGCCCTTGGAAAAACAATAGAATCGAACACCCTTGCAACTGAGACAAACATTTTTAAAAGGTGCTTCACTTCCTTCAAGTTTTTTTTTTTTTTTCAAAGACCAGTTTTCAAACTTAATTAGCATTCCTAAGACATAAAAGACCTTCTCTGACATGGAAAATGGTAGAAGATATGTAGAAAGCAAATGCGTTACCTTAGCTACCTGTTTGGGGTGACATTTTAAATACAGAAAATAAAGCTGGTGGAATTATAGTGACCTTTCAGCCTGAACAAATAAAATAACATCTGCCAAATCTAAATGGCTGCCTCTAGCTGTAGGAAATGATATGCATCTTTGAACACTAATGCATAGGTCTTTAGTAGAGCTAGCTTTAGTAATACCTCCTGGACCTAAACAATTTATTTCCCAACGGAGCATGAAAGACTGAAAATTCACAGAGTGTGGTATATGTGGCAAGGGGCACATGGGGAGCAACCATGGCTGTGCATGTGGGGAAGCTGTCTGCATAGTTTTCCTCCCTCTAAATCTATCACGACACCCTCTTTTTCTTTGGAAAACCCAAGAGGAGCTGCTTGGTTTATCCATGTATGTTTGCGTTGCTCCTCCTATATGTTCACATTGCTGTGTACTGAAGCAGTCTTCCAAGTTATTTTCCCTTTCTAAGTTTCCTCTGGAAAACCAGGGCATCTGTGGCCTGGGAGCCAGTAGTAAGCAAACAAATTGCTGTTAGAAAGGAAACTAGTGGGACTAAAAAGGGAAAGCTTCTCTTTATGATATTCTCCATAGGAAAAGAATAACTTTTAAAATGACTTTTTCTGCTTCCCCAAGCTCTTTTAACTTCTGATGGCAGCTATGCCAGCAGAGAGAGCAAGTTCTTGATTGTGCTCTCAAAAACCTGAGAAGATCAGTTCATAGTTTTTATTACCTTCTTTATCAGGAACACTTATATGCCTTCACTTCAAATACTCCTTAAATTCAGAGCTGCTGCACATGGAAAACCTAGTTCTGCACTTGGGTGATTGGGATCCACAGGGGAAGGAAATATCATGGGGACACTGGTATTTTACCTACCTGACATAGAAGGGATGCAGGCCCCATGAATTGCAACAGTAATTAGCCAAAAACACTGAATTTCTTAATGGTTTCCAAAGGTTAAAGGAAGTTCATGCAATTTGCTGCCTGGATTAATAAAAATGTTTTCTAATTCAAGCAAATAGTGCTTTATTATTATTATTATTAACAGTAGCATTATTAGCAGTATGTACAACTTTGGTTTCATTTGTGATATGGAGAGCATTTTTAGTCACTGTGCAAACAGCTGCAAATACATGTATCATATCTTCTTTGAAGAAGCCATAAACTGCAATCTAGGCCAAGAATCAGGCTTGTAACAAGAGATAATTTGGAGATTGGGTGTCAGTCTGAACAAGGAATTCCAGCTCTGGCATCTGGCATATGTCTGAGGGATTTTCAGTGACAAGGATGGGTAGTTAAAGAACTGTCTGCTCACTATACAGATGCTAGAATTACATTTTATTATATTTAATTTACTTGTAAGCTTTCTTTTTTTTCACCAGTGCTGTATCTACAAACGTGGCCATAAGACCTACCGTAACAATACCTTTTTAGTTTCAGTATTAGACTCCCAAGATGAAATGACTGGCATGGTAGATGAGGGGAGAGCAGTGGATATGCACTTCAGGAGGGCTTTTAACACTATCTCCCATAACATCCCCCATAGAGAAGCTCTTGATGTATGGACTGAATGAGCAGATGGTGACGTGGATTGAAAACTGGCTGAATGGGTGGGCCCAGGGGGTGGTGTGACACAAAGTCTAGTTGGAGGCCAGTAACTAGTGGTGTACCCCAGGGGTCAATACTGGATCTTATCCTCTTTGGCATCTTTCTTAATGATCTGGATGATGGGCGACCAAGCTGGTGAGGGGTCTGGAGAACAAGTCTTACGAGGAGCGGCTGAGAGAGCTGGGCTTGTTCAGCCTGGAGAAGAGGAGGCTCAGGGGCGACCTTATCGCTCTCTACAGTTACCTTAAAGGAGGCTGTAAAGAGGTGGGGGTTGGTCTGTTCTCCCACGTGCCTGGTGACAGGACGAGGGGGAATGGGCGAAAGTTGCGACAGGGGAGTTTTAGGTTGGATGTTAGGAAGTACTTCTTTACCGAAAGGGTTATTAAGCATTGGAACGGGCTGCCCAGGGAGGTGGTGGAGTCACCATCCCTGGAGGTCTTTAAAAGACGTTTAGATGTAGAGCTTAGCGATATGGTTTAGCGGAGTACTTAGTGTTAGGTCGGAGGTTGGACTCGATGATCTTGAGGTCTCTTCCAACCTAGAAATCTATGATATCTGTGATATCTGTGATGGGGCAGTGTATACCCTTAGCAAGTTTGTGGATGACACAAAACTGGGAGGAGTGGCTGATTCATCAGAGGACCATGGTGCCATCTAGAGGGACAATGACAGTGTGGAGAGATGGGCTGACAGGAACCTTACACATGAGGTTCAACAAGGAGAAGTGCAAAGTCCTGCACCTGGGAGAAAAAACTCCAGTCACCAGTATGTGTTGAGGGCTGCCTAGCTGCAAAGCAGATCTGCAGAAAAGGATTGGGGGGTCCTGGTAGAAACCAGGTTGAGCATGAGCCAATAGTGTGCCCTTGCAGCGAACAAGGGTAATGGTATCCCAATGGCAAGGTTTTGCCAGCCCATTGAAGGATGTGATCTTTCTCCTCTACTCAGCACTGGAGAGGCCACACTTGAAGTACTGGGTTCAGCTCTGGACTCTTCAGTACTGGAGAGAGACATGGACACACTGGAGAGAGTTCAGCAAAGAGCCATAAAGATGATGAAGAGACTGGAGCACCTCTCCTGTGAGAGAGCTGGGACTGTTCAGCTTGGACAAGAGAAGGCTCAAGGGTGGTCTCATCAATGTCTATAGATACCTAAAGGGAAGGTGCAAAAAGGACAGAGCCAGGCTCTGATCAGTGGTACCCAGAGCCAGGATGAGAGGCAATGGGCACAAACTGGCACACAGGAGGTTCCTTCTGAACATCAAGAAGCACTTCTGTGCTGTGTGGGTGATGGAGCACTGGCAGAGGTTGCCCAGAAAAGTTGTGGAGTCTCCTGCACCTTGGAGATATCCAAAAAAACACCTGAATATGGTCCTGGGCAGCCTTCTCTGGGTGCCCTGCTTGAGGAGGTGGTTGGACAGATGTCCTCCAGAAGTCCCCTTCCAACCTCAGCCTTTCTGTGATTAAGTTTGTAATGGAAGGGTAAAGCATATCACCCTAAGTTAGTCAGTCTCAACGGACATACCAGAGCCAAAACAAGGTTTGGAGATATCCTTAAGAGCTCTTCTAACCTGAAGCATGTTTTGGGAACCAGCACTGGGGATTATTCCCTGGCCACATGCCAAGGGCTAGTGCCTGATGCTGAGTGGGGAGCAAGTGTTCCCTCCACAAGTCCCAGATGAGCCTTCCAGCTCCAGCATTTTCCCCCTCATCCTGATTAGGAGCAGATTGCCCTGTGTTTCCTGGCAACCCTCCGTCCATCTTCATCCACTTGAAAGCACTCCTGTGCTACATTAGGCTCTTAATTGTTCTGATTTTCAGGGCAACCTCATGAATTCAGACTTGATACTGAAAATGTTGTACTTTGTGTAGACATATAGCTGTTTGGGAACTACCTGCACACAGATTTTGTGTTTGTTTTGTTACCTTTGTAGCATTTTAAGAATACAGTCTCCCAAATTTTAAAAGCCTTCTATCAGTTATACCTTTCACTCTTCGAATGAAGATTCATATACTGAATGGGAATAACAAGCTTATACATACACATCCGTATACAAATATGATAGTGTTTGTGTTGCAACACCTTGATTATTTTTACCCCTATTAAAAATCGTGTTAAAAATTGGTCATATACCCCTCGGGCTGTCCTTCTCAAAATATAATGTAAAAGAGATTGGTGTGGTCTTTTCTCTTTTCTCCTGTTTGCCCAGGGAATTCCTGCCACAGCAAAAATCTTTCTTCATTTTTGTTGTGTGCCTGTGTTATCTCTGCCGTCTTTTCTGAATAACTTTACAAACAAAATGGCTGTTGAATTCACAGCAAGCTTAAGGTTTTGTTATAAATTCATACCTTTTGATACTAGCTATTCCTCAAAGCATTTTTTCTCAGAGGCATTTGCTATCCTTCAGTGCTTCTGGGGGTTTGAGCTATATGTTGAGATGGAACTAATAATGAAATCGAATATTCCTATTAGACTAAAAATTGTAACTCTCTAATAACACAGTTTACTTTCAAGTCCTAGATGTAATTGCTGTCTTGCCAGCTCATACTATTTTTTTTTCCTTTGGCTTGTGTGCTACTGCCAGCATGTCACCTCTTATGTTCCTTCATCTTTCTCTATAATGCTCTATTGTACATTGCAATATTAAAAGGGCAAACTGGGAGGTCTGTAAGTTGTCAAAATTCCCATTAGATTGCTAAGGGTCTTTTTCTCACTGGGGCCCTTTGGATTTGGCCTATGGGAATTGATGAAAGGCTGAAATGAAAATGCTGCTGTTTGCCCTAGACCTTTCTCCCCAGACAAAAGCCAAGACAGAAACTTTATTCCAAAGATTTCTGAACATTATATTTGCAAAGCACAAAGACAGAATTCATGGTGCGGTGTTCAACTTAGTATTCAAGACCATTTCTTTGTGAGATGCTGTTCAGCACTGCCAGTACTATTAGCTGGCAAAGTTGTTTTTGAATTTAATCTTATATAAAATTCTTCAATCAAGCAACATTTAAAGTACATTCACTATTAGTCAGGACCACTTATAAGCACCAACAGGAAGTTAGCTTGAATTCATGTTAAATAACACTGACAGTCATTTGCATATCACATAGAGATCACATGAATACTGTCTGTCCATGTCTTAATGAGTGACTAATCCCACATTCCTTCCTGAATGCTTATAGATTGCTCCATCCAAACAATGAGCATTAAATTGTTAGGTGTTTTGTATTGGAGGATTAACTGATAGCTTTTCCTGAGTACTTCAAAGAAAAAGCTGAAGCATAGACTGCTGTATAAATAGGATGAAAAAATAGTTATTTACAACATAGATATTTCCAAACAGAATTCTCAGTTGTGTGTTTTCCCTGAGCTAGAAAGAGCAGGCAGGTCCTATCAAAGCTCTTATAAGCAATTTGGAAGGTTTTTTGGAGGCAGAAAGGGGAAGGTTGGCAATAGTTCATTTTTACTGGTTAGTGGAGGCAGCTAGCTCCTGCTGTTTCACAGTGTAGGATTACGTGCAAGGCCCCAAGAGTGACACAACCCAGATTCATCCTGGCACACACCAGTAGTCATGAAAGAAAGATGCGTATATGGAAGGAAACACATTATATTTTGTCTGTGGGGATGAAATATAGCCTGTACCCTACCCACTCTGATGCTCTGGTATTTGTACTACTGCTGCTTCTTTTGACTTTTGCAAAAGATTCTGCAAGCATCTCCTCTGCTTTAAAAATGATATATATTTTTTTCTTTCCTGCACCAAGGAAATCACAACCACCATTTCTTTTCCTGTGGAAATTGACAATGGAAAGCTGCTTTTTCTGCAGGCAGCTTCATCTATTTAATTTATCAAAGACACCAGAGAAAATAACAAATAACATGGGTTCTTGTGAATAACAGAGTGAAGTTTTTCCCGCTTCTAGGTGGTGAGTTTGACCAGACATTCACGAGCTCACCACTGAGAGGTTTTCTAACAGAGCTGGCTATGAGCTGGTGCAGACCTCAAGGGTATTTACCCCCCTAGCTGCTCCAGTGCTTCACCTCCATGTTGAACCCACTCCCTGAACAGTTCAGAGCAATAAATAGCCCATGTCCCTCTGGAAATGGTTTGAGAGATGGATGCTGGGAGAGAATCAGCTTCCCTGGAGGGGCCTCAGCATCTCAATGTGTGCAGTGTGAATAATAAACACCGGTACCCAGGAGGAGCCTGCTCCCAGACTGCAAGGTCTCCAGCTGTGGGATTTTCAGAGTGTGCTGTTGTACACTTTGCTCCTGTGGAAACTAATACAGGGCTAAGAAAGGCAAAGGGTTCTTGATACCTTATCCTAGCCTTATTCTAATATGGTGTTGGGATGCTGCATGGCTGCTTATCTGGAGACCTGAAAGATACACTTGCTGCCCAATGCTTCGAATAAGCCAGAGGCACTGCTTTCCAGCTGTGCCCATTTCTTAACTCTACAAGTGGTCACTTCTTCAAGTGTAGTCAAATAAGTGATCATGAGACAGGTGCATCTTCCCCACTGGTCTCACAAGGAGTGTCTTGGGACCATTTCCAAGGGCTATTATCATAATTCTATCATAGCTGGGAAGGAACAAAGGAACAATTCAGCTTCTGCTGCAGCCCTGGGGGCTGGTGAATTGAGGATGCCTATGATTATATTCCTGTGGCAGCTGCATGCTATGGATTCTTGGCCATGACTAATTACCTTTCCAGGGAATGCCTGAAGGTCTCTGGGGGAATCTGTGATTTTCTGCCCCTTGATTCTTCTTGATATCTTTAGCCTGGGACACGGAGGCAAACCTGGATTTGTTTCCCAGGATGTTTTAGGATGAATAGCATGCAGACAGACTTAGTAGCAAATGAAAATATGATGTGAAGAGGAAGGTAGGAAAAGAGGGGAAAGAAATTCTGTGTAAGTCACTATTGATCATGGACGTCAATTGTTGTTCAGAAGACAGAGACAGCCTTCCACTTGAAGACCCCTGAAAAAGCTTTCAGGCTGCAGGAGGAAAACCAGGAGACTATAGAGGAGTCAGGATCTGAACTTAGCTCTTTGGAGTGCCCTAGCATTAATCAGCAAAGCCATGTTTCCCTAACAGTTTTGGGTAAATTTTGGTTTAGGAAGCCTTTATGTACTCTTTGAACATGATGGGACATCCCTTGGCCTCTCAGAGGACACAGAGCAGGGAAGATCTCTACTCTGTCTGGTCTGGTTTTGCGTTCCTTTGGGAAGCCTCTCATCCCCAGGAGTCTGGTCTCACATGGGTATCACTTCCAGGGCTGCAGCCATGGTGACATGTAGAAAACTCCAGTATTTCCCACTAGTGGAAACCAAGGGGCCTCTGGGGCCCACAGCAATTTCATCAGCTCTTGATGAAGCAGTGGCTGTGGTTAAAGAGCACGCAGGTATGTGGTGTCATACAAGAAACAGGAGTGCAGTAAAAGTTGTTAGTTGTGCTGCTGAACATCTAAATGGCCTCGTCCCTGGTTAAACAGGAAAGGCAGCTGTTACACAGCATCAGTGGCAACAACTAACTGAAGAAACACTGTGAGACATGTAGCTATAGATGGCTCCACCATGCTACAGAGCTTTTTTCTAATTTCATTTCATCATTTTCCTTTTTTATTCTGGCCCATAGTGAGTCATGCAGAAAAAGCATGAATGTTTGCCCCTGTGAAGTATCAGGGCAGTGTCTTGAGGAGCTGCAGATGATGTCTATATCACATCTTCTGACAAGGTTGCACCATCCTTGTCTCAGAGGAGCAGCTGATGGCCACCAGGCTCTGCCCTGGGCCCTGATGCTACAGAGGGAAAAGCTGTTGTGAGGACAAGCTCCACAGACAGAGCACGGACAGCCTGTAAACATGGGGAGGCACAGACCAGTTGGGATATTCTGGGGCTGCCAGGCTGACAGGGAGACCTGGCAGGTGAACAGATGTGGAATGCTCCAGTTTTGAAATTAGAAACATGGAAATAATGGAACTAAATATTTTTTTTTTGTCTGTCCTGTCTTCTCCTTATTAAATCTGCACCTCCTCATACCTGCTCCTACTGTCTCCCTATAACAGCAGTTCACACACCATAGCTCTGCAGATTGGCCTTATCAAGAAAGGAAGAGTGCTGGGGTTGACTGGTCACATTTGATGAATTCAGATGGTAGGAAAATTCAGAAGGCCGTAAAAATTCAGATGGCCATAAAATGCTGCTATATGACTTGTGGCCATTTGGAAAGGATCACCTAGTCGTGGAGGATGCTGGAGAATGTTTTAGAGGTCATAACAAAACAGATGTAATCATTTTGTTTATGATCATAAAGTATCCTGCTTTGTACAAAAGTAAAGGAGATACTTCTCTGATATCTTTGAATAGTACAAGGGAAAATTAAATTCAAGAATTTAGGTTTTAGTTTTGATTTTTGTAATGGAGGTGTATTCTGGAAATAAAGCTTTTAACATCTTTTATGATGAAATATTCCCCAGTGGGATCTGTCCTCATGGATCTCATCTCAGTGACACAGATGAAGATGCTGCACTCATAATTTAAAGTAAATTAAGCCCAGACTTTTGACTGCTGGTAAATTGCCAGAACCGTGCTTGGTTGGACAAGCTTTGGTCACTGCTGTGCTACAGAATGTATTTCAGTTTCCTTTTGCACATTAAACCTTAATGCTCCCATCAAAAAGTAATTTGATTGGAGAATTAAAAATTGGCTGTTACAGTTTGTTCCTTCCTAGAAAAAGGAATTAAAGCTGAACTGATTTGTCTCCTTTTTCAGAACAAAAAGAATAAGTGTTAGCATGTTCTGATAAGAAAGTAAGTGTTCCTGCTAAGGAAACTCTTTTTTTTTTAAGTATTCGTGCACACCTAGTAAAAAGGCACATAAGAAGCAAAATAGAACAATCTGTTGTTATTTAACACAGCAAATACTGTTGAGATACAAATACAGTTAAGTTTTTCTGGTAACCAGGCAACAGAAGAAAATACCACTTTTCTGAATTGCTGTTTATTCTACTGTTTTTTAGCTCTACAGTAGTGATTTTTATTCTCCACACCTCAAACACAGAAAGAGCA
The DNA here is from genome assembly GCF_964034855.1 of Anser brachyrhynchus. Taxonomy (NCBI): domain Eukaryota; kingdom Metazoa; phylum Chordata; class Aves; order Anseriformes; family Anatidae; genus Anser; species Anser brachyrhynchus. The sequence continues at coordinate 120,610,767 of NC_137695.1, forward strand.
ATTGTTCACGGTATGGCTAAATTGTTTAATGTACTGTTTGATATGGGGCAAATTAGATATAAGAATAAATGTCTCAGATTGCTACAGCTAGCCATTAATGATTTTTGATCTCACAAATGTTTCAGTAGATTATGTAACGTAAGCAAATGTCCTCTACTGACTTAGGCAATTGTAATAAATATGGACTACATGAGGCATGAAATCAGAACATTTTCATTTTTCCACGGAATGCAAATGGTCTCCCATTCATGTGTATCATCCTAAGGACTTTTTAGATTAAGCACATGGTAGCAATGTGATCTTTGACACTTCTAAACTGAAGGCTTTTTTCCAGAGCTGCGTATATTACCATCAGATGGATGGTTTCATTAAGGTGAAAATCTGTAGCAAGAAGTACTCAGAGCCATAGCCAGGCTGGGCTTTCGTATGTCTTGGTGCTTGTGCATGCAGATACTTGCATACATTGTCTGAATGAAAAGGAACTGAATTTAACTCTTCTTAATCTCCAAAATCTCAATTTCTGGCTAAAGATTTGCAATAAAGTGTGCAGGTGGAAGAAAGGAGGTGAGTGCAAATGGAAAACTTTGGGATAAGAAGCCCAGAGGACGTCAGAAGACTGAAAGACATTGACTGAGCCAAACTACATGCGAGGAGAACATCTCAGTCCCACATACATGGGAACAACATGTCCACCAGCAATAAGAATTTGGTTTTGCTGTTCCATTTATTACAAGACTCAGCCTTCTATGCTAAAGGGAATTGTATCTGTGAAGCACAATGGAGCAACTTCTGAAATAATTTCTTAGAAAGTAGTAATGGGCATAAATGACACCCAGTTACTGTGAAGAATACTGAGTAAAAAAACAAGATCTCCTCTTACTCCCAGAACTCTCCAGTTTTAATGACACCAGGATACTTACCTAAGGTCTTTTCTTGAAAAAGTTCTTTGAGACATGAACAGGCTGTAGTCAGGTTGGAAGACTTCAGCCCAGCTGCCAGTGGCATCTCAATTTTCTCTTCCAGAATATCTGAAATCTGAGGAATTGTCTCCTGTTTGGAAAGTATTTTGAGGATCTCTTTGTCTGCCTTGTACTGTGGCAAGAGCTGGGGGAGATTTATTCACATATTCAGGACAAACTATCACATTCCTTAGAATAAGGGAGAAAGGAGGGAGATTTTTCTGCACAACAGATAAGGGCAACTTATCCCTACCGTGGGCTTACAAAACGTCACCTGGCTTTGAATTTGCTGAGTAAATGCTATACCTCACTCCTACAGGAAAGTATTACGTTGGTCAGCTGCCAATTCCTGGGGAATGAACCCTGTGAGATTATTTACATGCATCCCAGTTAATCAATTAATGTTTGTAAGGCACTTTAACTTGGAAAGCACTCTTATAAATATTTGGTATTATCATATAATTACACTACCACATCTCAATTAAATGTGCAATTGGGCATGGTTTAATTATGCAATTAAATTGTCACCAGAAGTATTTCAAATGTAGGTATGTCACTCTATGCTGACCCTCCTCAAGTTTAGCATGAGAACCTGGGGCAAAATGAGGACTCTTGACTTTTGAAACTCTGGAGAGTTTCTGATCAGAATGAATGTCTCCTTTGCTAGCAGAGAAATATATATATATATTTTTCTGCAACCACAAATATAGGTGACTCTTTGCTTCTATTTGACTTGCATCCTGAACATTTCTTGTGTGCAGCACAAAGGCTGGTCCGCTTTCCTGTTTGTTTCTGACTTTGCTGCCTTCCTTCATTAATATAATGGGGAAAAAAATGTCACTCGGGATCTTGTCTCGAATTTATATCCTTCAGGGTTATGCTTTATCAATGGTATGTATACTGTGCTGTTTGATGTACTGAAGTAAATTAAAACAATTAAATGCTGTAGCATTCTCCATTTCCTCCAGAGAGTGAAAAAGACATTAAGCCCCAAATAACAATATATAAGTTGCTATATGATTATTAGCAATATAGGAAATATTGCTTCCTACTCCCTTCTCTTGGGTTTTGTTGTGGTCTGTCTAGAAAGGAAGGAAGGAAGGAAGGAAGGAAGGAAGGAAGGAAGGAAGGAAGGAAGGAAGGAAGGAAGGAAGGAAGGAAGGAAGGAAGGAAGGAAGGAAGGAAGGAAGGAAGGAAGGAAGGAAGGAAGGAAGGAAGGAAGGAAGGAAGAAAAAGAATTAAAAGATCTGGTATTAATTTTTCATAGTACATTTTATACTCTTCTAACTTTTTCCAGCTATAGGAAATGCTGTTACTTCTAAGGTTTTCTCCACAAATATAAGAACTATAAAACTGTGGAATTTGAGAGGGGTGGCAGAGGGGATTTTTTTGTTTGCTTTTTGACTTTTCTCATGATTAGAAACATTAATAGACTATCTTGATTTATTAGATGAAGTACTTACTTTCCTAGATGGCAGAAGTGGTTACTTTCCTAGGTGGCAGTATTGTTACCATATTTCCCATTCCTCCTTTCTTCCCTTCCCCCTCTGATGCTCAAACTCTCTCTTCTTCAGTCCTCGTCATTTCTTCATGTCAATTAAATGTTCTTTGGGGAAATGGATAGGCAGCTTTTGTATATTTGTACAGCACCTGCACAAGGCTGTAGTTGAGGTCTCTAGATGTAATCACAACTGAAACAGTAACACACCTGCAACTCCATGTGCATTGGCAACAATTTGCTCCACAATGAACCTACGATAGTTTCCAATGCAGAACTGTCATTAATTCTTCCTATTTCTTCCTTGAATGGCTGTATGTAAGAGCCACAACCTGGCCTCAGAAAAAAAAATATGAGTTCCACCAGAATGATACCAGAGGACCAGAATAAGAAAAACTCTTCAGGGCAGGAACTACCTCTGAGTGTGTCTGAATAGCATTTGCTGACAGCAGGACTCTTGTGAGTGTCTAAGATGCAATTACATAATGCATATATATATAAAATGGAATGTGTCATTACTGCAGTGTTAAGCTATATTTGGAAACCACAACAAGAAAAGTACTTTTTTTTTTTTTTTAATTTCACTGTGGGTAAAAAGAGTCTGATATATGATGCATTTTATTAGACCATCTTTTTATTTTAATAACTGCTAATTTGCACACCTAACATCAATTGCTGGTACAATTAATTGTGGATGCAAATGAGAATGTTTAGCTGTCTAATCACCTGATTGTGCCTATAAATCAGTGACAGTAATTATGTGTGTAAATGCTCATTTCAGCCTGCAATTAATTTGACCAAAATTGATAGGACAGGAAAAAAAAAGGAGAAAGAAAAAAAAAAAGAAAAAACAAAAAACTTGGGCTGAAATTTGGTCCCCGGTGTGTAAAAAGAGAACGTATCTTCTTCCTCTGCCTCTTGTGTCTAAATTGCAGAGAGCTAAGTAGACAAAGAGCAATGACTCCCCAATCCCCAATAACTCACTGCCAATGTTTCACAATAAAGTGCAATGGGAGAGGAAATATTTCCATAAGGGTTCATTAATCACAAAGTATTTGCCATGCACAACCACTCTGCAGAGCAGGTAAAGAACCCTCAGGGACGTTGCCTGGCACAGCATGTCATTTTCATAATAGGAAAAGTATTTTTTGCACAAATGCTGTAGAACTGAAGTTGCAGATGGCTCCATTGGCAGGGCTGGAGCCTCCTGGCACAATGCTCGGCAGCCAAAGCTACTTTAGATATTTATAGCAAGGGTTAGTGATAGCTCAAAAGAAGGATGCTGAAGATTCTGTCTGCCCCACTGTGTGCAATATTCCCAGGTGCGCCCCTTGAAAGGACATATGCGACAGGCCAAAAGCAAACAAACACAAAACGCAAACTGCAGAATGATATGCAAGTCTTACCTGTCCCTGTTGTGGGGCAGGACACTAGGGAGAGGTCCAGGAACAATTAAACTGATTGCACCTGAGAACCTGGGGATCCAACAGACCACACTAGCAGAACTATATGGAAAAGATGGTTTTCCACCTCCATGGCTTCTTTGAGAACTGGGCATCAGGCCATTTCACCCTACCTAACCTTGAGGACACGGAGAGCCCCTGTTATCCCAGTATACTCTAACCCATCTGGACCTGCTCAGTTTATTTGCATGAGAGGTGGGGTTGATACCTTGCTTTCTGTACCTCTGTGGTCTTGATCTCTGAGTCGTTCATTGCTACTTCACTCCCAGATGGAACTTTGATAAAACTCAGAACCACCTGATATAATTTCAGTGTGAATTTAATGTGTTTTCCTTATATACTGCTACAATGTGCAGCAGAAATGCTGCAGGCTCAGATATGTGTTCTCAGTTCTTTGTGCTACTCCTTGTTTGTGTTTGATGCACGGTCCTGAGTGAAGCTGTTGCTCTGCTATGATATGTGCATTGGGTACAAGGACAGTGTCATTTGCTGGGACAGCTGGATCTTGGGCTGCTCTGACAGACAATCTGAGCTATTGTCAGGCAATGGGTGTTTTTGTTGTTGTTGTTAGGTGGCTGTTCAGGATATAAAACCTTGTATGTGACACTCTTCCAAGGGCTGACCCATGTGATCTATTTGCCTAAGTACTGAAAGAGGTTTTAGCTCCCCTCAACAATGTGCAACATTGCAGGTTCCCTTTTCCAAGGCTGTTACTTGGACCCACTGTGTGCTAAGGACTTCATGGCTTCTAGGCATCTAGAAGAGAGCTCCTGGTCTACCTGATGCCGAGCCTGGCTCTGTCAGGAACTGAACATCATTATTTTTTTCTACATATGAAACTACAACTTGTGGGATTTCAGTTCCACGATATTTTAAAAGTTTTGTTCTATTTTGTTTTATTTTTGGTCTGATTTGGGATGAAAATCTTACCCAACAATTACCACGGAATAGAGATTTCTTAGCAGAAATTTCCTGCTTCCTTCAGGATCTTGGTGGGATGGTTACGATGAAGAATAATGTATCTGAAAGAGGAGAGGCCAGAGAAGACTCAGCCTGACCTACAGGCAGACAGACATAGCATTCAGAAACAATTCAGCTGACACGTGCTTTCTGCCCATTACTTCTCTCATCTGCTGGTTACCACTATCAGCAGCAGCAGCCTGTTGGGCTCCTGGCTCCTGCTGCTGCTCCCTGCTGCTGTGGCACGTGAGTGCTCTTAGTGAGTCATTTCCAATCACCAAGGGGACTCACAGCCACATCTCCACTTCTCCTAAAATAGAAACTCACTGCTAGATCTTCACTCCTTCTAAAACAGGCAACCTATGAGAAAAAGCACTATACATTTATCAGTATCTGAAACATAATAATAAACTCACTAGAGCTGTGGAGAAGCAGGGCTATGATCTAAGCAATAGCAAGGGCCCAGGTTGGCAGTGCAGGTGGTCTTCCAAGGTGAAATAGAGCCACATGGAAATGGGCTTCATTCTTTGTAGTCTGCGGTCTTTGCAGTAGAGGCCATTGCAGAATCAGCTTTTTTTCCTTCCATTATTTGAAAAAAATCTCTGAGGGAGGCCATATAATCAACACATCCCCCTCACATTTCAGTTCAGAAAACTGTCTTTGAAAGGAATACTATTTAACAAATAAGATAATACTAAGTTTTTTGAACAGTTTCATGAAGGCAAGTCTTGTCTGTGGTTTAGTTTACTCTTACCACATCAACTATTATAAATAGCAGGATGATATTCCGTTTAAATAAACATTCATTACATGGAAGTACATTGGGAAAATGTGGGTTATTTTCAAGCACAAGTGTTACCTACAGGTACATTATTCTGTGTTTCTATAACCTCTCTTTTTTATTTCCAGGTATTTCCACACTATATATTTGGGTATCCGGAGTCGACGGAGTGGAGAGAATGACAGATGGCGGTTTTATTGGAAAATGGTGTATGAGTATGCAGATGTGAGTATGCTGCATTTGCTAGCCACGTTTCTGGAAAGTGCACCACAGCTGGTCCTGCAGCTCTGTATTGTTGTGCAGACTCGTACACTTCAGGCTCTCCAAGGTAGGGGTTCATTTAATCTATTTGTTTTTTATCATTTTAGGAAGATGTAATTCCTATACATATTTATCCTTTCAAACTGCTGTGTCCCTTGCATAAGAGCAGATCTCGCCTGCTAGCTGCTATTAAGCTATTAAGCTGTTAACTATGACTCTGTCAAGAAAGCCTGTACTGCTGGAGTTTTTTAGCGTTTCTTATTGGCCCTGGATTGTGGGTAGGATTTACAATGTTTTGCTTTCTGCACATCTTGTAATAGAAGAGCTCTTCTGATTATCCACCGGGCCAATGTGAAAATTGCATCAATCAAATTACTGCTCCTCTCCCTATGCTTCTTTTTCTGAATGCTCAAAACCCTCCGAACTCCAGTAATGATGTTCATAGGGTATTATGCAAAACAGAAAACAGCACAGCAGAGAGCAGCTATTCTGTGAAGAAAATGCCAGAATCTGTGGAATACATGTCCATCAGTTCTCGGCCATGTTTATCTGAAATAATACAAGTCAGCTGCTGAGCATTACAAGAACACTCATTCCTTCAAGCTCTGGGTTTTCTCCTAAGGCTGATGCTTTCAGCAAGCATCATTACTTCTTTAAAATGGTAAATGCATGCACATGTCCTTCCAGGGGATTGTCAGTCACTGGAACAGGTATAAAAATACCTCATTCTCCACTTCTTTTTTGATGCTACTTTTGGATATCTGGCAGCTTTCCTTTCATGTTGTACCATTGTTTTGTCTTGCGGCTGCATGTGGGCAGAAATTATTGGCAAGTGAATGAAGTGAACTTGGGATCCCGGTGTCACAAATGTCATGAGGCAGTGAAGAGGGGAAGGGAGGAATGGCGGGGGGGGGGGCGACGACAGGGAGAGGAAGGAAATTCAACACTTTTGCTATTTGTTTTTAAGAAAATTCATGTGCTTGCCACTGTACAAGATTGAACTGTGACAGCACCTTGCTCCAAGAAGCTCTCAGTCTCATCAGCTTATTATGAGTAAACATGTGGTGAGACTGTTTAGGTGTAAAGGAACTGGGAGTAAAGGGGTAACTGCAAAAACCTTGATTCTGGGCAGTTTCCTGTGGATGGATCAGAGGTTTTCCATTTACTTGACTTTGAACTGATGTCTAATACAGGCTCTCCTGGTTCCTGTGGTGGTTTGTTTTGTTTTGTTTTGTTTTGTTTTGTTTCTTTAGATCTGAAACTCTGTCACCTTAAGGGGAAAAGAAAGCCAAAGTTTCTATTTTAATTAGTTGCCTAAGAACTTCCTACAGCTATTTCTCAAAATGCTGCTGCCCCACACCAACAAGTCCAAACCCTTATTGTTCAGGAGATGCTATTATCACTTCAAGAAGCTTGGACCCTCCAGAAAAAGATGTTCCAGAGAGAGACTCAGGAGATTAACATAGCCTGAATACTGTATGGTCAGCTATAATTGAGCTATCTTCATAAACTATTAATACAGAAGGCCTCTCACACTCATTTTTGTGCAATAACAGATCTGTCTATGAGAAATGTGGCTGGTGAGTAGGCACTAAGCCTGAGATGTACTCTGTGAATGGTTGTTAATTAGAGAAAACCTGAAATTTCAATTTAGAAGGCAAAAATTGTTCCTGAAGCCTGCAATCAACTCTGTAAAATCTGTGTATCAGAAACCAGAAAGGGATAAAACCATAATTATGCATTTCAGCTGAGAAGGCTGACAATATTTACTGATCCGATCTTCCCCCATTTTCTTCCAGCATCCCAGGAGAAAAGGCCCTATTTAAAACGTTAGGAAAACTAAACAAGGTTGTAGCATTTTCTTAAACAGTGGTACCATTATATTCTCCTGATGAAACTTAATATATTAACATATGTTGCCAGCTGTGAAAATCTTTTTTCTATTCTTTGTACTTCTTTAAAGAAATGCTAAAGATAATGCATTGTACTATAGGCTGGCAGATTTGCTGTGAGGTTGCATAAGGAGAACATAATTTCTCTCAGTGGTATCATGCTTCAACTGGGTGTTTAAAAAGGCTATCCATACTGTACATGCTTCAGCTAGCTGTCCGCTCACTGAGCCTGTTACAGATATTTCTAACAAGGATCAATGAACAGAGGTTTTGATTGATTTTCTTTGTTTAGAGAAAGCTGCTTGTTTTTTGGTATCGTTCCTTTAGCTCTCTCTCCCACAGGATAGCATTATCGTGACAATTGGGAAGTGCTGACACTGCCGGTCCACCTCCTTAAAAGTGTGCTTACATTACAAACCACAAATTTGGCATGGGGAGCGAGGGATACCGGAAACATTTTGGTCTCTCAGCAGAGTATTTCTAATATAAAGCCATTAATGACCACAAGAAAAACTGTTAAATATTTTATTTATGAAACTTCATTTATTTCATTCTAAATGCACCAATATAGCCTCATTCCCAACAGGAGAATGCTGTCAGCATCGCTGTAGATCTCCTGTTTTGAAATGGGTGTTGGCTAGGTGCATTTTCCTGCTTCTTTCAGTCCTTAAGCCTTGCTAATAAAGGTAAAAATACATACTGACATGTGCAGAAGTCCTTATGAAGATCAAGAAAAATATCAAGAAATTTGCATGCAAATCCTCCCTCTCAGTCTTCCACAGAGTGCAGGGAGGGCCATTTCAAAAGCCAGAGGATGCACCATAAGGATTCTTTAGCACTTGCTTGGGCTCCCTAAGTACGAATTAAGAAAATGCATTGTTAACTTCTAGCAAGGACTGTGTATCACTGTACCGTGACTGCTGCAGCAAAACATTGCTTAGGTAGGAGGCCACAGACAGTCAATACGGAGTGCCTTCATTCTTAGGCATTGGTACCCAAAGAAATCTGAATATTGATAAAATAGTATCAAAATCTCATGCTTATTAACTTCAAATTTTATTCTTTAAGATTTCATCAAAACTTGAAAAATTAGAGGCAATGATCTTTCTTATTCTGCCTGCAGCCAGCAGCCATCTCCCTCCCAGAGTGGAAGGAGTGAAACAGGTTATGGGGGAAGCTGATGATTTCTGAGCACTAATTGCTCAAGAAGATAAACAAGTTCATTTTGATGTTGTAATAAACTGGAGCTCTGCTAATCTTCTCTCGCTCATTTTACCTATTACCTCCACCTTTTCCACCCTGGTCCTTTGTGTCTGAGGAAATATCTACTGTCTAGAAGACAGAAGCGCCTAGAAAATAAGTAATTCCTCATTCTTTTCCTCGTGGGAGTCTGTTTCCCTTCTTTTCTCTTCATGCGCTCTGAGCACAGCACTCCCACAGCAGCTTCTCTGCTGAGCCAGCAGCACCTCCAAACTGCATTGCCTTTTTTGTAATTACTCTGTAGAAAAGTAATCTAAGAAGCTTCATGGTGGGAGTCACTAGCTTCACCAGCCTTATTCTAGGTGGGAACTGTATGAGGAATGAGGCAACTCTGTATGTGTGGGGGACAATAGCAGAAAGTCCACAGAAACAACTGATGCTCATCCTACATCCATCTGTTTGCATAAGGACATATATGTGGATAGAGTGTCTAAGCTGTCTGCAGATGAGCTAGTTCAGCTACTAGAAACAGTCTAACAGCAATATCCCAGAGGCCAGGGTGAGCAAAATGATCTCAGTGCAAGCCTATACCAACCACCTGAAACTCCTTGTGTGCTTGAGCACTTCTCTCCATATTTTCAATTGCACTCCCAGGGCTGGGCAACCAGGCCCTTCATTGGACGTTTGGTTCTTCAGGCCACAGAGAGATGAAATAACAAAGGTGAATGTGTTTGGAATATAGGATTACCCAATAAATTTGTTCATAGTGCCAGCACTGGAGAGGGAGGGGGATACAAAGTCAGCATAGGTCAGGGCTACCCCTTCCCGTGTCACATCATTTTGGAACCCTTCCTTCAGACTACCAAACATCCCTGGGCCTTTTCTCTTTATTTCTTTGGGTTTTCTCATGGTTACATTTGATTTTAGAGACTCCCTGTGTTAACATTTGTGAAAACAAGCAAGCAAAACAGCCTGCAGTTCTGACTGGAACTCCTTTATGTTAGCATAGACTTACTGCTATCTTATTCCAGGCATGGTGTTGTAGCTGCTCCCAGATGAGCAGACAGACAAGATTCCTCCCTGGATTTACCACACATTTCATTATGTATATTGTATTAATTAAGACATTGTTTAAATTATAGATTAGTTTCTCATTCCTGTTTACTGCATATTATGCTGGCTAGTCAGCACTTGACATTTTATTCTCCATCAGACCCTGGGGAGTTTGCTCTGGCTTCTCCATACAGTACTATTTATCAAAGTCTCTATCAAATTTTGATCAAAGTCTAATCAAAGTTTTTTTATCATATTAAGCTACAGTTCTTTATACAGACTGACAGTAGTGCAGAAGCAAAATGATAAATTCATCAAGTTTTGTTGAAGTTACCACACACACACTCACAGGGCCACTGGATTCTGCTGAAACCACATTTCCATGAAATCTCTCTGGCCAGCCATCTTCCCATTTTCTACCAGCTCTGCTGGAAACTCCAACACTGTTTGTGTGCTGACACACAAATATCCACAGTGCCACCAAGGATCACTCTCTAGACTTTCTGCTCCAAACAGGTCACTGTTCCTGCCTGAGCTGAGCAAGAATTTCAGAGACTTGCTGGTAGTTTATGACATGGCTGATAGGTCCTAGCTTTATCCGACTGAAGGAAATTATGTGTTAGCTAGTTCATTATAAACTCCTCTGGCAAAACTCATCCTCACGCATCAGGAATTCAAACTCTTTTCACATCAGTGCAATAAACTGAAAGTCATTTAAGTCTTTTTTTTTTTTTTTTTTTTGTGAGGACAACGCTGTGCTTTACAAGGCTTTTTCTTGTTTCGTGACCTTCACAACAATTTTGGGTTGCTGTGTAAAATGCTGTGTACATTTGCAGTGCTCTTTAAATAAATAAATAAAACAAAAACAAAAATAAAAAGAATTCTGATGGAAAATCTTATACAATTCAAAGTATATTTGTATGGAAATAAGGTGCAGCTCTTGAGTTCTGGGCAAGCTGCCACTGCTTTTCTGTGTGCTGTCAAGGTTCTGCACCACTGCAATCCAGCACCCAGCCTTTCCGGAGAGAAAGAAAAGCAGAACAAGCAATAGTCACAGAATCTGCCTGCAACTTGGCAAAACAGATTTTCAGTGACAAAGATGAACAAATATGGTACACTATGGAGTAAATGTGTCATCTATAAATGACTTAAACTGATCAATATGTCCCCCTTGCAAATCTTAAAATGTTGTCTTGCACTCATTAGGGTAGAGCCATCATATTAGCACATCTGTGTTTCTGATAGGACGAGAGAGGACTTCCTGAAGGCAATCATGTCATACAATCCATTTCATAACCTGATTAGAATCTTAAAACTAGTTATATCCTCTGTCCTCAATATACCAGTTGGAAGTTTAATTCTCTGATTGATAAAGACCTTCTGCTGCTGTCCTGCCTTTTTAATTTCGTCAGTGGTCTGTCCTTATTTATTCTTAACCTATCCCTATTTTTACACTTGTTCCCCATGGAAATGATGATTCTGTGATCATATAGTCCATTTCTGTCCTTTGTTCTTGACTTTAAACAACTTTTGAACTATTGTACTATTTCAATCAAATATAAAAATACAGCAGAAATCTCAAAGATAATTAAGTTTCTTTAAATGTTGTGAAAAATAAATAAAAACAAACCAACAGGCTAGTCGGAGGAGAAAGAAAAAAAAAAAAAAAAGACAAATTAGATCCTCCACAAAGGGAAAAAGCGGGCAGATTTCAGCCATTATCCATTTTGTTTGGCACCAGCCACTAGCCAGCCCAAGCATGTATCCTTCCAGATGAGCCATTGCATTGCTGTCCCCTACCCAGTGGGACTATTGTGATAGACAGACAGAATTAGGGAATAGGAGACACTGTGCAAAGAAAGTCATTCATTCTGCTGTTTATTCTCTCATCTCATGAGAGGTTCTGCATTCTCTTGATTATCTTCATAGACTTTGCAGTTTTAATTCATCAGTTCCAGTTTGAATTCATCATTGGGGAATATGGGTGACCAAGACCATAGATTATCTTAGATTGCATTTTGCCAGTACTCTCATATTTCTACTGGCAATATCTCACTAGGTATGACCTAGAATTGTAATTCCCTGTTGACTCAGACATTGCACTGGTTAATGCTAGTTATTTCATGATCCTTTAAAACACACAGGCTCTTCTGGTGTCATATCACTCTGATGAGGCTTCAATTACATTAATTTTTTTTATTAACAACTAAATGCATGTAATCCAATTTCATCTTTTTTTTTTTTAATTTTATTTTATTTTTCCAAACTGCAAGGTTCTTGTGAATTTTCCACATATCACTTTCCTTTTCTACGTCGATAATGTCTCCCAAAACCTTATATTGCTTCTTAAAACCAAGGTCAGTAAGAGAAATATTCAGAGAAGACTGGTTCCAAGTGTAATCAGTAAAGAAAAAATGAATAGTAATCCTACTCCAGTCCAAGAGTTTTTCAATAGCATTTCAAGAGAATCCTGCAGTCTTATTTTTTTAAGCAAATTCATTTACCTGTCTTATCTATCTTCTACTAATCCCTGTCTTCTCACACTTTACCAGTATTTTCCCACCAGCATACTAATAGTTATTCTACCAAAGTTTTGATAGATTAGATCTCCCACATTTTATTTGTTGAGATGGAAGTTACAAAAGAAACATATCGAGTTGGTCTCCATTCTGTGGCTCTGTTATGATCTACTTTTTTTTTGGAAAATATACATTACCTTCATCTTCAATTAGTTTTTGCTTTAAAAGCTGCTCTAAAGCTATGATATTTTGTTTTGAAGCTCTCATTGTAGGTCTGTTTTAGCCCATTACTTGTGTAATGCATCACATTTCCAGTCACATGATACCAGTTTTAAGTGGATGGATTATTTAAGATGCTTCTCACCAGAAACAAGATTTCATACGCTGGCTCTTTCAGGATCCCAGAACAGAGATTTTCTAGTTCCACTGAGTGACAACATGAAGCTTGAAATTCTGCTTCTATCTAACGCAGACTCATTTTCTGTTCTCTTTTCCCATTAGCTGGTTCTATATTTTATCCATTGATTCAAGTGCCCTTATTGAAAACTGACCTTCAAGGTACTGTTTTATTGTTGATCATCCTTTTTCCATTTCTATCTTGGCATTGTTTTTGAGGTGGGTTTGCATACAGTTACATTCTGAGACTTTTCCAGAAGTTTTTCCTTTTTCAGAGTTTAAAAGATCCAAAAATTCCTGTGTTTTGACTTAAAGAAAATCCAAGCCTCCTCCACAAAGAAGTCCCTGAACAATTAATTTGTGTGGCCTTCACTCATTTCCCTAAATTTCTTATAGATAGACTGACTACATATCTATTTTTGTTTATCTCTTCAGTTTGTTAAATTGAACAAACATTCATGTGATCTAATGGTTTGTTTTTTTTTTGTTTTGTTTTTTTTTTTACAATTAGCCATTCTACAACAAGCTCAATACTTTCTATAAATAAGTTAAGAAAGAAGCATCTCTGCTTTCTGTCAGAAAATCTGTCAGTTGTCACACTCCAGAATATCTGGGCTGTCTTCAGCAGCATTTGGTCTCCAGCATATATCTGAGAATCGAAGTCTCCCATAATGATACAATTCTCTACAGAATTTCTCCCTGTAATAGCAATTTGATCATCTCTATCCATATCCAAATTTAACTCTGGAATTCTGCAGCAGACTCTAACAACTACCCACTATCTTTCCCCAAAAGTAATTTTGCTTGCAAACAGGATCTGTTATACTGGCAATCCCTTTCTGAAACTTCAGTCTGCCCTTCCATTCCCACACTCGACTTTTACCATTATTTCCATCTTTCCTGAATACCAGCTTCCCTCCAGTATCTACGTCCAGGGGATGATTATGAGTCCATGACGTTTCCGTAACCCTGTAGTACACTTTGTAACCCTATAGTACTTCATGTCCTACAGCCATGGCTTTATTTCCTGCTTGATACCCAGATTCATTGCAACAGTACTGCTCTTATTCCTTAAATTAAATGATTCAATTTTCCATACATTAGACACTAACCTTTCACCAATCACCTTTAGCCTCACTCACCAGACCACAGCTCTCATTAATCACTTTTTTTCACACTTCTTCCTGTATACCTTGATGTTATTGACATCCATATACCAACTGGTGTATTCTTGTTTCCAGATATCCTATTCATTCTGCATTCAGTCTGCAGCTATAATATATCAGTACAACTTCATATAAAGGAGGAAACATATGCAGTATGGTATGATCACAGCACATCTACAACAAACCCAGTGTCCAGGACTCCAGCCTCTGAAAATCAACTAGAGAATATATTAGTGAATATTTTTCTTCTTTCCATTTAAGGGCAGTAAAAATATTTCTCTAGCACCATCAGGAACAAGAGTGGATCTGCCTCCAACATTTTTTTCCAAATTGTATGTTCTGGTTAATCTTTCTTACTGAGTTTATGCCTGTATCTTTATCCCACAGATTCTGTTTACTTCCTATTAAACCATCATAAAAAGTCCACAGAATCACATAACACCATATCGGCATATCAGTATGAGTTTGTAATATTATGGAGAAAATAATATTTGCGGAGCTTTGTTACTTATTACTCATTTTTAGCACTCAGTAAATCATGGGAAAAATGAAGAATATACTATTCTTCTGATGGAATAGCAGTAAGGCTTCATTACATGACAGCTTGAAATCTGCATGTGTCATTTTAATAGAAAAAGGTAATTAAAAACACTATTAGGAAGACTTAATATATGTGCTACTCTCTAATTTAGTGCTACTATTTTTGTCCCCTTTTTTTCTGACCACATTAGTGAAATTTTCAGATACAGATGTCTCCAGTTTAGCTTCACAATCCTATTAAAAGACTGCAAACAGCCAGCTGATTACCAAAGATATTAGCTGGGTGCCTCCTTCACTATTTTTTTTAATTGTCATATTTTTTAACTGTGAGTCCAACTTTCTGCAAATAATTTGTAATAACTTTAAAGTATTATGCCAGTCTGAAATGAAATAAAGTCCCAAAATGGCATGCTCACAGTGGAGTTTGTGCTGACCTTTGTGAGGCTCTGCTCAGCCTGCTGAGTTTCCCCTGAAGGGCAGCCCTGCCCTCCAACACATCCCAGCAGCTGTTCCACTCTGGTGGGTCCAGGCTTAAAGACTGTTATGAACCCAGAGGTCCTATGAAGGGAAATTCTTTGGGGGATAATTGGAAGGAATGGCAATAAATAAATAAATAAATAAATAAATAAATAAATAAATAAATAAATAAAAACCACTTTCATGTCATCTACAGGATTTAAATCTTAATAGTGGTTCCACATAGCTGCTAAGATATACATAGTGGTAAAGACAGCCCAAGATGCAAAGTAGTGCATTGAGTTTCTATAAGCGTGATATATTGCCTACACACTGAATTTTATCTGTTAGGGAATGTCACAAAGTTAGTGGCATATCCTTCTGCTCCCTTTATGTTGTGCTAAAAGCACATTTGCCAAGGAACAAATTCCTAGTTTCATGCTTTGGGTTACTATATTTTCTATGACGGGTACTTTTGTTCATGGGTGGGAAAAAAAGTGAGGTACGCTTGGCACAGAAAAAGCTTTTCTGTGTCTAATATAACAGTGAGAACTTTCAGTCACGATTGTTTTTTACCCAAAGACTGCACCATGCTGCAAAGATAAAAATTAACTTGAATTTTTCACCATGCAATGGCCTTTAAAGCTTCAGTCAAGGAGACAATAGGCATATCTAACTTTACTCTGAATACATATATCCAACATTTTCTCAATCATTTCCTTGCCCATCCATGATATCCGTCTCCCTTATTCATCTTGTACATTTTGTCCTGCCTGCAAAATTGATCTTTTTCCTAAAATTTACGAGAAGGGTAATCCTGCCTGTTGAGAGTGATTTTAGCTAAAAGTTCCATGACAAAGTGGGAATGCATGCATTAGAATGTGTCTTGCACGATTTTCAAGTTTAGATGTATATGGGATATAATAGAGGTGATGAAGTCACCTATGGAGATTAGTATCCATAAATTATATTAGGGATACTAGTATTTTTTTCTGTTGTGCATACACTAGATGAATAATGAATGGTGAATATAAATGAAAACCAGTTGTATTCCTGTTTTGGCTCAGAGTTTCATAAGTATCAGTGAATAATATCCTATGCAAAAGTAAGACTCAAACAAAGGGTCCAGTATGGCACAGGAGGGTCACCCTGTGGGAGACTTCTCATAGGAGTCAGTGGAACTGCTTCAGGAATAGAAACTACTCACTGGACTGGGGCTTACAAGACCATTGTTTTACAAAAAGTTATTAAATAGCTGTCTTTTGTGTTAGGCTTGACAATATACCCAATCTAATGGGGATAAAAACCCATTAAATATTTTGTATTCGTTTTTTGTTTCCCTAACTAAATTATAATGACAATGGATTTCAAATTCTTTTTTTTTTTTTTTTTTTTTCCTGTGGGTGTTATTTTTCATAGTGTGTCAGTTAATAAAGTGGTAAACTGGATTCTGTTCTCTCCCTATAATGAATACAATTTAAAAACAAAACATTAATGGGTTTTGTGCTACAAAGGGAGAAATAATTTCTGAATTTAATTCTGATTGAGGCATTTAGCATATCATTTGTGCATAGGTGGCCAGTGTGCTCTCATGAATTAAATAGCCTGGGCAGGAGGAATCCTATGATATCAGGCTACTGAATCACTATTGATCCCAGCCCATTACATTTAATAGACACTACGTCTGCATGCTCTATACCACCCAGTGGACGTTTCAAGGTGCAGAGGAATTCTTTCATTCTCACATAATTGAGTTCAAAGCGTGAACTGAATCCTCTCTCAATGTAGCTTTCTCAGCAATAGTTCTCCATTTCACCTTCCAGCAGGCATCACAGGGTCTTACAGGAGCTGCAGAGGTCTGCAAAGCCCCTCCTGGTGTCCCCACAAAATAACGCTGGACCCAACAACTTTGCGGCCCTGTCAGAGAGTGGCCAAGGGAGTGATAAGGAACAGCCTGCAGCTGCTGGGCACCGGGGCCATGAGGTCTTTGGGACTCACATGTGACAGCAACCCCTCTGCTAGCTTCTGTGTGACTACGAGCAAGGCTGCCGTATGTCCCAGGTGATGGGGACAGTCAGGTGACTCACAACAGATTTCCTGATTTGCTGCAGTTTTCAGTCCGTGAAATTAAATAAGCTAGCCCCAGTCTGAGCTATCTTACACCCTGTTAAAATCTGTGGTATCTCAGGGGCTGCTTTGTGAACCATGCTGTTGTCCCCTTCCCGAGGACAAGCAAAGGGTTGAGTGTAGCCCTCCTTCAGCCATCTGCTGCCACCCTTGCACCAATGCCTTCAGAAAGCTTATGCAACTTCAGGCTGTTCTCAGGTTTTAACAAGTGCCTTCAGTGCTCTCATATTCTCTTTCCTGCTCTGTGGTAAGATGTGTTGAGTGGTTAATTGTGACTGGAAAGGTGGCATGCTGTAGATAGCAAAGAGCTGTCCATGTGCCATCTAGTTAAATAAGATCCTTCTCAGGTCTCTCATGCCACAAAAAGGCATCCATGGATCATTTTAAACTTCTAGGTTAGTCACTCTTGGTAATGAACCTTAATAAACAAGGCATCCTTAAACCACAAAAAATTGAGCTCTAGTGATCTTCTTGATTCTGAACCTAAGTAGCATGGTAGCATTTACTGTCTGGGTGTTTGTAGCAGCTTGTCATCTCTATTACTTACAGCACAGAGCATAACTGCTTCCTTCGGTAACTGGGGTTTTTGCTGGTTTTGCTCAGCAGAAGATAAAAAAATGCAATGCGAGTCCAAGGCAACAGCAAACTGTAAATGGCTTCCCATACATTTTTTTTCAGATCTACTGCAGTCCCAGCAGACTTTGTAAGCATGCCACGAGAGCCATACTTTCATCTAGAGGTTTTTAATCAGGTGTTTTCACCTCCAAGCACAACAGACACTAAAACAGTTTGCAGTATAAAGTGACTTTTCTAGGTGATTAATATTTTATATCTTTTTCTTGTCATTTCCTTCAAAAAGTATCTTTTTACTTTCCATTCCTATGGAGTCAGTTTTGTTCTAAAGAGCTGTCTCAGAAACACCAGAAAGTGTCTGGAATGGTGGATTCAGCAGGAAAGAAATGGGGTTACAATCATCTCCTCAAGAAAAAGTCCAAGGTGTTGTCTATTTTTGTTGTGTTTTCTTCAGGCCCTGAATTACACTTCCTTAACAATGGGGATAGCAGCAAAGCTGGGACGGAAAGTTAGAAGGAGCGCATTATGTAGGCGTATGCGTGGCTAACTTCTTCCCCACACCTGTTTCTGGGTGTTTCTGCTTTCAGCTACCGCAGTGCCATTCCTTGAGACTCGGAGCAGCATAAACAAGGGCAGAATCAGGCCTCTGGCTTCGCAGCAGCACATCGTGTGGCAGCATGCTGCCTTTGGAGCCAGATGGGCGTTCTGAGCAGGGCATAATGGATTGCAATTGAATTGATATTTTAAGCTAACAAATGTTTAGATCAGAGATGCTCACAACACAAGCACTTACAATACAGGGCTGATTGCAGCATGGCAGAAAGTAGCTAAACGCTGTAATGAGGAAGGTGGTGTCAGCATTTCACTTCTAAATTTCAATTTTCAATGACTTTGAGCAGCTGTACAAATGAATTTTAGCTGAGGCTTGAATAAGGACACAGGCAAAGACCCAGAGCATTCCAAAAAGAGATCCCAATTCACCTCTGTGTGAAAAACCTTAAGTGTCAGAGGGTAGCAAAATCCCTACAAATAGGGTCCTGAACCCGAGACATAAGTGAGGTGATAAGAATGGGTGGAGCTTTGAAAAAGCTCTCCTGAAAAGATCAGCTGGTTGTAATATACAGAGCAGCGAATGAGCTCTAGGAAAGCACACCAGCCTTACGTCATCTAAATGAAAGCTGAAGAACTGGACCACAAGTAAGTTGAACAGTGGCACAGTCACAAGTCTTTTGAGAAAGTGCTCTCTTTAAACCACTAGCCTGCATCAGATATTCCTGTGTCATAAAGGATCACTGAGGCCAAGCAACCAATAAGAATGACCAAGGGCTGAATAATCTTATTAATACTAATGATATTCGGAATTTTAACAGTCAATGCTCAAAATGCAATGATTCTGAAGGTATTTCCACATTTACATATTTCAGAGTTCAAAGTTTCTAGTGGGGAAAAAAAAGAAAAAGAAAAAGAAAATGAAAAAGAAAAAGAAAGAAAAAGAAAAAGAAAAAGAAAAAGAAAAAGAAAAAGAAAAAGAAAAAGAAAAAGAAAAAGAAAAAGAAAAAGAAAAAGAAAAAGAAAAAGAAAAAGAAAGAAAAAGAGAAAAAAACACTTTCTTTATGGCAGGATATTCCTGAACTGTTTATTGTAGAATTTCTCAGACTTTTCAGTGAAGTGTCTTTTATCAGTTAACACAAATGAAATAGGTGGCCTGCAGGTCCAATACATATGACTTGTATTCATCCGTTACTACATTTGGGGAAATCTGCTTTAAAGGCGCTTTTTTTTTTTTTATTTTTTCCTCCTACTTCAGGACTCATAAATAGGGAATAGACAGCAAGACCAAATCTTCCAGATCATACAATCAGAAGTATTTAAACTGGCTCCACAGAAAAAAATTAGGAAGATCAGACTTTTAAAAATATCTCCCATTTCAACAGTCTTGATATCTGTATACACTGTGAACTGATTTCAAGATTTGATGCTAACTAGAGAGTTCTTTATTTAGCCTTAAAGCAGAAGAGACAGATCACTGCATACAGAGAGGTTAAAAGTAGAATTGCAAGATATTGTGAAAGATGGTTAGACAACTGTCCTAACATGAGTAATTTGTAGAACAGAGTCCTCAACTTGGAAACAATTTCAGTTAGAGACTTCCACACATTTTTCTACATATGATCTATACCTGCCATGAAATAAGATAGCCCTGT
Source organism: Anser brachyrhynchus (assembly GCF_964034855.1). Classification (NCBI taxonomy): domain Eukaryota; kingdom Metazoa; phylum Chordata; class Aves; order Anseriformes; family Anatidae; genus Anser; species Anser brachyrhynchus. The sequence continues at coordinate 120,630,815 of NC_137695.1, forward strand.
TGGCAAGACTGCAGAAAGATGGTTCTCAGATACAAAATTCCTTGTCCCAGAAACTGTATAGAAAACTTTGCCAAATGTCTTCACTTGCAAGCCTGGAAGAAGAGAAAATAAAGATACGGGGAAAGCTGGAATATAAGGAAGATAACACCAGATTTTAAGATCAAATCTTTGGGGTGCTATTCCTGTTTCTTCCAGTAACATACCAATAACCCAACACTTTGACAAACACTTTTAAAATTGGGTATCTAAAGTTAGGAAAAGGGATCCATAGCTAAGCGTGCAAATAGGTAATCTGCTTTTCAAATGAATAAGCACATATAACTTTCAAAAATGTTTTCAGTTTTGTGCTTGTAAATACTTTATAACTATAGATGAATTGTCTAAGTATCTGTTAATTCAAATTACTGCCTGCCCCATCAGGGAACTGAAATCATAAAACCTTGAAAGACATGAAAATATTCATGAGTCTTTTTAAGATATCCTGAGAAATCATGATTATCTTGTGACGTGTCTGATGATAATTCAGTAACAAGGTATTTTGCAACCTAGAATATTGCCTTGACTCTGCTAATAAGTGCCATAAAATCATTACTGGATTTTGAATATATATTTATTTATTAAAAAATAGGGTTGTATGGAACAGATTTTCTGTAATTTCTACTTTTCTATTGAAGTTTATTGTGCCCAACAGACTGTTAACTTGCATATAAGTAGGTCTACATTTTTGTTGCTTGATAAGATGGCCAAGAGGAACGAAATCTTTCCTTAGGGGTAGTATTAATTAACTAATATTTAGTTTTTGATTGCTTCCTTCATAAGGACATAAAAACATACGTACAAGTTCATTAGCATCTTGCCAGTGAATGCTAAAATGTTTATTAGTTTTTCACAGTGACTGTTTGGTGCTGGCTCCAGTTAAACACTGCTGCCCAAAAATTTATTCTCTGGTTTATTAATCTACAGTGACAGACCCTATTTCCTCCTTCTTCCTGTCCTCCCTTCCACTCCCCCTCCCAAACTCACTTTTCCCTCCCTGCCATTGCAGAAGATGCTGGTTTTAAAGGCAATGTCATAAATTTTGAAGCAAAGGGAGGTGACTCTTATAAACAGATATCCTGTTTGAAAAGCACCTGTCAAAACCAAATTCTTTAGCTGCTGAGTACTTTTGCATACAATCATTAAAATATATTGAGCCCTCCAAAGCCATTACAGAGGCAGTCGTGCTATAAATCACAGTGTGTTTTTTCATGACCTGTCCTAACAGTTAAGGAAATGTTGGGTGTTAGACTAGAAGGGATCTGTCTCGGCCACCAGTCCCACTCTCCTGCAACAAAACACAAAGAAACAAATGAAACAATGCCTAGCTATAAAACACAAAACAGTAATCAACAAAAATAAGAAATATGTCATCTAATTGTGTCCAAAGTGTGGTAAGAACAGGCAAACTGCCCAGAATGATGCACGTATTTATGTATGGAGGGACTCAGGACTGAGATCAGAGAATTCTTGATAAGGCACCAAATCTATTGTCCTCCAGCCAGGGCATGAGCATTTACGCTGCAGGTGCTCACCTGTTCCAGGAGTACGAGTCCCTGAGGACTTCAGAGGCGTGAATGCCCCACAAATGATTGCACGACTGAAGAGTTATTAAGATGGAATACCAGCTTCATTTCAGTTTGGTTGGCACAGAGAGCAACAGTGGTGGAACACTAGCCCCCAGGCAAGTCCTTGGGGTGCTGACAACCCGCTCCACGGTGCTTTTGCTGCTGTTCTGCAGTGTGACTCGGCTGGTACCCCCGTGTGCTTCAGTCCAGCAAACCCCACAGTACACTGCAGTTCCCGTGGTGTCAGCACTGCTTCAACCATCCCAAAGCCTGAAGACAGCAACTTGTTTTCATTTAATTTGTTCCCCCAGCCAGGGCTGTTACATTCTGAGTGAAATCCTGATCAAATTGCAGTCAGTGACAATAATTCCACTGACATTTTGGGGGCCAAGTAATCACCTTCTGTCTTCTCTCTTTATGTGTGGACCTTAGCAGATCACAGAAAGATGTCCTAAAAGTTATTCAGACTTGGCAGAAGTCTGCATCCATCTCTGCAGACTCTACATTTCCTTTAAGCAACTGCAAAGAGAAAAAAAAAAAAAGTTATGTTCATGATCATAAATTGTTCTAGCCAGAGTGTTTCCATGTCCCAGTAAACTTCAGGGTGTCACCAGGGAATACAAATTAAAACTGACTGCAACAGTTGGCTCTATATTTTGTTGTCAGAGAGCAGCATTCATTTTCCTCAGTGCCTGGTTTCTGTTGCATTTCTGCTTAAGAGAAAAAGAACAAAAGGAGGTAAGGAAGCAAATCAAGAGAGCATGGCATAAAAGCTAAAATATGCTAAAATTATACCTTCTTGTTGCCATGAAGTTCAATAACCCAAGGATAGTGAAAAATGAGATCAAAAATAGCAGAAATATATTGTTCTGTGAAGGGAAGAAAGAGGCCAGCAGGTAAAGGTAGTGGCCAGCGGAGTGCAAGCTTGTAATTGACCCACCAAACCTGAACTTTGTATTTTAATTCTCATCGTTGTACAAACTTCACTCAAAGCTGTTCTGAGATGTAGGACTAAGTCCTTCCCCAACATTACGCTGAAGAAAGACACTTGGACCATATCTTGCTTTCCAGCCAAAGCAGCTTCCTGGAATGCCTGCAGCACCAGCACCATGAGCCCTCACAGCGGCCTGCAGAAGTGTGCAGGCTTAGTGCTGCCCACAGAGGTCACCTCCAGCTAAACCCCCGGGATAACTCATGTTGCAAGACCCGCAGGTATTGCAGGCAGTCTCTCCTACCACATATGTCAGTGGCAAAACTGCTGTGGGCCCCAGTGAGCAGATCTGTGTCCTGCAGGAGACCAGCCTTGAGCTTGCTTAGGAGCAGGCCGCTCCCCGGCTGGGCTGGGGCTGTTTGAGCAAGCTCTGGGGCACTGGGTCCCCAGCTCCAGCCCTTGGCACAGAGTAGGTCCAAGGGAACTCTACAGGGAGTTCACATTAACAGTTTGGGTTCAGCTTCGGTTCTTGATAAACAATGGTTTGCACTGTTCTTGGCTCATGTTCGGGTGCAGTGGCTCAGTGCTTTTGACTTATGCTTCTCGGGCATCATCCACTGTCACACGGTTAATGGGAGTGATTATTTCAAATGGATGCTGGTAGAACATGCCAGTGCTTTCAAACATCATTGATCATGTGGCTCAGGTGCTTCTTCTGACTTGTATATTAAATGAGATTATGTTTGTTTTGGCTTGTTGTGTTTTCTGCCAGAATTCAAGCTATCTCCAATGAGCCTGTTTTAGCAACATTCTCCTTTTTGTTGTCTGCTTGGATGCGGTCTTGGTCTTATCCCATTGATTTCAGCTAGCTTTTTATTCACACCTTCTTATAGACACTGCTCTGCATAACCAACTCTTTATAACTTGGAATTTTATTCAAGAACATGAATAGTTAGGTCAGCAAATGGGAAAACTTTGTCTTAAACTAACTATCCCTCAGTCAGTTGTGGAAGAAAAGATTGCCTGAAATCAGCATTACAACAAATGGACAGGTGTCAGCTGCTTGTATGTGCTCCCTAGATTCTCATACGAAGGAAACATTGGAAGCTGCTCAAAAAAAAAAAAAAAAAAAAGAGAGAGACAGGGATTTATTTATTTATTTATTTTAATTGGGAACATCAAATGTCAACAGTATCCTGCTTACACAAATCTGATACAATTTATGGCCCAGTACTGTTATCCCTACCATCAGCTGCCATGGGAGCTGCCTGAACAATGAGTCTTTATTATGTGTGGAGCATTTCATACCATCTGTGTCCCAGAACACTTTACAGAGACAGATAAAACAGTCTCAGTAAATAACAGCAGAGAATAAATAAATTTAAAAGGTTTAGGCAAAGGAAAGCAGAAATAATTCAAACACTTAGTCAGACATGCAGCACAAAGCACGGCAGTAAATGATGCCATGTATTTCTTTTGAAAATACCAAGAAATTAGAGCAGCTTTTTCCATTTACTCTCTAAAATACTGACATGACTGCTCAAGAAAGCTAAAGAGAATTAGTGTCATAAACAAGCAGTCTGGAGTCGAAAAGAGGCATCCACACAGTGTTAAGCTTTCAGTTCAGGAGATCACCAATCCTGGTGTAACAAGATACTTAAACTGGTCCATGTGATTAGAGTTGTTCAACTGTAGAAAACTGGGCATGTATATAAAAAACTTACTGAACTGTGAAGATAATACTAAGGAAGCTGCATGTTAAGGGTAGAATTAATCTCACAGAACTTTAGTTCTGTTTAAAAGTTAGTTGTCCCATTTAAGCTACTTTTGTAGCCAGTTAAGAAAGACAGGTGAGATGGTTTGCCCTTCAGACATGCTCACTTCTCTCCACTAACTAGAATCAGAGCCCAGGTAATTAGTTTATTTTCAGTGTCTGACTTTAAGATGACTAAAACCCAGAGAAATAGTCACATGTTCACTTGTTCTACGTCTTTCACTGCAAGGTAGCTGTTTGGAAAATCTGTGGCTTAGAGAGCTTTCCTGTGGCTGTGTGTTCATACCAGGAGTTTTTATTACTTTATCTGAGAAATCTTGAATCCTAAAATGCTAAAATGCTAAAAGTCAGATTAGCATGAATATTGAAGTAGGATGTCACACTTCAAAAACTTGTGGTCGAACTCACAGCAGTTGCGCGTCAAGCCTGGAGCAATGAGAGACTGCAAATGTTTGTGACTTAATATTTCCACAGGTCATGTACTGAGTTATAATATCTAGGTTGCCCTCAAAAATGACAGAGTGCTGCTGTCTGTAGCAGGAACAGCTTGTTCCACCTGCAACAAGATCAGCCTTGTACAGAAGGTGGTCCAATATGCTACTTTGGGAGTGTCCTTGTACAACTGGTTTGTCTAATTCATATTGGCAGACAATCTGAATTCGGTGAATCATGAGATACACAAGATTTCATCAGCGAGACCGTTTGGATAGAACACAGGAACACTGGCATCCATGAGCTGTTTCAAAGAGCTGTTAGGGAGGAGAAATGTTCAGTGGCGAGTTAAACCACTTGGTTGCAAGTGCCTCTATTACACTGTATTGGTTTTGATCTGGAAGGGGCATGCATAAGGAAACAGGTTTTCTAGGGATGGAATATGAAATATCTGGCCCATTCTTAGAGCCCGCTTTACCTGGTTCTCAGACAGACACGTGCAGATTCTGCACTATGTTTTGCAGTTCTTGCTTTAGTAATTATAAAAGCCTCTCGTATACTGTAGACATATCTTCACTGTTTCAGGGATCTTAATAAGGACTGAATAGCAAAACACAAACATTATACTATGTCAGCATAAACAAAGCCACAGTTATATCAAAGGTCCTACAGGCATTGCTCATTTGTACTAACAATTCTTGCTTTGCAATCAAGCGGTACATGCCAAATTAATTATTTTAAGCACCTTCCACCACTTGGCACTTATTTTGGACTGCAAATGGGAAAGTGAGGAGAGGACCAAAGAGCAGCGAAAAGAAATTCCTTCACCATCAAATAAGCAAGGCATATGATAGAAGAGGATTTAGGAGACAAAAAGCCCTGAGGAGACTTTTGGAGGTCTCACTAGTTTGTTTAATGGGGAACCATCCAAAATTAAATGTCTGAGAAGCTGGAGGCTGAACAGCTTAAGGTACAGTGTGCACACAGAAACATTGCTGTATTAACTGCTGGAAGAAGCATAAATTATGCATTTCTGATATGTCTCTATAGGCCCTGTAACCTTTTTTGCCCCTTAGGGTGCTCGTTATCTGCAGGAGCAATTAACAGATAGTATCTAGCAGCTAGTGTGATTTCTTACCTTTAGAGTGATTTCAAATCAAATAAAAAGGAGGCTAATAGGGCCAAGGAGACCTGAGCTGTGAAGTTGTTTCTGATGTATGTTGGATAGAAATAATCAGTAAATTGAAGGTACATGCTGCCAGGAAACCTAGATTATGTCTAACTAGTTTTGCTTGCTGAATCTTTTATATTTCTGACAGATATTATTGTTACTGTGAGACAGTATGCAAGTGATACAAATAATGGAAAAAAACTTTCATTAAGTAATTCTGAAAGGACATGTTTAAATTGTCTTACTTCAGCAACTTCAAGCTGATTATTCAAAAGATCTGATTTTTGCACTACCAAATAATATTGAAGAAAAGAAAAAAAAATAAACACACACTTAGAACTGGTCATCTTAGAAAAAGAAGTTCTGATGACTAGAAATATGCTTAATTCATAAAACTGAGTGGAAATTTTTCAACATTTAAGATATTTGAATAGCTTAGGAAAAGGAAAAAAAAAGATCAAGTGAAAACTACAAAATTCTAAGATCAAATTTGTACAAAACTAATTATCCTATATCATCAAAAATCTAAATGAAATATTTCTTAGCTGAAAAAGCAGATTATTGAATATAAATCAATATAAATGTTGATACTTATTGAGCTCTCTAATACATGGTCCTCTAATATTATATGTGATACCCCATCATTTTTTTAGTGGTAATGTGCATTAGTTTCAATTCTTTCCTAGTGCATGAAAATCATACTGAATGCTACTGCCTTATATGCACTGAAATACATTGTAAAAGACACAATTTTAAAATAAATGTAAATAAATCATTTTATTTTGGGCCAAAAAACAAAACCAAAACCAACCAAACAAAAAAACACCAAACCCACAAATTTAAAATATATGCCAAAATGTTAATTACTGTCATATCACTTTAGCCCATTGTTGTGGTTTAATCCAGCAGGCAGCTCAGCACCACACAGCCTTCACTCACTCTCCCCGCAAAGTGGGAGAAAACTCTATTACAGCCAAAACCAGGACACCCATTTGAGCCATTATTCTCCAATGCCACTTTTTTACTATCTTTACCGTATAGTGAGTTTGCGAGTCAGATTTTTATAGATTCCTACACCATGCAGAACTTTCTGATTTCATTTAGGATCCAGGCAAAGTCAGAGATCTGGCTGCTGCAATCCTGAACAAAACTGAAGCTTTACATCTCAAGTTCTTGGTGCTGGGGATATTTTTCTCCTATGAACTTCAAAGTCTTGAACATTTGAAAAAAATATGCTTGCCAAAAGCCTTGATTTTATCATAGTTTTCTGATGATTTGTTAATGAACTACATCAAATTCAAGACTTTATATTTTATTATGTTTAAAATAAAAAAATAATTCATGTGTCTGGAAGTATCAACTCTTTGAAATAATTTAACTGCATTTGGGAATAGTATAAGAAACTGTCAGGGAAAAATCTTGGACTCATTCAGTTCACCAGGAGTTTGTCCTTGCTCACATTGTGGCCAGGATTTCACTTCCAGGAAAAGCAAAACCAGGTAAGAAAGGAGATGTGTAGAAACATGCTTTTATTTTTCTCAAAATAATTAAAATAGCTATTGATCCTTAAAAGTATGTTTAAATTATGATTAAAAGCACAGTTTCATCTTGCATACAGAAACAACAGCAGCTTTTTCTTCTTCTTCTTTTTTTTTCCTTTTTTATTTTTTATTTTTTATTTTTATGAGTCAAATGATACAGAGCTTTCATAAGCAGAAAAGGATGATATTCAGCTTCCAAGGAAGGGACATATTTTGGCTGACACAGCAGAGGCAGCCTGGTTAGCATTTAGGACAACAAAGACAGTCATCTAATTCTGGTTGTTGCTGTCCTCCTCTACAAGAGATAGAGAAAGTAGACCAGGAAAGAGGGCAGTCATAAGGTCACAACTTTGATCTTGGAGGATTTCAATTATTCAGATATTGATTAGGATGACAATTATACAAATGCTACAAAAGCTAGCTCCTCTGTACAAAAAGAGGAACACATTTGAAAAGGTTGCCCAGAATTGCTTTCTTTAACCATTTGTTGAGGTGACTGCATAATGAGAGCTTATTTTAAAAAGTGCCTTAATAGATGTGACAGCTGTGATAAATAAGCTGAGTTCAGGAAAAAGCGAAACCTTTCTAGAAGTGGTTAAAAATCTGCCTTGTGGTGTGGAAACACAACATTTGTTTCACCATCACAAGAATTTAAACTACTTCCAGAAACTCCTGTTAGGTTACAAATTGTTAGAGATGACCATACTCCTTCCCATGATATTGTCTCTCCCCTACATTAGCTCTGAATAGGTCTCTGTGCTCAACAAATTCCCTAAAAAGTTAGATCTGAATCAAGAACATACTACCAACACAAAGCCCCATGTATCTCCACGTGTGTGTGTATAAATACTTACTTATTCATCCACCTAATATTAGAAGGATTTTTTGGGGACTGATACCTTGCATTCTGCATTTGCATTCTGTCCAGGACAATGTGTGATTATGCAGTGCACCGAGATAAAGATTTTGATCTGGCTTTTTTGCCACTGTATGGACTTTCAGATTCCAAACTGGGTGATCCTGTGAAAAGTCCACCTGTGTAAAGTAATTCTGATTCTCGTTGTAGTTCCATAATCAGCTGGAACATCCTCAAAAATTGCCACAATGGCAGTTTAAATTTCCTGTGCAGTATAGATTTAAATACATTGTTCCATAGTCGGTGCCAAATAGGTCAGTAGAAGTGAAATCTTACTCAGTCGGAATATGATCCATCCCTACTATTGAACTGTTTACTCATCATACAGAGACAGCATTTCTTACCTACCGCAACAAAGGTTTTTCCAGGAGTTTCATTAAGCTAAGGACTGCTTCTGGGACAAAGATTCCAGACCACATTTACAATTAAGCCCTTATATTTTTCTAATGCTTCAACACAGGCTTAATTTATAATTTATCAGAGGATTTAATGCATTTTTATTTCTTCATTTTCAAGAACTGGAACGTGAAAACACTGGTATTGCCTTTAGCACCACTGTTTACCTAGCATCCTTGTGCTCCATTTTAGCCAAAGGTGATTCCTCTGCAATTAAAATGGGATTTCATCTATTTCCAGCCTCTTTCATGCCGCTCCTCCGACACAATCTGTAATGAGCAGTTGGTGTCCAGCTGGCCTAGTCGTGTCCAGAATCCTGAAATTCCAGCCTCTCCCTTAGCTCAGGGATGCTGCTTGTCAGCCGCTGCATGTGCATATTCAGCCTGGGAGGGAAATCCCTGCAGAGGCTAGAGGTCTCTGTAGCATCAGCTCTATTTCGAGGAGCTTTAAAAGGTGCAGATTATTTTAGAGCCCAAGAATCGCCTAAAAATACATTGCCTGTACGAGTCCAAAGTCGAAACAAGGGAGCTGTGAAGCATGATTTGCTGCTCCTGTAGGCCACAGCAATTTTTGTGTCAAACAACCAGCCTCCACGTGCCTGCTAGACGAAGCAGCCCAGAAAAACCCTTCCAGGTGCTTTATGCACTGTAGAGAGCAGGAAAAGGACTATTCACCTGGCAGATCCCATTTGTCTTTCACTGTCAAAATGTGCAGGAAATCCTTCATGCCTTGCTTAGGCTTCGGTAAGACAAACGAAGAGAGCAGGCACTAAAACGTACCCGGGCTGGGCTGCTCTGGGGCTGAAACTCCCCCAAAGCAGCATTGCAGTGCCATCTAGTGAGAGGCACCAGGGCTGGGAGCAGCTCGAGTACTAGAAGCTCGCCGTTCACAATTCTTGACCAGATCTGGCCCTGCTTTACCTGTGCAGCTCCAGCTCCAGGTTGCACAGCTGTAGGCATCCTGTGAGTAAGTTTTTAGGGAGTTCCCTTCAGGGGGAACAGTGCTTGGGCTGAACCTCCAGGGGGGATGGATGGTGGCCCAGCTCCTCGCCAACCTCTGCGATGCTGCAAAGCAGTGGAGTTATACATACCTCTGCCAAGTGCAGCTTTAGCTGTTCCACTGAATAGCCTGAAGGAGGGAGAGGAGGTGTGGATGGCTCGAGCAGTTCAAAGCAGAGACTTCAGCGTTTTAAACACTTCAGAGAGATCCCAGGAAAGGGAGGCTTGTTCTTGCAGGAAGAGATTTCGAAGCCTTATGGTGGCTTCTGTGAGAAAAGCTGAGGGCTGAAAAGATGCTGCTGTGGATATGATCTAGAGATTGCAAATCCAAAAAAAAAAAAAAAATCAAATGGGAATTCAGGTCAAACTTTATCCTTCACATCTATGATAGTAAATACACTACCAGATACCAGCATTGAGAGCAGTAAAAACAGACAGGTGAAAGCGATGCTGAAAGCAACTGGATGCAGAGAATAACAAGCAGGAGGCTACAGCAAAGGAGTGCTCATATCTGCTTGCAGAGGTCGGGCTGCTTGCTCATCCCTGCTGGCTGCCTTAGCTTGCTTGCTGGGGCTGTTAATGCATGGTGTGCCTTTAATGCAGTCCCAAACTGCTAAAAGAAATCACAGCAAGGCAGATTTGTTATATTTCTTGGCAAAAACAACTCCACAAATAACAAATAGTCAAGGCATCAAAATTCATATCCATTTTTAGGAAAAGATATGCACACATTTATTACCAGTTTTAAATTCTTTATAATATCAAATGTAGCTACATCCAAATCCAGAGGGAGTCCCCTGCAGAAAAAAGGGAAATATATTGCATCAGTATTTCATTACACAGTCCACTGATCACAAAACACATCCACTCAAGGCTTACCCCAGAGTCCCTATGCAACACGCTTCTCACTCTGAACAAATGCAAGCTCCAGAGTCTCAGAAAAGGGAGTTTAAACCACAGTCTTTCATTGTAGCATCTTGTGCCCTGTAGATAATTAACACACTTCACAAACCTCTGGTTAAAATTTTGTTTTGTTTTTTGTTGTTTTAATCTTGCTTTGTCACCGAACGTGTACATACTGCAAAAATGAAAATACATTCATTGAGTTAATGATTTTGTGGACTGACATTCAGTATCTCCTGTATTTTCTGCCTTCCCTAATAACTGCCTCAGCTATTGTCTGCCATATTTACTCATTTTGGAATATAGGAACCTCCAGCTTCTGTGTAACAAGCTGAGAGTAACGTGTCTAGGAGCAAGCTGGCCGGGTATCACCTCAGCCCCAGAGGTATCATCTGGCCTATTCAAACTTCTTTATATTCCCTTTATGGTGGTTATATGGGGAAAAGGAGTTGAGGAGGCAAGACTCAAGCAAGTTAAATTCTCTAAAAAATGCCCATTTAATGCATCAAGGTGGTGGTTCCTGAAATGGGCATGAGAAAACAAATATTTTTCCTGCTTCCAAATATGACAGATTTAGTAAGTTAAGAGATCATGATGCTTACCTTAATGGACAGAGTGACATACAAAGTCTGATCTCTGCACTCTGTGCAAAGTAGGTATTAAATGTGATTAGACCCAAAAGGTATTTTTCAAATACCCACTTTACACAGCCATAAACCACTTCAAGAGGTGGAAAGCAATGAGAAATCAAGCTCCCAGTGATGAAGAGAGCAGTGGTATGCAGGGACACTATGCTATTCAGTGACAAAGTGGTTACAGTGTAATGCAAATTGTTCACTTTAACATTGAAGCTGCCTGAAATGCTCTCACTCCTGGTTGCATAACAAACCCAAACTCAGATACTGATTGCTTTCCAGACTCAAGCACCATTCAGCTAAAACATCACTATTGTTCAGACTTTTGAGAAATTTGGAGCAGTTTATGCTGTTAAAACAAGATTCTAGTTTCTTGGTTTGATTCAAACTGTATGAATTTAGAACTGAGCAGAACATTTGTGTCAAAAAAGTTAATAGATGAAAGCATCCTGTTTTCTTCTCACAGATGTTCTACTACAGTTGCAGTTTCAACAGTGTGTCTTTCATGATATGTTGTCTCCTGAAGCTGAAATTTGGAGTGTAACTTTGAGAACATAAAGATGAGAAATTGGAATCAGAGACTGTACCATAACAGTCCTTATGGGAAATTTCTACAGAGCTGAATAGCATTTAAGTAAGCAGGGTTCTGTCAAGGTGCGTGTAGGAATATGTAACTTTCTTCATTTTTCTTTAATTAGTATTTTGCATTGAGGTAGTATTTATAAATAGTTGTTAACTTTCTCAAATTGTACTATGCATTATCCAAGCATACACTGAAAGTGAAAGGGAAAATAAAGAGTCTGGTTGCTATCAGTGAAGGTAAAAAACAGGTTCATAACCAGTCAGCTGCCTTGCCCATCTAATGGGGATGAGATTTACGGAAGAACAAAAAAGAGTTCCGTTCTGAATCTGGGTATTTTACTGAAGTTCTTTCTGTGAGTGAAAGAGACCGGAGAAAGAAAGACTATAAAAGAGCGTCAAAAGACGTGGGTTGGTGGACAATGGAGAGCTGTATTTTTGGCAAAGCAGAGGCAGAGAGAGGAACAGAAGACAGTAGATGAGCTAATCATGATGACAGTTACAAGGAGGAATGTTGACAGGTCTTGCCCTTAACTAGAGGGTAAGCTCACTGGGGTGTGGAGCAGGATACTTTAGTTTTGTAGGTGATCTGTTTGGGACCTGAAGTTAATATAAGTAATAATTACACTGGCTTCCTGAAAAGGACTGCAAACCATATTACTGTCTGCTCTCTTGTCTGATGGTTACATCTGGCTAGCACCGCAGGCCCGTTGGCCACAGCTTAATAAGATCTGGATAAAGGAACAAAAGTGAAGAGCCACTTAGAGACTCAACACTGTGAGAGCTGAAGAGCTCGGTGCACACTAAGTGCCTTGGAGTGCCTTCCCTATGGCTCGAGTACTGGCACAAGGGCAGCTCTCCCAGTTTTCCACTGTTTTATTCAGCCTCGACAGGCTTAGGTTTCCCCTGGTCTTACCTTAGTAACACAAAAACACTTCTTTGTAAGCAAAAGCTGAAGACATCATCCCTATCCAGACACCTGCAGAGCAGAAGCTGTTGCTACATAACAAATGTGTCACAAATGTGAAGCTATTTCTTCACCTAACTGGCAGCAAGGTTTGTAGCAAGTGTCCATCCTTCTCTTTGCATTCCTAATCTTCCCTTTGTGGTACTCGTGTGTGTGCATCACAGTATAAGGCAGCTGTAAGCCTAACAAGAGGCACTCCTCTGCACTTTCTTTATGCGAAGCCCTGCTGGCCTGCACACAGGAGAGGACAGGACCAGGAAATGCCTCACGACTTGTCATCCACCTAAAACAGCAGGCTGGGATGCACCACCCTGGTCTCTTACAACTGATGCACAGCCTAGTGCCCTCTATCCCCTTTCACTCGATCACTTACTAAACTTGTACAGGAGGTGCTGGTGCTATGAGGAAGACAAGCTGGGAGCAGTTTTTTGCACTAAATATGGGCTAAACAGGGGTGACATGCAAAAGTGTGCATCATGGATGGTGTGTGGGGTAAAATGCCAGATGACTGGGGAAGGGTTAGAAAAGACGAATGGAGGAGGGCCACCACATTTGAGTGTGATATGCAAAGCACTGAGAAGCTGCAGGTCATGCTCAGTAATGAGAAAAAAACAGAATCTGAACTGGAAACATGTATGGACTAGAATCATGCATGCACCTGGGGAGAAAGTCAGAAGATGTGATCACTGAAATGACTAAAACATCACCGTATTTTTTGTATTATTATTGTTTGTTTGTTTGTTTTTTGAGAGCCGGAGTCTGACAAATACCAATCAACAGAAAGCAACAGTAAAGGCTGGGAAGCAGGAGATCAATGGGACAGAAACATTAAAGATTAGCTTTAAGCTGTCATGGTGACAATGAAGCAAATGACAGAAGAGAACTTAAGAGGAAGAAAACCCTAAGGAGATTTTTGAAGGTTTTGCACAATGTAATGGTAAGCCATCCAAAATGAAAGGCCTGAAAAGCTGGAGGCTGATCAGAGGAAGGCAGACTGTACACATAGAGAGAAAGAGATCTGTTCAGTACAAGACCAAGCAGTACAGCTCTTCAGCTGCAGCTGACCCAGCTCTGTTGAGACCAGGCACCTTCTTACAAAGCCAACAGAAAACGCATCTGGGCACTGACAGGAGGATGAACCACTGCTGGCCAAAGACCTTCATTTCATTCCTTGTAACTGGGCTCAAGCAACCTATGCTGAACCACTGGATTTACCATCTACATGGTGGTAAAGGACCCCTACTGACGTTTATGCAAATAGAGTTAAAACTCCTTCCATGAAGTGGAAAGAAATGTCTGAATATGAGTCAGGCAGAGACGGGGACTTTGCCAGTGCTAGTACTTGTTGCAGTATCATTGGAACAGGTTGCCCAGGGAGATGGTGGAGTCACCATCCCTGAGGGTGTTTAAGGAGAGGCTGGTTGTCACACTTAGGGACATGGTTTGTGGGTGACATTGGTGGTAGGGGGACAGTTGGACCAGATGATCTTGGAGGTCTTTTCCAACCTTAATGATTCCACGATTCTAAGATTATGTTACAGTGCACCAAGCAGGAGAAGAGGAAAGAATGCCGAACTGAGCAAAGGAACATCAAATCTAGCTATGTAGAAGTAAGCATGAATTTCTTACTAGTTTTGTAAATAAAAGTTTATAGGTTTGGTTGCCTTGAATAAATGGGTGCAAAACCAAATAAAAAACATAGGTCTGAAATTCCTTCTCAGAACGGTTAGGAGAAGAAATAAACAGCAAATGACAGAATCAGAGGCCAACTGAGGTTGGAGGGGACCTCTGGCAATCATCTAGTCCAAACATCTCACTCAAAGCAGAGCCATCAACCTAGAGCTAGTTGCCCAGGACCGAGTGAAATGAATCAATTTCATTATTAATTTTGGTACTAAAAGAGGATGCTTCAGCAGACTATTTACTGTTATAATGACTGTCATACAGTGCCTGGGAATCTGTGCAATGTGACATTTTTACAATTTTTCCATGCAATTTTTCAGGAATTGAAAAATGAATGATGTGCTCCTAAACACTGCAGCTTGTTTAAAAAAAATAAATCATAGGTCATGATGATCTTGTTTTAGATTAATAGAGAAAAATGATTTATTTTTCTAAAGTTTTTAACTTTCCTTATCATTTGCAAACAATGCCCGTTTGTTCTACCACAGCTTGGGCAACTGCAGCATCCTGGCATGGTAGTTTTACCCAGCTGGGCAGCTGAACTCCACTACAAACACACTCTCACTCCCCCTCCTCAAAGGGAAAGGGAGAGAAAATACAATGAAAAGGGTCTCACAGGTTGAGATAAGGACGGGGAGATCACTCAACAGTTACTGTCACGGGCAAAACAGACTCAACATAGGGAGATTAATATAATTTATTGCCTATTAGTAACAAGCTGGAGCTGTACAAAACTAAAAGCAAAACAAAAACACCTTCCCCCAACCCACTCTCTTCTACCTCCTCCCACGGAGCAGCGCAGGGGAATGGGGAATGGGGGTTGCTGTCAGTCCCTGATGCTTTGATTCCAAAGTGTCTTTCCTCCTTCTGAACTGACCTTGGGGTCTGCAGGGCTGGTTCTCACTCCTTGTTCTCCCAGCTGCTGTTGCACAGCAGGGTTTTTGTTGTTGTTGATTTTGTTTTTGTTTGTTAGTTTTTGTGTTTTTTGTTTTTTTGTTTGTTTTTCCATTTCTTATATCTGGTCCCACAGAGGCAAAATACCATCGCTTATTGTATCAGCTGTGGCCCTTTGCAGCCAGCTGGAGCTGGCTCTGATCTTACATGGAGCAGCTGCTGTGATCTGCTCACAGAGACCACCCCTGCGGCCCCTCAGCTACCAAAGCCTTGCTGCATAAACACACTACACCTGGATAGGGGCAGCACTCCATTCTGATTCCAGAAATCATTACCAGAATGGGACTTTATAAATTGAAAATAATTTTAATAGAATCACTGTAGATTAAAGACAGAATTGAGCAAAAGGCATAGTACATACAAACTTAATTTCATGAAGATTATTAAAAGATAAAGACACTATGTTCAGTCCAATAAATACATTCATTTTGAGAAGTAAAATTTTCAGATAAGGAAAAATATTCATTTTCTCTGTTTTATTTCTTAGCCTTTATTACAAGTAACAACTGGAGAGAAAATTTATCTCTGCCTTCAGGTATCCAAGGGTTTTAATCTCTGTTGGAAAAAAGAAATTTCTGATGGGTCACAATTTTTTTCTGTGCAGTCTCCAAAATAACTTGGCTATGTTGATTAGCGTTGCTATCATAAAGGTAAAAGGTTAGTTAGGAAATGTAGCTTTTCTGAGGTGTATGCTTATTTTACATTTAGGCATATAATTGGATAGTTATATTACAATATTAAACTGTGCAGTCAAGTTGGTCATTAAATCATCTTTCTCCTTATTTTTCCTTTCTATTAACAGAAGAGTATTTCAAATAGATCTTCAATGTTTCTGTGCATGACAGAAAAATATTCATAACACATTTCTTCAACTTTGGTAGAAGTTTTACATGACTGTGATAAAATCCTACCATTATGGGTTGGCCCCAGCCAGCAGCCAAGCACCCACACAACCTCTTGCTCATTCTCCCTTTTCCCCAGGTAGATGGGGGACAGAATAGGAAGGGGAATAAAAAAAAAAGAGAGAGAGAGAGAGAGAGAGAGAGAAAACTCCTAGGTTGAGATAAAGATAGCTTAATAACTGAAGGAAAGAGAAAAAATATATATAGTGAAGCAAAGGCAATCACCCACCAGCTCCCATGAGCAGACTGCTACCCAGCCAATCTCTGAGCAATGGCCACCTTGTAAGCCCAACCCCACACCTCCTTTTTTTAATGCCATTGATTTTGCTTAACTTTTTATAAGTTCATTTTTAGAGTGAAGCTGGCAACTTCATATTTGTCTATGAGCATCTTGAGTTCAATGTTCAACAATAAGTAGACCTCAATGCATTTAAGTGGCTTCCCTGTCCATAGCTTTAAGGCTGCTTTGTTGTATTTTGCTTATGTGGGAAGCTGCCTTGCTACCTCAGTGCATCACCACAGCAATTAACCTGAACAGAATGCTGTCCAAATAATGCTTTTTCATGTTCGTTCATTGGTTCAGATTTCTGTGGTCCTCCATATTAATGTTTCTGTATTTCCGTCTTCTTTTGTCAGTTTTCCCATTCTCCACATGTATATCTTTATCTATATCGATCTATATCTATATCATCTATATCTATATCTATATATACCTATCTAGTTAGCTATCTATATCAGTATATCTTTGTGTACCCACATACAGGAAACAGGGCCAGGGTGTGGTGTACTTGGCATAAAATGTCCCCCCAGACCACCAGTGCTCTCCCAGGCAAAGGCTTGACATACCTGTGAAGTTAGTACAGAACCAGGGTCTATTTCCAGAGGGCAGTTTGGATGAGACTGCAGAAAGGAGACTTTAGACATAGGAGTGCATGCAACTGTTGGCCTATTTTATTCAACAGTCTAGACATATTTCTGCACCATATCAAGGTATTTTCTTCTACTTCATTGCCTTCCATCCACCACCATTCTTGCTGTCCATTTTCTTGCCCCTTTGCATCACTCACTCTTGTCTTCTTACAGTTATATTGTGTAACCCCCAAATAAATCTTCTCTAAGGGCCTTCTGTCTCCCTGGAAACAGTGGGAACTGATGCTCGTTTTACTAGGGCAGCAGCATGCACAGCAAGCAATGCCCACGTCTTACCTCCTTTGAGCGGGGACTATTCCAGAAAAAGAGAAATTTTGCAAAACTGAAATAGGGATATTCTCTGAAACTAAACTGGACAGATTAAATATATATCATGATAAGATCAGAGCATGAAGATGCTGCTATTCCAGGGTCATTTGCCAGCAGGTGCCAATATGTAAGGTAGCAGCTCGTCTCATCACCCTGATACCCAGACACACCTCATAGGAGGGAAGGAATGTGACATTCCTTCAGATCCCATGCAGTGAACTGTCCCCTCTCTCCGCAGCTGCTTGCATATGATATCAGCTAGAAGAAAAATAAGGGGAAATGGCAACAGGCAGGTCCATACTGACACACATAGGTGCTGTCATGGAGCTTGCACAGAACTCTCAAATTTCTGTGTAGGGTCAGTATGTTCGGGCAGTTGGCTGATCCCGGTGGGTTAATTGCCTGTGGGGGACAACAGAGACACTGAGGCGTCGTTTCCTCCTTGGGACAGGATTAGAGGGATGGGGACAAGGGTGCAGTGGTGCCAGAGGCCAGGAGAGGGAGTCGGAACCCATGTGAAGGAAAGGGAGCAGGAAAAAAACCCTCCACACCTGCTTCCTTGGTGGTGGGATTGATGGGTGCTCTCCAGAAGCCACATCAGGGGTGGCCACATGATGAGGAGGAGGAAGCCAAACCCGTGCTTGACCAGCCGCATGGTGCTCTCCCTGGGGCCGGCAGGAACTCTGGCTGCCGGTAGCATAGCCTACCCAAAATGCTTCCCGCAAGGAAAGAGCCTCCCTGCCCAGGACGTTGTATCCTTGCCTATCAGCTCAGGTCGGCAGCTTGCTGCCTGAGATGGCGCATGCTGAAATGAGAAACGTTTGATAAGTGAGTTTTCAGTGGTATCATCAAGCAGGCAGCAGCAAGTGGATTTTACACTTGGATTGTGAATTATTGTGACCATTTTGTGAAGTGTTTTGTGGACAATCAGATATGGTCGTTTCTGTTTATGTGCATGTGTGTGAAACCGTGTGTATATACCTACTGGATTTTTCAACCTATAAATAGTTTATCCATGTCTATATTTTATATAGGTACATGTGATTAATTATACAAATAACTAAATATATTTTTATCCAGTCTTGTGATTCCCAAAACATGCACCCTCCTGCAGACTGTAATCAAAATGTCATCCACTTTTCCCACCTTTATAATGTGAAAATGGTGCAGACTGTGGATGTGTGTAACTTTTAAACTGCACTTCCTTACTGCTGTGTACTCTAGCTATGAAATAATGTTTAAACACTTTCAGGCTTCAGTATAATATAAATGATGTGATAACTTTTGAAAAATCAGACCAAGATGAATCAAAGAGGAACTTATTTGTTTATTTGTTTTGGTTTTGGTGTAAAACTGAACTGGCCTTGATAGGCTGATTTTTAAGTGTTTAAAGTGAGTTGAAGCCTGTTTTTCAAGTTTCTAACTTGTTTTTCAATATAGGTAGCATGTGTTATTATTTATTTATTTATTTATTTTGTGGGGTTTGTTTTGTTTTGTTTTGTTTTGTTTTCAAATTTATTTCAAGCCTTGAAAAGTTCATGCATTGATGTCTGATAATATTTTCTCTCCTTTATTCCTCCTATCATTCTCCTTCTTGAACCCTGAGAGGAACTGTCTAGGAAGATCTCTTCTCAGAAAGAGCAGTCAGGCATTGGAATGGGTTGCCCAGGGACGTGGTGGTGTCACCGTCCCTGGGGGTGTTCAAGGAAAGGTTGGACGTGGTGCTTAGGGACATGGTTTGGTGGGTGATATTGGCGGTAGGGGGATGGTTGGACCAGATGGTTTGAAGGACTTTTCCAACCTTAACGATTCTAAGTATCCTTACTCTTTTTCCTGATATCAACACATAGGTCCCTTTGAAACTAAGAGCAGATTAAAAATCAACTTTACTGGTGCCTGGGTGAGGGTAGAAGAGAGAACCAAAGTGAAAACAGTCACTTCCAATGTGAGAAATAACTGTTTCATCATCTTTGTCTCTGAAGAGAAGGCCTGGGGGGTTCTCATCAAAGTCTATTAATACCTGAAGGGAGGGTGCAAAGAGGACAGAACCAGGCTCTGTTCAGTGGTGCCCAGTGGCAGGACAAGAGGCAATGGGCACAAGCTGTGCCAACACAGGAGGCACCCTCTGAACATCAGGAAGCACTGCTGTGCTGTGTGGGTGACGGAGCACTGGCATAGGTTGCCCAGAGAGGTTGTGGAGTCTCCCTTCCTGGAGACATCCAAAAGCCACCTGGACAGGGCCCTGAGCAGCCTGCTCTGGGTGCCCTGCTTGAGCAAGGGTCAGGCCAGATGTCCTCCAGAGGTTTCTTCCCACCTCAACCACTCCGTGATTCTACCCTGCCATAGACTCCATGCAAGACAGTCATCACCTTGCTGCCACAAATATTTCCCAACTACTTGCATCATACCAGCACTGACGATACAAGATTTACCTCACTTCAGTCAGCCTTGTGACAGCACCGTGGGTTGTTAGCCGGCTTTGTCCCAGCAGCAAGTGGGTGCTGTGGGCAGCTCAGCATGGGGCAACTGCCCCGGGAGCGCCTGCTGCCTCCACAGCTCAGCAAGGACTGGTCTGAACATAGCTGGAATGTTTTAGTAGACTTGTTAAAATGTAAAATTACACTGTTTCATTGTAGGAGATAAAAAAATAATGATACTGAACACCATGTTTAATATTTACTGAATGGCCCCAATCAAAATCAGATCTTTTCCAGGCAGACTGGGAAGTCATGGATTAAAGCAGGTAATAATTCTTTCAAGCATGCCCACCCCACCTAAACACACAAAAAAATAACCATCAGCTGAAGACTGGGTGCACAGAAACAGGCTTGGGATGCTCCTGGACTTCACAGTAGTCAAGTGAGGTGGCATTTGTGTGTGTTAGTGTCTTATTTTTAATTCATGTACCTTAAGCTTAGGAGAAATGTATTGCATCAGGCTGAATGTCAGCCTCAGAGCAATGCCTTGCTGTGGGATTTTCCAAGGTTTCTATGACTTCATTTTTTGTGCTCCAGGAATGACAAATAATTCCTCATCCCACACCTTCCCCTCACACAGCAGGCATGAGAATCAAGTGGATGAAATTCCTATATTTTGGTAGCATCTGACCCACCTTGACAGCTTATGTTGGGTCACCTTTGAAAAGCAGTGACAACAAAGTCTCTAGGAGAATGAAGTACTTAGGATTTTCTCTTAACCTTTTTTATCTTTTTTTTTTTTTTTTTTTTTTTTTAATCTTGGTTCCATTGTCTACTGTATCCCCTGGTGCCAACATCAAAACAAACCAACCAACCAACCAAACAAACAAAAAAAGTCACCCCAAGAAGGGGCTTTCTCAGTTGAAAACACGTATTAAATGTTCTGTGATTATGATGAATTGTGGAGCTGAGATCAGACAAGTGTGCACATAATGTTTCCATTATTTAGTCCTCTTTAAATTAAAGCTTGATGAGAATCAATGTCAGTGTCCTTGCCCTTGTGAGAAGAAAGGCAATACTTCACCCAGAAGTATGAAAGTGGTCGATACTTCTAAATGGAAATAGTTAGAGATGTAGTATGTATGTATGAAATACTAAACCTACGGCAAGGGCACAAAGTGCCCACCTGCTGTCTGAACATGGATAAAGATATGTGATTTTGACCCCTGTTCCTTTATTGCAAACATGTAAGAGACTTTCATGGGAAGGCAGAGCTGAACTGGCTTTACTGTCCAAAAATGACAGAGTGAGAATGAGCAAAGTATGTTTGTAGCAGAAAGCAAAACCAAGAAAGAGATAATTACATTAATTTATCTTTCCCTATTAAATTCAACTTTCATATTTTTTTCTTAATGGACTAATCTCTGCAATTTGCCAGATTTTGAGCTGGTATTTTTTAATACCATGATGCAATGGATTCTGTTCCTCTCAGTATGCCTGCTTCAAAAAAATTTGCCAAGTAGATTTGAATCTTCTTTTAATGCAAATACTTCACTTTCAGCTGGATACAGAAGTATCCCTATATGATGTTATGTTTCACTTGAAAATACATTTTCTAGATTCATTTGCTTAGGTTTGTAGAGAATAGAGAAAAGTAAACCTCACACTTCTGCCTGTATTGTTATTAACATTCTAATTGTTCTGTTAAGTTGAAAAACACTTTATAAAGTTATGAGTTATAAATGTTTTAAGCTCCCAATGAGTTATGGCATTTTAAAAAGAGGTTATGAGGATTTCATTAAATAAATATTAATAACAATAATTGTTCCTATGGTATTGCACAAAATAAAAATTGCTGTATATTCTGGAAGGAAGTTCAAAGGCATTTTGCAAGAACTTAGCACAAAAGGTATCGTAAAGCTGCTACTTGATGCACTTTCCATCCTATTATACAATAAAGCACTTTGTTCTGGATTTGTCTTAGGAGATGCAGTAAACTATTCAATAAACTTGCCACATTTTGTTTTATGAAACAGAATTTCGTCTCCAAAAAGTATGCTATGCAGATCAGGCTGGACTTTGTACGGCCTGCAATGGCTATTAATATTAATCTTTGCTTTTCATATTTTCAATTTTCTAATAAAACTGAGAAATTATGGCCATTTTCCATTTATATTCCATGATATTCCATAGAATTAGACATTGAAACAAAGGTAGTTTAGGTATTTTTGTTAAATTTATATGGATACTACAAATAATCAGATATCAAATTCTAGCCCTGTGACGTGACCTCTGTTCTTATACATTCATCTCTCCTCTTGGTATGCTTTATTTTTTATTTATTTCTTTTTCTGCTTTCCTTCTTGTCTCTTCTCCATCTTTTATTTCTGCTTCCTGTGTCTCTCCTCCCTCTTCCTTCCTCTACTTCTTCATCTTTCCTCCTTCATCATTTTTCTTTTTCCACTCTATCATCTCGTTTGTTCTTTATTTTCCTTCTGCGTTCTCCATGGCATTCCTTTTCTTTCCCTGTTTCCTCAATTTTCCTTTCCTAAGTTCTCTTTTTCTTTTTTCTTCTCATACAAGGCTAGATTACAGGAGGATAACAGTCTGATGGATATCAGCATCTTTCACAGTGGTTCCGTTCCATTGGCAAATACTGCCCAAGAGGGTAAATGCTGATAACCACATTTGTACATAGATAATGTGTTAAGGAATAACACCAGTACAAGGTTAGATTGTAATTTGTGGCTCACAGGCAGATAAAAAACAGGTTCTCTGACCTAGTAACCTTCTAATTTAGCATCAAAAGACAATGAAAGATAAGCTTAGAAAGGCATAGGGCATGCTGTCCATAATATGTGGGTTTTCTTTTTGATTCCATCACAGTTTTAACATGTGATTCTGGGCAAGACAGACAATTTCAATGTACGTGTTTCATCATCTGAATAGGTGAGGATCACATGCCTGCCTTACAAAATGTTGTGAAAGGAACACGGGTAATCTATGCCTCAAGTATTATGGGAGAGTCTGTCAGGATTGTGAAGTATTGATATTTATTTTTCTCCTACATCCACCACTGTATCCATCTCTCAATGTACAATATACATAAGTGCATAACTGACCGATTATTTCCTAATATATCCATGCTAGTCACGTGTACTGCAATCACTCAGCACCAGTGTATCTCTTAACAACAGCCTCATTGACTGTGATTTCTGATAATAACTGCTGCATAATACAAACCTCTCCACACCCTTATAACCGGTTCTGGCCTCTCTAAGAGATTCTTAAATATTTGACTGTCTGCACTGTTGAGACAACTAATTTATGCAATACAGTAACAAAAACTCTGAAATAGAGTAGGTTTCACTTGTGGTAAACCTCTCAAGCTCTGATATATTTGCATACTCATAGACATAAATACACAAAAATATAGACGTTATAGAGGCAGAGAGACAAACACCAATTCTAGTAGCTGCTTAACCAGTAGTTGTTAAAGTACAGAGTGTGATACTAGAGTATTCTTTCTTCATGTGGGCTGAAAGCTGAAAGCATAGTGTTTCGTTTGCTGATATAACATGTCCCGACTGCTTAATCCTGGGGATAACTAACACACTTTAATCTATCTTTGGTCAGTAGCAGAGACAGTTTAAGCACCCCCTTGCTATTGCAAATCATATAGTCCCTGGGAAGGAAGGACCTCTGCTGGAGGCAGAAGCAGAAGCATGATCACAGCAGTCTGCTCAGGGCTTTTTCCAGTCAGGTCTTGAAAATCTCTAAGGACAGGGGGCTGTACAACTGCTCTGGGCAGCCTGTGCCACTGCCTCACTGTCCTCATGGGGAAAGTGTTTTGTTACATTCAGTCTGAACCTCCCTTGTTTCAACTTAAATCCATTTCTTCTCTTCCTCCCACTTTGAACCTTTGCGAAGACCCTGGCACTGTCACTTCCTTCAAGTGACTGACAAAGATATACCCTGTGACAGGCGTCTGCAACCACAGGGGTCCCTGTGATGCCCTGCTCTCACCAGCTTCCAGGCAGAGAACAACCCATTAGCCATCATCCTCTCAGCCCAACCAACCAATTTCTTTACCCACCCAGTTTTCCACTACTCCAGCCTCTAACATTCTGTCTTGAGTACAAGTGTGCTGTTGGACAAAGAGCTGAAAGCCTTGTAGAATCAAAGTATATGACATCCATTGTTCTCCCTGGTCCAATAACCTTGTCACTTTAGCATAGGAGGCAATCAAGGTTAGGCATGATTTACCCTTGGTCAATCCACATTGACTGTTCCCAACCATATTTTTCTCCATATGTCCCAAGATGTGCCCAAATGTGCTCCAAAAGTGGTCACACCACAGTTCAGTATAAAATAAAAAAAAAATAAAAAAAGCCACTATGTGTTTGTGGAGAACTGATTCTACTGAAAAATAACCTGGACAAAAATAGTTTTATTTTGTGCTGGATGATGTCTGCTGTGATCCAGTTTGCTGCAGGGCTGTGTTTTCACATGTGTCATGAGTATAGCGGGGGAGGTGTGGAGATGGGAACCAGTTCAGGGCAGGAAGGGTGGTGACTGATTAAACCAGTCTAAGTGTCTCCACTGATGAATATATTAAATGTTAATTCTTGAAATCCCTTAAATCGCATGTAAATGCATATGAAGATTGCTTGTCATGTCTTTGTAGAAGTTTACTGCAGCTTCCTACACAAACTGGTTGCGCATTCAAAGTGTAGATGACATGTTTACAACAAATAATTTGTCCCTGGACTGTTTAGTGCATGTAGTTACAGTAAATAAAGTAGGATTTGTATTTTGTTAATCTCTTGGTCTTTGCCGTACTCTGCATTCATGTGGTAGGTTACAGTCTCTTCTCAAGTGAAAATGGAATGTAAACAGAGAAAGCTTGGAGGAAAAGGTTATTAGGGCTTTTAAAGGAAGCCCACCAAACAACTGTGAAATATGTACAAATTTCCAGTGCCTTAATGATTACACTTTTTATAACTGCAAAAGCATATGTGTTTCCATGCACCAACCTTAATAAAAGCCAAAAACAGAACCCTGCCAAAATAAATAAATAATTAAATAAATGAATAAATAAATCTGTCTTATATAGCAAATTAAAAGTTTTAAATTAAGGAATTAAAAAGATTAAAAGATCTGCCATGCTTACTTTATGCTTCTAAAGTGTGTTTACTACTTACTTTATGCTTCCAAGAAACAATGACTTAGAAGTTTTTTTGAGCATTCTCTGATTTTGAACAACTGTTTCAGCTATTTTTTGAAGGTTGTCCCTTCAAACTTGTCCCAAATTAAATTGTTTTCTTTAGAGAACTAGTGGGCTTTATAGCACTTTTGGTAGTCTAAAATCCTAAGTATAGAAATTAAGGCAGAGGTTACAAAAGAACAGTGGACAAAAACAGTGCAACACTTTCTCTTTAAGTCTTAGTTGAGAAATCCGGGTGTCCCATTTGCCTCCACATGAAACATAAGCTCCAAAAGGGATTTGACACAGTTAAATGGTACAGTTGAGTTCACTCTGCTAGTCAATGTGAATTCTATGTGAAGAAACAAAGATGGTGTGTTCCGATTGTAAACTTAATACTGGCCCATTTCAATTCCTGATTCTGTTTGAGCAAGTCCCATTGAACCAACCTCCTTGTTATGTGATAGTACTCTATTGCACTACCCATACCCTTATGGTTCACGTGCTTCCAGCTCATATGTTAATAAACTAGTCAAGTCACTAATTTCAACAGCTTTGACATCATCTCCAAACTGCAATCCTACAGGCCTGAACCTGTTGTTTTTTCAGCAACGTCTGTGTTCCTCCCAGGGTGGGGGTGGTTATAATCACGTATTCCCACCTCTATCGTACTGCTGCTAGTTTATTCTCTTTCCTACATGTTTGTATAAGAGCAGAGATGCAAGGGTGCTAGATGTGGTAGAAGATACTTTCCAGCTCAGAATAATTGTGACACATCTGCTAATAAATGCACACTTGGCACCTGCACATTTTTTGCCTGCCCTATCTCAATGCCATTTTCTATTCCTGACTCCTGCTCCATAATTCACCAGCTTCTGTTGTTAACTGATGTTTTCCATGTGTTGTTTTACCAAGAAAATTCAATTTTCTAAATTGTAATGTATAAGGTATTTAATGCCTTAATTTTTGTAACCTCTTACTTCACTTTGTAGATCAGATCCTTTTTTTGCTGAATGTTTCATCAGTCATCTCTAAGCAGAAAAAAAAAAAAAGGTTAAAAAAATTGAACTACTAAATAATATTCAGTAGTCTATATAGAAATATAATGGAGGTTCTGTCATAGGAACATAAGGCACTGCATTTGATCAAACTAAAGGTTCTGCTAGACCAATAAATTATTTCTGACAGTAGCCAGTAGGAGAGATATTTAGGCAAGTGTGTAGGAAATATGGCTCCCACCTCTTGCCATGAAGTTTTTTCTGTTGCACAGCAGGAGTATGAGAAACAGCAATCATAAATTGAAACAGGAGATATTCTGACTGTATATACAGGGGGAAAAAAAATCACCAAGAAGAGAATTAATCATGAAACAGGTTGTCCAGAGAGGATGAGAACCCTCCCTCCTTGGAGACCTTCAGAAGCTGTGAACAGCTTGGCCTGTATTCAGTGTTGATCCTGCTTTAGATGGAGTTTTACTAGGTGACCCTGGTCTTTCCAACCTGAATGATTCATTGATTCTAGAAACCCTAGAGGAGTAATTGCCCCTCTGCAATCAGAGTTATCACATCTCTGAGCAGTTCTCATCCTGATTGCATGTGTCTAAATTTGTTCGTCATGAAATGAACAGCTGCAGTTTTGTCTGTTTTAAAGGCAACAGTATTTAGGGTATAATTTCATGGAATTTTACTCTAAGTCCATTATTATTTTTATTCAAACATTGGCTCAAATGTCCGCTCCTTGAAAGCATGGACTGACATCTGCAGCTGTAAAAAAGAAAGCATCAGTAACACTTGCAGTACACCTTCTTCTGTGGAAAGACGTGTGCCCGATAGAAAATCTTAAACTGTAGTCCCATAGGGGAATTGAGTGCATCTGAGATGCACTTATAAGAGGTGCACCTGCTATAGGTATCAGCCCTTCTTTCTACAATAATAATGCAACATCCCTCTGTTTATGATATGACATCCAGTAATTGCATCTTCTTTGTCTCTTTATCCAAATGTTCATGAACTATAGTAATAATAAGAAGCACTTAAGTAATATTATGAAGAATTTACACTATTTGTTGTACATTCAAAATAATCTATGAACAGTTTGAGCTTTTTTATTGGTTTGGCAGCTTGCATTTCTAGAGAAAACTAGAAATTAATCCAGCAGACTGGTGTCTTGGCAGTTGCAACTAGAGCCAAAAGTCCTAATTTGTCTGAAAAAACATATTTGTTCCACACTGCAGTTGTGGCAAGACTAAGGCAGAGCACAGTTAATCAGCATTTAAATCTGGGATCTTGTGAATCTCCATTCCAGTGGAGACAATTTGAAAACATTTTTGCATTGTGAAGGGACTAATTTAACAAAAGGATTCTGTTAACATATTGATTTCAGGCTCAGTGAGCGAAGATGTGCATTTTTACTATTGTTTCTGAAAATAGTACAAGAAGTTAAGGGCGTACAATGCCTGTCAGATCTCAAGGAGTCGTAACCCATTGCCAGTTCAGGCATACATAATTTTTTTTTGTAGAACTCGACTTGAGATGACTAAACTAAAAGATTTCCTGTCATGTTTGAGGAACGGGAAGCAAAAATCATTCGTCCTTTAAGATGTCCTAGGAGGCACTGAAGAAATTTCAGAGACTGTCCAACATGGCTTTGATGAGAAAGTAATTAAAGTCACTGACTGAGCTGTCCACATGTTTGAGTCAGATAACAATGTAATTGACTGTAATGGTTCCCCTGCTGAAGGACAGTAATCAGAAGATAAATGTGACTGAAACCAAATTTGCTGAGGGAAATTTTATTGACATTTCTAGCTAGTAGTAATAAGTCAAAAAATT
The DNA here is from genome assembly GCF_964034855.1 of Anser brachyrhynchus. Lineage (NCBI taxonomy): Eukaryota > Metazoa > Chordata > Aves > Anseriformes > Anatidae > Anser > Anser brachyrhynchus. The sequence continues at coordinate 120,658,894 of NC_137695.1, forward strand.
AGGTTTAGTGTATGCAAGAGTTAAGTAGGCTATGCTATGCTGATTTTGAAGAGAAAAAAAAAAAAAGTAAAGGAAATATAATCCAGTGACTATTTTCTTTCTTTGTTTTAATAGCCTACTATTCACAGTTTACAGTAACTATTATTGTCTCTTTTGTCTTGTAGAGGTTATCACACATGCACCTCAGCTGCTCTACCAACAGCAACTGACTTTGCAAATAATGCTGATGGACCCAGCCTACATCACACCCTCATCACACCACACAGCAGCTTTAAGAACTCATCTATTCCCTCCCCAAGATGGTTAGAAACTAATTTTAACTACAGATAATTTTGTAATTTGCAGGCAAAGAAGTCAGTTTGACATATTCCTCTTAGCCTGATTGAATTAATTTTAAATGCTTTGGCAGCTTTTCTCCTTGCTGCTGTTAAAAGAATTGTAGATAATGACACCACTCACAGCTGATCTCAATCCTTCCTCAAAAGGAAGAAAATAGCAACCTCTACAAAAAACACAACTTCATATTTTTTGATCTTCCTACAGTTTGAATTGCTTCTTTTCTCCACCCACCCACCAACCCCCAACCCCCTACACAGTTTTTTGTCAATTCAAGGTCGCATGGCTATTTTGGAACATAAAGTAACTAAGTATAAGTATTCTGATTTTTTAACTGTATGTGGTTTTCTGGGTATGCTGAGAATCAACTAACATTTTCCATTTCTTATGTCAACAAGATGCAATGCAAATCAGCTGGGAGAAACAGATAGTTTTACCCCTGAAACTCAATGTGTGTTGGAGTACATTGGTCATAGTTCTGTGCCAGTCAGTGATACGTCAGCCTTGGGGAAATTTCAGCTCCTTAGTCAGAGGAGCACCAAGAGACCTATCTATGAACCATAATTTAGCCCTAAATTTCAGCTGCACAGTTCTCATAGTTGCTGAAGACACTAGTGTCACTTTTAGAAGTATCCTGAATTTGTATTACTGACAGCAAAAGCACTACCTTTAAGTAGTACATAAAATATATTGGATTTGAAAGTAACAAACTCTACACCACACTTTTCTTCCAATATTGTTCTTCCAGAAACTTTTCAGCACAGAATCTTGCATAAAGGGCATGCTTGAGGGCTGGTGCACCTCTACTGTGAAGACTGAGGGAGTTGGGCTTGTTCAGCCTGGAGAAGAGAAGGCTCTGGGGAGACCTTGTAGCGGCCTTCCAGTACCTAAAGAGGGCCTACGGGGAAGCTGGGGAAGGACTCTCCTGGAGTGTCTCAGGGAGTGTAGAGATAAGGCAAGGGGACAAATAGCTAAAAGAGAGTAGATTTAGATTAGATACAAGGAAGAAATTATTTCCTATGAGGGTGGTGAGGCACTGGAGCAGGCTGCCCAGAGAGGTTGTGGATGTCCCATCCCTGGAAGTGTTCAAGGACAGCTTGAATGGGGATCTGAGCAACATGATCTAGTGGGTGGTGTCCCTGCCCATGGCAGGGGGGTTGGAACTAGGTGATCTTTAAGGTCCCTTCCAACCTGAGCCATTCTATGATTCTATGGATCTATGCTTAAGGCATCATTTTTAAAGGAACCCACAGCCAGCCTTCAAATTACACGTAAACTAATCATTCACACACATAAGCAGTAGAAGTGCACTCACAACTTTTTATATCTCTTAAATGAGGATGACAAATTATGGGCTCATAAATCATTCTTATTATTCAAATTCAGCCTATAATCACAAGATAAGTTTCAAGGCAACATTTGTTCCTATTCCCTCCTGAAGCTGGTACTTGTCCTGGTTGCAGCTGCTTATGGCATTAACTTCTAAACTGGATCACTTAAGTGATCAAAAATTTTACATTCTTGTATTTCTCAAAGGCTTTCATAATAATATAGTTGCTTCTGTAGATAAAATGAAGTTTAAGGCATGTGAGGATGTTGGGGGAGGAAGGGGATAAGAATTTTTCCAGCTAGTCTTGATTAAAAGGAAAAAGGATGTAGGACCAGACCTTCATCCTTTTAAATCACAGGCTTGGAGAATATACAGTGAATACAGGAAAAAAAAAAAAAAGAGTGATGTTAATGGTCAATTCTTTGTAGATGACTGTGATGTATTGATTGATCCTTCAAATCTAAACTTCAGCTTAAGACTCTAGTTCATCAAAGTCCTGGTACGGCTTCAGGCATTTGAATTCTTTTACCAAAGCTCATTATGAATAATATTCACCTCACCTATAAATGTTTCACTAAATTCACTAAATTCAGGTTCATTTTTTTGAATCTTTGAAGTTAAGCATTCTCCTAAGTCTGGGCCATCTTCATTGTTACGAATCCCCTGCTAAATATATATATAGTGAGAGCTGATAAATGTCTTTAACCACATTTTATGGAAGGAAAAATCTCATTTTTTTCGTGTACAAATGGCTTTATTCATGACAGTTGTTCAGAAGCTTTAGCCCTCCCAAAACATAACATGTACCACCATGAAGGTGCTTCACACTGAGATCCAGTGACAGCAATACATTAACTCTTCTGAAAGCATTTTTCTATTTAGCATTGGCACTAAGTATGAAAGTAATTTTTATCTGAAATTCAGTTCTAGTATCACAAGGCACTTACACGAATTTCTTGGCAGACTTCTCCTACTTTTCCATTGTGCTAATGATAGGTCTTTCTGGGCTCCACAGACCGTGCTGAAATGAACCCTATGCACAAACAAAATGTATTAGTTTTCAGCCAGATCATCTTGACAAGCCACCAATTGCAGAGCTGTGCAAGTGCTGGTGCTGGTGCGAGGGATGCGCAGGAGTGAACAGAATGGAGTAGGAGTCTGGGAGCCCTGCAGGGAAAAGGAGAAGTGGGCTGGGAGACCTCAGCCCTGATTTTCTGGAGGAGAAACTCCCACTATCCACCCAAAAAAACTCGCTTAATCAGAAAACTGTTGATTAAATTGGAGGTTCACTCAGAGAGGGTCAAATACAAAAGTACAGCGAGGATATCTGAAAGTATCTGAAGGAGTGAATCCAAATGCTTATGTCTTAGAAATGGTTTGGCCAATTTTACAATCATTATGAAAAACAAAAAGAAGACATTCAATCTTCGGCAACAACTCTTTACAAGGTCGGAACAAGAACTTGTTTTATGATTCTGATATATAAACAGAGTAAAGGAGCTGCTGAAATGAAATCAAATCATTGCTTGTATTATTATTTTCCTACTCTTTTCACAGAAGAAAAAAAATGGTTTCTAATGCAAAATTCATATACATATTTTACAGTGTGGGATATTCATTAATAAAAAACAAGTTTTTACTGGCAAAGACTGTCAGAAATAGAGCTAAAATTATATATTTTGATGCTTCAAGGCTAAATCTTGATCTGGTCAATACAGGACTATGTCTTTATTTTAAGCATAATAGTTAATGATTTAACTAGTTTTCTAACCTTCTCCCTACCTTGTTTGTTCCTCAGGTAAAATCAAGACTTTAAATTTCCTTTCCAAAACCTGCATAGTGCCCTCATATCAGTAGTGACCAAGCAACCGAACACATTTTGCAGAGGCTCTGCAAAGACTACTTACTTTGTGTAGCACCTCAAAGATTAAAATGATTTGTTATATTACAAGGCAGAGTGTAGGCAACTTACTCTAGAAAGTCAGTTCAACAAAACACAAAGAAAAAAAACTCCAAATCAGCTATGTTGCACTCAGTGCTTGGTGAACTCCCAGTGCTTGCTGTCCTGACTGCAGGGACTCACGTCAGCTTCACTTGGCTGCAAATAACAGCTTCTTCAAAGCCCCTAAGCCCAGGAGGTTTTGAAACTCTTTTGAAGCCCTTTCCTCAGCATTTGTTACTGGGTCAGCCAGGGTGCAAGCTGTTGGGGATCCCTCCTTAAGCATCTACCTCACCTCATTTTGTACCTCACCCGAACCGAAAATAAAGCACCCACGTCAGCACTGGGGATTTCACTGCAACATGCAGCATCATTGGTGACTGTGGGTGAAGTTATCAACATTGTATAGAAAACTGTATTTTCTAATCAGTTTCTAACAGGCCTACTTTCCTTCTTTGAGATGGTGGTGCCCTCCCTAGCCTAACCACTTATCATCTTAGAAAGATCTCCACAACAGCCCCCAATGTGTTAGGCAACAGCAAGAGCTTTTCAGTTTCTTTTTTGTCTGCCAGCTAAGGTAGTGGCCAATTGAAATGATTGCTCAGCAGCTCCTTCAAATTGAAATATTATTTACAGTTTCAGATACAGAGAAAACAGATGGGACATGGACCCTGCTTAAATCCTGAGCCCTATAAGCTTCTTCATCCAGGCAAGACACCTGCTTCATTCTCTCTCCCAGAGAATGTAATGCTGCTGCTGTTGCAGCACCTCCCCACTCCAGCTTTTTCAGAGCTTCTCTAGCTGTTTAAGACTTTAAAGCTCTGGCATAAGTCATATGTCCCCCAGACACCTGTGCTCATAATTCATGATAATGTCTTCACTTGCTTCATTTTAGGAATGAACTCTTTCTATATTTTCTTTTTACCTGCAGTAACTATGCATAGTTTCTTACTATTGCATCATTTTTACATTCAGGGAAGATAATTTCTGCTAAATGAAGTGAGTAGCCCATTTTCATCCACCAAGAAGTCTGAAAGCCAGGGTCCCTAATTCCTGGGTCAGAGATGTCTCCAGTACCTAGAATATCTCTCAGGTTCTATCTGATTTCACTCAAATACCATTAGCTGAGATCCTAGTGAGATGCAGGAATAAAATGGAAGTGGTTCAGAGCTGCACTACCCTGTTAAGTAATCATGATCCCAAAGATAGGTGAGAGGAAACTTGGAAGAATTAAAGAAATGTGTATTGAAAGATGCCTAAGCACTTTGCACCACACAGTCCACTGCAAACACCTCAGACCCAGATTTACTGTCACTGAAACACAATCTTACACAGCTCTACTGGCATCCCTAGAGCTGCAGATCAGGAACTGCTTTATTTAAAGGTGTCTTCAGAGAAAACCTGTACTAGTGATGCTGGTCTGTGTAAGCAAATTTTAGTTGTAAGGCTAAAATGATCAGTAGTCGTTCCCTCTGTTTCTTCCTGGCTGCCTAATGTATTTCTAATTATGGAAATAGCAGACAATAGATATATGGGCTATGCTTTTTTGTTGTTGTTTGTTCTGTTTTGTTTGTTTGTTTGTTTGTTTTTCCTTAGATAGCTCTCTCAATCTCCTTTAGTTTTACCAACAATGAAGATCCACGTTCGCTCAGTTTAAAATTCAGTTCTGAAGTTCCTCTTTCTGTGCACGCTTCTTTTTCATCCTATGTTAAATGTCAGCATGTTACCATTTTTTGGAGATCCTTAACTTTTCTTTGAAAGATTTCTGTACCATTGAATATTTGGGAGCATTAATAAATTCCTTGTTCATTTTTAAACATAGCTTTTGTCAGAGGAGTGCAAGGCAGGAAAAGAAAGGCAAGATCTCCTCAATATCAGGAAGACATCATTGGCTTTTCTAATGTTGTATCCTGATAAAAGTAATCTCAAAATAAGAATATCACATCGGATAGTATCCAAGCAAGTATCAGGAAATCAACATTTCAAGTGTATTTAGATGTATAGATGACTGTAACCCTAAAACAAATGTAAATTACATAGCCTTAGATGAGTAACTTGTTGGTATAAATAAATCCCTCACCACAGCTTTTATCAGAAACTCCTCGTATGTGTGGTGACCCTTAGATGACTGCAAACTGCTGAGTCTGTTTGTAAAAAGCCTGGTTAGTCACAGTATTATCAGCACTATCAAAGAGGCTCTTAGAATGAATCTGACGTTTCTTTAAAAATGCATTAGAGTAATTGAACAATACCTTTGAATGATGTAACTTTTATTTAGCAATTTCAGGAATTCTACCTGGTTTTATAATCCTTCTCAACAGATGCAATGGCAGCAATTAATCAATTCATGAGCCGTTTATCTGATATACACTCAACAAAGTGCATTTGAACTGCCTCATATCCATACCCCGGATGGGGTTACAGTTAACTGTGTTTGCATCACTAGGATCTGAGAAAATCCAGGCAAATCCTCATATTACCTTTCCAGAAGCAAGAAAAAACTTTCCTATGAAATGGCATCACTAACCCATGGGTGGCAATAAAAAAAAGAGGAATAGGAAGAACCAGTCAGTGCACATATACAGGCATGGTAAGAGGCTGATCTTCACAGCCTTTTGACTGAGTTCAAGTGCGATACCCCTTTGTACCAATATAATATCTGGAATGACTTTCATTTAAGTGTTTGCTAGTAAAGGAGCTTTCTGGTGCTGAGTAATGGCTTAAAGGCTTACTCCAGCCAATCAATGTATCACCCTAATGTCATTTCTGTAGTTGCCTACAGAAAACCAGACAACAGTGTGGACAAGGCAAAGGAAAACAACATTGTGCAATCTTTTATTTTTACTTTTTTCTTTTTTTTTCTTTTGTTTGGTTTATTTCTTGTTAGGGGAAAATGATCAATTGACATGTTGCTAACCCGGTATTTATCAAGTTTCTGAGCCAATATCATGCTGTGTGGCCACTGTATCCCTAACTACTTTCATAATCAGTTGTAGTTGTATCTGGGCTTTCCAGAGGAGCCTGCAGACACTTGTTTGAAGTTACACTGAATAATATTATAACTGCATAATGTGAACAGAGCCTTTTAATATATATGGAGAAATATCATGCTTATATTTCAAATATTTTTTCTAGTAAGCTTTCATGAATTAAGAAAAGACCTTTTGAAGTCTCTTTATAGTCTCATATTTCAGCTTAATTGAAATACTTGGATAAAAGTGAGAACAAAACTTTAGCATTGAGGCATTCAAGCAGAATATCTTACTTTTCTCAGCACCTTTAAACTGCTTCTAGGGATGACCTAGTTTGGCCCTCCATAGCTTATAAAATCCTCAGAGGCAAGTAAGAGAAAGATTTAATCTCTAAGTAGACAGTAAATTAATCATTTCCAATAAAATTTCTTTATAGTTATGAAGTCAGCTTACAGTGGCAAATATAAGCAGTATTATGAATACTTATATTCCCTATTTAAGAGGAAAATATAAGTATTCCTACATGAGGACCAACAGCCCTGAAATCCTCTGCAATAGAAGCATGCGTCTAAGGTATCAATTGGTTTTACTTAAGACTTGGATCAATAACATGTTATACAACCTGTTAAGGAGTACATTACAGATCTCTTCTTGCACCTGTGCTACCTAGCAAATCTGCATTTTTTAGCTCAGGTTTTAGTGTGTAGAATTTTTTTAGCTACAGAGGTCCCTATTTTGTTCTTTCAAGTTTTAGCCAGTATGGCTATCCTGACATGGTAGTATCAAAAGACTTCAGCTACATAGCACTTCAGTGATAAATTATACATAAAACTCTCCCATTATAAAATGCATAGCTTACACTTACTTGGGAGACTATACCCGACATAAAAATGTGAGCAGGATTCATGCACAAACCTATCAGAAAACCCTTAGGTGAATTCTTTCTAATTTTGCTTGCCAAAAAATAGAAAATGAGTTTTCAGACTCTAGGGCCTCTCAGTGAATACACCTTATGACTGATATGCCTACCATCTAATAAAAAGGAGATGTTAGCTTAAGTATATTTTTTCTAGTTTCTGATGGCAGTCTGATAGCCAGAATCTAAATCAAACAGAGCTTTGTCCCTTGAGCTGTGCCTGTGTAAACCTTACTGTTTAATTAAGCAACTGTACCAAGGATCATCCATATCATATAAATGATATATTGCTTCTTTTCAGTACATACTTACCTAGTAGTCAGAGAACACTTGAGGGTTTGTGAATAAAAGAAAAACTGGAATTACAAATTCAACAGCTGTTCATGAGAAGTCTTAAAGTTATCACATGTTTGTTACTCTTTTTATTTAACTCTTATCTAAGGAGCCATTTGGCTGCTACCATTTGGCAGGACTACAAGACTGCATTAATCCAGATCAAGGAACAATAATACAAGCTGCCACTTTGATACTTTTCTTCGCTAATGTAGTTTTGGTGCTTTTAGACAGGATGAATATCAGCTCCAATTTCCATTTAGTACTCTTCATGATTGATGTTTACAATCAAGGTACAGTATAATGCTTCTGCTATCAAGCCATACATAGCATTCTGAGCACCAGAGGCAGAGTTTCCTCTGAGACAATCTTTTTCTTTTTGTAATTTAGTTAATTCAGGAAATCCCAAATTCACTGGCCATGAAACAGTGCTGTAAGGTTTATCTGTTTATCAAAGTCATATGCTTGACAAATGACTACAATGGTGAATGGGAACATTTTTTTCCATACTGCTATGGCTTCAGTATTAGTATGATGTTATCTTGAGATTCCTTACAATTAGTCATTGTCTTTTATTCTTCCTTGTAGACTTGCAGATGAATAGTCAGAGGAAATATCATGTGCATTAGTGTCTCACAACATCAGGAATGGTTTCTTTTGCTGCTCACAAACTCTGATTTAGAAGACTGCTCCAACTGGTCATTAGTGGGATTTTCCTCGTTTATTTATTTTGTAGGTTATGTACCTCAGATCTATACTTTACTGAGAATAGCACTGGAAAGACTCCAGACACTGAGTCACCTTTTCAGAATCCTCATGCCTTTTCTAGAACCTCTTTGAACTACCAGACTGTGAAGGCCACATACTTAGGGTAGCTGGACAGTGGAGTGCTTCTCCTGAAAAGGAACAGATTAAGCTGTCTTCTCATAAAAGCTCTTGACATTCCATGGTGAAAGTCTTGACTCTAAATTGCCAAGGTAACTCTGGCTTTTGGTTTTCATTGGATTCTCTGATTGGAATCTGAATGTGGAAGAGAAGTTTTATGACCAGTTCACCTCTTCCTGGTAGCAGAAGGACCAAGTTACCAACACTATGGTTCTTACATTATTTTGGTTTTGTTCTCTTGCAGAAGTTAATGCTTACCTGTGGGCAACTGCTCTCCTGTCATAAGGTCTACTTAGTGTGGATTACAACTAGATGTGATCTACTCGCAGCTGTATGATATTTTGTAGGAGGGATGTATGAATCAATCCAGATTGAATGGTGATAAATGATAAATGGCTGACAGAGATGGCAAGGGGCCATATTGATATTAACAAACCAGGCTGACATGATTTGTACCACAGGTGAATATACTGACCTCCTTCTGCTCTAGCTACCTATAAACAAATTCAATTTCCTTTGCTTTCAGGTGGCCACCAAAGCACAATCTCTTGCTGTCATTGCAGAGCTCAGTCTCACCTTCTTGCACACCACATAACAGACACAAATAACAAAAGAATTTGGGAAATAAGACCTTACCATGTTCTCTCTTTTAAGTAATATGCCAGAACAACAGTTGTTATCACTTCTAAGCTGAGTAATTTAGTGCTTAGATGTCTAAACAACCTATTTCTTGCTATTGCATTTGGTATTGCTGAACCACTGCACCGCTATTGACATGAGTAGGTGTAGTTGGCCAAATACACTTCATGATTAACTTCTGAGCTCTAGATTATTGGATCTTAATGGATCATCTCCTGCATGATCCACTAAGGTGTGTATTCGTCTTCTTCCAAACTCTCTGGAAAGCTCATCTTTAGCATAAGGTATTTATAGAGGAAACTAGGTGTAGTGTCGCATCTAGGATTTTATTTAATTACTCATTTGTCAGAGCATTTGTTGTTGGGGTGGGATTAGATTGATTGTGAAATTAAATGATATGAAAAGGCCCAGAGCATAAGGATTATTTGTGCTCTGGATCTAAATAATGCAATATTTAATAGTTCTTCATAATAAAGCAATAAATCCTACATATGTTTTTGATATAAATAAGACCTAACATCTGACCGAAAGATATGCGTATGACCCATGAATTAGACTTGGCCAGGCCATCAACTATTGGCAAATGAGGAATCAGATAAAAGACAATCTTTCTACAAGATACCTTCCACAAAAATACATTGGAATGTGTCAGGACTTGTTTAATAAAGAATTTAAACCTGCCTTTGTACAAAAGCCCCAAGTGCCCCACTTCGTCACCATAAAGAAATAGAAAACTACATCATCATTTAGGCAGTGCAAGTAGATCAGAAACATGCCATTTCCTCAGCTGAATAATTTTATTTCATTATAAGAATAAAGTTGAAATGTTGAACAAATAATTACCATAACTAAGGTAAGCATTTTATTCTATTCAAATAGCAAACCGTTGAGACTCCTTACAAATCAATTTAATTACATAGATTCTTCCAGGGTTTTTATTTGTTTGGTTGGTTGTTTGTATTTTTTTATTTGTTTTGTTTTTCTTTCTGAGTTATAGACAATGCTTGCTGAGATTAAGATTTTTCAGTGTTCATTACTACATGCTATAATGGTACAATGTACTGAATATATATAAACTCCTTATTTATTTTCAATAGGTAATGCACAGTATAATGCGTGACTGTGTGTGTTGGTCTTATTGAAGGATGTCACTTGTGATGAAGTTCTGCAAAACAATGCAAGAAAGGCACCAGCTGGCAGTCACTGCCAAGAAAATAGTGGTAATTTCAGTCCCTATGACGTATATATATATATAAATAGCCAGTCTGCAAAACAGTGGTAAAATTTCTAATACAACCCATAGAAATATGTTCATGGAACTGTTACAATAAAATAAAAATTGTTTGCTTGGGCCATAATGTTAAAGTACATGTCACCAATACGGTCCAAACCATTTGGAACTGCTGGTTCAAAATATATTAACATAACAGCTGTAGGGCACACACTTTAAAAAATTGCCTATTTGCCCAAAATGTTTCTAGTACATTTGTCTAAGTAGGCAGAATTTAGAGATTTTGAGGACAGCAGGTCCCGTACACATTCTGTTGACTTCACCATGTTCTTCAGACAATTCAACATAATTGTTCCTCTTACAAGCAGACTTCAGTTCTCCATTCTTGTTATTTACTGGAGGGAGCAGGGAAAGATAACCTAGTAATAAAAAAATTCTTGTAAGTAGGTTTAATAGCTTCATTTTGCCGTCTATGCAAGCCTTTTGCAAAGGTACATGTTCAAATTGCACAATTCTTTTTAACTGTTTTCTTAACTTCAATTCTTCATATAAGTGATATCAGCAGGCCTGATGCTTCAAACTTCATTGGTTTGTAAACAGAGATACTGAGCAATAATGACCAACTGATATGTAGCAGGTTTCCATTTTATCATATTATTACTTATATCTATAAGAAATATATGAGTGTCTACTGATTTAGAAACCTGATTCTCTTCCAGTATCCTCATCTTAGTTATGTCTAAAATTTCTAATCCCGATAACTATGAAGAGAATTTAAACAGGTCTAGATCAAAAAAGTGATATTTGCCTGTGTTTGCTTAAAGTCTGAATAAATGGTGCTGACCACTGTGAAATGTCTCCTTTGTGCCAATATGTTCTCAGGTATTTAGTGACAGCTGTTGAACTGTGATCAGTGTTAAGTATTTCACTGCTGATTCCAGTGTATAAAAATTAAGGTTACTAAATAAATTAAAAAAAAAAAAAAAGTATTATACTGTAGACATGCAGACATTTTGGTTTGGTCCGATCCTTAAAAAGTTCACTGGGCAGCTGTATCATTTTCTTTCTTATCTTTCTGACTAGAACAACCTACTACACAGCAGGAAAATCCATGCACTGGCATCTGTCAGTCCTCCACCAGGGAAGAGTCAACCCTACAGTGACTGATTTTGCTCTGCAGTCTCTTCTTCATCCTAGTGGAGGCTCTTCTTTTCTCATATCAAGGGCAAAAATAGATACGATATTACACCGAAAAAGTTTCAATCATGTTTTCAGCCTTTTCTGAAAACTGAAAGTTTAAATTATTTATATCAAATATGAGTTTGTGAGTGCAAAGAGGAGTGACTAGGGCATTGTGTTTTTTTTCAATACAAGGACGGATGGCTAAGAAGGGAAGTTAGCAGGTAGTTCATAATGAATGAACAGATGTGGCTTTTCATAGAGTGTGTTTAAGGTGCTGAGCTTCTTGCTGGAGGATGTTCTGGGTGATAAATGTTATGCAAGTCCAAAGGGAAGTTGGGTGCAGTCGTGGAACAAAAAAGACTTGGCTGCTAATGTTGCTCAAGCATAAATCTACATCTGGGGAAAGAGGTGAGCATGGCTGTCCTGTTTGTGTACTTTTCGCTAGGTGACTGATCTGGGTCACTGCCAGAGTGATAAGGCTACATGCAACTTTGCCTGAGCCAGTGTGGCAACTGCCATGTTCCTAATCTTTTCTCGACTGTATTTATGTATGAGGGCAAATTTTCTTTTGCTTTGTTATTATTAAAAATAGTGAGTCATCACCACTGTTCTTTGCAGGTAATCAGGTATTTTTAAAAGACTGACAAAGTTGAAAATTATCATAAGATCTGTGTCTGTTAAATTAGCTACCTAAATATTACGGGTTTCTAATACTTAGATTAGCTAAATAAGCAAACGTCCACTACTGTAGGAATTCAATACTTATTCCCTCTCAGCAGCAAGGCCTGGGTTTCCATCACCCTAATTCTCCTGCCAAGAGGTTGGTGTGGACTCCTGCAGAAACTGCAGCAGCCTGCTGAAAATTATTCTAATCTTAGCAACCTTGTCAGGACCATTATTTCTGAGGATGACCCCTCCACCATGAAGTCAGTGACACTCGTATAAAGTAGCCAGTACAGCCTGCCAGAGGAGCTGGTGAGGGGCATGAGCACAGGGAAATGATGGTGCAGAGCTCACAGCCTCAGTCATATCCTGCAACACAGGAGCATGCACCATACTCAGTTGTCTGAGAAGAAGGCACTAAAGATGTACCAGCTTCACTGATAAAGCTGCATCTGCCTGAATGAAATGTTTTGGCCTGCATGAGGCAGAATGTCTTTCATTTGTGGTTAATTTCTCTTTTAGTAACCATTAAGGCAATGTTTTCTTTCAAGGCTTCTTTTTGACTTTTTTTTTTTTTTTTTTAGACTGTTTACAAAATACCCTACAATGAAAAAAAGAAGTGTGCAGTATAAAATGTGAATAGCTTTTTTTTTTTTTTCACCAGTTTTAATGGTCAGATACTATTACTATTACATTTACATAGCAAGCAAGCCAAAAAATTGATCTGCAGAGATTTAATATGCAATGGACAGGCCATTTGCCTCTCTGAATTGTACATTTTTAACTATCACAACATATTTCTGTGAAAACGAATATTGCATATCCTCAAGCATATTACATATTATTAAGGAGAGCATCTAGTATCCTTACAGTGACCCTGAGTAGTGCTGCTACTGTGAGAACAGGACAATGCTATCTACGATGAAAAAGGATATGTAAACACTGACCACCAGCTTTTCCTCTTCCATTCATTGAAGATTAACAAAGCTATGTATTTTTGCCTTGGACTATATGTGACTGGTGGTACCAGTTATAACATATTGGCAGCTTGTTTTGTTTCATTCCTTTTATTCTTATCTTCATTTCTTCATGTAACACATTTTCTGAAAGACCAGGACACTGCATGCATTTGAAGATTTATTGATGGGTTTAAGGGAAAAAGTATGATGCTTTCCGTAAAATATTTATAAGCTTGGAACTATCTGTTCTTCTTAGTAAGAGAAAATAGAGCCTTTTAGTAAAGGAAGGGAAATGGATTAATCTTGCAGTTTTTCCAAAGGTTATTCTGTTGATTTGGAAAACTGTAGTTTCATAGAAATTAAGGTCCAACTGCCTGTATATCAGTATCACTTAAGTTTTACCTAGACATCTTATGCTAAGCAGAAAGACTTGAGTCCAATTGCATTTCATTTCTAAAAATATATATTCTGGGCTACATTGAGAAAATGGGATGAACTGAAGGTTCACCATTGCATCCAGTATCAACGAAACTACTTAAATAAGCTCCATTTCTTAAGAGTCTGCCTATGTCTCAGTATTTAATTTAGAATATAAGAGCAGAGACATAATAATACTTTACAGGGGTGTTTGAGGCTTAACCGTAAATATCGAGGAGATTTTCATTGAGAGGGTTTTTTGACAGTGTGGGCTTTATTATCTGGAAGAGGAGTGCAACACAAGATGGATTTACTGACACTTCATATTTGCTTAGAAAATTCTCTCAGGACAGATGACTGAGACATGTTTAATTTAAGTCTGCACTATATCAGACCTTGAAAATCTTTTGGAGAATTTTTGCATGCTTGTTTAGGGTGACCATGCTAGATGCCTTAGGTTTTTAACTAATACTGTACTTTAAATATATTTATGACAAATGTAATTACATATGATCGGGCATTAATAATTGATTACTTAGAATAAATATTCATGATCTGAGGCATAAAACTCACTAAGGATAAGTCAGTTGTTAGCCTATTCCAGGTCTCAACATCCATCTCACTGACCTTCCTACAGTACCCAGCAGATTTTCCATCCTAGCGCTTTAAGTTGTAAATGTTCATCCAAATAAACAGCTGTCTCCTTTCCTGACATACCCACAGCTCTTCCTCACTGGCATTGTCTGATTGTCTGCAGCCAGTTGGCATCCACAGGGTGTTAGAGTACATCATGGCTGAGGAGGGTTAACCTTTCAGAACTGTTTACCTCCATATGTGACCAGTTTTTGCAGCACTGCAGTATTGTGGAACATCCTCTAAGTATAGCCTTCAGATGTGTTTTTAGGAACACTGATTTATAAATAAATACAGTTGACAGTCTGCTGATCAGAAGGCTATATTTACCACACAGAAGTTGACATAGTGTCATGTAGGATTTGACAATTAACCTTGAAAATTCCTGAAGTATGTTCTATATTTTTTGATTTTTTCTTTTTTCCTGAGTAAAAACCAAAATTGAAAGAAAGAAAGGGAGAGAGAGAGAGACGTTTATGGCACAATGTTCCTTTGGATTGCAGAAAATAATCTCAAACAGTAAGTGAGCAATGGTAATGGGAAGCAGTTTATACATTGCTTCTTCTTCTGTTCTTCTGTACTCAGTTAATTCAGAAGAAAAATTGGCCATGTCTACTTGTTTTTTCTATACCCTATACCTGTGCCAGTAATTTACCTGGTCAGATGAGGGATCATACTTTGATTTGGGCAAAATAACCCCGGGAAGATATGCCAGATAGAGACTTACACTGTACATTGAATACATGGCAAATGAGCCCCTCTTTGCATTAGCCTGGATTTTCTGGTAGGTAATGCTACCCTATGGCTGGTTAGCATGCAGCACTAGCACACCTGGTGGCAAGTAGAGCAAATCCTAGTTTGAATGTGCTTAGGTCTTCAGCTGTTGGAAAGGGTCCTTACATGCATTCACATTCACTTTCCAAGGTTTAGTCTGTAGACTGTTGCAAGGAATTAGCAATTTGTCAAAGGACTTTTCCTCTAGAATATAATTGACAATGAACCACGATGTGTTCTCCCTCACAGAAGGTTGCTCTAATGGTGCTTGTACGTCACCTTGAAATTTTCATTTTTTTTTTCTATTTTGTTTAAATAGGAGCTTCATCACAGAAGATATGCAAGTTCTTGGGTCCATAATTGACCCAAAGCAGAAAAGAATATACGGGCATCCTAGGTAGACAGAGCCTCTCTTCATCTTCTCTGTGGAAATGGCAGAGCAAGGACAAATGTTTAAAAGTCAGCAGAAGAAAACTATCATCAAAAACATAGTTCAGGTCTTAGGGAAAGTGTGATTTTTCCCATAACAGTGCATATGCCCTCAGCCAGATGCCAAGACCAATGTGGTTTCAAGGTGCCCTATTTGTTCTTTCCAGTTCAAAAACTGTAGTTAGTCTCCTTTGCAGGAAATGAGGAAATGCTTGAGACAGTGAATCTGGTTTTGTCTTTGCACAAGCCAGGCACATCTGCATGTAATGAAATACCCATTCCTAATGTATTTTATGAAGTGTATAAAGCAAGGACAGAAATCAATGTTGCAATAGGAAATCCTTGCTAGATGTTAGACTTAGATCAATAATTATATTTTAAGACGCAGTTATGAGGTTCATGGTAAAAACAATGAAATAATGAGAAGAACCTAAATCATAGTTAAATCAGGGATTTAGAATATGCTAGTTAGACTTAAGATTCTAGAAAATATCAACCCTGATAGGGGCAACCATGAACCAACTTCTAATTAGCCCAAGAAATGGAAGGTAGCCTTTTCCACTTATTTCCTATCTGAAGGGCTTCACAGGTGCTTGATATTGGCAATGCAGATCTCTTGCATAAAATATAAAGACTTAGATAAAAAGAAAAAACTGTTGTGAAATTGTTAATTTTGGACATCCTGAGCCTGACTGAGATCTGCGTAACTGTGTAATCCCTAGCCACATTGCAAGGAGGAGGAAGAGTGAATGGTGATGGTTAATGTTATACCCATAAATTCCAAAAAGCTTCCAAACTGGAATGGGCACCAACAGTTCAATGTAAGGGTTTATTCTAAGATGTAGTAGGGATCTAACAGCAAACTTAATGTCCGTGTTATTCTTAAATGTGGAGATCTTGGTGCATAGGATTTCATCTGAAGTGCTTTAATTTCCAAGTCCCACTGACATCAGGGGTTAAAGTACCTAAGTAGTTAAAGATCCAGGGTTAAGTTACTTTTGAAACCAGAGCCAAGACTTTCATAAATTTCAACTAAAATCTTTCTTCTGATGGAATTAACACGACTCAAATCCTACTGTGCTATGTTCTCTTTGCACCCTGTTGTACCATAGATCACCATTCAGCAAACAAAAGTAAACATTTTTACTCCTAAGGTGATGTATTGGCAAGAACAGTCAACACAGGAAAGAAAACTGCATTAAGAAACAGCTCTTTATGTTCCTTTGCAGTACCTTTTCCTCTCACGGTTCAAAGACTATGTGTGCTGAAAGCAGTTCTGGAAAGCCTTATTATTTCCTCATAGAAGGTATCACAGGTGTTTTCTAGTTGTTTATAACCCATTGAACCTTTGCTCACTTTTCATTCTTCCCTCACCCTCTTCTCTCTCAGACCTTTAGCTTAGGCAGTTTTCTGGGGCTTTGATGCTTTGTATTTGAGAGAAGAAGCTTGGATTGCTTGGCAGGCTGACCTATTTCCCAAACACATGCAATCACTCCCACCAACAAGCAGTTCTTAATTCACAGACGGTGACTGAAGGACAGCTTTCCAGTGTCTAACGATCCCCTGATGCTGTGGAAGGCGAGTAGCTGTTCCTCCCCATGCAAAGAGCATGGCCAGGAGAAGAACGACGTGGCTATACTACTCCACAGCTCATCAGCTGAATCAATAGTCCTTTAAAACTGTTGGCAGCAAAGGCAAATGACAGCCACCTTCAAGCTGCTTTAATTTGTACCAGGTTAGCATATTGGCAAACTCCCTTGTTCCTCTCTCCAGCTGCCTTGTGGGCCAAGGACCTACATTTCATACAACAAATACATGTGATTATTAAAGCATTTGCCTTCAAAACTGCAAAGGGTGCTTTGATTAACTTCATCCCAGGAAATCAAAAATGTGCAAACTAATCTTACTAATAATTTAAATAATTATTTGGCATTTTAGCCAAGTTATGCGATGTTTGCCTTTTGGGATGTAAGGGCATCCCTGCTGTGCTGTGGATACCTTCTTCATGCAGCCCACCTGGATTGGTATCCCATTCTTCCTCAGTTCTGTTATCACGCATGCCTTATAAAGTCATTCATTATACAAATTGGCTACTTCAATTTATTTTTCTGGATGTCATTTGCATCTTTAAAATGTAGTGTGGGGTGTTAGCTTATTAGTCAGTTTTCTTTAGCTGTCACTCAAAGTGACTGCACGGCTTGATTCCCTGCTGGCTAAAAAAAATTAACAGAGAAGCTGCCAGTCAATTTTACCAAACAGTCCAACAATAGAGAAACTGCAAACCTAGAATATTCTCCAGTTTCTGTAATTATACATGGTGCAGAGTAATACCTGTGTGATAGCCTTGCATTCATTATATGAGCTTATGTGCTCACAATATAGAGTTCTATTTTAAGGACATTATTACCATGTCTGTTCAGGTTGGTGATACCTAGTGTACATTAGCTTTTATAGAGTTAGGGAAATTTATTACTATTCTATTTACAAATACACTAATAAAATTGCAGCTTGATTTCTATTCTAAAAATGTGAATTTTTTTTAAAGAAGAGTTGCAAATCTTTGCCCCCTTCATATTGAGTATTTCAGAAAATATGGATTTAAGCCAAAACTTATTTAGCCAATGCTATTTAAACACCATAGATATTATATAAGCATGGATATTATATAACAAATAGACAAGTACCACATCTGACTATGGTGGAAAGTGCCACTAACCAGAAATAATAAATTCAAATCACATTTAAGTATACCGGAAAAGACATTTGCAAAAGGCCCGTGAGGATTTACAAAACCAAATCCCACAAACAATCCATAGAATTTATACTCATTAATACTTGGTCCTGAAATCTCATTCAGATTAGGAAAACCAGTGAAAACTTACGCTTTTGTAAAACTAACCTAAGAAGAATTCATTCACCTAACAGCTACTGCCGCTGAATTGACATGAAAACCATTAGAAGTTTTTTGGCAGAAATGTGAAGTTTTGACCAAATTTATCACCATTCTAATAATCTTGTGAATGGCATCTAAGGTTGGAAAAGCTCCAAGCAAGTCTCTCTCATGCTCACCCAAAGGCGTGACGATGTTTGTGGTAGGCCTTCTCAGCCTCTTCAGAAGATAGTGGTTAAACACTGGCTCAAGTAAGTACAGGCACAGAACTCCACCTGCAGTAGTAAGCAGATAAACAGTTCATTTCCTGATATAGGACATAGAAAGCTGATAATCTGATAAAACAGGTTCATTTATATAGCTCTTAAGAATAGCAAATTGTGGTCTTTCTGAATTGTAATTGTTCTGGCCAGGAAGATTGGGCTTGCAAAAATGAAATCCCTGTCATTGCCCAGTGCTGGTGAAGACTAATTTGAAAGCCTTTTCTCCTTATTGCTTTGACCTACTTTAGAAGCCCAGTTTCCTTTGGTAGATTGATTGGTACTTAATTGGCAGGAACTTCCTAAATATGCAAGTTGTTTATCTTTTTGGTAGCCTAATTGCTCAGGAAACAGGCCTCTCAAGATCCAAATCTAAGCTGATAAACTAGCTTTTGCAGCGTGGACACAGATTATACTGCTGGTTCATGGACAAAGGTGCCCAAGCCTTTGTCTGATAAGCACTGTATTAATGAAGGCAGCTCATTTGTTGTTTGAAAGTTTGGCCAAGGAGTCTACTCCAAACTGGTTCTGAGGTGTCCCTGAAGGCATGACCCTTGTGGTTAGAGTAATAGACTCTGCTTCAAAACTCCTGGGTTCCTCCTCTTGAAAAGCCCTTGTATGTTGATATTTCAGGCAAATCATTCAGTTCCTCTTTCCTTCGGTTCATCCATCAGGAAAATGGATGTCATACTGGCGTGTTTCATGAGCTATTTTGAGAATAATGTAATGTCTATAAAGAATACTAAAATATTTTGAGAAAAGGTGTTAGACCTGCAGAGCATTGTTAAAATGTCCCATTCACAGGAATACACACATTCTGGGAGATAATATGTTGCTCAGCTTGAAGAGCTTACAGAAATATAATGAAGCTGTAAGGGGAAATTCTGTCGCCTTTTCAGCATAGATAGTGAATCTTATACTGGGAACAGAAACAATGTGTTTTAATAACTGGATATTGGCACACAACTTTTGCATGAACATCACTCAGATATCCTGTAAGCTTCTGAGATATGTAGTTTATGAAGTCTTACAATTGCACTGAGAATAAGATATGTTGAGTTCATGCCTATGACTTTACCTATTTTCATGCTAAATTTTGAATTTATAGATCTAGATACTCTGTGAATACTATAAATGATTTCAATGCAGACAAAAAATGCAATCTGACAGCAAATAACTACAAATATATTCCTGCATTCTACAGAACTTAACCTTGATTACTTGACTATTGTATTCAGGTTTTTCTCATCTCATTACGAGAAAGAGAAGTAATAAAATGAATAGACGTACAGGGCAGAGGTTATTCTAATGACATAATTCAGCAAGTAAGAGCATTAGTCAGAAGAGAAGAAAGTGAACTGAAACACACTAAATAATGAGAGATGCTTTGGAAAAAGTAAGAAGCAGTGAATACTACTTGGTAGTTACACAAGCAGACCTTTGTCTTCAGTAGGGCATTTCATATTAAAATTTAAGTTAATAAAACTAAAACACTTCCTTTAAAATTAGCAGGAATATTAGTTTCTTATGGAACTGCAGGAGGATTTAAAAAAAAAAAAAAGTAGTTGTTTAACAGGATTATGAAAGAGCTGGATGACTAAGGCTAGTTGATAAGCTGATTTGGGAGGAATGCCTGACCAAGAAAAAAAAAATACTAATAGGTTCAACCTGTCTGTGTCTAGATACAGGCTGGAAACCACAGTAGTGGGTTCCTGGGACAGCCTGCTGCTGAGAGAATTGTGAATGAGATGATAACTCTCTAGGTTTTATGGTGGGCCATGATGCATTCCTGAACCCAACAGCTATCATCTCAAGGCCCTGGCCGTCAATCACAGGCTTGGACACCTGATCCTAATGCTGGGACAGCCATGGAGACACCAATTGAGATGGGCCTGGGGGTCTGGAGCACATCTAGAGAAAACAGAATGAGTTGGGAAAACTGAAAAAACAAGAAATATGAGGAGCACTGGGAAAAGAGTTCATGGAAAGTCTTATAGATAAGGTAACAAGTTTGAAAGGGAGGTGTCTCAGGGAACACCTGGGATACAGGTGATGCTGAAGACTTTTGGGGGCATAAAGACTTGGAGGAAAAGCTGCAGAACCATCATGAATAAAATGTTTAAGGAATAATAGGTGTTATTTTGTGGTAGGAGAAGGAGGTATTGAGCATCTGAGAAAGCAAAAATTGGCTCACACTCCAGCACCTCTATAGGCCTTAGTTTTCAGAAACAGAAAGGTAACAAATCTAATCTTGTGTTCCTAAGTTGTCTGTATCCTAAACAAAACAATCTCTCTGTATCCTGCCTGACGAATCAGGTTAAAACTGAAAGTTAATAATAATAATTTAAGTACACAGTTATTGTAAGAGTGCTGCACTTATTCCTAAGATGTTATCAGTATCTGTAATACATTGTTCCAAAATAGTCAGCAACAGAAACAGAATATGCTAAATTCAGTAGGGTATAGCCTGGCCATGAAGTGCTTAGAATTCAAATTAAATGGTACTATTTAAAAAATATAGCTTATTATTGGTATCTTAACATTAAACATTTTAGAGAAAATCTATAAGCATAAAGATTATATTTCCAAGTTACCTGAAACATGATGTTTGATTTTTACAGTGATGAGTCTCATTCTTTATTTGGCAGCTGTGGCATGGCTAAGAAGGCTATTTTTTTTTTCCTGTTTTCCAAGGAATAACTATGTTTTTAATTGGCTGAAGAGACTTTGATTTCCAGTTACAGAGCCCTCTTTTTTTTTTCTTTCCCTATTCTCAGCCAGAGCTATACTGTCTCCAGCTTCTAGGATCCTGTTTTAGTTGTGTATAGACTGGAGCATTCATTGTTAATAAGATTTTGGAGAAGCAGATAAATTCCAGAAAAGCAGGGTGCCTATTAATATAATTTCATAGGTTCCTCAAGCAACAAAAATAATGAAGCAGAAATAAAGATCCCTACTGGTTTCTTTCTTCCCTATTGTAGTAATAAACATAAAATGTCCTCATAGTTGTCTCTCACAGTATCTCCTACACCCACTATATCCTTAACCACTACCCTCAAAATACATCATTTTTTACTCAGATCCCTTGGATTGCCACACTGTTCAATCCCTGCCTTGTTTCCAGTTCTCTCTCATGACTCTAGGTTTGGCTGGATAAAATTCGATATCTGCTGATGTTAGTTCAATGATATATCCATGTGGATTTGCCAGCTGCCAGGCACACAGCCACTTACTAATTGGTCCCCAGCTCTTGGAATAAAAATGCCTAAAGTCATAAAAATGCCTGAAATTCAGTCATAAAAATGCCTGTAGTCTTCCTTTCAGTGGGAATGCTTATTTGGACCATTCTCTACATGTTGGTTTCCCTCCGTTTAACAGAACTTCATATTTTTGAGACATCTATTTGTGTTAAATTCTGTTTAAATCAGTTGATCACTTTTTAAAAATTAATGTGGAACAGACTGTTGTGCAGATGACTAAAGAAATTGTAAAAGAAAAAGTGCAGAGAGAAAAATAAGTATAGATTAGCCTGACATCAATATGGTTTAATATATTAGAAAGGTTAACTGGATACCCAGGTAGCAAAGAATTAGAGGCTTGATAGTAGAATTCTGCAATTTTGAAGAATTCTTCTTTTATGAAGCTTAGGTCTTGTTACCCAGCTTGTTATCTTTCACTGACAGTCTTTCAAGTTAGAATTATTACAGCAACTTTAATGAAAAATCTATTTATTTAGTTTTTAAGTTATTGGGACTTAAAATCATGCGATCTTCATTTGAAGTAGCGATGAATAGGGTTCATATTAAATGAATTAAAAAGCTGCCATTTTGATGGACATGAAAATTAAGAAAGAATGAGTGAGGAAATGTTTAGCAGTACTTACCAAACATTTGTCCTTGCCCTTGTCTTGTTTGATAGCATTATGAATTTTCTGAATGACTAAATGTAATATTAGCTAGCTGGGTTTCCAGTGGCTGGCTAAGTTTTCCCAGTTTTTGCAGAGATGTGAGGGTAGTAAATAGAGAGTAGGACAGATTACAGTCATAAGTCAATCTGAATAATTTCTCAAAATTATCACACCCAATTAAATATGTTTTAGTACAGAACGATGTATTTGGGAATCAGAAACACAGACTATACTTCCAGAATGGGAGAATGTCTGTCCTGAAAAACAGTGACTCAGAAGATAACACAGTAATCAGTAGAGAGAACAGCTTTCTCATTGTCAAGTTATGGCTTTGAGCTTTCTTTTTATCCATGGATGTACGAGAAGGAAGATAAACAGCAAACCTGTTGAAATGATCATACCATGGTGAACACCGCTAATAGGACCGCTGCTAAAAGCCTATGCTCTGTTCTGTAACTTAGAATGGAGCTACTGAAGGAAGTTCAAAGGAGGGGAACAAAAAGGTCTCAGAGGCAATTAATAACCCAGTCAACCACTGGAATATTAAGACTTTAAGGGACTAATCAGCTCAGAATATTGGAAAAAGGTTTAAGTAACTCACTCATTATCTATGGGTACTTGCACACACACACACACACAAAATCGAGAGCTTGAAACAGGGAAGATTTCTCAATCTTCTAGACCAACATCAGAAATTGAAATTAGACTAATTTAATCTTGCAGTGGGGTGCAATTTTTGACACAAACCACAATTAAATAATGAAAAGGCTTTTCAGAGGAAATGCTGAGTCATTATTTTACTTGGAGGCTTCAAATTATGCCAGTTTGTGTCTATGTACCTAAATCTAAATATACTGTACATATAAATTGTACAGAGATACATAATATTTACCAATGGATATCATGTAGACGTATCTAGATATATCAGATATAGGTAAAAATATAGCTGGAGAGCTTCCTTACTAGTAATTAATAGCCTTATAACTAATATTGAAGACAAAGACATAAACATGATACCTAAAATAACCCAAAACTGGGCATGAGCTAGAACCAGAATTAATCTCTAGACTCCCCAGAATACACTGAATGTTCTTCAAAACATTTAGATTTTGCATACATTTACATTATCTGCACAGCAGGTGAATATATGGATTTTGTTTTGGGAAGGAGGCAAGAAGGTTAGTAATTGGCTTTCCATTAAGAGGAAAAAAAAAAAAAAAGAAACGTCTATTTAAAAAAATATTGTGAAAAAAAAAAGTATATGAAGTCTGTCAAAGTGAAAGAAACATAACGAAGAGTGAGAATTGTATTATCTCAGTTTGATCCAGGGGAAACTTAGATAGCACCATGTACCAGACAAAGCTAACAGTTCCAGTTTTCCCTTTGCTAAGGATTGCACAAAGGCTAAATCGATTTCCTTTTCAGAGTGATGATAATTGCTTTTTGTCCCAAAGCACCATATCAGGCATTATCCTCAGCATCTCTTCAGAGCTGAAAAGCTTAGATAAGCTTAAAAAAGCAAATGCAGAAAAAAATATTATATAATATTTCTTAGACAAATTATGTCATATAATGTACTAACTTCAGACTAACTTTAATGTGCAAGTAGGAGAAGTATCAGTTGTTTAATGAGGGAGAAATTTATCCCCTTTCAGGAAGTCAGTACAAGCTTACAAACCACTGAAAACCAATCCTAAATTTACAGTTTAAGGAGATTTAAGGGGAGTAATGGCCCCATGCTTGTACATGGAGTCAGTGTTTCATTGCCATTGAGCTGGTCCCATGCTATGGATTTTTGATAAGATTTTGTACAAGGTATTTTGGATATTTTTCATGATAAAGTATATCTTGGCTTCTAGTCTTCTCTGTGTTGGATATTGGCTGCTCCTAATACAGTATCTGAGAAAAAATCTCTGCTATATCTGAAATATTGATTTAGCCCTTCCTTTCCCAAAATTTACTAGACATTTCTAGAGCTAGTGTAATACTGCTATGTGTATTTTATGATATTCAGAACCTCTTGAAAAAATACTTAAAAGCGGTAGAAAGTTTGGATCAGCCAAATGCTATTCCTGACTGTGCCACCACATTGCAGCCAGTATGATCATTTTAAACTGTTTTGCTTGTGGCAAGCTGTTAGAAAACACATCAGAAAGCTTGGTTAATAGTAACAACATATATCTTTCACCATCTCATTTCAGGCTTATGAAAATTGTCTTTGGGTATTTAACATTTGTTTTAAACTTGCTTTGCCAATGCTCTTGACATTTCTGTGGATATTCATTTAGCCACACAGATGATAAAGAGCCTTAGGGATACCAGGAAAATGCTTTAAGGAGTTATTCTGAGGGCTATATATGATGGGACTTTCAAAGTGGTTCTCTTCCAGTGTTTAGTCTTCACATATCTGGACACAAAAATGTTCTATTCTTTTAAAAACAATTACTTGGAAATGCTACTAAGGATTGAGTCTTTTTTGTAGAGTAATACCCTCATCTCTGAAGCACCATCACATCTTGAGCAATGCTACTCAATGATAACTTACATATCTCTCAGGGTGCCCTGCATTATGCTATTTTAAAGGTATTGAGGGCTCCTAAGTGAAGAAGTGAACAAACCGATGTCCTAAAAACCTTTGCTTTTAAAATTCTGAAGGTCCATGAAACATTATACTCAAGTCATATAAACTCTACAGAACTTCAGCCAAATTACTGACTGAATACCAAAGGTAGATGGAGTTAGGCTGGAAAAAAAAAAAGTGCATTTTTAAAGTGAAGGTAAATAACCCTTGGTAGAATGTTTTCCACTCTTATTTTAAACGTTTGAATTACTATGCCCCTGTTTTAAAACAAGTATGGGAGTATGGGATTCACTCTGTGTGAGGCAAAGCTCTGTGATTTGTACTGTACACTAATTATTATCATTTTATCTCACTTTAAAGATACATATATATATGAAATGCATTACTTAGGTATCAAATTTTGTGCTTGTTTCACTAAAAAAAAAAGAGAGAGAAGACAGTAAATTTATTGTGACTAAGTTAATTTAAAACTAACAAACAAAAAAATGTTGATACATACTTCCTTTTTCCAGAATTCATACTTTTCTCTACAGACAAAGAAACCCTGTTATTGTAGTAACTTTCCAATCCTCCTGGGTATTAGGTGCATTCTGCTCCCACACCATCTAATTAAATCTCAGGAAATCATGTGGAAGCTTTGAAAGTCTCCAATATCCATTGTATGAGGTGGCCAGTGCCTTATGGGAAGCTGGCAGGTAGCAGAAAACACTTTAGAGGAAAGAAGGTGTGTTGAACAGAACTTAACTTCTTGTACAGAACTTAAGGTGTGTTGCTATGTATTCCTGTGCAAGGAAAAAGGCTTTTTCTTGAATAGTCCTGGAAGGAATAGGTACAGTCTGGTCCCTGAAGCCTGAATGTCACTTTTTGTCCCTGAAGCCTGAATGCCACACCTACAGGTGTGGTTTGTGCATGCAGAAATATATTGCAGTGATGTGGTGGGTTGACCTGCTAGACGCCCACCCAGCTGCTTACTTACAGAGCAGGGGAAGAAAATAGGATGAAAAATTCTGTGGGTTGAGATAAAGACAGGGAGATCCCTTACCAGTTACCATCACAGGCAAAATAGACTCAACTTGTGGAAAAGTTATTGAACTTAAAAGAGACACAAAGACAAATTAAAACAGTGCCTTCCCCCACACCCTCTTTTAACAAGCTCAGCTTCACTCCTTTGTTCCCAACAGTTCCTTCTCCTCCCTGACGCGTGGCACAGGTGGATGGAGAATGGGAGTTGTGGTCAGTTCATAACAGCCTGCCTCTCTTGCTCCTTCCTCCTCACACTTTTCCTCTGCTCCAGCATGGGTGCCCCTCACAGGCTGCAGTTGCTTCAGGAAAAGCTCCTACAGGGTTTGTCCTTCAGGACATACTCAGCTGCTGTGGTGCGGGGTCCTCCAGAGGCTGCAGCGTGAGCTCACACTACTGCTCTCCTCCTTCTTCTCGAACCGTGATATTCAGACTGCCGTTTCCATTCTCTTTTTTTTTCCTCTCCTCTGCCTATCTGGCAATTTTACCCTTTCTTAAATATGTTTCCACAGAGGCACTGCCAGCTGGGCTGATGGGCTCAGCTGTGTCCTGCAGTGGCTGTGTTGGAGCTGGCTAGAACTGGCTGTGTCTAGCACAGGACAGCCTCTGGTGTCTTCTCATTGAGGCCACCCCTGCAGCCTCTCCCCCCACTTGCTAAAAACTCCCAGTACTTTGGAAAATAGTTTTATGTAGGATTGATGGGGAAACAAATGCTATTTTTAGTATCACCACATTTTTACTTTAACCGATTTCCTTCAAAATTGTGTATAGTTGTTTGTTCTGTCTTTTTTAATTGTTGGTTTGAGAATTATTATTTTGAAATTTTACTTTCCTGACAACTTTTGATATATGGGTTCAGTCCACACCTAGAGCAAGCAGCCTCCAGGGTCTGGCTCTGAGCTGGAAAAGCCTGCACACAAACCTAGAGAAAATTTACTATAGTGACTTTGCAAAAGAAAGCATAAAATGCTAAGAATACTTTTCTCCCTGTTCATACTCTGTTGTAGACTAAGCACAACGTTCTTTCTTTAATTTAGCTTTTCTTTAGGAATATGAAAATATCCATAAATTCTGATAAGTTTTAACGGAATGTTTTATGTGTCTACTGGAGTACACCATTTTCTCTTTCCCCTGTTAGGTAGCAGGGAGAGGTGTTACTGTTTCTGCCATTGGCTTTATGGAAGATGTCCAGCTGTGCAGCTTACAGAACCAAGCAGTGCGGATGGACCCTTCTCCTGTACATGGTGCCATATGTATAGCATAGCAATAAGCTGTCATGATGGTGTTTCTCTTCACGAAGTAGTGGCAGGGGCTCTGTTCTGCTCAGGGTTGCTGCACTCTCCAGATAATCCCTTGATTTCTATAAACTCCTTGCAGCAGCTTCAAGATGTCAAAAGCACTTTTTGCCTCAGAAGAAATGTGCTAATCATGGAAATGAGCCTGAAGTCAGTGGGTATGTTTATGCTGCACATACTTCACTGGAATATAAAGATTCCAAATTACCTAACAGGCAAGAAGGAGTCTAGCTGTGAGAGTACAGAAGTCTAAGTTTAGCTTACCAACACGCCAAATTATTTCAAGCTGTCTTGCCAAGCCTGGCAGTGTGCAGACTGTGTGACATACTTGAGCACCCTACAGTTGTCACTGCCTGTGAAGGACTGGACTTGATTAGTGGCTAATAAGGACTCCTAAATTTTAACTTATAAGGCTTTAGGAGAGCAAGAAACTAATAAATATTAGGAAAACACTTGTGAGAGAGATCACCCAGCATGCTCAGTCACCTGGTAACTGGCATTTGTTAGCATATTCCAGCAGTGTGTCAATTACGTTTACAGACTGATGAGGTGGTATCAGAGCTTTTAGTTGCTGTGCCCCAAAACCCTTTATCATTAGCTGCCTATGAAGAAAAGTCCCAAAAAAGACAAGAAATATTCAGCATTAATAGTCCCTGTCGTCGCTGCATGCTAAGTTGAGTTGTTGCATTTTTATTATTTTTTACCTATAGTAGATTTTATTCATAGTTTCCAAAATAACTTCTGAGATAATAACAACAAAATTCATGTAAAAGCCATAGTTTGGAACTGGGGGAGAGGCAAAGGGAGACTTGTTCATATTAACTTGAAATGAAATTATGATCACCATTCAGGTATGCCTTTGGGCCTGTTTAAAGTTATGATCAGGATTGCTGATCAGCAGAAGTATCTCAACAGTATATCTAACAGTTAGATTTGCTAAGGCGGACATGACCTTGAGTGCAGCCAGAGCCAAACCATTAGGCAGGTGTCTGGTACAGACCCCAAGGTTCTGCTAAAGGCATGCACAATAAGCTAACCTTTTGGCAGTTGACCTTGGTCTTGCACACTGAATCTGAATCACCACTGGAAAAAGATTAGGAGTCTGTTGAATGAGTAAGATTGACTGTAATTGATTTAATATATATAATGTTCCTAGGCTTCCAGGGCAAAGATGAGTTGCTGTGGAGAGATAAATTAAAGAAAGAGCTGGAAGTTGTCTCATCAGGAAGTATCTGTAGAAAGCAGCTGCATGGGAAAAGCTATTCTTATATATGCTAACGTTCTCTAAGCTTTACTGAGCATGCTAAGAGAAGTACTATGAAGCATAAATCCCATTTACATCTCAATGGGGAAGTGTTCCTGTCATCCCCCACACTGCATTACCCCATCCCAGTATGCAGCAGGAGAAAGTTAAAGCATATGTTGGAAAGTGAAATGATGAAACCCTCTATATTACCTTGAACATCCTCAGTTATAATTGTAACCACTGACAAACACTGGAAGTGGGAACTACGGGAGACTCGCCCTCGAAAACTTTCACTGCCACGTTTGTAGGTAGTGAATGGTCTAAACAAAACTATAGAAATAGAGTATTTCCGTAAGGTGCCTCTTCTGTCTGGACACCATCAGTGGCAAGTAAGGAAAAAAAAAAAAAAAAGAAAAAAAATCCTTTTCTGACCTCAAGCATTTTGTTTCAATTGCACAGAAAGACTATAAGCAAAGACAGCTAATATAAGACTAACTTGCTAGTGTGGGAAAGTAATAGGATTATCTTACCAACACGCTTATGCAGAATAACCCTGGAACCTGTTCATGACAACAAAGCCACAAAGCCTTAGATTACAGGCCGGTAGGTTAAGATCACCATCCTGCATATTTAGGGGGTTAGACCTGGCTGCAGATATTAAGCTAGTGGTATTTCCCTCTTCTGAAAAAAAAAAAAAATGTGCTGGCAAAGACTGTGTCAGCAAGGATCCTTGTACATGAAATGTTCCTAGCCATGAAGCCTGGTCTGCTACAGAAAGCCATCTGGAGACAGGCAGAGCTGATTTTCAGTGACCTTCTTTAGTTAGTCCACAGCACAGGCTCTTGAGGCTGTGCGAATGGATCCCAGTATGGATGCTTCAGGACAGTGCTGTGTCTTACCCTAATACCCCACACCTGCAGTCACCAAGGGAAAAAATAACCCAGTTGAGGGCAAGAGTTTGGATTGTTATCCCTTCAGATAATAGTAGAGTTTCATCTGTAGGTTTCATCCCACAGTCTTGGTCAGAGAATGAGACCCGTAAGCGCGAAACACACACTGAGAACCTGGACACACAGTCGCAGACATGGCCAAAAACTGCCCCTGGAGCATGCAAAGTGACCTGACTACTAAACCACGTGTGGCTGTACAGTATATATACCATGTTGTACCTTGCCATGTTGGTGCATGGCAATAAAAGAATTAGTGCAGAAACCCATAGACTATTGTTGGGCTGTCTGCAAGGCCTCCACAAGTACTCACAGAACAGCCTTGTAAAGGCTGTGTAAATATAGCAAATCATTTTCTGAAGCTGGAGGGGAGTAGTTGTGATATACTGTTTCCTACAGGATTAGGGCCTGAAGGCGAACTATGAGTGTTAGAGATTCTTGGCTTTGTTTCAGCGAAGCACCTGGAAGCTTGGTTGCATATATTGTCACTTCTCCAACTGGGTAGGAGGCTCATAAAAATAGGTTTCCTTTAAAAATATTTCAGAGTTCCAGATCCCAGGCAAAGTTGTCATTCCCAGATGTCCTGCTGTGCTTGTTATTCCTGCTTTTAGCATGAATTTACTCTTGGAAATGGCACAATGAGTACAAGTTTAAAAAGGAGGATGAAGCAGAGAGGGAAGCAAAGGCAAGCATTAGATTTCTGAAATCAGATTTTATGTCAAGGAGCACTTTCTCTAATCAATTCATTAACTTGTAGTGTTTTCAGCTGACCTGAGGTATTCTTTGCTTATTGTATAGAGACTTTATGGACCAATGTGATTAGATTAAAAGTAGTTTGTGAATCTGAGTTAGTTTTCAAAGGCACTCAAATACCAATCAGGAATAAGATAAAATTGACATGAGAATGAGACAGATTTTTTCATTTATACTCAAGTCGCAGGATTATATTGTGGGAGCAGAAGGAAAATACAAACCAGTAAATTGTATATGCTGCTTAGATATTGAATTGCTCTCCTCAAAGTTAAATAAATTTTACATGTTTGGAAGAGCTATAATGCAAAGGCAGAGGTGTCAGCAGGATACAATTAAGTTGTGATTGTCAAGCAGAGATGTAGCATGGAAAGCCCTATCTGTTATGAGCAATTCTATTTGGATTACTCTTGAACAAAACATTTCAGTCAGATTTCTCACAAATACCATTGAGGAGAACTTCATTAGCACTCCTGTAGCTATTTGAGCTTGTTTCCCTGAAATAATATCACATTTGTAAATGTATCCAGCTCTGTATACATTCTCTTTTCCCTTTGTTTGCTTTCACTTGTGAAAGTCATGTTAGTGGCTTTTATCTTCTCTTTAATGAGCTGTAGTTTGTTGTGGTTTATTATGAATTATATTTACAGTACCAATACATACATGCTACACTCTCAAAATGAAAGAACTTCTCTCATATGGAGAAATGACTTATTTCCAGGGAAAGACGTTATTGTTCAATCAAGGCAATTCTGCTCTGCGTTTCCAAATAGGAAGTGCATTACCTCAAGGACATCTGAAAGTCATTTGTGATTGTGAAGTTGTCATTCCTTCATACAGTTAATACAATTAAGTAATGCTAAACTGTTAACAGAAAAAAAAAAAAAAAGAAAAAGAAAAAGAAAAAAGAAAGAAAAAAGAAAAAAGAAAAAAAAAGAAAAAAGAAAAAAGAAAAAATATATATATTAAATTGCCTTTTTCACTCAGAACAAATTCTAACTGATTCCTAACAGAAAGTTGTGCTAATACAATGTTTTACTGGCTATTCCCACTATTGAGACTATTGTCTGTAGGCTAAACTACAAAGTAGGTACTCTCTCAATTAGTTGTTATTCATATTTTTTCAGGTGTACATTTTAGAAACAAACAGAAGCATCACTTGCCTCATGTAGTGTTTGAAGTAAACTTTTTCCTGTTCAAAGCCAGTGTTTCTTTCCTCTTCAGGGCAGAACTAAAGAGATCAAATCACATCCTGTGGAAACAAATTGAAGGTTCAATGTTTCACAAGGCCAGTTTAGGAATTTGTGTTTTCCCGGACTTTTAATAGTCTGTAATGGTTGAGTATATACTTTTTGAGTATATATTCACTGAGAATGGATAGTTAATCTTGATTTCCAAAATTAAGACCCTTAATACAAGACTCTGAAATATGAGACTGTGAAAGACACCAGAAAGCTGCGCTGGTGCCTGAAGAGTCACCGCTGAGCTTGAAAGGAAATCTGGTGCTTGTTCTTTATGAACTTGGACTCCACAAAGCTGACTCCAGTCTTGTCTGCTCATTTCTGAATGGCAACTAAGCGTTCCCAACTGCTGAAGTTAAACCGTCTCCTTTGTCACAAATTATTTGTCTTCCCTTACAACTATTGAAAATCCTGTCCTTTTTTCCTGATGCCATTTTAGTGCCTTTAAAGTTTTGTTTTGATAGTAATTATTTTGAAATATGGACAGGGAGATTTCTATGAACACATGCTTAAAAAGGCATTGATATGTTATAATTAATTAATTATCCATTCAGTTCTACAGTAATTCAGTTTATTGCTAACCATTCCTACTGAATCGTTTATATTATTAAATTTATTTATTAGCAATGGTGCCTTATTTTTAAATTATTTTTCTCATTATTAATATTATAAAATTTTAATAATTATTTAGTGCTTGGTCTCATCAATAAAGAAAAATGGATGGTGCCTATGAAGCATTTATTCTTATCTTAACTCTATATCTCTAACACCATTAACACAATAGCGCAAGAGTAGACACATAATACTTTAAGCTGTATTTCTTTCTTTTTGTGCATTCCCTTGTCACCATTTCCCTCCTGTATTATGTCAGTATCCCTGAGTTTGTTCTGTAAAAGCCAAAGATGTTTCCCTATTAATGACTATTTAAATAACTGACTTACCTTGCTATTGTACTTGCCTCTTTCTGTCACAGAAAATGACTGTGAATTAATTAGCACTAGAACACTGGAAATTCCTATGAATTTTAACATTTTATCTGGAACATTCTGTGCGCATTAATGATTTTACACCTCCTAATGCAAAACTGATGATATCTGTACTAACCTCTGGGGGAGCGTGTGAGGTCATTACAGTTAGATTTGCAAAGAAAATGTATGGATTTCTCTCTCACATTATTATTTTCTGTGCTGATAATGCTGTTGTTGAGCTCTTGCTCAGACTGGTTCAATTGTATTGAAAGATTCTCTTATCCTTTATCCTATTTATCTACTTTTCCAAACTTTTAATTTCATAAGGGAAATGAACTGTGTTTTTTCAGAAATACTTA
This sequence comes from Anser brachyrhynchus, assembly GCF_964034855.1. Taxonomy (NCBI): domain Eukaryota; kingdom Metazoa; phylum Chordata; class Aves; order Anseriformes; family Anatidae; genus Anser; species Anser brachyrhynchus. The sequence goes on from NC_137695.1 coordinate 120,691,996, forward strand.
AAGCATTCCTACAGGAAAACAAGAATCTACATTTTCAGGTGTTAATGTTGTCTCCAGAGATAATGGTCACTGAAAGGCAGCCCAGCATGAAAAGCAAATGTACACATCGGAAATGAAAGTACAATTTATACCATGTCTCCTTCCTGTCTTACTCGTTGATTGCTTATTCTTGGTGTGAAGGAGGATTCCAGAAGTAATGTTAGTGTTTTGGCATACAGACATCTATGTAGGAAGAAGAATGATGATGTTTTATGGAATCCTAAGTATGTTTTGTAGTACTGCTTACATTTTTATAATCTTATTTTTTTAAAAAGGCTTTTTAAATTCATGGATTCATAGGAGCTCACAACATAATTAGCGCCCTGCCAGTGACTGAGGGAGAAACATTGGCAAAAGCAATTCATCTTGAAAGCAATGAACCCCTGCATACTACTTACTGAGCAAAATCTTACTGGATTAAGCCAGGTGGATAGCTTAAATAAATAAACTTTTTTTTTTTTTCCTTCAGAATCAGGCATCATTTCCATAATCTACATTTTTCTGGTTTATTTTTATTTTTTTCAGAAGTGAAGGGTAATATATATGTGGGTTTAAGTTTACTATTTATTTATAAAATATGCATAAAATTTATAATATTTAAGTATTATATTCTTGATAGTTAGTTGCTAAAGAAAGCTATTGGAGAAGGAAGAAAACTACTATGCATACACATCCAAAGGTTGTTGAAATGATTAAACAGCTTTTAACAGCAGACAAAAGAAATGTTTTCTTCATTTCAGTTTTATTTACTTCACTAATTAGCTCAAAGTTAAGGAACTACTTAGAAATCAAGTAAGCTGAAATGTCATTATCTTTTATGGTCTATGAATTCATTCATTAACTGTTTATAAAATTTGCTCTGTTAATAAACCAGTTTTAAGTATAAAATAAGCTTGATACATTTTTTCTCCGTATACAGCATATTCATCAAAATTTTATTTGAATAATAAATACATTTCAAAGGCTGAGTTTCTGCATTTTGGTTGAATTTTCATTTCCATCCAAAGCATTCATACAGGTCCTAAGTAAATAAAAAATAATAATCTAGTAAAGAAGAATTATTCCTTTCAACAGAATGCTATATGAGTTAAGCAGTAGAATAATTTTTAGAACTGTATCACCACTTAAATGGGAACGTAATGTGTATTTTTGGTTATGGAATTGTCACTTGTGAATGTAAGTAAGAGATTAGTTTAAAAATTAGATTCAGTTGCAAACCAATTTTTTTTTTTTTTTTACTTACCAACAGCAGTCAAACTCACTTTAGGAAGAATGAATAGTACACACCCAAAATAAGTACAGAAAGGTTTTTGTAAAAATAAATTTTTCACTATTTTTGTATTTTCAAGTGAATAGGAGTTATTATTATGAAAATAAGATTGAAAATCTCATGAGGAATATTTTTGTATTGAATACTTTTTATAAAAAATATTTGATAGGCATTTCAGAAACGTTTTAATCCAGGGCCTTATAAATAGGCAATTCTGTGATATATGGGCGATACAAGGGCTATATGAACATTAATTCATAACTCTTTACTAATTAAATCTGTACTCAGAATTTTAATTCAGTAGAAAATTCCAACATTTCTAAAATTAATTTAACCTCCAATTGGAAGAAAATGAAGTGTTGACATTTTCTACGTATTAAGATTCTGTTAAAAAGTGGTGAAAATATCAAAATAGGCGTGGTTTTTTTCCCTCAGCAAAAGTAAGGTAATAAAAAAAAACTTTGATATAACAGGAGTTAAGTTAATTTAAGTAAGATTTAGATATATGCTTACATTTTTATTGATTTAGTGTACTGTATATGGAACTGTAATTAAAAAGTAATTAATGATTAATAATTAGTTAGAAAGTAGTTGCTTTATATGGAACTTCTTTAATGACTTACTAAAATCAAGGTAATCATATTCTTTAATACAATAACCATAGCAGATTCTGTTAAATCGCACAGTTGACAGAGTTACCCATTTCTGACTTGCTCAAAATTGTGAATTAATGAATTTGTTTCAAACATAAAATTGCCAAGGAAGCATTTCAGAGTATAGTTTGCTAGCCGCTCATGTTTGTGTGTATCTGACATGCCAGTGTGCTTGTAAGGGCAATGAAATCTCAGTAATAGAGGTCCACTTCTCATTTCTGGCTGAGCTAAAGGAGAAGGAAGAGATTTTACAACCTGAGTAGCAAAGAGTGCATTTAAACCCGCAAGGATGTCACTGGTTTCAACCAAGTGCTGACATACTCATTATGCCTTAACTGCATTTCCTGTTTCCTCCTAGGTCTTACTGCTGCAGCTTCTCTTGTATCCCTGGCTTGGGCTTTGGCTTCCTACCAGAAGGCTCTCCGCGACTCCCGTGATGACAAGAAACCCATCAGTTATATGGCTGTTATAATCCAGTTTTGCTGGCATTTCTTCACCATTGCAGCAAGGGTCATTACTTTTGCTCTGTTTGCCTCGGTTTTCCAGCTGTACTTTGGGATCTTCATCGTGCTCCACTGGTGCATCATGACCTTCTGGATCGTCCACTGCGAGACAGAGTTTTGCATCACCAAATGGGAGGAGATAGTATTCGACATGGTTGTTGGGATAATCTATATCTTCAGCTGGTTCAATGTCAAGGAAGGAAGGACACGCTGTAGGCTTTTCATTTACTATTTTGTGATCCTTTTGGAAAACACCGCCTTGAGTGCTCTCTGGTATCTGTACAAGGCTCCACCAATCTCTGATGCATTTGCCATACCAGCACTGTGCGTAGTGTTCAGCAGCTTTTTAACAGGCATTGTTTTTATGCTAATGTACTATGCCTTCTTTCATCCCAACGGACCAAGGTTTGGGCAGTCGCCAAGCTGTGCTTGCGAGGACCCTGCAGCTGCCTTCACCCTACCCACAGAAGTGGCAACAAACACTCTTCGGTCCATCTCCAACAACCGGAGTGTCACAAGCGAGCGGGATCAAAAATTTGCAGAGCGGGATGGGTGTGTGCCTGTGTTTCAGGTGAGACCCACTGCACCGTCCACACCTTCATCCCGGCCACCAAGGATTGAGGAGTCGGTCATTAAAATCGACCTGTTCAGGAACAGGTACCCAGCCTGGGAGAGACACGTGTTGGACAGAAGCCTGAGGAAGGCGATCTTAGCATTTGAATGTTCCCCTGCTCCTCCACGGCTACAGTATAAAGATGATGCCCTCATCCAGGAGCGCTTGGAATATGAAACCACATTATAAATGAAACAAAAACACAGCTTGAAGAAGCTCTGGCATTACAGTCCCAGTTAAGGGTTGACGGTAGGGCTGTAGGGATAACTAAACTGCATACTACAAGTAGAGCAGCAAGCTGTAGTGTTCTTAGTCTGGCTACCATCATGATTATCATTTGATCCACTGTGTGCAGTCTGTCTGCAGAACACTGGTACAGCAGCATCACCTGAAAGCCTCAAAAAACAAACAAACAAACAAAAAACACTGACCCGCACATAGAGATTGGTTATTCCAGCTGAGAAAACTCACCCATGAGTCATTGCTGCTATGAAACTCTGACTGCACAGTACTTACAAGCAAACCAGTAGGGAGGCTCTGACCAGAGCTTTCAACTTTAGCCAGTAGTGCATTTTATTTTAGAAATGAATTATTGATATTTGCATAATCAGTGGCAAAAACAAACAAACAAATAAACAAACACTTTTCAAAAATAACAAAACTGTAGCACGCAATGTTGCTGTCATTAAAACTGGTTTCTGCGAAAAAATAGGAGCATAATAGTCTTCAACATCCCATAAATACACTATTCAGGTTATAATAGGTTTGCAAAATAGTTCTTAATTAAAAAGATACATCATCATCTTTGTAAGGTTATAAATGGAAAATAAACTAAATTCTGATTAATTAGCTCATAAACATTGACACCACCAGAACTGTTTGTTTTCTGTGGAATATCAAAGTCTTTCTAACTGCAATTTAAGTTCTTTATCTTGCTTTTAACAGAAATCCTATGCAGCTCACTTATGGTTTTCAGGAGAAATAAGGAGCTCTAGCACGTAGTGACGTAAATTAAATGATAATCATGATTCAGTGTTCAATTTGCAAAAAAAAATATATATATGTAAAAGAACAGGGAAGTATAGTTTTCATATTCTAAACTTTTTGAAGGACCCCATTCAGATATTTCGGAAGAAACCACAAGGAGATGAACACACTGAAACTTCTTTCTGTTTCAAGACTGTGAATGCATGATTCAGTGTGTGAATGTATGCAGGGGTGACAAGAGACTGTGACATGCCATACCCTTCTAGTGCCAAACATTGTATAACTGCAAGACTGATATTGCCTGAGGGACAGATAACAAGTGGCACGAGCCCTACGAGACCAAGAAGCAGGAAAGAGAGATCCAGTTCTCAACGTGTAGAGACAGCTCTGTTTATTCCCACCCAAGGTGAAAGTGATGTCTTTTAAAGGCTTTCAGCCACCTCTTAGTAAGTATATTCAGTGAAGTATAATATAACCAAGCTATGTGGAAGACCCTCTTCTGCCTGTTCAAGACTTGTTTCCAGATATGTCTAAAAATTACATTGAATCTCTTGTAATAGAGTGCTTTTGCTGCAAGCTTTTGGGTTTTAAATACCTCCCTAAATCTAGTCAATGGTATCCTTTATGTTAAAAGTATCCCCTGATGGTGCTTTCAGATGCATTAAAGGTGCAAGTCAAAATTTGATAGTATTTTTTTTAAAGCTGGTGCAGAGTGAAAAACTCATGAATTATTTCAATATTTTTGTAAAGTAAAAATATGATATAAAAAGGTTACTTTTTATAAACCTCAAATCTTTTAATACATTTCATTCTCTTTATAGCTTAGATTTTAAGAATTGGTCCATGAATTTTATCAACTAGCTTCTGCAGGTTGATACAAACCTGGTTTTCACATTATGGATTTGTTTTGCAGTGTAATGCCATATGAAAGCCTACATGGGTACTTTTAGAAAACTCCATAAACTGTGGATCCTGCTTCTAATGAAAGTGGCTTGTAAAGACACCAAGCAATTCCATAAGAAACAATTTGCTATAACTATTTCCATCCGTTTTAGGAAATCGAAGCAGAACTGAAGAGTTACTGTTTTAAATGGCATTGTCAGGATGGAGAAGACCTGATGGTTGGTATTTTAATCTTCACTGTCAGGTATATTCAGTGTAGTCACTGCTGTATATGCTGCTGGGTAAATTTCAGTCTTTCCTGTTATTAATATTTGTACTATGAAAGAGCAGAGGTTACACACCTTTGTTTATTTGTATGCGTTCAATTAGCCATTTTTAATGTTGACTTTTTTTATTAGTGAAATGTTCAGTATCTGTTGGTCTTTGCTGGGGCGAGTTCTTCAAAACAAAACATCTGTAGAAGTGCAGAAATCTGCAAGCCTGAAGGAACTTTGTGCAGATCAGAAAACACCCATCTTTGAAGGGTTTCTTAGGTATTTTCGAATTAAGCAGTGGCCAGCTGCCTCTATAATCACATTTAAATAAAATAATTCTTTGATAGTTCAAACCCAAAGCTTTGTACAAAGTGATTGCCCTTCTCACCATGCAGATGTGTTTGATTGTACAGAGAAAAGCTCTTGTGTTTTGACAAAAAAAAATAATAATATACCACTGCAAGGATTGTTAAAAAAAGATTTGGGGAGAAAACCCTTTGTCCAGACAAATTCGGTAGAACCTTCACTCCAGAATCCAATGCTGGGTCGCACAAAGAAATTGCCGTTTTCCTTTGCAAACAAGGCAAATTGTAGGCTTTGTAATCCAAGATGTGAGGGTTTCTTTTGGAAACCATTCTATAAGTTTGCTACTTCTTTAGTAATTAGGAATGCGAACATGAGTGAGGCACCATGGGCAGTGCTCTCACTCCACATGGGCTCTTGTGTCCCTGTGGTACCTCCTGGGGAGAGGGGCAACATCACAGCTACCAGCAAGCCTTGTCCTCTTCTGATGTCCTTCTCATCCTGTCTCACTGTTCCTTGGAGCTGTAAGCTCTTTGGTTGGGGCTAACAGAACTGAAGAAACATTGCTTAATGCCGAATTTAAAGGGTTACAGTCTGGAACAGTGCTTGCACTGCACGGTTTCTGAAGGTTTGTGATGTTTTTGTTTGATTTTCTCTCATTTGGTTTTGGAAGGAAGGACACAAAGGCATTATTGGTTCATTTGTTTGTTAATATCTACCATTTACTTTCCTTACCCTGCCATCATTTTATATTTTTTTTATTTTTTTAGTAATGCTTGTAAATTTATCTCAAGCAAACTACTGCAGGTTCTGAGTGCACAGCGCCGCACGTGGCAGTACATATACACAGTGGCAGTATGCATGCACAGTGGCAGTATGCATGCACAGTGGCAGTACACATACACAGCTTGTCTTCTGAATGCAGTCTGCAAGGGGGAGAAGTCATTTTATACAGAGTCAAAAATCTGTTCTCCAAAATCTTGCTATGTTATGTTCGTAATGCCAGTGATACTTGCGCTGAGAACAGGACGGCCATTGTAATCTTAATGCTCAGATGACTATGTGGATAGTTTCCTAATTTGCTTTGCTGTGAACAGTAACCTTAAAGGCTGTAAGAATTTTTATAGAGCTTGCCAAGATTAAACATAGTCCACACTGAAATCCCATGATGGCCTTATGGACAGTTAATAACCAATATGCACTATTCTTTTTAACGCAGACAATTTTAAGGTCTATCAATAAAGTTCAATTAAGACAGCAATAGCAAAAAAAAAATAATAAAAATTAACTTCTGTTTTTGAAATAATGAAAAAAAAAATCAGGTCTTTTAAATTCCATTACAGATTAACAGGAAAATTAAAAAGTTCATAATTACATTCTGGTAAATAAAAGCAATCACGTCTCTTTGTTAGAAGCAAATATCAAGTAAGCATTGTCCTAATGAACCAAAAAACTTTGCCAGCAAATCTGAAGGTAACTTATGTGATTAAAGACTTGGTCCTAAAATTTTGAGAGCTGTGAATTTTTATGCTAAAAAAAAAAAAAAAGGAAAAAAAAAAGATAAAAGGCAATTTAAGTAGTAGTTGCTACTCTAATTATGTAAAGGAGACATAATGCATACCCATGTTCATTTAGAAAACATATAAGAAAATGTAAGAAAACTTTTTGTCTTATTTTAAAAGAAGTGTTATTTGTTCTATATTAAGATAATCTTTTTTAAAGAGTTATTTGAAAATATGTGCAATACTTTTTTTTAATGCAGTTTTAATAATGAAAAAAAAACTAATTTCCACTTTTGTTTATGTCAGTCAAAATATGCTTCTTGTGCTAGAACAGTGTTTCTGTGCTTGGGTTATTTGGGCTTGATGGCATATAAATGCTATTGTCATTGGCAAATCAACAAATTTTCTATTAATTAATTTCTATAGCACTGGGATTAGAGAAAATTTTCCTTCCAAAATTAAATGTTAGGCCTCAGCTGCCTGATTTTGTAAAGTTTTAAGCAGAGGAGGAAAATTAAAAATGTTTTGGAGCTGCGATTTTTAATATATGAACTGTTAAACACTTTTTTTTTTTTAATATATGATAATATCATCAATATATCATTATATCTCCAAAAGAGCAATTCATGGGTGGTGTTCAAACTGAAATTGCTGCTATTTTTGGAAAGGGTCTCCCAATCACTCTAAAAACCAACATGTTCATTTACTTTTTATTGGCCCGCAAATATCCACAACTAGCCTGTTGTATTTTTAGAACAGTACATTACAAAATTTTAAGTATTTGTGACTTGAACATACAATTCCTTAGAAGCCTTAAAAACGGCACTGTACTGAGTTTTAGTTGGCTCTGCCAGTGATTCAGCTCCCAAAACCACCGTCCTTTTTCTGCTCAGCCCCTGAAGTCGTGTAATCCAGAGTGACTGAGATGCTGTGATTTAACTCTGCACCCCCTGCACTGCCTGCACAATGCCAAGGAAAAGACCCCAGCAGGTTGCTGCGGTCCTACTGCTGCCTCTCTTGCTCCTGTGCGTGGTGGGAAGCAGACTAAATTGCATTTGTGCATCCAGCTAAACAAGCGTAGTTAGGTTGAGGCCCTACAAAGGTTGCGTGATGAAAATAATCACAACACGTGTCCATGAATTTACAAGCTCAACACTGTAATTACTAATTCTGCAGTGTAACAATGCAGAATGTGGGAAGAATTGTCTAAATACACAATAAGCCATTTAATTTTGCTAATTGTAGCAATTAGACTAGCTTGCATGAAGCCCGTGCTCTCAGCAGAAAGCCAAATGGAGTAAGTGGCAAGCAGCCATTTATGTACCAGAGACATTATGTTATGAAACCCTCCCTTGATTGTTTATAGAGCTAGGTCTTTTCATTACAGCATTGAATCCATTCCTCTTTACTCTGATAAACCAGATAAAGTTCAAAATTATAATAGATTCTTTTAAATCTGGGAATGAAAAAAAAAAAAAAGCATCAGATTACTGCAATTCACACGTAGTGATTTTTTGAAATACATTCAGTCGTCATTTCCACTTGGCTTCAGATTGCTGAGTGATCTGCATCCAAGATGATTTCTCACATCTGGTATGAGCAGACTTCGTAATGGGAGCGATGGGGATGACCTCACAAGGTCTTGCTCACACAAGGTTAGAGGAATAGTGTCGCTGATTTACAGATCACTTGCAAAACTTTTTTAGCATGTGAGCAGTCCACCGGGATCATCTGTAAGCCTGTTTTACCATACTGACCTCACTGCAGGTGTTTGGTGGGATTTCTTCACTTTCACACTGGTATGACCATGAGAAAAAAATACAAGTGAATAATTGCATGTACACTAAGCAGTGCTACTGCAGCATGAATCAAAACATTTCTTCTTTTCTCCTCCTTAGTTCAAACATTTATGAATATATCCATTTTGACTGAGTTGCCATTGCGTGATCCTTTTAAGGACACTGAGAAATGCCTATGAAACCACAGTTGTTTCCAATGATCCTTATACAAACCAACTACTGACCAGCACCTTCATTAAAAGGAACTTTTCCTAAACACATAAGCTTGGCTCCTGTACTTATATTTTGTTCTGAGTGCTTAGCATCTAATTCTTATGCAGAGAGTCGTATACACTCGTTAGTAAGCCATGTGCCTACTCTGAATCCTGGAGCAAATAGGACAGATACGCAAAATGCAGGGGGAAAAAAGCCCTCTTCAGCACATTTAGCGGGTGATTTGCATATGCTACAGATGTAAGAGAGGAGCTTGCATATAATTTCAATAGAGTTATAGGTGCTGTATGAATTGATAGATATTTGCAAGAAATTGGAGATAAGTGGCCAGCCAAGATTAAGGTCAAATCTAAACCTCTACATGCAGGGCACTGTAAGATAAAAACAACCAAAAAACTAAAACCTAACCAAAACTCTCATTTCCAGGAATAGTTAAGCTTAAAAATGCAATGGATTTGTCAATGAAACTACACGCTACATTCGTAGAAACAAAGATATGACTGCTATGGATACAAACATCTCTATCTGTAGATTTCAGCCTTGTATTTCATATAGCTTTGGAAGCAATTGCTTTTGGATTGTAGTTTTGGGCATGCCATAGCCCTAGGCATGCCATCAGCTTTTCTACATGAGGAGTCAGTTCTTCTATAGGCAAGGCCACATCCAATTCACCCATGTGTGATTTCCTCACCATAGAAAAGCTGCTAATCAAATGTCCTGAAGAGCCCTCAGAGATGTAGCGCAGTGCTCGGGCAAGACGCAGGCTGTGTTTGGGTGTTTGAGCCCTCTGGTGGCAAGGGCTGGGTGTAGTCCCTCAGTCCTTCCCCAACCTCACGCACCGAAGAGCCCACAGAGAGGAAAACCACGTGCATGGGTTGGATGAAGCCACAGCACACGGGGAGCAGATAGCTGTGCCATACCGCCAGGAGTCAGTGCAGGCACATCAGCGGCCTCAAGTTAATGCTGTGATCCTCCAAACTGCAAGAACCAGAGCTCCTGATTTATTTATTTTTTCATGTGGAAGGTTCACGCACCTAAAATTTGGCTCCTGGCCTTGGTCAGAAACATCTTGGTCTTCACAGCTCAGCTCCTGTCTCCCACCTGTGCCCACCAGTATCCTTCAAGCTGGTATTCTTTGAGCTGATTCTTGAAGCCTGTCATACCTGAAGGGCAGGGGTCCTCTGGGGTGCTATGAGATGGAGCTTTGCACAGAAATACTCACAAATGCTTTTCCTGCAGTAGGCTTGGGGCAAGTAGAGACTGAGGGGAGAGCCAGGCTCAGTTATCTCTTCAGCTAGCAATGATTCTTATCTCTATCTACTATCTCTCAGGGGAAGGCTATAGGGCTGCGCACTGCTGAGGAGAAGGGCATGCTCACTCCCTCTTGTGTTGAGGCTGTTCTCCCTCTTTGTGGAAAACTTAAAGGCTATGCTGTGCAATGTAGACATACTTCCAGTGCTTTGATGTATTCAGTCCCCTTAGTGTGGAGGACTCTGAAGTTGTTGCACATGTCCAGTGCCATTACCTGTCCAGCCAGAGTAATGGCCACAGCAAAAATTCAGGGCAGATGCAAAATCCCTCTGCTCACCTTCCAACCTGACCAAAAGCTGTATGAACATGGTTAGCACTGTGACAAAGCCTGAATCAATACACGCTGCCTTCAGTCAGGTCTCTTAATGCACTGTCTGCTACCCTGGCCACGTTCACCTGGTTTCTTGTGGAAGCTCAGGCAGACTTCATGTGTGCACCAGAGCTACACCACGTGGCCATCTCTGTAGCTTCCCGAGCCCGTGGTGCACTCTCCTTGTGATCCCATGTCTTTTGCAGAACAAAGTTCACTTTGGGCAGAGTAAAGGGCAAATTGGCTGTATGTAGTTTAGGGATGCATGTGGAGTAGACACAGCTTCTCTGGACAATACGTATGAAATGAAGTAGTGTGCAAATTGCACAGGGTATGACGTACACAAGTAGTAAGATAAGTGTCCACAGCTTGGAGCATGCTGTAAAGAGTACTCTTTGTTACAGTGTTTGCTTTTCCCATAATAAAAATAGTACCATCATGGCTCTTACTTGAGAGCGAATTTACAGTATCAGATGTGTTTACGTATATATACACACACATGCAATATATATACATATGTGTTTATAGTCATGTATGTATGTATATATTTGTGTGTATAGTTGTGACAATGAGTCCTGAGATTCTACTAGGAATCATATAGTTCATTTAAATTCTATAACTAAAGAAAAAACATCAGGAGCACCATCATCAAGGGTAATCAAGTAATAAGTGCAAAAGGAAAAGCACATTATCGGAAAACACATTCCAGCCAATATTGAAAACAACTTTGAGATGCATTATGTCAGTAATTTAATGAAAAGTTGTGGAGGAAAAAGGTCTAATGCTATGTTTCATCATCTTAAATATTTTGGTAAAAGAATAGAGTAAAAAAAAAAAATAGAATTGTATCAAATAAATAAGGATTTGTCACAGTAGAGAAAAATAAAATCATGTAGGCAAATGACAAAGGGACTGATTAACCCTTTGTTTCATTTAATGTTGGTTATATTTGTTTCACTGAGTATCAGTGTTATTGATGTCAGTAATTTATCAAGGAAATAACCTGTAATAAATCAGCATGGTTTACTTGAATTTGACTAAAAACACTGAGAAGAGTGTTTGTTAGCCAGCATACATACAGTTGCCTGATACATGCTGTCAGAAGGACAGATTTGCTGGTTCATGGATTATGTACTGAAGATAAATTTCAGATGCATGCATTTGATGATAACAATACCTCTGTCACTTTGTACCATGAATGCACAAGAGCTATTTCTGAAATCCTAATTACTGTTGCTTTTTTTCAGTATGCATTCTGCATTATTATCTGTGTATCCCAGCTTGTTTCTTAACTAATGTTTGATAAGAATTAATTTAACATTTTATAAAGCTGAGGAAAAGATTACTAGCCAGTTAACCAAAGGCTTTTGTTTTCAATTGTGTGATACACATAAACATTTTTTTAAGCTTTAAAAAGGTGTAAAGCCCCAGTTCTGCAAATCCCTTGCTGAACACAAAAATAGCTCATTGGTCTTCATGAAAGCACGGGTTGTATTGAAGCTTAACTCCTGACCCAACCATCATTCAGGTATTCTGTCACTCATTCAGCATAGCACTTGGAAATGATTGTAACTTTCCCACAGGACCTGATTTATAGACAGATACAAAACTAACCATGGTGGCTGTCTCAGATGAGTTCAGAAGTGGCCACTAATCTCCCCCAACGTCGTTCCGGCATCCCTGCTTTGGGACACACAGAGGAGATACCTCACGGAAGACATCTGCGGGATTGCCACAATGCTCTGGGCAGGGTTTAGCCTTCAGACAGCACTGCACAGACAATGAGAAACCTTCACTTATCAGCAGAAAGAGAAACTGCCACCAGTTATAGCTGCGCAGTGCCAGCATATGGTCACATATTTGTGGCTGCTATTGATTCCTCCTATTTCATTTTATTGGAACAGCTTGGAACTTGTCAAGCTTTCCTTGGGTTGATTTGCAGTTAATTAATTCAACAGACATTTTTAATCTCGCAAATTTGTGGCTTGTAATATAGTAATCAAGCTCCCATGAGCGTATGTTAATCAGCTGAGGGGGGAGAAAACCCTGGTTAGCTGCGTGTAGCGTGGTGCCCACACTGCAAAGGGACATCTACAAGAAAGGCAACATTCATCCCAGCTAAGCTCTCATCGTTCATCTAATGAATCATTCATCCATTTGATTTGTCTTGGATGAGCCAGGAGTTGTATTTAAGGAGGATTGCTGGGGCTGAGACAGCTCTAGGTACTGTTGGTGGGGATCGACAACTCCCCATCTGGTCACCTGTTTCCTTACCAACCAAAGAGTCATTCTGCCCAACAGCAGCCCAGTTTCATTTCTGAAATGACCATACCTCTTGTGGAACAGTTCCTCCTGGATAAATGACTATATAAAAAAACATATAACACTAGGACACTAGAAACCAGATGAATGAATGGAGAAACTTTTTTTTTTCTTCATTGCCTTTAACATACAAGTGGATTTTAGCTACTTTGATGTGAAGCACAAGGGAAAAAAAAACTTAATGTCTGCAGAGGACGCACACATGCGTACATTAGCTGATGACTAATCAGTATGTACTTTTTTATTGTGGAAGCATATCCACTGGTAACCTCAGCAGGGAGATCAAGAAGACTTGAAAGCTAGGAAGTAAGTGATTCCTCTGGTCAGGGTTAAGAGGCGTTTGTGAAACACTGTGGAAAAGCTGCTCCTGTTGTTTCCGTGAATAAAGGGAGGAGCAGAGTCTTTCAACAGGAAAAACAAAATCAAATGCCAAAACACTTTTTATGGTGCAGTTACTCTTTTCTCTAGTAACGATGTTGGTTAAGAAAGCTCTAGGCATGTTACGAACTGTAACATACGGGGAGACAGCAAAAGACACTTTATAGATATAACTGTTGCTATTGACAGGAGATGTTTATTAGCAATAAGATAAAAAAGTGTCTCAAAATAAGGCCTGAGAGACAAGGATTTTTTATGGTTGTTATGTCAATGATTGTTAAATCTAGAGATCATAGATCTTTATAATAGCTTATAGGTCAAAGAATTTTTCTTTTTATCGTTCTTTACAGAGGATAAATCTCAGATGGCTTCCACAAAAAACATATCACATAAAACAGTCTCATAAGATGGGTTTTCTGTGTATGGAATATTGTATGCTCAGTGTTGTTCAAGTGCTTGTACATTTTTTCATGATCTCAGCTTCTAATGCAGTACATGCATAAGCTAATAGTGGATTCACAAGTGCATCTTCCTTTAGCTCAGTAACTCCCCACATCAACTTGCTCATTCATGTACAGGTCAGGAGCACAAATGTGGTGGGGAGAGAGGTGAGTGTGCACTTGTAAAGGTGCAGAGCAGATGAAAAATAAAGATGGAAACCAGTAGATGACACGGTAAAAGCCTTATAGTTAGGGAACAGCTGTGAATCTTTAGAGTAGGTGAGCCCTCATGGTATTTCTTCATGCTCAGGTATTCTGTCACTCAGCTCATCATGGAAATCACTGCTGAAGGACTTTCAACTGTATTATAAGTTATTATTTTTTGCTTTTTTAGAAGTAGAAACAGTATCACACTGACTCTCAACAGAAATCACTGTGGAGGCATCCATAAGCTTCACGCGTGATCTGTAAGTGTAGCGTGTCATAACAGTTCTGATTTCTTCAAAGATCCACTTAAACAAGTTTGCAAGATGTATTAGATATTGTTCTGATTTTCTTCCTTGCTTCCATTTTCTTCCTATGCTTATGCATGTCATATGCAAACCCCACTGCTGAGAGAAGATGACACTCAGGTTATAAAACAGATTATTTTTTTTCTCATGTAGTAGTACAAAACACAAAAATTCATTTGCGTAATGCCTAGCTATTGAGATAAACTCTATAATTAGAGAAGGAAAAGCAAGTTAATCGTGCAAATATTGAATTCATTTTAGCCAGTGCAAAACAGGAAAAAAAATAAAGATAGCTGTCATATTTTGCTGTTTGACTCATCTTGCTTCATAATTCCAAAAGCTGTGGTATATGCCCATAATAACCTGAAATTGAATATTCCTCGTTTCTGAGATACTGGCAGAACAGCCACGAACTGGGGATCCCATTAGATTAGCAGGCACAGATCTCCTAGCAAGAACAGATCCACTGTGTTTCTTCTTTAACCGGACTGCAGTTCCTTTAAATCAATGGGAATTGATTCTCAAGGGCACAAACTGTCCTCTGTGTAATTTGTTCTACATGATGGGACAGATATTTTGCTGTCTATTCTTTGAGTTGTGTATTATTAACAAGCTAATGTTTATTCTAACAAATGAGCATCACTGTATTTTCCTGCAGGTGCCTTTCCATGTATAAGGCTATCTCAGCAATGGAAGCTGGCTCTCTTCTTGTTCCCATGTTCATTACCTGCATTTTTAATCAAATGCTAATTTAACAATTGTTTGTCATGCTGCAGATCCATGCAAAGCCCAGTCTGACTTCTGGATTTGACCCAGAGCATTAGCAAATGTGAGAGTCACCTTCTCACTGCAAGCATTGGACATGGATACCACTGAGATGCAATAAACAAAGTTCCTTAATGTGCTGATTTTACAGTAATTTTCCAGGGTGCAGTTGTGCTTTAAAACTTTGTGCAGCTCTCTGCAATCTTGTTTTATTTCAAAATAAATAAATAAATACGTAAAAAAAAAACAAAAGACACATCAGCAACAACCCCCCCTCCAAAAAAAATAAAGAAAAGAAATTGATACACACACACATAAAAAACAAACAAACAAACAAAATCTTTAATTGCTCTTCCTCATTGTATATTGTTCTTATGGAATTTGCTATGTGTGAGGAGAATGTTAGTTAATTCACATCGGAACAGCCTTTCCTCTCTACACATTCCAAATGGATTCTTACAAAAAACATTAATAAACTCCGTAGCAATTAAAGAGCGTACTCTCCAGTCATTATATGAAAATGTACAGTCAGATAAGGCTAACTAATTTGTACATGCTTCCACCTTTCATCTCTTAAGGTACACAGCTCAAAGTTTGTTCTTCAGATCATCAACCCCTCATTAGTAAAACTAGTGAGCCTTGCAAAGCAATTTCATGTGAGACAAATGATCCTAAAAGACTCAGACTTGGTAACAGTTGTACAGTTGTGCTTACAAAACCTTCTTGAATGGTCTACAGCTAAGCAAAAATATAAATAAATAAAACAACAACAACAAAAGGCACTCTCAAACGACCGATAAAGAAATTCTGCCTGGTGAACATATCAATAAGTCACACTTACACCAGCATATTGGACAGGAGCATTCATTATACTGTGATTTGCCTTTATTATAGACAGTTTATAGTCATAAAGGGCTTGCTAGAAGGTCCTCCATAGCAAATAGATGCTTTCACCTTTAACAGACTCCAGTAAGCCCCAGGAGTAAGCATGTGTGCATTTTGCTTTCAAATTTCACAATGCCTATCCAGATGACATTTATTTTTAAGGAATCTCTTCAGTCACTATTTTACAGCTCACTTGTACTCCACTACCAAGTGAAGTGTCAGTCATTGTCCATGCAATTCTGATTAGGCTAAGTCAAAGAAAATATCTGGGGAGGGAATATCAGGCTTTGTATTAAAAAATAGTCCACTGGAAATAATAATAAAGCATTTCTAGGTCTTCCAATTCCGTGAGTCACTGGATGAGTCCAAAACACCTGGCTGGGTTCCAAAATAAATTTAAATAGCTGTTTAAATTTTCAGACGTCTTATTAAGGTATTAATAATATTTTAATATTTTATATGAAAAAAACTATCCTTCAAAGTACACGTTTCAATTTCAAGAAAAATCCATATGTCACTAAAGCCTAAGTCATTGGGCTTTCAGGCAGCAGGGGAAAAAGTGACAAGCTGGGGAGGCAAAATTTTAATTTAAGCTCAGGCAGGAGTCCCCCTGGTCCGCCCACCAGTCTGCCACGCCAGCCCTTCCCAACACTTGTGCGTCCTACCTTTCACGACTGGCACCAGTGAAAATTGATCTAGCACTCGGATCCCGATCAACCCCAACTCAGACTTCAGTGCTGGATCCCACAAGGCAGGGACAGGGGCACCTCAACGACAAGAGGGTAGGGTCAGGCAGGTACAGGCAGATCCTCTTTCATTCCAGTTTCTCCAGTGGCTGCCACTGACCCAGCTGACCTGGTGATGGGGAGAGGGTCTGCCTCTTCCTGGCGCAGATGCTGCCTTCGAGTGCTGAGACTTGTGGGTGGTGTTTGTAGCCTACCACTGTGAAAAGGAAAGGCAGCGAATAAAAGTTATAAAGCAGTGAAGGATTAGATGAAGAATTAAATACAAAAACACTGAAACATCAAGCTGGATGCCTAGTCCTTAGAGGTTAGTGCTAAGAACAGAAACAAGTTTATTAGCTGGTGCAATGCGGTCCTCAAAGATGCCAGTTGCAGTTTTCTGTCCTTCGTAGATTGATATGCAGAGGGAAAAACAAAGGATTGCCTTTACTGTTGTTTCACATGAGGAAAAACATTTTTCCAGCTGTTTCAAAGGTGTGCCTTTTAGCATCTTGGGTTTTATGAAGGCCTGAAAAACACTTCTCTCCCCTCCAAAATTAGGCTACCTTTTTCTGCTTAGGTTTACATAAAACAATAAAGCCTTGCCTTCTCTGAGAAACTGAGATTCCCACAATCCCCCTCCCTCCCCTCTTCCCACTCCCTAAAAAAATATAACTGAGTAACTGAGCAGGAGCCCCTGACAAGCATTTTGGGGGAAGCTGCAATACCACACTGCCCCAAGAAGTCTTGCTGCACTCCAGTGCTCTAGTTTTCCCCTTAGTTCTGTGGCAAAAGTAGGAAAAATTAAAGGCCATGATGTGCAGAGTGTGCAAGGGTAATTGGCAACTACTGGTGGCTTTACTCTGCCATCTTATTTTTTAGGTTCAACACACTTTGAACATCAGTGATTCCTCATTTTGGGCACCAGAAATGAAGTTGGGAAAAACCACATGTTACTTTTGAAAATCATCACCAAAATACAGGAAGATTAGAAAATAAAATCAAGAAAGAAAGAAAAAACTTTTAAAAAGAGCTTCAGGATTTCCTTTTTTAATAGAACACAAACATCAAAGAAGGCGTGGATACATTTCTCTCTTTTATAAGTTATAAAAAAAAAAAAGATATACACACATGTCAGAAGTATAAACCTTATGTTTTCACAGGCCGATCACAAAAATAAAAAATAAAAATAAGTTTTTGATGCTCCTTTCTGTGATTTTCTTAAAGTCAGGTGCCAAGAGCAGAATTCATGACTCCAAATTGCATGTGCGAGTGTTGTTGCAGGGATCAGCAGTGGGATCCAACAGCAGGGCATACAAGAACCAGCACAATGCACATTCGATAAGGGGATGAATTAATTAGGTGGCCACTATTGACAAGAAGAACATATCTCCAACTTGGCCTGTCTCCTAGAAATAGGCTTATTTGTGAAATTCATTTCCAGAGCCTGCAGTCTCCTCTTGTGCTTGCAGACAAGCTCTGCATTTAGGTAGAGAAAGCTGCCTCGCTCGTGTGGTCAGGCAGGAGTTGGAAGGGAAAGCCAGGGCTGTCTCTGTGCCAGAGCTGTTGGCCAGAGCTTCAGGACCAAGGTGCAGGCCCAAATCCCTGCTCATCCTGGGTAGATTCAAGCCAGCACTTCCTCAGAGAGTCTCCTGGCTGCAGGAGGGAGGTCACCAGCCCTCTTGCCAGATAAGAAAGGGCCACCATGCCTCCTGATAGGCAGTAGTGCTGGGTGAGTGTGGGGAAGTCCAAGGGGAGATACTCTGTGGTCCAAGGTGCAGGCTGATCTTCTCTTCGGGGAGCATGGTGCATGGGACAGTGCAACTGGGTGGCCCCATTTCTCTGCCTTGCCACCTGCTTGGGCTGGGTTTTACACAGAATGTGCTGGAACATTGGCAGAGGGGATCCCTATCACATGTGTATGTCCCCTGCGGATTCAGACATGTGGGAACATCCCAGGCATGCCTCCAGAACATCTATCCTATCAGTCCCCACAAGACGTAGGCACGGGACCCCTGGGCCTGTAACTCTCGGGTGGCCTCAGTGGAGGATGGGTGCGTAGAAGTTCACTCAAGCTGAGATGGTGGTGTCTTTGGGCACAGGCAGTGATGCATCTTCAGGCACTCGTGATGTATATCTGCCTTGCAGGAGCTGCAGTCCCAGAGGTAGACCAGATCTTATGTGATGCCTGATAAAAAGTAAATGACTTCCTAACAATACAAAAAGCCTGTAAAAAAAAATGCACATGCAAATAGACTCAAATACTTGAAATTCAAATTCCAGTAGTATATTCCGTGTTCATTCCTATGTTATTATTACTAAAATCATTTTCTTGTTTTGTTCAGAAATCATAAAGACTCCTGCTTGGTTTTAAGTTGTTGCACGATATAAAATTAATTCCAAAGGGGTGGATTTTTATTGTATATGTCCTGGATTTAAGTTTTCAGTTATTTTTCGTAAATACATTTTACATCTAACTACCTCAGCTGCCTTTTGTTTTGTTTTGGCACATAAAAAGTCATGCACTTTCTATATTTGGGGATTTGGGGGGGAGGAGTTCTTTCCATTTTGAATAACCAGGTTTAAAGCCATGTTGATCAATTTATAGAGGAGAACAACTTAACGAGACATAATTATTGACAGTTGCAGAACATACATTTTATTTTTAGGTTCTGTTGGGGTATAGTTTAATGAAAAACACCATAAGCTGCTTATTAATTTGCCTTAAAAAATGTGTGCTCTTTCCTATTCAAGTTGTGTTAATTAACTCTTATCTTGTACACAATTTATGTGACAACAACTAACGTAACAGTTGGCAGATAAACAGCAAATTGAACAGAATGGACCAATAGTTTCTCAGTTCTCTGTTGTAAACTGTTGCATTATACACTGATTGTGCTAAAATAATTGTTACTGTGCTTATACTCCTTAGTCGCCGTTGCGGAAATGAAGTTATGGAAGATCACATCTGTGTTTATGGAGCAGTGTAGATATCCCCCCAGTACAAGCACAGTGACTTGAGGTGAATGATAATCATTGCTGAACTTGTGCTTTGACTTGTAAACATTGTAAAAATGTATTTGGTATTTTATTTGAAATGAAGAATCAAAATAGTTATTAAAAAAATCTTCCTGTAAATATATATATTCTGATTCCATGTATACAAACATTCCTTTAGAGTTCAGATTGTGAAGAGTGTCTTTATTGGCTAGAGACCGCTGTCTCCCTGGCAGAGGTTACATGTGCTATAGTAAAGAACACAGTGTGTGAAGTATTTGATGTACTGCAGTACCATAGTTCTTTTGGTCTGTTAAGTAAGTTGCAATTTGTGATGAAATGAAGTTGAAAGTAGTGCTTCATACTAAAAAATTTCCTTGGTTACAACTTGATTTTTCTTGTAAAACTTAAAAGGAAAACTTGAAAATTTTATATATTTGGATTTTGTAGATTTTTTTTATTTTATTGCAACACAAGGTACCAAAATCATTAAATAAAGTACACTGTGGTCATTTTACCATGGCTCTAGAGTCTTTCTTAAAACTCTTCTACCATGGTGGGTCAGCGAATGATGCCATCTTTTGAGCTTCTGACATTATCAAACAAGAGCAAAGCTGGCCCTGCTTTGACTACGTGTTGGGCCAGATGATCTCCAGAGACCTTTCTCGCCATTAATTATTCTATGATATGAGCCACACTGTCACAGGAGCACTATCCCTAAGCACAGGAGTGGTGCGACAATCTTACTGGTGTTGTCACAGCAGGGAGCTTGAGGAACCACCAGACACCCCAATGGCCACCTCACCCAGAGCAGGGTGCTCCAGCCACTGAGGTCAGGGCCCTGAATGGTGTTTCGAAGGAAGACCTCCCAAAAAGCTGCCCTTGCCCAGCGAGCAGGCCAGCGGGCCCTCCCTGCTCCTTGGCCCTCAGGGCCTAAGTGCTCTCCAGCATGGGGCCAGACTCCCTGACTAATCCCTGGGGGTCCTCAGCACCGTGGAGAGAGAAGCAAGAGGAGCCTGACCCTGTTGCTGGACAGTGGGGGTGCTCCCTAGGCGAGGGGAAGAGTTCTGGACTCTGCTCTTGGGGTTCTTGAAACATTTCAACCACAATGAATACAGGAAGAGTGAACAGTGCAGAAAGCCAGGACAGAAACCCCTCCATTACTTGAGAAGGCCACTGCTCACAGAGAACAGGAGATGGTGCTCTGTTGCTTTTATTCTCCTTTCAGACTCCTGAAAGCATCGCTATTTACTGTGCAGTGAGCCCGATAGGGTGATGGGCAAGGGAGAGGTGGGCCTTGGGCCTCACCCAGCCTTGTCCTTAGCATGGTAATTGGGAAAACACCAGAGAAGAAGCAACTTCCTTGATCTTCCTGTGTTCAAACCCCCTAGGGTTGAGGAGGGTTTAGTTTCTTCTACTCCTGCCTCCTGCACAAGTGCTTTAATTACTAGATTATTACACAAGTTGTTCTGACTTTGCCTGCACTACCAATGGTCTTAACAGTCCTCTTGGACTTCTTTGCCACATTCGGGTGTGCAATGTCACCCCAGGCAGCACCTGGAGTTTGTGCAACAAAGGACAGCACCCAAATCTCTCAGCCTTTCTGCCCCTTAGCCATGCTCCCACTCCTTAGATGCTTCTTCTTGGCCTCTCTTAGGTGACCAAGAAAGGGAGACCTGGGAAAAACAACCCATCAAACAGCAACTAATAATTAGCGTGAGTTCAAAGAGAGGAAACATATATATATATAAATATATATGTTGAGTAACTGAATTTGACAGACAGCACATGGTGATTACATGTGACTGATGGATTATTCAAGGTTTTGTTTTTCACATATATCTTGTAGCTTGGCAAAGTGCAACAGGGAAGCAGCAGCCCAGCAACACAAATGGTAACTGTCCTACTGTCACAGGAGTCCTAGATCCTCTGTCCCTGTAACTCTGTGACTCCCCACCAAAGAAACCAGTAGAATCCAGAACGAAAGAAACTCATAAAAAATTTCTTAACTAATCATGTGAACCAGGGGGCAGAAGACATCAAAACCACAGTCTTGAGCACTGTAAAGTCATTTGATGACACCCCATAAGTATACAATTCATGAGGTGAAAAAGCATTAAGTGGGTGGGTAGCTGCCATGGTGTGGGACTAGTTACCTTGGGGTAAAAGGGATTTACTTGACATGTTTCTAGGCAAACTATTAACCTCTCAGGCAAAAGTCTCCTCCAGAATGTTTTAAATGTAGACTTTCCACATGAGAGAAGCAAAGCAAATTCTTTCTGAGCTAAGCAAAGATAGCAGACATTTTAAATAGATTCTTAACAAAGGAAAGAAACAGAGAAAAAATTGCAAGTTGCTTGAACGGTGCTTATTCAGAACAGTTGTCACCTCTCCTGCCTTAGAAGAGGAGAGAAATGGCTATGGTTCCTGTAGAAAAACATGCTCAAACAAACAAACAAACAAACAAACAAAACACTAAATATAGGGACTTGATAACAAAAAAAAAAATGCCTAGGCAAAATTATCCAAGAATGTTTTTTTCTCCTACTTTACTTAGCTCATATGAGCAGTATTAACTGCTCATAAAGTACCCAGAGACCTATGTGTATGGGAAGGAGCTGTGCCTTCCTACCACCGCAATGGGAATCTTGGAAAGCCCAACAAGAGATGGAAAGTTCTCCTGTATACTGCACAGCGACAAAATGCATTTATTCAATGACTTCTGTGCTATATACTTGAGGCAGGAAAGTACTTACACTGTATAATATTTTTGCTGTGGGAGTACTTCAGACCCAGGGTCAAGCACAGAACCAAAAGTGCACTTGATGTAAAGACTGGTTGGAAACCTGCTGTCTGGCATGTTTTGGGGCTAGTGAGCTCTAACGTACACTACACTCTTAAGTAGGTTGTTCACACAGTAATACCTACTTAAACTAGTTTACATTAATGTTATTCTTTTGTGCTCACCAGTGCTTCTTTTCACTGTGAAAGGGGGAAGAGAACTCAATTTACTGACAAAAACATAGCTCCAGAGCATGTAGAGCCAGACAGACCAGACAGGCATCTTTTACCTGTGTGCCATTGCATTCATCTTGCACACTGGACCATGCATATCGTAGACTTCATGTTTGTTCGTAAGCAGTAGGCTTTTCCAAGATAGAAAGATTTCTCATTCACAGGCTACACACAAAACTAAAGACAAAGCGATGCTCGTACTTAGTGGGTCTTCCAATAACCAAGCCATTTATTTTCAGTTGGGTTCTTGTTAAGTGCTGTGAGCATAAACTGTACTGC
Organism: Anser brachyrhynchus; assembly: GCF_964034855.1. Classification (NCBI taxonomy): domain Eukaryota; kingdom Metazoa; phylum Chordata; class Aves; order Anseriformes; family Anatidae; genus Anser; species Anser brachyrhynchus. The sequence continues at coordinate 120,714,971 of NC_137695.1, forward strand.
CATGAGCACATCAATAAGCGTGGGAAGTGTTTCCCACTGCTGTGTGAATGCCACAGGCACTCACAGGACTGGCATTATTAACCAAGTAGACCAGATTAGAGAGGGTAAGATCAATGATAATGTCCCAAAGTATGGAGGGAGAAGCCTAAGTACTTTAGCTTTATAAATAAATTGAAATTGAGCTAATGGATTATTACGGCTCCTGCAGTTCATCTCCAAACTATCTCATAGTTTTAAGCAAGTTAATCTTGTATTGACCTTAAATTTCCTGTGTCTGTAAAGTTCATAGGAGTCCCAATTTGGAATTTGATCAACTCCATTGTTGGAAGCAGAAATCAATAAAAAAGGGGAAAGTCGTCTGAGCACTGGCTTGGTGCCAGAAGCATCTGCCTTTACTGCAGGTTGTCTCTGTCTGTCTCCAGCTTAGTCCATTATTGAGTCTCTCGTCTTGCACAGTGCTCTGCAGGGATGCTTGTTTCCACCTGGAATCAGCAACAAAAAAGGTCACTGGGCAGTGATGTCTGTCTGCAGGAAAGAAGGTTTAGCTGGAGCTTACCCTGGCGTTATGGAGGGTGGTCAGGGCCTGCAGTTCTGGTCCTCTCAGATGGGACCCAGCAATGCTCAGTAGCTCTGAAAAATGTGGCCATTGTTTTTCAAACTGAGTATCCAAAGCGTCTCAATGTACAGTGGCATTAGAAGATGCTTTTGGAGAAATAAGCTTTGACTCCTGCACCCACCAGCTGCATTTTCTTGATGAGACAACTCGCGTCTCCCTGTAAAAGAAGACGTTGTCATGAATAATGAGCTAATTTTGAAACATGCTCTGAAGCAAATTCTACCAAGTAAGTAATTGTGCTGTTCCCCCGATATCTGTGCACCATTCTAGCTTTGTCTTGGCTGCCTAGATTACAGACAGTGTTAATTTTCTCACTCTGCTACTCAACAGCAAACTAGCTATTTCACAACTTGTACTTAAGTGAGGGTTATAGGGAACATCTGGAGGATCCCCTTAGATGGATCAGGCAGCATTATGCAATTCACCCTGTCCTTATTGCATTGTTTGTTCTTAACAATCTTTTTTGTAACTTTTCCAAGGGTCTCCCTTTAAGGCTTTCTCTTTTTTGTTTGTTCATTCATTTATTTTAAAGGCCTGTTTGTCTCCGGTATTTGCTTTTTTGTGTGTTTTTCTTTGGGGATTTGCTTTTGCCTGGGGCTGCTTGCCATCTGTAGTGTCTATGTTTCAAACACTGTCACCTTCCCATGATGATTCAGATTCCAGTGGGCTGTGCCAGTGCAGCAGTGCGAGAGGTTACGTTGTACCTTGTGGTACTTCATCAGAGGTCTCATGTCCTCAGGTGTGTCCTACCAATGTCCTGATAAAGGCAGGAAACTTAATCCCCAGAACAACTTCTCTGACTGGTTAGAGTAGTGTCACCTTTTGCCTCCGGTTTCTTCCCAGGATCCATTGTGCTGACTTGCAATTTCTTTGACTTTTATGTGTCACTTAACTTCGCCCATATTTTCAAATCTAAAAAACAAACAAACAAAAATAAAATTAGAAATGAGGACTCTCTGCTGGCCCATAATGGGCTAGAACACTCACTATTCCTGTAGAGGCATTTTAAGCCTCCAAAGGAACGTAAATAATTGCTGTGTGCTTAAACGCCGTTATAGCCTAAAGCGTATAGCATACCTTAAGGGTAACCCTTAATCAACATCTCAAAATATCATACCCATGTGAGCAGCATACTCAGTGCAGGCTTTTATGAGTTTGTAAAGGAAAAATGATGTTGAAGTTTAAGTTAAGTCTTACGGTATAAAGGAGGAAATGGGCTGTTTTGTCTCCAGTGAGAAGCCCTGGTGCCCATGCAGGGGTCACAGCTCTCGGGGAGAGGGAGCTCTGCCCCAACCAACAGCTGGCAGGAGAGTGTTGGCGATTAAGAAGAAACATGCCTTACAGTCATATCTTTCTAAAGCATGAGCTGCTGTGTGTGACTTGTAGCTAATAATTAATCAAGTTTCAGATGAGCTTTTGCTTTAATATCTGATCCACCTGATCTTTAAAGTTATAACTATCCAACGCTATTCTATTTGTGTATTGGTAGTAGATTTTTATATTTGGACACATCACCTTATCCCAAATTGTTACTCTGTGATAGCAAGGTATGAGGCTGGATGATGCTTTCCCCCAGATTTCAGTGAAAATGTCTTCTTCAACACCCTACTGGGACAGGATTTCATTAAAGTGACATATTAATTTAGCATGGAAAATAATTCTTCCCTGTAGAGCATCTCTGTGAGGCTTTTTTACAGAAAGAATTACAAAACAAAACTTGTCTTCAGTTTCCCTGTACAGATTGCTAGGATAAGACTGCTGCATGGTGTGTGTGTGTCTTATCTGTTACAGAACCCCATGGAATTGCAAAAGGGCAAGTCTTCTTGCCAGAATTTTTACCCATTATCTGAAGCAGTCCTCACCAGTGTGTGCCTTGGTTTACATGGCAATATAGACAGATGATCTGATCTGCTCTGGTGTGGCACATCCCCTCCGAGCTGTGGCTGAGAAGTCACTGCACGCTATTTCCAATCAGTTATGGCATTTCGCTGGTAGTGCAAACAAGTGGTACACTAGAAACCTCATTTTTAACTTCTTTTAAAATTGTTTTAAATACAGATCTCACAAAACCTTTTACTTAATTAACTTTTCTTGCATAGATAATTCATTTCACCAGCATACTATGCCACAGGATGCTTCTTCCTGTGCATAGAGATAATATGCTCTGTTTCTATTTCTGCCTGAAGCAGAATTAAAGTAGGAAGGGAAGCGTTTGGTAGCACTTTTATCCTTTGGAGTACTTTTTCTTGTGTGTACCATGCAACATATTTTGAGATCACAGCTCCCACATTTCCTAAAGGAAGAGGAAGAAAAAACAGGGCAGCCTTAGAGAAAAACAAAAAATCTTGGAAGAACATAAAAGCCTTGTGTTCATTACAGTTTGCCTTGAAGAATTTATCTGACGTTTCTCTGAAAGTTGAGTTATCAGAAGCAATAATTTGCTCTGCATTATCTACTACCTCGATTCAAAAGAAGTTCTGAAGAGGTGTCATTTGAATTCACACAGGAAGCCAGATCTCTTAATAGATGATCTACTTCTTATTAAGGCATCTGGTGCAGTGGGAAGAAAGCAGAGCAGCTTCTGGTCTCAAGATCTTTTTGCTATTTCTCTTACAAACGCCTCGAGTTATAGGACAAATATGCAAAGACAGAGCCTAGAGATGAAGGTGTAAGTGTCCAGATCAGACCATACAAAAGGAGAAGCAGCGAGGAGACACAGCTGGACAGGCGTAGCAGGGAGGCTGAGAAATGGAGCTGGGCACCGTCAGCTGCTGCCTACCCCTGGACAGGCAGTGTGCTGTGTCCTGGCACTTCCCAGGTCCTGCATGTCCAGTTTTTAAGCAGCAGCTGCAAAGAGGGCTCTTTGGTGCTGGCGTTTTCAGTCCACATCAGGCTGCGTGAATAGCTTTCCTCCCGCGTGCCAGTTTGCATCGCCGCTGTTTTACCTGCTATGCAGCCCTGACCTGAGCTCTTCCTGCATGCTGCCAGGACGTGAACATAGGATTTGGTATTAAAGCCCAAAGCTCAGCTGAAGTATTCAGCTCTGCTTCAGCAGTGTGGTTTCCCACCCGTGCCAAGGCAGCAATGCTTTTAAATTCTCATGACCTCATTGTTTCTGACATTAGAAATGCTGGCTGCAAACTTTCAGCCAGTATGCCTGGGGGAGGAGAGGGAAGAAAAAAACAGCCAAAATGTTTGCAAATCATCCCGTTTTACACTGTAAACTTCCCCATGCAAAGATCCCTCCATTGTTTGCCCTTGGATGCCTGAAAAAGTGATGCAATGTTGTGTTTTTCCACACTAGGAGTTATTGCTTCTGTATTTGCAAGTGTGAAAGAAGCACCCAAGGGGCAAAGGACATTGAGGATCAGGCATATAAAACAAGTTTTCCTTTCATCTTAAAAAGGGGGCACAACTGCACTATCTGAGCATCACTGAGCCATCTTGCATTTTGACAGTTTTTCAAAATTAAGAAAACCTGCCTTGCTAAATATTAATCCATTTCTGTGCTGGGGACAGCAGAAATTGGTGAGGGGCAGCACTGCTCACTGAGCTAAGAGGCAAAACGGATGTGAGGGGGGGAAAAAAAAAGAAAAAAGAAAAAAAAGAAAATAACTCAGGAGGATAGGAGGATCAAGAGTTTCCATTTTTGATGTGTTCTTGTAATGTCAGTGGATTCTTGCGAGAAACTGGCCTTCAGGTTTTTCTGCTGAAATAAAAGGTGAATCCAGCACACGCACAGAACCATAAAGGGGTCCCAGGAAAAGAAACTTGGCTCACCAGCATATGAATTACATGGAGCCAGTCGTATTTTCTCCATTTGATTTATTTATTTCAGAGAGCTGCCATCACCTGCTGAACATCTTCAGTTTGACTTTGCCCCACCCCAGCGACGGCATTTACATTGGGATGAATCACCTCCACCTTCCAATGCATCCTACCAATGCTCAGCCAAATACCTTTTCTTCTCCCCAGTTGCAAAATAGTTGCTGTTCCCAGTAATTTAATGTTAAATCTGACTGAATTTGATGGAAGCACATTCTCATTCTGTCCCAAAAAACTGACACTACAGACTCATGCGTTTTCCTTCTTCGTGTCTCCTTTGCCATCTCTTGCTTGGCACCTCCCTGGAAAGCATGAGTGACTGGTGAAACAGGACAGCTTGCCAAGGAAATAAAACTCCTTTGAAGGACAACCTTGACAAAAGAGTATCAGTTTTTCAAGAGATCCCCCCTCTCTGGGTGAAATTCCATCAGGAGCCAACAGTCCCTTATGCCTGAGTGTCTGTTTCCCTCATTGTTGAGCCTGCTGTTCCTCTGTATGAACCTGCCGTTCCTCTGTACGTTACTTTGGTGCTCAGGAAGACCATTATTGCAAATATTTGTACTTTGGGACCTGGGCATTTCAGGCTTTGTCCTGATGTGAGCATGCTGCTAACATGGATGCTGTCCATTTTAGACACTGGAAATGGGGCCCAAATCCTCAGAGGTGCAACCTCCCAGCTGATGAAAACATCCCTAAAGACTTAGTTCCTACACTTACAGTAATGTGCCTGATAATCCAGGAACCATTATTTGCTTGCTGTCATGGTATGGCCCATGTTTTGCTGTTTGAAGAGATGGTCTGTTAAAAATTAACACATCTACAGAAACTACTTAGTCCACAAGCTAATAAAAAATGATTAAGCAAAATAATGACAAAGCAAGCAGGAAAGATATCATCTTGACATTCTCAAAAGTAGCAGGCGGATTGAATAATAATGGTCTGCTATTTGTCTTGCAACAGTAGCTAAAGTAGGTCCCACGTTCCTGTTTATACAGATGAAACAGGGAATCACGCGTGCACACACACACATACATACGCTGCTGCCTAAGTAATAAGATTAGATAGTATCTGGTCCTGTAGCCATTAATAGTCAGAAGATGTTAAGAGGTAAGAAACTGAAAAAAAAGACTGATTAATGCACTGCATTGGCTATTTTCTGTCTGCCTTTTTCAGCCAACTCTATTCACATTACCCTTCTCAGTGCTTTTCTGGGCACTGGTGGGTGCTTAGCCACCTACATGCTGAGCTCCGCTTACCTTTGTGCAGACAGCAGCAAAATCAATCTTCCAATTTTAAATGTTTGCCAAACTGTACATCCACTGTGCCATGAGGAAAGCACTGAAAAACTAAATAATGAGGCACCGTGCATGGAGCAACCAAAGCGAGATGAAACTGGTGTGTTCAGCCTAACTTAGGTCCACGTGCAGCCCAGATGCTCCACCAGAAGGGCTGAATAATTTACGTAGTATAAGAGCATCTGTCAGTTCATCTATCAAAGCTGCTGTGCAGAAGCCTTATTACCTCCCAGAAGTGGTGTTTGTGGATGCTGTATGTATGACAGAAGATACCAGAGGCTCTTTATATAACGCTTTTTCACTTGTCAGAACAGCAGCTTTCCCTTGTAAGGTTTGCTCTGTACGGGGATCTTAAAGGTGGTGGGGGGATGTGCACAAACAAAGACCAGAATTTAACTAAATTATCTCCTCAGCTGTAATTTCTAGTATCTGTTCAGCTGTACCTGAGCCAGCCCTGGGCCAAGCAAGATACTTGAGCATGGGGTGGCCAGGCCTTCTCCTGAGGCTGCTCCTTCCAAAATCCCCCCTGCCACGGCTCAACTCAGATGGCAAGTTCAGTCTTGAAAATAACGCCAGATCTGCTATGTTTCTGTGCCAGCAGAAGGTTTTTGCAAGGAGAAAAAGGGGCCAGGCTGCTTTATTTCTCTAAATGTGACTCAAGATTATCCAGAATTAGGATTCCAAAGCCAGTTTGGGGTTTGGGTGTGCTTGTTTCATTTGTAGGCCTTGTTTCATATTTCTCATTCACAGCCTTTAGAGATTGAGCCAAGTTGCAGGAAACCTTTTCCCTCAAGCCTGTTCTCACAAAGCAAGTTCAACATGCCAAAAACTCTGTCTGGAATGTGGAAATCTACAGGAAAAAAAAATCAACCACACAAGCCTTCAGCTGCTATGCCAGTTGGTTAAGAAGGGACAGGGCACTGTTAAAGTCTTGGTGGATCCACGATGAAAGTAATTTTCATACCATAAGGTATGAAATCTGACCATTAAAGACGTGTCTGGAGAACTGGCAGCTCCATCACAGCAGCTCGAATAGGAGTTCAGAAGCATTTCTAGGTGTCTTTGGTGGACTCCAAAGAGATCAAAAAGAGAACTAACAAATACCCATTGGGCTCCATACTTCTCTTCCTGCCTACGTAGTAACTGAAGAAGCACTGGAACTGCTCTGGGCACAGCACAGACCCAGCTGTACAAAACCACTACTGGGAAAAAAAAAAAAAAAAAAAGAAGAGTAAAAACCAGTCTGGGATACATGAAGATCAGGTATATCTGCAGCAGGAATCACCCCAATTCACCTGCTACATATTCCCTGTAAAGATGGCATGAAATTAGGAATTCCTGACCACCCTGATGTTTAGTAAATTGTTTCTTGTTAAAAGGAACTAGGTAAAAATAGTTTAGTTTCTTGCCTTGCAACTTTAATGCTTTTTAATATATGTTTTTAAACTTAAGATTTTCTCTATTTTATTAGAACTTTGGCATCTCTTGTTTCCAGAGCATGCAATGAAATTAGCTAGCAAACAGAAGCCAAACTTAATTTGAAGAACTATGCTGCACTTTCTGCAGTTATAGTAAGCTGTATGGACAGTCTTGCTGTCAGACTCCTTTTAGCTGATTTGGTTTACTGTGTGTTAGGTAGAAGTACTCAAAAGAAATTTAAAGTGGTCTTGCTCACATGTGGTGGTTGTAACACAAGGCCTGGTAGAGTAGGTTCGTTTCTATAACAGCTGACTCAATTTCCTAGTGGGGAGAGAAGTATTGCACCTACTTCATATGTGCATAAGTAAGCTTTTTTGTTTAAGAAAAATTCTCCCTCCAGTTCATTACACTTTTTTAAGCAATTTTTTGACACGGAGAGATCACTATAACAATTAATGTTTCAGGAGGCAACATCTGATATTATCACTCAATGTATGTAGTGACCAAAAGCCAAGATATTGATAGTCTGTTATTAACAGTCTGTGCAAAACAAAATTATTTAAGGAAAGCAAACAAGCAAATACTGTGAATAACCCATGAGGAGAAGAATAATTCGCTTTGAGACCACCATCCATTTTGGCTAGTCCTGAATGTTAAATATATATTTATATATATATATATATATACATATAATATATTATATTAATTATATATAATTATATATAATTGTTATTATATATTATATTATATAATTATTATATATATATATTTATATATATATATATATTTAAAAGGGCATTAGCATCATTGGTCTGTATTGTCAAAGACCTTTGTAGAAATGAGATGAATAGAACTAAGAAAATAAGTGGCATCATATAGTCTCATGAAGTTTCAGCAGAAATGTTTAGGAGCATTATCTTTCTTAATATACATCTTCCGTGCTATTACGCTCATGCAGCGGTTCTAAACACATTTACTTTTGGCACCCTGTTGGTACGACAGGGTTAATAGGGATTAAGCACTGCAGAGCTAACAAGTTAAGTGTCACCGTAACTGTATCTTTCTCTTCAGAGTAACAAGATGAAGCAACATAATGGTATACTTGTGCAGCAAACCCAGTGCAAGATGAATCGCACAATTGTGTTGACAATGCTGATTAACTGCTCTAGCTTGCATTTCAGTGATTAATTTCATATGAAAGCATCCTAATAATAGATGGCCAGGCTGAGCTCTGCCGTTACACAACAGGACAGTAAATTGGCCAGTAGGAGGTTTGTTATCTTGCTGAGAGATAATGACAAATACCTATCAGTACAGCAGTCACTCTATTCCTACTTCCAAACAACCTAAAAATGCACATCCTGGTTATGCTGTTTGCACGGAGAAATCTGGAAAGTCTTCAGCATATCCAAAGGCTAATCATGTAATCAGTGGTCTAGTCTAATGCTGTGAAATTTTCCTTTAAGTACTTCTGCCTAACACGCAGTAAACCAAATCAGCTAAAAGTAGTTTGTAATCCTGTTTGTGTAAGTCTCCAGATCTGTCCCCCCCTCCTTCTCAATGAGATTGGGTGTGCAAATGATTATCTACCCTACTTGCACAAATAAATCCTATTAGTCAGTATTTATGACTTATTTCTTATTGTGGAATCTTAAATGTAATCTTGGTGGTATTGCAGTGCCTCTTAAGGCCTCCTACTATATTGATTACAACTATTAAAACTCAGACCTTGTTCCTTATGGGATTTTTGTCCTGTTTTCCACTGTTGCCTCAATTACTTTCCCTTTAATTCATTCCTTTTTGGTCTTTGATCCTTCCACCCCTTATTCAAGCACTAGGCAGGAAGAACTTTTCAAGGGTATTACGTACATAAAGGTTCAGCAGGACAGGCCATGTATAATTTCATTTAGTTTAAACACAACAAAACCTCAGAAACCTGTTCCAACTGTCAATTTTATTTGAAAGGTGTCTTCTATACAATTTTATATATAGAAATAAATATGAAAGGCCTATACAAGTACAAACACTTAAAGAGTTGCAATACTGCCCTTCATTTTTCATACTCATCTTTCAATACTTCAAGGGACAAAATTTGCATCAAATATCCCACATTTAGCAAAATAAATTTTACAGAATCTCAGATCACAAAAGGTCTGTTCAAGCCTACTGGAAACTTTTAAACCGAGTTTTCTTTTACATACAGACAACCTCAACACTCAATTACATTCAGCTGCCTTTGACAATTTCACAACACCGACTGATTTACATTTTCCTCAAGATAGATATCAAAAACAAAAGTCATACCTATGTCGCACTCCAACGTGACACCTTGGCATTATCAGTTTTAATGATACACTGTTTGAACACAATATTTTTGAAATACATTCTGATAAATTTAAAGGACAATCTTGCCTTCAAATAAAAACTTTGATACTTTTTAAAACTTCAGAATGGGCATTTGCTTTGGTGCAACATGATTCTTCATGGAGCTTTAAAAAAATTAATTCAGCACCACATAAAAGGCTTTTGATATAAAGCAACAACATTATAAAATAAGAAAGCTTTTTGGGTTTTTCAAACCATGATTTATCACTGTATGGGAAAGAGTCTATATTATTCTAATGTAGGGTATCCTCCAGATGCCGTTATGCAATCCCACTGATTTTCACAGTTTAAAAAGAGTATAAACCAAAGCACATACTTAATTGTTTGGGGTAATGGATATTTATTTGAATACAACTGCTCTTTTAAAAATTTGGGGGTTGTCTTCTTTACTTTAAGGAAAAAAAAAAGAGTCAAAAAAGGTCAAAACCCAACACTATTGAAAGGAGACCACATAATATAAAGAAAAACTCTTTTACCCTTTCTTAGGGAATTTGTCCTCATTCCAAAACAAATTAGTATCTGAGAACTCTTTAAAGAGCTGTAGATTAAACTTGCTGGCAATCAAAGGAAATATTTCAGATATTTCCTATTGGGATAATAGAAGTGTAGGCTTTAGTTCAGGGAAGAAAAAAAGTAACTTACTGTAAGTGCACAGAAGCCCAACCCTACAACTTCTTCCTGTTCATTCAATTGTTTTTACTTGAGGGAAGTACATAGAAAATCCCTCTCAACCCTGATTTAATAACTCACATAAAAACTATGTTTGAAGAATATGGAGGTTTAACAGTTTAAATGTATACTATATATATATATGCATATATATATATACACACACACACCCTGTTTTTCAAAAGAACCATCACTTTTTAAAGGAGTGTTGTATTAATTTTTTCTTTCCTTTATTATAAATCTTTCTGGGCTTGTATTACTAAATAGTACCCTCATTTCCATTTCTTAAAGTTTAAGTGCTTGGTTCATTCATTTGAAGGAGAATTTGCACATTCAGAATCACTGTGAAGTATACAGGACAACACTGTACTTGAGGGTAAATATCCATTAAGGCTCAGCTTGGAATAGCAGCCATGCTGTCATGTTGTGATTCGCTCCACATCAGACTGGTTTCCGTAACAAACCTGCTTGGTTCACTGCAGTTCTTTTCTCTACTCTCTACTCATTGCTTTCTGAGCAAACCCAGTAAAACTGAACAGTTTTCACTGCAGGTTTTACAGGCACAGCTAGAGGTTCTGCAGGCCACAGAAGGTTAACTGCTACTGTCAGCAATAGGTTTGTCAGCAGCATGAAAGCAATAACCTAGAGAAAGTTTTAATAAGTGTTGTAGAGTTAATCTGGCCTATAAAACTTATTTGCTGTGATGATGATTAAGACAGTAAGACCCTAGCTCTCCTGGGTCTAACATCCAGATTAAAGCAGCAACCATAGGTGACACGGGAAAAAAAAAAAAAAGGAAAAAAAGAAAGATGAGACTATGAACAGAAATACTTTAAGTGTCATTTTTGCATAAACACTTTCAACATAGGAATGCATTTATCAAAAGTTAAATCATTTGTAATGGGGCAAACAAAGTTTGGGCTCCTCAGCCCAATATTGGACAAGGGAAAGAGCAAAGGAAAGTGTCTTATATCTTAGAATATACAGCAATATCATTAGGACAGTATTTAAAAAAACTATGATTAGAAGAACGAGTAAGTCATATTTATGACTTTAAGAATATTGTAACTAAATAGTAGCTTACTCAGAAGACCTTAGTCTTCTTTCTGTCGCGTTTGAAATCGTTCCATTAAAGCCCTACATATATTTCCTGGTATTTTCTGATGTTTTTCTATTAGGGCCTGGAGTGCTGCTTTTGTCTGTAAGGAAAGAGAAAAGGGTTGGGTCAAATTAAGTCATCTTTATATTGTTCACACACGAACACCATTTCTAGGCTCTTTTTCATCCTTTCAAATACTGGAGAACTCTTGCAAGTACAAAATACTATTTTTTCCATTATTAAGCCCACATGATTTGGCTGTGGGATCACTACCAAGAAACAAACCAGCAAGCTAGTATCTTTCATCTGTGTTAGCTGTGTTCACAAGCTCTATTAGTGATACGCAATAGTAAAATGGTGATGGAGTAAGCTAGCAGAGACCTAGATCTATAAAGCATGTCAGTACCTGTATACTGTACTGCAACTCAAACTTCTGTCTATGCCCAGGTTTGCATCAGTAACACTTGGTATGCAAGAATTTTGCTTCTACACAGGATCAGAAGCAGCACTGGAAACACAATTGTGACCCATCTAAGTATATTTGGCTTTTACAAAATAATTATCCCTGCATCCAAGTCCCCTAAAGGAACTGGTCCAGCAAAGCATGCTTAGATCAAACCTAAATAACTGCATATGACCACATTATTCGCTTGCACGCAAAAATGTAGCAGGCCCAGAAGTTAATAACAGCCATTCTATTATATAATACCTGTATTGGGAACATTGAAAAGCAGTAATACACAAAAGCTATGGTGAAGACACACAGCAACTTTCCTGTTCTGTCTACAGAAGCACAGACTCTTAAACTCTTAAGGCATGAGACAGAACAGAGACCTGTTGCTTTTGCAGACCATGGGTCAACAAGGGGAAGAGATTCTTGGTACAAGCTCTCACTGTTCCTGTGAAGTAAGTGATCAATTGCTAAGTCCTGGGAGCAGGTCCCTGTCCATGTCCTAAATGTCCTTACAGGAGTAAAGCTTCTATTAAGCTCACTTTTTTTTTTTTTTGCTATACATAATGGGAAAACGAATACCATACCATAGTCTGAAACATGAGATGAAGCACATTAAAATCACTGTGGGATTCTAGGGGATTCATATTCCATGGGCTCTATCTAGTAGAATGCACCCTTAAGGCAGAAGGAAGCGAGGGTGTGTACAAATATAAGATTCCAAAGCATGGCTGAAAGTCACTTAAACACACCCATTTGCTTCTGCAAACCAACAGTGCTGAGGCTCTGTCAGACTGAACCCCCAGAAGAAGCACTCAGTTTGCCATAAACAGGGCATAAGACAATGCAGATAAACATTTCAAGAAGTCATTTTGCAGTGATCTAATGAGAGGATAAGCAGGTGATGACAGAAAACTGAACTGACACCTGCATTGTCAAAAACAAAGATCTTTCAGATGAAGTTTTTAGAACGCTAAACATGACCCCCTGTGAAGCTTTCAAAACGGCTGGTTCAGTGCCCTCAATCTGACTGCTTCACACACGTTTTATATCTGCGCTGTGAAATCTATTCATAAGTTGAATGAATATGAGAACCTGACAAGCTTCTCTACAAACCACCTAAATCTGAAGAAGGAAAACATTCAAAGAGTTAATTTCTGGGGTGAAAAGTTGGGGGAAATAGAAATGGAAACAGACTGTACAAAGCCATGAAATGATTCAGCTTTAGTTGTTCCATTGCATGGAATTTCAACAGTTTGTGACCTCAGATTTGCTGTATTTTAAAGGCTTCATTGGTAATTTTCTAAGTGATCAAGATCCAGAACGCTTTCCCTGGATGAAGCCCATGACTTTCTTTAGCAGCCCAGAGCAATCTTGTATGACTGAACTTCCTTAGGCCCCAAAGCAAGTTGTTTCTTGAAGCAAACAAAGAGTACAGTATTGACTTTAAAAGGCCTAGAACGTCTGCAAGGTGTAGCAATACACCCGCATTTAGGAGGGATATTTAGAGATAAGCAAGCACAAAATTTACCACGATTCCATCAACTTCTACAACTAGTTCTATGACAGGAATTGCTATCTTGACAAGAATATTCCAGTGTTTTCTACCAGATCAGTAAATATTTTAAATATATATATATGCAAATCTGTCTTACCTTAGCAGTCAGTTCCTCAGCAGTTATATTTGGATCATATGGAATGGGTTCTCCAACAAATGTACGAAGCTTGACTGGAAACCCACCGTACATAGGAACTACTGGCAATCTAATACGTTCATATAGTTTTCTAAGTATTTCTAATATTTAAAAAAAAAAACAGGTGGGGCGGAGAGAAGAGAGAGACACAGATTACTCCACAAGGTTGTTTTTTTCCCTCACCATGTTTTAAAACTGAAACTGGATTGTCAAGTAATCCAGCCCATGACCCAGATTCTCAAATGTGTCATCTCAAGCACTATTCCACCTTTCATTTTCCAAAATTTGCATTAACACTGACATAAGACTTGCTTCCAAACTCAATTTAGTGTGAAATATCCCCCCCAAAGAATAGCTGCAAAGATGAAAGCAGAGGAAGTTCTATAGCTGCCTCTGGAGAGTAAGGGAACATATGCAACAGGGGTTACCATTTAGCTAATTTTACAGGTTAGCATAAGAAACTGGTATTGGTAGAAGACTGTTCAGTTTAATCCCATTGAGGTCTAAAGGATCAGAAATAGTCTTATCTACCTAAAAGCCAGTCATGCTGAAATGCTGAATTGCTCTTTCAGACCACACACTGCTTCACTGCGGTGAAACAATACACAAAGAAGAAAACAACAAAAAAATTAAGTCAGCTGTAAGAGGACACTTCTTCCTCATGTCACTTCCTAAGCATCTGTCCCAAACGCAACTAGAACAGATTCCTCGCAAAATGAGTGCTAATATTCTCTTCTTCAATTTTAGACAAGAAATTTCTTTAACTTAGTGTTGGCATAAAAAAAACACCTTTAGTGACAGACACAAATTTTTCTGTACACAACTTATAAGAACAAAGAATACTCAAATACTATTCAAGCAAGAGCAATGTGTCCAGCAATGAAAAGAATTAAAATCGTCTAGCACCTCTGTTGTATTACACAAGTCACAATATTTTTCTGGCTTAAACAGTTTGGGAAGATTCTCTAGAACACAGTAACAATTAATTGCTATTTATTTTTGTAGAATCTGGAGAATGTGTGAATCACTCTGCACATCTACATTGGATGCCTGGGCTTTCTCCATGCAATATATAGCTTCTAATTAGAGGGGAAATGAAATAGAACTGTTTTGTCCTGCAGTCCTTTGATTAGGATGATGATGCCATATTTTAAAGAGAACATGCTGTACAGAGGAGACTGTTCAGGTCCTTTCTGCTAGCAGCAAGTTGAAGAACACAAAAAAAGGTGCAGGGGCAGTTAACAAGAGCAGATCAGCAGAGATATGATTATCCCAGAGGTGGACTCTTCAGACAAACACCCATCTATTAATGCACTGGAACTCCCAAAAACGAGGAAAGAGAGCAGGCAAAAGCAAGATTTTGTGAGAAACTACAGGTTTAGAGCTGCACAGTATACTAACTACGGATGAAATATATTACAAACCCTTTGAAGACAGAGGTCTAAGCATAGAGTATTAAGAGAATATTTAAAGATACTGTCAGCTGTAAACCCTTGCTTCTTAACAGACAGCAAAAGACCTAGAGTTGGTCTAGCAGACATTAGCTATTCGCCTTTTTCTGGCTACTTTTTCCTTTCTTCTACTTCTTTTTGTAAGCACATTATCATGTTGACAATAACTTAGGTGAGCCAATACCACATATAATGCTGATATTAAATCTAAATAAAAATCTCTGGATTCTGCTGGTGAGCAAACCTCAAGAAACAAGGCTATGTCAAATCTCAGATTTATATGGGGCTTATTTCTAGAGAGATGGGCTAAACACATATGGAAAAATAAACTACAAAAAGTATATATAAAATATCTTACTTATTTTTCCTAATGTCCTAATGCCTTCTCGAACATTTTGTGTAAACACAGGAATGATGGGCTAGGAGGGAAAAAAAATATTAAGAATTCAATGAAGATAACACTATCTAAAAGACTCCTACCTCACTTAAACCCAATGTGCAAATTAATTTCAGAAGTGTTTGTCATACAAGGACATACAGAGAGCAAAACAAGGATTCATTAAGTTCTTGTGTGACATTCTCCCATGAAGTTTCGGCCTGGACAATACTGCAAGGTTTCAAATACTGCAACGTTTCAGCAAGTCCGTTTTCTTAAAGCAGCACAGGTTTTTAGAACCTGTGAAGCATTTAAGCTGCCTCTTGTCTAGAAGTATTTGCACATTTGTGAATTAAGTGGTTAAACCTCTTCCCTAATTTATAGTTATGCTCAAAGAATTGACAGGACTGGGACCCTAAACTTGTCTGATTCAGCTCTACTGTGCTGATTGCATTGCTTCACACATGATGTGTCATATTCAGTACAGGTCCATGAGTCACTTCTGCTGATGAATATTTGGAATGGTGTTAATATTTTAAGCTTTTATTGCTGTTTTTGAACTTGCAAACAGCTGTCAAGATTTACAAGGACTGCGTGGGGAGGGACTTTCTACTACATGAAGATTTTTAACATCAATTTACAAACAAATTATCAAAAAGAGAACTCTAAGATTTTCACACATCCAGATTCTTTCAAACTTTTTTTTTAAAGCATGTAAATGAGTTAGTAAATTAAACTTTTCATACAGGTATCAAGTCGTTTAAAAAGTTGTTTTAAAAGTTTATAAATAATCCAGTGCAACAATAGAGAATAAGAAGTGCAGTTGCCTAAGACAAATGGTAATGCATTTCCTTATTCTAGAACCATCTTCTTTGGAACAGCTTGCTTTTGACACAGAAATAAGAGATTTCTGCATGTACCAAGTTGGTTTATATGGCAGTAACTCTGGCAAGCAAACTGCTGAGGAGAGACAATCTAAGGAAGCTGAAGGTCCCAGTACTGACATTCAGAAACATTTTTCTTTCCAAGAAGAATTATATTCATGATTAAGAGTGCCTCCAACACTATTTATATTCTTCTGAATCTCTCAGTTATTGGGCAGGAGCGTGGAATTGAAGCTGCAAGATCTTTGTGAGTGCACAAAGGAACTGAATATACATTCAATAAAATAGATATAAGCACTACAAGCATAGCTAAACCCCAAGTATGGCCTTTTGTATGCTATTACAGTGCATTAGTAAAATCTAATCTGTTGAAAATATCCTGTAAACTGTGTTATCTTCCTCCTGATAAAAGTGAAATATATTTAAAATTAGGTCTTAAAAGTATTCTAGTTTGGTATAAAATTCAGAGATTTAACTAGTCTCTCTTTGACAGTACCTACATATAAAACTCTTGGAGCGACAGTTTTAAATCAGGAATATACACACCTATACACATATGAATACATCTTTCAAGTACAAATAGAACGAGAGGGACTCTGAAAGGGTTATTAAAATAGATACAGTTCAAATGTATCATACACTTCTGTGCCTTTCACAGTCGGTCCCATATAAATAACCACCTGTCTACAAGGACCCCAGACAATGCTTAATATTTGACAGAACTGAAGAGAAATAGTTCACACCAAGGAGCGGCAGCTCTTGCTGCTGCTATATGCCCCAGACATCCCTTACTAGCATATAAATACCAATGCAGTATATAATGCCAGTGCTTCTAGTATGACTACAACAGCACAGGCAGGTCTGCTGAGTCACAGTGTACTTCAATGGTAGGAAAAAGAGAAATACTTTTGTTTTCCAGCCATTCAGATCCGTCACAACCCTGACCAGGTAGGTATAAAACAGCACAAGCTTACAAAGTAGAAACTATCCTGGATTTCATCTCTTATTCTTTTAAGCTCTGGATTTCCTGACCACACTATTCCCAGGTAGGTGACTCCAAAATCTTCTAACAAAAGGGACAAAAGTCTTGAAATTTAGTTAAAAAATCAAGTAGACTGTATTCATGACACTCAGCAACGTAACACCAAATACTTGATAATCAAAACAGCTTCCCCTGGAAGAAAGAACCAGTAAGTGAGCGTTTGTTTTGCTTTTCTTCTGCGAAAAGTCATACTTACCACTTTTGCATCAATGGCAACCTGAGCAAAGCCCTTTCGATTACCCCACATAATAACGTATGTTTCATCACTAAAAAGTGCTTCCCGAACTCCACCTGGAGAAATAATTAACAGATAGCCTTTCTTCAGAGTATTGACACATGCTTCTTTTGGTCCATGCAAAACTTCAAATGCGTCAACTAATATTTTAAAACCTGCAAAGTAAGATGATATCAATTCAGAACACATTAATTCATACTATCATTGTGCAGAAATTGCCAAGACAGAACACAATGGCTAAAATTTGTCTGCTAGCCTAAAACCCCAAAGATATTGCTAGAAGGATTGGTGCATTAAGTTCTGCTTGTAAATTTAAGTCTAAAAACTTGAAAATTTATGTTTTCCATTCCAGTAAAGGCACGTGCTATCTCACAATCAGGACGAAACTGGGAAAAAAAAAAGGCAAGAACTCTGTGGCATATTTCATATATCCCTTCAGAGTAGTTAAGTCTGCTCTGGGGCACTGTCTCCTTGCCCATGCTCTACTTTTCAAATAAAGTCCAATAAGAGAAAATTCCAGCAAACTGTTGTTTTGTTAACACACAGAGTAGTCCACGCACAAGGAGATGACAAATAGAACTTAGCATTCCCTGTGTTCCTGATCACTGCAGGGATTGAATCCTCGGGTCAGTTTGAGTACCCAGGTGGCTTTTCATCTGAAAATAACAGCAGCTCACCACAGAAGGATCTGGTGAGCCCGGACTGCGTATACACATCTTAGGTGAAGATTTTTCATTTAATAAAGTCTAAAACTGCAAAGTTACATAAACTCCTCATACGTTAAATGTGAAGTGTCATACTTACTCTGTTCTTCAATGAACAGCAGAACATCAAAAATGGCTTACGATCATCAAATGGACACACGTGCTCAATTTAGACAACTAATCTAATGTAAAAGAACAACTAGCAGGAAGCCAGTCATGTTCACTTACACCAATAATTTTTCAATTTATGTAGCATTTGTGAGTACTACATACTGAAACAGGAGCTTCAGATCACTGAGGAGCATGGGAGAGATTATTTCTTTCTTGAAGTTTCCCACTGAGCCAAACTTAACCCGATCAACTACAAACAAGGGCACAGAACTGATCTAGTCAAGTCTAACCCTCAATAACAGATCACCTTTTTTTTTTTTTTACCCTGCAAACGAAGATTTGTTAACACGAACAGGCATTTGTTTTGCATACACACACAAAAGAAGGTACAGCTAAGAAGACAAAGCTCTGTCCTTTTGTACACAGTGCATAAACTAAGGACTCTGGAAGGAGATCATGAGGCAGCATATCATCAGTTCATTCTTAGCTAAACTCCAATGAATCTTTGTAGGTGACATGAGTATAATTACTCCTGATTTCTACATACACACAATCAGAATCTATCCATGAGCATAACAGCAGAACACAAGCTCTGCTGTAGCTGTCTCACAGCTTGTTGTATCTGCTTTGTACCACATGCAACACTGGCAGGCTTCATCTAGTACCATTTGCACAGGTGACTCCTGAATTAGTTTTTCACATTTCATTTCTCTCAGGTGTTTTGATTCTGGGATTTTAAATAGCTTATTTTTAATTTTTACAAGGTTTTACATTCCCAAACTCATTAAAGCTCTTTGGAATGCACCTGGGGATGGGAAGCTGCTCATCTCGCAGCTCTTTTCTGTCAGTGAAATCAGGAGAGATACAAAACAGGCATAGCAAAGGTAGAATCACGCAGGAAGATGGACTCCAAGGAGCTGTGAAAATAGCTTTCCTTTCCACAGCAGACATGCAGGAGGAGCAGGGATAACACCATATGAGTCTGTCCATTTCATAGATCAGAAAAAAAAAAAACAACAAACAAACAGGAACAGAATATAGGCCATATTTTGTAGTAGGGAACAGTGGTGAGGTTTCAGGTCTCCACAAAGTTCCTCAGCCATATTTTCCCCCTTTGACTTTTACTGTAAACCTTATATTCTGAGCTGTATTTCATAGTCTAGTCAGCAAATCATACTTTACTGTTAATACCTCTACTCCAACAGCAGAAAGGAAGAACCTGGCAAGTCAGAGCAGCAGAAAGACAGGAATTAATCCAGTGGTCTGGGAGAAACAGCCAGGGTACTCTACACCCAAGGTAAGGGTCATCATAAGAAGCACTGGGGTAGTACCTGGCTATAGCATGACAACCACCAGGAATCTACTTTTTCCTCTTCAAACAATAAAAAATATCCTAAACGCAAAGCCAGAACATCAAGGTATGCCAATTTTTCCAAACACCAAGAAATCCAAAGTTGATTTTATTCAACAGTTCAACCTGGACTCTGCCCTTTGCCCTAGCACACTCTTCTATTCCCCACTATTCAGGAGAAGACTTCATTTTAATTCAACCTTCGAGAAATCAACATAATCCTGGGTATTATACAGATGAGAATTTAAAGGACCAGGGAGTACCAGAATGATTTTTTTCCCCTGTGACCAACATCTAGTATTAAAAAAAAAAAAAGGAAAGAAAAAAAAAGAAAATTAGCTCAAGGACTGCATTCCATGTCTTTCTGCCCCAAAAAGACAGGCAAGAGAAGCATACATAGTACTGATTTAGTATAAATTGAGACAATTTCCTTTTGCATCTACATGAAAGAGAGATGCATTAGGCAATGCTCAACAGGAATTTCCAGGTATCTAGAGGAGTTCTTCTATTAGTTTAGGAGAGACTTAAGAGGAGAAGCTTGTTTGATCCCTTGCAGGCTCATGAAT
Organism: Anser brachyrhynchus; assembly: GCF_964034855.1. Lineage (NCBI taxonomy): Eukaryota > Metazoa > Chordata > Aves > Anseriformes > Anatidae > Anser > Anser brachyrhynchus. Next base: position 120,735,144 of record NC_137695.1, read on the forward strand.
CCCTCAGGGGGCACAGTAATATTCTATAAATACGATCCAGTTAATCACAGTTAATTCAGTACAGAAGCACCCAGCGCAGAGGAAGCAGTAAGACTGCATATTGTCAGCTGCATACTGGCATGGGTCCAAGATTCAGATTCATGGGACAAGCCATTCCTCACGGCTATTCATAATAGATTCACAAATCATAAAAACAGAAGGATCAGTAAATCATCTGATCCAAGCGTGTCTAAATGTATTAGGATAAAAGGATGGCCATCTTTCTGGTTTGATTCACAAGAGAAGCTCCACCTACCTACGCTGCCAGTCACAGATTACTGTACAGGCTTTGAGACACAATCCAGAACAACAATCTGGGCTCCTTGGACTTGTCTTCCCTAACAGCCTTAAATCATTCACATAATCAGAGTTATCTAGTTTGGAAGGGCCATCTAGTCCAACCTCCCATGCAAAGTGGTCCATCTGGGCCAGGCTACTCAGGGCCTCAGCCAGCTGAGTTTTGAGAATCTCCAGGGATGGAGTTTGTCCAGAGTAGCTGGGGAATCTGTTCAGGTGTGCGATCATCCTTATTATAAAATACCTTTCCACCTGTCTAACAGGAATTTCCTGTGTTGCAGCTTGTCTGTCACCTATCACTCTACTGCTGTACACCTTTGAGAAGAATCTGTCTCCAACTTCTCTGCACCCCTCCGTTAAGTAATCAAAGACAGCAATATCTCCACCCACCTTTATCTGTTACAGACCAAATAAATCCAGTTCTCTCGGCCTCTCCTCATTGTGCACTCCAGCCTCCGGTCATCCACTGAATACAGCTCTAATATGCCAATGTCCTTCTCATACTGGGGAGTCCAAAACTGGACACAGTACTGCTAGATGTGCTCTCACAAGTGCCAAACCAAGAGAAATAATTTCTTCCCTCAACTACACACATGCTAAAAAAGGCCAGCATGCACTCAATCTTCTTTCTTGGCCATGGCAGGCAGGTTGGAATTAGATGACCTTTAAGGTCCCTTCCAATCCAAACCATTCTATCATTCTTTGCTGCAAGGGCACACTGCTGATTCATGTTCACCTTGTTGTCCACTAGAACAAGGAACTCCTTCCTGACAAAGCCAATTTATACTCAGTCTCACCTGTACTGTCATATGGGATTATTTCATCCCAAATTCATAATTTCACATTCACTTTTGTTGAACTTTGTAATGTTTCTGCCAGTCTTTTTCTGTCAAGTTACTCTGAATACCAGCTCTAACCCTTGGATGGTCAAATGCTCCTCCAGTTTGGTATTGCCAGTGATCTTCCTGAGGGTACACAACTAATATTTAATTAACAACTGTACATAATTATTATATTTGACTCCATATTATACCCGATAAACTATGAAATAGATTGCACTAGTCAGATGTATACAAAAAGTTTGATAATCAACCCAAATCCTAGTCTACTGGCAAAAGCAGTTGTAGAGACAAAGACCTAACACTACCCACATGAAAAGGTTCTGTGTTTAGGGATTAAGGCTGAAATAATTTCATGGCAAAATTAGTTCTCTGATACAAACTGTTTTCAGTAAAAGCATTGCTGATGTTGTATATTAGTACATTACGTAACAGTCCTATAAATTCACAAGACAAATTATGAGATTTTTAGTTAAATTTTATTTGGGAAGAGAACTGGATACTAATGTATTTTGGAAATTCAACTGCCCTTTCTTACCCCTCCAGAAGAAAAAAAACTAAATCTCCACATAACTAACTTGACTTATTTCAGCATGGTTTTTCCCTAGGCTGTCCAGCCAAAAGTTTGCCCTAAACATACTTTTCATTTTTTACATGTTTCACACAAACCTGGACACCGCCACGGCTTTCCTCTGGGCAAGATTCTACTTAAAGTCTTCTTGGGGATAGTCTCAACTGCCCGCCATGCTCAGTTGAGTGGGATACACAAAGGCATCCCCTATTCTCCCATACTAATGTCACCAATTTTAAGGGCACTGCTTCCAGTGTATTTCTTAATCAGGTTATAAACCACTCGTTCTGCCTATATTAAAAAAAAAAAAGAGGAAACACCTCATTGAAGTATTGGCTATCAATTAATACAAAGACAAATTTTTCTCCCATTGCCTCTTTTTCTTTGTTTCTAAACACTTTAGAGTTGTTAGAGGAGTTGCCCAGCCAGGAGTACAACCCATTCCTGCACGGGCCAATTGCATGAACTGATTCTTGAATATGCTCTTTACAGAGAACATCTGTTCTCCAACAGACATCAACTACATTTGTCTGAGAGTTTGTTCTGAAAGCTGTATTCTTGCACTTCAACTTTCATTATTTACATTGTAAAAAAAAGCATCTATGGAGTTTTCAAACTGATCGTTTATAATGAAGCATGTTACCTGGTATTCTGGAGACAAAATGATCAGCTACTATGTAGCAGAATCTCTTCTTTTCTAAAAGAAGTCTAGATATGAAATAGATAATGTCAGCAGGACAAGCTCCATGATAAAACACAACAAGTGCAGGTCCTTCTGGAATTTTTTCATCACCACAAATCTCGTAACCTGTTAGGAATCAAAGACATAAGGGACGTCAAAGTATGATACAATTCTATCGCAAAGAAACTAACTTGCATCAAGCTGGCAAGCTGAAACCAGTATCCATTGAGAAGTGTTAGAACAAAGTGACAGCTAAAATGTCAAGAGGTGACTTGCAGCATTTACTAAGTTGCTTTCACAGGAAATACAAGCTTCATTTAAATCAGATGATCTACATTTAAAGGAAGACAGAACAACAACAACAAAAACAACAGCCTGGATCTCTTCAACTATTGTATAATTTTACCTTATTTTTTTCAGTTCACTGCCTTCAAGGCTGTAGCCCTCTGAATCAATCATTCAAGATAAATCAAAATACAGATTGGATAGAAGTGTTGAAACGCTACTATTTCAAGCTATTAGCTACCTTTCAAAGTCAAGTTCATTGCCATGAGTAACTGTTTAAGAAGATTTGACATGACAACATCCATTTATGTGGCTCTTTTTATTCCAGCATGTGAAGCTCATCTTTGTTACTTATCTCAGAGTTATACTTGCTCTATTTTTTCCATCACTAAGCACTAAAAGCTGTCTGAGGCTTTATGTGCTCAATTGAAACATACACGAACACATACAAGTTTCTTACTGTACTTGTATTTCTCATTTAGTTAACAGTGAAGAAAATATTCAGTTAGCACAAAATAACAAAATAGACCAGTTCAAAACATATTCAGTTAATACTGAGCAGTTTTGTTAGCATTTGTTTTTGTTTTCTTTTTAACTGCCACTTCTGAAGTTATCAGAAGAATCCCCCCACGCCCCTCTTTTTTAAACTTCTGTCTGTACTTTTGGCTCCTCTCCCACTGTTTTACTTTCTACACCTGTGTAGCTGCAACCTATAGCAAACACACCTACCTATCACCTCTGCCATCACAAGTGACCGCTAGCTGAGCTCCCTGCCAGCTGTGCACAACCAGAATGATACCTGTGTCTAACATTTGCACAGGTTACAGGTATCACACACCATTTTAGGGTTCTGTTATTTGTTGTTGTTGTTTGATTGGTTTTTTTCCCACTGCTGTGAGATTTCAGGAGGAAAAGTTCTTCCTGTTATATATCAATTAACCAAGTGGGGAAAACAGATATCACAAAACATTTCATTATTTAGTAAGAGAAGTGTTCAGAGAAGGTGGAAGCAGCTGCCAGGGCAGAAAAAAAGTCACATCAGTAGATGATGGACTGGATAAGAATATTTTCTGTGCAAATAAAAAGTTAGGCTTTTTATAAAAAAGAAAAAAGTTACTACGGATGAAAAGAGCCAAGGCCTTAAAAAATCATTTTCTTATGAAAAAAGTAAATAGCTTTTCATTATGAAGTGAGCATTTTAAGCTCTTTGATTTTGCTGTTGATTTTGATCTAGTGTACTTTCACAGATTTGAAAGTTACATCTTAGTCTTACAAAGCCCATCTGATACAGCCGCTGCACCATCTGGCTATCAATGCCTTGAAAACCCTCTTCCCTTTGACTGGAGAACAAATAGAGATGATTTTCAAGAAGGATTTGTTCTTTATGTAAATTGCTCTTAAACATCTCTTTCTCCTTTAGCTGCATTTAGAGTGAATGGTTCTGAAAGAGGCTTATGATTTCCTTAGAAAGAAAAGCCAAATCATTTATTAAGTCTGTCTTTATAAAAGATATAATAGTAGAGGGACAAGGAACAGAGCCCTTAGTTTTGACATTCTTCTACTAGAGAAAGCAGTTGTCAAAAATACATAGAGAGAAAGAAAATACAAAAAGTGGGGTTCTGTAACACTTTTGGGCTCTGAAGTCAAATTAAAGTAGTAACTAGTGAATGAACCAATGCTGAGGGTTCCTTTTAGCCACTGTTTGACATTACGTTGGTTACTTGTAATTAAATTACGCAAATGCGCAGAAATATTAGCTATTAGGTAACTGTCATTTAGCTTCCAGTGTTCATATATTCACTCAAAGAACAGAAAGAAGGTTTTTGTTTTTTATTGCTTGCTAAAAAGTTCATGGGACATGGCAAATTAATTTGATTTTTAACATAGCTATCATTTCAAGTCCTCCTGAAATGAGGAAAATCCAGTAGTTATTAAAAAGTAAAAAAGAAAAACAATTCAACAGTTTGAAAAATAGCACATATTCAGCTAGATGAAAGATCTCAAGGTAGCAGAAAAGGAATAAAAGTGCAAGACTGAAAACTTTACATCCAAAAGAGTCTCAATTGCTTTTTCTCCCAACTCTACAATGGTTGAAGCACAACTGGCAGTCATTGATTTGGGGGAAAAAAATGGCCTGAATTTCAAATTTCATCCAACAGCAACAACAATCAGATGTACATTGATAATCCTCAAAGGTAAAGCCAGCAATAAGAGCTTCAGCACCTTTTAATGAAAAGTCAGATCTTGCTTACCATGCCATATTCTTCCATGTCGATCCCATATGGTAGTCAACATTTTTCTTGCACCATCCCAAATGTTACCTGAATTATCTCCACTTAATTTCCTCTTCCTTTTATAAATATTTAGAAGGATAACAGTACTGTAGATAAAGGTGAGGAAGAAAATTCCTGGAAATATAAAAGCTATTGCAAGTGGAAGCAGCAACCATGAAAGGTAGACTGTATAACCCAGATAATCTTCAAGATGCTCCACACCAGTCCATTCTCCCAGTAAGTGAGCCACACAGGTTAAGTAGGACAGCGATATTGGTCCTGCAGTACAGGATTCATTTCCACCTATCATCCTCTGTTTAATCAAAAAAAAAAAAATGCAGATGAATAAAGCCTTAAAAAAGACAGCCATAAACCTACGTATACTGCATAATCATACAAAATACTGATGCATTTTATTTGTATACCATGTACTACACAAGCCAGTAGGCCATGTTAGAAACAGAATGGTTCACACAGCAAAACCATTACTTGATTCTTTTCGGTCATTTTTGCGTAGCGGAAATGCTGACAGCTCTAATTTGAGAAAGATAGAATGGTTTTTTCTTCTCAAGCTATTTTCTCTCATTAAAAACTGCACATCTTATAGAGATCCAGGACATCTATTTTATTTCCAGTTCTCAGAAAGCTGCATTGATTAGTTGATTAGTATAATTTATTGTCCTACGTCATATGCAGTACACTCAAATCTTTGTCACAAGCATTTACTCCAGAAGGAAACAGTACAATCTCAAATTCAGTGCTACAAAAACCCTACCAAACACTTGCACTAACCATGAACATACAATGACTCAGTAAGAAGATGGCCTCAAGTAAGCAAGTCTTGCTCATGTAGAAACTTTTAATTGCATCTGGAAACTTACAGATCATGAAATGCAAGTCCCAGAAGACAACACAGGGAGGTTCCACAATGGAGGAGAAAAAGATCACAAAAAGTCCTCAGAAAGCTTTAATTGCTCAGGATTTATTGTGTCTATGCATACGAACCTTCTTCCGTGCCAGTTCCTAAGAAGTTTCAGTGTTACTTCTCTCTGGGCTGATATTTCATACTTCGTATAGTTCTGGAGTAACACTTTTTTTCTCTGATATGTAGGGTTTAGGGGAAAATTTGCTATTCACTTCATCTTACAAACCTGAGACAACCTGTATGCTGGGATATCTTAGCTAGAGTTCTAGAACAAGAGAAATATCTTTGGAAAAAAATTCCTAGTCTAGAAAAGTTTCAGTCAAAACTTGGAGTAACTGTTAATCAAGTTAAGGGGGGGGGGAGGGGGGAAAAAAAGCATTTTGCAATTATAATGCAGACTTGCAGAGGGAAATGGATGGATTTTAATTAAAACCAATAATTTCTGAAAGAATCTGAGGGGTTTTTTTATTACTAAAATGTGACTTACAACATATTACTGCAGAGTTCCTATGCAGAGAGACATGTATCCATCACTCCTTTACTCTTGCTGTTTCACAAGCAACAAGAGACTGAAATCCAGAAGATAATTTTGCTAATGCTATCAGAATCCCAATGACAGCAAATACGAAGAAACAGATCAGTTTTACTCCACACTTGCTATGAGACACTGAAGCATGCACCAGAACAGAACTCAGCTCACTTATTTCCCCAGTCTCAATTGTTCCTCCCCCATTTTGATATAGCAAGGATGTTCCTTTCACTTGTGTTTTGAAATTGGCCTATACCCACATTGCTCCAGGTAACTCCTATTCAAGAGAAGACAGAGGATCTCCTGACAAGAGCTTTGCTCCCACGATCCATGCCTGTTCCACCAATCCAGGCTTACAAAACTCTGCTCTGCAGCATGTTCTCGAGGACAATGAGAAGAACAGCTGATTAATCTTCAGCTAAGTATAAGCACATGGCATAAGTTAAAGGCACTTCACCAATTTCATGCGTGTGCATGTAATGGGTGGCAGGGAGGATCAGTTTGGACAAAAAGGATGGGAAAGAGCATGTGGGAGAGCAAGGGGAAGTTCTTTCTCATTCCAGTTGTCAGAGACTAACTCCAGAACCTGTGAGGCAGCAAACAACCACAGAAGTCCAAAGAACACAACTTCCGAGACCAAGTAGGATTTAGGAGTAGGATTCAACATTGTATTTACCAGATCGTCATGCCTGGACTTCTCCACTGGTTCCACCTACTAACCAGAGAACAGTACGTAGGCATGAGCTATGGCACAAGAGCTTTTTAAAACTCAGAAGTGGATACAGAACTTCAAAGATTATTGAAAGTTACGCTTTCCCTCCTACTACATTTTTAATTGTTTATGACTTTCTCCAAACACAACGTCCTCATCAAGTAAATTTTAAGTCCTGTCCACACATGTCGGTCTTGCAAAATATCACTTGGCCTTCTGCATGAAATGTGATTGCATTTGAGGTATTGCATCTCACTGCAATTTTATAGGTTTGCTTATGTACCTGTGCAGTAACCTGTAACATAAATAAAAATTCTTTCCTGCCAACCACAGAGATAACAGCTGAAGTACTGCCTTCCCTTAGGGACCATCAATTCTACTCTGAATAATGCTGTTTCCTAATCTTGAAGGGAATCATGGAATATTTTAGAGTGGAAAGAATCACTGGACAGCACTAATACAACCTCTTGCACAAAGCAGAGCCAACGAGTTAGACTGGGTTGCTCAAGGCACTGTCCAGTCCCATTTGTAGTATCTTCACGTATGGAGATCCTGCTGCTTCTCTCAACCCCTAATCAAGTGCTGGACCACCCTCACAGTGAAAATGCTTTTCCTTGATCTAGTTAGAATTTCCCTTACTACAATTTGTTCCTGTTGCTTCCTGTCCCGTGGCTGAGAACTCTAATCCCACCTTCCCTGCAACCACTCGCTAAGAAGAGCGGTAAGATCCCCATTAATCCTTCTCATCTTCAAGAAAAACACACACACCTCCCTCCACCTCCCCATGTCTGCAGTGTGCTCCAGTCACCTAACAGTGTTGGTGGCCCTTCTCTGAGTCTCCTCCAGGCTGTCAGCACCTTTCTTGTACCGTGAGGCTCTAAACACGTGGTTTCATGAGTGATGAAAAGAGGGAAATAAATGCTTCCCTGACTACGGCCTTGCCCATGCAGCCCAGCATGCAGACAGCCATCCTGACCCATGTTCAACTTACCATCCACCAGATAAAGGTCTCCTCCAGCCTGTAAATTTGCTCTCCCGTTAAGAAATCTGGCACATGCCCTGATGGTCCACAGGAATGCTCTGTTTCCAAGCCTAAATGTGATTTACGTTACAGCTTCACCTAACGCCCTACCAAAGGTAAGGGAAGGGGGATGACAGACTCTCACTCCATCACCAAAAAAGCACACGCATGCCCTGAATTTAATAAAGGCCCCACACAGTTCATGTACACTACTAACAGACAGTCATTTTGGGCTGTCCCACTTCAGAGCTGTTTAGCTGGTGACTGCCCAGCACCATTAAAACTACAAAATTAAGCATCCTGACTTCTTGAAGCACCAGTGACACTACTCTGATCGGGACCTCCTTCAAGCAAAGGAGGAGAGACTGTCCTGCCCTCCCTGTCAGAGGTGGGCTGACATCTGTCACCACCCAAACCTAAAAACTGCAGTAGGGGTGCCCTACCACCAAGTTCCAACCTTGGCCAACTTTGCAGCAGAATCCCTCTGTAGTATGAACGCACCCTTAAAAGACTTATTTAGCTGGCATCTCTAACACGTTTCCTGCCACGCAGCTCGAGCCGCATGCTTTTAACTTCAATACAAACTTCCTAACGGTGTGACCGATAGCGACTGTCACTAGATGATAGCGGTACAACTTCTCATTTGCCTAACAACATTGCACGTGGACTTACACTGAAGGCTTGGCGCTGACGGAGACTGGAAACAAGGCTAACATACGATTCCTTTCGTTAATTTCTAGTATATGGCCCAGACGAGCCCTTAATTAAACTGCAGCTGTGCTCTTCGGCAGACACTGGGCTACCTGAGCCACGGCTCACCGTGTCACGAGAAGCAGAGCACCAGCACGCTGCAGTCTCACCACACGCCTGAAAAGTCCAGGTGGAACCTCCGGAAAGCATCCCAGTGCCCCAAAACTGGAAAGTTACTGAAAAACAACAGCTACAACACGCCCCAGCCAGCAGAAACACGCCGCCTTCTACTGTGCCGGCCAGATACAGGAGGTATTTGCACAGGAATTAGCAAAGCTACCACCAAAACAAACGAAAACAAGACGACTTCAGAGCCTGACAACGCCGCTAACAGCATCTGCGACCTAAGGGGGAGGACCCTGTAGCTCGGAGCGTGCCCCGGTGCTGTTTCGCAGCAAGAAGCGCCCTGCGGAGCCCGGCCGGAGCCGCGGTCACTCGGCCAGCCGCGGCCCCACGCTCCCCAATCACAAACCCGCGGTAACGAGCCCGGTGCCGGTGCCGGTCCCCGCTCACCTTCCCCTGTTGGCCGGGGCTCCGGCTGCAGCCCCGCGCCCCTCCCGGGGCCTGCTTTTATTCCTTCGCCCACCGCCCCCGCGGAGGCCGGGTGCCCGCGGGGCGGCGGGGCTCGGGCGGCTCCTCGCGGGGCGGAGGGAACGAGGGCGGCGGCGTGAGGGGAGGAGGAGGAGGAGGAGATGGAGGAGGAGAAGGGATGGAGGGAGCCGCTCGGAACCCCGCGCCGTCGGGGCCGCGGGAGCCGCCCGGACCGCGGCCTGCACCGCACCGCGCCGCCCGCAGCTTCCGTGGCGGAGGCGGCCGCCAGGGGGAGCCGCCGCCATTTGTGCCGCCGCCCGCCCGGCTCTGCTCCGAGCCCTGCTGCTGGGCTCCCGGAGCCCGGGGAGCGGGGCCGGTGCCCCGGTGGGTGCCTTGGGGATCGGGGTCGGTGTGGAAAAGGGGCAGTGCACGGCGTCTTCGCTGCCCTCTTAACCGGGTGGTCAACCGCGCAGTGGGTTGCCTTCATTACACTGCCGGACCGTGGTTTGTGTGAGGGTTTTTGGTGAAGATCTTTCTTTTTTTCAACCAGTAGGTATGCGAAGGCATGTTCATAGAATCACAGAGTCGTTAGGGTTGGAAAAGACCTCCAAGACCATCTGGTCCAACCATCCCCGTACTACCAATGTCACCCACTGAACCATGTCCCTAGGCACCACGTCCAACCTTTCCTTAAACACCCCCAGGGACGGTGACGCCACCACCTCCCTGGGCAACCCGTCCCAGTGCCTGACTGCTCTTTCTGAGAAGAAATGTCTCCTCATTTCCAACCTGAACCTCCCCTGGAGCAACTTGAGGCCATTCCCTCTAGTCCTATCACTTGTTCCCTGTGAGAAGAGGCCGACCCCCAGCTCCCCACACCTTCCTTTCAGGTAGCTGTAGAGAGCAATAAGGTCTCCCCTGAGCCTCCTCTTCTCCAGACTAAACAACCCCAGTTCCCTCAGCTGCTCCTCATAAGACTCTTATAACACTTGTGTTCACATTCTCCTGCAGAAGCCATGTGTTGTCGTCCTTTGCTTCCTGTCGGCTGGCCTGGAACCTCTGCAGTCTGTGTGGGATGCTCGTAGCGTCCTGGATGCTTGCTGGGACCCTTCCTGACACTGTACACTCGGCAACTTCTCCAAAAGGTCTCCACTGACCAGAATTCATGCTTCCCACCTTCCCCGTTCCCCTGTTTTCCATTTAAAAATGTAACGTGTTTAAAACTGCATATGCCTACACAACTGCAAGTATTTGTGCTTAGACTTAAAAATACAGAGGTCTCTTTCCAGTGACATTTGAAATGGTCAGGAACTTCAAACCTGGATTAGATTCACACTGAACATGGAGGACACAGACAAATTTATACCAGCCTTATTCCGCAGTTTGACAATTAGAAGTAAAATGACTTAATTTTTATTCAGTTTGATTAGGGCAACAGGAAGGCAATATGATATGCAAATAACATTATCTAAACAATGTCTGGTATCTGTTTGTTTGGTTTTTACAGTGTTTGGTATTTTTGACATGTTTTGCGTACAACTCAACTACTTGTTCTCTAATTATTTCCATAAACCAAAACTTCTTTGGCTTAAATCTTTTTAACCAAAGATAAGGAATATTAAGGAAATGTTGGTATTCCTACCACAGAGTAAAGTGCAGTTGCTATATTGAGGGATTTTTTAAGGATTTTACTGGGGAAGGATTTTTTTATTTTTATTGTTTTGTGGGGAGGGAGGGGTTTGGTATAGGGAAGGGAAAAATAGTAATATATTCCATTATAGAAATAACTCTGGAAGAACCCTATGAATACAATAGACTTCATTTTTGAAAGTAAAAAAAAAAAAAAAGGGATTCGTTGGAAATAACGTCAGGGTTGTGCTGATGTTATGTATTTGATAAAATTGGTGTGGGGACTTCATTCACATGCAGACTGTATTCAGTGTATGTCTGCTAATATGCCTGGACATGAACAGGAGTCCAAACCACACAGTCCAGAGTAGTTTTGCCCTTCAGCACAGCTTAAGTCATGCTGCTTTAGTTCTCATACGCTACTCCTGAAGTCGTGCATGCTGTTCTGTGCAGTATCTCACTGAATTTAGTATTCCTGAATCTTAGCAGTTTGGACATGATGTTTTAAGCAATGTTGACATAGATTTGACTGTCCTGAAGCCTTGGATATGATTCCGGGATCTACTTGTTATATAAATAAATGCAATAAATAAGAGGATATTGCAGTTATACCAGGCTTGGTTCCAGACATACAGGTTTATTTAGCTACTGCACCAGCTGGACTGAAATTCAACAGTTTTCAAAACAACAGCACCATTCTGACATCACCTTTAGGTAAGATAAATTTAGCATCAATTGGGTAAAAAACTCTGCGTGTCTTTGTCATGCTTTTTTGACTATCTTTTACATTTACATAACCTCCTGGACTTCTGAACTGGGGTTGTTCCATTGTGTGTTTTTATAACTTTATTTACATTATTGACAATTTATTTTTCCAAATCTACCAGAACTTTTTCCCCTAGTGCAGCATCTTAAAAAGTCATAAACGTGTTTGATTTGGAGATGACCAGGGAAAGGTCATCTCCATTTGCTGGGTTTTCATTTCTTTTTTTATATATATTATAGAGAAGCTAGAAAATTTGCATTGTAGGGGTCTCATCTCATAGGCAATTACAGTTGTATTTTTATGAAAAGAAGCTCTACTTTCTGGTAGTTTCTGTAAGACCAGTTTCTAGTTCTAGTTGCTATATTAGAGCAGTTCTATATTAGAATTCTGTATTAGAGCAGTATTCTAACATGTTGGGGCGGAGAGGGGGGAGTTTAACTATTTTTAGTAGAAAAATCAGTCTTATTCTTCATTCAAAACCACTTGGTGTTTCTAAATAACATTTTTGTCCATCATTGTGAGAACCCAGTAAATACTCTAAGACAACTATGATAGAAAAAAAAAAAAAACAACAGAAAGTAAGTTTCACTCCATCTCACTTCAGATAAGCTGTAGATAATGTAGGGATGCATGTTTAAGATGAAATAGCCCAGAAAAACCTTGAGTTTTATTAACAAACTGTTCTGAGCTGTCTGAGATACAGCAGCTCTAGGATCAAATCCCCACTTTGAAAGATAGCCATTGTCCTGATTACATATCCTCTATCCAAGGCTAATGCTTTATTCCAAGTTGCAGCATGGCCCCTACCATCAGGTATGAGCACATGGAGTTTGAAAGTTGTGTTACTTTCAGAATACAGATGACTGAAGCATATTAACTGATGTTAATGTGCTTGAAAAACAGGATAGGATAGAGAATGATGCTGTCTAGTCCTTTCACATGGTTCTGTGATACAAGGAATGCTTTTAGATTTATTACTCCTAATTCCTGTTGCTTTATCATCTGTGCTTATTTTAGTACTTCATAATCCTTTCTTTTAGTTCATTTTCTCACTTGAGTTAAGCTCAGACTTTGAATTTTAGCTTATATTGTTGGAGTGCATTATACACGGCTTCATGGTTTGAATTCCTATTCACGTCCAGGCATACTAGTCAGTATCTTGATTTGCTTTAGTTTATCAACTCCTATGCATGTTGTATCTCTGCTGAGAGAAAAACCTTTCTGCCTGCATACTGCAGTTACAGTTAAGGGGTTCAAGTAAACATTCTTATGTTCTATGACAGATCTGAGTTTTTTTTCAGGACAGGACTCTTGTCTTTTTGCTCAAGGGAAATAACATTCTTCAAGGGATGCTCACCTGTCCATTCTGCTCCGTTTTTCAGATATGCAAGAAATATTTATAGAGAAGCAGCATGAGAAGAGAGGTTTATTTTAATCCAAAAAATGGATTTAGTTTTCTAGTGACAACTAGATAATGTTATATGTATTTTCTTAGATGCCACATCAATTTTGGGGATGTGCAGGGGCAAGATATGAAAAGTACAAGAGGAAAAACTGAGGCACAAAAATTACTTTCCTTCATGCTTGAGGTTAAGAGACTTGGTTGCTTTTAATGGCACATTGAAAAGATTACATGAAGTTCTCCCACTCCCACCAATAACAACATCCCAGAGCTTGTAAAAACACGTTCTGTTTTGTAGCAAGTTTCTGTATTCTGAAGATTGTATTAGGAAAACAACCCTGCCTATATCCTCCCTTCCAAGCAGGCACTTAGGCTCAATCCATATGGGAATGGACGTGTTGCAGTACCGCATTTTTAGGCAAACCACCAGTGGTTACAAGCCTCAGGCCTGCGTTAGATAAGCTCCCCTCACCCCACTCCCTGGGAAGCCTGGGTGAGTATAGCACATCTGTACTGCAAATAGACTGTGACGCAGTCACTCCGACTACAGGCTGCCTCATCTGCTAAATCAGTATTGCATGGTGCAATAGTGCATGAATGTACCAGCACAGACTTGAAAGTACTTTCTACATGTATTTGCGAAGTGCTACAGTTAACTGAAGCTTTTTTTCCTCTTTGAGAGTATAAAACTAAATTTTGCCTCAAAGTGTAGTTGGAATCTGAACTGGGTATTTCTGTTACTCTGTTACTTCTTCCCTAGAGTTAGCTAGATTTGTTTCATTCTCTCATAAAAGGGGATAGGAGGCTTTTTTTTTCTCCATCAGAGGGAAGTCCTGAATGCAGAATTCTTACTTTCTAGGATAGTGAACCATTAAGCTGATGAATTTATATAAGTCTAATATCTGTTTTAATGGGATTGTTTCTCTTCACACACATCTCTAGAAAAAATGATCCAAGCAACATATCATTAGCTAAAATGAAACATTTTCTCTTCTCACACTGTTTTGTGTGAGGTCTGGTTTGTAAGGTACTGACAGAGTGCCTGCTAGACTGCAGTTCAGTGGGACAACACCTACTCTGAGATACTTTTCTGAGACTGGACTGTGAACAGCTCAGGAAAGAAAACACAGAACTAGGCAAAACTTTTCAGACTTTCAGATGTATGTAAATATTTTTTCTTAGGAACCTGTCAAATACTGGCTACATGATTTCTTCTTGGTAAATTTAGCACTTGCATTGCTATTATACATAAGTTTTCTTGTTCAAGGGCCCACTCTTTCTGACTTCAAGAATATCCTCAAAAAGCCATTGACTGAAGGAGCTCACACAAGGGAACCTTCAAAAAGTTATTGTTTTCTGCTCTTGAATCTGTAGAAACTTGTACATTAAACCAGTTAAACGTCAATTAGTCATCACTGCCACAGGACATTGTTTTTTACTATATACTGTAAAAACAATGAAATAAACATAAGCATTCTAATCACTTTTACGATGTCTATCAAATCGGTCCATTAAAGCCTTCCATATGCTGCCTGGGATCGTTTGGTGCTTCTTTATCAAAGCCTGAACTGCAGTCTTTGTCTGAAAAGAGAGGAGAAAGTTGGCCTTTACATACCTATGTATGCGATAAAGAACGGTACAATCACTGACTTCTTGTCACAGTTTTAAAAGGTATCAGGCAATTCACACACAGATCTACTTTAAGAAAAAAGTTCTCTATTATATTGGCTAGTTATCCTAACAATGCTCTCCTTGGAAAGGAAGGGAATAAAAACATTGAATTGCAGTTTGGAGAGGCTCAAATTATTGGGATTTACCAAACCTGAGATTGACTATGTCAAAGTAGCCTTTAACATATGCAGACATTAAGCTTATGCAACTTCCATCCCCAAAGGTTTTCAAAAGCACAGGATACAACCTCACTAGTCTGATCTCATGCTGTGACCAGGAATTCGGACCTCCATTTTTCCTCCCCAGCAAGAATTCTTCTGAGTTTATCATACTCAGCACGCACATAAGACAATTCATATCTAAATTCTGTTTACTTTTATGTGAGATTCAAATGCAAGTTTGTGACAAGGATGCATAAAATACTAGGTATTTCTGCTAGTGAAAAGGAAATAACCTCTCAGTTTTTCCCGATGTATTTAAATTTGAACTAAGTGGAGCCAAGTACTACAGTGATCTACACCAGAACCATAGTTAGAGTATCACTGGGAATATAAGAGTAGCTAAACTTTTCCTGACAGATTCAATTCCTGGCTCCTTTCCAAGGCTGTCAACCTTGACCACTGTCAACCAGATGGCTGTCAGCCAGACCACTGCTCTCATCTCAAACACAATTTAAGTCTTTAACTAATAGGAGTTATCGCAGTTATCAAAAGCATGCATGAAACAAAGTTAGAATTCCCAGGAAGACAGAGCTCACATGCTTTGAAGGGGTAAGGGCATCCCAATGAACTATTACTACGTCAGTACATACTGATAAGTATCCATCCATTTTATAATCCTGAAGCTTAACTACCTATTACTTCAAGAAGCTAGTAAAAGGGTACTTGTCTTTTTTCAAGGGTACAAAAAATGGTTTCAAGTGCATATATAATAGAGGACAAAATGTGTAGTTCAATATTGCAAATAGAGCCAACTTACCTTTTCAACTAACTCATCTGTAGTTATATTTGGATCATAAGGGATCGGCTCCCCTATATATGTGCGAAATTTAACTGGAAGTCCTCCGTATGGAGGAGTAAATGGCAATCGTGTACTTTCATACAATTTTCTGAAAAATCCTGTAACAGTTAAAGGAGGAAAAAGTGAGATTATAATCATAGGAAACACAATAGAAATGTGAAATCTGATGGATTTGGAAGACTCCTTAAAAAAATGCATGCTTTATCTGATAATCAAGAAGAAATTACAGGATTTAGGTAGCTGTTCACCAAAACAAAGCTTAAACGAATTAATAGATCACTAAAATAAGACTTCATTAAAGAACCAAATCACACAGCCCCAACCAGTTACACAAGCTAGTTCAATATTTGAGATACCTCTGACCCCCAGCAGGCATGTTAGAAAAGCTAAGTTACTCAGAATCTGAAAAACAAAGTCCAGAAGAAAAGTGAGCTAAATTTAAGAGAAAAGAGGAGGGTACATGCTAAATACTTAAATATATATTTAAAGTTCTTACTTCGTTCTTTAAACATCCTGTATCCTTCTCGTACATTTTGAGTGTACATTGGAATGATGGGCTATGGAATCATGAAAAACATAAGTAAAAACATTATATTGAGGTTGAATTTATGTTTTAGTTTTTGTTAATGCAGCTAAGAAAATGACTTGAATACAGAAGATAATCATCAGTTGTTCAGGTAGCAAACATGGAATTTTGTTATCACTGATATACTGAGAGCTGAGTAAAGCAATGGCAGTTCATTGTATTTGGAACTTGTCTTACATTCCTGCACCGAACCTTCTGATCGTTTATCAACATTCACATCTCAGTTTGGGACACAGATGCATGCTAAACATTTTTCTTAGGAAGGTATGGACAGACAGACAGTGCATCACCTGCTGGTAGCCAACAGTTTGCCAAATGTTTTCCACATCATAGGCGATCATGACAGAGGCTCAGACTTCTGTTCTGCCTAACCAAGGCAATAAATCACCACGCTTCTTCACACTGGCATTAAGTGCATTGGCCCCGAGTTTTATGTCTTTGAATCCTTTTGAAAGCCCTTCCTGGACCTCAGGAATCTTAGCTAAAGACTGTACCAATGAAACTGGTGTGTTTTCAGAAAATTCTGGTAGACACATTTTTATTTTCCCAAATGAAATAAAAAAAAAATAAGTAAACGAGTAAAGCATGTTGAATTATAACAAATAACTATTTTTTGCCATGATGAACAATTACATATCCTCTTTGCAATGATTAGGAAAAAATTATAATCGAGCAATACAAATTTTGTGGATTTGTTAAGAATCAAGTATGGCCTGAAACTGTCAGCTTCATATAGGTCACTGATAGAGGAGATCTATATAAGCCTGAAAAATTTACAAAACTCACACAATTGATATTACTTTTAATGACAGCTGCTATTTAGAACACAGAAAAAAATATACTAATGTGACCTTTTCACCAGTTAGTCTGCTTTTCATTCATTATCTATGAAATATATATTTGTTTATGTGGGAGAAGACATTAAGTGGAGCTAACCAAATTATCAAAATTATTTATTTTGCAATGTGGAAGTTACCTTTAATAAAGAGGTACATTGTTTAGTATATATATTTATGGAGATAACCCAAGGTTGTACTCATTGAAATACTGGGAAGAATTTTAGTTTTCATAAATGTTACAAATACTATCCTCCATTATACTAATTTTAGAAAGCTAGTTTTTAGTTGAATTTAGAAGTGATTAAAATTGAACAATTAACATCCCAAGTAAAGGCATTTTTAGAGACTATCACACTAGTCTGCACAAAAGTTTTTACTTCTTCTTCCTATTAGTAATTGCATGTTTTAGCTAAAAAGATTAAATATTGTGCCATAATATTCCAACAGACAGGGAAGTCCAGACTTCTTTCAAGCAATTAACTACTACCTGCTCTCTTGAGATGATATTATGACACAAGAACATGACTTTATACCTTTAACTCCCTCCCCACCTTCTGAATGTTCAAACCTACAGCTACAAATGTCCTTGGAGCACATCCTGCCTACTACGGCAAAGCAAACAAAAAGTGAGCACACACATGCAACGTAAGATGCACTGTTCTTTTGGGACACTTAGCTGGGAGGGGCAAGTGCCAGGTTGCAGTTTCTGCTCTCAGAATTGCTCTTCTATTTTTCTTTCAGAGACTTACAGTATGAATACAGCTACTTACAGCACTGTACAGCTATAGCATGGAAGTCCACATGGAGAATGGAGAATAGTAGCTCATGTAAATGAACTACTGTTGGTGTAAGAGTTAGCCCTGGTTTCACTACACTGTGATGCAGTGCAGTACTTACCTGTGAGCAGGCAGATGATTAAATCCTTGGGTTTGACTTAAGGATTGTTCCAATCATGCAGTATCAGAATCATATTTTTCATTTCTGATGTTTTAAAGGGCAACTGAATCAACACTCTTGTAGCAAAACAGAAAATTAGAAGAGCAACTTCAAAAATACAATTTTTCTGAATGTATTAGTCCTACTATGACTGTGCTGTTAGAAAGATACAGAACTTCGATAGCTGTTTACAGCAAGGTATCTATCTGGGGCAGGCAGGCAGAGAAGGCCTAGTGATTATTTGGTAACCTCTCAGCTGCTGGTTCTTTTTTCTCACAGTTATTTTTAGTCCATCTTACTGGTTTTTTTGGATGCAGACTTACATCCTGATTAAGTCTGGCTTTTCTGCCTGTGCCTTAGAAGCGCGTACCTTGAATAATCTGTGTTAAACTGATATTACAGTAAAAGCTTAAAAGTGAACTACCTTAACATCCTGCTGAAAGTCAGCAGGTCGGTGTATCAAATAAACTCCATAACAGAAACCAATTTATGTTTCTCAGCTCCCACAGACACTGCTGTTTTTAAGTCACCATTTTTGAGGAAAGTGATACTGTATTAAAAGGTGTATATCTTTCCCTTTGGATGTACACATAAAATGTAAGTGGGAGTCTAAAAAAAACACGTTATGCATTTATTGCAGTATCACTGACTGAAACAAAAAGTTTTGTGATTTCTCTGGCTAAAGTTAAAATCATGTGTTATGAATAAGAGAGTGGTCAGCTCATGAAGTGTTGCAGAATGCAAGTGGGCGTTCACATTTGGCTCACCTCATCAGTTTCTCAAAGTAAGGTTTCACCGATGTACACCCAATATAATAACATCATTGGAAGAAACTTCTAGAAATCCCTTGGACAAATAAGGCAACTTATGTCCTCATTTACCTGGACAGTACTGGACTATTCATGGCCTACTGCACTACCGTCCTTAGGCAATTACAGAACAAGAAAACAAGTTCACTTCATTATTGCAACTAAAAAGAAAGACACGAGATACCTGAACTTGAAAGTCCTATCTTGCAGTCTGCAGTAAGATTTCATAGTTTGCAGACAAACTAACAGTGATTGTATCAGTACATACAATGATTCTTTTTTTCCCCTGTATCATCCCTTTCCATTCTTTGGAACCATATTTTGAACATGTAGTTGAAATTACTTTTCTGAAAGTGATGAAAGAATGCCTTCATACTGTTAGGAATCACTACCATAGAGCAGAAACCACAGTAAAAAAATAAGAAGGAAAAGGACCTAAGTAAATCCAAATAAAGAACTCAAAGCAATGGGGATCGTTCAACGAGGGGGGGGGGGGAAAGTTACACACAGCAAAAATATCAAAGTATGTAAAGCTGTGGTATCAAATCCTTCAGAATATGAAATTATGGGAAATTATCATAAATTAACTCTTAAAATAATCAGTAATATCTTCTAAAGTCATAACTACTGGACACTTTAAAAATAGCACATTAAGTTTCTGCTATTAATTGAATACTGTATGTCTAACATTTAAAATGCTGGAAAGTCATCTACCAAAAACACTTAAATATTAGGAACAGTGCAAGAAAACATCTCTTAGGCTGTAAGGAAACTGGCAAGCAACTACAACAGTTACTTGCATACAATGATCAGCTGATGAGCTACAGAGAAAGTAGCAGCATTCAGTCACTAGGCTGATAAAACCTGGTACATATTAAATAAAAGATTGTGCCTGTAAAAGAGCACAGTCCAACCCATAGGGCTGATGAGCTGAGAAGCAGTAACCTATAGATTTAATTTGCCATGCTGGAACTGAGCTGGATCACACCCAGCCAACTCAAAAAATCACTGAATAGTTGAGGTTGGAAGAGACCTCTGGAGATCATCCAGTCCAAAATCCTTGCTCATATTGGTTAGCCTCCAGCATGTACTGGTGCTTGGGGTTAGTATCCCCTACAAGCAGGACTTGGCATTTCCCTTTGCTGAGCTTAATGAGGTTTCTGCCTACTCACTGCTCCAGTCTCTCAAGGTCTTACTGGAAGGCAGCACAGCCCTCTGGTGTATTGGCCATTCCTCCCAGTTTCGTGCTATCAGAAAGCTTACTGAAGGTTTGCTGAAGGTACACTCTGTCCCATCATTCAGATCATTAACGAAGGGTTAAACAGCATTGGTACTGCACCAGTGACCGGCCTCCAGCTTGACTTTGTGCCAGTGATCACCACTTTCCCAGCCCAGAAGTTCAGGCAGTTCTCGATCCATCTCACTGCCTACTTACCTAGCTCAGATTTCCTCAGCTTGTCTATGTGGACCTTGTGGCAGACAGAGTCAAAAGCCCTACCAAAGTCAAAACAGACAACATCCACTGCTCTCCCCTCATCTCCACACCAGTCACCTCATCATAGAAGGTCATCAGGTGGCTACTGCTGATCACCCCCTTGCTCTTTGTGTGTCTGAAAGTGGTTTCCACTATTAGTGGCTCCATCATCTTCCCTAGGAACTGAGGCACACTGACTTGCCTGTAGTTCCCCAGATCCTTCTTCTCACCCATCCTGAAGACAGGTTTGATATTTGCTTTTTTCCAGTCATCAGGAATCTTTCCTGATCCCTATGACTTTCCAAAGACAATTGACAGCTGCCCTGCAAAGACATCAGCCAGCTTCCTCTGCACTCATGGGTTCATCCCACAAACCAGACTTGTAATTAATTCCTCCTTTTTCTTTCTTCATCCTGTGCGCATCAGTGTACAAGCACTTCAGAGGAGCACCCAAAGCACGCCATTTTCCCAGAAGAGAGCTTTTTTCCCAGTATGAGAGCTTTCCCCCAACACTGTCCTATAGGTACGTACTTATTTGCCTTCCTATGCTCCGGATGAGCTCACTTCAGCAATTTTGTTGATTACCAAGTCCCTACTGTTTACATCACCCTCGACCCTTTGCTAAATGAGCTTGTTCACCACTTCCTCACTTGACTGTTGATTACTCCTTCCCTTCCTCTTAATCCCTAGTTTACCATCACCAGTTACAGGAAAGCAGGGCCTCATTACATCGTGACAGCCTCCAACTAAATACTAAACATAATTCTAGCATTCTTTTAACTTCCATGTGCGTATATTATAGAAAAGAAAGAAAACCAACGTGTTTGAAGCACTATTTTTATTGGAAATTTACAAACAATAGTTCCTGCTTATCTTTTACCTAACTAGATTCAAACTGTTTTTTGGCAAAGATAAAATGCAGGGATCCTCAGAAATGAAGGCTCTTCCCCATTAGCCCACCAAAGTTGAGGCACAGACAGAGGGTATTACTGAAGGTCAGGTCACTGACATACCTAACTTCAATTGATACAAATGTATGTCCAGGAAGATCATGGATTTACATTAAATAGTAACATTTTCCTTCTCTGACCCTGTGTAAGCAGGGTAGTTACACAAGATGAAGTGGAAACTGAATGGGGAAATCTGCAGGCAAGAACTGAGGCTGAAACTACATTCCTTGCTTGCTTTTCGTTAACTTTTCCAGAGGAAGAACTGTTAAACTTCTATAACATTAAATAAAGAATAGGAATGTGTATTCAGATATGCAAAGTTATTTCTGTCTTGAAACCCTCCTGTTCAAGTAATCTATGCCAGGTTTGGAACTGCCACGTAGGTATTATGAGTACTGTAAAGTGTGTTTGGTTCTCAGTTGATGGCTACACGGTATGTATAATAAACTCGAAACAAGATGATGTTAGTCTTCTTTTGCCTTCAGCCATGATCCAAGTATTAGGAAAGTACATGGATTGCTACATTACAGAGCAAGTTCTGTTAGTTTAGACGAGCCATCCCCAGTCTTGAGTCAACCTATGAGACCGGTTTGACCAGTAGTGGAAAGGATGCACCAAGGGTAAATAGGAGCAATCAAACTCCAACTTTGTCAAAAGATGGACTCCAGTTAATACTGTGGCGTAACTTCATATACAATTTCTTATATATGGTTAATGTTGCCCACTCTGGTGTTAAATGCACAGCACTTTTTTTTTTTTTTGTGTGTGTTTTGTTATGTAAGGTATTTCTGGTCAAAGATCTCCAGAGAAATAGCAAAGATGCCCAAAGTTCAGTGGAATCTGCAAGTTAATTGCAGCGACGCTCACCATACTGAAATCCAGGTGGCGCTATATTAAGGTCAAAAATTGAATTAAACACTTTTGAGTATTTAAAAAAATATATATTACATTTAAGAGTTACATTATAAGGTCACAAGTGAATTGAAAACATCTGGCAAAATATTATTCAAATGGTTGAGGCAGCTTGAAAGACACATGAAAATAAAATGAAGCAAAATCACTTGTTGAAGTGACATCTCTTTCTGACTGTTCAAGTATATTATTAATACAGAAGAGGAAATACTATAAGGGAATTAAAAATGCCCATATGAATTTGATTGGGTTTATCCTGTTCAGATTCTGGTATTTTCTAGTAGTGGTAGCGTATAATATATGAAATATTTTGACTAACATTTACAAGTCCATGCTTTTTGACAAAAGGGTAGAGAGGTGGAACAAAAGCACAAAAATGTGACTTTTAAAAGACCACATAACAAAGAGGTAGAAATAGGACTCCAGGTCTAAAAATACTTTATCCATTGAATAATCCAATTCCTCTGTTTTTTTTTTTCTAGAGTTTTGTTACCTCCCATAAGATTTCAAAAGACAGATATAGTTATGAAGAAACATTAAACTGAAGCATGCATTTTGCAACCCTGGGTACTTTTTAGTAGGAGTTTTGGCACAAATAATGTCATGGGAAGAACTCCACTTCCTGTAAAAATTCCCTGTAAAAATTCTCTTATATAGATGGAAAAGGATTACCTTTATTTGGAAGGCCAAAGAAAAGCACAGGAGAAGATGGGGCATTCATAACAATGTACAGAAGAAACTTATGATTTCACAATTCCATGGGAAAGTACTAGTACACATCCAGGCTTCATCTATTCCGCAATGAGCTGTCACACACACAGTGCTAGGTGTGCTAAGTCTAAATTAAGAAAGAAAATTGGTCTCTAGTTTTGATGATAGGAAGTGGCAGTTAGGAAAGAGACAGTGTTGCTGCTCTTTGAGCTCTATGCCATCCCAAATAAAATTATCTGCGAGAGTCTATATCAGAGAAAGAGTTTCACATGTGGGAGTCTCACAGATGGGAAAAGTCAGAGCCAGTGGTGGAAGCTCGCATTTGTAGATATCATCCATATGGAAAATCTAAATGAAACTGTGTCCATACATATATTTGCACAGTGTGAATCAATGGAGACACTCCTCTAGAGAAAGAAAGATGATGCTGAGAATCAGACATCAAGACCAAATACATTTTGGTGCTCTGTGTCTACTTAGAATTAATTCTTGTCTTGTACTATTGTGCGCATTTGCAGCTGGAGGGTATTAAGTTCCACTTCTGGTTTAGTATCAGCCAGAACACATGCAGCTCTGGTACTCAGACACTATTCCATGATGCAAATGGAAGCATGGTAAGTGAGGGAGATAGAAAAACTGCTTCAGAAGTGCACATATTATTCAAACTCAAATGCAAATGTAGACACACATTGTGTTAAGCTGATGCAATCTTTCACAAGCATGAAGAAAAGTAACGGCGAGGACAAATCCTGGAACCTTTCAGAATATAAGAAAAGAAAGGAATGTAACAATAAGATGTTAAAGAACCACAAGAGAATGATCAGGCAGGTAGAAGTAAAAGAAAGATAAAGTTAGAAAATAAGTATAGTAGGATGAGAAAAAAAGCACACATTACAACAACATTGTGAACGACCACAGTGTAGATTCCTGAAATACAGTCAAGACATGTTAGATGCCCACAAGATGGAACTGTAGAAACAGAACTGAAGAAATGAAGCTGTTGCAAGGCATCCAGGAAAAAAATCTACACAGTTCCATTAAACTCATGCTCCCTATGGTTATTGTGTTTGAAGAAGGTGGTGGGAAAAGGAAAAGAAATCTCTACTCCCAAATCTCTCCTTCTGTATGGAATATACTCCAATGCTTCTAAACTGCATTTTATAATGAGACTTGCATGCAATAAGCATAAACTGGGATTGGTAACATAATACTCACCACTTTTGCATCTAGAGCAACCTGAGCAAAGCCTTTTCGATTTCCCCACATGAGCTGATAACTTTCATCACTGAACAGTGCTTCTCTAACTCCACCTGGTGATATAGACACCAGGTGACCATTCTTCAGTGCACTGAGACACTCCTCCCTCGTACCTGGCATAACACCAGTCACTTCTAACAGTAACTTGAGTCCTGTAATAAATAAGTAGCATGTAAGAACAAGATTACAGCTAAACAAAAATCTAATAACTGTGTTTAGACTAAGGCAAATTTGCACTAAGTAAATAAAATATGTACAGAGTAAATATTGGCTAAGTGACAGTGTTTTTGCCCAAATGTTATAAAGATAAAACAGTTTATCAAGAGCACCACCATAACCCAATGCCTACATATGCTCTTTTCCATAATTATCAAACCAGCAGCTATGCAACTGAGACTTGTGCTTCATAGCTAGATATCCAAAAACAAACATCTAATTCTTCCTCCTGCTTTTTAAATAGGTTTTAATACAGAAGAATTATCTTTTTCAGTACAATACAGGTTATTGCAAAAATAAACACCTAACAAACACCTACTTTTAGTGTTCTCTTAAAATGTAATTTTTAACATAAACATTAAGGTTTTTAAACTGTAAAATTGGGTGTTCTGCGGTTAAATTGCAAACTACTTGGGTTAAATTGGGCTGCTGTATGACTCTTTAGATGCATGAATGGCACAAGTTAAGAGGACAGTTTCAGCATTGCACAAACCAGTGAATGGTTCACACAGTTTATGACACCAAGTTGGGTGGAACTGTTGACCTGCTTGAGGGCAGGAAGGCTCTACAACGGGATCTGGATAGGCTGGATCAATGGGCCAAGGCCAACCGTATGAGGTTCAACAAGGTTAAGTGTCAGATCCTGCGCTTGGGGCACAACAACCCCATGCAACGCTACAGGATGGAGGAAGAGTGGCTGGAAAGCTGCCTGGCAGCAAGGGACCTGGGGGTATTGGCTGATAGCTGGCTGAATAGCTGGCCAGCAGTGTTCTCAGGTGGCCAAGAAGGCCAACAGCATCCTGGCTTGTATCAGAAACAGTGTGGCCAGCAGGGCTAGGGAAGTGATTGCCCCTCTTTACTCAGCTCTGGTGAGGCTGCACCTTGAATACCGTATTCGGTTTTGGACCCTTCGCCACAGGAAGGACATTGAGGTGCTGGAGCATGTCCAAAGAAGGGCAACAAAGCTGGTGAAGGGTCTGGAGAACAAGTCTTATGAGGAACTGTTGAGGGAATTGGAGTTATTTAGCCTAAAGAAAAGAAGGCTCGGGGAAGACCTTAGCGCTCTCTACAACTACCTCGAAGGAGGTTGTAGCAGGGTGGGCTCTTCTCCCAAGCAATAGTCTCTTCTTCCAAGTTTCTTCGACCAAGCAAGGGGACAAGTAGTCAGAGTCAGTATTACAGAGCCACTCTAACAGTAAGTTTTTCAAACAAGCTGTGTGCCCTACTCCAGGCCTTGTTCAAAAGTATAGTTTTGACATCATACCCCACTGCAATGTCTACCCCACACAGAGGGTAGGTAGGTAATTAATATCCTACCATTTACCAGATTCTTCTGCAGTCATAGCCCATTGCTGATGAAGCAGCATTAGATTAATAACATAGTCCTAACCTACACTTTCTAATGAAGCATGACATTTCATCCAAATACATCTATTTGTTGGCTTTGGAGTGTCTATCAGTATTTTTATGACCTTTCGCTTACCAAGCAGAGTATTCTACCCTGTTTGGCTTTCTGCATCTACCAGCTTACATCCCGGTCTTTTAGTTTAAAAGCTGCCTTCAAAACGTAATAAATATTAATTCCACAAAAACCAGCAACGGTTTGATTGAATTCATGATGCCTAAATACAAAAGAACATGTTCTTACCTGGTAAACGAAAGACAAAATGATCAGCTACTGACAGACAAAGTCTTTTCTTCCAGAGAAACAGCCTAGATAAAAAGTAAAGGTAGTCTATTGGAATAGCTCCGTGGTAATAAACAAGAATGCCTGGTCCTTCTGGTAGGTTTTCCACACCATGAAGTTCATAACCTGTTTGGGATGTAAAGCAACACACCGACAATGACAGCTGTAAATTATATAGCAATTTAAAACATTTTTTACTGTCCTTTATTAAAGGACTTCCATAGAGTTGTAAAAGCCTATGCAGTAGCTTTAAAAGAATTACATTCAGGATGGAATTTTCAGTTAACAGCAAAGAGAAAGCCCCTCAGCCACCACCTACTCAATGGACTAATTCGTTGATAAATTTAATCACCAGATCAGACTTTAACCTGACATTGAACCAGAAGTGTTGGCCATTAAAAACTTTTTCCACCTCTAAGTGCAATAAAAAACAAACAAGAAAACATTATTATACTGTTATGACTCTCATTCTCCCAATTAAACTGCTTCAAACAGACAAGGCTTTCCTGTAACATGAAAGTACAAGTTTCCAATCTGTATCAGAATGAAAAGTTTGGAAATAGATAACCTTTTAGGTAAGCATTCAAGTTAAGCAAAGTTGGGCTGGGGACCCTTTCATTGTGTTTTGACATAATAAAAAGTTGACCTGGTTCACAGGCTCAAGTCCAAAGCAGAATCCACAAGAATCCCAAATGAGTCTTCAATGCATTCACTTAACAACGGAAGGGAACTTCCTCATAGGCATGGACTTCTATAAATACCTTTCCTGGCTCTTCCTACATTTGATGTAGGAACCAGGCGGAACCAGAGTAGGAAGCTAATGCATACAAAGGCTTGAGAAAGCCACAGCTTCTACTAACTAGAAAATCTATTCCACCTGGTCTGCCTTTATCTCTATCCCTGATATAGCTCCTTTCATAAGCCATTTGAAGAGAAGGACAGGGATGGTACAGGCAGGGTCCTAGCAAGAGGTGGAGAAAGTTTTAGACTGCAGTATACTTCAAAATTACAGGAAAAAGTTGTGAAGAAGGGTAGCAACACAGATAGCCTGTTATTCTTATCCTTAGGGCAGCAAATTAAGTCTTGCTAACAGTCTTAAACTACGCCTGTGGTAAGAACAGGTACCTAGCTTGTGGCTGAGAATTTTCCTAGGGATTAGGGTGTGGTGAAAGCGTCTAAAGGTTAAATATAACAAAACTGAGAAGTCAGATTACTTGTAAATTCTGCTATAGTACAAACAGAATAATTAGATACCACATTTATTTTTCCATACAGCTCTTGGAATTATTTTAAGTTTTCATAACAGTTTTCTCCAACTAAAAATACAGTAATTACGGTTCCAAACAGTTGTTTTGATCATATAAGCGGGTAACAAACAGCTACTAAAGTAAAAAAAAAAAAAAGAAAAAACATTTACTTCCCTTACAGAGAAGTTAGCAGAACTAACATTTACACCATACCTCACTCAGAATTGTAATTCAAAGCTTCAGGCAAGTCTTGTCACACTTACCATGCCATATTCTTGCATATATATCCCAAAAGCTTGCCACAGTTTTTCTTGCACTATCCCAAACATTGCTCAAGGGATCTTTTGCAGCTTTTACCTCATCATTCCTCTGATATATTAAAAGCAAAACATTAGTAAGGTAAATGAAAAAGAGGATTGTTAAAGGAACAATAAAAAAAATTAACATTGCACTAATTGTCAGTGAGATGATGACCATGTGGAAAAAATATTTCTTCAGGTATTCCACAGCAGTCCATTCTTCCAGTATGTAAGCAAGGCAGCTTAGGTAGGTCATAGGTAGCTGTCCTGAAGCACAGGATTCTTTTCTACCTATCATTTCCTGCATGAGAGAAGGGGAAAAAGTTTAATTTCTCTGATTATGAAAGCTTCTCATTTAGAAAAACAATTTACTGTAGAGGTACTTGATGCCTGTTTTGTTACAGCACAGAGTTATACATTTTGTCTCTGTCATGTTATGATAGCTGCTTTCCACTATTGCCTGTAAAGAGTGATGAGACTACCATATACACTTATGGATCTTTCTATACTGCTAGACAATAGGGACTCATGGTACAATGGTTGGAGTCTGGAGTACAGCCAGGGGATCAGAAAAGCAAGCTACACACCTTAGGAACACCTTTATTCCCAGCAGACCTTCAAGACAATTGAATGCTCAAACTATCAACCTCTGGAAAGTTACCAGCTACAACAGAAAGGCATTTTTACATTAAGCTCTTGTAGAATCCTAAATGAAGGATGAGGACCCACGGAACACATCCAGTGTCAAAAACATTTATCTGTGTAAGATTTCTATGGTTAAGTGACTTAACGTTCTTTTGAGTTTCTAAAAATTAAGTGCTTTCAGCAGTTGGCCAAGAAGACTGCCACCAGAGGTCTGGGCTCTTTAGATCCTCCTCAGAACCCAGCCTTTGGTTCTGGTTCTGCTCTCAATTCGGTAGCTAGGTGAGGGAAACCAACAGAAGAGCAAGTGACTGAGCTAGAGGAAGAGCCGGCAGGAAAAACCCAGACAACTGTGGCTTCTTCTGGAGGGCAAGAGGTGACTGGGACAGCATTTGCTACTGCTAGCAGCACTGTAAAAAGCAGTACTTCACCGCTGTTCCCCATCCATACAACCACGCCAACAAACCCTTCTTTCAGACTTTCCAGGCTCCATGGGCCTAGTGATGTTTTTGCCCCAAGTGTAGCTATTTCCTTAGGCTATTCCTGCACCTGGCTACCTGCATTACAGCAGGTAACGGTCTCTCTGTAGTGCAGCAGCATTACAGCACCTCTTGCTTGAAGTCTTAAGCATTAGCCAGACATTACAATCATTTTCAGCGATTCATAACTGAATGCAGCTTTTATTTACCTTAACCAGGTTACTGCTTGTTTAACAAGCAACTTTCCAGTCCAGCACCGGAACAAGTACAAACAAGAAACAAATCACAGCTGCCACAGTCAGTGCCAAGACCATAAAGCACGGCAAGCCCAGACTCTTCTGACTTCAGCTGGCTACTTGCATGAGCAAACCTGTTCTACAGTACCGACTGCAACTCCCGTCTTTTTATTTCTCTGAAGCACTGGATAAAATACTTAGGTGATCTGGTGTAAAGCATAGCTCCAGTACCACAGCACACCAGCTCAGCTCTCCAGGACACGGGATGGCTTCCAACCCAAAGAAAACAAACACAGTAACTGTAAGGAGAGCAAACTAGGAGCGCGAAGGAAGCGAGCACTGCTTTAAATTATGCTCAGCACGTCGCAAACAAATGAAACCTACATGGTAAATAACATCACTAAATTACCAGAGTTGTTTATATATGGATGACAGGTGCCTGGCTCAGATGTACCAAGATCTAGAAGTTCTCACTGGAGATAGATTTTATAGGTACCATGAAAGAAATAAAAGCAGCAGTCCACATGATTTGGGTATTAAAATCTCTACTTTGAAGGTGTTTAAGAAGGATAAGGTGGATGGTGTGGTGCTACTCTATAGAAAGGACGTAACTACTTGTTAGAAGTTGGTGATAACAAGCACTGAGGATTTGTAGTCCTTATTCTTAAGTGTGCTCTGCTGAAAGGGCCTGGGAGAAGGCAACGTTAAGAGCTTGTCTCAGGCTACCGAATCAGAAGTATTAAACACTGCTGGGAATAACTCATTCAAACCTGTAACGTGGGGTGAAGGAATGGATGTGGTGTTGTTATGGAGGCTTCAGACTGGGAACAGAGACTACTACAGCCTGCAACATAACTTAGATCTCCTTGAATTTGGAGATAAAGCTTCCATACAGATAGTAAATATACTGATAATAAAGTAAGTATTTCTAACCGCTGTATGATATGAAGATTAACTTGAATATATTAAGAATGTCAATTGCCAAGTTCCAGTCTAAGATTAATATGTCCAGGTATCTTGTTGTACCTAACATCCTTTTAAAAAAAAAAACAAAAACAACAACAACAAAAAAACATTCTGACCTCATTTTTAGTAATCCTCAAATCACTAGGGAAAATCCAGAGGAATGGAAGAGATTTAATATTACTCCAAAGTCCCCCAACACAAGTAACTACAGTCTCACCAGCCAGAGAAATCACCAGCAAGACTACTGAAAAGCTGGTACGGGACAAATGTAACTGATGCCACTCATTGCAGTTTTGTGGGAAATGACCTTGCAAAAATATGAACCTCACTTCTTTGAGGGGGTGAGAGATTTATATCTTGTGTAGGCTTTACGTGAGCAGCTGCTCAGAGGCAGCACCCACCTTTCCACCACCACTCTCCACCTCTGGCCCTATCTGCAGCAGTACCAGCTGGCTCCCTGCTAATACATAAATAAATGCTGGCACAAAGCAAAGCCACTACTGGGAGCAGCCCATACCTAACCTGGCCTACAGTGATTATGAAAGTACATTACTAATGCCACTTGGCATTTTGTTTAAAAAAATAAAGCTCATTTTGACATCATCATTCATTTCATATGTTAAGTGACACGACAAGAAAGTTCCCATCAGTGGCAGCATGCCCACCAAATGAGAACTGATTCTGTATACTGTATTATTTAGGATTTTCAGAATTTTCTCCTAATAATGGGATGTTACATTGATCAATGCAAACAATGTAACATCCCACTGATTCCTTCTCCATCTCACTTTTGATGTAACAGAAAATGACTTGCTGGATGGAAGACTATTATATTTAATCTTGTTTGCTCACAGACTACAGTACAAATGAACATTGATTACTTATTCATTTCTGATTTAAAGTTTAATACACACTGAAAAAGGCTGTAGAAAAAAGAAATTCAAAGACTTAAGTGTCCAAAAGTAATTTTAAAAACCTACAAAACAGGTATCAGCAGCACAGATTTGACTAAGGACACATGAAAGTAGTCTGGCACACGTGGAGTGAGCTAACTTTACACCTGGGTGAGAGGGTGGCTAAGATACAAGCAAGTTCTACACCATTCCAGTTGAATCCAAGCCAGAGTGGGAAAAGTGACTGAAAATTTGACTAAGCGAGAAAACAAGAAGGAGCACGGCTTTTTCTGGTAGTTAGGATGCTCAACCAGGTTTCAGTTCCAGCTCTCATACTTCAGTTGTACACTTCCTTAAACATTTCATAATGAAAAAATGAACCATCAGCAGGGTTTCAACCATATGATGTGAGTTTGAGTCCACCGTGCCAAATGTATCTCTCCATACTACCTGTATAACAAAGACCTACAACAGAACAGGACTTCAATTGTTGTCATGTCCTACTGGCTAGCTCTCACCAGTCCCTCATTGAGACCACAAACACAATTTTGCAGCATCCATTCTGTCCAACACTACACAGAGAACTTATTACATACCTGTTGGAGTGTATGTTACAAAGCTTTTACTAAAGACTTGCTCGGTTATGCACTGCAGGACAACACAAGAGTTAACAACACATTTACACATAACTGCTATTTTGCCCCCAAGTCTCAAAATTCTAGGGAAAAGTTTCTCTTCTGCTTTTATCAAATCTGAGCCAAGAGCAGCTCCCATGTTCTTTACAACTGAACAACCTGTAAAAAGCTAGCAAATGGGCACAGCGTTTTGTGAAAAACATTTTTTAGTTGTCTTGGTATTTCCGTATCTCATCTAGCAAGGGATATGAAGCGTTACTGTTCTGAGTGATCTCGTTGTTCTTTTAGAGAACATCTATGTTGACATGCAAGATGTTTGTTTTGGCTCCACCTATAAAGCATATCAAATTCCAGAGTAATAGCCATATCGACAATGTAGAATTACAGGTGATGTCACATGGAGACAGAACTAATGTCTCCCTACTTATAGGGGAGCTCCCCTTCCAGCAGGAGACTCCTGTAGCACACATCATTCAGATCCCCAGCCCTTGCTGAAGGAGCATTTGACGATAAGGATAATTTTATCAGCTAACATTATAATTCCAGGGAACAGAAGAACAACAACAAAACTGCCACAAGAGACACGTGGCAGAAAAAATAAAACCTTGCAGTTGCCTTTCAACCTCAACTAAAGACCTGATGATCTTGGTCTCAGTGCTCAGCTGTTTGTTCCTGGCAGCAAGCTCAGCAGATCCTAGTGGGACGAGCAGTGTTAAGTAGCTTGAGACTCTTCT
This sequence comes from Anser brachyrhynchus, assembly GCF_964034855.1. Taxonomy (NCBI): domain Eukaryota; kingdom Metazoa; phylum Chordata; class Aves; order Anseriformes; family Anatidae; genus Anser; species Anser brachyrhynchus. Next base: position 120,767,594 of record NC_137695.1, read on the forward strand.
GTATTGAATTTTTTGACACCTGCTCTTCTGTGGCAGGCTCTTACTCTCTATTCTGTCAAACTCAACCGCTCCGTTCACAAGGGAAGCAATAGATCAGTTCCAGCTCTACATCTTGCCTCTCAATGCAAATAAAATTCAAGTTTTGTGTTTTCCAGAATTTTTATGGTAGATCCACAGAGAATAATTCTTTTGTTGTTCTCACAGAGACATCACCTACTCTTCTTGCCACATAAACCCACGTATCTCATATGTTGCTATGTGTCTACAGCTTTCCCCTAACTTAATGTATTAGCAGCACATCCACCCCAAAACTGAAGGCACCATCCCTCCAAAGTAGGAAACTACCACCCTGTAAGCAATTTCAAAGTCCAGTCCTTCTGCTTTTGGTAGATATTCGACCTTTTGAAGACACCAAGGGTACCTAACCCAGCAGATTGCTTCCCATCTACTCTCTTAGTACTCAAACGCATAGAATCACAGAGTCGTTAGGGTTGGAAACGACCTCCAAGACCATCTGGCCCAACCATCCCCCTACCACCAATGTCACCCACTAAACCATGTCCCCAAGCACCACGTCCAACCTTTCCTTGAGCACCCCCAGGGACGGTGACGCCACCACCTCCCTGGGCAACCCGTCCCAGTGCCCGACTGCTCTCTCCGAGCAGAAATGTCTCTTAATTCCGACCCCGGCCGAGAAGCGCCCCCCGCCGCGCGTCTCACCTGCCCGCGGCAGCAGCACCAGGCACCCCGCCGAGCCGCCCCTGGCCCGGGATAAGAGGCACGGCCACCCCCGCGCTGGGGCGAGGCGGGGCTGGGGCTGGGCCTGTCAGCCCCGGCGGGCTCCGTGCCCAAACCTCCATCTTTAAACCGTCCGGGATGCGGAGCCTGCCGCCGGTGCTGTGGGGGCACCGCTGCCTACCGGCAGGCAATGGCGTCGGGAGGGCGTAGGCAGGCGCCCACCCGCCCTCAGGGCTCCCCACAGATGACAGGCGGCCCAGCCGCTGCGTCCTGCGGGGAGCGGGTTTCGGGGTTCGCCACACCGGCCGTGAGGGGGGAGCGCCGCACTCACTGCCTCTGGTGGCATGCCCTCGGTCAGTGCGGGTTTTGCATGGACTGGGGAAACTCACATCAGCTGTTGAGCTGGGAACGTGCAATGCTTTCACAGGATCATCACAGAATGGCTTGGGTTGGAAGGGACCTTAAAGATCCCCTAGTTCCAGCCCCCTGCCATGGGCAGGGACACCTCCCACCAGACCAGGTTGCCCACAGCCCCATCCAGCCTGGCCTTGAACGCCTCCAGGGATGGGGCATCCACAGCTGCTCTGGGCAAAGGAAAAATTCTTTTAAGGGCTTAGAACAGGATGCCAGACAGACAAAGGGTATAATGAAATAGAAGGCAGTCAAACCTTGCTTATATGGCTAAATTAAGCAGAATACTGTTTTACTATTACTCATTGTATGGCTAGTATGACAGAGGTCATATTTAGGCAGATAAGATCAATAGATAACAATTTTTAGGTTCAGGAAAAGATCAGCGTGACCTCTTTAGGACAGGTCCATTAATTTGAGTTGAAACTGGGCAAGAAATTCAGGGATAACAACAATTTGTAAATAAAGATGAGAGGAACCTACAATCTAGTTTCCTTAGTGAACACCAGTAACATATATATATATATATATATATATGATCAGAGTAAACTTCTTAAGATAGAAGAGGTTTCTAAGGGAGATTTCAGAGTTTTTCTTTTCCACGGTAAAACATGCTGATTCAAGACTGGCATGGGTCTTGAAGGCAGGCAAAATAGTCCGTCAACTGCCATTCACAGTGTGGCACTGCCCTCACCCTTTCAGAAAGATCCATCCAGACTTGAAAATGCTCAGGGAGCTAAGCAAGCATATTCAGTAACACCGTGAGGAGGTTTTGGAATGCTTGCCCAGCAGGATTTATTCCTAAGGAGGATTCTTCAGCAGAGACTCCCTCCAAACTTTTGAAGAGTCTTTGGATTCAGCTGACGTGAACAGACTGGCTTGCCACCTGCACTTCAGAAGACGCAGAGGACAGCAAGCAGTGCTCCCACCTGACCATCTCCTCATATACCCACATTTATCAAAATGCTGAGACAGAAATTGCTGTCTTTGCACGAGTCCCATGAGATAAAAAATTATGTCAGCAGTACATTTCTTCCTGCCCATACATTAGGCTATAGCTTTGGTTCAAGGAAAGTAGTCACAAACCTGTGGAAAAGCATTCACCAGTGATGCTTCTCTGCTCGCTTCTGGCTTTTATGGGTCAAGACAGGTTAACAAAATGCAGAAATAAAGTGTTAAAAATTATAAAAGTAAATTTATGTGGTCAGTGCAGATAGAAAAAGGGTTGTATGTAACACTTACCAGCCAATGCAAAATCTAGCTGAAATGAAGTAATTTGTTCTGTTTACATGTGACTTGTTTTCTTGTATTTGCGTGATTGTACTGTCACGCAAAGAATCTGCACAGAAATAAAAGAACTAATAGTACTATTGAAAAACAGAAGTATAATGAAATAACAACCATGATAACATGAATATTGAAAGATGCGTTGGAATAAAGAGTATTGATTAGCACTGGAATGGGCTACCCAGAGAAGCTGTGGATGCCCCATCCCTGGAGGCGTTCAAGGCCAGGCTGGATGGGGCTTTGAGCAACCTGGTCTGGTGGGAGGTGTCCCTGCCCCTGCAGGGGGGTTGGAATTAGGGGAAAGATTAGGGGAAAGAGGTTCCTTCCAACCCAAGCCATTCTATGATTTTATGATTCTATAAAAAAGAATTTCATAGCTGTCTTTGCTATCTCTCTCTCTCTCTCCCTCTCTCTCTCAGAATAATCTTGAAGAATGATTGGAAGTTTTTTCAGTTTTAGGGATTGAGGCCTGCGGCAGCATATTTGGATATGAAGGGAGATTTCTGATGGCAGATAAACTACTCTGAGGGATTTATGTTATAACATGAAAATAGAATTTAGGAATTCGAATCTCATGGAATGAGAGAAGGTGTTAAAGAGATGCAAAATTTCAACAGGCTGAAATTTTAAATGAAATAATGGCCTAAAATTATAAAAAGACATTTCCAAAATAGTTGTACAAATAGCTAGTGTACAATGCATATATCATGAATATGAAGATTCTATGAGAAATAGAGGAAAAAGAATCTCAGTATAAGATGCTGTCTCTTATGAATCAAGAGCATACGTTAAATGAGGAAAAAAGTAGTCAAGATTTTGTATCTTCAAAACAAAAGTAGCAACCAATGAAAATGAGAGAGAAATTAAAAATTAGCAGGGCTGGAAAAGTACTTTAATTTTGAACAAGGGCAATAAGATGGAGCAAAGGCAGATTGATGGTAAGGATGAAAGACTGGAAAGTACAAAGGTGGAAGGAAAAAATAATGTTCAGCAACTGTAAGGATAAGACGAGTTAGTTTTCTTTGTCTATATCAGAAAAAATGTCTAGGAGATGCAATTGCAGACCAAGTAATAAAGATTTTTAGCAGCTTCATGAAGTTAAGAATACCTGATAACTGAAGAATAACAAATTTAGCACCGATATTTGAGAAAGTAAGAACAGAACAATTGGGCGTTACCTTTATTATGCACTGCACAATAAGTTTCAGACCAATGTATTTTAAGAAAACAGTAATTCCGGATGTGGAGAGATGGTAAACTCATGTCTCATTTTCTAATTGCAAATCCTACCAAGCTAACCCAATCTGTCTTTGCCAAAGAAACTAGGCTAAAAAATAAATAAATAAATAACAAAAAAGGAAAAGAAGTTTCATCTATCTGAGCTTCATGAAAGTTTTTGATATGTTATCTTACAGCAAACTGAATGTTTTGATGTTCATAGAACCTGGCTAAAAGGGTGACAACACACTGTATTGAAAGATGTTATAAATGGCGTACCTCATGAATAAATCATAAATGAAATGATTAAGCCATTTCAGCAGTATAAAGAGAGTGGACTAATGAAATTTACTTGTGAGCAGCTTTGTAAGCATCAGTACAAAGAAGAACTATAATATTCTATGGGAAGATGAACAATCTTGATAATGAAACAATGGGGGGAAAAGTTATTTCAGGAATAACTGCTAAAACGCCACGGTTTAAGAGTGCAATGGTGCATACCATTGGTAAGAAACATATCAGTGGAAGCAGATGAAGAGAAGACTGGACTATACGAACCAAATCACACCAGTGGCAGAGCTGCCAACTTGTTGAAACCATGGAAAGGATTTTAGTAATAACCTTAGGGTTTATCTGACAAGATTTTCCGGTAAGATTAGTGAAGAGTTACATCCAGTGTAGAGGCTGTAACCATGGAAGGCATTACTGAAACATTCTTTAAAATACTGTATTTAAATACATTTCCTTCCTGTTTATAAAGATTAACTTAGATTGAAACAAATATATAAAAATGTCCAAAAGGTGACAAGGATGCAAAAGCGTGTCTTAGGAATAAGACAGAGGCATGTGTCTTGTTTTATCTGCACCTAGCAACATGAAATTTTAAACAGGGTATCGCTGTTGTCTTTATATAATTTTGGGGGTAAATTGGGAGAAAAGTAACTGAGTTAAAGGTCAGTTGAAGCACAGAATAAGTGAGTTTTAATGGTCAGTCTGTAAGTTCAGGTATATTATATTCAGGTAAGATTTCTGGCAAGAAGAAGAAAAAGGCTTGAACCTGTTTTCAGAAGTAATAGAGTTTCTATTGCTATTTGTAAATTGAATCTAATAAATAGGTTATGGAAAGCTGGAGGTCCCGTTCTCATGTTGCTTACAGGACACTGGAGGTGAGTTGTTCAACGAGCTGGCTTGCTTTGCTGAGTGCCAGCTCTCTTACATATACAAGACCATGAGAACCAGGGTGCTTTGCTATTCAGTTTCTGCATTTCTTTTTTCATACCCTCAACCTCATTATTCTTCTTTTTCAAAGCTGTTGTCCTGGTTCCAGTTAGGACAGAGTTAATTTTCCTCCTAGTAGCTGGTAGGGTGCTATGTTTTGGGTTAGGATGAGAAGAGCGCTGATAACATGCTGATGTTTTAATTGTTGCAGAGCAGTGTTTACACCAGGCCAAGGACTTTTCGGCTTCTCGCTCTGTCCTGCCAGCGAGCAGGCTGGGGGTGCAGCAGGAGCTGGGAGGGGACAGACCCAGGACAGCTGACCCAAACTGGCCAAAGGGGTATTCCATCCCATCTGACATCATGCTAAACAATATATAGGGGTGGCTGGCCGGGGTGGGGGGCCGGCTGCTCGGGGATAGGCTGGGCATCGGTCAGCGGGTGGTGAGCAATTGCATTGTGCATCACTTGTTTTCTTACACATTATTATTATTAATACTATTATCATTATCACTATTATTATTATTGTTATTATTATATTCCTGTCTTAATAAACTGTCTTTATCTCAACTCACAGGCTTCACTTTCCCATTTCTCTCCCCCATCCCAGAGAGGGAGGGGGGAGGGTGAGCGAACGGCTGTGTGGTGTTTAGCTGCCAGCCAGGTTAAACCACAACAGCTGTTAATCTAGGCCAACTGTTTCCAGATTCAGTGCGAGCAGATACAGTTGTCCTCAGCCCACTAAGGCTAGAAACATTTTAAACAGTGCAGCTAGAGTTTGGCACTGTAAGGAAGTGTAACCCATCACTATATAATAGGTTTTCATCCTGTCTTGTCATGCATACTTTGTTAAAGGTTTTCAGCAAATCATTTTCTGATAGCAGAGATAAGTGGCAAGGAATTTTTGAGTCTCTTCCCATTTCTAAAGAAACATTGTTCCTTGGCAGGTATCGTTCTATTTCTTTTCTTTATACATTAATATTTTGTAAATCTCCTCTGCGTTCTTTTCCAATGTATCTCCTATCTACTGATGCTCAGATCAGTTTCCTTCCCTCCCTGTCCTTTACATCTAATCTCTGTCTGCATTATTCTCAGTTGCTATTTCCCAGTGCTAGTTCTTAAACTGAGATTCTCTCTCTCCTTTCCACATTTCTGAATCTTCTGTTCTCAACATTAACCCATCTCACCTGAACAACCCCTGCCTTGTCACCATCCCCTAGGTTCCTGGTTTCTTGGCTGTTTATCACAATGTCACCAACGAGAGCTTCTCTCTCTGATTTAATGCATCCTTCCCCGGACCCCTTCATGGACCCCCAAAGCTGTTGGATCTCCCCACCTTTATTACCAGGAAATCCCACTGTCCATTCCTAGCTCTTTTATGCACTATGGATCCTTTTTTAAAAAAAGACTGCTCTCCAGTCTCCTCGTCCATCTTCGTCTTTTAAACCCCACTGATGTTTCCCAATCCCCCAACATTCCTTCCCACAACCTCCACTAGTTTCTTGTACTCCTCATTACCTCCAGTTTCCAGGAATTCAGTTGCTTCCATAAAATTTAGTTGCCTACACTGAGAGTCTTGAGCTATTCTTGTGCCTAGAGGTAGCAGAACTAGGATGAGTTGTTCTGTTTAGATGTAGTCTGATCAATGCTATATATTTTGCCAAATTACACTATATAGAGAGGACAGCATCTTTGTAAGTATTTAGATATTAAAACCTGACCTTTTTAACATAAGTACATCAATTTAATTTTCATAGTAGGTCAGCCTAGACACAGGTCAGAAATATAATTTCCTTGATATATATATATATATATATATAATATATAATTCAGAAATATAATTACCTTCAGGTAATTTCCTTGCATTCACTCCAGATTCACAATGGAACAAAAATTTAGCCTTCGTATCAATGGCTAAAAGCTCAGTAAGCATTTGTTAAAGTCAACCAAGAGCTGAGCATAGATTGTAGAATAGAAATACTTCATTCTTTGCCTCTAGATTGTGATGATTACATCCCAACCTGCTGTCAAAAAGGTTCAGAAAAGAGACATGAAAAAAATCATCCCAAATATACACAGAGATTAACGAATGTTTGCGGAAGCTACATACTGTTTTCTGGATTGCAACACTTGTGCATGAGCAAAAACATACATACGTAGTTTCTCTGACAACTCATCACCATTCAAGGCAGAGATAACCAAGCCCAGTGCTGTTGTGAGCAGTCAGAAAACTAGTGATAACCATAAGTATGCATCTTTTAACAGGACTGAAGTGTATCTATGCACTTGCCCTGTGGTGATGTTGCTGATGGACACTTATGCATATTACATGGCTATTAACTATTATGTGTACCTGAATACATGGTAATTTTCTAAACTCATGCATATATAGACACAGGAAAAAATGGCTTTGTCAGCTCAGACATCTTGCCTGCACATAACGTTGTACAGCTCATACCTTGGCTTGGCTATAGTCAGGACTGAGGTCTCCACTTCAGAGCAGTCTAACTGAAGGGCTCCCCTGAAGGGCTCCATTGCTCTTGAATAATTTTGCACCACCACAAGCATTATAAACCTTATTCACCATCGAATCCCAATATAAACATTGTAATATAATTCAGGTCCTGATTGTCAGGAGGCTAGGCAGCCTTGCAGTAGTTATTACTTCAGTTAAATACTGTAATAGCATTCTTTCTATTGCAAGCTGTTGAGTGGGAGTATATGTAGCAATTGCTTAAGTGAGTAGAATGTGCACAAATGAAAATGAAGTAGATTAGCTGTAATATCAAGTGTGGGTGACATGCCTCCTTTATACACCCTTGCAGTTTGCCCACGCAGGATGTACACACTGAACAAGGCCGAAGAATTATAAAATCTCACTGGAACATGGGTTTTACCGAACGGATCAATTTAGGATGTTTCAGCAATTTAAGAGGAAAGTCCTTAACAAGGCATTATTTGGGTGTGTTGCTTTGTTGCTTTTTTTTTGTTTGGTTGTTTTGTTTCATTTTGTTTTGTTTTTCCCTCTTCTTTTTCATCTTCTCATGTACTATCAAGTTATTTCATTTGGACATTTATGAAACTGATTAACGTGTATTTTTTTTTGGAAATGAAAAATGTTTTTCTCTTCATTTGCTATCTGAATTCTCATCTTAACTAAACCACTGCACAAATAAAAGGCTAAAGCCTGTTTGAGTTTGTTGAGAGTCTGAACAGCAAAGAACATGTTTCTTTTCATAGAAGAATATATTCAAAGAGAAATGAGAAAATATTGTAACTTTATTTCAGGTTACAGGAGTGTTTCATTCATGAAGAAAAAGAGAAACCATAAATTGGACAAACCTCACATACAGGATGATGGGGAGTCAGAAGTTGTAGTCAATTTTCTTACTCAGGCAGTTTTTCCTATGACAGAAAGTACAACAGGTTAATGCCTGCATAACATGCTTGAACCAGAATTGGACCACTAATACATCTTAACAGTTATTCAATAAACCACCCTTTCACACAGTTAATTGCAAAATATTTTAACTATTTTATATTTTCATATATTTGAGGCCAGGGTTTTCTATCACTAGTAGGCCAGAGTTTTCTGTCTCCAGTCCTGGTAACACAAAGAACTGAATTCAAGCACACTTGAGGGACTTAAAGGGCAATGGCGATGATTTCTGCTATCACTCCACAGAAAAAAAATGCTGTCAAATCCTTTTATTCAAGGAAATGGATAGACAACTCTCTATGGCCAGAGCAGAGACACGGTTGCTAAAGAATCATGAGGAGAGGACTGGAAGGGATCTTGAGAGGTGATCAGGTTCATCCTCTTGCCTGAGGCAGCGCCTCTGTGTCTTCACAGATGTTTGTCTATCTCAGTCTAAAAATAATCTGGTGATAGAGATTACCCCTCTACACTTCAAGACTGTTATTATTATTTTGTTGTGATTTTTCTGTAAAGCAAACATGTTTCAGAAGGCAGAGAATTTGGGAGGTCCTTTGCAAGGGATTTGAATGGTGTTGGATTAAGGCATCTTAGTATTGCATTAAAATTAGTAATAATCACAGGTGCACATGCATTTTCCTTTTTGCAATTTTAGATGTTCAATTCCTGGCACGTGAAAAAAATAATGGGAGCTCTTCAGGAATATGTAAAATGGAGTAATTTTTGGAAAAAAAAAAGGTATTAAATAATGCTTTCAAGTGGTTTCTCAGGAGCAACGCTATCACTTGAAAAGAATCTGAAAAACAGGGAAAAAAGGTTTATATTTTAATAATACAAAAGCAAACCCAAACCATCATACTTTCTTAACCAGACTGCTTTTAAACCATTTTTCTGTCCTGCATGTCTTTCAATCCATGTTTCCTTTAAGAAAAAGGACCAAAGTGCTTCTTGAACTTAGTTCTTTTTTGGTCAATTTCTAAATTTTCAGTGATAAGCCACACTTCGTGCCTGATCAAAGCTAGGATTTTCAAGAACTCGATGACTAGTAAGGAATTAAGTTGATGATTTATAATACAGTGACTTTATTCTTCCTTAGATTTACTCATAACTCGGGTTACATTAATACCTGCAATAATAGCTACTAATAAAATCCTAAAAAATTCCGTGTTTCTAAAATAACAAGAGCCAGCCATGAAAGAAGTTTTTTTGTTTGTTTTTCTTTTTTGCATAGCCATGTTTCACAATAGAGCCTGAATTTAGTAGACATGCTGCGATGTGTTAAACTAAACTGAATTAATTTTATTTCATTCACTGTGCCAAAGATCTTTCTAATAGGAAAGAAGATTCAGCAGAGCAGGGTCCTTGATTATCATTCATATTTGAGCTCATTTTACACTCCTCTAGCAGTGTGAATACACCTGAAAAGTTGCTTATTATTTATCTGTCTCCTGGGCTTCTTCACAGTGTTAGTCCCCCTTGTGTATAAGAGGGATTCTATAAAAAGACAGAGTATGTACATATATATATATATACACACACATATATATAATGTAGCTACTTTAATTTTTAAAATCCATTTTGTATTTTCACATGTATCATTCCTTCCTATGCCCACCATGTGAATGTGCCTGTGCTCAGCCACTGAGGATCAAATATCTTGAATCAGAAAAATAGTCCTTCTCATAATTTTTTTCCAGGAGTATTTTGTAATAAGTACTGCTTCCACCTGTTTGAGGATTGTACCAATATTCTCTTCCTATCGGATAACTAGAGTTGTTAACTAGAGCTGTCAACCAGCAAGCATGAGCTTCCAGTCAAAGGTGCTTCCAGTCAAAGACAAAGAACTTTGATGTCATTCTGTTGTGTTTTTTGTTTTGTTTTGTTTTGTTTTGTTTTGCTTTGTCACTGGTCATGGGAAGATAGATAGGAGGTAAAAAGCAATGGCCAGGGGTATTTTCATCACTGCTAGCCTTGCCTTTGAGAAAGTTATGAGATCTTGGTCAATCCAATATGTTCTTGCACGTTGTGATTAAAATCATGCTTGATAATTTAGCATGCATAGTCTTGGAGATTTTATTCTGGATTAAACAGGAAGAAGCATTAAGTAAGTGGTTTTCATATGGAGTTCCACTTTATTTTCAGTGAGAAATCACAGAAGTTGGCCTTTTCCCAATTTACTAACACAGAACCCACAGCTGCCTAACTTTATGGCTCAAATGTTTGCTGATCTGCATTCGGAGAACCTGCCTGTTCTTTCCTTATGAAAAAGGTACTCACTGGCTATAAGAATTAGTCCACAAAGCTCATTTGACAAAGTGCACCAGATTATAATATATATATAGATTAAATGCTGTTGGACCTTTCCGTCTGCTCAACTTTTTTAAAACCACCCTGAACTCTCTGTTAGAATTGAAGGAGTCTATCATTTCTTTAATTCAGTCAAGAACTAAATCATCTGGTAGCTAACTTGGGACACTGCATGACATTTCAATTTTTCAATATTTCCACAAATATATATATATAAATATTTTAATATTTCCACATCCAATTGTGCACAACTTTTTTAAGGCACAGGCCAATTTGTTCCTGTCTTTAGAAGCCCGTCAGTTAGTAGGGTCTGATTTTGGTATTCACAGCCTTCCTGGATCTTTTTGAGCCCCTGGAAATTTATTTATTCTTACATGTATTCAGCAAGGTGCTTTTTCCAGTGATAACAGGTGTGATGAAGTAGGAAGAAATCAAGGCCAATGTGTCTGCTTCCTCAAATGTAGTATTCACTTTTGGTTGGGTAACTCTTTTTTTTTTTTTTTTTCCCAGAAGCAATACTAAAGTTTAATCCAAAGATTAATGTACCTGTGCTGTTTCCTAAACCTCATTAATCTGAGGCTGAGGTGTATATCAAGAGGGCCATCTCCTCCACAGCACTATTTGTTTCAAATGGTCTGATAACCTGATTACATTAGCAGCCAAGAAATCCAGGGCTACAGCCATCTCCACATCAAGGAAGTGTACAGGACAGATTGTGCCAAGGCTTGTTATGACACTAGAGTGGATGGAACTGTCCTTTGTCATCACAGTTCATGCCAGTTCAAGCTCTATTTGTGTATTCAGTGAGAAAAAGATGTATACTGCAATTCTTCCGTTGCCCACGTCCCATCTGTAACTTCATCCATACTGCTTCCAACCACTGTGTCACTACTGAGGATGCCGGGGGGGAACTCCACTAATTGTAAAGGCTTCTAAATTTCTTACTTACATAATGGATTATGAAACCCATCACTCAGTAACAGTGAACAGCTCCTTAGCTTACCCTATGAAGTTAACATGCTTATAAACAACAACTTGAAGGTAAAAAAGAAAGTTACTTCTCCCAGCTGGAGTTCTCTGAAATAGATCTGTCTTTATGGATACTTGCTTCTTGATATTCTTTCTTTCTCCTCCAGCATCTACTACAAACATGGACTCTTGGATTCTGACATCAGGAGAGAATCAGACTGATGCCAGACAGTTTTTTGTCCTGTGTACTCATGCGTGTGAAGGAAGCGAAAGGGATCATAACCTACCTCTTTACTGTAAGGCTGAAAATGCTTCAAGCTCTAAAGACTGGGCACATTACAGTGCAAATATTCATATATTAAATGTATTTAAAAGAACTTTAATGAACTTCAGTTACTTTGCTGTTGAGAATACCTAGAGATGGCATAATCTAGCCAGTTCTTAATGCAGTAGCAGCTCAAATACAGGATACAGGCTCAGGACAGTCTCATGTCAACCATGGTCCTAGTTATCTGTTCTTCAACAGACAGGTAAAAGTTTGTTGATCCCTAAGGAGTAAAATAATTCTGGTAGATTAAAAATATATCTGTATGTTCTTAAATGCTCTATTATTACCTGTAATTGTCAGGTAAAGGATGAATCCTAAGTAGTGCACTCCCTGGTGATTTGGTCATGGTATTAGAGATTTCATCTTGAATTGATGTCCTCTTTCAGTTGCAGCCCTAGGCCCTGTGGCTGCCTGTCTGTCCTGTGACTCAGTCCCACAGCTGAGATCATTCTTATATCCAGCCGTCAAGGGTACTGGTTATCCACATAACTCCGAACCTAACAATTGAAATTGCAAACAAAATACCAATGTTCCTTGTATGCTTTCCTGCTCCTGTCATCCTCAGGGAGGAAGCAACCAACATTTTTACCATTTCTATTTGCGAACACACAGTTAAACAAATGAACTAATGAATCAAAGAATGTGTGAAAAAAGATGTCCTTTTTAATATCCTGAATCAATATAAATACATTAAAAATACATTTCCTTATGTTCTTACTCATTTTCTTTATATTCCTAAAATACAGTGCAGAAAGTACTCTTAAAAATACAGGGTATTTGCTGTGAAGTGTCTCCATTTAAATCCAGCTATCATTACAATTCACTACAACATCATGAGATGTAGACAGATAGATTGATAGATCAATAGACTGCTTAGTTAATAGGAGTTTCAGAAGTTCTTTATAGTAATGTGGCCCAAAGACTCATTGAAAAAAAAGCTCATCTGCTATAGCCTACAGGGTCATCAAAAGAGTACCTTTTCTGGAATCTTTCACCCAACAAAACCATTCTGCTGCAGCTGCAGCTGAGAGTAGCTGATAAGGAAAGAATAAATTTGAGTAGATTTTTGTTTTCTTAGTTTTCTTGCCCAAGTTATGTGTCTCAATGTGATGATGCCTCAGTGAAAAAGCATCTGCTGACTACCAGAAATGTGGCCAGTATGAGAAGCTGTATAAAGTCAGACTTCAAGATTCAAGCTCTTTTTGCATCCTGGTCAGAATTTACCTGGATCATTAAAGTAAAAGTGAGAGAACAAACCATTGATTTCACACCTATGGGTCAAGACCATCTTTGAAACTAACAGGAGCACCACTTACCTAGAAACTGTACGTTGTAGAGCTGATATTAAAGTCATAGTTTGTAAACAGTTTAATCAAAGTTATAGCAAATAATTAACTCTTCTATCAACACCACCCAGGTGTGGAAATAATCTTATTAATCATCTGGGTTACAGCAGTGCCTGTAAATAATATTGCATAACAGTTATCATTATAGAGAGTCTTTCTCCATCACTATTTTTATTTTCTTGAGTGTATTTTATATATGTCTAGATACAGACTGAGCTTTTGGGTTTTGTTCCTTTTCTAAAAAGAGATAAGAAGAGATCCATAAAGCACCATACTTAATAATAAAGTTTTAGAATAGCAAAGTCTATGTTAAAAACAGAAGTATTTTTGTAGTTCTAGTTTTTCTTTGGTTTGAACAAATAAACAAATTTAATAGGGATACAGGGTCTAGACTGTATTTTTATTGATTTTATTGATTTTACTTGTTTGGTGAAAGTATGAAAGTAAACTTTGATATACATATATACTATGACACATTTTTGAGTTTTTAAACTGCATATATCTTAACATACCATTGGCAATTCATGTTTGAATGTTAGTTCAGCATAAATTCTTATCCGAAATACAGTCTCTCACTTTAAAGTTAATTCAGTATATTTTCTCATTCAGGAACTCAATTAACTCCTTTGGATCAGGGTCTCAAAGCTCAGGTTAGGTCACAAAGGAGAGAAACATTTATAGAGGTGGATTCTGCAAAGCAAAAAAGGCATGAATAACATGATAAATATTGAGCATGTACCTTAAATAACACATTTGTATTAACATGTGTGTCCAATGGGAGGAAAATTACACCACATTTGTCTACAAAAGAGAGCAGCTAATGTTGCAATAGTGAGCCTAAGATTGGCAATTTGAGACTTCACATTAGCAAATCTTAATGTCATTTCTGTTTAGTGCTTCTTTGTATAAATTACTTGTAAATGATAAAAACAAACAAACAAACAAAAAACTAAGGTCCTATATGCATAATATATAAAAGTGGCTTTTGAAAAATGTGTATAGCAGGACAACATCTCGTATGTCTTATAGGGGGATTTTTAGAGCACATAAGTAAGTATGTATGTGTAACATCCTTTGATCCCATAATTATTATCATCTATCAGCTGGAGAGTTGCATTACAGATGTATTTCCCTTCATATAATAGTGGTAATTGCATCATCTGTTGAAATAATCTGTTGAAATTCCAGAAAACTAGATTTATTTTAATACATGGTTACCATTTCATCTTGCACTCTTCTGATTAGTTTTCCTCATCTTACATAAAATTATTCCCAGTCATTTGGGAAAGACAATAATTACCTCAAGTTAAAAGCCTGGCACCACGTGCAGAAATGGTAACCTACCTTATGTTTAAAGCTGCTAAAAGGAAGATGGTTACTCCCAGCTTAGATGGAGACTCCAAGGGAGGTTAGAACCAGTTTCCGAAAAAAAAAAAATCATTAGAGTAAACCTATCAAATCTATTGTAGTAGGTTGAACACTACTGTTCTATTGGCATGATATTGTTACTGTGTAAAGTTTAAAGTGCGTCAGGCATTTCTAAAAAATATACCTATGATGATACATAAACTGCCACTATTCCCAATTGGTTATAGAAAGATATCTTAGGCTTGGAGCGTAAAATGTCTTTTTCGTCTCTGTCATTGTATGCCATCTGGTGAAAAAGGTCATTACGATTTAGAAAAAAATATATCCAGGTATCACAAGAACAATCTGAGACATTCAAAGGCCCTCACCACTGAGACTCATAGTCACATTGTACATGGACATTTCTTCTCCGACACATAATTTGTTGTTGAAAGTATAAAAACACAGTTCCCTCTGTTTTCACAAACTAAATCTGGATTGCATTGTTGACAGTTTTGGATGAAATGCAATTCCAGAACTTTTTTAATCTTCTACAAAATTACACCCTCACTTCTCACACTACTATTTTTCATTAGCAGTTATGATCAGGAATCATACTAACTTCTATTCAAAATATCTTTTAAGTTCTGTAATCATAACTTCAAAACAATATTGGTGTAATGTGAGGTTTTCATACATAACTCCAATTACTTTTGCTTTCTTGCTTTCTTGCTTGAAGAACACTGTTTTGATTTGTAAATTCTCTCTTCCTTGTAATATAATGATAATGAATTCCATGGTAAGCATTTCTTATTGTCTTTTTTCTTCACAGTAAATGACATGAAATATTAATTGCTCAGTAAAAGGAAGCACAGACAACTTATTCATGAGTACAGATAAGAGACACTTCATTTGTCATATGAACAGACATCAGAGTTTTAAACAAATAAACCCAAACAGAAAAAAGCAACAAGCAATACTTTTCATTTAAAAATGTGATTTTTAACATTTTGCAAAAAGTCTTATCTGTTTGTTTATATTTTCTGCTTAGAGACTACATGTAAGCTGAGTTGTGTTTCGTCGATGGTTTTCTTTTAATATTTTACCTTGGCCTATAGAGATAACTACAAGAGATGAGAGGCTGCCTGTTGCTCCTTCCCTGATTCCTCAGAACTGCTTCGAAGCCCCGTGTCTCCAGTCCCCGGGGGACATATGGTCCCCCTCACCTGGGAGAACAAAAAACCTGAAGTACTGGTAGTGGCTTTTTTTACCCAGGCAACAGGAGAAATCTCTCTGGTGGAATGCTTGTATCTCATCCAAAGGTTTATTCAGAAGAGAGAAAGATTTTGTAGCTAGTCCAGATTGGGTATTTCTTCAACAGCCCACAAACTTAGTACTGTAACATTTGCTATTCAAACACTGTTTTAGCCAGAATTTTATTTTATTATGATTTTAAAAGCTACTCTGGTCAAATATGTACAACGGTAACACTGTAAGTTCATCACTCCTTCTCTTACTCTCCCAAATATGACATTTTATTCAACCTTCTTTTAAAATATATCTGTTTCTAGTTACCCACTGAATTAAGTACGCTGCTCCTAATTCTGTTTTCAGAAATATCCCTTTTGATTGTCCAGGCCTTTTGAAGGACTCAGAACAGTAGTTCACAATCTTGTGGATTCTGGCAGATAGTTCAAGCAGGAGGTAAGTCAGTAACCAACCCCAGCTGCTTCACTAGGTGACATCCTTCTTTAGATAAGCAAGATGTCCAAAACACAGTCTGCATGTCCAAATTAAATTTGATCTGGTGTAACATCTTTTTCACAAAGCTTCCCAATGACTAAGCCTCCTTAGGCTGTTTTATCAAGGAGAACTGGATCAAACAAAATGAAATTAGGTGAGATAAATATTTTTGTCTTCCTGTTTCATTCTTGCTGTGTTCAGCAGAGCTGAAATTTGTACTTTCTAGGAAAAATAAGCAAGATTTCAGTGAGGGGAAAAAAAAAAAAAACAAACTGATAGGAGCACGCTACAGAATAAATGAATAAATGGGGGCAAACCCAGTCTCCAGAAGTCTCAGATATAGCTAGATGGCTACTAGAGAAGCCCACAGAATATCTATTCCACTTGCAATGACACACAATGCTTCCACATTACCAACCTTAAGAATTTTAATAAGAGATCAAGAGCCATAGCAATTAAATGTCACAGGTGGAGAACAGGACAGATTAAGGGAGTTATTAATGATGGAGATATTTGCAACAAGAAGAATCTGTTAAAGATAAGTCCCAGATGATACTGTAACATAAACCTGTCCAGTGCTAAGAGGAGGGAAAAAAAAATGTTGTCCCTGCAAAACCAACTTAGGGAAAATTCTCTGCTTATTACGAATCCAGGAAACAGATTAGCTCTGAGCACATAAACAATGTACATCATAAACACACCTTGGCGATGTTAATGCCAATAGAAACAAAGATATTTTGTCCTGCAAGCCCAGGATTAGGAAGGAAGGGGAAAAAAAGCCTCCTACCCTTCTCCAAAGATAAGCAGCAGAAGCACTAGCACATGGGATCGATGTAATATTTGGATTATATTACACAAATGTAAATGAAATGATCCAGACTCGTTTGCTTGCCCCTCTGGAGGTAATAACACATGCAATATGCAAAAACTTAATTTTCTCTCTAAGGAGAGATCTTTTCAAAAGTGTTTCAGACTCAGTTTTAAAACCCTGTATGTTTTTCACACTCAGGACTCTAGGACTCTATTCAAGACATTATTCCAGACCTCGGTCTTCAGATATGCTGTCTAGTTTGCATTTATTTATTACCAAGATAACCATTTGATCTTGTGTCAATATTGTCGTTTAACAATGGTCTTTCATGTTTCACCCTTCCTGTGTTTGTTTGTTTGTTTGTGTGTTTTGGTGGTGGTGGTGTTTGTTGTTGCTTTTTTGTTTGTTTGTTTGTTTGTTTGTTTGTTTGTTTGTTTTCCCCACTTATTTCCTAGGTCAAAAAGGACATAAGCAGATGAAATTCAGTTCCTCACCCTGCCTTCTGTTTTGATCCCAGCCTCTCTGGTAATAGCCAATGTATTGCAACCAGTTGCAACATTCCCTTCATCCTCTATGTTGCTACTGGGCTTTTGTAAACAGTGTTCATATATCTTAGGGCAGATACTGGCACAGCTTGGTCTGTATTTCATTAGAACACTTTTCTTTAAAGCCAAATGAAATCTCATTTGATCCCTTCTAAGCAACTTCTCCAGCACGTGAACAATCCTACTAGATAGAATCATAGAATCATAGAATATCCCAAGTTGGAAGGGACCCATAAGGATCATCGAGTCCAACTCCTGGCACCGCACAGGTCTGCCCAAAATTTCAGACCATGTGACTAAGTGCACAGTCCAATCGCTTCTTAAATTCAGACAGGCTTGGTGCTGTGACTACATCCCTGGCGAGCCTGTTCCAGTGTGTGACCACCCTCTTAATGAAGAACCTCTTCCTGATGTCCAGCCTAAACCTCCCCTGACTCAGCTTGACAGCGTTCCCACGGGTCCTGTCACTGGTGATTACGGAGAATAGGTCACCTGCCTCTCCACTCCCCCTCGCGAGGAAGTTGTAGACTGCGATGAGGTCTCCCCTCAACCTCCTCTTCTCCAGGCTGAACAGGCCCAGTGCCCTCAGCCACTCCTCATACGTCTTCCCCTCTAGGCCCTTCACCATCTTCGTTGCACTCCTCTGGACACTCTCCAACAGTTTAATGTCCTTTTTGTACTGCGGTGCCCAGAACTGCACACAGCACTCGAGGTGAGGCCGCACCAGCGCAGAGCAGAGCAGGGCAATCATTTCCCTCGACCGACTAGCAATGCCGTGCTTGATGCATCCCAGGATACAGTTGGCCCTCCTGGCTGCCAGGGCACACTGTTGGCTCATATTCAACTTGCTGTCAACCACAACCTCCAGATCCCTCTCTGTGGGGCTGCTCTCCAGTGTCTCATCGCCCAGTCTGTACGTATAGCCAGGGTTGCCCCATCCCAGGTGCAGGACCCGGCACTTGCTCTTGTTAAACTTCATGTGGTTGGTGATCGCCCAGCTCTCCAATCCGTCCAGATCTCTCTGCAAGGCCTTTCCACCCTCAACAGAGTCCACAACTCCTCCAAGTCTGGTGTCATTGGCAGATTTCCTCAAAACACCTTCTAGTCCTACATCCAAATCATTTATAAAAACATTGAAGAGGACTGGCCCTAAAATGGAGCCTTGGGGGACCCCACTAGTGACCAACCGCCAGCCTGATGTGGCCCCATTTACCACAACCCTTTGAGCCCTGCCCGTCAGCCAATTGCTCACCCATCGTATGATGGTTTTGTTTAGCTGTATGCTGGACATTTTGTCCAGTAGGATCCTATGGGAAACCGTGTCAAAAGCTTTGCTGAAGTCCAAAAAGATCACATCAGCTGGTTTCCCTTGATCGACTAGATGGGTGATCTTATCATAGTGGTGTGCTCTACACTACCTCTCCCTCTTTTCCTTCTTCACAGTCTGTTTCACCTTTGGTGTAAAAACCTAAATATTATCTAAAACCACACGACTGAGAATCCATTTGTGCAAAGTACTAGGTAAACGCAAAAAGGTCTTCACCTGCTCCAAAGAGCAAATGGAAGGCATTCTCAGAAAAAACAGCAGGGGATGTAATAACAGTGATAGATCTTTTAGTAGGCCAAATGACATATCATATATATAGTTTCTAAGTCAGGTCAAAAGGCAATGCTAAAGGAAGAAAAACAAAGGAAATGGTGGTAAACAAGAACTGTGGAAGTCGTGGACTTCTCAACTCTAGCTGCTAGAACTGGATACAGGGTGTAACATTACACTGGTTTAAGTAACCACAGAGTAATAAAAATAAGTTTAAGTTGGATCTGATTGCCAAGGATTTGAGCTCTTAGCTATACCTACTTCTTTTACTTTAGCACACTTTTATCTCAGTAGTAAGATTATGAAAGAAAGGCTTATATCTGAGGCACTGCTGTCTGGTGCTGAGCACACATTTATCCTGATACTCCTGCCTAGAGGTGCAATGAGACCTTTGCTCTGCACCCTATTGTAGTTCTAGCATGTCCGGCACCGCAGCTCTCAGCGGTGGTGTGACTTCATTCAGGCCCCGATAGTCCGCCATTAGCCTCCACTCTCCATTCGACTTTCACGTGGGCCTTATGGGACTATTAAAGGGTGAGAGAGTCTTGCTGATCACTCCTTGGCTCTCCAGCCAATGAACCAGCCCATGGATGGGAATCAGGGAGTCTCGGTTGGTGCGATATTGCCATCGGTGCACTGTTGTGGTAGCGATTGACACCTGCTGTTCTTCGACCCGCCGCAATCCTACAACAGAAGTGTCTTCTGAGAGGCTGGGCACAGCAGACAGCTGCTTGACCCTCTCCATACTCAAGGCAGATACGCAACAAGTCCAGCAGGACTCTTTTTGATCCTTGAAGTACCCTCTCCTGAGGTAGTCTATGCCAAGGATGCATGGAGCCTCCAGGCCAGTCACGAAGGGGTGCTTTTGTCACCCATTCCCAGTTAGGGTCACTTCAGCCTCCAATACAGTTAGCTGTTGGGATCCCCCTGTCACTCCAAGGGTACAGATGGGTTCTGCCCCTTGGTAGCCTGATGGCATTAGGGTACACTGTGCGCCAGTGTCCACTGGAGCCTTGTACTCCTGCGGTTCTGATGTGCCAGACCATCAGATCCACACGGTCTCGTAAATCCAGTTGTCCCTTTCCTCTGCCTGGACAAGGGCAGGGCCCATCTAGTCCTGGTTGGAGTATCTATCACTTAATTCTTGCAAATGTGAGGAGGAAGATATATGTTCCTTAGGGGGTGGACTTGTTGGGACAGTTTTTGCACAGCCAAGATGCAGGCCTGTAGTGGGGCAGAGAGATTTTCTTCATATTGCTGAAGCAATTGTATTCATGGGCCCATTGAGCTACAAACAACTTATTGTATTACTAAATACAATTCCCTTTCTTGTCATTAGAGAACATCTTCATGTTTAATGTAATGTAACTTGATTGGCCTGTGTTTTACCAGTATGGACTAAAACAAAGTGAATCTGTAAAATATAATATCTATACTTACTGGCTATATTCTATAAACATAATTTATTAAATTACTTGAGATATATTCACAGAAGAATTGAAAAAGAAGGGATAAGGACTGGAATAAAAATCGGTCCTATGGCAGAACTGTAGAAATGGTGGATGTGTCAGCTCTAATAATGTGAGACAGAGATGCATGCAAAATTAGTTATTACTAGACTATCTACACCTCATTGTGAAAGAGAAATACAGTCACATATGTGATAAGCACACTGATAGAAATAAAGGAGCTATGCTATTTTACTTTCTAGGGCAAGACACAAAGCAGAAGCCAGAACCCAGTCAGCCTGGTAACTGGTCCAGCCACCTCAATGGCCTCCAGACTCTCTTATATACATACAGCAAATTAAACAGAGACCCTCAGTAACTTTTACTTGACTGTTTTGATTGTATTTTATCATTCAGTGAGAAATTTTATGAGCAGCACATATACAGCTCAAGAGCACTCAACAATTGTTTATCGGCTAATACAAAGAATAGACAACTGGGACTAACATGCTACCAAGTTAAGCATCAACCTGCTCACCATTGCCTTCCAATTCTCTGTTTTTTCTTGCTGTTGTCTCTCCTTCAGTTGCTAACAATTGCCACATCAATAATTACGCTTT
Source organism: Anser brachyrhynchus (assembly GCF_964034855.1). Lineage (NCBI taxonomy): Eukaryota > Metazoa > Chordata > Aves > Anseriformes > Anatidae > Anser > Anser brachyrhynchus. Next base: position 120,788,960 of record NC_137695.1, read on the forward strand.
GCCTGCGTTTTTACTTTTCTTACCTTGCATCGCTATAGCTCAGGTGCTGCCTCACACCTCAAAACCAATCTTCTCAAACTCTAAGCTACTGATTTGCCACACCAAACTAGAAAACAGGTCACGGAGAGCTGAATCTAAATCCTTGGGCTGACTTACATCTCCTGTCCAGATCATTCCCTGAGCAAACAGCTCTGGAGTCTTCTTGCTTCTGCCAAATCTACGCTGTCCCCTTTTTCTTTCACACAGTTCTAAAAGCCTCTATTTGCCTTTTCTGCTTGGCTACAGAGCAGTGTGGCATAACTTAATTTCTGCATAAAATCCATTTGCTATGCTGATGTAACAAGCTATGTCAAATGGTTCATACTTTTGCTTGCAACTCTGACATCAATGATAGTAAAAATAATTAAGGAATTAATTCTCCCAGCTGACAGTAGTTTTGCGACTGAAGAAAGCATAAACAAAATTCTGAACAGAAGAATGAAAAATCCATTCTGTATATCATGGTATGGAGGCCTGTGTCTGCATTTAGATTACAAATTTACATTCTAAACATCTTATTTACCATAGAAGAATTTACCTGGTAACCTCTTGATAAAGCGATTAGTTGCTGAGTGGCAGAGCCAGCCCGTGTTATTGCAGGAATCAAATGTAATCTATAAGAACAGCATTGCAGTAATAAGCAATAAGCATAGGTCCTTCCAATGCGTTTTCTGCATCACACTGCTCATAAACAGGCAGGTGCTCAGAATGTAATACGTCCAATACTAGCTTCATGCAAGTCATCCTACAATTTAGCTCCTTATAACATGCTGAGGAGACACAATAAATGAAAGTACGCAAGTCAACATTCAGTGGGCAGTCAAGAATTAAATATGTCAGCAATTGTCATTGAGTCTCGGCAACCAAACATTTCAAAATGTCAACATGGTCAAAATGCTGGGAAGACAAACCAAGACCATAGCATATGGCATGCTTTGCTTGCGTATCATTCATTTTGTTACAGAGGTCTAAAACTGGTTGATGATATTGCTTCTGTGACACTTTTGTAGTTAGTAGAAACCAGTTCAAAACAATTTTTTTTAGCCCTAGTTTGTGTAACTTATGAATACATGAATATATGTACCATATTATTGTTTGGAATGCAAATTTATGCTTAAAAACAACTCCAAAATAAATGCGTACACAAAGGAAGTTAGAATAATTCTGAAGGTAGAAAACTGACGAGATGATCATGAAATCATCAGATCATTAAGCATAGTAGATTGTCCTAAAAATAAATAATAAAAAAAAAATCACCCTTTTTTGTGATCACTTTTCATTAGACTTAACAAAGAAGCTTCTTAACAAATCTTCATCTGAGATTTTATTTGCTGTTTGGCATTGACCATCAGTTTGCTTTCCTGGTGTTAACAGCCATCCTTAATATGTGTTTTGTGGCTGCTATTAGGATAAGAGAATCCTCTCATAAAGGATGTCAGAAGTTCCCTTGCACTCTGAAACAGCCCTCACTGCTTTCCACCTAACATAACTGGAAATATTGATTAAAGTAGTAAATATTGTAAAACTACTAAATTTGAAAATATCAAATACATTTTATGGTGTTTTAACACTAATTAAATGTTTGTTCTTTTTAAAATACTAAATAAACCATCATGTAGTCTTAGCAAAATATCATTAGTTACTCCTGCAAAAGAACTGAGTACGTTACAAGTACTTAAATGAGTTGTAAAGGTGTTATCTTTCAGTTTTGAGTACCTATACTCAAAACCCTTGTACTAGGCTGACTGAAGGACAGGAAACACACAGCCTCTCTTCTCCATAGTGTTCTAATGAACACTGCAGGCCCTGCTGCTAGTCACGTCACCCCTGAGGAGTCCCTGCTGGAACTACAGTGGTTGGAGCCACAGCATAACCTTTTAGAACTTTGATTATCTTAAAAATTTTCCAAGTGTTAAAGCCATCTGCACATTCCCTTAAGTACTCATCCTGCTTCCACTAGGTTGTCCTTGAGAAGAATCAGAAACTGTGATTTAACATAATACTGTAAATTAGAGCTATGCTATCCACCCTTGAAACACTGTGCAGTGACTTCTAAACAAGACTTCTAAACACTATTGCATGTAACAATTTGACATGTAACGATCCTTACCCCGTGCAATTAGGATACATTAAGAAGCATACACACAAAACATAGGATTGAAAGTGTTCCCACTGGAACAAGGAATTGTGTGCAAGGAAGACTCCTATACTGAGTTCCCCCATTCTTACTTGCCTAAGTAAGAACATCATTGCAAGTGTACAGGAGGGAACATCAAAGAAGGTTAGGTCAGGAAAAGGTAGCGACTTCATACTAGAGATATTAAAATTCAGGTTTTACTTGTCTGGCCACTGCGATTAAAAAGTAACAAGCATTGCACATGCATGTCTGAAGAGGAAGGTGACCAAGGAAGAAATTTACACTTAATTCAGAAATGTGGAAGTAAACATAGACTCATAAAAAAAAAAAAAAGACAATTCTAAACACAAAATAACCTGCACACACAATTTCAAATTCTGCTCAAAAAAAAGTAAAACTGGTGAAGAAAGGCAGTCTATTCATGGACATTCCTTTTGTTTGCTTTCTAGGTAGCACTGGGACTTTCATTTCCTCCAGGCAAAACACTGAAAGACTTGAATAAGATTGCATTTTCTATTTTCAGCTTAAAAAATAAGACACTGCCCACAGCATCCTCTGAAATGTACAAAGAAAAAATCTGAAAAGTTACAGGCTTTATATTTTCTTGGATTTGTTGGCATTTTAGCAATATTCAGCAGATGCAAAAACTTCTGCGAGCTCAAAGAAATACATTTTCTAGAGGACTACCTTGTATATACATCCCTTGGAAGAACATATGATAACTAGGTGATACTAGACAAAAAGTACAAAAAGTTCTGCTGCCAGAGAATATCTCTTTGTATTTAACTCCTAGTAAAAACATAAAGATCTGAGACTATTTTTCATTTTAAATACATAAAGATGTTTCAAAAGAAGCTGTGTATACTCATTGCTTCACATTTTAAATAGAGGTGATTGAAAATTTCTGATGTTATTCTTCAGTAAATGCAGGTTCTAAAGGAGTACTCTCTTAGAAATTTAAGAGGATTTCAGAAGAAATCACCATGTCTCTAAGTTCCCAGAGAACTTTTGTAGTTTTCTTAACGCACTATTAGACAAAGTTTTAATTAATCTGAGGCGCTGAGATTTGGGGAGCATGTTTGTCTTTGGATACATTTTGGTCTGTTTGATTTTTTGAAGATACAACACAGACTCACCCTTCAGCAAAAGACTGTACTTTTAAAATAATTCTCCTCAAATTAGAAGATAAGATCAAAATAAAATAAAATAAAATAAAATAAAATAAAATAAAATAAAAAATAAAACCATAGAAATTAAAGCCTATTTTCTAAGAGCTCTGGTTTAAAATAAGTAGTAAAATGCATATGTCACGATAAACCTGAAAAAAATACTCATTTGGAGATTTCAGGTCAAAATTACCTTGAAAACTCTGTACTAACAAAAACAAGGAGATGCTCTGGGACAGTTTTTCATGGCAGCAGGTTAACTAACAGCACAGTGCTCTTTGTGTTTCTAACTCACTAAAAGCAGGTTCAAAGCTGTGCGGTTCTTTAAGTGCTTCTTCAAAATTGGTGAGAGTGAAAGGAGCCTGGGAAGGAGCCCAGGACTGCCAATAGAGATGACAGCTAGGCATGTCATTGGTAAATCGCAGGATTTACTGTGCTAAGGAGTGGGGATGAAGACATTCTAGATGGAAAAAAAAAAAAAAAAAAAAAAGGAAGAAAAAGCAAGAGGTAATAAAAAAACAAGGCTAAGGCTTTGACGTGTAAAAGAAGCTGAGATAGATAAATCCTACTCAGAACAGATAAGCAGTAGAAACTATAATAATTTTCTGGTGAACACTGTAGTAAAAAACAGTTTACACAGCTGTCAGCAAAGATTTTTGGAAGTCATGGGCAGAACGCCCCCTGCTTGGAGAGGCTCACAAGCCACCCATGCTGTTCCAGAAGCTGGCCCAGCAGCTGGGGAGTTGGGTCAGCTCCACAGAAAAAGAAAAAAAAAAAAGAAAAAGAAAAAGAAAAGAAAAAAAAAAAAAGAAAAGAAACTTACGGGGACTATTTTATTTTATTTTATTTTATTTTAGCGCTGAAAAGGAAGCACCTGTATGCACAGGGCTGCTTTAAAATAAATCTGTGAAATGCTGTATTGTGCATCAAATGTCTGGCATTATAGCTTGTCTTACTCTGGCCTGAACACTACAGGATTTCTTGCAAAGGTTGCTGAAATGCCATAAGGCGGGTATAGCAGAATAATTTTCTCGTGTCTGATTTATTTTCAGTTTAAAAGTCAGTTTGCTAGTCTAATCTCTCACCACTAGCATAGGAACTCCTGAAGATTAGCAGGATGTCCCTTTCAGGCTTTTATATTAGCCAATGCTAGAGCTGACATTTCCCAGATTCATAAAGATGTCACTCTTTTTATCTGATACCATAGATTCAAACGATAGCTTGCCCAGAGCATCTCACAATACTTGCTGACTGTGTAAAAGATCCTGCTTTCATCTCAGATCTTTCCTTTCCTGTACAGTCCCTTACTTAGGCCTTTGAAAATCTGTTGTGTGGCCAAGTGCCATGGCCCCTCTTTTTTCCACATACTGCCCCCTCACTGTTCAACCAGCAGAAAACTCCCCTAGGCTCATCACCATGTTAGAGCCCTCTCATCCCCTCAAACCAAGCTCCAGAAGGCAGGGAGAGGCCAAAAGGCCTGCTAGCAGCTTACAAGCTCAGCAACCACGGCTGGTGGAACGAGGTTCCTCTGCTGGAGATCCAGGACCAACCTCCAAGAAGCCTGGGCACCTTCTCTCAGTGCACGTTCCTGCAAAGAGCTGAGGGAGGAGATGGTGTCCCAAGGGCACAGACACCACCAGCCTACTGTCCACTGCAGCAGAGGGTCTTGGTGGAGAACCCAGCTCACTGGCAGCAGAAGCTGCTCGCCCTTCAAGGCTGGCATTACCCTGCATTTATGGAATTTCTCCTTGAATCTGCTCCTGTCTCTCCCACCCTCTGCCCCGAAGCTTCATGCTAAGCACCACCAGGGAGCCTGCTGGGGCCTCCCTGCCCTCCTCGGGGCAGCAATTATTCCTGCACAGTCCTTCTGCAGAACCTAAGGAGCCATCAAAAGCCCCAGCACTCATGCTACTGAGATTCCTGTTCAAAGCATGAACTGAACACGTGCTGGAGCACGGGGGGAGCCGGCCTTGCTTCCCAAACTGGATGTCTGCTCTGAGGCCTCCTAACGCTTCACACTGTGGTAGCTGCTATCTTACTGCTCACTGTTTCTAGAGGAAATGTCAGGCGGGTGGAAAACTCAGATTGCTTGCCCTAAGAGACTGCAGGGTGTCAGGAAGGGTGAGGCTGAACAGCAGGCTGGGCTAAAATGCCTGGCACCAAGTACACCGAAGCTCCTGCAAGACCTAACTTCCAAGAAGGCCTTAGCCTGAACCGAGCCTGGGAGGACTCATTTCTGACGTCTCATGCAGTTATACACTTTAATTACTAGTTTTATGCTGCACTTAACATTTGACAAATGAAAAATACATTGTGGAACTACTAACTTTTAATTTCACAGAGCATACGGAGTCTGCTCAGGGAAAACACATTTTCTATTTCCATTAACTCTGGTGTTCCGAGGTACATAAAGCAGTGTGCCCCAGTGGTCAGTACTGACTTAGTATGTTGGCTACTCAATGAATAGAGTATGTAAAACACCATTACTTCATTCAGCTAAAGAACCTCTGATGTTAGGACAAACACTCTCTCAGCTTCGTAATTCAACTCTTCACTATTTTGTTTCCTTCACAGCTGCGCACTGAAATGACAGCACAGCCAGTGGATTTCCTCGCATTTCCAGTGCCCTCAGGGGGAATGCTTCTGATTACCTAAAAATATAACACCCACTGATCCTTTTATTTTCCAGAATCATCTTGCCTGAAAGAAAGGGATGTGTATTTTTAAGCTAATTTCTTTAATATGTCATTGACATATTGATTTAAAAGTCAGAGGTCTGTTATTTCTTGCTTAGCTTCATAACTCTGTATTTAGTATCGCCTACTCATAAACTCTCCCAATCCCCCCACCGGCTTGAAATGACTCCAAAAATGACTGTCATGATTTTTCAGTTCCTTAAAAAAACTCTTTGTACATCATGTATCTCTAAAGGAGTAATTACTTTTATTACGTGAACATAATTTCTCTCTCCTTGTTCTGCTCTCGAGGTCTGAGGACAATCGAATTGTCACAGCTTAAATAAAGTACCCGTTCTCTTTCCTAAAATATCCTCATGCCACTATTTCTGGTACTTCCCTTTTCTCTAGTCTCTAGTCTGGTAAGAAACGTATTGTTTGTTTCTCCCTTTTCTGTATCTGTCTCTCCGTCCATATTTGAAAACATTTTCTTTATATCTAGTGTTGTCTTATCCCTTCTGGCTGGTGTATCTCTCAGGTTTGTATTTTCTTTGTCTCTTGTAGATGTGTTCTTTTTTTTTTTTTTTTTTGCTTTACTCTGGGCTTTGGAGTTTTTCTGCTTTAAATTAATTCATTACGTATTCTGTTTTCTAAACATCCTGAAGACTTTATATTTTACACCTGCCACCAAGCACCCACCCGGCCAGTGGGGAGTCCCATGGTGGTGGTGGCGGCACCAGGTTCTTCCGAAGGAGAGGACCAAAGCGTGGAGCTGCCCAGAGCTCAACCATGCACCATGCAGGATGGGATTTCCAGGAGTGCCTATCAAAGCAATGCGCATCATCCTGGAGCCCTGGACTTCAAGCTGTAAATGAGATTTAATACAGACAAGATAAAAAGTCTGTAGTCAGGTTTACGTCTTGTTTATTGGGTGGCTGGTATTATCCACGCTTGCTACCCACAGAGCTATCAGCATAACAACAAAGGCGGGCTGAATTTGTATTATTCACGGTTACGCTACTGTCTGTATGTTTAGCACATCAGAGGTACAAAACTGATTTGTTTACATTGTCATTATAAACCAACACTAAATTGATTTATGTTCTGCTTTCTTCTTTAATAAGTTTTCTTCCAGAGCTTTCATCTGATATTTATTCTCAACCGTGAAGCAAGGCAGAAGTTTCCGATATGTCTTCTCTGATCTGGCACTGTCATCTCCAGGCATTGTCTAATACAATTGTTTACTTTCAAGCATTAAATGACTTTATTTTTCTATATTTATATTTTATTATCAGGAATGGTATTATTGTTTGACTTCAAATTCTTTTCTCTGTTCTAACTGTGCTATTTCTAGTTATTACTTATTGGTCTTATTCCTCTTTCTTAGGTATTCTAATGACAGAATTAACTGCTCTAACAAACAAGGTCATCACCTTATGAGGGAAAAAGTAATTCATACTCATAGCTTGTACTGTATCCTTTTGAAAATCAATTAGATTTTTTTTTCATGGACTTTAGTAATGACACAGCCAATACCTATGAACTTCACAAATATGTATATGAACAATTACATAAAACACACACACATATGGAATTGTTGTATTGATTTCAATAAGGCATCTACAGGTTCTTCATTATGTGTGGTACTAGGATACAGCCTGGCACTCATCCACACTGCCTGCTGGGAACAGTGGCTGACAAATGCTGTCCCCCAGGAACCATCTGGGAGGCTGCTGAGTGTCTTGGGCCAAAACTGTTGCAGGGAACATGCAAGTAATTAAGCAGAAGTGATGACTTCACGCCAGCACCTGGCCCTTCCCCATCCCGTTTGCTTTCTCTGTGCCTGAGGCTGTCAGTAAGGATAAATGCCACTGATGATGCTGATGTTTTGTTGTGCTTATGGCTAACCAAGCTAATCCCAAACTTGCTGTACATTAGGCAAACAGCCAGATGAAGATGGCAATACCTTTCAAATATTAGCCGAGGATCAAACTGAAAACAAGATGTGCATTAGTCTGTACTCCATTTACTAATGCTCCCAACCATGCTCCCAACCGTCTCTTCAAATCACCCACAAGCCTATCTTAGCTACTATCTTTTAGCTCATCTTTGTGGAATTACTGGCCCCTGTACCCCAACCTTTCCACAAGTCCACATTTAATGATTCAATGTGCGGCAGTAAGAGCCACAACTCACGCTTGTGAAACTCTGCCTGTGTCACCCTGCCTATGCTGATCCCACGCAAGAGAGCAAGAGGCTCTCAGCAGACACTGTGGAGCTCGCTGGGTTGTTGGTTAATGCACAGTGGTTACACAGGCATTTGCTAATGGATAAGTATAGGATAAATCTGCAAGCTGTGCTGTTTCTGATCACAGTAAAGGAAGACAAATACTCAGAGAGGACGGTTGGTTATAGGGGAGACCTTCAGACTTTATGCAGACTTCCTTGCCTGATTTAAAAATTTGATTTATATTTGATTTCATTTTTTACATGATTTATAAATCACGTCCTGACCCCTGATCTGATCGTCACCTGGCCAGACGTGCCAGTGATTTTACTGCTTGCAATAACAGAGCACAGCCACTGAGCTGAGTGTGCAATCTGAAAAACACACCTCAGTGGTGAAAGCTCTTCCTTTTTTTCTGTGTGGTTTTGCAGAGCGTTTAGCACCCCAGCTTTGTACATCCATAACACCCAAAGAAAATCATTAGAGCAACAGCAAGGCCAGCACTGACACCAACCCCAGCAACACAGATGGTAGCTACGGGAACAGACAGTCTCTTCCTTTTGATCTCTTCTGTGGACATTCTGCACACAAGCCTAGGGAAGAAAAAAAAAAATCATGCATTCCGTCATGTTTTAATATGAAATCTGGTCCCTCTTTCTACAGCTTCAGTGTACTTGTTCCAGTACAAACAGGACAGGTCATTACTCTGGCATGGAGCTGATCCTAATCAGAGACTGAAAATAGGGATCTTCCTCAGGTCTAAGACCTCTGCTGTGCACTTTTAAAGCTTTTTGTCTGTATACGTATTTCTGGTGTGCTTAAGTGTTTAGAAACTTGTGGATTAAAAGAAATTTGTGGTAAAATCACATAACTGTGAACAAATTTATCGTAAAGCATTTTGCTTTTCCAGCCTCTGGAAGACTCAAGCAACTACAGAAATCTTCCTGACTCACAACTGCAAATCTCTTCCAGCCAGTACCACGGTGCAAAAACTCCTTCCCCAGGCCTCTCTCTGTGCTACAAGCCACTGTTATCAGAAAATGCCAAAACACCCTTCTCTCTCTGTTTCAATTACCTGCACACCTCATCCATCCCCGCATGCCACTTTGAAAAGTACTGTTTGGATTCATTATGGTTTTGCATTGTTTCAGGAAATAATGTACTTCATCCTTTGTGATATGTAAATCTAGCACTTTCTAAAGATTTAACAGAACAGAGTTAGGGAAAAGAAAAAAAGCCCATGTGTTTCCTGTGGAAATATCTTTTCTAATCACTGTGTTTCGGTACATCAGAGGGCAGTGGGGCAGCCCCTGGTTTTGTCACACAGGATGTCCAGGATGTGAGACCTGATGTGACACCAGCAAGAGAGCCCCGTCCTCGGTCTTGAATTGCTTTCATGTGTCTAAGTCCTACAAGTCTTAAAACATTTAGACAAATGACCTAGGAAAAAGGACTATGGCTTTTTCCTCTCCCCTCCCTTTCCTTCCTCTTTTACCTCTTTCTAATTCAGAAGAAACGCATGCCTGATCCAGGACCAATGTGGTCTCACCGGTGACCCTGGCGGATGGGATATCCTAACTTCACTACTGCCTGATTCTGCCACAGTCATACTAATTAAAAACATGACACAGCGAACAGATGGGTTTTGTTTGGACCTGTGTTATCAAAAGCATTATCAAAAGAACAACCCAACCTTTCAATTCACAAGGGCCCAATAGATCAAATCTTCTTTAAAATTGGAATTTATTATGCTGCTGAGGATTAAAAAAAAATCTAAACTCCATTAAACAAAACATGCATTGAGTTTGTCTCATTAAAAAACACATAAGAAACTAATAGGGAAAAAAATCAATCAGCTTTATCTTTAGGAACTGTTTTAATTTAAAGCATGTTCTTGCTGCAGAAAATGCTAGGGACAGTAAATGATTTAATACATGTAAGACAGAAGCTGGGAGGAAACGCAATCTCCATTTTGTATTTCCTATTCTGTCTTTAGATCTTGCCCTCCTCAGCACTAGTTTTTCAGTCATGGTGTCTAAAGGAATGCAGTCCTGAGTTGTTTAAAGATTTGTTTAAACCTTTGCAAGGACTACACATTAAAATTAGTTTATGTTCAGAAGTTCGGTTTCAATTACAGTTTTAGTGAACTGGAAATGAGGCCAATGGGGAAAGATTTTATTTTTGCTAATCCCCATATAGTAGCAACATAAAGGGTAATTCCTCTCACTGTAACTTTATCACATAGGTGCCTTTTGCTAAAATCACTGCTGAAAACAAGCACGTAAATTATAAAATCATACAAAGGTAAAAATGCTGACAACAAAAACAACAATGTTGTATTAACAAACACTAAAATAACACCAATGGGAAAATACAGGGAGGAGAGTAATCACCTACCAAATGCTGCTGCAAGCTCTCTAAACCTACATATTTTTCTGAAACAGACAGTAAACAGTTCAGAGTGATAAAACCTTTTGTGACACAGATTGTCTGATTCTCCTATCACTTGTTTGGAAAAGAGTCTTTTGATGTTTAGCTAAAATAGATGAAAACTCTCTACACAAAAAAGTCGTGTACTACTAAATGGAAAAACGGTTCAACAAAAACATCACAGCGTCACTCCCTGTAACCTTACTGTAACATTCCCAACCTGATGGCAAGGTCATCTCATCCCTTGACCTATCTAGAATCAGCCTAAGACTGAGGTCAAGAGAAAAAAAAAAAAAAAGAAAAGACAAATAATTTCTTATGACCTAGGCCAAATGCTTGCACCTGCTACTTAACCTCTGTGATAACTAGAGGTCAAGAAAGGCATGAGCTTATCTAGAATAGAGAATGCATGTCTGATGTCCTATAGAAAGAACAACATCAAATATGGGCGGTGACTTTTACTTTAAAAACAGATACCTTTAAATAAATTTCTTAAAGAATTAAAATGTCTCCCTTAAAATATCACAAGCTCTAGCAATTTATTAAGTTTTGAAGACTTCTCAGGATAAAATATCTTAATGTATTAAAATCTCAACTTTGTCATGTTCAAGAACTCATACTATAATGCTTCCAGCAAGTTTCATTGTATTTTTGGTGCCTGTCTCTTAGAATCTGGAGTGCAACTTTTGCCTGTTAAGAAATTAAAAAAATAATATAATAAAATAAAAAATAAGAAATAAAAATAAAAATCTGGTAGTTCAGGGACTTCATTCTTTATATTCATGACATAAGCAGGTAAAATACATCATCTAAAGGCTGTAGGATTTTCTAATCAATGGAAATACTGTTGTATTGGAAAAGTTTGGAGGAAGGAACCCCACCCCAAAATCTCGTAAAACACACTTTGTTAGAGAATTTCATTCCTAGCTGCTGACACATTTCATGATGTTGACAACAGGTTAATTCCTCCATGAGGTTTTCCCACACTGTGCTGAAGTAGGATGGGTCCATTCTGATCCAGTCCATTCTCAGTGACAGTTGAGTAGGTGAAACCTTCCGTGGATCATAAAAGGAGTAAAAAAAAAATCTGGGGTAAATAATTAGGAGATACTGTAAGTGCAGAAAATGAAATACTGGGAGGAAAGGAAAGAAAATCTAAAGAGGTCAGTATACATCTCTGAACTGTTGAGCTATCAGAAAAAAAAAAAATATATATATATATGGAATATTCTGCACCTTTCTAGTTGCAGGCAGAAAACAGGTAGGGATTGTTTCACAGCACAAATGGTCTGGTGAATGTATGAATGAAAAAAAAAAAAAGTGTGATTTTCTTCCTGTGTTCCAGAGGCTGAAGGACCACTTTCTGCCCTGGCTGCTGCTGCCTCTCTGCCAGAAACCACCATTCTCGTGGCTCGGCTGCTGAGACAGCTCACATGAACACTGCTGGCCCGTTTTTAACTCAACCAGCCTGTTTAGTGCATGCTGGTTATTCAAGTATTAGACCGACCCTGATTATTTTGTTTCTGGTGAACCAAACGGTCACAAACTTTCTCGCTCACTGGCAGAGCTGTGGCCATGGTAGTGTCCAGCAGGGGAGGTGAGTACAGCAACATCTTTAATGGCCTTGCCTGCTTGCTAAATCATCACCTGCCCACAGCGAGAAGAGCTTTATTTTAGAGCCTGGAGGGTCATGAATAAAAATCATTTAATGATACATTGCTTAACCTACATCATTCCTAGGATGTCATCCAACATCATATTTTCTCCATTGGCAAACCAGATTTATTAAGTCCCTATCCCTTGCTCCCATGTCCCTGTCACATGCCTCATCACTTCTGGGAGTCATCAAGAGAAACTGTGCTCAGAACTGGATCATGGAACTGATATTTTAAAAGAACTAAAAAATCAAGGTGTGTGGAGAGAGGGCAGAACAGAAATTTATTGCATATCCACTAGATAAAATGTAATGTTAATAAATGAGATGCTGATCAGGAGAAAGGGCACTGCTATGTTTTATGTTAATGCTACATTAGAAGTTTTTGGCAAGCTATTCTTTGTTAGCATTTGTGGGCTATAGGACACCACAGATTTCCTAAGACATTAGAAGTTGCGCTGTTTCTGTAGTAATAAATAAGCTCAGTCTGGGATAGGTTGCAATGGCCACTTGGGAAGAGATCCTAAAATTTTAATAGATATTTCTGTAAAAATGCTATTATTGAGTTCAATGCTCAGTTACAGTCAAAAGTAAAATGAATGCTAGCAAATAGAAGAAAATAAATAGAAAGCAAAACAGAAAATACTATTACACCCACTAAGTATCATTCAAGGTTGGGAAGTTTATTTGGGAACTACCACAGCATACTTGGCTTATTCTTTTTTTTTTTTCTTAGCCATGGTTAGCTATGGTTGGACATGGCTGAAGGGGGATGACTGCGATAACTGCCCCTTGGTTTGTCTCTTTACATTATTCTTTCCTAATCGGTAGCACTGTAGGTATATCTGTGAATTTCATTAAAGTATCTTAATTTAAAATATTTCATACTTAGAATTCTCATACAATGAGAATATTTTCCTTGTATTGTAAATATACAGTGACCAGCTACTGCACCTCTGGCTGGGTAACCTAGCAAAGAAATACAAGCAGTCAACGAGGATGGCTCCACAGTAATGAACACCAAGTGCTGGACCACCTCGTATTTTTCCCCATGTAGCTCTGATGGGGTGTCCTCCCCATCCCATGCAGAAGGCAGACTGGTGGGGTGATGGCATGGGGTGCAGCAGCAGAAGAACCCCTGTCTCGGGGTGCATGCAGGGACTCATGGTGTGTCCTCTCAGCCACACGTGGATCAGCAGGTTGCACAAAGCAGAAGCACCCCCATTGTCAAATGGAGAACCTGCACAGCCCAAAGAGGCGAGAGAGGGGTGCCCATACACAAACGTGCGTGGCGGATTGGAGCTTGGGGGGCGAGGTATGAAAAGGTTTCGGTAACCTGTAGGTGCTTGTCAGTGTTTTCTGAGTGTCTTGTAGTCTGGTTTCTCTGTTGGACTGCTGTTATTGATCCGCCACATAAAGTTCACCAATTGCTGGATAAGTACCTGTTCAATAAATCAGTAAACCAATTTAATCCTGATTTGAGTTAAAGCCAGTGAGTCAAGCAAGTCTTCTCTGCCACACTCCCATACGTTTAAAAAGTAACTTGGCCTCTTAAAAAAGACCTTACTATTACAAAAATAGTAAGCAATTAGCTTAAGTACCCTTGAATCACACTCAATTTACAATAGCTCTTTAAGTCTGATGATTGAATATTTCATTTCATAGGATAAATGTAGTTAGAAATTACATCTTCCTAATCCTCTAATTATATTGCTCTTCGCTTCAAAGAAATTTGCTGGTTGGGTGCATTTATGTGTCAGTCCTCTCTATGTGTGGTCACCACTTAATATAAATTTGTAATAGAGAAAGGAAATTTCTTATTTGTAAATTGTATTTCAATAGGTAGTCTCTCCTCAAGTACTTCAGTGCTATTTGCAACCAAACTGTTGAATTTTGGGAGCTACTTCCCAAATGATTAAACTGTCTTCAGTTAAAATATAAGACTATGAGAAAATAAGGAAATCAAAAATACTTGTTGGGCTAGGAGAGTGCAAAAAAAGCAGAAAGCAATCAAAGTGTCCCATTCTGGAAAAAAAAAAATATATATATATATATATATGAAAAGAAAAATGAAGCTCAAGATTTGGGATCTTCAGATATGAATTGGGAAGCAAGGTGGTTCAATTGGGAAGCAAGTAGTTCCAGACAAACAATGTATCCCCAAGAATTTTACAGAAAATATTAATCATGAAACACAGAAAATAAATTTAAAACCATATAACAAAAATGTAGTAAAAAAGAAATGCACATATAGTTGTTATGAACTTAATAGAAAGAAAATAATAAAGCTACTGGTCATTTAAAGTTCTAACATAAGAAGAAGCTCTAGTAAATGGCCAGCCTATGGCTAAATCTTGCCCAAACTTCAGATCTTACGTTGCACCCAAGGTCATACTTGCATCTGCATGTCAGGACCTCAGCAGGAACAAATACAGTGACTATATGGAAGATATTATTTTTATTATTGAAGCACTAACATTAAATTGCTCTACTGCAGCTAGGCAAGGGCATGTCCCTAATTTGCTACCCTGTTTCTTGGGATGCTAGATCTGCTAGATTAGTTTTGTTACCCTGCAGTTATTTCAACCAGTACGATCTTGTTTTGTGGTCAGTGGTAGCTGCTGAGGTGAAAAATTAATTGCTTCTATAACTTCTTGCCTATGGCCATGTCCTTTGATTTGTCTTTCTTTGACATCACTTTTTGGACTGTTTTAAAGTTTAATAAATCTCCACAAAATTCTCGCATTTGTTATACAAAGTAAAGAATCCTACCCACTCTTTAGATTAGAAGCACTCAATATGTGCATAGTATTTTTTATAATGGCCTGTGACTCCAGCTCTTATACAATGCCAGAAAGTATATGAACTTGAAAGGAAAAATTAATAAGGAACAGAGAAACATAAAGTTATTATTTTCAGAGCTGCCCCAGAGAACTGTAATAAAACTTCCTAATAGGCACAGTCAGAGAAGGCTGAACCTATGAAATCTAGCCCAGTTCAAAGAGAAATGCACTTTACAGTAAAGAAGAATTAAAGCTACACATCTTTAAATTAATTTTTTAAGGTGTTCCCAGTGTGTTCACAGTCACAGGATGTGGTCTCCTCTGGCTTCAGCTACATCAGCAACACTTTCAAAAGTGCAAAATGAACAGTGGCTGCTTTAAAAATCAATGGTTTGGTCCATTATCTAGGACTACATGACTGAGTATGATTTAACAGCATGTACTACCATACAAAAAAAAATAATAAAATAAAACAAAAAAAAAAGGAATATAAAAAGTTAAACCAGAGACTACAATCAGTAGAAACAGAAGTATAAGGCTAACAGGGTCTGACAATTGGCAAGACCAAACAGGTACTGCTCCAATTAATTATTGTTCAGCCAGGATTCAGAGTTGTTTGAAGACAGCAGGCACTGGCGGTATTCGTTCTGGCAATGTGAAGACGCATGAAACAATGGGACGATCAAAACCGTGGTACAAGCATTACAAAAGCTACCTGTTATCTTTCTAGCCCTTCTGTCTTTTGTCTCCAAGTGGGAGCTAAAAGATGCTTTATGTAGGAATTAAAGCTGCTACCAATAACTGATGTGACTCCCCATTGCTGCAACAAACCAGTAATCTGTTCTGTGGGAATTTCTCCACTCTGGCAAAGTGTCATGTAAGGTTATTTGTCATGGCTTATACAGAAAAAGAAACAGAAAAGATTCGGCCCCCTGTCCCCCCCCAAATCCTACAGTCTCTTACCCCCCAAAAAAAACACCTACCCAACGCTTCAAGGTATAAAGATATGAACGATTAAAATTCATTCTGATTTAAAATAAAAAGACAGAGAGCTGTGACCTAAGCACTCCTTTATTTCTTGCTTTTCAATAGACTTCTGTTAAAAAACTTTTGCTTTGCTTCTGTGAAAGCTACGTAATTACTGTTCAATAGTGTTACTGTTTCACTGCAATTGCAAATGCCAAACAAACCACAACAATTACAAGAACCTGCATCTCTCATAGATCTGTCTAATGACATAACCCGAATATGGCTATAGCATAACTAGAGGAGTCTGTCCATCACTAGAAGGGTGAGACTTAAGGTATCTTTAAGAAGGCAATCATGGGATCAAAAATGCACAATATGGTCACTAGCAGACCTAAATAACATGCCTGAATATCATGTTCTGTTGCTGTCCTTCTAAACATTTGTTTGGCTCATCAAACATTTGAAGAAAATACTGATTTACCTGGGATGGCTTAATATATTTCAAAGTTAAAACAAATATATATATATGCTGAATAAGAATTAGGAATGCAAGGTTTCTGGGACTACAAGAGTTTAATTCTCCCTGACACCGTTGCTGCAGAAGATTAATTCCTCATGCACCAGATCACTCATATCTAAGTGCCAAAGGGGCCTCTGATGCTGAAAAAAATCTCTCTTACAGATGGTCATGAAATCATCTGTGAAACTACTTTGACCTTGTGATAGCTTTTGATAGAAGTTGCACAATGGGTTCTAGCCTTCAAAAAAAAAAAAAAAAAAAAGAGATAATTCTGAGAGACCTGTAGTTCTGCAAGGCACAAATAGTATTTGAGTATTTGTTCATTTATACATTGCCAAACATCTTTTTAGAGGACTCAAGGGTCACTGGAGCTTAATCCAGTTCTAAATCCTTCTCAGTTTCTCCTCTTTACTAGAGTTTGTATTTCAAGCCAAAAGGAAAAAAAAAAAAAAACCTCACTATGGCATAATTTTCCATATACACTCCACAGATATGCTGCCATTTGCCTTCTTCTGTCCCATAGTTTACTGGAATAATGTCCCTTTAAGCCATTCTTTCTCTTGCAAATGTAAAGCAAGAGACTGAAAAGGTACAGAATGCCAAGCAGGAAGCCATAAGATAGAAACATATAATTGGAATTTAGTTCAACCAAAACCAGTGAACACAATGCAGAAAGTCTTCCTGATACTTCAGCTGAATCTGTTCTTGCCATATACAAATTGCACAGATTACAGATTTTCATGTATGGGATTCAGGCTACATATCACTTCCTGGTAAGAGAGAATACAGTGCGTTGAATTAAATACTCTTAGATATTTCTCTGGGTTTATGCATTACAGAAAGATAATAGAATGACTGTGTTTTGAAACATGTAACTCAGAAAATTTTGCTCTGTTTAAATCTGTTTATAAACCAAGCCTTTGATAAAAGACTTGGATTCTGATTATATTCTGATAGGTATGTAATCCAAACATTTCCTCCATGAAAAGAGTGAAGGTTCTTTTCTATGAGTCCTTACGTAGGCATATAATATATACCCCAGCCTGACTCAGAAATATTTGCCTTACTCCTACAGCACTTCTTTCACACAGTAAGGTACACGTACTTGTAAGGCTGGAGCTCAGAATTACAGGATAAGAGTTACTCTGAGAACACCTTCCGTATATAAAATATACACATTGCATATATTTGTTTTGGTTTTGCTTTCAACAGCTAAGGGCAGCATTCTCAGCACCCCCCGACTTACCCTTATTTGGTCAATAGTCGTGGAAGTTAGTCTTGATAAGGGATTTCAAAAGAAGGAAGAAATGAACAGCTTTAAAGCCAGCCAGGAGGCAAGGCCACACTGAGAAGCACAGATAGATGTTACGAAACCGGGGTCACTGGCAAGTGGAGGTCTTTGCTATCGCAAAAAAAAAAAAAAAAAAATTAACTCTGAGGTCCATGAAAAAAAGGCTTTGATGCTGAGGGCAAACATGATGTGGGAGAGCAGAAAACAGGAGTGAGAGTCAGGGAATGAGACAAGGCAGTCGTTCAGGCCAGGACATGTGAGAATAGAACATGGGCCAGCAGAAGAAAGTGGGCAGAAAAAGAGATGGATCACCAGAGTCATGCAGGCATGTGGAAGTGGAGTGCTCATGCACAATGCCCTCTGCCACTGGTTGTAGCCCATTGCCCTACTCTTCATGTGTCCTGCTCATGAACTTCCCCTGGCATGCTAAGGCAAGGTCCATTTGCTACAAGCTACAAATTTTGCTCAACTTGTACTTACCAGGTAATTTTTTTCAAGTTCCATTGGAAGGGCATCTCAACACCGTACTGTGCCAATGTGAAGCAGTCCATTTTTTTCCTACAATACAAACTCACAGTATCACAGTATCACAGATTTCTAGGTTGGAAGAGACCTCAAGATCATCGAGTCCAACCTCCGACCTAACACTAAGTACTCCACTAAACCATATTGCTAAGCTCTACATCTAAACGTCTTTTAAAGACCTCCAGGGATGGTGACTCCACCACCTCCCTGGGCAGCCCGTTCCAATGCTTAATAACCCTTTCGGTAAAGAAGTACTTCCTAACATCCAACCTAAAACTCCCCTGTCGCAACTTTCGCCCATTCCCCCTCGTCCTGTCACCAGGCACGTAGGAGAACAGACCAACCCCCACCTCTTTACAGCCTCCTTTAAGGTAACTGTAGAGAGCGATAAGGTCGCCCCTGAGCCTCCTCTTCTCCAGGCTGAACAAGCCTGAACTCCTTGTCAAGCACAGACTTAAACCAGCTTCATTACATATGCCTTTTTAAAACCTGTATCATCAGCAGGTATTTTTTAAGGGTGGCTTATTTTACTTTTGCTTAAGCACATTACAAGCCAATACAAGCTAAAATGACCTAAGCACTGTTACACACACCTTTCTGCTAGTTAGTGAAACATTTTAAAACCCTGTCTGATAAAAATCATACTCAAAGTGCATTGTCCTGCCTCAATCAGACTTATTTGTGCAGTGTTGGTCCAAGGGAGATATCTCTTCTAGGACATAGTCCGACTAAAACAAGGAAAAGCAGAGGTGCAGACTGGCTCACAGAGAAGGAACATTGAATATGCCAGGGCTCTTCAGCTTGGGAAAGAGATTACAAGGAATGTGATTGACACATACATAATCCAGTAGCATAGCAGCTGAGTACTGATCAGTCAGTTTTCTAATATGGTAGCATTTCTGGAAGCTGACAGAAGCCATATTAGAAATGAAGAAGGTGACTTCTCATGCAACAGCTGACAGACCTGTGCAATTCACTGCCAGATGATGGCTCCAGGGGAAAACTGGCTAAGTAGCATGAGGAGAAATCCACTGTGTTACTAAACAGGCAGAAATCATATGCATCAGCTGCAGATAGCTGGAGAACACGAGAGTATCAGCAGGGATAAACATCTGGCCTTACCTGCAGGTGGCTCCTCCTTGGGGCTGGAGGATATTGGGCTTGGATATTATAAATATAAATAATATACATTTTTAAATACTTTAAATATTATATCCAATATT
Source organism: Anser brachyrhynchus (assembly GCF_964034855.1). Classification (NCBI taxonomy): domain Eukaryota; kingdom Metazoa; phylum Chordata; class Aves; order Anseriformes; family Anatidae; genus Anser; species Anser brachyrhynchus. The sequence continues at coordinate 120,808,599 of NC_137695.1, forward strand.
GAGCTTGGTTATTATCACACAACTGGAACACTGCAATTGAGGGCTCTAAGCTTTTCAGAAGAGATAGGCAGGGAAGGAGGGGCGGGAGTGTTGCCCTCTATATTAAGAAATTGATAGATAGTGAAGAGCTGCTTCTGAGAAACAGCCACAGACAGGTTGAGAGCTTGTGGGTAAAAGTTAAGGACTGGCCCAATAAAGGACACCTTGTGGTTGGGGTCTACTACAGGCCACCTGATCAAGGGCCCAAGGCCTGTTGACGAGGCCTTACTGCTTCAGCTGTAAGAAGCATCATGCTCGCACGCTTTGTGCCTGATGGAGGAGGAATTCAACCACCTGGATGTCTGCTGGGAAAGCAGCACAGCAGGCTGTAAGCAAGCCAGGAGACTCCTGGAGTGCTTTGAGGATAAATTCCTAGTCCAGGTATTAGCCAAACCAACCAGAGAAGCATTACTGGATCTGGGGCTCACCAATGCAGACGAACTCATTAAAGAGTTTAAGACTGGAGGCAGTCTGGGCTGCAGTGACCACCCTGAACTTCAGAAGAGTGAACTTCCAGCTATTTAAAGACCTAGTGGATGAGACTCCCTTAGGGACAGAGGAACTGATCAGAGCTGGCAATTCTTTGAGGACACTTTTCTTAGAGTGCAAGAACACTGCATCCCCACTTGTAAGAAAGCAAGTAGGAAAATCAGGAAACTGGCTGGTCAGACTGAGGCACAAGAAGGAAATGCTCGGACAGTAGAAGCAGGGGCATGTGGCCTGGGAATGCCCTCCCACTGTAAGCAAAGAGCAGGTTTGAGACCACCTGATGAAACTGAACAGGTACAAGTCTACTGGGCCTGATGCCATGCGTCCCAGGGTCCTGAAGGAATTGGATGATGTAGTCGCCAAGCCTCTCTCCATCATATTTGAAAAGTTCTGGCAGTCAGGTGAAGCCCTTGGTGACTGGAGAATTGGAAACACCACTCCTATTTTTAGAAAGGAGGACGCGGGGAACTACTGAGCAGTGAGCCTCACCTCTGTGCCTAGGAAGATCACGGAACGGATCCTCCTAGAAGCAATGTTAAGGCACATGCAAGACAAGGAGGTGATCCAAGACAGCCAGCATGGCTTCACTAAGGACAAATCGTGCCTGACCAATCTGGTGGCTTTCTGCGATGGACTGATTGCATCCGTTGACAAAGGAAGACCTACCAATGTCATCTGCCTGCACTTCTGTGAGGCCTTTGACGCGATCACACATGACATACTGATCTCTCAATTAGAGAGACATGGATTTGAAGGGTGGACCATTCAGTGGATAAGGAATTGGCTGGATGGCCACAGCCAGAGAGCTGCAGTCAATGGCTCTATGACAAGGTGGAGGCTGGTGATGAGTGGTGTCCCTCAGGGGTCTGTCTTGGGAACAGTGCTGTTTAACATCTTTATCAATGATATAGTGGGATCGAGTGCACCCCCAGCAGATGATACAACAGAAGGAATGGACACCACTGAAATGGATTTGGACAAGCATAAGAAGTGGGTCCATGCAAACCCGATTCTTTACTCAGAGGGTGGGGAGGCACTGGAACAGGTTGCCCACAGAAGTGAAGGTGTTCAAGACCAGGTTGGACGGACTTTGGGTAACCTGATCTAGTGGGTGTCATCTCTGCCCATGTCAGGAGGATTGGAACTAGATGTTAAGATCCCTTTCCAACCCAAGCCGTTCTATGATTCTATGTAAAGAATAACCCTATTGTTCTTATACAAAAGCATTCTTTGTATTTCACTTGAAATGTAGTATTGTTTCTTTAGGAGTATAATAATTCCCAAAATATTTCACAACCTACAATTCAACTCAGCACAAGGCTGTTGCTAAACAGTTTGTGTTGAAAGATTTTTGTTTTATGGCTTTTTCAGTTTTGAAATACTAAGGTGACGTAGTTTCTTAATTGCAGATGCAGTTATAACCACATTAGTCCTAGAATTGGTATTACCTTTGCCTGTATTTCTAAAGTATTATAATTAGAAAGTGATAGATACATAAAGTCCCGAGTAATGACAGTATTTAATAATTTTGGTTATATCAGATGGGAGAGTATGCGAGATACAATTAACTTTAAGATTTTTGTTTGTAATAGATAGAATTTGTTGTTGGATGGTGGTTGTCCTACTGTCACCTGTACGGTCAGTCCTGCATCCAGATTCCCCTTCACGTATTTCCTACCTGACACTTCTTAAAACTCCCAAGGATATTTTGCGTTCCCATGAGGCCATATAGCCTTGTAACCCAGAATGTGCTACTGCAGATGAAACAAGACAGCACAGCGGACAAACACCAGAGCAGATTACATGTCGAATGCAGCTAACATAAAGCCCAGTATCCTTCATTAAAAGCAAACACCTTGCAGGAGGGGGCTGAAAACAGAGCATACGTGTATACTTCTTCTATAACTCTGCCAGTGTCCAACAGACGAGCTACCAGGTAAGACCACAAATTCATGATTTTATTATCTGAGAATTCGCATTCCCCTCGTGTCCAGGCTGCGGGGACAGCGGGCGCCCCCCCACGGCTGCCGGGCCGGGCTTGGTGCTCGGGGCGGGCCGGCTGCTGGCGGCGGTTCCGGCGGAAGGCGGCGGCGGCAGGGCCGCGGCGTGGGCCGGGGATGGTGCAGGATCCGCGGGGCGTGCTGGTGGCCGGGCTGCTGCTGCGGGCGGGGGCGGGGGCGGCGGGCGGCATCGTGTGCCTCTGCTCCCGAGCCTTCGTCGAGTGAGTGAGGGGTCGGGGTGCGGGGGGGGAGACCGAGCTGCTATAGCGGCTACGGGGGGAGGGGGGGGCAGGAAAGGGGAAGGGAGGGGAAAAGTGGGGGGAGGGAGGGGAAAAAAAGGCAAGGAAGAAAGGAAAAGGGGAAAAGGAAAAAGGGAAAGGGGAGGAAAAGAAAGAGGGGAAATAAATAAATAAAAATTAAAAAGGAGAAAGAAAAAGAAAAACAGCCGCGCGCGGCTGCGGGAGGGCCCGCTCGGAGGCGGAGGGAAGGGACTCGGGGACACGGGGAGGTGGCCGGGGCCCCCCAGGCGTTACGTCCCACCGAAACGACACCTTTCTGGCCCTAAAATGCCCTCTGAGGGGATTCTGCCTGCCAGCTGTGTTTTCTGAGCGCCTCTAGGCTCTTTACGTCAGGCTTTAGGGAGGCCTTTTTCGGGTTTTTCGTCGCTTTGTTTAATGGTGGCCAGCTGCATCAATGTTCCTCTTTATTTTTGTAGGGATCGGAAGTTATATAAGCTGGGATTAAAAGGATTTTATGTCAAAGATGACAATGACAGTACAGGTAAGGTAATGTACAACATGCTGCGTGGCCATATATTATGTGAGTTGTGTGTGGCTATTTGGGGTACAGTTGGACTGCGTAACCACTAGCCCATACCTTTGTGCCTATTTTTGGCATGCTTTTCTGTACTTTTGTTACAAAGACAGTTGTGAGTAAAAACGTAGCACGTATGTAGCTTTCAAGTCACTACAGTCTTGATGTGGAGCTTTGTGTCAAACCAGGCACGATGCTTATTTCTGCCCGCACAGATCTATCAGCTCACATAATCACTACCTGGTGCACAGAGCACGTTAGCTCACACATGTCTGACTTCTCTCAATTCATAATTTCACCTTCCCCAACTCAAAATTAATTCTATAACAGAAGGTCTTTAGATCCTTGGTGGGCCAGCTGGCAGCAATACAGTCCTCTGCCTCTTCCCTAGCCTAGGATATTAGCTGGTGCTGATGAATCTGTTGGGCCAGGATTAGGGGTAGAAGCAATGATGCTGATGTCTTGCAAGGTACACTATCATATGATGATGGCTTGGTTTGAAAGGAAGAAGTGTGAACAGAAAGGAATGTCCATAGAAGCTAAGGGTGAGTAGCACAGGGTACGTGGAGGAAATGTGAATGGAGTGAAGCAGCAGGATGTAAACCGTGTCTTTGTACATGTATAGCTGAATTCTGGTGAGAGTAATCAGTTAAAAGCAGAAGGATCTTGTGCTATAACTTAGCAGTAAATATACCCTGACCAAAAAAAAATCATAAATCTCAGAGTTTTATCAACTATACCATAAGCTTTTGTATTTTGTAACTTTAATGAGTATAGTCAATACACACTTGACTTTCTCAGTGGCATTTGTCATATACACATGCAATATTTTTTGAAAGTTTGATAGATACGCAAGCAGGGATTCAATAGTTGATCAGATGTTTTGGAGATGAATAGGTTCTGCAGTTCCAACAGTACATCTTTGTAAAATCATACCATCTTTGTTATTTTTGAAAGAATTGTAACGAAACCGGCAGTTTCTTGTATTTTAAGTTTGTTGTGATATGTGCCAAAACAACTACTTTAAAGAATTTTCTTTTTATAATACTGTGGTGGTGGGGTTTTTTGTGTTGCTTGCTGGGGATTGGTGCAGTTTGCTTCTCCAGTTAATGAAGTGGATGTGTGTGGTGGTTTGACCCTGCCTGGCAGCCAAGCACCACACAGCTGCTTGCTCGCTTCCCTCCTGCTCCATGGGATGGGGGAGATAATATGAAGAGCACGAGCAAGAAAACTCATGGCTTGAGGTAAAAGTGGTTTAATAGGTATGGGAAAGAGGTAAAAAGAAGGCAAGCGATGCGAAGGAAATTGCTTGTTACGTCTCATAAGCAAATGGGTGACCAGCCAGCCTCTGAGCAACAGCTGCCTAGGTAGCCAAAAACCCTTCTTCTTTTTCTACCCCAGGCTTTATTGCTGAGCATCACGTTATATGGTATGATGATCCCCGTAGCCAGGCGGGTCAGCTCTCCCAGCTGTGTCACCTACCAGTCTCTTGTCCACCCCCAGTCTAATGGCTGGGGAGTGCAGAGTGGGGAAAAAGAGCCTTGATGCTGTGCAAGCATTGCTCAGCACTAGCCAAAACACCGGTGTGTTATCAACACTGTCCTAGCCACAATTCCAAAACACAGCACTGTCCAGGCTGCTGTGAAGGAGGTTAATTCCATCCCAGTCAGACGCAGTTTTGGCTGTTGAAGTTGGATTTTGGTTTCTACTGTTAGTCATGCACATTAGTTCTCCACTTGTTTTTGCTTCCTGTTTTTGCTAAAAATGTAGTGTGTGCATTCCAGCCTGGGAGCAAAGGCATACAGAAATTGAGAACTGATTTGAAGTTGTATCCCTTCTTGTTTTGTAGGATGGCAAATGTATCATGCTCACGAAAAGGAGAAAATAATCATATTAAAATAATGACACAGTTGGAAAGTTTGGAATTCATGTGATAATATTGAGTTAATGGGAAAAAAATAACGTATAAAACTTTGCATTTGTATCAGTGTTACTGTTTTTTGATGTGCTAGAGCAAAAGATGAAAGATGCTGTATCTAGTAATAGCTTCCCATGTACTTAAGAACTTTAAATGGCAAAGAAAGCTTAAGAGATGATCCTGCTATTTTTTATAGGCCATTGTGTTGCGTGGAGGTGTCAATCAGATTATATTCACTTAATATAATTTGTTAATAGGGGAAGAACAAGCATCTGAGGAGGAAAACCGTTGTCCCAATGTGGCATTCAAGGTGGACGGTAATCATGGTCTGGCCCTGGAAGAAGTTGAACTAGACTCAGAGGCTGAGCTTATGAAGAGTATGGGATTGCCTCTTCACTTTGGCGGACAGTCAGCTCACAGGGACTTTGTGGTAAATCTTTATGTGCTTTATTTGTTCTGTTTACTTCGTCTTTCCAAATGTAGGGTGTTGTGGTTTAACCCGGCTGGCAGCTAAACACCACACAGCCGTTCGCTCACCCTCCCCCCTCCCTCTCTGGGATGGGGGAGAGAAATGGGAAAGTGAAGCCGGTGAGTTGAGATAAAGACAGTTTATTAAGACAGGAATATAATAATAACAATAATAATAATAATAGTGATAATGATAATAGTATTAATAATAATAATGTGTAAGAAACAAGGGATGCACAATGCAATTGCTCACCACCCGCTGACCGATGCCCAGCCTGTCCCCGAGCAGCCGGCCCCCCACCCCGGCCAGCCACCCCTATATATTGTTTAGCATGACGTCAGATGGTATGGAATACCCCTTTGGCCAGTTTGGGTCAGCTGTCCTGGGTCTGTCACCTCCCAGCTCCTGCTGCACCCCCAGCCTGCTCGCTGGCAGGACAGAGCGAGAAGCCGAAAAGTCCTTGGCCTGGTGTAAGCACTGCTCTGCAACAATTAAAACATCAGCATGTTATCAGCGCTCTTCTCATCCGAATCCAAAACATAGCACCCTACCAGCTACTAGGAGGAAAAATTAACTCTGTCCTAACTGGAACCAGGACATAGGGGCATGTCTACTCTTCAATTATTTTTGAGACTGCAGTTCACGGAAATGTATCAGAGCTGGGGTTAAGCGGCTTTGCTCAGGTACCTCTAGCGATGTATACCATCGTGGTCTTGTAGTTTGTAAAACCCATTTGCCAATTGGACTAGATAGGTTTGGCTGTGCTTTGTGCTTCCCTGTCTGTATTGCTTGAGCTGCTAAAGGGAGCTGGTTTAAAACAGCCATGGTAACACTGGTGCTCTGCTGCAGGACAACGTGTGTATTCCAAACTGAGCGTGTGTGTTCACATCATCCCCTTTAACCATTTAGCTTTAGGTAGTAGTAGAAAAAGCTAGTTACGTGCATTCCCCTTGTAGCTGATCTTCCGAAGGACAGGAGTTAGGCTGGGGTACTCTGCTTCCTATACAGAGCAGTTTGGCTCTAGAGGAAGGATTAAGTTTTGTGGGGGTGAGAATAAGGTAGTGGGATATTCACTGTGACCAATTCATAGAATACAGACCTCCCTAGAGTGAGAGCGCTTTTTTGCAGAGCACTCTGTTATTCTGACCTGATTAATTTGTTAATGTACAAGTTTCTCCTATTTACTGTTTTAAATGATGACGTTTTAATAGACCTTACAGGCATCTAACTTCAAGCCCAACGTATGCGTATGATTTGTGTTGCTATGTAGTAGTACTGCAAATAAGTCAAGTGAAAAATAATACATGTTTTTACTAGATTACTACTAAGTGGTGTGCTTTGCACCGTGTGTATTAACATGACATGATGAGGGATGTGAACAAAATATTAATGCCAGTTCTCTGAATCTAACTCCTTTACATTACACCTTATGCATTTGTCAGTGCAACAAAACTAGGGATTGCAGCCGATGAGGCATTTGGGGTAATATCCATACATTTACAGGTTTTTGGCCATGTGAGTTGTATATCCTCATCACCACCACCACCCTTTTACATGCCAAGTTTAATTTGGCAGTTTATTCAGAAATTTGGCAGATTTATCTTATAGAACATTGTGTTGTTCATGGATGTTTTTGCCTTATGTGTGTAAGCAGAGGAAGCCCCACTGAAACAAGTGGAGTTGTATTTGTTGAAACCTTAGTGTTTCCTTTCAGTAAGAGGTTTTTGTCTTCTGTTTCTGTGCCCCCCCAGCAGTCCTTGATGTTACTGAGTTTTACTGTTGAGCTCAGCCCAGTGACAACAATTTCTGACTAACCTCCCTTCAGCATTTTGTGCTGTTTCACATTGATGTATTTTCTTGTAAATCCCTGAGCAATGAATGACTTCTCTCCCAGCAGTCCTACTTCTGTCTTGAATTCTGACTTCTCTTGGTGCATCTTATTTCAGAAGCTCTCGCCGTTGTTTGTCACAACTTTCTCAGACATGTGAGCCAAAGTTACGCAGCTGGGCACTATCAGACCCATATAATCCTAAGCCCATTTTCTGGGGAGAAGGCTAACATTGGGGTTGCAATCAGAGGGAGGGTTACAACAGAAGCAGAAATGTGCATGCAGGGAGGACAAGAAAAGACTGCCTGTATGTTCTGGACTTCTAAATATGTTTATCCATTGTATTTTAGGCAACAGAAAAATATAGAAAGAGAAGTAACAAGAAGATTATGAAAAAGAAAAAGAAGAAAAAGGAATTACAGCAAAAACACAAGGATAAAATGGGGCAGGAGTGCCAGGATCAAGCTAATGGGGATCACAAGCAGTCCATCTCTGATGACCCAGCCCCAGCTACAGAGCAAAGTAAAACTGAAATTGTAAGTGAAGGGAACTGTGGAAGTTCAGAAACTCTTGCTAATGAGGCCTTACCCAGTGAACTTAAAGACAAATGGGAGAGGTACTGGAGCGAGTACGGAGAGGGCCTTCTTTGGCAAAGCTGGCTGGAGAAGCATAAAGAGGCCTCATTACCTGAGGCCACAACAGCCTCTGAGCCTTGGAATAGTCCAGACAAGGAGGAGTGGGAGCAGCATTACAGCGAACTGTACTGGTATTATTGGGAACAGTTTCAGTACTGGACAAGTCAAGGATGGACTACAGAGAGCTCACACAACGACAGCATGGAAGTTCACGGGCTAACGCAGGAGGCAGATCTGTCAGGAAAAAAGGACCTTGTTAGCCTGGAGGCTGAAGGCAGCGAAGTGCTGAGCTTGGAGCTGTCTCCCTCTCACACCAGAAGTGAGGAAACACTCACTTCAAGTGCTGAGCCCCATAACGAGATAATCTCTGGGATCTGTAATTTAAATCTGAATTTGGACAAAGTGGAGCAGAGCAGTGCACCTCTGGCAGTAACCCATGAAGACCCCCAAGAGCACGGTTCCTCTAACAGTGAATGCCAGTGTCTTTGTGCTTCAAGCCAGAAAGAGCCCTGTGATGGAGGAACCAGGAAAAGAAGTGCATCTTGTGAAAATAGAAGTATTAACCAGTCAGGTAATACAAAATCGCCAACATTGATTCTACCAGTATATTCCTAACTGGTTGCATACAAAAATATAAAAAACAAGTCTATGTCTTTATTATGCCATTTTAAAACATGGATTGAGTATTTTATGTAAAGATTGCATAATTAATTCCTTCTTTCTTCTGATTCTCTGGTACATCTCTCTCCTCTCTAGCCTGTATATTGAATGTGTTCTTCAGGCACAAGTGATTTTAACACGACATATACTTTATAAATCTCCTAAATGTACGACAGAAAGTGGTGAGAGAGCATTGTTGGTGCTTACTGATTTATTTATTTACTTTAGTATTGGTGTTGCAGCAGTGTCATTCAGCTGATGTTTTTCTCACTGATAGTCTGAAAAAAATGGAAGAAAACTCAGGTTGATGTTTTCATGAATCTGACAAATTTAAAGACAGCTTATATTTCCAAAAATGTTTCACAGATTTTTTTTCAGATTTTTTTTTTGTTGGCAGGTTGTTGGTTGTTTTTTTTTTGTAGCTTGTTTTCCCTTCTGTCTAAAAATGCCATGCTTGAAAATAAACTCTTGTTGTGTTGTACAAGTGGACAACCGTCTGTTACTGTGGACCAGATGACTCTCAGAGGTCCTTTCCAGCATTAAGCTGTCAGTTAGGCAGTGAGCTGCAGTCATCATTACAACCCCAAATTCATCTGTGCACAACTAGTGCTAACAAGTGGAAGTGCCAGGTTGTAGACAAGCACAGTGAGAGGCAGAGTCTGTGCCTTACAATACTGGAAGAGTTTCCTTGAGGGATGTACAAGATTGGGCTGCAGACGTTTTAGCCAACCAGTTCAGTATGCAGAGAAAGGAGATGGCTGTCCTGTTTGCTGGTTTGATAAGCAGCAGTGTAACAGCTTTCCTGACTGATGTATGCTTTCTTCTACTGAAGAGGAGGGGTGAAGTATGTGATTAGCATCTTGGGACTTTAGTTTGATGCGGAAAACCTCTGAGTCTGTTGCTAGTGACCTTCTAAGGAAGGAAGAAGCAGGTGTGCTCCCATCTTCATCCGACAGTAGAGTTGAAATGACAGAGATGAAAGAAAAATCTACTTTCCAACAAGACATGAGAGAAGGTGCTGGAATCCTCTGTTATTAAACCTATGTGAATGTCTTCACGCAGCTAATTAACTGAATACTAAGTTTAAGAACAAGGAAAAAACTATTCGGAATTTGTATCCCGTAAGCATTTTATTTTTCTTGGAGATCTGAGGTATTTTGATGTCAGTCCTGCTTAAGGTTATTAACTCTGCAGTGTAACTAGTACTGGAAGCTTGTGTTAGTACGTTGTCCCTCAAATGAAGATAGGTAAAGATCTGGATGGTTTGGCACCTGTGCCTTATTTGTCAGATTCGGATATGTAGAACATCTTAACTGTATCTGCAAGTGTACTATGGGGATGGGAAGATCTGGAATTGATCAGGCAAAAGGAAAACGTGATCTCATCTTTTTAGGTTCACAGGGGTCTTGTAACTCGTGTAGTTCAAATGACAAAGAACAGTTGCTGTGTCGTGACACAAATGAAGATGAAGAAGAAGAAGAGCCTCCTGAAAACAGAGTTGCCAAAGTTAAGAGAAGGTAAGTCATGACATTTAGACCATCTTTTTTCTCAAATTGTGATTTATAGCATCTATTTGTTTGATCAAGATGGTGAGTTAAAATGTCAGTGCAAACCCACATAGTCTTCCATCACTGCCTACCACTTTACCTGGCAAGAAGCAGCAGATATTTCTTCTTTTCCATTGCTGTATGAAAAGAATGTATGGCCTCGATGCTGAGTTGTGTGCAGGGTGACAATACCTCGTGTCACTGAAGTATATAAGATTGTTAAATTGGATATGATGATTTGTTTAGGTCTAGTTAATGCAGAAGGTCTGAGAACATTATTAAATATTTTGTATTGTTTAAATTAATTATGTGCTGCCAATAAAGTGCTCAGTGCTGTGACAATCATAAAATAGCTAATCTCTGCCTTGTCACAGTTTTTTTCTTTCCTCTGTTGCAAATTTATAACCACAAAGATGATGGGATGGCTCTTTTTTCTCTAGTACGTTTACAAACTCAAAGATGAGGGGAAGAATGGAATTATCATCTGCTAATGATGTTCCTTTTGTTATAACATTTTGCTGTTGCCATAGGATTAATAATGGATAAAGTGATAGATAACGTAATAGATGATGAAGGTAATTTGGAAATCAGGTGAACAAATGCTTTGTGTTCATCCGTTCTGCGTAGGGCTTGGTATTAAACGTTTTGAGAAATTATTCAGAATAGCTGGAATATTTATAACCCCTATGGAAGGACATAATGTCCCTGGTGTTGGATAAAAAGAGCTTATGCATATAAATAGGCTAGTGTTATCTGCCTTTTTTGGTTTCAGCAGTGTGTGGGAAAAATTACTGAAATTCACATTTAAGTGGTGTCAGTATAGGAGTTTTAGTAGCATTTCTTTAAAATAATAGTGGGTGGGTTTTGTGGTGTGGTGTTTTTGTTTTTTTTTTTTTTTCTACCAGAAATTAACTTTTTGGTCATCTGTGTTTTTTCCTAGCCATGAACTGGATGTGGATGAGAATCCAGTGGAAGATCCTGAGGAAACCTGTTCTATTTTGGGTTTCAAGTGTGGCACAGGACAAAAGTAATTGCTTATGAGGAGCTCGGGGTTTCTTCACAGCAAGTCTGCTCTGTTAATATTATTTAAATAGACCGTTCATCTCCATTCCAATTTTGTTAAACTTCTTGAAGATAAATGCAAAGTTAGTCTTTGCACTGTAAGCTTGAAACTGTAAGCTTTAGCAATAGAAATCCAAAGTTACAGAGATGAGTTAACAAAAAAACAAACAAGAAAAGCACTTTGAAAGACGGACATAACTCATAGTGTACTTACAGTTATGTAACTGCACATGACTGGATAAATAACTGAAATGGCCACTCAGTTACTTAAATTAGGGATGCTTCAAGTCTCAAACTGTTAACGGTCCTCTTAGTTTGGAGTCTGTGGGCTTAGATCATAATTTCTAGATGTTTTATTTGTTGGAATGAGGTTGCTTTATGCTAACAAAATGATAGTATGTGAATAAAGCATTGCCATGTTATTGATTAGTGAAATTTCATTGTCAGTAGTGTAACGTAAAGATATGGTCATCAGTGCCATTGAAGAAACATTGTAGGACACAGCTAGAGTGTAGATTAAGTCTAGGGCTTCTTTGTGATGTAAGTTGTTTAATACAAACATATATGTTTCAGAGAGGAACATGTCTTGTATCTGACACTCTGTTCTACTTCATAAAAACTAATTACGTGAAATGCCCGTATTTCTTTTTTGTTGTTTGGAAGTGTGTTTACCAAGGTACGAGAGTACCTGTTTTGAAGGTTCTTTACAGCCACCAACATGATGCTTAATTTTACAAATCAAGATTATTTCTCCATTTCCTATTCTTCTTAAGTCTGGTCTGGGAAATTTTATCTACCCAAAGTTACGAGTCTATTTGCCAAACAGGGTAAACGTTTTCACAAAACTACTTCAAAAAGGTTTAAATGTTTTCTTGAAGGTATGTCTGTTTTGCAGCTTTATCCAGTTATACGTGTTTTAAAAGAATATTTAGATCAACAGATGTCTCAAATATTTAGGTCTAACTCACGTTCTGTAGACATATACATTCATGTTAAAGCTTCCCAATTGGAAATGGGCCAACTAAATCTTTTTTCTTATTTTCAGGTATGATGGAATTCCAGATTTTACCCACCGAAGTGTGCAGTACTTGGAGAAAAAAGCAAAACTCAAGTCCAAATTTTTGGACATGCGTAAGCCAAGGAAGAGTAAGAACACACACATCTTCTTTACAGAAGAACCTGAAACATCTTCCCAAAAAAATAAAACTCTGAAGAAGGTGGGCTTAATTGTTAGTGTTGCTGTAGTTCTATAGAATTGTCTGTTCCCTTGAGCTGTTGTTGCATTATGGAAAAAAAAATGCACAGAGTAGGTGACACTTTTTTTCAAGTGCCAGTCTGATGCTCTTTATTCTTCTTTTGCTCCCCACTCTACTCCTCATCCTGCTTAGGTGAAAGGTAGTTAGGTTAGAGTGGATATGGAAAGGCATTGGTGGATTCTTGTCAGTCTGTTAAGAGGAATGGTGAAGTTACATGGAAGTCATTCCTAATGTCTGGGTGCATCATTCCTTTAGAGGAGTGCATAGATTTCTGTAGCTGTTAAAAAGAAAAGGTATCTTTGGTCTTAAAGTGGATGTGAGGACATTTGTTAATGTTGTCATTTCAGTTATGAGGAAAAAAAAATTGTATATATTAGTGTATTTTATGCAAATCCCTATTATTAATTTTAGTTGTTGTTTCTTTCATGTAAAAAACTGCACAGGACTTCATGTGTTGATTGCTCAAATGAGGTGTTTGATGGAACATCAGCAACAGGATTGTTCATTCTGTAGAATTTCAGTTACTGTTATTTAGTCCTGACCCTCTGTTGGTTTTTTTAGTGATACCAACATTCTTGCTTAGACCTCTGTCTGCGTATATTTCCAACTATGACTTCATTCCTTAAAGTAATTGAGTCTCTTTGAAATGTTACCTCAGATTGTAAATGTTACTTTGCATTCTTGTGGGATTCTTGGCGCTCTGTAATACCCCATTGTAAAACATTGTTTTCTGGTGGTGACAGTGTATATTGTCTTGAACTCCAGTCCCATTGCTGTAATTGTGCATCAAAAGCTTGGTCACTGTGGTCTTGCACCTGAAGCCAGCCTTGCCTGAGGAGCACTTTGATTATGTGAAGGAAAAAGGTTAGAAATTTCCTCAGACTTTCTGGTAAAGAACTGTCCTAGGCCTAGTGCCACCCAGAGCAACTAAGGTTAAAATTGAGCATCTGCATATACCGTTGAAAAGTTTGAACTGACATCTGTATGTTGGCCAGGATGTAATGCTGAGTTACCTACTGTGCAATAGATCTGATGCACGCACCATTTGGTACATCTTGGAGGTGAGGCAACTGATGTGTGAAGGTTATTTTACATGTTTATGCTAACCTGGAAGGCAAAATACAGCAGTTTGGAATGCAGATCAGAGAAAAAAATAGTTAATTAAAATGTAGTAGACTTGGTCAGCTGTGCTCTGGCAAATCTGACTATTTATATTTCAGATATTATTTGCAAATGATTCGCTGTTGATATTGTGGAGTTTCTGTTTTGCATGTAGCTAGTATCTGGATACCAAAGACAGCTTATTGTGAAAAAGTTGTGCAAAGGGAGCAGAGCTAAAAACTTGAATGTTTTTGGTTTGCTTGTTTGTAGATATTTTACTTTTTTCAAAATTGGAAGACTGCATCCATGGTAGGTGATTTTGAACTGTAATGCTTTTAAACTGCCCTATTTGCACCTGGTTACCAGCACATCTCACAGTCTGTGGTATTTGACAATTCCAGGTGGAAGAGTTCCTGAAGCAGGTTAACAAACCTGTTGAGGAAGCCGCGTCCCAGAAGGCCTCTCCTCAGGATAAAGTGGAGGGGTCGTCCACAAGCAGCGACTCGGAGGATCAGGAAAGCGTTACCACCACACGGAGTGTGAGATTCAACATTCAAAACCCTGAGCCCCTGCCTTCCAGCGTGGGTGGTGGTGAACCTGGGACAAGTAAGCCTGAAGAGGAAGCAATGGTCAGAACAGCAAACGGTGCAGATTGCCAGGGCACGGGGAAGCCGGAGTGTGGCTCTGGAAGGGAGCTGGTCCCTCTGGACATACCAGATTATCTCCGGGAAGAAACAGAGGATTTGAGCCCAGGTATTCCTAATTCCTACAAACTGGACATGAATTGGCAATTTCTCTCCCAAAGTACGGCATTGCGTGGTATTTATTTATGCTGTGTAGTCAAAAAGACTTCCTCGGTCCAAGTGGTAATTTAGAGCTGTACCAGTGAATGTAACTTGTTCCTGGAGCGCTTAAATCCTATGTCTCACCTTTAATTTAGATAGTATTTCTTTATAGATGAACAGTTATTGTTAATCTTATGTGTGGTCTAACAGGTCTCTTGCTCACGCAACTTTTTCTCCTGTACGGTAAGAGTGATTAATTTCAGGTAGAGGCATGGACCATCCAATTTTGGGTTCACAAATGCACCTGGCTGAGCTTTAGGCAACATGCATTGTTGAAATTTTTTTTCTAAGAAAAAAAAGTCATTTATTGTGTGAACCTGCTTATTTAACACTTGGAAAAAAACGAAATGTGATTATTCAGGTTTCCGCATAGAGTTTAATCCTTTCCACAGTTATGTTAGAGTTCTACTGCAAAGTTCTCATCTAGATTGGTTCTTACTCCTTTTTTTATATATGGACATGAAACTAATCTCTGATCCATTTGGTTGCTCACTATGGAGAGCTTATTGCCGTCAGTTGAAGATCATGTCTTACCTGTTAACTTAGATAATGGGTGAAATCTTTTCATTTTAGGACTGTTACAGATGCATGATAGATTACTTTATTCCTTTGTTATAAAGGATGCCCTTTTTTGACTTAAACCACAAATCTGCATAATCTGGCAGACAGTAATAAAGGTCATTTAGTAGTGTTGAACATTTTATATCTTGACTCTTATCTGCCTACCAGTTGCATTTCTAGTCTATGAGAACAGTAATTGTTAACTTTTGCAGTGTCTTCCAGTTGTAGATGAAAAAGGTACTGCAAAGAAGAAGGAGAAAAGAAGGAAGAGAAAGAATAAAATTGCATTGGGATCTATACCTGCTGAGATTGCTGCAGATCCTGAGCTAGTCAAGTACTGGGCACAACGTTACAGGCTGTTCTCTCGGTTTGATGAGGGGATCAAACTAGACAGAGGTGCGTTTAGTACAAAGTACACTGACTTGGTGATATAAAATGTATCCAAACTGGTGACCCTTCTTGCAGCTTATTACTAATTTTCTTGCTAAGTGGAGTATTACTGAGTGTGCGTTTGCAGCTCTGGATAAATTCCATCACCCACTGTGCAGAGAAACAAAAAATCTAAGGACTTCCTTGGAGCTTGTAGTAGAGCTCCTAGCATGGGACACCCCTCTTTCTGATAGTCCTGATGCTTGCTGATGATCATACCCAAATAATACTTGATCAGGACTTTTTCAGAAACTGGATGACTTTCTTTATTTCCAGATGATCTTGGAGGTCGTTTCCAAATTTAATGATTCTGTCGCTCTATTCTATATATCTTATGAAATAATTTTGTGAAAATTTGAATTGTGCTGATGAATGTAATTTTTTTCTGTTAAAATAAAAAGTCTTTCAGCAGTCATTTTCAATGTCACATTTTTCCATGTTTACATGGAAACCACTTCCAAATCATCAGTTCATAGGTAAATGAGGAATTAGGATTACTACTTTGTATTTGTGTGGTGTTTTTATACGCCTTTAATTTCTAATTCTTTTCCATATAAACACATAGATTATTTGGCAGACAAGACACTGCTGTAAAGAAAATAATGTATAGTATGTAAGAGGATGTATTTCTGTTTTTATTTGTTGCAGAGCATAATTGTTAGATGTATAACGTTTTTTGCAGCTATGTTGGTGTGCTTTTCCTTGATAGGCACCAAGTTCAACAGCATTCTCTGAGAATGAGGCATATCTGTACTCTTCAGTGAGACTTTGTTTGCTTAGCAGATCCCTGGGCTGACGAGAGTTTATCATCTTGAAAGCCTGTATTTCCTGGTTGAATGCATTAAGCTAGAATTGCTGGGATTAATGCTAAACCTTCAGCTGTTTGTTTTTAATTTAGGTGACCTTGAACTAAGTGGCAAAAATAGACTTCTCTTCCCTTTGCAGAGGGCTGGTTTTCTGTTACTCCTGAGAAGATTGCTGAGCATATTGCAGTCCGTGTTGCCCAGGCGTTCAACTGTGATACGATAGTGGATGCGTTCTGTGGGGTTGGAGGAAATGCTATTCAGTTTGCTTTGACCTCGAAAAGAGGTAAGTAGGCATTGTATGTAGCACGCTACTTTGTTTCTTCAGTCGTTTTCCCTAAAAATTTGGGTATGGACTTTGTTCAATGATAATTTTTGTTCAGTGCTTCTGAAGCAACAGAATCTTTTTTGGTTCAACAGAATAGTAATAAGAGCTTTCTTTTTTTAAGAAGGACCTATAAAACTGTTATCATACTTTAAGTCAAAGTTGGATTTATGTTGTACTAGTCAAAGTTACTTTTACATGGCATAGTAACTAGTCCGTAGGATGCTCTGAAGAGTGATGATAAAGGTTAAGTTCTTTTTGCAGTGCCAGCCCGCAGCAACACCAAAAGGCTGCTGCTTTTCTCAACAGTTACGTTAGGTCTTTGCACTCAAAAACATGCTACATGTGAATAGTACTTAAAATACTGGAATGGGATCACCTGCAGGTTCAGCAGGACCAAATATAGAAAAGCGATGATAACTTGATACTGGTATAAATTCCTGTTGCCAGGTAATGAAACTGCAGTGAATCATGAGAGCAC
The DNA here is from genome assembly GCF_964034855.1 of Anser brachyrhynchus. Lineage (NCBI taxonomy): Eukaryota > Metazoa > Chordata > Aves > Anseriformes > Anatidae > Anser > Anser brachyrhynchus. Next base: position 120,825,860 of record NC_137695.1, read on the forward strand.
TTTCTGTAAAAATATTGACTACTTAATCCTCCTCTGCTCATCAAACACTCTGGTAAAATACCAGCTCAAATAACACTTCTGACTAATTTCTGAGCAAGAAAAATGGTAGTTTGTACTGCATTAAATTTGGTAAGCTATGATGCATTCTATAAATATTTTCTAAATTTCACATAGTTTCTTGTATTTCTTGGCTAAATATGTATGATTTTCTACTGCCCTTTTATTATAACTCTCTTGCTCTGTTGGGTACTCAGTTTTCAGTACAAAATGATCAGCCACAAGATAAGAGTTCATCTTTAACAGAGGAGAAAAATGAGTTTCCAATTGCCACTGTTTAAGCTGTTGGGCTCCTGCCAAGATGGAAGAGAGGAGGACTGCCTCCCGTAGGCAGACAGCTTTGCCTGTCCTGTACTTGAGCTGAGGTGGGGGATTGTCATGGTAGTAGATGTAAGACTCCCAAAACTCTAATGGCGTGCAGAGGCTTCCCAGTTCTGCAACAGCAACTGAGCCTTGGCTGTGGTGTTTCCATGCTTTGGTGTGAATGCAGCCATTCCTCTATTTGTGGAGCCTCTACGACAAAGTAGAGGACCTTCCTTCCCCTTTGAGGAATTGAAGCTTCATGTCTACTAGTGCCTACAAAATAAAGTCATCACTTAGCACATAAAATGAAATTACAGATGTGACTTGTATCTGGTGGCTGCATGAGAACATCTTCATTTTGAAGCTTCTACCTGGCAATTAGGTGGCGTCCACGTGGTGGTCAGATGGTTTGTGCGCTTCGCAACTCATGTTACTTGTGCATTTCCTCTCGTTCATTTGCAGTGATCGCTATTGATATTGATCCTGAGAAACTCAGCCTTGCACGCAGCAATGCCGAGGTGTATGGTGTGGCCGACAAGATCGAATTTGTGTGCGGAGACTTCATGGTGCTGGCTGCTGATCTGAAAGCTGATGTTGTGTTCCTCAGCCCTCCCTGGGGCGGGCCTGACTATGCCACCGCTGAAATCTTCGATATCCAAACGATGATCTGCCCAGATGGATATCCTTTCAAACTTGTGTGTCATTGTGGTTGTGATTTTCAGTCATTTATGTTTTTTCTCTTTCTACCCGTCTTCTTTTGAGATGGGCTTTGCCACATCCAGTTTGCTGACTGGAACTCGTGTAAGCTTTAGTTGAAGTTACAGGTGTACCTTGTTTGTTTAATTCTTCTCCAGCCTCAGCTATATTAAATCTAAACCTAAAATTAAATACTTTTATTGTTTTTTATTTGAAAGAATAATTGTCATATAGGGTTATTTTTAAAAGGAAGAAAAAAACTTTTAGAAAAATGTTCACATCTTCTAACTTAAAGTACTCATTGAATGTTTTTAATTTCTTTATAGGATTTTATTCCAAAAAACGGAACTGATCAAATAGGCGTGCGTAACATATAGGCAATAATTAGTCATATAAGTTATGACTGATTATGAATTCTTTTTTTAATGAAAACTGTCATGTACAATGTAAAGTAGCAGCTACTTGTGATGTGGGAAAGCATAGAGGAATACAAGCAAAATATTAACCCTTTTAATTAATGTATAAAATTTAATTAATTTATTCGCATGGTAGGGACCAGTCATTCAGTTGGGAAGGCATTAGCGTAATAACTTCATCAAATGTGAAGTGATGTTTTTCTTTTCCAAATAATCTCAGTTGTTTCTCCTTCGGCTAAATTATAGCCATATTTCTAAGGGTGAAGAAATTTTTGTTTGCATATGTGGGATGATTATGTAAAATGGATTAGAAAGCAGATATAAAACAAATGTACTGGCTATAAACTGCATTTCAATTTCTCAAATGCTTCTGTGCAGTCCAGTTAAATTTTCTAGGGAAATTAGTAATTTTTTAGCTTTCTAGTGAAATAATGGTGAAATAGTTTCTGCATTTAGACAGTAGTAATTTCTGCATTTCAGAACAGTATTTAACTTACACAGCCATTCCATTACTGCATAATAATGTAATTTGGGACATGCTTTCAGAATGAATGAATATATAACAATTTCTCCTTCCTCATTCTTCTTTTTTTCCTTTACTGGCTTCTACATTTGAAATTTTCAGGCTCTCCAAGAAGATCACCAACAACATTGTGTATTTTCTACCTCGCAACGCTGACATTAACCAGGTAGGTTACTGGATAACAGCTTGATAAATACAAAAAACTCATCTGGCTTAAAACCTAAATATTATAAGCAGAAATTTAAGATTTTTAAATCTGTTCAGCTGAATGTGTTGGGTTTTTTTAAGTTTGAACATTATATTAAGTGATTTCTGTGTTTCCTGTACTTTTGGCATATTTAGAAATGGAAGTACTAGGTTATTTCCATGTTTTTGAAACTGTTCCTTCATAGAGCAGCAGACTGGAAATACTTACAGACAGTCCAAACCCAGTATATATGAGTGCCAGACAGATACATTCATATAAAAGAAAAAAAAATAACCAGCTCTTACCATCTGATAAATTGCATGGCTTTCAGTTTATGAAGGAGTTGCAGGAAATCACTGTACAGCCTGATACCACTACTGTTACTGCTGTCATTTTGATTAGTATGTCAGTACATTCTCAAGCAAGAGACATATCAAGTGGGCCCATGTGAACCTAATGAGGTTCAACAAGTCCAAGTGCAAGGTGCTGCGCCTGGGTCAGGGAAAGCCCAGACATGAGCACAGACTGGGAGAAGAACTCACCGAGAACAGCCCTGCAGAGAAGGACTTGGGGGTTCTGGTGGATGAAAAGCTCAACATGAGCCAGCAGTGCGTGCTTGCAGCCCAGAAAGCCAACTGCGTCCTGGGCTGCATCACCAGAGGAGAGGCCAGCAGGGTGAGGGAGGTGATTGTACCCCTCTGCTCTGCCCTTGTGAGGCCCCACCTGGAGTGCTGCATCCAGGTCTGGGGCCCCCAGCACAAGAAGAACATGGACCTATTATAGCAAATCCAGAGAAGGGACACAAAGATGATCAGAGCTGGAGCACCTCTCCTGTGAAGACAGGCTGAGGGAGTTGCGGTTGATCAGCCTGGAGAAGAGAAGGCTCCAGGGAAACTTCATTGTAGCCTTTCAGTACGTAAAGCAGTCTTATAACAAAGATTGAGAAGACTTTTTACTTGGGCAGATAGTGATAGGACAGGGATGCCCCATCCCTGGAGGTGTTCAAGGCCAGGCTGGATGGGGCTTTGGGCAACCTGGTCTACTGGGTGGCATCCCTGCCAATGGCAGGGGGTTGGAACTAGATTTTCTTTAAAGTCCCTTCCAACCCAAGCCATTCAGTGATTCTGTGAATGTCAAACTCAGCCTCTTCTTTACTGACTGATATTAAACATGCCAGTCAAATACTTTTTAAGTAATTAGATGACTGTAGCATTTCCCCTGGGTGTCTGGTTTAGTTTCCTCTGTATATTTTTTATGTTAATTATGTCTTGTAGATTTTAAGCTAAGAAGGGAGCAGTAAGATGTTCTTCTCATGTGCATCATACCACAGAAATTTCCAGGATTATTTCCTGTTTTTTCAAAAGCTGTGTCTGACAGAGCAGAAGAGGTCTTCAGATAAGGTCTGCAAAATATTCTGCAGCAAACACACAGCTTGAGAAATAAGCTGAAATTCATGTGGCTTAAGTAATAGCATGCTCTTTACCTGTGCTTTGCGCAGGACTGTTTGTACAGTGGGTGATGATTTAATTGCATTTTATATTTCAGGCTGGTAAAATGTTGGTACCTTATGAATCTTTAAATGAGGACTTTAAGAAGAGTTTCTCTCGTTTCAATTTCTAACCATAGTGTTTTAACAACTGTAGCATTCCCACAGCGAAGAACCACCTCACCAGGCTTCTTCTCTACTCATGAGCGCTTGTTACTGGATTTACAAGTGGGCAAAGGCACCTATATCTGATGTCCCCACAAAAGCACCTAAGAGTGTAAGAGTGCTTTCCACAGCCCTGTGTCTGTTCCTGCTGAGCAGTTCAGCACCTGTATGTGGTTAGGTTAGGTGTTCTGCTGCCCCTGCATCTTGGTACAGTTGGTTCTGGATGTTGTTGGCATACTCAGAATATTCCTTGATGTACATCCAGGGGTACAGCTTTACATGAAGTGCTGAATTGTAACTGCTGTCACTCAGAGTCATGACTTTGTGGTCACAGCTTAGTTGTTAAAAGCAGGCTAGAGGGGTGGGTTCAGCTCAGTTGTCCAGGCTATAGGGTGTTCTCTGGTCCACAGCAGACTGCGTGCAAAGGCCATGGGTTTGGCTGCCATCATCTCTAGCTGTATTTAAGAGCGATGCCACTAAAAATCTAGAACTTTAAATCTCTAAAGGAAATGAAGATTTATCATTGAAGTTCTTAGTACAGATGGTTTTCTTCTCAGTTCACTCGTGATTTTGCCCACAGTCCTGATCCATCCTTTTCTCATGGATCAGACAGGGTGGCTTCTGCCCCAACAGCTACCTTGGCAGGGGTCTGTGAACACCCCTGCTAGTGTGCAGGGATATAGCCATGCTTGTGAACGTAGTCCATGAACACTGGAAGCCTATAAAAGTCTGAAGTAAATATTGAACTTTTTTTTTTCAGGAGATTAAAACCTGAAATCAGAATAACTTAGATAAGGCATTATTTGCTGAATAGATTACCCAGTGCCTTAGATTTGAAACTTGTAAGGTTTAAGGTTCATTTGTGATTACATTTCTCAGGCATGTCAGATTTCCCTCTTCTGTGTCCTTAAAAGTTCTCTCTTTGCATGTACAGGCTCATACCTCAGGCTTTCAGGTATCCCATGGCTGCCAGAACAGCCGGTCTGATAGGCTTAGCTTGGAAAGTGGCGGTTGTTAAAACTTCAGTACCTGCCTCATGTCTCTCACTGACCGACCTGAATCTACAACCAAGGTGTGCTTTGCCCATTTAAATAGATAAGGAGCTGATATAATTGCCGCTGCAAACCTTCATGCAGATATTTGTACTGTCTCTAAGCCAGTGGATCGGTGCGAGGTGGCTTCTCTGACAGCGGCTCTCAAGCTCCCATGGAAATAGATGCCCATCAATTGGAATCGACCTTAGGGCAGAAATAGTTCAACTGTTAATTATGGTGGTGCGAATTTAGTGGAAAACACGTGCTTCTTTTTAGAGTTAGGTAGCTAACGTAGGACAGGGGTCTTGCTGTGAAAGAAGCCGGTAGCTGACTTCAACTGAGCTGTTTCTGAGGGCTCTGCGTTCATTGCCTTCTTAGACAACACCCGCAACTTTGTTCCGCGTGGTTTTATTCCAAAAGCAGTGCTTACCGTGCCTGCAGGCATGGCCTTGTCTGTGTCAAGTTGATCCTGAGGAGAGAGGTTTTTTCTTAGGCTGAATTTCCTTACAAGATTCACTGAGTGTAGGTGGCAGGCGAAGAGCAAGCTTCTGCACTTCTGCCTCGAGAGGGAGCAGCGAACCAGTGGAATGCACTCGGTGTGCTTTCAAGCAATGTGAAGTGTTTCCCTTAGTTGTGTCAAATCTCCCGGTTCATAAGCATGTACTTGCTACAAAAATTATAACGCATAGGTCCATTTGTAAGTTGAATCAGTCTTTCAAAAACATTCTTTCTAGTTAGGGGAATATTCAGGAACCATGATGTGTGCGTGTAGGTAAAAGTAAGTTTGACCTACTGAGAATTCCTTCAAAGTAGGAAAGAATTAGAAATCGCTATCTCAAATAGGCTTGCATATTTAAATAAAAATTATGCCATAGCAAAATTAAGTGAAAATGTTTGATATATACTTGGGCAGTTGAAAGCCATTCTTGCCTTCTGTGAGCTATTAATTAGGGTACTTCTATGAGTTGTTAATTAAGGGTACTAATTTAAGCTGATATTAGTTGAAAATAAATGAAAATAGAGAATATACATGCATTGGCAAAATTCTGATGAAAATTTCCTGCCCTTGTTCTGCTGTTGATTAACATGAGGGAACCTGAAGTCAGGGAACATTCAGCCTTTCCGGGCATCCTCATCCTTCCCAGCTGGTTCATTTCCACCAGATCAAGGGAAAGAAAGGAGGTTCCTGCAGGAGATCCAACATATGGGTCTTAAAACTTCACCCAAATCTAATGAAGACCTCTGTGAGTGATTTGAGAAGCCAGCTGGTTGAGACTGGTGAAATACTGTCTATGAAGTGTTCATTAAGCTGTGGAGCTGTGCTCAGCCTAATTGTACAGTGTACTTACCTCAGGGACCAGGATTTATCCCAAGTATCCTGCTTTCTTGCACAGCCTGTTTTCTGTACCGAGTAACGCATCTGTATCTTTGTATTTGCAGCAAAGAAAGAGGAATCTGGGATTTGTTGTTGTGGAAGCTTCTTCATAATGGTGGGATAGTTTCTTTTCAGCTCATTGCAGAAGGCGTTCCATTATGTAGGACACCAAAATGTGTCCTGCTGCGTGGTCACGTACTCGTGTAGCGATGCTGTGGCCTGTTCTTCTAAGTGACGTGAATTGAGGTGTTTGTCTTGTCACTTGCTGTCAGAATGGGGTCTTGGCAGTACGATGGCTTCACCCAAAAAATGGGTGAGGTGCATATGCTGATGATGTGTGAGACACGTTACCACATCAGCATCTCCACCAGCCTAGACAGCTCGAGCGATGGTGTACTGGTGAACTGGGGGTTCATTACTTACCCTGCCCATGGATAGTTGTCCACTCAGTTATTAATTGTTATGAACCTTAGAGCAGAGAAAGCAAATCAATTCGAATAATGTTGGCCTACTCTTAAGACAGAACACGAGTGATTTTGCTAAATGAAGGTGATTCTGAGAATGAAATTCCTAATTATTACTCAACTTGAGAGCTGTCTTTTCAGATGAGAAAAATTGTTCCGGTCTATCCAAGATCCAGTCTGTGGCAGAAGAAAGACACTGCAATTTGAAAGATTTGCCAGTGTTCGGAAGCCTTATGGGTAGATCAGATGAAGCTGTAATGTATACACATTGTCTCTAGGAGGGATCTGGCTCTGTGGCTCTGCTCAGCAGATTACAGCCACAACGCTGTGAAGTCGCATCATGGACCTTATTAACGTGCTACGCAGTTTTTGTACTAACAGGATTCGTGTTGGTATGGGGTAGGAGAAAAGACTTAAAGAAAAAACAAGGAAGTGTCAAGAATTTTTCAGAAGTGGGATAACTTAAAAAACAGCCGCTCTTCAAAATTCAAGTCTATTTCACAATCAAATTTTGATATAGTTCCAGTTTCATAAACAGGAACTTATAATACTGAAAATAATGCATTTGCCTGTTAGACTTGCTATTAAAGTCCTGCAATATTTCCCCATTTTCAGCCAGCAATTTTTTGACCTTAAAGTAGTGTAGCATGACAGAGGAAGAGGAGCAATGCTGCTTTTTTGGTAGTATGTTTCGAAGGATAATCTTCTTTCTTTTAGGTACGTTTAAATATTATTTCTTCATCAAACCATATGCAAAGTTTTACACTTCATAAAACACTGGATTATGTTCTTAACATAAACTTTACCATGAGCACAACTGTTAATTGCTGGCCACATTCACCATAATTCTGTAAATAGGACAGATCAGACAAGATACTTGTGTTTGAAGTTTACAAACAGAACAGCATAAGAGGCAAAACATTGCCAGGTGGGTATTTTTTTTTTCTAAGAAAGCTGCAGATAACTTACTGCTCAATATCTGCAGGAGGAGTTTTTCCCTGTCCTTAGAATTAGAGAATACCTCAAGGGTTTCAGCTTGTGCAAGGGAGAATCATGTTCTGTCTTTCAACTTTCGATAAATACTTTTTTTTTCTGAACGTTAGTCAAGGCTGTGGCAATTCAGCTAGCGTTCTCCATGACTGCATCGCTCTGATGGATGTCTCTGCTCTCTGAACCTTGCTAAAAGGAGGGGACGATGCTGCTTTAAGGAGCATGGGTCCACTGGAGAGGTATGGGACATACTTATGGCAGTCTCCCACATAATTCAGCTAGTTAACAGAACCTATGTGAACTGGCATCGTAATGCAAATTGGCAACCTCTCTCACTTAAGCTAGCAGGTGAATTAATTCTTTCTAGCCGGTTGTAACTCAGTCATTTGTGAGCTGACCAGCCAGCAACCTGCTTGTTTTTTTTAATTGGTGTATGACACCGTCGCTGCTAGGAAGTTCTTAAAGACTGCATTTATTCACTCTATATACTGTGTTTTTAAAAACATAGGCAGGGTAAGAGGCAAGCAAAAGTTTACATTTGTCATTATGTAGAGTTGCTAATATTTTTTTTTTACTTTTTCCTTTTTAATAAGTAGGTCACTGTTCAGACCCCGTCCATTTTCTGTGTTGAAAACTTAATGTGTATCTTTACAAATTAAAGTGGTGTAAAATTTTAAAAAATAGGTAGATACCTGGATTTGGGATATTTTGGTTTGGGAAGGGCACTGTCTGTTTGATTTTTATTTTATGTGTGTGTATAATAGCTATACTCAATTTAATGTAATCATTTCTGATTCATTCAAAGCTTTTTCTGTCCTAAATGTTTGTCTTGCAGATCTAGCTTATGTTTCAAATGTTGCCTTTGTTACTTGTCTAGTGCTTAGAGTGATTCCCTGATCCTAGAATCAAGCAAAGTGCTCATGACTCTAGTGGTCACAAAAAGAATGCACATCATGCAGATGCCTCTTCTTTTCCTGCTTTTGCTCCCCTAATATGTTCATAGTCCAGTTTGGAAGCATCTAGAGTTAAAAAACAAACAAACAACAAAAAAACTCTTGTTCTGTCTGCAATCTAGTGCTTAGACGGTAAGATGTTTGCTGTGCTTCAGGTTTTGAAAGGCCAGTTGTTACAAATGACTGATCAATGAAGAGAGTACAGACGGGTAAACCTTTCTTCTTATTTATTTAAATAAATAAGCCTGTTTATTATTTATTTATGCAAATAAATAAATATGTTGCCATTCCACCTACAGAAAACCATGCCAGAGACATCCGTTTAACAAAAGAATATATGGTAACATCTGTGAGTTAAGAAATTTGTGGGAAGCTGACTAGTAAAACTAGCATTTGCACCTTTCAATTCAGCTATGATTTAAGATTAGGTTGGTAACTGGAGACCTGGCCAAATGTGACCTGCCAAGCATTGTCACTTTTATTTAGGAATAAATACAAAGATGAGCTAAGAAGGAAGCAAGAGGTCAGAAGGTGATCTTAAAATAATTTGATGCATTTTTAAGATGCTTGGATGTTAGAGTAGTTGACGCTTAAAAGACTGGAAGTTGATGTATTTTGTAGACTGATCTTTTTTAAGCAAATGTAATTTCTTACAATTCAGGTGTAACTTCTTATTTTCAAGTGGATTTTTTTTCCTCTAGCCTTTAGGTTTTTTTTTCCTCGTTTTTACTAGTTGTGTAAAATGAAACGATTTACATCTTAAAAATGTGACTGACTATTGAGGCAAAATGCTTATTTCTCATACCCCTGAAAACTTTCTTGTGGGGAAAAAAAGTGTTAGTGTACTGATCCAGAGTAACCTGAATTCATGGCTAAAACAGGTAGGAAATTACTAAAGGAATTTTGATATGATAATAAAACTGCAGGGACATTGGGAAACCCTTTGAGTACAGAAATACAGCTGAGCGATACAAAGCCATTTTGCACCTTCAGCAAGTCCATTTCCCTTTTTGTATTTCTCTTCTGATATCCCCTATTCTAAACTTAAAGCAAGCCAGTTGGCTGCCTTCTTTAATGCTCTGACTATCTCGGTAGCTGTAGACCAATTCCATTAAGAGTCGCCTCTGGCTGCTCGCCTTCCCCAGGTGTGGGGACTGTGGTTAGCAAGCAGAGCCAGGGTGGTGGGGAGACATGGGCATGGCGTTGTGGGGAGGGTGACCTGTGCAGCCTGGCGACTGTCGGGATGGGGTTAGGAGTACCAGCCCTGTAGGCTGGTGTCTACAAATGATCATTGATTCAACCATTTTTTGGTTTGTATTTTTTTTTAAAGAAGCCTTTTCACATGTATCACTGTAGTTTAATTCAAAAGTGTCCTAGAGATAGGCAGAGATACCCGTGTATATATATAGATATTTCTAAAAATAGATGAGCATCTTTGTTTTTTCAAAGCGCTGTTCCGTAATCTGCTATTATTTTTAGAAGGTGGCACTCTACCAGTTCAATACACCTGGAGGGCTGCGTTCAGCTCTGGGGGCCCCAGCACAAGAAGGATGTGGACCTGTTGGAGCGAGCCCAGAGGAGGGCCACAAAAATGATCAGAGGGCTGGAGCACCTCTCCTATGAACACAGGCTGAGAGAGTTTGGGTTGTTCAGCCCGTGGAAGAGAAGGCTCTGGGGAGACCTTATAGCTGCCTTTCTATTCTTAAAGCGAGCTTATAAGAAAGATGGAGAGACTTTTTACAAGGGCACATAGTGATAGGGCAAGGGGGAGTGGTTTTAAACTAGAAGAAAGGAGATTGAGATCAGATGTTAGGAGGAAATTCTTCCCTCAGAGGGTGGTGAGGCACTGGCACAGGCTGCCCAGAGAGGTTGTGGATGCCCCATCCATGGAGGTGTTCAAGGCCAGGTTGGTTGGAAACAGGTGATCTTTAAGGTCCCTTCCAACCCAAACCATTCTATGATTCTATGATAATATGTTATCTTTAAAAATGTTAGCTTTTTGTGCAGCAGTTTCTCCTTATTAAGCTGTCAGGCTTGACTGAGCCCTTCCGAGGGAAGCTTGCAGGCTGGCAGCTTGTACAGAACTAAATTTGCAGCCTCCAGCAATTTGCAAACAAGCGTGGTGGTGATGTATTCGTGTTTTTCTCCTCTGAATGCTGGCAGTTCCATCCGAGCGGGCAGTGCCTCCTTGCTGGGCTCCCTTTGCTTCCCTGGACCTCCCACCAACGTGAGAAGCTGAAACATTCATGGTGCACCGATGAGTTTTGAGAAGTGCAGCCATGGATTTCTGCAGTCCTGGCATTTCTGTTCTGACTCCGTCCCTGCAGAATATATGCCTGCGTGCTCATTAGATTTTTGTCACCTTTGGGTTTTCAGATATTTTTTAGGAGTCGTTTGAAATTAGTTATCCTGGATTTAATGCTTCAAGACTTGAAAGCTAGACATTGCATGCGTGCTCTCAGGTGTCCTTCGGTAAATGCCACCCTTCAGCAGAGGAGTGACATTTACTTGCGTTACTGAAAAAGTATTTTGCTTTATTTGGTCTTCTAAGAGAAATATTTAGTAAAGATTTCTGTTTAATATGAATGTGCTAGTCATACTTATATATGCTTGGTTATACATATTGTGCCCTGAAATCAGGAGTGTGTAATCTCAAGAAAGTAATTTCAGTATCATTATCCTAAATTGACTAATCCAGTCAGTATTTTAGAAGATTTAAGCAGCTATAGCTGCGAAAGGCAAAGTCACTAACGCTTTTTGGGAGAGTCATTCCATCTTTTGTTTGTAATAAAAATAAGAGGAGAAAACTAACGTCTTCGTAGAAAAAAAAAAAAAAAAGGATTGTCCTGCAATGTTAACTGCTTTTAGAATTTCAAGTAAGTAAAGATAAGTCTTAAAATTAACATTCCTGATCACTTGCCAATTCAGATTCTTGTGCTATTTTTAAACCAGCCTGCTTCTGCTTTTTTACTTAAGTGGCAGGTTCCTCTTTGACAAGAACGTGGAAATTTTTTTTTTCCTATCACCGTTAAATTGAAGGATGAAGAAACTGCTCACACAGTTGTTTTTGTTTGCAGATACAAAAAAAAAGAAAAAGGAAAAAAGAAAAGTAAATGCATGTTTTAGATAAGTGTGGTGATTTTCTGGGCAAGTCAATAAAGGTTCAAGGTATAGTTTAGATTAATCTGTTATTTCCTCCTGATAGTAGGCTGTTTTTTTACTTGCAGTAAAATAGAGGAAGTTCGGCATGTTTATATTTAAACCCATGCTACAGTGTGACATCTCAGAGGAGTTTAGAAGCGTTAATAACGCAAATCGAACTTCAAGTTTTAGCTGGCAGTACCACGGGCTTCTTGGTTTAAAGATCAGTTAAAATCTACTGCAGGCTTGCAGACCCTTTTTTTATTATTATTATTTTGTTGTTGGCATATAAGGTTTTCCAGCATAGGGAACCGTAGAGACGGTTTTCCTGTAGCAGGCAGGAAAAGGGCTGCAGGGAGCCGAACCTGCGGGAGCTCCAGTCCTGGGGGGACACGCCGCAGCAGCCATGGGTTGGCCTGATGGAGGAGGAAAAGAAAAAAAGAAGAGGAAAAAAAAGCCAAAGCTGAGTTTTGGTGTACTTTTCCTTCTGTCTGTGCCTGTGAAGCCTGCGGAGAGGAGGAATCGGTTGTCTGCGGGGCTGCCGTCTGCCAAAGTGGTGCTGCTGGGCGCTGTGGATGCGAACGGAGGAGGACGGAGCATTGCCTGCCCCAGTCCAAAATACAAAGTCTGCTGCAGTGTTTCCCTTGCAGTTACCTTCTGTAATCATTAAGCATTAGGGGTGCTCACCAGGCTCGGGCAGCAGAGCGTGAACGTGACGTTCTCACCCGGGTGACTAAACAGGAGCGGAGTGCTGCGCCGCCTGCGCTGGGACTGCTTTTCCCCAGGGCTCTACCTCTACCTGCAGCATTCCTCAGCTGTTACTCAGCTGCCTTGCCGTCAGCACTGTCTGGGACTCCCATGCACGCAGCAGCAGCAGTTTTTTTGGTTGCAACAGGAACAGGAAAAAAAAATGGAACTGTTTTTTGCAGCCTCCTCAGCCTGTTTGTTTTTTCTTGGAGTGGCGGGGGTTAATTTTGTTGTGGTGATGTTGTTTTCCCCACACGCACACACTCTTCAGTGCAACCTTTGTGCTTCCTAATTTCAGCTTTTGTTCTTACTCTGCCCCAAAACTTGGGGGGGGGGGGGGGGGGGGGGTAGAGGGGAATTTTGGGTCACAAGAACGCCACAAGTCACTTCTGTGATGAAAAGGAGACAGAAGGAGGACCAGAGGCATTAGACAAGGAATATTGTTGCCAGAGCAAAGGCGTTTTACGTGACATGAATAAAAGTTCGGGGGGTTTGCCACTTTTCCTGTGCATTGATTGATCTGCTTTTTGTTCTTTGTTTTTCAGATTGCTTCTTTGGCGGGGCCAGGAGGGAAAGTTGAAATAGAACAAAATTTTCTCAATAACAAACTGAAGACAATAACAGCTTATTTTGGTGATCTAATAAGGCATGACCTCACCTGAATTCAGCATGGATTCTTCCAAACCTGACCTCCTTGTTTACTTCTTTTCATAAGCTTTTGTACAGCTGGCTTGTTCAAAATGACTTGAGCCACTTTCTGCTTTAATTTCTATTCACAAAAAAGAATGTTTTGTTTAATGCTACTGTCAATAAATGTTTTATAACAATTTTGACAAAATTCTAAGAATAGAGTAGCTGTGAATGTAGAAAAAATCTTTATAAATGCAGTCTTGCAATGTTCAAGTCCAGCCAACTGAAGGGGAGTTCAGGACTTCTTCACAACTCTGGTGCGTGCTCCTTTAGTGTTCACTCTGTTTTGGGCACTCAAATAGTTTGAAAGACACAGTGTGTCAAGAAATAATATCTGTGCTTAAGAAACAAAAGCAGCTGTACATAACATGGAACCAGGTGGTCAGATAAACCACCTGGTAAAGCTCTGAGCTGACTTCTCTGGGTCCCTGTGCACTTGGAAACTCTTTCAGGTTTCCTTTGTGGCACGCAGGTCCAGGTTTGCTATAACGAGTACTGCAGCTTGTTGCAGCGTGGAGAGAGAACGGGGTGTGTTTGTGGCTGGCAGCAGGGTTGTACCCTCCTCTTTGCTATGTGTTCCTTTTTTCCCCTTTGTTACAGATATTTAGGAGAAGAGTTCTGACTGGAGGTTTGTCCCAGTAGCTTAGCTGAGGAGCACACAGGTTTGTGTTCCCCCAACCCTTTTTGAGGCCTTTGGGATACCTGGTCCTTGTGCGGGCATCAGGGAGTGGCAGGGGGGAGCCCAGCCCTCCTACTCTAGGTTTGGGTGGAGAACAGTTACTTTTGGACGTTTTACCAAGCAGAAAAGGAGTCAGGAAAGAAAAGGTGTCTGTAGGGCACGGCCATAGCATTCTCGCTGAAATATGCTTACAGTAAGTATCCAAGATTAATTTTGATTACTGCTTTTGGGGTAGAAGTGTAGGAACACAGCTTTGAAGATACTAAGTGCTGATTCTCCTCCATCTGGAGTGCAGCAGATCATTATGTTGGAGGCAGCAAAGACTAAGCATTAAACCATGGATTTGCATTGATGAACAAAGCTCTGTAGAGTAACTGCATAGAATAACCAAATGAGAGGAATTTTTTTTCTTCCTCCCTTGTAAGGAAAGAAATCCAACTTTTCAAATCAGGAGCCTAATGTGTTAGTATGCACGGGTTGTTAAAAATGAACATGCAACCTGACCCAGTGCAAGCTTTGAGTGCAGTAAAACGGCACCCAGGACATCACTCTTCCTAACTTTACTGTCCATCCAATACCAGATGGTTGCTAAATGTTAAGTGTTTCATCCATGTTTCCCATGAGGTATAATCTTTTGACTTTTTTTTTGTTTGCATCACTGCATTTTGCCACTGTGCTGCAGAGCGGAAGTGCTGCGATAGTGCTGGCCTCTATGTCAGTATTTAAAGGGAGCTGGAAAGGAGAGAAGTTATCTTCTCTGCAATAAATCTTATAGAATGGCAAGGAAGATCCTTCTCTTTACACCTTCCTCCTCCTGATATGTGTTCTCTGTAGACAATCCTTCTGCTATGAGGAAGAAGTTGGCAAGAGTGCTGATATTACAGAGGCCTACTGTAGCAGTGGCAAATGTAATGAAGTTATTAAACTTCCACTACATGCTAAATAAAAAAATAATAATTATGAGGCAAAATGAAAAATAAACTAATTTATACTGTGTATGTTACAGTTTTCTGTACACTAAAATTGGACTATAGTGGGCTTAACAGCTGCTTACAGAAATGCTGTCGTCTTATTCTTTGATCATCTTTCCCTGCCGAAGTCAAGGAGTAGCTTTTGAAGCATTTGGGGATCAGTTTGCCTTCAGAGAAATGGTCCAATTTTGTTCAGTGTCCAATCTTCAAAATGAAAAGCTGAAACATGATATAAGGGGTACAACATTTACTGTCCTAGTAATGTTTGCTTCCAATGTAATGAACTTAGTGGTAAACAGGAAAGATTTATCAAAGGTTTCTGCTGAGCTTTGCAAGCACATTAAGAATCAAAAATGGAAGAATATCCTTACTTATGCATGTTTCTATGTAACCAACAAGTGCAAAATACATCTAAGATAGTTTTTACTACAGGGTTGTCAGTAGTTTCAACCAACAAACTCCATGGAGGACAGCTTCAGTCATGACAAAAGTTTCTCTAAAACATGGTTCTGTTTTATATGCTGGAAAAAGGTTAACATGGCTGAGACACAGTTAAATTTCGAGGCATCTCCACCCCGGAGTTTTAATACCCTGTTCAGAGTCCAGTAATATTTTGCATATAATACGCAAGAAATTAGTGTTAGGCTACCAGGAAACTATGTTGCCACTGTGAAGTAAGTATTCTTAGAAGCTTGGTCTTTTGCTGATTTTAATCTGTAAAATAAGCTACGAGAAAAATGCAGAATTTCTTTTGGAAGTCAACAGCTATTCATACTAAATACCATGAACGCATACTCTTACACTTTCTGCCATGCTCCTGAGCTTCTGATCTCTTAGGTTTATCGTAATTAAATCAAATACTAAGCCCAGCCCATCAGTTTCTTTGTTTCTTTTGGCATGGAGAGATGGAAAATGCAGCTATGGAAAGCACACTGCAAGGTGCAGTGCGATTGCAAATTCAGTGGGATCAGAGCAGGGCAGGGGTGAGGCTGAACAACTGTCCCTTCATGGTGGGAAACTCAGCATCGCTGCCCTTCTCTGAAGGCCACCTTGTTAATGTTATGGTAAAAAGTCACTGTGCCATGAAGTTTTAACGTACAGGTTTTAGAAAACCTTCCCCAAGTGTAGTTTCTGAAATAACATCTGGCTCTGTATGTGCAGCTCGGGGCTTACACAAACAAATTCGTGCTACACCACAGTGACTGTGGTAACACTTAGAAGAGGGAAACCTCATAAATAGAGCAGGGAAAAAATTACTTGCAGTACCTCATTGAACAAGGCGGTAGAAAATTGTCTCATTTTCACTCGGTTTGTTCTCTGCTTCCGTCTGCCTCACGCTCGCCATTTACTTTAACTCTGCTTCCCCCCAAAACCCAAATCTTGCAATCCCGTGTACCAAGGAGGGTGGTCGTGACCCATCACGTGAATGAATTGACCATCACTAGTTTAGCCTTTCCAGCACAGGTATCTTAGTATCTGGAATATCTTGGTGGGGTTCTGGGTCCTTAGAGTTGATTTTCAGTGGTAAGGAAGTTTCAGGTTGCTGTACAAAACCAGACCAAATCTATTTGGTCAAGTGTATTCAAGTGAGGAAAGCCTACAGTGCGTTGTTTCACCAGTTTTGTGGCCAAAAAGATGAGGGGGGGGATGCAGCAGAGGAATAAATGCTGCAAAACCAGGCTTGAAACCAATGCAGACCCTTTCCTCTTCCAGCTGTCGGAAGAGGAAGCTGCCAAGCGCCCCAGCCCACTGGGTCAGTGAGGGGTGTTAGAGGGGTGTTACCGATTTGCCTTGTAACTTGGGAGCCTGCAGAAGGGCTCGCTGGCTGAGGAGGAGCTAAAGGAAGGGCTGAAAACAGGTGGGCAGGTTGAACGTGGTGAGGCTGGAGATGCGCACAGGCCACGAACGTCCTCGCTGCAACCACGCGGGGAGGAGGCGGGAGGAAAGGCTGGGCCTGCAAACCAGGCCCGTCCACCACAGGGCCTGGTTTCCATCTCTAGCCAGCACGGTCTTTACGCTTAAAGCAAGGTGTTTGGCTCCATGTTGTCCCTTGAAGGTGCTGGTGGCATCTCTTGTGCCCAGGTGAAGTGAGCAGGGCTGGTGTCCAAGCCAGAGGCGTTGCAGCAGCCGGGCTCTGTGTGAGGGTTTCCCTGCGCAGGGGAATTCCCCAGCCAGGTGCAGTGCAATGCACCCCCGCAACCATCAGAAGGGTCTTGCCATTTGCTCATCCTTTTCCCTACATGTCTACACAGAAAGAGACAAAGATCAGTGCCTTTCAGCAGGCGTCCCACTAGGAGTGCCTCTGGGTGTCCAGGAGCCTGGGGTTGCCACCTCGTGCTCATGTGCCCTTCTTCAAGCCTCATGCAAATGACTTTTCTGAGATCTTCCTTTTGGCACGTCTCTGAGGCCTTGGTCTGTCACCTTCATTGTTCCAAAACCAGGCAGAGTTTCGAAGCACTTCCCAGCAGCGCAGGCTTCATCGAAAACCTGCTGAAGCCAAGCCTCGCTCCGGGTTTTGTGGTTCGCAGCCCGCCGAGGAGAAAAAGTGCTGTTGGAGGCAGTCTGGGTCTGATGACAGCGCAGTCCTTCCTGTCTCTGTATGGCTCAAGTCGTTCTCTTCCTTATTCTCAAAACTGCGCTGTGACCTTCTTGTGAAACTGCTGTGGTTTGTTAGAGCAGCACGATGGCTTGGCCAGAGCCTCTACAAGGCATGAACGTGAGAAAGGAGGCTCACAGGGTGCCTCTGTCGTACCGGGAATAACAAAACACCTTTCACTGGTCGTTTATTCTAAAAGTGTGCCTGAAGAATGCGTTAGCAGAGAGGATATTTCTCTGCACGGCTACTGCAAATTGATGCAGTTTGAATAAATACATTTATCATATCACAGCACCGCTATCGAGAGCTCAGGGGGCTCTTCACAGTGTCATACACAGCGGTGGTAACAGTGGCAGGAGCCTTTGTGAAAGGCGGTATTGTGATCTGACAGCAAAACAGGTCCTAAGGTACTCATTAAATTGTTCCAGGCACGGGGACAGCCTATGATTATGTCAAACGGGAGCAGATTGTACGCTCTGCTCTGCTGGTGTACACGAACTTAGTCTGAAAGCCTCCTTAGGGAAGGTAAGCACACACAGCCTTGCCCTACAGCCCTGCAGAAGGGCCCAGCCAGTGGTCCCAGAGGGATGCTCGGGGGAACCACAGGTGACACACAGGTGCTGGTGCCCTCCGGGGGATGCAGGTTACACAATAGCTTATCCTCTTTCTTTTTTTTTTTTTTTTTTTTTTTGTATGTTTGGGTGTTCCCAGCAGACAAATGCTCAGATCTGTGCTTCTAGAAACCAGCTGTCCCCAGGTGGAAGCTGGAGTTCCCCAGGAAGAGGCTGTGTGGGCAACCCGGGGCTCCAGCTGCGGGTGAAACCTCGCTGGGGGAAGTGTTTTAGTGCTGGGTTTTGACATCGAGAAGCCCCCGTCTCGCAACAACAGTGAGTCTCGTGGAGCTTCTTCACCTAGTAGAGAAATTACTGTTCAGGGTCTTTATGAACACTTTCAAAAATTGCTCCATGCAAGTGTTCCTGGTGGCTCAGGAGCAAGCCGAGTGCTAAGGGTGCTGAAAGCAGGGCAGATTGCAGGTCCGCAGGAGCTGTGCTCAGGCTGCAGAGCTGAATGCCACAGTTCCTGGATTGTAGCTGCTGCAAGAGAAACTCTTTGTGCCCAGTTTTGCTTTTTGCTGCCAAGTTTTGCGACTTTACTGGCAGTCTTTTGGTTTTCGCTGCAGCTTGTAAAGAGCATTGTCTGGGGAAAAAAAAAAAAAAAAAAGACAGAAAAACTAAGACCTGGATGCATTATAGTAGTTCAGAAAGCAGATAAAAATGTCCAAAATTTAACTGTTTTGTTGTTTGTCTCTGCTGCTGCTTGGATTTATCAGCTTTATTTAAAGAACTTTGTGCATGTATTATAAATAAAGAAACAGTCTGACCTCTTGTACGTTTATTTCCTCTGTTAATAAGAACAATCACCTAATCCTAAATTAGTTCGTATAAAAATTCAAAGAGGAGAAATCATTTAATCTATTTGTAAGTAGAAATACAGTTAGGTGCAGTGGCTACAGCATCAAGGTCTGCCAAGAAGAAATCCAATTTGGCTGATTTGACAACATCAACACTGTCCAGTTAGCTAAAAATAAATAAATAAATAAATAAATAAAAAAGTAGCTATGCCAGCACAGGAGGCTCAGGGCTCAGAAAACCCTAGAAGATTCATGATCTCAACTGCGCCCAGAGCAGGAACAAGTGACAAGCAGCTGTTTGATAGCTATGAACCATAACAGAAATGAACCTGATTTTGTGGTTCATTTCAGCAGAGCTTGTGGACAGACATGGTTGGTGGTGGGGATTAGGGACCTGGGAAAAATGCCTGGAAAGGAAATTCCAAGGAGTGACAGACCGCAGCTTGGCAGCAAGAAAGGACCCAGCTTGTGCGAGGAACAAGAAGAGCCATGATCTATAGATTACAGTTATTAGGTACCTGGCCTTGCAGAAAGTCTTAAGAGAGAAGGGAAAAGCAGAAAGTCATGCCCAGCCTCCTGCAGGTGTTTGATGGGGTGACCGGTAGTAGCCAGGAGGACTTCACGGATCTGCTGATGCTGAAGGAGCTGCAGCCTTGCACAGCAGGACCGTGATGGGCACAGATGAGGTCGTCCGTACAAGAATAACTTAGATAAAGCAATATTAATAAAAGATCAAATTCCTGCTAAAGTCCAGGTTGTATCAAGCAAACGCTGCCAGTTCCTTTCCCCTCTTCTTCTGCAGTATGAGCTTTATACTGCCTTTTGGTCAACACAGGGAAGGTTTTTTTTCATTTACAGTAGACGAGCAATCAGATGACCCTGGTGACAGGTGTCAAGTCATGTTTGTGAGACTCCACGCCAAGTGGTGAAGCTAGGATCATGACCAGCAGTATCATTTTCCACAGCTTATCTCAGAGGTCATGAATACAATAGCTGCTCCGTGCTGGCCACAGCGGGACTCGGAAGCACAGCAGCACACCAGGAAAACTGCATTTTAGAGAAAAATACCACAGATGCTTCAGTTGGTAGGCCTGGGAGCCAGCTGTCGTGTGATGGGGGTAAAGAATAACTGGGCAACCTGACCCGAATGGGCAGGGTGGGGATGCCAGGTACCCTCTTCACAGCATCTGTAATGCTTCAAGTGCCAAATGGTTCTCTGAAAAAAAGCTGGGGCAAAGAGGCCGTGCAACTGGCAGTCGGCCCCTGTCTATCCAGGCTAGCACCTGCGCTCACCTTTCCTGGTTAGTTTTTCACTAAAAACAGATCAAAATGAGTCAGTGGCCTGAAGTGGAGACATGTAGCTGCTGAGGTGTGGTAACTGTTAGTTTTCTGGTCGTAAGAGAAAATAGGAATGCTGCAATTTGTTGTTTGTACTATAAAATGTGTTTGATAAGACTATCATGGGTTAACACAAGGAGCTGTGAGTAAACAATATATGCAGGAGCAGACAGTAAAAGTTTTGGATTTTTTGGTTGTAATTCATGACTTCTTGCTGATCCTTCATTATTTTAGTTGAATATTTACTTGGTACCATGGATGGAGAGAGACCCAGATCCCTTCCTTGGAGCCAAAGAGAAATTCCTAACTTTCTGTCATGTAGCTTTCCAACAAGGGCGACCCAGACTCCAGTCCCAAAATCAGCATCCAGCCCTGCAGGGGAGGTTACTGCAGCTATGTCTACATCGGCAAGCCGTGCAGCACCATAGGAAGGGAGCTACAGAGGAACACAGTCAGTGCTCCCATGCAGCACACGTTGCTGGGATTTTGCCATGGGGTAGCTCTGATCTGGCCCTGTGGGATGAGTGCACATCAGTGGTTGAAGGGATCTTCTGGTTAGGATTCACGTGGCAGGAGCCCAGCTTGCACACTCCAAGACTATGCTGCAATGTGAGCCACAATAAGAGTTGAGCCATTAAATTCATTAAAAAAAAAAAAAAAAAAAGTGTTCTTGATCCAAATTGAACCACCAGTTTAGAGATACCCAGGGAGAACGGGTACCCAAGGGAGTGAACCCCAGCTCAGCATCCTGATCCAGCTGGAAGAACTGAAGGACCAACCTGAGCCAGAAAAAAAGGGAAGGAAGGGAAGGGAAGGGAAGGGAAGGGAAGGGAAGGAAGGGAAGGGAAGGGAAGGGAAGGGAAGGGAAGGGAAGGGAAGGGAAGGGAAGGGAAGGGAAGGGAAGGGAAGGCAAGGCAAGGCAAGGCAAGGCAAGGCAAGGCAAGGCAAGGCAAGGCAAGGCAAGGCAAGGCAAAAGAAAAAAGAAAAAAGAAAAAAGAAAAAAGAAAAAAGAAAAAAGAAAAGAAAAGAAAAGAAAAGAAAAGAAAAGAAAAGAAAAGAAAAGAAAAGAAAAGAAAAGAAAAGAAAAGAAAAGAAAAGAAAAGAAAAGAAAAGAAAAGAAAAGAAAAGAAAAGAAAAGAAAAGAAAAGAAAAGAAAAGAAAAGAAAAGAAAAGAAAAGAAAAGAAAAGAAAAGAAAAGAAAAGAAAAGAAAAGAAAAGAAAAGAAAAGAAAAGAAAAGAAAAGAAAAGAAAAGAAAAGAAAAGAAAAGAAAAGAAAAGAAAAGAAAAAAAGAAAAGAAAAGAAAAGAAAAGAAAAGAAAAAAGAAAAGAAAAGAGAAGAGAAGAGAAGAGAAGAGAAGAGAAGAGAAGAGAAGAGAAGAGAAGAGAAGAGAAGAGAAGAGAGAAGAGAAGAGAAGAGAAGAGAAGAGAAGAGAAGAGAAGAGAAGAGAAGAAGAGAAGAGAAGAGAAGAGAAGAGAAGAAAAGAAAAGAAAAGAAAAGAAAAGAAAAGAAAAGAAAAGAAAAGAAAAGAAAAGAAAAGAAAAGAAAAGAAAAGAAAAGAAAAGAAAAGAAAAGAAAAGAAAAGAAAAGAAAAGAAAAGAAAAGAAAAGAAAAGAAAAGAAAAGAAAAGAAAAGAAAAGAAAAGAAAAGAAAAGAAAAGAAGAAAGGAAAAAAAAGCTCTGCTAGACATCTGTGATTCCTCCTATTATTATTATTTCTACACATGTCTGTCTCTACAGACAGCAACTGAACACTCCTACTTTGCATACCAGCAGAAGCTCGCTTTGCTTTCACTTAAAATTCATTTCAGTTTGCGTTGAGTGATGTCAGGCTGGCTGGCAGCCTGCAATATTTCAGCCTCTGTGGAGCAGCAGTCCCAGGTGGGGAACCACTTTCACAGGACCCACCAGCTGCACGTGAGATCTCCGTGGATCAGGCCCATGGGGATTTTCCTGCGCTGAGCCTTTAGGGCTGGTAATTGCAATTCTTTCCCTTCCATGGCATTGTCTATGGAATAAAACTATATATCACCTCGTGTGAGAGCCACAGACATGCATAGTCCTTACAGGCGCTGGGTGAGAGATTAATTTAATAATAAATATTATTCTGTTAATTATATATTTGCTGTGGGCTTTCCTAAAATATCATATGCTGCCATGTAAACACCAGAGTTATCTATATAGGTTATCTTACACCCCACCTCCACCTCCTTCCCATCTGTCCAGACCTTGTGAGCCACCAACTCCACGGATGCTGGCCATCCTCCCGCCTGTGGGTGCTCGGGACAACACATCTCAGGAGCTGTGATACAGAACCGGAGCTGCTGGGTGTAACTCAGAAAAGAAATTATGCAATGCAGCCAAAGAAATTAATGAAGTGGTAGCAAGTAGGGCAAGATTGTTTTGAAATAGGAATGAATTATGATAGTATGTTAAGCTGATTATGCATCCGGGTTGAGATGTACAGAATGGGTGGGCTATGCCGTAGCTGGGAAAAGCCAGGCGCACAGCCAGACCCGCACAATGTGTGTGTTTGTGTGGCTGGTGGCAATGAAACCCATTGCCCTCTGCGGAGAGTACCGTAAATGTGAGCGGGGTCTGCCAGATGGCAGACATCCGGAAAGACACAAGGAGAGAGCAAAGCGTAACCGCATTGTGCATGGAGGTAAGCGGGCTGAGCCTGTCCACAGATGGGAATCTGCAAATCACAGTCCTGGTGCAAGCTCACGGGAAAACGCTGATGAAGTCAGAACCAAATTCCTGAGCCTCCTCTGTGTAGCTGAAAAATCAGGACGAGGGTTCAGACTGGTCTCATCTACGGTTGCACAAATCTAGAGGAAACTGCAAGCCTAGGTGTGGCTGAGCTGCTGTTGGTGTAGGGCATACAGAAGGGATGTAGGAAGACAAAACTGAGTTCATACTGGTCCTGATGCTCATTAGGTCTGGGGCTAATTATACACTGGATCACCCTGTACATGATATTGGATTGAAAGCCCAAAATCAGAAAGCATGAGGAGTGCAAATATGTTCCTACTTCTCTCTTCCTTTGCTTGCCACTCGCCATGGGCAGCCATAGGGATAAGGTGTCCTAGCGCTGCTGAATGCCAGTGTGGGCTGGGGAGAGGGCATTTCTATGTAGCTCTTTTCTTGGTTGCACTATGCTAGTACAAACAAAAAATATTCTAGGATTGAATTCCATGAAATAAAGACCAGAATATCTGGAAGAAAAGAAATCTCTCTTTTCTTTTTTTTTTATTTTTATTTTTTCTTTCCTGCATCCAACCTGTATTTGACTGTTTCTTGATTCTTTGCAAAACTTCTTGTCTTTTCCCCTTTCAAGACAGGCTGAGGAAACAGATAGCAACACGGTCCTCCTACCTTGCCTCATCTGCTTTGATTCAGGACTCAGGCAGGTGAGGATGAGCTGCTGCTCTCTGGGGAGAGGGTGCTCACCAAATACTTGTGGCTCAAAAGTCCCTGTGTTTGATCCCTCAAAGATCCCCAGATCCCTGGATGCTCATTTTCAGGATACATTAAGAGAGAGGCTGGCAATAGGGTATTGCCACCTGACACAGCAGGAATACACCAGCCCATACCTCTTGGAAATGAGGAAGAGAAAAAGCCTCTTCCTCTTACCTGCTTGACTCCCCACCTCCTCCTCAGCTCCTAGTGAAAAAAAGGAAGCTCAGAACAGCTGATTCAATTTACACCCAAGGACAAACCTGTTTGGACAAACGGGTGTGTGTTTTGGAAGCCAGCAACTGATACGGCTTTTGAGTTTCACCTTACCCCAGTAATAAAAAGACCCCAGAGAAGCGCCGTGATTTGGGTGTTGGTCTGTGGCATATGTTAACACCTGTGCAGGAGCTCCTTAGACCTTATCTGGCGTGTGTATTTGTCAGGGGTCCGGACTGATAGAAGGGCACTCTGTAAGGATATGAGCTCCTCCACTCTGCTGTGCTATAAGGGGTTGTTAGTGACTTGTCAGTTCATGTTTTCAATTACTGTTATTACTATTATTTTAAAACTGTGGGTGTTTCTAAAATTGCTTTATATCAGATAATAAGTATGCTCATTCTTTAGTTACAGTAATTAGCATTCTGAGTTTGATTCTGCCACCTCAATTGCTCCAAGAGCTGGGGCTGGTTACCACATACACAAAGCTCTTAGCTCTTTTCTATAAATAGATTATATTATATATCCTAGTTTTAACTCTTGATGTCCCAGAGAGTATTCTTCCTACCGTTGTCTTTTCTGTGACTCATTCCTGTCATTCCTTTACAGTTTCTCTCCCACCAAATGATATGTCTTGGAAAGGAATGCCTCTTTTTTTCTTTTTTTTTTTTTTTTAATAACTGAAATAAAAATGCGATTCCTAAGCAATTCCCATGTCTTGTCATGTTGCTGTGGAGCACATTTTCTCTCACTGGCTCTGATGAACAGCTTCCGTATCAGCCTCTCATGGGCCACTGTGGCATTTCCTACCACTTGTGCGTGCCTTCTGTTGCCCCAGGAGGGGACACTGCAGATAACTGCCAGGCTACCACGTGGAGCAGCCTGAAAATGCAGCGAGTGACCATCTAGCTGACAACAAGCTGGTAGGATGTGGTTAGAGCAGAGAAAAAAAATCTTGCTTTTAAAAACTGCCTTAAGAAATATCTGAGTCTGTGCTAAAAAGAAGCAATGCAAGACAGCAAGTCAATACCAACAAAGAGGGGAGGATTCAATAGCGTGGCACTGCTGGATGTAACTACAGCTTAAGGTATGCTATTAAAGTAGAAAAAAAAATGTTTTCCCGAAAAGCTTAGGGTATTTCACTGGAGAAAGCTGAAAACAGATATTTTGAAGGAAGAACAAACCAAAGAATTAAAAAAAATAAAATCCAGACCAGAAGATACCCTGGGAGATGGTCCACAAGGACATGCATTAAACCGAGGAAAAGAGACTGGGTTATCTGATAGGAGTGAATGAACTAATTTTTTTAAGCCTTGTTAGGAGAGTGCTTAGGTATTTTATGGTCCATCTCCTGGATGGGAAACAATTTTCTCATACTGAATCAAAATCTGATTTTTTAATGACGGGGAGATACCTAGAGCCCAGAAAGTGTGCTACAGTCAGCTCTAGTCAGTTAGGTAAACTGTTGTCCTCCTCACTGGGCTACACGTGCACATCGTTCGGAAGCTAAAGCCTGTTCACCTTGCTGCCCAGTGCTTTGCTGCTCTTCTGTTGGTAGAGCCCAGCTGGATTTCTTGCTGTACAAAAGCAACAGAATTGCTGGCAGATATTCATCACGACAAGTCATCTGTCTTGTAGCTCACTTCACACCTTGGGTTTGCCATCACCCGAGTCACTTAACCTCGCAGGCACATTATAAAGCTTGTATTTTTCTCACAGCTGGTATGGCATTGTCTATCCATGCAATAGCTCCAATTGCTCAATAGCAAACACATTCTCCATCTAACAGCCAGCTTGAGGAGAGATGAAATGGCTGTACTGGAGCATTTGCACGCAGGACATCTTGCTGTGAACAGGTACACAGTTCTACTACAGGTACAGAAAGAGCCAAACTGACTTTTTTGTTAAACGTGCCAAGGTTAGAAACACACTGGTCTTATTTTTAAGGGAAAAATATACACGTGCTCTCATTTCTAGAAAACATATTTGATTTCTAGCAGGTCTATTTGTAGCAAGTGCCTCCACTGATAATGAGGGACGTTTCACAGATCTGACTTACCGGTGCCCACCTACTGCACGCAGCCAGCACACCGTCCATCCTGTGGCAGCCAGCGGTACTGGCAGAGCACACAGCCAAGTAATAAAAGCAGCAGCTCAAATCTCTGCTCCTGGCTTGGCTGCTGCCGGGGCCTGCCTTGCAGTTGTGCCAAACTTGGACACTTCCACTTGTGTTTTACATGCTCGGGACACCTGTCTCAGTGTGCCAGAAATGCCGCAGATGCCGTCTCACTCTTCCAAGGAAGGCTTCATCCCAGATAAATTCCTCCCCTTCAGGAGAACGGTGCCAGCACACTATACACTCTTGAGGGAGATTGCAGCTCATTAAGATGCAATGAGTAACGTGTTTGAAAAGGTAATTAAAATGTTTTTCAATCATTCTTGTATACTCTTTTAAAGCAGTATAAAGCTTGATCATGCCTGTGATTGTACTTTGACCTGATGAAAGCTGTGAATGGAAACATGTACAGTAGGTAATATTTACTCTGGCAGTGAACCAGTAGGCAATGTCTACTGCTTTCGTTGCTCTGTGGAATAAAACTTTTGAATTTTGCACTGTACTGAACCATTTATTGTCTTGAAATTGGCAGCAGTAACACCCAGCTGGATGCCTGTGTGTTTTGTGTTTGTGGACAGGCTGATCCATGGGAAACAATCTAGCAGACAAATCAACTTCTTTATGAATTAAACAAAATCTTTATTTGGGTATGAGGTATTTGAGCCTGAGGGAGCTATTATTTTGGAAAAGGCCCATACAAGGGCTTTCTAAAGCATGGGCTTTGTAAGTCTTATGTATGATATTCTCATACAGCCATTAGTTATGCCTTGCTCTGCGGAAGCCAGTGGATTTCTGTGTAAATGGCAATGGGGTCCAAAGCACTGAGCTGAAAGACAAAACAGAACTGGGTGTCTGGCCAAGCTATTGAGCTGCGTAAATTCTCCTTCTGCCTCCCACCTTCTTGCAGCCTTTTCCCTAGGACAGGAATGACCATTTCCTATCAGTTTCCCTACTGCATAACACTTAAGAATTTCTTCTAACCAAAAGAGAGAAGGAAAAAAATTACCCACAAACAGCTGAACACTCAGTACCAAAAATAAGCATTAGCATGTCAAGATAATTCTGTGTGCTTAGAGTCAGCCCTATCAAATCTCACAGTCTCATGAATGTCATGGGATCTGATGTTTTCTTAATTCTCCAGCTGATGATAATCAAGGAACCACATAATAATCTTGACTTCCTTAACAAACTTTAAAAATCTCTTGTAAATTTCTAGCTTTGTGGTTGCTGAGAAAGCATGATGCAAGAAAGTCCTAAGTCCTGAAGGTAAATAAAATCACCCCACAGTCATTCCAACCCTTTATTCACTCCTCCTAGGTTAATATGCCTAATGGTTCTTTGATGCTTCTTATACACGAACAGACAAAAAATTGGTTCATAGTGAAATATTCTGTAACAGTCTCTGCTCTCACCCTCAGTCAGCCACCTTCATGATTTTTTTTTGTTCATTTGCAGGTCCAAAGGTGTATGCTGATAATCAGCCTACAACAGTGTGCATTGGATATTCTCACAATTTACACATGCCTTGTTTTCTCTGTGCCTTCAATAACAGGCTCCTGTGTTCTTTTTCTTCCTTAAATTCTGAGTGATCAGGCTATTACACTGATACTAAACAGAAACAGGCCCCATGCTCACAGACCTCCTGCAGGATCTGGGGAAGGTCAATGTAATAGTTCCTCATCCATTTCTGTATGAAATGAAGATAACCATATTTACTTTTCTGACCTGTTTGGGACTGCAGACTATTTTGGACAGAGTTTGCTTCTTAGCACAGTACATACACGGCCCTACGCAACCAGGCTTTATTACTGCTCTCTATTTACTTTTTATTGCCCTAGGAGCAGGAACTGGGGTTCAGTTTTTCCCCTCTCCCAGGCTCCCGTGGGCTTCCCCTCTCCCATGGTCCAGAAGAGATGTGGCAAAAGGAGAAATCTGGTGCAAAGTGTTCCTGCATCTGTGCATGGTCCACATGCTAATGACCTGCAACCTGGCTACTGCGAGGTGGGGGGCTTGCGGGGGCTTCCACACAGTGCAGGCTGGGCAACACTTTACAGTAGTTAACACCAGTGTGATAATGCTGGCATTCACTACTGTGAATTGTGGCTGGCATGACTAACCATTTACGGACAGTTCTTTATTAAGAAAAATAAAAAAAATAAAAAATCAGGATAATAAATTCAGTTTATAATCCACATCAAGGAATATAATCTGGGCAGGACTTTTCTCAGTGATCCGGAAAATACTGTTTGCTGCCAGGTAATATGCTTTCAGAGGTGGACATAATTTTTTTTCATGACACTTTTCTGAACTATGATAAGCATTCAAAGCACAGTCAGTTGCCTTACTCTTTTTTTGTATCCATATAGCTTTAAGATGTCTGCCATTAACCATGTTTCAGAGTTTGAATGCTTGATATTTTCAGGAAGAAATGTGAAAAAGAAAGAAAAACATAATAGTTTCCGATCATCAAATATTTTGGGTGAGTCATTCGCCTGCATAGCTAGATAAATGCAACAGGACATCCTGTAACCGTTGTGCAGTTTCTTTAACTTCTTTGTGTTCATTTTTTTTTTTTTTTTTAATCCTACGACATAAATAGTGAAGTAGGGAAGAAAATGGCAGTGCAGTCCTCTCCGGGCTGTTATACTCTCCTCTGCACTTGGATCCTCTCCCACGTCTGATGGGGAACTCCTGGGGCAACTACCCACCTAGGTACTGAGGTACAAATACGGGTTGTGTTCTCCTCCTGGCAAGGAACAGGGAATTCAAGGGCAAAGCCTCCTGAGGGAGGTTAGAGAAGCTGATGTTATTTCTCTGAACCTTTTGTCTCCTGAAGAAGCTTCAGGAATTACCAACATCAGAGGGATGAGCCTTCACTGGAGCTTTCCAGGAAATGAACTGAAGGGTCTGTACCAGCAGCAGTCCTTTCTCTCACCTGCTGTTCAGAGACTAACCTCCCCCCAGCCATTTGTTTAGCTCTTGCATGGCACTAGAAGAATTTCTAGGAGATTTCTGGTCTTTCTTTTAGATACTGATAACAGGATGCAGCTGACCAGAATACCAGTAAGAATGGAATAACTGAAGTCAAATTCTGCTCCCAGCAAAAGAAAACAATAAGTCATAAAACATAACAATTCTGGTTATGCAGTCAGTATATTTAAGAGTAACAGAGAAAGAAGGAAAAGCTAAAGCATTGGCAGGAAAAAAAATGTTTTCCCCATTCCATTCTATCGGCAAGTACAAACAGAGCTTTGAATTTCAATCTATCAAATGTCAATCTGTTCATACCCAGAGACCTTGGAAAATATATCTGGTATCAGGTAGATAAACATCTAGTCAGTAATCTTGGAGTGAGCCTAAGACAGTTAGTGTTTATGTGTTTGTGTATACATGTGTAATCAACAGAAACTAAACAAAACTAAACAGATAGCTTTATGACTACAAATCAAATGAAAGGGAATTAGTGGAGAGATCACAAATGAATAAAGCCTAAATTTCAGTAATAATTCCTGCAAGAATTTTGGAGGCATGACTTCACACCTGAAATAACTGGGATCTTCTGAAATTCATCTTCCTCCTTGAAATCCTTTTTCAAGACTTAGCAGACCCGTGGCATTTAAAAGTAATTAGCTGATGAATCTGAAATGGTCATGTATCACTGGGATATGGAGGACTGTGTTGCCACTTATTGTATAATGTCTTCACTTAGTATCAGGAAATGCCTCTCTGTGTTCACATAGGACGTGGCACAGTGATATCTAGTTGTGATCATGATAAATCCCATTAGTAATGACCAGGAATCAACTCTGTCAATAAGTCTCGCATCTCATGACCTGATGGCGAGATGATAGAAAGTCAGCATCTAACTACTACTATTACATATATTAAATTCTGGCACTCTTCTTCCTCTGTCTCCCATACATACACAACCTCAGTATGCAGAGCAAGATGTGACTTTTTCTTTGTTTTCATTTTCTGTTTACATCAACATTTTCTCCAGGGTGAGGAGTTCCCTTTGGTTTACATACCTTTCATATGGACTTCTTCCACTCCCTCATTCTTTGAGCCTGTTCCTGATCTGGTCACAGGTACGTTGGCAGCAGGCATTTTGTTCTTTATATTGGCAAACTTTTTTTTTTTTTTCCACTTTTCAATCACTGGTTCTCCTTTCCTCTCACAGTGCTATCTATTTCACAACCATTTTTGTCAACAAAATACCTCCCACTCGCTATGTGCTTTCCACCTCTGGATTCTTGCCCCGAGTGTAGACTGAGAAGTCAATAGAGTTGGCACTGTCTCTGGATTTACATGTGTATATGTTTATTTATCCGCAAAAAGCCCCAGCTCCAAACCTCAAAGCCTTATTACAGTAAGTAGTGCTGATGTGGGTGAAAAAACTTTAACCTTTTAATTCCAGGAACTACTTGAAATGCTATTTTCTAGTCTTGACTAAAATGTAAAGGTTAGTATACATTTCTTCATGGCCCTCAGCAGCCCTTGAGCTCTTTCATCTGGCTCCGGGTTCTGCAGCCTCCATTGTTCTACAGTACTATTGTAGAGCCTTTTCTTTTTATCTCCTTTAATTGGGATAGCTTTCCTGAATAACTTGTTTTTCCCTGCTTTTCTTCAAACATTACCTGAAACTTACCTTCCTCTCGTAATTGTTCTTACACAATTGTTCTCTAAAACCTTTGATTTAGTTGGCTTAGTAAAATATGCTATGAAAAATGTCACAGGAAAGAAAGTGTTGCTTTGTTCCAGATGGTATTTTTATTTCTGTAATGGCTGGGAACTCACTTCAGTTTACTTACTAAGCTGCTTTCAATGCTTGTTGTTAGTGACAGCAGTATCATTTTTCTGTCATGTTCTCATCACTTTGTCTGGTGTAGGCACTGCAATCCTTTACTTCTCTTTGGACATCAGAGCATATTTAATAAACCAGTTTAGGGTTGTACTTGTTTCCTTTACCTTTGATGACTGATGCAGTTGAGCCAGTTTGCAAAAAATAGGTGTCTTTTCTGAGTATTGAATTGAAAAGTTTTTTATAAATTGACACATACACAAACAAATAGTGAAGCTGGAGGGGAAAGAGTTTGTGTTATGCTGCTGTTAGATTTTACATCTACCATCATATTTTTTTTCTGTAAAACCTGTTTCATTGGAACCCACATACTAGCTAATATCAGGAAGCATAATACTCACAAATGGTATACAGAAGCACACACAGAAATGCATTCAGATGTTGCATGCTGTTTTTGCATGAAAGTGCATAATTCTAAGCCATCATATCCATACTTAGCCTATTTCAGTCTAGCAGAAAGGCACCACCGCCGGAGAACTGGTATGGCGGTCACCACTGTCCCCTTCCTTAAACTCCTATATCCTCCTGGTTCTCATCATTGTTCACAGGCTAAGCAGGAGAACAACAAAGAGACTAAAGAAGCTGCCCTTCCATGGCTAGGCTTCGTCCCGGTGTCCCGGGGCCGGCAGCCTCAGTGAGGCAGGCCGGAGCTGCGGTGCCCATGGAGGCGATGTGGTGTCACCTCCCAGCAGCCACGGCCTGTGCCTGACCCGGCTTGTGGTTGCGGGCTCTGCAGATGCTGCAGGACTCCTCTGCACAGCAGTTTGATCCTGGCTGGTGCGTTCAGCCTCGGAAACCTCCAGACAGCTGCTGGCAGGAGGAGGTGAACATTGTGGCCGTCCTGTGCAGGTGCTTCCTGGCTGCCTTGGAGCTGAAGCCGGGTCCAACACCCCTCCCATCCAAACAGCCTGCGTAGTCTTCCGTTCAACAGCACAGCCAGCTGATTGGCAGCCATCAGACTGTCCAAGAGACATTTCTGTGCCTCACAAACATCTGGCTGTGCCTTTTGTTTTCTTCATGTCCTGCCGCAGTACATCGTTGTAGGTACACTCCCCCTCACGAGTGTGAGAGCCAGGGAAGCCGTCCTGAGGACCTGGCTGGAGCTATCTGTATCAGAAACGTCTCCCCTAGCAGGGCTGCAGTTTTGCCCCCAGATCTCATCGCTTTCGCACACTGCCCATCGGAGGATCCACAAAGTCTTGGGAGCTCCTTGCCAGCAGCTTCCCGGAGCACGCCATCAAAGCGGTCTTACAGCAGGGCCTGGAAGCGGCAGCTTAGCAGAGAAGTCCTCTACACCACTGAGTGTATCTTTCCTCTGGCTGTCTCGTTCAGCCTGAAAGTTTCTTTGAGCAGTAGGGACTCCTTCATGGAGATTTTTGGTGCTTTTCTTCTTAAAGAAGTAGCCCCTATTGTTTCCTGCTTACCCTCATCCATATTCTCCACTGCATAGATGAGGAGGACAAAAGTAAATGGGCTACTTAGTTGTCGAAGATTTTACCTGCCAACAACATTTCTAAGTGCTATCATTTAATATTTTTATCATTTTAACTAGTATTTATTCTGGGCTAACTCTTTCAGGAAGCACCAGATTGCTAGGTTTCACTGCATTCTTACAACTAGCACCTAGCCTTAGCTTTGCCCTGTGTGCCATAATAGCAAGTTAATATCATTGTTGTCAGTCCAAGCCAGACTCTTGCCAAAATTGCTATTTATAACTCACTTTTTCAGAAATAATCTAATGCTGAACACATCTACCATGCAGTTGTCAAATACTGGTTACTTTGAGTTTTAAATGTCATTCAGCCTTTAAACGGAGAACAGAAATTTTACTGTAGCAGGAAATGTTAAACCTATGCCATTAAAAGAGTGGTTTTTTTTGTTGTTTTGTTTTTCTTGTACACTTTGCCATAGTCGCATAATTGGATGAGAACAAATGTGTCTTAACAACTTTGTTACATTTTACTTTTTTTTTTTTTAATCAGGATTTTGATATTCATGTTATGATACTAAAATGGATGTCAAGAACTGTGTTTCTAAATCCAGCTTTTAAACATTAAGCATTGAAATAACTGCACATTGTGCTGTCCTGTGCAAACACTGGATACTGCAGTCTGGATGGGGGGGCTCAGCCTTGTACACAGCAAGCTGGCTGTGACAGTCTCACCAGTTTTCTTATTCAACAAATTTCTTCCAACTGCTACCTGCTCTGCAGGTGTGCTGTCTGAGAGCTAAAGGAACTTCTTCCAGTTCAAAGGCAAATGAATACTGGGAGAGTAGGTTCAAAAATTGTGAGGAGGGAAGGGTGCACATGAATTAAAAGCATGGTCTCACTTTGGGGCCAGTGTAGCTGAAGGAAGACCAGGTAGGGCAGGAGGGTGGGTGAGTTAAAGGGAAACTTAATTGAGGAAGCGTTAAGAAAACAGAGATTAGCAGACCAAAAAGAATTGGACGGAAACACAGAATAATTTGGGTTAGACTCCAACTCAAATCAGGGCTAACTAAGATCAAGTTGCTGTGGGCTCTGTCTGGTAGTTTTGAGTTTCTCCAAGGACAGAGATCCTACAGTCTCCCTATCCACTTGTTCTGGGTTTAACCACTCTCAAGATGAAAGTATTTTTCCCCAGACCCAGCTGGAATTTTTATTGCTGTAATTTGGCCATTGCCTTTTGTCATTTCGCTTTGCACCTCCAAGAATGTGGCACATTCTTCTCTATAACACATCTTCACATAGTTGAAAGCTATAATTAGACCTCCACCAAGTCATCTCCTCTCCATTATGAACACAAGTCTCAGCTTCTCTTCATATGTCAAGCAGTCCAGTTCCCTAATCATCTTCACAGCACTCTGCTGAACCTGCTCCAATTTGCAAATTGATCCCTGGTGAGGAAGAGGTGAAAGATAATAGGGTAGGAGAAAAGCCACGAGACAAAAGAGGATATGGAGGAAAACCTGCAAAAAGGAGAGCCCAGAGCAATTAGAACAATGTATGCAAAAGAAAGTGGAGGATGGGAAGGCAAAAAAAAAAAAAATAGCAGGAGGAAACTGGCCATGTAATTCCCACTGTGACCTGTAGTAACTATGTTACTAGAGCATCTCAAGAATTTGGCCCAAAATGCTTTTATCTTAGAGACCTGTTGTTCCACTGCTTCCCTTTAAAGGTTAGTATTGACATGCATTTCTTTCAAAAGTGGCTCACTAAAAAAGTAATTAATTTTTCAGTAGCGTGCATAAATTATGGACAGCATGAAATGGGAGGTTAATCACATAAGATAGTCACGTAAAAGTGAGTGATGTTGGCTTTTTTTGCATTAGACTTAATCTTTTACAAACACAGATATCTAAGTAAGACAACTCTGAGACATAAATGTGGGGGTGACAGATAGTGATGCCTTTTCTCTGATTCCTTGATTTTCTTAATTGCAGCAGGCATGGCCATGAGCTTGCTGTGCGACCACTTTCCCATTTGTTTTGAAGCATCCTGGTCTTCCAGAAGGTACTCTCCAGCTTGGTGGCATGGGTGTCATTTGGAAGATTTGGAAGATTTTGCTTGAAATGGTTGTCAGGGCTGTAGCTCTCTCTAGTAGGAAGAGATTTCTTCTACTGCTTTGGGACTGCTGTGATCTGTACCTCTGATCATGAGATTGACAGATCAAGTGGCTGTTGCTCAATGACCCCATCGCCATACTTTAGCAGACATTGACTTGACACACTGGGGCACAAAGCTACTTTGGAGGCCTGCTAATGTCAGTCCTTGACAACGCACTACATCTGTGCAAAGATGATGGCGAAGCAGAGCGACATTTTGAGTAATGTCACTGAGCAATGGAACTACAACTACCACCTTGTGTATTATTAATTCTTAAAAAGGCACGTTTGCTTTTTTTCAGGAAAACATTTGTGTAACTGTCTACAAATCTAACCCAGTGTATGTTTTTAAGGATTCTCTTGCATTTTTTTCTCATTCAGGATATTACTTGGTCAAGTAGATATTTTACATTTTCAGCTGTATTTGCAGATTATGAAACACCTACCTATCTCTGCTGAGTGACCTTTTTTTCACTTTTGTCATCTTTTTTTATGGCTAATTAGCCGGCTTAATCACCTGAAAAAAATGTTAACTGTTATCAAAACCTGTGACTTATACTGAAATAATAATGTTATTAATAAAAAGCATTAGACAATTTGTAGAAAGAGCTAAAATATTCTCAGCACTATATACTCTTAAGTCTAAATTCTGAACTGAAGAGAAAACCAGAAGTCAAACAGAGTAGTAGTAGAAGATACAGAGTCATTCTCTCTGGTCAGCTGTGTCCCACCTGAGCCCATTTAAGAGACTCAACGAGATGGAATTCAGCAGAAAAATTTTGGAGAGGATATCCAAGGTGCTGGGAGTCCTTTACCAGGTACACAATGGTTCTGATACCCTCCACTATCCTTGTATCTCCCTAGTCAGTTGCCTTCCTGTGAGGATAAAAGACTTGGAAAACATGTACTGAACATTCAACAGATATTCATGCCCTAAACATTATTTTTTCTATCTACTTTTACCAGCATTATGTAGCAAAAATTATAAGGCAGGAAAAAGTGTCTGTACAGATGTTTAGGTAGTAGATTCAAATTAGATTAGAATCGAATGTGTATTACATATTCTGGTTAAAAAACGTTATAGATGGGTTCATTCCTTTTATCTCTGAGATTGCACAATTCACAAGCACCCTCACAGCTGTACCTGAAGAAACGCTGATACAAATAGCAAATTAGCCGTGCTTATTATTAGGCAATTTGCATGCCTAATGTAAAGTATGCATTTTTATGTGTTGAGGGACTACACGGTGCAAGTCTGTTTCTTTTTGTGAGCAAACTTGACTTGCTTCTGAGTATGAGCTAATAAATTTAAACCTTTGTGTGCAAGAAGGCTGGCTTGGTGACAAGAGTGTGTGCACAGGTCTGGAACTGAATTGTTGTTGTAGTTTCTAGAACTAGGTTCCTAGCTGTAGGAATTAGTTGTAAACTGTTTTCTTTGTTCATAGAAGCTGTTATATATATATATTCTGTTACTGTGTAGCCCATGCAGGCAAAAAGGCACATATGCTAAATGGGCCTTTTACTTCATACACGTAAAAATTAATTTAGGCAAACCAACAACTCTTAATATGCATGCCATCTACAAGACTAGCCTAACAACCCCACATCTCAGTCTTAAGTTGCTTTTGGCATTTTGAGCTGTATTTCTACTGGCACCCTTGCTTCTAAGGCAGTGGTTCAATGCAAAGTAAATGTAATTTTAAAGACTTCTGGACCAAAATTTTAGTGACCCTCTAATACAATGAGCTGACCTGATATCTTGAGTAGAAAGTTCTGAAGGGTTAAATTTGTATCAACAGATTTTAATCTGGCTTTGCCATAGCACAAGTTCAGTGGCTCTCACACAGCTAGACCCATCCCAAGGGTCTGCCTCAGTGCCCTCTTACCTCCACACTGCTCACCCTATTTAAAGATAATAGTTCTTAGATATCATCAGCAAGCTTACAATCTTACATGCATCGGCCATCTCTGATGCATCTGTGAACACTTACTGTAGTCAGGCTTCTTTGTCATAGATCTTATCCTAGATTGCTGCCTTGCAACAAATCTCTTCATCAGATTTTTTCCTTAACCCTTGCCTTAGCATTCACACAAGTCTGCCGATGCAGCACTGTCACTGACTCAGAGCCAAGCTAACTAAAGTCAAGCTGTAAATCTATTCAAGACATAAAAATAGCTGGTGTTCTTCACAAACTGTCCATCCCAGTCCTGCCCCTTACGCTACATCATGCTGCAGCTGTTTGTGGGCAATGCATATCAAGACGCGGGTCACCATTTTCTGCAGGTGATTCAGTGGGGACATCAGAGGGACCTGGAAAAGTTAAGAGCGGAAGACAAATCTCTGAAAAGTTCTGAGAGGTGAGTAGGAAATTAAGAACAGTGGAAAGGAAAGGAGAGGTGAGATGGTGCTGACAGTTGCTATCATTAGAGTGATGTAACATATCCTGAACGGGTATATACATGTACTTTCAGAGAAAATAGAGGACTCTGTGACAAAGAAACTAAGGTTCCCATTTGTTACGGTTGAAGTCACTCCCCTTAAGGCAGAGGAGGGGTCTGAGCACAACAACCTACCCACATGGAAAAGGCAGCCAAGGAGAAATAAAATATCCTTAGCAGCTAAAAGCAACACCTATTCCCAAATGCTCCAAGAACACTTATTTATTTTTTTTTCCCCTGGATTATCTTGCATTTTTTAGTAATTCATTCTCGTCCCAAGTGCTTTGCTGACAGACTGTCTAGTATCTGAACAATGCTGCTCCCTAACTCTTGCATGTCCCTAAGCCATGTGGTACCTCCCCCTTACTGCCCGTAGCGTTCCTCTGACCACCATACTTTGTGTCAAGTCAAACAGCATTTCACACTCCTGGAAGCTTTCCAGATCTGTGATCCCAGTGTGTCCCAGTGTTGCTGACTTATCCCTAGCAGTCCCCTCACTTGGAAAGAGCCATTTTCTGTATTATTAAGTGTTAAACCTTTGTATAAAAAAGGTTTCACCAGTGGAGAAATTTGCCTTTGCTACCCTCCACCCTGTTGCAAGTCCACAGTAACTTCTGGCTCAAAGGCTGTAGATCATACCTTACATCCTTCAGAAATGTATATGCCTTCCTTCAACCCAGGAGGTCTCCTTTCCCCCATATCTAAGCTCTGTGTAGGTGGTTTTCCATCCCTTACTGACTCTGATGCACAGCTCTTCATGGGTTAGGAGCATCCTATCCAAAGAATCTGCACATGGAAGCTACCAGCAGCTGAACTGATCCAGGCAGGGCAGAAGTTGCTGGTCTTAGGCCTTCAAACAGCCTTTGGAAATGTTATCAACCTGTCTAGCTAAGGAAAGAACAAGGATTGCTTTGGTTCTCTTGCTAAACCAATCCTAATGACTTGTGGCAGAAACCAGAACAAGTACATGGCATGCATGTTAGCCAGGACACTGGACATCATCACAACCACCTGCAAAAAAGATGTGGCTGTGGTGATGAGAAAGAACAGACTCTGTCCTGGACTAAATAAAGTACCCTAGGATGTTCAAAGTGTGGGGCCAGGTGACAAACACAGCTGCTGTTGAGGTTACAAGTGCTGCCATAGACTCAAGAGGAGGTCAGTAATAGCCATAATGAACATCAGTAATTCCTCCTCCCTCAGAAGATCTTTCTACCTCAGACTTAGTCTTCCTGCCCCCTTCATATCCTCTCCTCAACACCTCCACACCAGATAAGCAGCTACTCAAGGCTTGGCAGCTGCTAAGGAACAATTCCCAAAAAAGCAGGCATTGCCTGCTACGGACAGTGTATGAGATTCTTGCTACAACTCGATCCTGGACAAGAACTCGGGCAGTGCCCATCTTCCACACCTGCAGTTCAAATTATGTTTGGAAACAGCTGTCATGTCCAGTTTTGTTCAAGATCTGGTTTTCTTTTGCACTTGTTTTTCAGTGACTTCCTGTATTCTTGATTTGTTTCCAGCTGAGAGCTTTATCTGGGGGCTTTTCATAGCAGGGCTGGACGGCATCAGAGATATTAAGGGCTGAAATCTCAAACATTTCAAAGCCTGGGGGAAAGCTGCAGTGGATGGGACAGCACAGCTGGGATTTCAAAGTCAGCGGGCCTGGCTTCAAGAATGGGATACAAAGGGCTTCAGGGGGAATCAGCAACTGGGAACAGGAAAATCAGAGAAAAGCTGATTTACTGTTCATGTCCAACACATGCATGATTTCAAGTTACAGCACACAGCTGTCGACCACTCAGCAGAAAAACAACTAGTCAGGTTGTCCCTGACAGCGTGACCCTCCCAGTTTTCACAGGAAAGGAGCAAGCTGCAGCTGGAGGAGGGACCGGTGGTACTTCCACTTGTTACACCCCTACCCTGCCACCATCTGCTCTAGTAGCTCTCTTTTGAGTTTCTGTGAAGGAAGCAGCATACAGGCTGGAGCCTGGCTTGGAAGGGCAGTTCAGTAACCCTCCAGCTTCCTCTTAGACACAGCAGGGCCACTCTGAAGCCTAGGGGTAACACAATAGGTTGTGGCAAGAGCTAGGTGACTGCTAAATGCAAGAAGGGTTAAGTGGGCTCATTCAGTGTTACAGTGATTTGGCAACTCCATTATCTAAAAGGGTTCAGCAGCAGGTTTGTACTTTGCATGGCTACACACCATCAGATGGGCAGGAGATATGGAAGACGTGAGTGTCATATGCTTTGGCAAACCAGCCAGGCCGAGCTGACAGCAGCACAGTATCTGCAATGACCCATGATGGCTCATTTCATCGTTCCTGCAGATGGAAAATTTGCCAGGTCAGGAGACGAAGAATGAAGAAATCACCCTATCATGTTGCCACCACAGGTAGCACAGCTTTCCAACATGCCCTCTGTGGCCAGAAAGGGTGCAGACTGAGAACTTTGTGGGTGACAGGTGTCACCTCCCCAAGTTTTTATTACCAGGCTGACTGGTAATACACCAGTAAAAGTCAGGTGTTTTCAGGTTTCTTATAGCCAAGGCAACCTTCTTGATGCTCAGTGACACTGGTGATGACTGTCTTCTGTCCCAGAGAGGAGCTCCTTCTCACAAACCCTGGGGAACAAGGGGAGGGGGTTGATGACTTCAGTCAGTACCAAACGTTTCCATCAATGCTACCAGTTGGCCTCATTAGCTCAGTGCCCACATATGTTGCCTCTGCTGCCCCAGAAGAAACCAAAAGCTGTGCCATGCAGGGATCCTTCATACTGCTGTGTGGCTGTGACCAGGGAAGGGCTGCCTGCCTTCCTGCTGCTACTGCAGCTGTCCAAGGGCGGCTTAAACACTGCGCTGCTCTTGCACAGCAGAATTGCTAATCGTGGTCCAATGCCTCTCTGTGAGGAAATTTTCCATGAAAAATGGCTGATCTTGGAAAGGGAAAGCTATACTTCTAGAGCGGCCCACTCTGGAAGCCACCTCCAGGAACAGCACGTTGCCTCTGAACTAACATTTCATGTGACACTGGACGGGCAAGATGCAGGCTGGATGCCCAGTCAGGCTGCTGAGACTAGGCATAATGCCCATAGTTCAAGGCAGAAAGAAAAAAAAAAAATCCACCCAAACAACAATCTCTCTGCAGTGTAATCTTTCTAATTTGAAATGACCACAAACCTGCTCTTGAATTAGCTCAGATCTGTTCTTTCAGGTAATTATATTAGTGATCACAGTGCTGAATTAAACATAAATGAAACCCACTCTTTAATAGTGTGGGCAGACTCTTTGGACCAATAAAAGTATCTGCAAATAGCCACAAATCATTGGAAGTAAAGGGCTCCTGGAACTGCTTGTTTGCCAGCTCACCCTTATTATTGCCTACATGAATGAGCTGTGAAGAACTCATCAGTTCAGCTGCTTTTCTTGGCTCTGTGAATAAGATGATATCCATGAGAACCAAGAAGACCTTTCATTTGATCTGTCATCTCTAAAGAAAGGCAATCTGGACTTTCTACAGAATACACATAGGCCATTTTCAGCCCCCATCAGAATACTCACAAGTGCCGCACCACAAGCACAATCTCACTCATTCCAACCAGTTCTCAAACTGGCTAGCAGTGTTGGACATGTTTCAATTCACTAATGAGCGATTTTTCTGCTCACAGCCATGAAACAAGCAGGGAAAAAAAAGAGGAAGGATTCCTGTGTATAAAAAAAGCTAATGGCAGGTGAATAAAATATTTAAGATCAGCAAAGACACAAAAGAAGCAGCTTTTTCTTAATTTTCAGGATTAGATTATCTCAAGGCAAACACTTTTTCTGTGTGCTGTATTATTATCGCTCATTCATGGGCATTTGAATTAACAAGTTGAAATAAAAAAGGGTGAATTTAGGTTTAATGGCCAGAAAATGTCAGTGTAATAAAATGTAAGAGGCTGTGCATTAAGCAGACTACCATCTACAGGAAAGATGCCAGATTTCCCTAATTTAATCTACTGAGTATGTGTTGTGTTAATCCAAGTGAAAGGTCAAGTGCAGGTTGAGTCAATAGAGGGATCTGTGCATTATTCTGCAAAGTGTTGTTAATTCATCACCAAAAAAATCATCATGCAGGTCACAATCATAAAGTAAGATAGGGTACACTACAAATAATCACAATGCAACTACAATAAAGAATATTTTTTGTTGGTGTTCTTTTCGTTTCTCTTTAGTGTGGCAAAAATTATTTTCCTAGGCTTCAAACTGTAAACAAGAATAGGAACTGAAGAATATCCACCAGAGAGTGCTTTAACCTGCTGCTTCATAGTTGAAAGTAACATTTCTTCCTTTTAGTCTTTTTCTTTGAGAAGCAAAGTCTTTATCAAGAGAAGCACATTTATTAGAATAAAATTTGAAAATATTCTTCTTACATAGGCCAGTATAACTTTCTCTACAAACATGGGTTATAATAAGAAATGAGGCATTGCAAAATGAATTCCAAAACATATTGCTTTTATTTTCTGTTTGCTTTTTGTCCCCCAACACTTTGCAATGAATGAGAATGTGACTTGGATCTCATTTTTTATAACCCATTTTTCACTATTTGTTAAAAAAAATGCCATGTTATTACAAAGCAGGTTAACAATTTGGACTTTAGCTATATAATGATAATCTCTAGAGGAAGAAATAAAATACAGAAAAACAATGCAGTGACCACGTAAATGCTGGAATCCCTAGAGAAAAGCTATTTTGCTGTCAACAAAATGAGAACAAGTTTCCAAAACCAACTCACACTAGAAAGTCAGATGACTTCATGTTTTAGTTTTACATGTATCTTTGATCTCTCTTTCCCTGTTATTCTATGCAGAATTTACATCTTTGTAAGCCTATTTTTGAACAAAGAGATCTTTTTCATTAATTAATTAATTAATTAATTTTTCACTGAGTGAACCTGGGTGTTCCTTGGGATCTCTCAAATGACTGCTCTGGATGCTCCACTTCTGGTTTCATGACTAACTAGCATTCTTCTATTTCTGCTCTGCTTTTGTTTTCAAGAATTCTCTAGAAAGTAATCAGAAACTCTGGAAAAAAAAGAAATATATAAAAACATAGCAAGAGAAATTATCTTTTGAACTCTGGTGTTTGCATTGTCCTTGATAAAGTTTGATTTACTGTCCTGAGCCATTATTCCCTAAATTCTGTGCCACCTCATACTCCTGGATATAATCCAAGTAATGACTGGATCAGTAGTCACCTCACGGGTGAAAACCTGGATTGCTCCACAGTCTATAGGCTACGTATATGCCAGTAATTAACAGTGACTGAGGAAATGTTCCTGGACCTTGGAGCTCTGAGTCTGCAGATCATATAGGTCCCTGGCCCAAGCCAATTATCACTCCAAAAATTTCCAGAGCTGGTCTGGAAATTAACACAGGCCAGCAACTACTCAAACACCAGTTTGCATGTAGTCCCCTTATTCTGGATGCCAAGAGAATTTAACAGTTTGGACACGGACTGTTACAGCACCAGTTGGCCTCAGCACTGGAGAACTTTCTTGCAGCCCTGTTTGATCCAGTAGTAGCAACACGGTCTGGAGTTAAGCCTGCCCAAAAAGGAAAATCAATTGCTGAGTAATAAACTCTGGCTAACACGACTCACCGCCCTTCTTTCACTACAGTGATAGGCTTAAAGGAAACTTCAAGTCTCGTTTTACATATCTCAAATCACCCAACTTTCTTGATCTAAACACAAAGACATTTTAAAACATGTAACTACCAGTAGATCTAAAGAAGTAAGGAGGCTGGAACCGGGTTTTTATTTTTTCCTCTTGGTGAATATATAATGAGAGAGAGAGTGAGAGTTCATTTCCTGCTTATTCTGTTTAAGGTAGATTTGGTGCGTATTGGTTGTACCAGAGAAAATAAAGATGCATAAAATGGTGACTTATATTAAGTGATACTAACAACCTTTTTTTTTTTTTTTTTTTAATTCGTATAAAGCACAGTATATTTATTCTACTCCAACCCTTCATGCCCCAACAACTTCATGCCCCAAACCCAAAGACAATGTAAATTAAATCAAACATTTCCTTTTTATATAAACTTTCCATAGGAAAAAAAGGTTGTTTTATTTTTTTTTCCTTTTTAAATGTCTTGGGGGAGGGGAGAAAATCTTTACCAAATTTTTAGTGACAGATCTACAAGACACTGGTTTAATCATTGATGGTACAATTCAAAGACGATAAGCAGCTGTTGCCCTCCACCTTTCAGAGCTCTACAGATATACATGGACATGTGGGCCTGATTCAGAAATGTGGCAAATCGTGTTCTTAGTGCTTCTACAGATGGAGTCTTCTGTGGGATCAAGGCAGTGGCCTGCGTGCTGAAG
This sequence comes from Anser brachyrhynchus, assembly GCF_964034855.1. Classification (NCBI taxonomy): domain Eukaryota; kingdom Metazoa; phylum Chordata; class Aves; order Anseriformes; family Anatidae; genus Anser; species Anser brachyrhynchus. The sequence continues at coordinate 120,869,122 of NC_137695.1, forward strand.
CCACAGCCTAGAGAGAAAACTGCAGCACATGCTACAGCAAAGCGATTGTGACAGTTGTACATCACTCTGTGTGACAGGCCATTAATCAATGCCAAAGTCCCACTGGCAGAGTTTGTTTTCCTGGGAATGATTCAGGTTCTTTTCTTAAACCCACAGGCTGTGAGCTGCATCGAGCCATTTTCAGCCACCTGGATGCTCTGATGGAAGTCCTTGCCATCTCCTCAGTCTGCTCCAGCTCCCAGCTAATTAGGTCTTACTGGTGGCCTTCAGAAAAGGATGCAGGGCTACTTTAGAGCATCTTGCAACTATTTACCACCTTGACAGTTCCCCAGACTTGTCCCACTGTCTTCAACACTTTATGTGGAAAGCTTCAAAGCTTTTATTTTGAAATTCTGCCTTTGTAAACCTCCACGACCCGAACCCGTCCAGGTGGCCCGGCAGTACACATATGACGCCTCAGCTCCCGTTGTCATCGAGCTGTTCAGCTGCATCCTCTAGGCGTTGTCCGCACGCTCTTGCTTCCTGTTTGGAGTTTTGCTGATGCGTGAGGTTGTATTTCACTCTCCAATTGGCCAGTAAGCCCCCCTTGGAAAAAAAAAAAAAAGAAAAAAAAAAGATAATATTATTAATAATGATGATGATGGTGATGACAATAATAATAATGAACTAATCAAAGATGATTTGATCGTATCTACTTGTTCTTTGCTTTTTCCAAGCCAGCTTGGTGGGTCTTCCAACCCACGGACCCCAGACGTTCCCCAGACGGGTTCTGGAGAAGCTGGCTCCTTTTTTTTACGGCTGCTGGTGGCCCGGGACACCCTCCTCAGCCCCGCCGTACCCCCTCCGCCGGCCGCACTCCCCGGCTGCCCCTACCGGCGGTGGCAGCGGGCAGAGCCCCCCGCCCCACCTCGTCCCTCCCCTCGCACCTTTCGCAGCTCCCCGGCCCCAGACGACCCCCGGCCGCGGGTCGGGCCCCCCCTCAGCTCCTTCCCCCGCCGCGGGGGCGGCCGCTGCTCCCCGGGAGCCCTTTCCTCTCTCCGTCCCTATGCAAATCGCGCCCCGCAGCAGGAAGTAGGCTGGCGGGCTCCCGGCCAACCGCCGGCACCGGGGCCAAGTTCCCTCCGCCGGCTTCAGCGCCCGTGTCCCGGCCGGCGGGGCAGCAGCGCCGCGCTCCGCAGCCCCCCGCCCCCGGCCCGCCCGCAGAGCCCCCCGCAGACGCCGGCGACTTCACCCGCCGCCCACCGAGCCCCGCACACGGCGAAGTAAGTGCTTTCGGCGTCTGTCCGTCTCTCCGTCCGCCTGTCCGTCCCGTCAGAGAGCCCCCTCCCCAGCCGCCGCCACCCCGCAGCCCCCCGCAGCGCCGCCCTGAGCCGGCCCGTCCCGCACGGAGGAGGAGGAGGAGGAGGTGGAGGAGGAAGAAGGGGGCTCCCTGCTGACGGTGGCTCATGGGCGCCGGGCAGGCTCCGGGGGTTGGTCGTGGTAAGGGGCTGCGGCGGTGGGGGAGAACAGGGGGGCGCTGGGGGATGCCTGGTCCCCGCCCGGGGGGTGCCCGACCCCATACAGGGGGTGCCCGACCCCGCACAGGGGGTGTCTGACCCCATGCAAGGGGTACAGAGCGCGCTGCGGGCAGCTCTCCCCGCCGAGCAGCGGGTACTGGAGGGGGTCTTAACGGGAAACGCGGCATTAGAGAGAAAGAAAGAAACCCGCTGTAATCGTCCTCAAAATGAATGATTTACCTCTTGCTGCTCTTCCCCGGCTTGCGTTGGGATCTTCAGGGCTCCTCAGTGTGCTGTGCTGTGTCAAATTAACTGGTCCAAGGCTGCAGTCGGTGTCTCAAGCCAAGGGAGCAGCCTTGGTTTACTGGGTGTTCCTCGTTAACTGCTTTTCCTAAGGGAATAGCTCCCGGAGCATCTTCCAAGTTAAAGCTGCTTCCTCCTAACTGGGGGCTCCGATGTGCTTCGGCGTAAACGAGAGAGCAAACGGCCTCGTGGTGTTGCTTGCTGTTACCATAATGATGCTGTATGCCCAAGGAATGGTCGTGAGGGGTTTCCTCCTAATTTTCACTAGGAGGATCTGAAAGCCAGGCTGGATCTCCGTAGTGGTTGCCGTACCTTCAGTAAAGCCCCTGCATTTGGAATTTCTGTTGAAATTGCATCTTCGCGTCTGCAGTGAATGGGTTCGCAAGAGCTCACCTCGCTGCTTCACTGACCTCTGTTGGCACTAAAGACCAAAGAGATTAACACCTTAAACTTGTTTAGCCAGATCATACTGCCGTGGATGTACACAAGGAGCACAAAGGTTCTTGTTCTATTGTTTTATCTGAAACCCGAAATCAACGCCTCATCTCTTGCCTTTCATTCCCACCTTTGAAAAAAGCCCAGTCTGACCACTCTTATTACAGCGTGCTAAAACCAGAGTTGGAAATGACATGAAAGACCTTTGTAGTTTAGATATCTTGATGTTAGTTGCAATATCTGTAAAATACGGTAAATAATTCTATACTGATCATACTATTACTAAAGACTTAGTTTTTATTTTCCTTTAAAAAAAAATAAAAAAAAAGAAGACTTGGGGCAGTTGGGCAGTTACAAAGTTATGTTGGGGAAACATGGCTTGGTTTTGTCCAAGGGGTAGTCAAATTGTGTGAATTGCTTTCAGCCCAGTACTGAATGCACAGTAGTTGTTGCTTATGTCTTATGACAGGACCTCATATCTTTATAATGGGTACCGCCATCAACACCAAGAGTGTGGATGAGGAAAATCATACAGTTTTCTCTGAAAAAGTAGCAACTGGCTAGATATCAGTTAGATGCCCATAACAGGATGTTATGAAGTCTTGGGCAAGGATGAAAAATTAGTGAATTCTGATATCAACAACTTTCTCATTCTGTTCCTCTCCTTCAAGATTTGTAGCATTTTTCTTTCTCCATTTCAGCTTTGTGAGCTACAGACTAGAAATGAGTTCTTGCTCTAATAACATGAAGTTCTATTTTGATCGTATGCTGTTGAGATACTTCTTAAAACCATAACGGTGTAGAATGAACTTTTTTTTTCCTTTTTTTTTTCTAGCACTGTAGCTGGCTGGCTTAAAGTTATTCTGCTTTTCTCCTGTAGTTTGTTGAGTAAATAAGGTTGATTTGTTTGTTTCTTTTTTTTTTCCTCTTTTTTTCCCCCTCTCAATACAACTGTACAGAGAACAAAGTAAGGCTTACGCCTTTCCTCGTAAGTTCCTTGACCAGTTGCACAATGACTTTTACTGACAGTGCAATGAGTTATGAAACTTTCGCATATGAAGTTAAAACTTATTGCTTTGTAGTTGTTCAATATTCCTGGCTTTTAATGTTACCCTTTCAAGAGAGTTTCCATAAATGTGAAATTTTCTCTTGCATGTATTTAGGAATGTATAAGCAGCTCTTTCATATACTGTTTCCCTCTGTTTTATCTATGTCATTGGAGTGAGCTGTCTTCCTATGACCTTGTTGGCTTCGGTAAGATAAATAGCATCACGCAGCAGCAGGCGTTCTGGGAAGAAATTCCTAAAACACGCAAGGAAAATAGTCCAAGGCCCTCCAGGCTCAGCTTAGTAGCTGAGCTTCAGCGTGGTTGCTCACAAGACCCGAGATGCTGCGCCTGGCCTTTCTTGTGTTGCATGCCAGTAGCGTTTGACCTATCTGTAGCTATTCAGGAAAGTTTAAGAACTGCCATGTTTAATCTCAGATGCGATTCCATTTCCGTCACAAAAAGATGTTTTCCTATCTGTACTTTGCATGTTATTTGGAATCTTAATGAACATCTTTGAGGTTTTTGAGTGGAAACTTGTTGACCATGAGCCAATTTTTATTTTTGTCGAAGGGCTAGGTGATCTGAGGAGGGAACAAGGTCTTTCCTCCTTTCCATATGTGCATATTCTGAGTAAGGGGCAGCTGTGACTTTATTTCTTGTGTTCAGGGAAAAGTAAAGCCAGTTTTACTCTTGGGGTTCAGGGGGTCCTTTGTGAAGGCAGCTCTTTGTAAAACAGGTTGAATCCAGAAAACGAGCAGATGAGGAACAGTGTGAAGGTTTAAAGAAATTAAAAGGCAGGGGGCAGTAGGTATAGAATAGGATCCTTAGCATTCTGCCTGTGGTAGCATGCCTGTGCACAAAGTTGCCTTTCCACGGCACCAGTGATCCCTAAAGCATGTAAGATGTCATGCGGTAATTCAAGGGACTAGAGGAGAATCTGTTGGCTGGGAATCTTCAGGGTTGTGCGGAGTGGTGATACTTCCTTATGGAGCTATGGTGCTGAGTATGTACATACTTGCACAAAATCATGCCAAACTGCTATGTAGTACTCATTGTTATTTTACCCTTAAAGCATTTCCATCTCTAAGAGCAGTGGCTTCATTCTGCAAATTGTTGCCAGCTCACAATTAGATTTATTTTTTTCTTTCAGATCATATTCCTACCTCTGTCAATTATCTGCTGCTTAATAACTCCCATTTACTTGTGTCACCTCTTTCATGCGAGTGTAGGAGTGCTAAAGATAGCGTAGAGGGAAAGACTTCCCGACTTACCAAGCCATGTCACAGGAAACTATGTAGATAAACAATACAAAATTACATTTGTATGGAAACAGCCTTTCGTGAAGCATACAAATAGGAGGAGACCATCGTCCTATAAACAGTAATAGTACCTTCTCAAAGAAATTAGTTTCTACTAATAAAAAGCAAATACAGTGTAGCTGTCCTTATTGTATATGTTCCTAGTTTAAATGGCAGTCGCCCATCAGGGAAGGGTGGAAAGGTCTGTGCTTTCTTATTTGTTATTGCCTGATGCAAATACATTTCCTGTTGACGTTGTCATGATATGGTGTAATTTCTGAAGCTGAATCAGTCATGGTAGGGTTCGGCATCTTTCCGGAAAATGTGGGCTGATGGGACAAAATGTAAAGGCAGAATTTCATCTTGTGTTGGAAGCATCTTCTTCAAATACTTATGAAATGCTTGCATTTGTAGTGCATCCTAAAGAACTGCTCCTCAAGGTGAATAGATTGGTTATTTCTGCCAGCTGGACGTCGGGAGAGGGATGATATTCTGACAGTAGTGCTTATCTGAGGGGGAGGAGGAGGACATGAAGGAAAGGTGAAGGGTGTATGGATAGATCTCATTTCTGTGGGGGAAAAATGGAAAATTGGCACTACTCAGGCCAGTGTTTGCTGTACCCTGGGGGAGCAGTGTCTATCTTTCTCCAGCTGCTGGCATCTTAAGTATCTACAATTGGTTCCTGTGTTTGCACAGCTTACTATCTTACCCGCTCAGTTCAAAGTACTAGAATGATAAACAGTCTGAACATTTTTGCATGTAGCATGAGGCTAGTTCTTCCTGTCTAAATTGTGGTTGGTATGTCAAAAAATTTGTTACTTAATTTGCAAGGGCCTGCATTTTACTTTGCACGTTCTTCTGACCAAGCCCTTTCTTTAAAGTGCCTGCGATAGCAAACCATGAGGTCTTAAAAATAAGAAATTCAGTAGCTTACCATAGGAGCCGAAGGGTAGGATACAGGTACTCTTCTGGAATGGTGGGTTTTGGAGTTTTCTCTGTTTTACCAGGCTACTGAAAGTCTGTACGTGATGAAAGCTTGGAAGGAATGGGCCCTCTCTGAGATGTGTTCTCAATTTTCTCAACTACTCCTTTGTTGGTGTAACAGAAAGCCATTTCGGGAAGTTCGTCAACAAAAATGTAGTCTGTTAAGTGGGTTTACTGATGTGGTTTCCATAATATACTGCCTTATTTTACATTTGCTTTTTTAGTTTGTACAGATAAGTGCACACAAACAGCTTTTTTTTTTTTTTTTTTTTTTTATGATGATGATGATATCTTACATTAAAGCTTTTTCTTGGGCATAGCCTGAAACAGGCTATGCCCAAGAGGTAGTGCGGAAGTATATTTGACTGATAAACAGTTTTGTTCTTTCCGTATATGACTGTATTAGGCTATTATAACAGAATTAATATTAAAAGGTAAGAGTCTGTTTGAGTGAATTCCTACATAATGCTAACATATCTATAAATTAGTAGGTCTGACCTATGACTAAGTTTTACTCTCTCCAGATAAAAAATAAAAATAAAAAATATTTCCAAGTAGTATCACCAGAGTGGGAAAAGTTCTGAGAAGTAGTACATCTATTGCTCTTATTGAAACTGCTTACTCAAGTATCCCTTAGCAGCATCCTGAGGCTTTTATTCATTAGATCCAGTGGACAGAAACTGGTTTCCTCCAGGGCAACCCCAACCCTACTGTGCGTTTTGATGTGATTTCAGAACCTCTTCAGTAAGTGCTGAATGATACCCGCAATTTAGGTATGAGCAGATGGGAGGTGGAGGACACGGTTAAAATGATTGCCAGCACTAGTGTCAGCACCACTGAGGAAGTGAAAGTTTTTGGTAAACACGCAGGAAGGGGATGGGCAGGAGAAAGAGGAAATTCTATGTTGGATGTCCTGGGTTCCATTTGTTCAAAATACATTGCGAGAGTCATTTCAGTGTGTAGCTGCGCGGTAGCGAAGTGTGCAAACGGGATTTGAAGTACATTTCTACAACTACAGACCTACCAGTGCCAGAGATCTGCTAGCCTATGCAAAGGCTGGAGAGAAGCATTACAGCCTGGCAGGGCTGTAGGAGAACTTGCCTTTTAAGCAACCGTCCCGCTTTATTGCTAGCGTGGCACTTTGTCTTCCTTTTTCTGTCCTGCAAGGTCTTTGTGCTGTCACCGCTTTCCAGCTGTGCTTGCAGTAGCTGGGAGAGATACCGAAGCAGCTCTGCTGGTGTTGGTGAAGGAGTTCTGGGCCATGCTATGGTGAATGCTAAGTCCATTTCTCTTGGCATGTAGATGACCTGATGGATTGCTCCTACGAGGCAGGCAGCAGACAGCAGTACTCTAACTAGGCCTGACTAGGGGAGCTTGCCTCCTTTGAAAATGTCCCTCTTGGTAACAATTCCTGTCCCTCTGCCATAACATTTACCTGTGGGTCTGAAAAGTCTTAGAGTCACACTGCTTTGAATGTTTCCATTAGTAATAATGTGCTGTCCTCCTTTTTCTTTTTTCCCCCTATTTCCTGGGAAAAGCAGTATTTCAATCTTTTTCCTGCTGCAGTACTACTCTCTTCCCACTGCTGCTTCCTTTTTTCTTCTTTTATTCCAACATCATTCTGTTGTTGCTCTCGAGCTTTGCCGTCAGGACTGTCGGTGGTTTAAGTCTTTTACTTCACTGCTCGATTTAGATCTCTCTGCCGCAACTTTTTCTCCTTCCACAAAACAGGCATTTGTAGCATAACCTTTTGTAATCTGCCTATGCTACCTTATCAGGGAATGCGTGCCCAGAAATATGTGCCTCCAGCCACTCGTAGAGGTGTGAAGTCCCATAGCATCCCAGCCCGGCAGTACTCCCAAGGGTCTTTCAGGATGTTTTAATAAGCCTCCTTGAAGTGCAGCTCTGTACTTCTCTAGATGGCCAGCAAGACTCTTCTATCTAAAATGTGTATTATGTGTAGATACAGTCTATCTTTAGAGTCAGCTGTCACTGCTAACTGCCTTTGGTTTAAAACAGTGTCCTCAACCTTATCTGAAAAAAGGTTAGTTTCTATCTTGAAAATAATCAGTGAATTGTCTCCTACCTCATTGTCTGCTATCGTCTGTGATGCTGCTTCTGTCTCTCCTGGGTCAAGTTTTGTTTCTCTTGTACACAAGAGGCTTTTCTGTGGTGTACAGTGTCACATTTGAAGGGGTTTTGAGCCAACATTGACCCTTCTTGAATATCCAACTGGTTTAGTGTAGCTGAATGTGGATTTATCAGCATGTGATGAAGAAACCAAGGCTTTATGTTGTGTGCCTGGGGTGCTAAGGTAACCACTCTAGCTCCAGGATTTCTATGCTGAGCTCCTTGGTGTCGACATGCCCCGTACGTTCTGTCCCTTCAGAAAGTGAAACTTTAGCAGTGAGAAGGCAGTACGAGTTTTGAAGAACCAGCTTCTGTGGTGCAGGCATCAGCAGAAAATTGCTTTGGCTGATGGAGTGGACAAATGGAAAAAAGGCCCTTCAAGTGAGATATTTCTGCTATAGATGGAGCACTTAAGTAAGTCTGAGAGCACTGGGTACATGTGTTAGAAAATTAAAAAATCAGCATTTGAATAGCTTGTTTGACTCGGAGATCTGAACGTTATTCTTTTCTGTAAAGTATTTGACTATTTACAGCTGAAGTCTTTTCCTGCTATGTTTTCCTCACTCCTGTGGTAAAAGCAAAAATATCAAAATGTTTGGTACAGTAAGACACAGAAAAGTCATTGCTCATTTGAGCACAGAGTACAGGTTCAGTGGCGTGACTGTTGTGTTGATTACGTGCTCTGTGTCTTGTCACACTCATTAACAAAATGTGCTTTCCTAGGGACTGTAATTCTCTCTACCCCATTAGTTATCCTGTGCATTCTTATTTGATATTTCATTCTCCTTTTATCTCTTTGTTGCTTTGGTCTTCCCTCTTCATTCATTTCCCAGCATCAAACCCATTTCTGACCTCTCAGAGATTTCAACATCCTTCCTTCCCTACACCTTTTCTCATATGGTTTGCGTTGTCCAGAGAACTTCCTGTGCACGCTCAACAATGAAGCAGTCTTACTGTTTATTAAAGTGTCTTTGTTGCACAGCACTTAATTCTATGGGATTCGAATGTAAGTTCGCTGTGGAGTCATTACAGTTTTCCTCAACAAGACTTAGGTAGCAATTGTGAACACTGATTTATTCTTAGTTCTTGCTCAAGAAGTTAACTGCATGCTAAAGTTGCCGTGAGTGCTAAAATCGTATATAAACCATGGGGTTCGTGCACTGTCTGCTGTGTTTTTTCTTGGTAAGGTGTAATCATGTGGCTTGCTTATGAGCTCCATACTTCATATTTGCAATTACGAAAGTTATGAATTCTAATGAGCAGCCAGCGTGGTCATAATAAGAGAGCAGTAAAGTTCTTGCAGTCTGCAGTATGAATGTGAAAATATTTATTGTTTTGGACCTAGAGTTTGGCACGACTCTAAATCTGCTAAAATTATCACACATGCTTCCATGCTCTTTAAGGTGCATGTCCTGCACTTTGTTTAGAACAGCCTGGCCTGGGGCTCCGACCGTCTGTAGAGCTCCTGCAAGAGGCATGCAGTCAATTACGGGATCACAGCCTGATTCAGTGGAGCTGGCTGTGGTCACAATAGCTAGGTCTGCATCTGCAATCAATTGCTAGGCTCTTGAGCATTAAGCAACAGAAAATATTAAATGCTGTGCAATCAACTCATGACACTTTGTGAAAGCAGCAATGTTGTTTGGTTTTAGAGAGAGAAAGCAAAAAGTGTCCAGACATAGCCAAAACAGTAGCAGTGGTCTAAGTATTATTGAGATTCTGAAAATGAAAGAAATTGACATTTTAAGCAAATGTGACATTGTTCTTCAGGCCTGACTCAAAAGTGTTGTCCTCCACTCAGGACTTCTACTTGGTGTAACTCATCTCAAATATAAAAGAACTTGCAATTCTTGCACAGCTGCTGTTACTATGACTTACAGAACTATTTTTTTTCTTATTCTTGCTCTTGAGAAAGGTCATCTGCAAAGACATATATGTGTTTAAAATCCAAGGTCTGTAGTTATTTCTTAGAACACTTGAACTAGGAAAAATCAAGTGAACTGACATACCAGTGATTCACAATCCTCTCTCCGAAGAGTTTCCAGATTCCCATTCTCACTGCTCTCTGAAAATTGAAAGAATGTCAAATATTTAATTTTGGTCAGCTTTCGAGAAACTTCTTGTTCATGTGCACAACAAATGTGAAAAGAATGCTTAGAAACTTGCGTGTCAATTCTTATTCCATGTTCATTCAGTGATGTATTTCCTTTCATGGTCTTACTGTCACCACAGCTTGAGCATGTAGTTTCACAAGATTTTTACTAAAGTGTGCTTCTGCCTTTACAAGCCAGGCTTTCAGACCCGAACTGCAGTAATCTGCAGTCCTTCAAGACTGATTGGTAGGATTATTTGTAGTCATATCTGTTCACAAAGCCCTGAACTCAAGAACTTCATCTAAAATACTCCAAAAATTGCTCATGATATATAGCTCTTTTAGTTGTATTTTTCATATTTGTAGCAAATATCCTTCTGGTATCCCTGCACGCAACCCATATTACAGTAGTTGTTTGAACAGTTTACTACGCTGGGCAAGAAGGCACCTGGAACATGCATGTTTTAGATTCATGCTCTCAAAGGAATATAATTAACATGGAGTTTATAACTCATTTATTTTTCCTAATTTTAAATAGACCTCTGTGAAATGCCAGGACATGGAGTACAATCCTGAGCCTTTGAAGCTGAGAAAGGTTCTGCTGCTGTATCTGAATAAGGTTGGGTGGTTCCTAGCATAAATACTTTCACAGTTGGGGCTAAATGTTTTCCTAGTATTACTGTAAAGATTAAAAAGCATGAGACTTCATTTCTGCTAGTGCTATTTACTGACACCAGATTCGGCACTGTCTGATTTTTACAGAACCATTGCAACTTCCTCTTGCAACCAAAGAAAATTTGTCCAAGGTTTGCAAAGTTCCAGGAGGAACTGCAATCTGAGTAAGAGCATTAGTACGCATCAGCATGAATGATTTAACCCCAAATGAGTTAAACCCTCATCTGAGTTTAGAGTTCATTCTTGAATCTTAATTACATACCCCACATCACTGACCTGTGTTTTGGAAGGTTTGCTCCATGTATATCAAATGTTGAGGGCAGTACAGCTAATGAAACACAAACTAGTCTACCGGAGAAGTAGCTCTTTTTTGCAACTGAGTCAGCTGGCTTGAAAGAGGGTGAAAAAAATCTGTTTTTCTCTTGTGGGTTATTTGCAAAAATAAGTGCTTCATGCAGCTTTAGACAGGTACCCAAGACATTGTATGATAATATAACAAGAATGCTGTGTTTAAATGGCAAGATTGGCCATAAGTGTGTGTCAGTGTTTAAACATGAAAGTTAGACAGCAGAATAAGAAAGCCTCTGGCCAGTGGAGGAGGATGGTAAATGCAGCACGGTGCAAAGTAGAATGGGTTAGAAAATGGTAAATAGACTGGGTTCATCAGGTAAGAGAGATAAGGTTCATTGGTATAGAAGTCACTCTGTACTAATTTAATCACAACTATCTTAATCCATGTTGAAAGTGGATTGTAGAATGCATAAAACCAGGTAAGATTGATAATAATTTGATTTATTCCATGGGGCTAAGGTTGACTGAATTTGAGAGGACAAACACTAAGATGTGCTAATGATCTTTCCCTCCCTTCCCTCCCTTTTTTAACACACTGAAAACAGAAGGTAAACCCAAAGGAGAAGTAGTGACTTTCTATGAGACCACCCTTAAAACCGTCATCGTGGGATTTTTGACTGTGAATTTGCTGTTCTTCATCATGTTTTCACAGGCATGTTGAGAAAATGTCATTGTCTTTAGTCCTCTGTTTACAGTATAGCAGTGGGTTTGAATTTCAGGTACATCTCAAAGCAAGACATCGTGTCCGCAAAGGACTCTGTTGCCAGCAACATCCTTAACTAGTTGAAGGCCATGTTCATAAATAACCACTGTTCTCCCTTAGCCACAGTAGCTATTAATGTTAGCTAAATGTTAGCAAGCTGCTCGCTTTGTCCCATCTGTTCTTCTGAAGCTCAGTGAAACAGGGAGAAGCTAACTAATTTGTCCTTCATACGTCTCATAGTAAATGCAGACGCTTGGTACTGCAAAGTGTCTTGTGCAGAGTGCCTGGTTACTCAGTGTGAGTTGTGTGCCTATGCCTTTGTTCGCAAGTAAATTGACCAGAATGTTGAAATCAACAAGATCGGAGTCAAACCACTGTGTATATAAACTAGGCATTTTAGAAGGATGCAGCACTGCTTGCTGCGCACCTCACCCGCTTGTGTGTGAGGCAAAGTGTGTATGTGGGAGGCAGAGGGAGGGAGCAAGGAGCTTGGGCAGTCGTGCTGGGAGAAGAGGATGGTTCATGTGCTTCTGGCCTGGCAAGGCCCACCATGATGAAATGGAGCCCGCGGAGGTGTGCTCTGTGCCGCAACTGCTCCAAATGTGTTCTTGAGAGAAGTTGCCCGAAATTTCTTCCTCTGTCCTGGTGTGTCCCTTAGTATACACAGATTTCTAGACCTTGCCCCAAAATCTGACCATTTTTGCAAGTTTCTCATTTTCCCTACCGACAGCAATTGCACTAGTCATTTGCAAGAGAGGGGAGAAGGATCCTCATCCTACTTGTAGATGTTGACGTCTCTAAAGCTCAGGGTAAATACTGGACTACTGAACCTTTAGCACGCTGCCTTTATTGGCCCAAGTGGTAAATTTAAAGCTGAAAAAATTGTATGTGAATCGCAGATATGCTCCGATTGGAATGCAGACGTAGTCCTTTGAGTTTGTGGAACACTTCTGGATACTTGGAAAAATTTTAATTCTCTTCAGTGTAGTGGTTTGGCCAAATTTTCATCTGGAAATGGAAATTTGGTTATATGGAGTTGCTGGTTTTCATTACTAAGGTTCTTTACTAGTAAAGAAAATGAGACTTTTTACATACCGTTTGAACAACACTTAAGTCCGTGAAGTATTCGGAAACCTTCCCTTTAAGTTGGTTAACATGTTGGCACATTTTTATTCTGTTCCATTTCATTTGATCCTTTTGAAGAATTCGATAAAAGTATTTATTCTGTTATGACAAATTACGATGTTATTTGACCTTTTCCCCTATCTTCAAAAGATAAAATACCGTGGAAAAGAAGTTGAGGAAATAGAAGATGCAGTTGCCTGAGGGCTGGCAAAATGAATTAATTCATTGTTGATATTGACTCAAAATTCTCAAGGATGCAGTTGAGGCAAATGATTGTAATAAAATGAAGTGAGTGTTAGAAGGTCAGGAACCAGATGTTAGCTTAATGTAGGACTTGGTTCAAAATCAGTGCCAAAAGGACTGACTACATAAATCTGGAACATTTTCATAATACATAAAATCTATTATGCAATGTTAACAAAGTTACAGTCTTGTGTGGATTAATTTTCTTGTGTTTTGGTATTTTTATTCAACTGAATAAACAAGGAAAAGAATCTCAGTAGTCTGTATAAATTATATTCTGCATCATTTCAAAGTAATGTTTAGTTTCAGAATTTTATTTTCATCTTTTTATAAGCATAATAAATTTATTGCACTACCACAATGACATTACTTATTTTCAGTGTTTCTTCTTGATTTTTATTTATTTTTTATTTTTTTACCATGGCCAAATTTCCCACGTGAAATTTCCCAAGCTTCTAGGAAATTTATTTATTAAAAAAAAAAAAAAAGGATGGATTTATAGAAATAGAAAACACTTCTTTCTTGGTCTTCACTTGGTCCCCACCTCCTCACCCTCTCCCTCTATTCGTGTTATAGGAATAGACCCTTTTGGATTATCATTTATGCTGATATTTATTATACATATTACCCTGTCATTTTGAGTTCCAATAAAGGTCAAGGAGCTGAGCGCTGATAAACTTACCCTAACCATGGAGGCTTAATGGCTAGACACATGAATGTTGGGCTGTGGATTCGAATACAGGAAACTACCTGAACTGACACAGTTAATTTTACCAAAGTACTCTATAAAGGCTGTTGTGGAGGGAAATACATAATCCTCAGAGCTCTCCTGACTGCACATAATTTCTACATAGCTGTATTTGACCATTTCCTACTTGGAAGTTTGAGGTGTGATAACTTAAGTCACCAATTTTCTATTTAACATAGCAATGTGTTATTTAATATTAGTTATTACATAGCTAAAATGCCTGGATTTGTAAGTTAAAAATAAAACAAATTAAATTAAAAAAAAAAAAAAAGAAAAAGAAAGGAAGAAGAAAAAGGGGGAGGGGGACAGGAGAAGTTTCTCCTGTGTCTGCAGTGAAACACATCAATACAGCAGCTGCAGGTATTTTATCGCACCAAGGTTTCCTGTTCTTATATCAGCTGTCTGGGAGATTTATTTTTTTCTGTGTGTTGTAATACACAGTACGCTTCCACTATAGTCAGATAACAGCACACATTTTTTTCTCCGTTCTAACTTGAATTTTGATTTTAAAAAATCTTTGAATTAGGAAGTGGACTTAAATTATAAATGTTACCTAGCCTTTCACCTGATTTCACTTTGCAGGCAAACATGGGAAAGAAAAAAGGACACTAAAGGGTAGAAGAATCAGTGTCAAAAATGCTAACGAGATCAAGGAAGGATTCTGTCAGCCCAGATTGGTGTGTAAAGGCAAATATTTGTGTGCTAATGTTGGGAATCCGGGCTCTGAAGAGGAGGACCAGAAATACTGGTGCAGGACTGAAAAAAACAAACATTGCAGAGGAAATAGAAACATGACCTGTAATGGGAATGTAATTGTTGAAGAGTATGAAGGTGATAGAGTGTAGGGTGATATTTTCTGTAACTGATACTGGAAAATGGTAAAAAAATAATATGAGATGGAGTGGGCAAAGTAGAATTTGTCTTGCTCACGTAATTGCTTTGAAAGGAATTGAGAAAGAAGCTGACTGGGGTAGCGGTGCCTGTCTGCTGCACTTCCCGAAACTCTTGGTAATACCAGTCTCTCTTGCCTAATGATACATCAGTGTTACACTGAGACTTTTTTAAAAACACTTTCATTAGCGATGAGAAAGTCGGAGTACCCCTGTGGTATTCGGAGGCATTAGAAACACACAGGCAGCTGAGAATATTGTGCAGAAAGAATGGTCTGGTAAAATAATGTGGAAAAATTTAATACCAAGGTGCAAGGTTGTGCCGCTGGAGAGATGACAGTCTGCTATGATGAGAGTTTGTCATGATGAAAAATGAGACAAACCTGGATGTCTTAACTGATCACAAGATGATTATAAAGGGCCAGCATAATGAAAGTTTGAAAACAATAAATTCATTGCTGAAATTTATTGGGGATCGTATTTCTGTCTTTGAAAGAAATAACAGTGTTATTTGTTGTAAGGCATTGCTGAAAGTCATCTTGGAGTGCGTGACCAAGTCCAGCCTCTTATCCTTAAGAGGGATGAGATCAAACTGGAACAGATATGGGGAAGGGCTGCTGGGATGACCACTGCAAATGGAGAAGACCGAGAGGGCTTGGTCTTTAAAACCTAGAAAAGAGGCTGAGAGATGTGGCTTCTTAATTGTCTGAGAAGATGAAGAGCTATTTAGGCTAAATGCCATTACTGGCCTCAAAAAGTGTTTAAGACTGGGAATTATGAGACAGGTTCAAAGCCAGTGGTGGTGAGGATCTGAAACCTTTCAGCAGTAATATTTTGTTCCACCCCACAATGCTCTGTATAACTGGAGCTCAATAGACTTGTGACTGAGCTTATATGACGTGATCGTGCTGCTCAGAACAGATCTGCCTTTCCCACAGAGTAATTCTTGGTCCTGTGTTCTGGTCGTGGTGATAAAACAGATAGCTGTGTTGTCTTGCTCTTATAAAAGTGCACCCTTGGAAAATTTGAGGGTTTGACTTAAATGTTTGATGATTTCTCACAGCCTGTTACATACACTATAGTAATATTTGGTTTTTGAAGGTTACATTGGAGATTAAATTGTTTGTTGTCTTTGCTTGTTTATATATATGGATGTCAAAATATTATTTTGTCCTTGTCTCACCTTTTGCCAGAAAAAGGTTGAAGTAGGTTAAGAACTGCCAAAATTTTCTGTTCTAGAAATGCTGCCACCTGAACTACAGTGTCTCACAGCAACAAAAAGTCTACACTGGGCAAGGCTGTCATAGTTAAACACCGGGTAGCTTGAGGCTATTCATGCTCCTTCTTTATAAGCATTTCAGAGAGCACATAGTGGTTTTTTGTCCCTGTGTCATCTAAGGGATTGATTCAGTCTGGGAGGCATGCAGATGACGTAACCCGGTCCAATAGAAATAAGCTGAATTAAAAACAGTTTAAAATACATGAGTTGAGGAGCAACTGAGACATACATAACTATTTCAGCAGAAGGGTGGGGGAAGAACAAACTGCTTAAGTCCCTGTAGCTGGTCTCTAGTGCAAAAACAAGATGTAGGAAGTGAAACAAGCCCAAGATGAAAGCTGACCCAGGATTTCTGTACTTGCAAGAGTCTACTTTAATGAAAGTTACCAGGCAGTCAGGACTTACAGTAAGATTTAAATATATACGTATATACGAAATGATGAATGGCAGGTATAAGAACAAGGCTGAATAAAACCAAAACCGATCATTTTCAAGACAGCACATAGAGTCAGGCAAGGAAAAAGGAATCCACTTCAGTTCAGTTGCTCTGCAGTTCAGTTCTTTAACATCACCCCTGACCACAGCTAATTTATTTTTGTCGCTGTTATTCTCACTCTAGCCTAGTAACACGTCTTGAGTGGCACTATGGAAATGTGTATAGGCCAGTACACCTTTGCTGAGCTCTACCACCTCACAATAAACTCCTCTGCATGCCTTGGAGGTTGCTTTGCTGTTCTGCACCATGTGACAATGGGTCAGAAATGAATGTGGTTTTCCCAAGTCCCTCAGAGATGTTCCTCCACATAGTCCCAATAACAGAGGTAAAGAAGATCATGGCAACACAGGTACCACAGTTGATGTGGTAGCAGGTCAACACAGAAAGGAAGTCAGCAACAAAGTTTAAGATAAATGAATTCCTTAAATTTGAAAATTCCCCCCCCCCCCTTTTATTTTTTTCACATAGAATGTGAAAATGAAGCTGTCAAATGAAGTTATGGATAAAGTTGGGTGAGGGTACTGAGAAAGCAGGTGTTTGTGTCCTTGGACAGGGTCGACTTACAATTCTTCCTCCCCAGCAGTTTTAGACCCAAGTTTGTTTGTTTTTCAAACTCTGTTTTTGTATGTTTGTTTTTCAAGACTCTTCTGCCTTAACCTTGAAGGTAATGCAGAGAAGTCTCACAATCTTTATTATTCGGGAGATCTAACGAAGGCATCACAGTCTTTCCTTCAGGCCTTGTAACTTGTGAAGTTGCAGCAAAATAGCAGACATTAAAGGCTACACTGAGACAAAATAGTATTAAGCTACAGAAGAAGAGAGGAGGGAAAATAAATTCTTTTCAATTTTTGAAAGATGTGTTAAAAACTGAAATGATTACCTCTCTGTTCTCCAAGTTGCTTTAAAGTTTCAGCTTTAAAAGCAGTGTTGTATATACATGAAAATAATTGCTTCCTGTTATTTGACTTGGGAACTTAAATATAGAAAGCAGCATTAAAGAATTCGAATAATTTGGGGGTCTTGATTTTTTTTTTCCTCCTTAATGTACCTCTGTCTTATTTGTACTGTGAAGGAACATTTCTCTCTATGGATGCGTATACACATATATGCATGTTCTATATATGTGTAAGACAGTTCAGTGACTTAAATGAAGAGTTTACTGCTGATAAAACTTATAACTGAATACAAATTCATTTCATTCTAGTATCTATTAAAATACATATGTTTATATCTGTTAAAAGACTAAGCCACCCACAGAATTGGTGTTTATATACGAGATTACTGTTCTTTTGAAAAACAGACACTATTGAATAAAATTGTATGCTCAATGTTGTAGTTCAAATTCATTAAAATACTTTTTTATTGGAAAAAAAAATCACCAAAGTCTAATCTATTTTAGTTGTTTTATGAAAAACTATCTGTAAAGATTAAAATAAAGCTGCTCTAAATAACTGAAAAATCTGTGAGGATTTGAAAACCATTTACTTTAATATATGACTTAACTCAAGAAACACCAAGATGTATCAGGTTGATTTTTAGGAAATGGTT
The DNA here is from genome assembly GCF_964034855.1 of Anser brachyrhynchus. Classification (NCBI taxonomy): domain Eukaryota; kingdom Metazoa; phylum Chordata; class Aves; order Anseriformes; family Anatidae; genus Anser; species Anser brachyrhynchus. The sequence goes on from NC_137695.1 coordinate 120,886,966, forward strand.
TCTAATTTGCACTGTAAATATTGTATGTAATAGAATCACAAGGATGCCAATAGTTGTGATCATGAACAAAGTGAAAAATAAGATCAGCTTCTTAGATGATACAGAAGATAAGCACTGGGAGGAAACGAAACCTCAAATGCTAAAAATGGTGGATGGACAGGCAATGGTCACACGATCTCTGCCTGAAGCAGCAGAAAGCAGATAACACAACCACACTTCTGGGATAGGCAGCAGCTTTTAACCTTGAAGAAATGTTGTGCTAGTTTCTGATACCCTAGCAATCTGTTCTGGAATAAAGACCCGAGTGCTGCTGTAGCAAGATGAAATAGGGGAAGATAATAGGGGATTCAGTGGGAAAAATTCAAGGCAAATGTCTCTCTAGACACCAAAGTCAGTGTCTGTGAAACAACCCAGCTGTGTTTGTAAGGATAGTTCTGTGGATTTTAGAAGGATGCCTGAACTTGGATTGCTGTCACCATGCTGCAGATATTAATTCAAGTATGTCTCTCTATCTTTCAGCAATGTTATATGATATGATGTTTTTTGTTAGGAGAGAACTTATTACTTTTTATTTATTTATTTATTTATTTATTTATTTTTTTAACATATGCATATAACATAGTTGCTAACTTCTATGAAGAGTTTCACGTCTAGAAGTGGGGAGAGGACAATAAGTGAAAAGCATGGATGAGATGTAGTATTTTCTGTATTGAAAAAGTATTGGATGGGAAATGTCTGAGTGGAGACTGATAGCATTTCCTTTGGTGTCATAATTATTTTTATCTCTGAAGAACAATAACATACTGTCATTTGTAATGATGCTGTATTGTTTTCTTGCTTACCATACTCTCTTCCTTTTTATATCTGCTCAAAACACTTCCTTGATATTCATTGTGATACAGGAAGAGAGAGCTATGCAAATAAACACTTTACACTAAGTAAAATATTTTATTCATGCATGACTGAACTTTCCCCCTTCAGATTTTCCTTATGAGTACTCTATAGACTAAGAAAGATGTATACTACATACACATTTTATATTTCAAAGATATATTTTTTTTGAATGTGTAATGTGCTAGGATTGAATTTTTGTGATTAACTCTGGTAATTACATAGCATTTTGTATTTTGAAATCCATTATTTAATGTGTGTTGATTGGAACTCTCCCATCAGTGCCTGCTGTTTATACTAGCTCTACAAATCCTTAATACCACTCTCAAAACCCTGGGAAAGAACTTTATCAGATTTCAGTAAAAATGTGTAATATTGTTTTACTGGCATTGCATCTGGCATTGCCGATGAAACAAACTGAGTATAAACCCTTCAGTGTATATACTGCAGTGACTGCTGCAGTCAGTCATCGAGCAGAAGCTTTTGAAACCAGGACAGTTAAGTTTGCTTTGGGTGTAGGACTGAGCTTGTGGAGTTTTACATGTGAAGCCTGGAGCCCAGTGCACGCAGCTTTACAAAGTGCCAGCATGTGTAGAAATAGAAGATCTTGTGGCCTTTGAAGAGTTCAAGAATCTTTCATTTCATGGTATCAAAAGAACCTGTGCTCATTGATTCAGTTTCTAGTGCTTGAAATACTTTTTCAACTTTTTTATACTTTGTCTCCACAGTCTGCCTATCCTTGTTTAGAAATAGCATGTCAGAAAGTTATATATTATATCAATGCAGTTAAGTCTATAATATATATATATGTTAAGTACTAAACATTGTTTTATGCCATTGCATTTTTTCGTATGTTTCTTTTGCAAGAATGAGAGGCCTGCTTTGTAAGGAAGCTAAAAGTCCCAGGATGTATCTACATTAGCATTTTAGTCAGCCAAGCTCTGTGGCTAGGTCTAAGGGTTTTCATCTCCTTGGGGGGAAAAAAGAAAAAACCAACCAAACAACAACAACAAAAAAACTTATTCCTGATGAAGCTCAGGATCTTCTCTTTGGTACATCACATGTATTATTTCACATACTGTAGTTGTGCAATTTCACATGACATTGGGTATATTTCTGTGGGATTATGTGGCACCTGCACGTTGGTATTACTGATCTATTGTTGTTATTGTCACAAACAAATGCTAACCTTGAGCTTACCAGCAGAACCTCACAATGGGCTTACTGTTCATGTGCTTTAAGCTGCAGAAAAATCAGAGTGAAAATGCTTTTCTATGAGTTTACATTGGCACTCTGTGAGCTGCAGTCCCTAAAGATATCTTCAGCTTTCTTACAGCAATAGGCGAAATCAATTTAGATCAAATTACCTTATGTCCTCAACTTTAGCTGTTTGTTCTGTAGAAGCAGAATTATTTAAGAGCAAAAATGGTTGGCATTTAGATGGCTAAACACCTGATCTTGCAGATACAGCAAGTAATTAAACACTGGGCTTCCAGTTGTCTGGTGAGAGCACGCAAACACGAGCATGGGTGTACAAAAATTGCCTATGAACCATTGCTACAGAACAAGCCATCCATATATCCACAATTATTAAAAATAAATGATTAAAATACTCCTCATTTTTTTTTTAAATGACTAGCACGTAACCCACCCAGAACTGAGCATTTGGAAAATCTCCCAATGGGCATTTTCACAAACCAATATTAAGCATTAAAGATTTTGGCTTCTAAGGGAAGATTCTGGCTGAAGTCCCCCGCAGGGCCTTCAAGCAAGTAGTGGAAGATTGGAGTGTTGACAGACAGGAAGAGGAAACCGTATGCTCTGCATGTGTGGGGTGGTGGTGCCTGGTCAGGGGCTATTGATTTTCTGTATGGTTCCTTTTACTTCAAGAGAAAAGAAGGGGAGCAATGAGTTCTCATGCTGCTTGTAAACCAGTATCACAGTTCACTAGATCCCTGTTGAAATTATACGGACAGCCAGAATTTGTTGACAATAGATAACATAATTTGCAGAATTGGAGGGGACATTAGATACCTTCCTCTCATTTTTAGAAGAAAAAGTTCAGCCCAGACACAGGACAGTGTGTCTGTCATTATGTGGTGCTTCCTCAACAGCGGGAGGGGCGATCAAAATGAAAGTGTGGGAAGGTGAGACCTGCCACATAGGAGTGCTGCATCTGGGGTTTGTTTTATTGTTATAGCAATGCCAGTTGGTATCATGACTATTGCCAGTATTGTTACAAAAGTACAAGTCTTAATATAGACCCAGACCAATACAGCTAATTCTGCCTACAGGGATAGGGTGCTTAAGGTGCCATTCCGCTGAAGCAGTCAGACAGCCTGCAGGTAGGCACCTCTACCATAATTGTTAGCTGTGACAACCTTTTCTTCACAAAGATGGAGGTAAAAGTGAGATGTGTAGGGCATAGCAATCTGCTTTAGCTTCTCCAGGTGTGTTTCGTTTACTTCTGGTTTGCTTGAGCCTGCATATGCACTGAGCCCTTTTTTAAGTTTTACATTGTTCTTCAAAGAACTGGCTTTAAAGATTAATTAGGGCAGGGGGAGTGAGAGTGTGTGCCTGCAAGAGAAAATATGACTGTAAACCTAGTATTAGAGCACTGACCTGAAAGGAGGGAGAGACGAAGGAAGAAGAGGTTTGTAAAGCATTCATAGTGGATTCTTTCAAGAGTAAGTATAATTACTGTCCTCTGAGGGAGGAGCGTGGAGATAACATTGTATATGTGCTTGCTGAAGTACTGTGTAATTACATCATGGGATTAGCAGTCAGGTTCCAGTCGTGTACATGCTAGCAGCTGTATCTCATCCGATTTAGCAAGGATGCACATCCTGAGAGGAGGATTATTCTTCTAAATTACATTGGAGGATAAATACTTGTGTGGTGGTTTATCATCACCGACACACCTATGATCAATTTTAGACCTTTGTAACAGGCTCATCTGAACAAGGAGATTCACTGCTGAAAGTCATAGCAGCAGCATATCTGCCATGGAGCTGGGACTGCACAAATCATCAGCGCTCACCTGAGGACTGAATCACGCTGAGCTCCCTGTTAGACTGGCATATACAAAATAAAGTGGGGAGATACAGGAATTGCTAACTCCAGCTGCGGTTCTCATCATTTGGAGTGGGTTTTTTTATTTAGTGCTTTTCCTGAAGATCTGCTACACTAGAGCCTCTTCAGTATTTCCTACATTTTACGAAGCAGCTTTCTCTCTAAAACACTGAAACAAGTTTTCACTACAGTAATTACATTTGCTCTTACATTTATTTGGAAGTTCACAGAAGAATCAGAAAAATGGAAAGGGTTTGGAGGGTGTTTGAGGAGAAAAGATGATAAATCTAAAAATGTTACAATGGGAAATGAATATTTTGAAATATTTACTTCATCTATGGACTAAGATAACAAATCATTTATTTCCTTTGCATCAGAAATAAAACTTTCAGCATGCGTTCCTAACATTAAGTTGTTCTCCCAGTAAACTGTTGTGTATGAAAAGGAAGTAAATTTTTGCTACATAAACCAGGTGACTGGATGGGAAACTGCTTGGCTTATGGCATAATGTTTTTGTTTAATATATTTTTTATTCCAACAGGAAATATGGGATGTATAAAATCAAAAAGGAAAGACAATCTGCATGGAGATGGGCTAGATTTGAAGAATCAACCAGTACGTAAAACTGAACGAACTATTTATGTGAGGGATCCAACGTCCAATAAACAGCAAAGGCCAGTAAGTAGATAGTCTCAGGGGAGAATTCCAGTAGCAAGATCAAAGCGTGACTGGCATAGCTTAAATTTCAATCCAAAACATATGCATGAAGAAATCCAAATTGATCATTAGTCTACAGTTTGGCTTTGTGCAGTTCACCCTCAAAGAATAAACACTTAAAAAAATTATTGATTAATTACTTCATTACATATCATAATTTCTGCATGAAAACAATAATCCTTGGAGACCTTTGATCTAGATACAGCTGTGTCTGTAGAATAATGCTAGGTAACTTTAGAAACTTTTTTTTTAGTTTGTTTTATCAGTGTTGTATATTAATAGTTGTGGGATCCAGAAGTTGTTTATTTCTCTACCTCTACCATTCCTAGTCAACTTTCCCTTTATTCACCGAAGGCCAGTATTTGACCTTGCACAAGCTGTGTACGTAAGAATTGAAGGGGAGCAAAATGGATGCAGTTCTAAAGTGTGCAGAACTGTGGTGTAAGAGGAACTAGCTAAAGGAGGGGTGCTGGGAAGGGGAATCCCATTGGGTATTAAGGGGGTTTGATGTTTCTCAGATTTGCTAGTTCCTCTTTCCCCCACCCTCTCTACTGTGCTGAGGAAATGATATTTCCTAATTGTCCTTATTCAGGGACCGTATTCTCTGTGGGTGTGGCTAACACCCTTCTTTTGCATGTCACCAGCTCACACAGTGGACTCAGTGGACTCTGGATCAACGTACACGAATCACAATTGCCGTTTGCATTTTTTTTAATTTTTTAATTGCAATTTTCATCTTTCAGAACCTTAGAAGTGTAGCTGTGCTTGTAGTTCTTTAGCATGATAGCTCCTCATACTGGCAATGTGATAATAACTGTCCTGTTATTGCAACTGTCCCTTGCATTAAGCCTGTTCAGCAGAAGTCACAAAATGTGAACTTCCTCACAGCTTGTGTCGCACTTCCCTGAGGTCTGAGCTGCTCAATTTGAAATCTAGTTGGGACTTGCTATATTTTTCCACTGTAATTTGCTTTTGAAGAATGGTCAGAAATTATTGCAAAATGCTTCCTTTTAATCTAAGACATAGATGATAATACTAAAGTAACTGAATAATGTATAATTGTAATGTAGACTTGTCACAAAAATGTAAAACTGCTTAATTAAAGACATATTTCATTGTAGGCAAATACAGAGGCACACCTTTTACCAGGACAGATATTTGCCAATGAAGGTATGTTTTCCTAGAAATGTTACTGCCTGTGTGCTATGCTTTGTCAGCCTGTGAGATAACGAGACCATTCCTTTGGCCTACCTTTGTAGAAGCAGAAGAGCATGGAGTCATTGTGATAGCTCTGTATCCTTATGATGGCCTTCATGAAGATGACTTGTCCTTCAAAAAAGGAGAAAAACTGAAAGTTATTGAGGAGTAAGTATGACAGTACTGATTATATGGTAGTTTTTCTTCGGACTTATCTAAGTCCCTTTTAAATTTTTTGATATCCTACTCATAACATGAGTTTATGAATGTTAAGGGAGATCCCTTATAAGTGAAAATATAAATGTACGTGTAGTTTTGATAGGACTTGACAGCCGTCCTTGGTAACGATGACCAAACTTTGATCTGATGGAGCCAATGGCTTCTAAGAGGGGCTTGAGTACAGAGACAAGGTGATTTTGCGCTTTCTGGCATAGGCAAAGCTCTCAGCACAGTGGAACCTTAACAACCCTTTATGACTTTGCTTTCCTTTGAATACTATCATTTTTTGTTTGTTTGTTTTCTTTTCTAGGCTGGGAGAATGGTGGAAAGCTAAATCTCTCATAACAAAAAAAGAAGGTTTCATTCCCAGCAACTATGTAGCAAAAGTAAACACCTTGGAAACAGAAGAGTAAGTTCCTCTATCCTCTCAGTAGGGGCAAATTTATTTTTCACCCTGGTGTTGTATCCTTTGTGGATGGGGGGAAAAGGTTCTAACTCTTTGATGTACTTTCCAGGTGGTTCTTCAAGGACATAACCCGAAAAGATGCTGAAAGGCAACTTCTCGCTCCTGGAAATGCTCCTGGAGCATTCCTTATCAGAGAAAGTGAAACATTAAAAGGTAGACTTTGGGATGGGTGATTTTGGAATTGGTAGTAGAGTTAAAAACACATGATCTGGCTTCACAAAAAAATGCATCAAGTGGCACTTGGTAGGGAGTTATTCCAGTGTGTCTTATCTGAATTTACTGCAGCTACTTAGGAATGAGAAGGATGAGAAAATCACCAGAAAAAGAGAGGGGAGTTACAAATTATTGAGTTGAGATGGGGCATGGTGGCAGTGGTGGTTGTGTATGTATATAGCTTATTACACTGAGGAAAAAGCAGGAGTGAATGAAAAGATCTTTTTCCTTCCTAACATTTGTGATTCTTTTATTAAAGGACAATTTTAGTTGTAAATATCATAAGCTGCATTTTATAATAAAGTCTTTCATTATTGGGTCTGTATCCATCACTAGAAGTTTTAAAATATAGTTAGTGCATAATGAGACTTTACTCTTCTGCCTTGTAGTATGGTTTAAAATAAATAAACAAAAAACCTTTTTGATAAATATTTCTACACAGCTCTTTGTACTGAAATGCTTAATAAAAGCTCCAGACTTTTCAGCTGAGACAGAGAACATAAGGTGGTTCTCCTCCCATATCTTGATTCTAACAGTGTCCTAATTGGATGCTTCAGTTGGATACTCTAACATTGGACCCTCCAGAGGAAGACATGCTAAACCCTTCAATTGATCATATGTCTTTCCTCTCCACATGGGTAGTTTTTTGGCCCTAACATTGCAGATTCTTGGTCAAGCATTGGAATGGGCTGCCCAGGGAAGTAGAGCAGTCCCCAGTCCTGGAGATAATTAAGAGGTATGTGGACATGGCATTAAGGGACTTGGTTTAGTGACAGGACTGTTAGTGATAGCTGTTAAGTCAGGTTAACAGCTGGACTTTATGATCTGAAAAGTCTTTTCCAACCTAATTCAATGATTCTTGACTAGGTAGCTCTTTGTAATGGGCCCACATCACTGTTTCTGTAGTCTCAAATGAAGACAGAGGTCTAAGTTCAGCAGAGACTGATGGGAGTAATGCAAAGTACCCACAAAATATTTCTTCCTGTCTTCTTCTGCCACTGGATCTGCATGTGGAGAGAGAGAAGGAACTGAGGTGGTTTCTTGTCCTTTCAAAATGGATGACAAGAATTGTATAAGTGGAAGAAATTAAGAATTTTGTAGTTTAGGACAGATATTATGCTGCCCCATCTTAACTCCTAGCTGAGGTTAGGATACCAAGTATTACGAGATCTTTCCCTCCTCAATGCCTCAAGCCATTTACAAACAATCCTTTTGCTAGTTGGCCCATGGCCCCCAGTGTGTTCCTTTTCCAAGATGCTGATCTCCAAATTTTAGCTCCTGTCTCATTAGTGTGACAACTGTGGAGTTGCTTTCCCAGGTGGTTCCACTCAAGTCAGTGGGACTTTATGCAGAAGTGTGTGTTAGTCATGGAGCTGTCTGAATTATGGAACTCTAAAGTTTATTGAATAAGATTGAAAAAGAAAGTCAGACTGTAAGCATTTTGGTAACTGGTTCAGAACCAGCTATTGGCTAACTTCCTCATGCTGATTGCAAAATGGTTTTTGAGGAAATAAAGGAGTGGGAAAAAAAAAGTAGACAAGGTAATTTTGTTGAGCTCAGCTGTGTGTGTGAACAGTACAGACTTGCTATCTGTTAATATTCATTCTTTCTTTATCCACAGGCAGCTATTCCTTGTCCATAAGAGACTATGATCCGCAACATGGTGATGTCATTAAGCACTACAAAATTAGGAGTCTAGACAATGGAGGGTTTTATATCTCTCCAAGAATAACTTTTCCCAGCATCAATGATATGATCAAACATTATCAAAGTAAGTTAAATCCATTAGTGGATTACTTAATAGAATACAGCCGTTATTTCCTGTGAAGGAAAATAAATGCTTTCTTGTTTTGTTTCAGACCTTTTCATCTTTTTTTTTCTAAATAACTCAGACGTGCATGTTATTGAAGATAAAGTAAAACTTGTTGGAACCCAAGTAAGGTTGTTATATAATCAGACCTAATACTCCTTGCTCTGTTGCATACTGTTGTAAAATAAAAAATAGTTCTCTGAAACATCTCACCATAGTGATGATGATGTGAAACTATAGTAAGAATTGACTGCATTGGAAACAAATTCTGTATTTGAGATTAAATTTGTAATCATGATTAGCGGAAATAGGTATAGACTTGTAACTACTGTCTTCTTATATCTGATGATGAGAGTTGAAGTTTTTTTTTTGCTGCAGATTTATTTATTTATTTCATCAATGGAGTTTTGAAGGCTGTAAAAGAAAATTACACCTACAGAGAATGTACGCATTTATTATTAACAAAAGGAGGGGGATAGGAACAAGTTTCCACCTATATTTTAGCTACAAAAATGACTTTTTATTCTGTATAACCTCGTGGTGGGTAACTCCAAGATATATTTTTAGTCTTGTCACTGGGAAGACAGAATAAGAAAGATGTGAGACAGGAAAATCACATTCATTTTTCAAAGCCACGCCGAAGACTTGGCCATGACATTTCTCTGAGTTGTTAGATATGCGTGGTAATTTTTCTGCACAGCTTATAAATCTGAGAATTATTTTATATTTGTATTAAAGTTATAGGTGGTAAATGACTGGAGAAAAAATAATTGTGACCTATTAATGCTTGCATTCTTATGTACGCACACATCTAAAACCACACAGCATAAGAAAACTTAAGGACAGATTCAGAATAAAAATTTCAAGCCTGACACCAATGTGCATCGTCATACTTGCTGTTAGCAATCAGATCTTATAGTTATTTGGTACAAATTGTACTAAAACAAAATAACCTGATGGTAGCCAGATGTGTGTGGCACTTCTCTATTAAATCTGTCCCTGAATTTCAAAGTATAGAAGCACTTAAAGCTGTGTGAAAGCCCTAAAAAGATTACATTTTCATAAGGCACTAACTTGTTTGAAAATTATTTTGAGCTGGTTAATGCACACCTAAATCAAGTGGTCTTTGACTAAATGGATTGCAATGGATTTTATATTTTGTTTTTCCTTTGAAAAAACAGAGCAATCAGATGGCTTATGTAGAAGGTTGGAAAAAGCGTGTATTTGTCCTAAGCCTCAAAAACCATGGGATAAAGATGCATGGGAAATTCCACGGGAATCAATTAAATTAGTGAAGAAACTTGGAGCTGGTCAGTTTGGAGAAGTCTGGATGGGTAAGTTTATTTCTTTGAAAAGAATATTTAAATCTGCTGAAAAAGTACAATTTAAGAATCACTCAGAATAATAGTGGACATAAGCCTGGTATGATATACTTGTGAAAACAGAATGAAAAACAGAGTCAGGCTCAGAATATACCTTCTCATGAGGAAAAATAATAGGAGAGAGGATCTTGTGAAAGATAAGGTACCAGACACAGACATGGAACAAATTGTCTTTCAGTGAATTATGTGTAAAGTTTTTATCATCTATTGGCAAAGAAGAGACTGAAATATAATGGATGGGACTACCATAACCTGGTGAAAAAAGGAGATATTTAATACAAGATTATTGTTGGAGCTTGCTACTCAGGAAGCAGGTGGCTGATGTAGGTAGAAGATAAGGGACTGATCACCCCCAGCCTTGAACTATCATGCAGGTCCCCAATAATGAAAGTGTTGTAAGACTTACAAGTAGTAAATTTTAATATATAACCAGATAAAACTGATAGTGATAATTATTATAATCATAATTAACCTTGCTTGTTTAAAAACATTATTTTCTCAGCCTAAATGGCTTCCCCTGGCAAAGGGCTATGACCACTGTCTAATCGTGTTCTGCAAAAATGTTTTAACTCTCTTGCTTTTGAAATGCTGCCTATTCAGGGGTCTGAGTATTCTTTTGGGAAGCATATTATCTGTTCTGTGTGTTATTCATTAGTTACGCACATGTTAACAGTTGCCATCTTACTTGACTTGAGATAAACTATGCCTTCCTTCCAAAGTCTTCACTATGATGTTTCTTCATGTCAAATCATTGTCTAAGCCTTCCCTGACTCTCCTTTTTGGAGGTTATATTTAGATAGCAATAAAATCGTTTTAATACTATTACAACTTTTTTTACTGTTGGTATTATCAAGATTCTATAGGCAGGGCTTTTCTAAGAAACTTAGAAGCATATCCCAAAGCTTATTAGAAGATGCAAAGGGTGCTCTAGTGACCCACAGGAGTGCAGAAGTCTAACAGGAACACACTTGATATTTCATTGTTTTAAAGAGATATTTTCTAATAGGTGCAATTTGCTGATACAAATTATGCAAAAATGTCAACAACACATCTCTGTGATGCAACATAGACAAATGCAGGCTTTCATCTGCCTTCACAAGAAAAGGCTTAAGAAAGCCTCTGGCTGTGTTATACATAAATGACAATTTACTTGCCAGTTGAGACAAGCGTCAGCCATTGTACTCTTCCTGATAAACCAGGGCAAGAAATAATTAACTGACATAGAAATGCTGTGGAAGACTTCATGGCAGAACGTTATCACCTGCTTGAAAATGTAGATCATTATGGGAAGTGACTACTTCTGCATACACACACAAAGGCATAAAACTTCTGGTTCAAGATGCTTCCTCTTATTTGTGTCGTTATTTTGACATCTAAATTGGGCCTAACCCTTTTATCTGAATTGTCACACTGTGAGAAAAATTAATGTACTGTGAAATGATCACTGTGTTTCCTCTTCTTTGCTTCATTTCTGAAGCGAGAGAAGCTGATTTGCTCGGTGCAGATCCTTTCAAATCAGGAGCATGGTTAATCTTACAGCCAAGGAAGTTCAGACTGAAAAACACTTATCAGGTCACCTGTACAGGATATGAACAAACACTGTTTATTGTAATGATGACTAACCAGAGGCATCAGGAGTTAAATATAGATACTGAGAAATAAGCTACTTGTTAGACTCTCCTGATTACTTACCTCATTTGGAGCAAAATCATGTTTAGGCCGTAGTATGAATGAGAAATACTATTCCGTAGCTTCAATACCAAATAAATTTCTGCTTGCTAAAGGGTACCTAGAATTTTGATTTCAGAGGGAACCGTGTCCAGTTCAGAAGAACTGTGTCCAGTTCTGGGCTTCCCAGAACAAGAGAGATATGGAGCTACTGGAAAGAGACCAACAAAGGGCTGTGAAGATGTTGAAGGGACCTGAGCATCTCTTCCTCTGAGGAAGGGCTGAGAGGGCTGGGACCCTTTCACCCAGAGAACAGAAGGCACGGGTTCAATCTTATCAGCATCTAGAAATACCTGAAGGGAGGGTGGAAAGAGAATAGAGCCAGTCTCATTTCAGTGGTGCCCAGTGCCAGGACAAGAAGCAGTGGGCACAGAATGAAATACAAGAGATTCCATGTGAACATCAGGAAGCAATTCTTTACTATGAGAGTTGACCAAGCACATGATGTCCAGAGAGGCTGTGAAGTCTCCTCCTTGGAGATCTTCCCCTAATTCCCCTCGCTACAGGAAGGACATGGACCTGCTCGAGCGAGTCCAGAGAAGGGCGACCAAGCTGGTGAGGGGTCTGGAGAACAAGTCTTACGAGGAGCGGCTGAGGGAGCTGGGCTTGTTCAGCCTGGAGAAGAGGAGGCTCAGGGGCGACCTTATTGCTCTCTGTAGGTACCTTAAAGGAGGCTGTAGAGAGGTGGGGGTTGGTCTGTTCTCCCACGTGCCTGGTGACAGGACGAGGGGGAATGGGCGAAAGTTGCAACAGGGGAGTTTTAGGTTGGATGTTAGGAAGTACTTCTTTACCGAAAGGGTTATTAAGCATTGGAACGGGCTGCCCAGGGAGGTGGTGGAGTCACCATCCCTGGAGGTCTTTAAAAGACGTTTAGATGTAGAGCTTAGCGATATGGTTTAGTGGAGTACTTAGTGTTAGGTCGGAGGTTGGACTCGATGATCTTGAGGTCTCTTCCAACCTAGAAATCTGTGATACTGTGATACTGTGATCTTCAGAAGCCGCCTGGACGTGGTGCTGGACAGCCTGCTCTGGGTGGCCCTGCTTGAGCAGGGGGTTGGACAGATGGCCTCCAGAGGTCCTTCCCAACCTTAACCACTCTGTAGTATATGGGAAGATAGAGACAATATTGTTACTGCAATGTGAAGATTTGCGAGCATTCTCTTATAGTTTTTCAGTTCAACAATAAGTACTTTTTGAGCTTCCAAGCTGACATCCTCCTCCTGCACGTTTACTTTTGGGTTTTGGAGAAAGCTAGCATATGTTAGAGAAGAATCTCTTGGTTTCAGCTGGAACAGAGATAATTTTCTTCCTAGTACCTGGTATGGAGCTGTGTTTTGGATTTAGGATGAGAATAATGCTGATAACACATCTATGTTTTAGACCACTCAGTCATTGCCCTCGGGGGGGGATGCAGGAAAGAATCAGAAAGGTAAACAAACATGCAAGAACAGATGGGCTGAGATAAGGGCAGTTTATGAGGTAAAGCAAAAGCTGCATGCATAAGCAAAGACAAATAAGGAATTTATTCACCACTTCCCATCGTCAGGCAGTTGTTCAGCCATCTTCACGTGACAATTTCCTGGGAAGACAAATGCCATCACTCCAAACACCTGCATGCCTCCTCCTTCATGCCTACTCAAGTCCTGCACACAGCTCTGGGGTCCCCAGCACGAGAAGGACATGGACCTGTTAGAGCAGGTCCATAAGAGGGCCTCCAAATGGCTGGCACACCTTTCCTGTGAAGACTGACTGAGAGAGTTGGTATTGTTTAGACTGGAGAAGGCACAAGGAAGACTTTATTGTGGCCTTCCAATACTTAGAAGGGGCTTATAAGAAAGATGCAGAAAGACTTCTTACCAGGGCCTGTAGTGATAGGACAAGGGGTAATTGTTTTAAAATAAAAGAGGGGAGATTTATACTAGACATAACTAATTGTTTACTCAGAGGGTGGTGAGGCACTGGCACAGGTTGCCCAGAGAAGCTGTGGATGCCCCGTCCCTGGAGGTGTTCAAGACCAGGCTGGATGGGGCTTTGGGCAACCTGGTCTGGTGGGAGGTGTCCCTGCCCATGGCAGGGGGTTGGAACTAGGGGATCTTTAAGGTCCCTTCCAGCCCAAAATATTCAATGGTGTCGATGGTGAAGGAGGAGTGATGTGTTGATGTGCAATAGGATGCAGAGAAGCTGCTATTCCTCAGTCTCTTTCCAGCCAGCATCCTGGAAATACTGTACCTCCTGCAGCTGCAATAGCCTGAGACATTGTCTGACTTCTAACAGTGTCATATCTGTGTAGCTCAGGTTGTTTCCAGTATAACCTTATAGGGAATTAGTGTGAAGGCAGAGGAAGGAGAAAGCTGCCTCTTGTAGACTCGTTCACAAAGCCGTTCATCTTCAGTCCTGGAGATCTGGTCAGAAATGCTTTTGGTAGGCTCAACTTATTGCCTATTATGAGTTTGTATCACAGCTTGGCCTGAATAAGCCCATGTGAAAATCTGGCAACCTGCCTGTGAAAATACCATGATCAACTCCAAACGAAATGGGCGAAACACAATTTTTGGAGGATTCTATTCATACATGTAAAAAGAGCATAGCTCTCTGTAAGCAATTGTCAGATTCCTCAGATTTGCCTATTATTTCTCACATCATATCTAATTTTTAACCAAAGCCTAAACTGCTGAGGGGCTTGCTTCCTGCCATGGTATGAAAGGGTTTTTCATCTATGGAGTTTAGTTCATTCGGGCATCTTCTTTAGTGAAGTGATGAACCAGAGTAGCACTGTAAGAGCAGGGTCTATGTTTTATGCATTTTTGTTCCTAGTGTGCACAGATATGATGTGAACCATAATGCTCTGTGACATTAATAATCCATGAATAGAATTCTCAAGTAGGGATAAGAGAAAGGTTAACGAGCCAAATGGAGCCATTACGGTGTATTTTATTAATGAGACACATTTTGCTTGCATCTCAGGTGTAGATTCTCTCATTTTGTAAACCCCAAATTAGAATATAAGTTATAAACATTTTGGGGTGTATTTTCTTATGCAGCTGTTATTAAAATCAGAGTAAACCATACCTCAGAAATACTATTATTTTCACGAAGACATCTAAAATGAACCAAGAAAACTGGCTAGTACATCTCATCAGCATCACAGATGTATTTTTACAGTACATACAGGAGCTGAACATTAGTTGCAAAGAATCTGAATTTTATGTCAGATGACCTAGATGTAAGCAAGAATGTCATTGCTTATCTATCTGTCCTTTTGAGTTCATGTTTAGGTGGCAAAGTGAACATCAGTTCATTCATACTGTACGCCAAGGAATACCACGACACAGCAAGTGTGGGGTCCTCTTGGTAATCATAAGCGACCCGACCTGAGGAATAGGACATTAAGCTTTGGTGGTACAGATGCATGCTGAAAAGATGCTGCCTGCTTCATGTCTGTCTAGCCTGATATTCTAATATAATGCTCCCCTTCATGTGTTATTCGTACTCTGCCACTTCTGGCTCACAGGTGATGGGAGCTTTCTCTCAGGTGGCTAGGTGATACCAGCTTATCTGAAGAGGTAGGGACTCATGCTCTGTGAGGGCTTTACTTGTAATGGGTGGGGGAAAGAGGTAAAACAAATTCCAGTTTTGCTGAGCTGTGTAGAGTCCATTTTTACAGACACCATAACGTGTGCTGATGAACCCCTACAGTTCACAACCACCTTTCCTCACTGGCTGTGTTGTTGTCACCACCTCCCCCAATGCCTGATGAAATAAATGAATGAGAGACAGATCAGGGTCAAATGTCTCTAATGCTCTCATGCTGCTTTGTTTTGTATGTTACCACCAGAGGACCAGGATAGACTGTTTTCCTGCAGAGAACATCAGTATTGGGTGAGGTTTTTGTTGTTAGTAATGCAAATTTTTTGTAAGCAGAAACGTAGTCTGATGAATCTCTAGTGAGTATAAAATACTGTTATACAGTTAATGTTAAGAGTGTAGATCAGAATTGTCTCACAGAAGTAAAGGTATTAATTAGTATGTTTAGCAGAGTATTCAACAAATGGGAGTGGAACTGGTGCTCTCGTTCAGGGTATGGTGTAGAATATTACAAACTACAGATATAAGCCTTCTGCTTTTTAAGCAGAAAGAGATGTATTTAACACCTGTTTTTTTGATGGATGGAAATTGTATACCTGAGTTTTAATGGCAGAATTTGACCTGTTATTGTCATTTCTTCTTATTAGACCATCTAGAGGCATATCTGTGTTATGCTTTGACTATACTGTGCTTGGAAAAAATATGTTTAATAATCATGCAGTTGAATATTTGCTCACAGTTATAGTGGCTTTTCTCAGGTGATGATCTTTCTTTTAAAAAAGGTGATAAAATATGCAGTGATTAGAGCAATTACTTTCTATCTGGAAATTATTTCCTTGCTTTGCCACTGAGTTCCTATATTAAGGCAGTAAGTAATATACAGAAATTGCAGGCTCCAGTTTAGAGGTACATCCATTGTGGTAATACTGTCTGGATTGTTGCTGAATGTGGAACTGAGGTTATTTCTCTGAATCACAAAAGCTTTACCTCTCCAAGAAGTGTTTTTGCAATGTTGAAATGTGGGGGGGGGGGGGGGGGGCAAAAGGCTGCAGTTTGATATTACTGGAGCAATCTGTAAATCTGGAATGAAGATGTTGCATTTATATCCCTCTCTTTTTCTATTTCTTTTCTTTTTTTTTTATTTTTCTTTTTTTTTCTATTTGTTTTCTTTCCTATTTCTATTTCTTTTTCAAATTAAAAAACTTTACAAGATAAACTTTAGGATCAGCTCTTGCTATTCTATTGATTTTATTTAATGCTATTTTAACATTTATTTACTGATATTTGCGTTTTATATAGTCAGAGTATTACATTACAAGGTTTGATAAACAGAGAAATGAAACAGCCACAATTGTTTCTACTCTTGGCATGTGCTATGTGGAAAGGAATTATCATGTTTTAAATCTTGCTCTGAACACTGCAGGATTGCAGTCCTGCCAGCATATCTCTGATGGTCACGAGAATGCTCATTTGGTTGCACTTTACTGAAGAGTTCCATGTTGAGTACTGAGGGCTAAAGAAAGGATTATAAGCATGAGACTGGCATGCATAAAATGGTTCTAACCATGGTGTTTAAAGATGCTCTGCAGTCTTGTAAGCAATCCATGGGCTCTATTAGATTTTGAGACAATTTATGTGGATGTTTATTAAAACATCTCTTGACTGTTTTAGTATTTTCCAGTGGGCTACTTATAAATGAAAGCTTGCTTTCTTTATTTTTTCAGATAAACCATTCATAAAAAGTAGAAAATTGATTATAATTGACTGCAGTGTATCACTGGCAAAACGTAAAGGAATTTTAGTGTAAATATTTGTGCTACATGTGATTGCTTGTTGTCAGGCTCCTGGCTGTTAATGGAATCTAACCTCACCAGCTTTATGGGTTCCTGCTAGTCAGGGTGCTGCGTGGTGCACTGAACATATTTCCCCCTTTTAGGTTATTATCATAACAGTACAAAAGTGGCCGTGAAGACTCTGAAGCCAGGAACGATGTCTGTGCAAGCCTTTCTGGAGGAAGCCAACCTCATGAAAACACTTCAGCATGACAAGCTAGTCAGGCTTTATGCTGTAGTGACCAAAGAAGAACCTATTTATATTATAACAGAATTCATGGCAAAAGGTGAGAATGACAGAGGATCTTCAAGCAGGGTTTTAGTAAACACTTCTGTTTATTAATCATTCATTAGTCAGTGCCCATCCTTTAAAAAGGAAGCAACAGAAAAGGAAAACTTGGGATTTTAACATTTTTCTTTTGTATGCTCTGATATAAAGTGAGGGATCTTAGAGGAGGGATAAGGGTTTGATTTTATGATTCATTATTGCATTTTTGAAATTTTTTTTTTTTTTACAGATTTCTTAAATGTATTATTTTTAAATTGTTTCAGGTGCAGAGCACAACCCTCAAAATAGCTCTGGTTCCTTTGGGTTCTAATACTTAACCATACTTAACTTTGGTGTCATAACAAGACGCTTAATAATTAAAACCTTAGAAATTGTCTTATATAGCTCTTGAATTGATAAATACTTGTTTAATGAGGGGAGTGATGAGTATTCCTGAAAGGACTGCTGCACTACTAGAAAGGGACAACCTGTAGTAGAGTATCACTACACAAAACAAGTGAGGTTTCCTTCTCAGATTGTCTTAGTTAGTAGGGTTTTTGTTTGTTTGTTTGTTTTGTTCTGTTTTCAAGCAGTTCTGCTGATGACTTCATAAACACTAGCTACCATGCAGCAATTTATTCTTTGCCACCTTGAAAGAATTAATGCGTGAGATTCTCCTAGAGAACTTTCCTGATAGTCTGTAGATTAGGGTAATTATCCAATTCAGCACCACTGAGCTAAGGTATGCTCTGATGTGAGTTTTCTACACCCAGGGAAATTGCAAAACTTGGATACCTGCCATGCTGGCTCGAATGTTACTGTTATTAGGTCGTGTAAAGAGATGGGCTCTCTGCAGTTGGCTTGAAAGTACATGAAAACCATTCACTGCAAAACTTCTGTGACTCAGAAAATTGGGGACCTAGTGGGAACTTTATTCTGAAAATAAGCTACACTGACTTAATCTTTCTGTGTTGTAACAGGAAGTTTGCTGGATTTTCTGAAGAGTGATGAAGGAAGTAAATTGTTGCTTCCAAAGCTAATTGACTTCTCTGCTCAGGTAAGTTTTAAGAAACATGCTCAAAATTAAGGGGTTCTATTTCTCTCCAAGTC
This sequence comes from Anser brachyrhynchus, assembly GCF_964034855.1. Classification (NCBI taxonomy): domain Eukaryota; kingdom Metazoa; phylum Chordata; class Aves; order Anseriformes; family Anatidae; genus Anser; species Anser brachyrhynchus. The sequence continues at coordinate 120,905,456 of NC_137695.1, forward strand.
TGAAACTCAGAATGGGAAGCTTTATCCTAAACTTTGTCACATTAAAGGAGAATTTAGTTTTCAAATGTTTTGGTCTGAGTAAATATGGTTACTTGGAAGGAGAGAATAGAGGAAAAAGGTGTTTCAAAGGGAACTTGTGGAGTTGGGTCTCCCTCTTTGATACTGCTGGCGATCTACTTAGATGGCAGTGGTATACAGTCACTTTTCTTTGTGGAAAGGCTGTTTTCATTTCCAACAGAAGTGAAGTGAAAGTGTACAAGTTCTGTAGAGTGAGTGCTTATGAGATGCCTCCAAGTAGCATTCATTGGTGGTGTCATCTTTATTTCTTAGGTTAGGTCAGTTAGTCAAACTTCTATGTTAACTTCCACAGAGTAATGTCGGTTTCAAATTCATATGTAAATTACTGTGAAGTAAATAAAATCTAATCAAATGATATTTCTTGTGAAATATCATTTGGTATTTCTTGTGAAATATCATTGGTTGTGAAACCATGGGGATAGTCTCAAAATATACAAGTTATCCCACATCATAAGAAAAAATTTAGAGAGAAACCCCAAAGTGATTTACATGTCAACGTCTGTATCAAACGTGGCTATAGTCCAGTGTTCTGCCTCTGACAGTTATAAACTATAAATGTCCAGAGAGAAAACTCATGGTGAACTAAAATAAGATCAGGACTATTTTTTTTTTGGCCTTGGTTGACACACTGTTGAGCTCTGCACGTCTCTTTATTCACACTATTCTGGTAAGACAGTTTACCTGCCTATCCAAACTTCTCAGGAAGACTGAAAACACAATAAATAGTAGCTGAGGATTGTCTTCTTTTTTCCCCTTGCATGCCTGTGATGTTTCCCAAGGCTGAGCTTCTCACAGCCACGCTGCACAGCTGGCGTGCCTACATGCACGTGTCTACGCAAGAATTATGTTGCAACAAAAAATTCTGAAACTCTACCCATTGCGGAACAATACATTAGCAATGGACTTGTGATTCAGCAGTATGAAAATGGTCAGGAAGTGTTTGCACTTAATACGTTGCCTTTTTATCTAGAGGAATGGCCTTTGTCACCTTTGGCCTTGTCAGATAGGGAAGGACTGGGAGTGAGAGAAGGGGAGGGGAGGCTGTGGCTGTGTGACTAACAGATAGCTGAAGAATGTAATGCCCTTCAACATGAACCCACTTCTGGAGCTGATTTTTTCAGTATTAAAGACTGCTGTGAGCTGGTGTTTGCATTGCCAGATGGCTACTCAGTGCTTCACTCACTGAATTCGTGAAGCCTTTGTCTTGAACAATCTTGAAAGAAATCTGTATTTACAATGGATAAAATAGTCTGATTTTGAAAAAAAAAAAAAAAAGTTAGGACTGCTCCCACAGGTGAAATAAACATCTTGTAAAAAGATAGCATTTTGCAAGCAAGTAATTGAATATACTACTACTCTGCTGTACTGATTCTGCTGTTTTGTTATCTGAGCATCTGCATGCATCAATTGCCATTGTTAACAGCAACAAAGGAGGATTTAGGTGGACTTAAGTCTGGTGGTAACTTCAGTGTACAGCTGTGGACTCGGTTTTTATTTTATTTTTTTTTTAATTTCTATATTTGGCTGTACTAGCAGTCCCAGTTTGTGAAATTAGGTCTGTGGAAAACATGGCAAGAAAATGCTTGCTAGGAAGGCAGTCCAGCTCAGTTTCTAAAACAATCTGCCCTCTGGAAGAGCTGAGGTTTCTCTTTTGTGTTTTAATTAATGTGTATGAGTAGGGGCTAGGGAAATCTAGGGTTGGTTATGCCCTGGCAAAGATAATTTTAGCCACTAGAGATGAATGCTAGCAGTCTCTCTACTGAGAGTGTTTTAAAAGAAGCTGAGTTTTGCAAACATATCTTCAGCACGTACTGCCTGCTTTAATACAGAACAGAACAGTGGCATCCCCTGTAGAATTCAGCAGAATTGTGAATTTTTAATATATGCCAGAAACAAAGTCAGGTACGTGGAGAAATCAACACCTGAGCCTCTTTCCCTGTACTTACAGCCTATGAGACCGCTGCTTGGTGAGTGCTAAGTAGCCCAGCAACCTCACCAGCTGGTCCTGTAACTTCCTTGGTCTGACAGTCACGAGCTGACACAACTTACGAGCAGTTCCTGGTACTTCTGCTTCTCAGCTCAGCAAGCAGGCTGAGGAAATGCAAAGGTGCTGTTGGCTGTCGGTTCCCAGTTACAGGCTTGGGCGTGAGCAAATTTCATTGCTTTGTCCACAAGCTCTGCTGCCAGATCTTGCTAAGGCAGCAGACCAAAATACTCAGCGTGCAGGCTGCTTGTATTCCCCTCTGTCATTTACAGGCAATAGCCTGGCTGTTGCATCACCAGGGTGACTGGCAAACTGGATCTTAGTAGTTGTTTCCTGTCTTGCCCCACAGCTAATTTACCCAAAGAGCTTCCAATTCTTTGTCTCCCAGTTACTGAAATCATGCTTGTCCCTGTTTTATGAGGTCAACTAATAACGTGTGATGCAAATTCAGTGAACTTTTTGCATGTGTAAACTCTTCCTACTTCTTATGCGAATCTGTTATCTGCTGCTTAGCATACACACGCTGTGTTTAGGAAAATTATATCGATTATTAATGAACATACTCATGTCATACTTTTCAAACTGGTCAGTTTTATCACAAAAACAGTCATTTCTGTGCAGCACTGGTACTTTCATTAATCCTTCCATGATCTACAACTTTGTTAGCAACTCTTATCCCCTTCTTTCTGCCTTTTAAGACTGCAATGCCATTAGACTAATAATAACATTGAAATAAAAATAATGATGCCCTCTAATATTCCAGTACATAATTACTCTTTTTTATTTCCATGTGGGTCTGCTTTAACTACATAACTGTTTGACTGGAGAAAGTAGAATACATTTTTGCAGCCTTTCCTGGCTCACCTTTAGGATAAACTCTGCTGCAAATGGAAAATAGGTATTACAATAATTATCATTTGAAGGATTAAAATGTCTCTGTTTCCCAACAGTTTTCAGATACAGAGGGTCTATACCCTCTTCATAGGCACTTACCCTAATGATGTGAAGATGAATTATTTTTTCAAATTCTGCAAGCAAGCGTGTTTTATTTTATTACATGTCTGGCCATCATTGAAAGGAATCTGGTTTTGGTTAACCCTAGACCAAATAAAGTCTTATCCAGGTCAATAGCATGTGTTTGCTTAAACCTTCCAAAACCGTAGGTTGTTTTTTCTGACACTCTTCCCTAAGAACTGGGAATTACCAAATTTAAAGCAGTGTGAACCTCAGCAGATGCTACATTACTTCCTATTCTTTAACCTCATCGGGATAGTCCCTCACATTGTAGCTGCTTTTCACTGATTTCCTGTGTACTCTGACTTACATAGGCTGCTTCACCTGCTTTAGCAGGAGCTTCCCACAGAGCCACGGGCCTGGGCTGGTTTGCAGTGAGAGCAGCTCTGCGGCCACCCTCCGCCCAGCCCAGCAAAGGAAAAGGGATGTGGCCAGGATGTCCTGCTCACTGCTGAGCCCTCAGATGCAGCCTCGGTTGTAGAGCACCCTGGGGAGTGAGAATCACTTGTGTAGCAGGCAGCAGCAATTCAGAGGGAACATTGAAGCCGCCTTTATTCACAAATCCCTGGCTTCTACTGGGTGCATTTTCACCTGTAGCTTTCACGTGTACGGATCCTGAACGGGCAAAAAAGCCCCATCTGTCAATGCAAAGGAAAGCCTTTTAAAAGTACCTAAACCATACCCAAAGAAACCGTTTCTAGATGATTTTGGTTTAAAAATTATAGATGAAATAGGGCTGGAGAGGATTGGGGATGATTTAGCCTAGTGTTTCTGAGTCTTTTGGACATCATAACATCATAGGTCATGTCTTTTTCTTTTCTTTTTTTTTTTTCCTCCTTCTTTTTATTTTTTCCCCCAGAATTGATTTAATTTGTAATCAAATACAAACCAGGTGCAACCTTGAATACTGATTCGTCACTTTAATTTATTTATTCTTTGTCCATATTTTACTTCCCTGTTTTGCAGGTGAGTAGAGGCTGTGTGACTTTGGATTTACTGGCAGTGTTCAGGTGTCTCATAAACACCCATATCCTTCTAAACTGTTCTTTCCTTTTTACACCCTGAGTTCTTACCCCTTTGTTATTCATGTCAGCCATGCGTGCATCCTTGATGCTTTTAGTGAAGACTGAAGCAAAAGCAGGCATTTAAAAACTTCTGTGTCATTTGCATGTAGCCTTCCCCATCTGTTTAATGTAAATATTTTTGTTGCTCATCTTGTTACAAATGCAACTCTAGAATTTTTCCCAGCTTATACTTTCTATTTGCAGAATGTTTTGTGGGTGAGTTCTTCTGATTTTTGTCATATTTGGGTATTCTTTTACAATTTACAATTTGACTGTATCATTTTCAGGGCTTTCAGACCATGTAAGATTTGGCCAACCTTTTCTTGTTGAGCACTTCCTTTACAAAGTGTGGTTTGCCCTTGCACTTGTAATTGTTGTTTCCTTGCTGGCATGGCTGTTCCTGAGACTATTTTCCCATAAGGTTGCACCTGCCAACTCTCCAAGTTGTTTAAGATTTGCTTTCCTAGGAAAAACAGAAGTCTTCATATTGCCATTCTTTCATTATGTTTCATTTTCATTCCCATCTGTTTCGTGATCCCCGTCACCCAGTTTTCGTTCTCAACATGGTATCGTATATTCTCAGCATGATATAAAAACATCCTATCAGGTTAACCCGGAACAATCCCGTCTGGCCTTCTTAGTATTCCACATTTTTACACATAGCTTACAAATGCACAAGTGGGATTGGTTACAGATGTTACTGTAACCCGCTCTCTGCATTAACAAACAGCATTGCAAACAATATGTAAAACATGTCTCGTTTGAAATAACACTTGCAAAAATGAATCACAGGCCTCGGAATGAAAGTTGAAATGAAACATGTCTTTCAATTGAAAAGCTGAGCTGTTAAGGAATCCAGAAGTTCTCCAGTTTTGTAGAAAAAAATAAAATTAAAAAAAAATTGGCAGACCTTCACACTTCGGGGGGGGGGGGGAAAAAAAAGAAGAGAACATAACTGCCCATCCCTGTATGTGCTGTTTAGCTTCAGCTGTGGCATTTCACCAATGCAGCCCGTGAGTTGTGACCAAGTGCTTTTCATTTTCCGAAAGTGTAGTTTTGCTGTGAAAGCAGAGTCGCCTCTCCTGAGACGCTGGTTTGTTAGGTTCTCCCCTCTCCCTTCAGAAGGTGTGAAGGACTGGGCAGAACACATGGAATGCTTCTTTTAGCATCATTGTTTGCTCCCTGCTTTTCCTACCGTTTTCTTTAAATATTTTGAAAGAGTTTTATTGTTGTTTGTGAGATGACCCACAAGCATGCTGGAGAGTTAAGTAATCACCATGTTTTACAGGCAGAAAGAACAGAAACCGAGAGAAAAGAGCAGAGCTAGCTGAAGTCACCACGTCAGTGACAGAGCCGTATGCAAAACGTTGGCTCCGAGTCATTTATTTATCGTCTGACTTTCAGCTGAAGATTTACAGTCTGGAGGCTGTCTTACGGGCTGATTTATTCCTTCCAGGAGTTAGTTAGTTACTTGTCATTCTTACATTGTATACATAGTTCCTACCATTTAGCGATTGCTTTTTATTATTGTTATTGTTAAATAATTTAGCTTAGGTAATTCTACAAGCATGCCGGTGGCTGATTACAGGTTATGAGAAAACCGGTTTCTTTTTGAGTAGCAGTAGTGCAGTGTAGGCAGGATCCTCTCTTAAAGGCCACAGAAAATATCCTGCAAGCCCAAGTAAGCTTTCCTTTCCTGCTTCTGACTTGCATGTCACTGAACAGCCTTGACAGGTACAAATGATCATTAAAAGAGAGGGAAAGAGTGCTTTCTTTTTCTTTTGTTCCTGTGGATTTCTCTACATCTAACATACCATTTGGCAATGAAAACCCAACAATTATCAGAAAGAGTTATCGCATGGGCTCTGGCACACATTTCCTTCATCAAAAAATCCTTTTGTGTGGGTTGTTTTGTTGTGGGTTTTTGTGTGTGTGTTTTTTTTCTTTCTTTTTTTTTTTTGTTTTGTTTGTCGATCACAAGGGCTTAACATGAACTAGATGTTTGAAATGTTTGAATTCAGTTGTTGATTTTCTGCCTTTCCCCTCCTGTTAATCAGAATTCCTTGCCCACTCATTTTTGGGGATTTTTTGCATGCCCAAATGTTTGTACATACACGGCTTCTTTGAATTTCTCTGATTCAATACAGTCAAAACCATTGCCCTGGAATTTCATGGAAATGTAATTTGTATTTGCTGAAAACATAGTGAATTGTTTGCTGTCACATTCTTCGTTTGTGACTAACAGATGATAAGTTCAGTGGATTTGGCATGAATAAGAGGAAATAAAAAGGTCTTTCCAATGGCTTTGCTTGGCTGGGCTTGGAAACTGAAAATCACGGCCGCAAACTTCTCTTCCCTGAAGTGGTTCGTCATTGACCAGCCAGCAGTTAGTCCAAATGTTGGATCTGTGCAGGGAAGTAAGAGGAAAGTTGATTCCTGCTTGATTGTTGCTGTGTTTTCACAGTGGCATTAGTGCACCTGTCTGCGTTTCAGTCACATCTGCCTAGCTGGCCCGTCCCATTTCAGCATTGATCTTAGAGCAAAACTTTTGCTTTCAGTTCTCCTTCTTCCCCAGACCCAAATCATCACACGTGGAGGAGAGAATTAAATGCTACCCTTCTATTTTATGAGTAGTCTTTAAGTCTCTAGTAAGACTCTCTGCGGCAACTATTCACTAGTAGCTGCTTCCTTCATTATAAAATACCTTTTACTTATTCCTAGAAAATTTGAAATGCAGATATTCTTCGCTTTCTTCATCATCACAGATTTCCTATCTGGTTTAGAGTAAGAACACCCTTGTCTTGTGTAAGTGAAATTTAAGACTGCTCTGAAGAAGTGGCAATATATTGGTTTGTAAGAAAAGTTTTTTAGTGGCAAGCGGTGGGAGGGAAAGTGACTGTGTGTTCCACTGCCTGAACAACAAAAGAGGAACGAAGGTAACGGGGTTTCACTGCTGTAAGTGGTAGTACTGCGTGCGTGCGGTGTATCCCTCGGGGACTTTTTAAAAACGGATAAGCAGAAGTGGTGTGAATGTTTTCTTAAAATTTTGCCAGGTGCTCCTGCCTGCTCTACTGCACAGCTGAAATGTGCGGCTCTGGCACTGGCAAGGTGTCCGTGTGCTCGTCTTCTCCTGAGACGGAGGGGAAAGAGCTCGTGTACGAGTGTGGTAGGGACTGGGGCGAAAAGGGCCCTTATGTTTCACTGCTGCTTCATTAACAAATCTGGGAGCTTGTGCTCCCCAAACAATGTGGATGGCAAAGACATGTCACCTACAGAAATTCTGGACTAGTATCTGTGGCACAGATAGCCTGTGGGCCTTGCCTGGGAGTGGCACCAGCAATCTCACAAGGAAAAGAAATACTGACAGCTCCCAAGCACTAGTCTGGTGTTATTTTTTTCCTGGCTCCTATTAAACTTTTGGACAGCATACTAATGACACACAAGTTTTACTGCTCTGAGTTGAGAAACTATTTGCCTTTTTTTTTTTTTTTTTGAAAAGTAGTATGTTTTTCTTTGTGGGGAAAATAGGGCAGTCTGGACAAATGCATTAATCACCTTTAATTTGATTTGGAAATTAATTTTGGTTGCTGAAATGCAAGTTAAATTTACTTGTGATAGTATCTGAGTACTTGCTGTTGCCAAATGCTCTTCATGTATGAGCAGGTAGATGTTGTCGGAGGTGAAAACATACATAAAGTTATTTGACCTGTCTTAGTAATTACCCAGGTTTATACCAGGTAATTAGAAAGCTGGTGGGTTTTTTGTTTGCTTGCTTGTTTGCTTTTGTTTTGTTTCATTTTCTTCTAAAAAACTTTCTGCATTGTTCCTTGATGAAACTTGAAAGAACACGTCTCTCATTTAACTTACCAATTTCTTCCATTTTCTTATTATTTTAAAAATAAACTGGTTAGTAAATTAGGAAAGAGAATATTGTAGTAGAAATCTTATGAACATTTCTTTTAAATTTTTGATTTGGGTATCTTATCCTACCGGCTGTTATTCATCCAAACTATTCTTTTGAAGCTGCCACTGTAAGTATCGTTTTGCAGGACTGGATCTACACATAAGTTTTGCATGGCAGTCAACCTCTCCGAGTTTCCATGTACAAAATGCTCCAAAGTTACTGGTAATGAATAAGTGAACATGCCTTTGCTGGTGCATTGAAAGAGCAGAGAGGTCTGGCCTGCCGATGGCATTGTATTGTGCTGAAATACCAAAATAGTTGTTTCTTTTGTTACAGATTGCAGAAGGGATGGCGTACATAGAAAGGAAAAATTACATCCATCGAGACTTGAGAGCAGCTAATGTTCTGGTTTCGGACTTACTGATGTGCAAAATTGCTGATTTTGGACTAGCTAGAGTTATTGAAGACAATGAATATACAGCAAGAGAAGGTATGTTCTTTTGTTGTTTTGTTTTGTTTTGTTCTTAAAACTTCAGTCTCTGGGAGGAACTGAGGCTGTATCTAAAAATAATATGGTCACCAAGGACAGAAAATGCCATAAAAACTTCCTAGAGACAGTGTTCTAATGCCAACAACTTTTAAAAAGACCCGCAGCTTCCATCCCACTGAATTAAATGCTGAGAAATTATGAAAGTTATTTTTTCTTCACATCCTAAGAGCCACGTGCACCTCCCTTCCCTTACCAAAAGGAAGCAGCCCTGGTAGTTGTAGTTGTTGGGAGAAACTTTTGCAAAACTGGGTATCTTTTGGAGCTGCTTTAGGAGCTGCAGCGTTGATTTGTGTGTTCAGCAGCATTGCTCCTGTGAGTTAGGGATGCTCAAAGGCTACCTCCATTTCCCTGCTCAGCACACGGCCGGGAGGTAACACTGCAGCAGGGGCAGGACTGGTGAGAGAGGAAAGCATACTATCATAGATTTGTCTGTGTTTTGCTGTATGTGTTTTGTTAATATTGTCACGGATTGTTTTAAGGAGGGCGTAGTCAATTAGCTGTAGTGAAAAGTTTTTTTTTGTTTTGTTTTGTTTTGTTTTTCTTTAATGTTCCCATGCACAGATTGCATTAGGGTAAATACCCTAAAGCTTTTCTGAGCGTGCCTGTTGGCTGGCTGTCCCGCTCTCATTTTAAGGACACTACCTCATGTTTTCACACCGGCTGGGTGGAAACTGTGGTAATGTAGGATGAGAATGGAAGAACCAAGGTATGCGGAAGAAAGAGAACAATGCGTTACAGTTGAGATTAAAGGGAGACGATTAAAGGGCTACTCAGAAGTCACTAGGTAACCAGTGACTAATTCAATAGGAGCTCAGAGGGAAGGACATGATTAAGCAGCTTTCAGAGGTACAGAACCCATACCTGTGTTTTTTTTTAGCTAGCTCTGGACACTGTATATTGATTAAATGATCCTTTCATGTTATAAATTCCTTTTGCTGGGTTTCTTTGATCGGTTTCCTGGCATTCAGTAGTTTCCTAGCTTACCTGGTATTTTGTGCCAGAATGACAGAGCAGGGTAGAAAGGGCATAAATAGGATCTGTTTGCATTCCTCTTCTTTGTCTGAAGAGCTCAAGTAATATTCCCCAATGATGGCTGCTTAAGGGTTTCATTTCTAACTAGATGTAGTTTGCATTTATATGGGATTTTTTGGAATCAGTTATTTAGACACGAAAGACATATATTAAGATATGACTTGCTACTCCTTTTGCATCTGTGCCTGTTCAGAAATAATCGAGTGTGGCATATGTTAAAGTGCATGTTGAAAAAAGATGGACTTTCTTTAAAATGGTAGAAGTTAGTTAAGTCTTGTGAAATTCCAGCTGATGGTTTCCTGGTTTCAGCTGGAATAGAGCTAATTTTCTTCCTGGTAGCTGGTATGGTGCTGTGTTTTGGATTTGGGATGAGAATAATGTTGATAATATTACCAGAGGTTTTTAGCTGTGGCAGAGCAGTGCTCGCAGAGCCAAGGCCTTTCCAGATTCTCGTGCTGCCCTGCCAGGTGCACCAGGAGCTGGGAGGAGACACAGCCAGGACAGCTGGCCCAGGCTGGCCAGAGGGATGTCCCATAACACAGGGCATCATGAGGAACGATAAAAAAAGGGGGAGTTGGCTGGGGTATGTGTGTGGGTGCTGCTGCTCATGGTCTGGCTGGGAATTTATTTTTTATTTTCCCCCGATTCTCTCCCCCATCCTACTGGAGGGAGGGAGTGAACGGCTGTGTGGTGCTGAGCTCCTGCCAGGTTAATCCCCAACAAATGGGATTTGTACGATTTTTCCCTGATCACTGGCAGAAGGTAAAATGTTTACTGCCATTTTAGCAAAAATTCACAATACCCGAGAGGCGCTATGTAACGTTCATCATTTTATTTGCACGTTTAATGCAGGACATGCAGCATGGCACCACGTGTCTTCCAGCACATCCGTGTTGGTAACTCCTGGATAGAAGGAGCTGCTGGTAACTTTGCTGATCTAGGGGTACCATAGACAAGTCTCTTAAATCCTGCCAGTGGCTTTATATAGAGTGTTTAAATTTGCCTTTGACTGATTGAAACTGTCTTGTTTTTCAGGTGCAAAATTCCCTATTAAATGGACGGCACCGGAGGCAATTAACTATGGATCTTTCACTATTAAGTCTGATGTGTGGTCATTTGGGATTCTCCTGTATGAAATCGTCACATATGGGAAGATTCCTTATCCAGGTATGGACGTATGATTATACCATTGCTCTGTATTTATGCTTTAGTGTCAAAAGGCAAAGAAAATACTCAGGGAAACAGCTGGCGTTTGATGGTAGCAACACCAGTGATTTGAGAAATGTCTTGCGGGTAATGTTAGTGTTCTGAAAAACTATCATCAGCATGTATGTAAGCCATGTGCCTCTTGGGGATAAATTTTAGTAAATGGACTAATAGCACCTTGAATGAGGAGTCATTTTTATATATTTAAAAGAACTTACAGCAGAATTGCTGTAATTGTCAAAGATCCCAACTTCACAGGCTAAAGCACTGTCACGGGGAGGACACAGTGCAAGTTTTAACGGTATTGTGTAAGCTACTGGCTTTTTTTTTTAATATCATAATATGTGAAAGTAGAAAGAAGTGTGTTTTCACAAGCAAATAGGCACTAATACTTTGTCATCATGAGCTAATCTAAACAAACAAGAAACAGAGCCTAAAGCAGTGTTGCTGTACCACGTGGAATAGTTTCTCTTTGTTCCCATGGTTCAGATACAAGACCACAGGGGAGTACCTCAATAATGGCTGCCCTAGGTAGCCGTGAAATGGTGATGTGCTTCATGTTTCCTTTTTCTTTCTGTTAGACAAAATACGTATTAATGTTTCCAGTGCACAGAAATAGCCTGCATAAAGGATATTTGTGCGTATAAAACTGTCACATCTCGGGCACAGCTGATTAACTCAGGGCAGCAGAGTGCGTTCACATAAGCTTGCTGAGGTTATGGAAAATTAACCTAAATTCTCATGTCTTGTGGGCAAATGGAGAAAGTGCAGCCGTATTCACCTGGCCTGCTCACCTCCATTTAACAGACGGAGTAGCTCCTGAGATAAAGCCTTCGGATCCGGCAGTTTACAGGCAGGAAAGGGAGAGCAGATATTATATATTCAGGCAATGCTTTTCCAGCACTTCCAGTGCAGCAGCTCTTGCTGTTTAAACGGTAAAACCGTTTTCACCGCCACTTCACAAGCAGCTGGAACTCTGCATCCTGAAACTCCAGGGATGTCAAAGCGACAGAAGTGGGTGACCTGAGTCCCGAACCCTGCCGTGACAGTAGGCTTAACACCTGTGGGCACAGGGAGGCCAGACTTCCCATGCGGCTGAAGCAGCCGGAGGAAGGTTGGTGGCAGCCACCTTGATGTTATGTAAGGGAGGAGCACATCACCTTTCCGTGCAGGAGGCAGAGCCAAAGCAGACGTTCTTATCTCTCCTCAAGGCTCCAGTCCAGGGAAGCACTTAAGCTCAAGAGCAGCCCCCTTAAACTTCAAGAAGTGATAGAGCTGCTTGCATAGCTAAATGTTTAAACATACGCTCAGGGTCATTTTTTAGGTAAGGGCTATAAAATATGTGACTGAGTAGCTGGTCCTCCCAGTCTTATTCTAAAAGAGCTGTTCATGTCCCCAAGGAAAGATCAGATGGAAGCTGTCGGCAGCAGGGTAATTCATGGCTCTTCCCACAGTTGCAAGACTTTATTTCCCATTAGCACATGCCCGTGCATCCAGACACTGGCCCATGCTGAGATGGCCTCACAAGGTTATTTCTCGATGCCTTGAAAATTGTCGTTCCCCGAGCAAACCTACAAGCTCACCCGGAAACCAGCACTACAAAAATACAAAACCCCAACCAATACTTAATTCTGCAGCTAAGTCTGCTGTCTCTCTACCTCCGTAAAACACATCATATTTTTATTTTAAGAACAAAATCAATTGGTGCAGCAGACACTGTACTACTGTGGGAAAATATGTCTTCTAGGGGAAGCCTGGGCAATATTTTTTTTTAAATATGGAAGCATTTTTTATGAGTATCATAAATAAGCCATACACTGTGAATTAATTTGTCAGCCAGCGATTAGAAGGGGAAGCCTCTTGACTACATACTGCTTGTAATAGTTTGCAGGCATTGCTTGCATTCAACTGCAAGAGGGATAAATGTCTATTTTAAATAAAAGTATAAACTGAAGTAGCCTAATAGGCAGAAAGCTGATACTGAAGAACCAGCAGGACAGCAAAATAAGTGGATGACCAATTTACTTCACATGAAGAAACGTGACAGGTTTAGGCAAATTACCCCAGCATGGCAAGAATAGCCCAGTGATAGGGTGTGAGTAGCAGCTGCTGGAGTAGAAACAGTAAATTGATTTTTCAGTTCTAATGGGAACACTTCAAAGTATTATTTTCAGGTATTAACCAGCTTCAGCAACTGGAAAATTTTCAGCATAAAGCTGCATACAAAATGGTTTGAGTTATAGCTGACAAGTAGTTAATGCTAGGAATGAAAATCTAGGCAGGCAGCTTGGTAGGAAGCATTTCCAGCCAAGAAACTTGGAACTTCTGTGATCTTTGTTCCTAAATTCCAACAGCTGTTTCTCTTCCTGAGAAATTCAAAGCAATTAGTGGGACTATAGTTTCAGGAACTACCTCTGAAATATGAAACAAGTGTCTGATTCTGTAGGCAAGTAGGTCAAATTGGTTGTAAAAAACTAATTTCCAGGTGATTACACAATATGTAAGTTATTGGAACGAGCCATGTTTGCATTCCAGTTATGTCAGCTGTTCTTCACAAGATGCGCCACTTTCTGTACACTGGGATTCTTCCTTCACATTGCTGTGCTTACATCATTTCCCGGGCTGTAACATAAGGAAATCTTTTAACTGTGAACCTTAATAGGTACCACAGTGTAAATTAACACACGCGTACCAAACCTTTAGAGTTAGTCCTTTGCTAGCATATAAGGTGTAACAAATATGCATGCGGGATGTCTTTTACTGACTGGGACATAGTTTTGATGAAACAGGTATCTCTCTAGCTGAAAGAAAAAAAAATAACTTGGAGAAGTTAAACAAGTAGCTACTCTGAGAGTACTACATCAAACGTGGGGTAGACAGGTAAACCTATCTGTTTGTTTTAAAAAAATACGTAAGTATGTTCATGATACTGTACTTAGTATGCAATACTGATAAAAGGCTCTTCATTTTGGTCTTATGAACTTAAATGATTATTTAACATTTTTTTTTCTGCAAGTTAGCTGAAACACAGTACTCAGCATTCAGAATGTATCAATAATCCTAAAGACACTAGATCTAAGCACAAGCCTTTAAAGTACTTAAACCCAAGCAGTCAGATCATTGTTCCCTGTAAAAATACTTCATCGGCTTTCTTTCTGTATTTATTTTGGCTTTACTTTATCTTTATAAAGCAGTAATTCCTTATTCTGTGAAAACATCCTATTCCACTGCTACCTTCAAAATACTCTTTTGCTATAACATGTGCAGTGTTAGGAAAACTTCCCTCCTCCTTCCAAAGCAAAACTTTGAAAATACAAAAGATGTGCCCGAAGTAACCGCTCTGATTCAGACCCAGATTTCATGGCTGATGGTATTTCTAGAGGTTAAAGCCAAAACGCTTGAACTGAAGGAACTCCGACCTTTGGAAGAATTTGGAGCAGTGTCCTATAGTTAATGTCAAATTATTTTGGGGAACTAATCCTACCCTTCGCAGATCTTAGAATTAACCTCTCCCTTTGAAATGAAGGGAAAGAGGATCCACTGTGTTCTGTTACAGTGGTATCTGCTCTTCTAATTGAGGAAAAATTGGCTTGGTCTCATGGTGTGTATATTGTGATTGGCAGAACTTCCTTGTATATAAGGAAAATCCCCTTAATTCAAGTCATCTTGAATAATCAAAGTAGTTATACTGAATTAATTTGTCATTTGGTTGTGATTCAAACGTGTCCTTACCCGCCAAGTGGCTTAAATGATAGCCTCGGTGCTCAGGCAACGCGTGCAGTGCTCTGCAGCGGCGGAGCTGCACGGTCACGGCGTACCCAGGGGAGCAGCACACCTGCACCTCCACCGCAAGCCTTGGCATCAGTCGGAGCAGTGCATGTCACACACTCACCTATCTGGAGGTTAAAAAAAACCCACACCACATGTTAGTCTTAGGCAGAGCTGCACCATGTGGGGAACGTGGTCTGAGGAGCAGCCAGCAGCTGTGGGGTCGGGATACCCTTCTGGGTAGAGGTAAAGTCCTCACTGGTGGCAAATGTCCAGGCTGGAACACAGGTGCTTCCTGCATGCCCTGTCCCTGGAAGAAAGAGCGTTCACTGAAGTACAAAAAGCTTAGAGTCTGGCTTGGGAGAAGGTAAAGCTGGCAGGAAGGGGCGAGTTGAAAGGCAGGCTTCGGGGTAGGAAGTGGTTTTCTTGTCGGCCCTGGCATAGCTGACCTCATGTGCAGGACTGCCTTCCGAGAGCAGGTGTTGCAATCGTTCTGTGAACCCATCTCTCAAGGATATAAAGGAGGAAAAGAACAAGGTTTTTTAAAAAAAAAAAGAGGAGGATGCAGTCTGGGGCTGGTCCACGAGAGAGACATGTGAGGCTCGGGATGCACTGCTGGTTGTTACTGTTCTTTTCCTCAGAAAGAGAACAACAACGGGGAAACAAAGCAAAGCTCATCACAGCTGATGATACGTTTTTGCACAACCGGAATAGTATGAGCAAGAGGGAGAGGAAATTGCCTGTTACATGTAACGGTATCGGTGATGTCCACTATCTTGCAATCAGCAGCAGATTTGCAATAGTTAATATAGGAGAAAAATCTGAGTGTGCAACTACACTGATGGGTGCATGAACGTGGGGCACCGGCGGTGTGGTTGAACAGGCATGCTGCTATGGAACAAGCAGGTTTGCAGCTCTGCAGCTAGAGACAAAGAGGGAAGAATGACACAGTTGGCCAGGGTGGGATTTTGGCTGTGGATCTCACCACCTCTGAAAGCAGGAAAAACAGGAGGGATCTGGGGAACAGAATGGAGCTGATTCTGGAGACAAGCAGTATGAACTCTTCCAGGCGTTTTAGACTCGGCACTAAAGGCAGTGCTATACTTGAAACAGAAAATATATATACTTGAAACAGAAATGTCCTCCCAGGATTTTCAGGGCAAATTCCGCTGTTTCAATGCGCACCTAGCCCGTGTTTACTGAGCCCTTATTAGTAACCACCTTTAATAAGTAGTAGTAGCCCCGTATTATTGAGTTAGATGTGTGAAGATCTTTAGAGTGAAGTAAATGAACAAGAAATCGTCAGATAGTTTCTTAAGGAGTTAAGAGATCAATTCATTGAAACCTTTTTTTTTATTATTATTATTAAAGGTATGAGCAATTCAGATGTGATGGTTGCTCTCCAGCGTGGGTACCGGATGCCACGTATGGAAACCTGTCCAGCTGAGCTTTACGATATCATGAAAACATGCTGGAAAGACAAGGCAGAAGAGAGACCGACGTTTGATTATCTACAGAGTGTGCTCGATGACTTCTACACAGCAACAGAAGGGCAGTATCAACAGCAGCCATAGAACAAAGAACACTTTTCCTGTTGACATGGAGCACTGTCACAGACTGTTACCCGGACAGACTGCTGTAACCAATTACTCCGTGAGCTTGGACGTCTTAACCAAGTGTGGAAGCTGAAATGCTGACGGAAAGACTAATTCTGCAGCGAAATAATCACGCTTTTCTTTGGTTAAAACAATTCCTCTAGAGGTTGAAGTTCTCTTTACATGTTCTGTGTTTTGCAGCTGCAGAAGCATACCAAACCAAGTCAGCTTTTTGGGGTGGGAAGGGAGGCAAAAGGAAAGCAACCATGCACCTGTACAGTCTGACAAACCCTTCTCAGGATCAGTCACGGAATACAGTACAAGGAGGCCTTTATAAAAGGGATGCATGAACAGCTGTCTTCAAAAGAAAAAGTCATGAAGGAGACCTTACAGATTTAAGACATGGTGTTGCTCTGAAATCACCTTTTTTGAAATGCAGCGTAGTGTGAAAATTAGTTTTGTATCCTTGTAATCGCAGTTGGAGTACTGGCACCTCTTGTAAGACTTTCTAAATGTAATGATTTCCTTTAAGGAAGGGTTATGTATGTAATTCTTTACATTGAAGATGATTCTGTTTTACTGCTCTGTCACTCGTATTAAGTTTAATTTTCAAAGCAATGCAACAGCCCTCTCAGATGCAGAAGCGCGTACATGACAGGAGAAGCAGCAGCATACCCGGCTCTGTGTTTGACCTTCGGTTTCCCACAAGGCCAAAGTCATCATCAATGGGAAAGCACAGGACTTTGAAGGAAGTTAATACTTTTATTGCAGTCACTGAGAATGTTACCCGTGAAAATATTACCTGTGAAAATATTTTAATCGTAATTTCTAACGGTCTGTGATTATTCGAGTATTCCTTATATTTTTGCTGCTTTAATCGACTAACCTAAAAGCTGTTTTAAAGCGAAAACTAGCTCTAGCACAGTCAAAACCCATTTGTGGAGATATGCAATAGGCTATTCAGTTACGTGGCAGTAACACTATAACGTCATTGCTCAGTATCTAAAACTGTAATTCATAAAAATGAAATGCAGTTTGCTAAGCTCTCTCTATCAAATTGTTCTCTCCGAATGAGTTATCAGAACAGCTGAGCTAGTGCAATTACAATGCAACTACAGTATAAGTGGGCTTTTTCTCTTGGTGACACTGTTCCTACCACTGAAACCCAGCCCCTCTTTGCCACCTCTCACCCCCATTATTTAGGCAAGTGGTACTTTGCAGAAGCTTACAACCCTTTCGATAAAGCTTCGGTGTGCCTGCAGCTAAAGTTCAGCAGCATAAACAATCATTGCTTTTGTTTTCCATCGGCTTCCTTCAGTCAAACTAGGCTGGTTAAGCAGACTATCAGATAAATATGTAAATATTGTTTCTACTGTATGGTGATTTTTAATTTTAATAAACGCTTAGTCTGAAACAAGTTGTACAGTAGTAATTTGGGGAAAAATGCCTGATACTCTGTCTGTAGCAGTAGTTGCCCATGGAACATAGGAGCCTCTGCTTATTACCCCTTAGAAGGGTAATCTAGAATGGTACATATTGATGGACTCTGCATGCCTGATATCTATTCAGTCTTGGGAAGGTGAAGCAGGCTGAACCACCCATGTCTGCAGCTCTTTTTGGGTTTCTTTTCAGCAGGCAAGAAAAGGTTTAGTCCTGAATTGTCCTTTAAAACAGCTTCTCAAAATTCTTTAATGTAACAGTCCATTGCAACACTTTGGAAAAGATTACAGCTAAAACTTGGTAAGTACTTCACTACAGGTTGTGTTTTAGCTTAAGGAAAAAAGCTTAAGAGATACTATAACTTTGTTTTTCAAACCATTTCCTGAAGCCAACAACCTGAAGCCAACAAAAGTGATCCAGGAAGCAGGAAGGTGCATGGAAATGCCATTTGCTCAGAGTATAAGAGATTATAGATAGCGTGCTGCAAACGTGCTAGCATACAATCTCAGACAAGTGACGGAGCAACAAAGCACAGCATGAAATCATTTGAAGCGATATTATAGTAAGTTTCTAGTATTACCCCATTGTTTGACCATTGCTGGTCCAGAGCAATTTGTACTCAGCAGCCTTCTTGTTCAAGGGATCAGCACTCAGTGCACTGTAGCACTACACCAAAATATTTTTTAATAGTTAGAATAGTTTGTGTGGGAATAGAATAATATTTTAGAAATTCTACCCTGGAGGTAATCCATATTTAAGAGAAACAGTTCAAAACATGAGACCTGCACTGGCTCAAGTCCTAACGTTTCAGATAGGTTAAAGACATACCAGAGTGATTACTTATCACCGCATTCGAGCAGACCAACTCAAGCAACTGGTTGGTAAGAGCATTCACATCCAAAAAGGGCTGTTACAGTATCACGCAGGAAGGCTGCACCACCTAGCGACTCCACAGGAGGGGAAGGTTCTCACTCCAAACTGGGTTCCCTTCCACCATGAGAAGCAACAGAAACTGATTAATTTACAGGCTTTGCTTTGTCCTAAAAATTCTTCAACTCTTAGAGGCATAGTATTTTCACAGTAGTTAAGGAAAACCTCACACTCACTGACTGAAATTGCCCTAAGGAAGCTATTTCAAGTTTTATCGTGCCCCAGTCTTGCTCTTACATCGCGTTAGTAGACACAGGTAAGGAACAAGCAGAGCTATGATTCTTTCAGCTCAATATCACCACCTGTCAATCGCTATGACAGATCAGCCTCAAAGCTTATGATTTTACCTTTTCTTTGGTTTCATTGATTTTCTCACCTTTATAAAATGAACAGTCAGAGCTTAATCTACTAATTGAAAGCTTTATTATAAATAGATTTTTCAGAGTTTAATGCATGTCCTTAGTGGTAAGTCAAACAATACTAAAACAAGTTCCTTTACAAAGTCAAGTTAACCACAAAATAGCAAGAAGCCAGATAAGACCTCGTTTTAATTCTTTTATGAGGTCAAATGTTAAACAATTTGGGCAGTTTATTCCCAGGAGGGTAGTTCTCAGGTGAAAGTCACTGTATTTTCTGAAGAATCAAGCTAATTTATAAAAATACAAGCTATCTGATTTTTGGGAATCAGCAACAAAAGCAAAATATTTAAAAGGTAATAAGCAGCAGAGGAGGAACATCCCACTTTGCATGAATCACATTTATAAGTACAGAAGACCTCAATAGCAGTTACTCAAGAATTAAAATTGTGTATATTACATATTTTATATATTGATATACATCTCAAATCCCATCCCCATATCAACAGTAAAAGCAAAAGTTTACGTCTACAGTTACATAGCTCTAAATTTGACCCAACGTGATTTAAAAAGTCTTGCATTAAACATTTGTCAGTTAACATGACAGTAAGGATGGCATCTAAGGGTAGAAAAAAGCAGCTAACAACAGTTTAAGACTGATGAAGCAACCCAGTAACTGCACGTTTCATTAATCAAGTATTATTCTTTTGTTTTATGAGCAAACAGTACATGTTTTCTTGAAGGGGTTGAAACATCTTCACACTTGCCCCAGCCTTTACCAAGAGGTGTACTAGCAGTGCCTGCTACCGTGGATTTCAGGTTAGCCAACAAACCTCTCCGGGGTTTTTGTTGTTTTGGTTCCTCAATAGAGAAATGCTTTTTGTGTTCGAGTTCTTTTTGCAGGGAAGACACTGTTTCTTCAAGCTCAAGAACACGTTTAGCCCAGTTCTGAAGATTATTCATTTCTTGATCCTATGAGCATATGGCTGTGTTAGATGCATGAACACTCCAAAGACTTTCATATAGCTTAATTTTCTATTTTTTTCTATATTTCTATTTTACTATTTTCAGTAAACACCCCTGTGATTACTATGCTAAGTGGCTATTCAGTAGCCATTTCTTCTGAATTTCTTTTATGTAATTAAGAGAACAGCAAACTATTGGGCCATCAGATATAGAGACTAAGTCTGACTGAAGAAGCTGACACTAAAACACTTAGCCACACCATGCAAAGAATTTCAGTTGTTCAAGGAACCAAAAAAAAGAAGGCTTTCCAGTCTTAAGCCACAAACTAATCACTAAAGCAAAACTGGTCAAATCAAAACTCATAAGTTTCCTAACCAGGACTGAATAAATCCATTGAGTGGGCAGAACGCAGTCTTCAAGATACTCTCTAGTCCTTGTGGTTAGAGAGACACACCTTTCTAAGTCTTAACACCAATTAAGAAAAATGAAATGCAATATGAACAATTTTCAGTCTGACTTTACTTGAAAATTAAGTTACTGTCTGCATAGTCCCAAGTCTATCTGATACCAGTCTTACTTCATCTGGAAGTTACATATGAGGCACTGATGCAAAATGTCAAAAGGTCAAATTTCTCATTTTTTACTTCAGAGTCTAGTTGATGCCTAAGGTCAGATGCTGCCAGCTTTATGAAGCTTTTGAAATATTAAGTGGTTTACCTGCCCATAGCTCTTACCCAGCTTGGGCACCTCTGCAGGAGTGCCAATACAGCTTTCAAGCCAAAAATGTTTAGGTTTTGTTGTGCTAACATTAGTGTACTAGCTTGCTTGCCCTCCCTCAGCAGACCATTTCATGATTAGACAGGAGAGAGGATTCCGCAAGTGTTCCAAGCAGTAGTTTCTGTGCTTGACAATAAATTGGGGCATCTTCAGATTGGCAAGAAGTGTCAGCACTGTTTCCCTATCAACTGAGTCTATTACTTAAATTGAAAAAGGAGTCTTAGGAGCCTTGTGTCACAGGATACTAAGCCAAAAAGTGAAACTTGAGGGGTGTAAGTTCAGGAATTTCAGAATGGAACAAAGGAAAACAAAAAACAAGCAAAAACATTATGCTAACATCAAAAGCAGTTAGCAAGACTGAACAGTGTTTTTACATGTACAAAGATGCAGAAACATCAAATGTAACTGCAGAAACAAGCCACGTTAAAGTTGTTTTTAAATGGCTGTCAAACCTTGAGCATGATTGTATGCTTCAGTCTGCTGTTCTCTTCTGCCATTTTTCTGTAGCCTTCATTAGCTTCTAGCAGAGTTTCATTTAATTTCCGTATTTTCAACTTCAGAGATTTTATAAGCTGAAAATAAAACCCATACACACTGAAGTTCAAGACGCCACATTTTATAAGCATTTGGTTTCTGACTAGAACTCATACAAACACTGTAAGCATTTCTGATTAATACTGAGCAGTGCAAACTGGGAGATCAAAGCAGCGAAGACGAAGACTACTTCTTCAAACCTGCCACGTCCCAACCCATCATTTCTAGTAAAAATACAGCTGGAGTATTCAAGGGCCATTGTGATGAAATTGTACATTGATTGCACAGACCTGGCAATCAAAGAACAGCAGCACAGACTTCTAGAACAGTCTGCGCCTTTTCCATACGGGTAGTTGTTAGAAGAATGCTCTCATCTCATTAATACTATTTATGCTCTGACCTGGAGTACAGTTACAACAGAAGGCTTCACCGTTCTGCTAGGAAGATGGATTCTTATATTGGCAGATAAAGTCTTGAGAGGGAAAAGAGTCAGAACCAGCAATATTATATCAATGTTTAATTCTACATGGTTGCAGGGGAAACATCTACATTGCTAAATTGGAAAACCTTTGCCCCGTGTTTAACAGCTGAGTGGGAGGGAAGAAAAGCAGTCGCTCACATGCACAGATACTGTGAAGCAAAGCAGTGGAAGGGCATTGATGACAGCAGCTGCATTAAACTACACTCACTTCAGTTATTGCCAGGCAGCAATCCCATGACTGACATTTTCCAGCCTCGCAAAAGAATCAATATCGAATCCTCAAATCAAGCGTAGAAGACAAACTTGCTTTCTAGCATCAAAATTTGAATTTGACACAGGAAATGGAAAACGTTGCAGAGCTCTTGAGGACAAGGAGTGGAAAACAAATGCCAGGGCCATAAAACGAGACATTAAACTTGGTAAGGAAAAAGTTATTTCTGAATTATACTTTTTCAATAGAAAGGGATTTAAGTTCACTTTCCATTTACATGGTTTATTAGAACCAGCTGGAACTGTTTCTCCAAACCCTACTCTTATTTGCTACTAGTGAAAGGAGCAAGGCTCATCTCTTCCCTCCTCCCCATCTTCTTTAACACAGGCCTTACAATGAGTTTGAGGTGTGGACTGAGAATGCCTACCTAAAAGATAGGTATTTTGTTTTCCATAACACAGCCTGAAGCCCATATTTCCACCTCTACAGGCTATTCAGAACTGGGGGATCTTGCCTGTTTAAAGGACTGAGACCTCACCCCTTATTTAGGTGGATGGTGGAATTCAGTATTCACAGCAAGGATGGGTTTAAAGCACTATTTTGGCTCTAGATCTACACATCTACCAGATTCTTTTAACTGTTCCCCTGTGTATGAGCAGGCAGCATTTCCAGAAGGAATGCACCGAGGCCACAGCAGCAATGTTTACAACACATTACAATACAAGCCCATATATTTCCCTACTTCCACCTCATATGTTTGCCACGTGACTTGTCAGAGCAGTAGACACCTCTACAAGCCACAGTAATGCCAGAACACAGCCAACCTTTGACAAGAGTCATCCACAACTGGGTAAGAACTCTTTTGTAAACTTGACACCCATTTGCAGGAATTTTCATCCCCACAGTGGGATCTTAAAGCATTGAAGCCATGCCAGAATTTAGGCCTGTCATTCCCAGATTTGTTAAGTATTAAGCAAGAGCTACCTCATCCTTCTCTGTGCATTGCTTCTGCAGTCCTTCATTGGCTCTCTTCATCATCTTGTTTGCAAGATCTATAGGCAAAAAAAGAGTTTGATTTTATACACAAAACCAAAAGTAGATGGAACAACAAATATCCAGATTAGATTCCTACCTAGTTCCGTGCCATTTTCAGTAGTCAGTATATCTGAATTTGGACTTCCCAGAGCCAACAATCTCTGTGACTGTTCATCAAGTTGTCTTTCCAATTGCAATATTTTACTCTCTCTATCCTGAAAAAAAGAAAGGGACATGGTAGAATTTATCTAAACTTCTACTTAACCTTACCTAATTTTCTACCAAGACCATCTTGGGCTTTGAATCTTCCTTTATACTGGCCACGCAGCTGCATAATATAGGCAGATATAACTACAGAGAACACTATTAAAAGCTTCTCCCCCCAAAATGGTGTATAGCTGTGGCTTAAGTGGACATACAAACAGAGTCTAAGTAGGCAAAAAAACATTAACTGTTCTGGTAACTGAGTCATCATCCCCACCCTCAATTCCAGTCTGAACGGCAGGTAAGAGTCAGTTATTTTGTTATTTTGCTTGCCCATTTTTAATTATCTGCCAGCCTGAACTAGCAAGTAAAGGTAAACTAAGTCTTATCTTTTAGCAGCAGCCCAACTTATCTCCATTTATTTTTACAAAAGCCAAACCAGAAACAGCAGCAAAAACACAAATGGAAACAACAAAAAGAAACAAACACATTTGATCTAATATTGTTTTAGAACAAAAGAAATCAGAAGTCACACAGGACTGATCTAGAGAATTATTGACAATTGTTTCTAAGTAGACCTCCACAGAGTTTGATCTGGTAATGTTTTGATAGAAAATTAGGTATGCAACCATCTGAGGAGAATAGCCATTACGTGCAAAAATAAGTAACGCTTGTCATACAAGATAAGTATGAAGGAGTTGGAAAAAGGAGAGGCCATTGCACTATACAATATTGATTGTCAGCACCTGAATAGAGAGCTGTAAGCGCAGAAATGTTTACCTATTACAATGTACAACGGAAAACATTTCCCTCACACCTTGAGAGAATCCTGCTTATTAGTGGACTGAGATGTCTGATCAGTTCCTGGACAGGTGAGTGCAGAGAGAAAACACCTCCCGTGTACATCTTTCCAGATGTGCTACTGTGCACTTCTTTTACAAATACTTATCACTAAGGTAGCACACTCGTGCAGTTCTGAGAAGCTGCACACTCTTTATGCTGTGCAAAGGAATAGTAACCTACTGACACCAACTACTGAGCAGCCCTAGTTGTGAGTACATTCAGATTAAGCTCTCTCCTGTGTAAAGTTTTATTTCTCATCACTGCTTTGTTTTCCATAATCCTCTGTTACAGAGCTTCAGAGCAGAAAATCCATTATCATTAAAATAGCAATCCTGTACTAAATTGCCCATCTGCCCTTTCAGGCTAACTTTTCACTCTGCACCCTGCAATTCCAAGGATATTCACACAGCCAGACTGCTGTATACACTATCCCTCTAGGTGTTGCAGTCATTGCATTACAGAGAAAGATTTAAGTGAACTGGGCTCTCATAGACTAGGAAGTTTAGGTATATGCTATCAATAATGTTAGACACAAAACATCTCTATCCCTATGGATAGTTTTAGGCATCAGAATAGCTACGCTGAATTGCTACAGTTATTTTGAATGTTCAGTATTACATTTAGAACTCCTGAATGAGTCTGAAAAGCACTATTTACAGTTAAGAGGCGAGCTTATCAGCACAGTTATTAGCAGCCATCAAGTCATACCTCAACTTTCTCTTGTTCAGCTATAAATTCTTCTATGGGAACATAATGGTCTTCAAGTTGTTCCACTGCACACATGTACGCATGTTTCTTGATGGCCTCCTTATACATTTCAAATTTGCTCTCCAGTTTTTCTTCATAGCTGTCTTTCATATCTTCCAAGCGGTTGCTGAGAAGGATATGTTAGTTTATTTAACAGATTAGAATTATACAGCTATTACAGTTTGGCTACGCATGTTCAACTTGCAACACCAACATTATTTATCTAATAATAAATAGTAAACATAGAAGACAGACGTACTCTTCTCCCTTGTCTCCTTTTTATTCTCAATCATCTTACAGACTTGCATCAATGCATAACTTCTAGTTGTGCATACCAAACAGAATGCTACAGAAGAGTATGTATTTAACCCTTGAACTCAGCCTTGCTGCGGTTATTCTGACCCTTTCCTCTCTTCCATACGAGAGCTATTAAACACAGCTACAGACCTCAGCACAAACTACGTCACTCTTGTTTAGAAGCTGAAGGTCATAATAGTAGTGGCTAATAGTAAAAATATCTATGTGGTACTTTGTTGGTCTACCACACTACACTACGTAAGCACTTCACAGCTCAAGTGCATGAATCTCCAGTGACACTGAACTTGGTATTTTACAGCTGCAGAAGCGGTAAGCCAGTATCAAGCTAACTTCAGACATAAGCACTCAAACGAGTGGAAATTGATGCCTAGGAGGAATTAAGATACTCTATCACCACGACACACCTTTGTCAACTAACTCACCAACCCGAGTTACAAACCCTTTATCATCACACACAGACACCACTCAGCCCCCAGGAACTACAACCAGTTAGAATCCCAAATGCCCAAGTGATTTTAACAAGGCTAAACAAAGCTCAACCTGAAATCTAACAGAGTGTAAGCACAGTCCTTGCTTCAGTTTCAGTTGAGGCATTGAAAACCTCCTGATATATCTCGAATTCTGTTGGTATACCAGTGATCAGTGCTTGTAGCTACATCACTCTCATAAGACTGCTGTTAGTATGACTATTAAAAAGACAGGAGTCTGCATAATATTTTCAAGTATTGTGTTTAGACCATGTCTTGAAAGACCTGTGAACCAGAAGTTTTACTAAAAAAGTCCACGAACATGTAATGGTAGGTATGATTACACTCAGACCCGATATTTGAAACCTATTTCTGGGAGTGTGGGCAGGTTTTTTTTGTTTGTTTAGTCTTTTCATTAAAGATAGAGTTTGCTTTGTTTTATTATTTCAGGTTACAGAAAGTACATGTTAGTCTTGTCACAACTTAAAATCTGGCCCAGCAGAGACTGAACATCAGCCCAACAGATAAGTATCACTAATAGCTAGCTTCATGTGTTTGGCCAAAGTCACCCAAACGATTTTGAAGTCAGAGGTGTTAAAGCATAGAGCATTCAGCTGGCAACTTAACTTTGGGCTAGTGTTTGTTAGCAACTCAAACAGCAGGAAACCATTTTCAAGAAGAGATGAGATAAGAGGAAGTAAATTCAGCTTGAGCAATCTGGACACACTTGAAGAAATCCCCAAGTTAGTAACATAAGTTACTGGGGCTGCCTGCATTAATAAGACAGTAAGATAAGTTCAAAAGTCATCAAGAAGCCAGAAGGAGAGCTCAGAGATACAATTCAAACCACCTGAAGCACACGCACGTATATTAACATGTGGTGACCAAGTGCTTGCCTTAGAGCAATCAGAAGCCTCAGTTAGGTACCTACAACAGTCTTCTGTATTTGCCAAATATTAACGACAAGACAGGACAGCCTGCAGTAATTGCAAGTTACAAAGTTCATCAGAAAGCAGCATTACTTTCTCCTTGTACATAGGAAGAGGCGAATCTGTAGAAGTTTATTTTAATGTTCCTCTTCTCTTTTCATCTGAATCTTTGAAACTAGTCAGCCCTAACTTTTCTAAATAGTATGAGCATGCATGTCTTGCATATATGTAAGTGTATGCCTTTAGATATGTGGAATTCAGTTTTGAATAGGATTGTAATGTGACTTGCCTCCAGGCTTCCTCTGTTTCCAGCAGCTGTCGGAACATTTCTTCTGCCATCTCTCTACGTATCTTCACCTCCAGAAGGAGTTTACTTTGCCTTTCTGCAACTAGCTTCTCTTTTAGATTCTCTGTAGTTTTCAAGAGATCCTAAATTTAACATATTTCAGTTCAGAAAAGAAACTAGAAGTACATATTGATATGCACATCAAAAAGATATGTTAATACAGATGGACATTCACAACGGGCATTTCTCTAAGCCTCCTTCCATGGGGGCTGCACTGAGGATTAAATATTTTCAAATTTGATTTTCTTCTGGTGCAAAGCCAGTCTCCCTCCATCTTGACAGTTTATGCTATCAAAAATATGTCTGGTTTGGTACATTTTGGCATTTAAATATTAATCAGTGGTTAGTTACCACTAGATTAT
This sequence comes from Anser brachyrhynchus, assembly GCF_964034855.1. Classification (NCBI taxonomy): domain Eukaryota; kingdom Metazoa; phylum Chordata; class Aves; order Anseriformes; family Anatidae; genus Anser; species Anser brachyrhynchus. The sequence continues at coordinate 120,932,597 of NC_137695.1, forward strand.
AAAACGTTTTTAAAATGCCACATCTTACCTTCCTCTTGCCATTTCCAAGAGCACAAGCAACTAAATAACATTGTGTTTTAAACAGACATACTACTTCCTTATCTGTCTCATTGTGCAGTCAGTTAAATTTTAGCACTTGGCTTATCTACAAAGCCACAGAAGACCTCCCACAACATTTGTTCCCTCACAGCTAGATCGCTTTAGGTCTAGGTTTACTCAACACTGAGCAGATGTATGCAGTTCTTATTTGACACAGCTTCCAGCACACCTCTTACAACAAGTTTCTAATATCAGCGCTAATAGCAACGGCTTTCCTAGGTTCAGCTTTGAGTAGATGTTTATCTACCTCGTGACTCAGAATGGTGATGTCCACTTCCTCTTCTGTGGAGGCTTCAGTACAGCCAGGAAGGTCATCTAAAGATGTGTTAGCATCAAAGCGTACGATAGGTTTGCCATCACCTCCAACTAACTTTGGTGGGAAGTAACCTAAACTTTTGGGTAGGATTGTCTGGATTACCTGAAAAATCCAGAGGTGACCACAATGTTCAGTGCTGTCAACGTTGCAGAAATCAGAATACTAGGAAGTAGCATGAACGTGTTGTTGTATTTACAATAACGATTGCAAGTACATTAACAACATTTTACACGGCTTTTAGCAGATAATTATCTATACAAAAAAAACTACAGTACTTTAGCAAAGTGAAAATGGGAAAGATTATCTACTAACAAACTTGGTGTGGTTGTCTAGAAAGGTGTTCTCTTTCCCCCTAAAATAACAGAGTTTAGCACAGTTTCCTGGAAAGCTGATGAAAAGCTGAGAGCAAACCCCTAAAGCATTTGCTGCTTTCCTGAAATTCTGCGACCAGGATCCAGCAATTCATCCTAATTAGGGAAATATAATAAGTAATTATGTCATAGGACAGCATATTAAAGAAGCTTGTCTCCTCAGTGTATGCTCTTATCTTATTACAAAAGCTGCAGCCAAAGATAATTAGAAAAAAATCTGAGATGAGATTAGACATGCCGTTACAGACTTGAGAGGTATAAGAACTAGTCCATGCACTAGAAATGGGCTTTTTTTTTTTTGCCGTGAAATAGAATCACCCACCATCCCACAACCTGCAAGAAGCAGCTTCTATGGAAACTAAGTGAACTTAAGACCAGACACCAGCTCCAAGTCCTGAATTTACTGGGAGCAGAGCTAGCAGAAAGCATGAAAGTATGCTTATCTTTGTTGTTGTTGTTGTTGTTTAAAGGCCTGCAGAAGAACAGCACACTACCTTCAAGACTTAACTTACAAAAAGATGCTTTCCCTCTTTGTTATTACTTGCATTTAGCCAAATAGAAGCAATGCAGGCACAAGAGACCTTGACTGGACTGCAAAATGAGAAGCTACTTCTTTTAGTACCACCACTAGCCGCCTAGAAAGTTTTTGAACAATTGTCAGCTTGTGCAAACAGATGCTTAAGTACACACAAATTAAACAATTCATCAAAAGCTTCAAATTTAATCTTGCACTTCCTAAAATGTACGGCATAACCAGTCACGTTTGAAACTTCCCAGACTACTTTTCAGTGTCTGTGGTACAGTCCTCAACAAGCCACAGACAGCTGCGGCTATCTTGTCTGGCTACCACAAACAGGTTTGAGGACAGGCCAGACTACTGGAAGCCATAGAGAGAAACTGTGCACAAGAACTAATACGACACATCTACAGTCCTAATCACTGAAGTCCATACTATGTGATCATTCCACAAAATGCTAGCAAAACTGCAGAATAGCAAGCAAATTAGATGCACCCTTACCTGTTTGGCTATAGCTGAAAATTTCATTACATGCAGTGTTTCATCATACATGGAAGCATGCTGATTGATGTTTACAATCATACAAGCTTTGCCTTTTCCACAGAAGAATGGCTGAAACAGACGAGTCAATTTGCTCTCTCTGAATGGAATATAGCTTGGCTTCATCCTCGTAGAAAAAAAAAATAATGAAAATGTGGAGAAAAAAGTGAAAAGGCCTGTGTGATACTGCAGCTTGGCTTAATTCTGTTTCTTTCAGGAAACAGATCAATTAAGATGCTCATATTTGAACCTAAACTATTTTGTCTCAAAGATCAAAGTCTTTCTTTTCTCATAAGCTCTCCAACAAATTAAAATATTTAAAGCTAAGAGAAGTGAAGTGCCTGCATCGCTGTTCCCTAGTGTTAGAAAACCATTTTGGCTTGTACCAGTATCTAAGTACAGGACATCTGTCAATTGTCTGATGAGTCCACCTGTATGATTTGTTTTGTCTTACTCCCTTCCACCTCAAAAAATACAGGAAGTATATTGCTTATATGAAAACACTAAGAAAAAACTTGGTAGTCTTGCTACTAATCCCCCCCCCCTTTTTTTTTTATTCTCCACAGTTTTAAAGAAAATTTTAAATTCAGGTATTCCAGTGACATCTGCAATAAAGAAGGCTTAACAATATTTTACAGATTCATATTTTCCTCTTACTATGTGAATCCCTCACAGAAGCATAAACGGACGCTTAGGGTTTCAACCTAACACTCAGCATGCCGTTTACAACTCTTTACCTACTTTGGATTTTGATTCTGCTTCAGTGCTGCAATGCATTTTCCAAGGATATGAAGGGAATTATTAATATTTCCTGCTTCTTTTAGTCTGTCTCCAAAGGCTTGTGTTTTATTACACCTCTCTGATCCAGCCAAGTCACAGAAGGACAACCTGCACGCAAGAATTATCCAGAACACACAAACAAACATGTTTCTAAACAGCATAAAAATAGAGTTTGTTTTTTATTTCTTTATACATCTAAGTTGTAAATGTGTAACTCATGTCAGCCCACCTAGATCATGGAATAAGTTGTACTTATTACGTACCTTGTCCAGAAGGCACCATGCAAGGTATTTAGCACAACAGCACTGAACTGTTTTCCCATTGTATATAAAGATATTTCAATAAAATTGCTGCTCCTGAGGCAGTCTATTCAGCATCCTTAAAGAAGGCTGCTTGTAGGCTTCATTTTAAACTCTGTAGGCATTCTTACATTACAAAAAAAATCACTTTAGGAACTCAAATTTTGTGGCAATAACAATTTAAGTGTTTCCAGACAACGTGAGAGAAATGCATAAACAGTTTTGCACTTTGACCATCTTCCACAGTTCAAGGAACACAAGGACAGAAGATACTAGCATGCTTCAATAGTCTGCCTCTTTTGGATGCAGAAGTGGTTTTCTTCTGCAAATAAGCAGCCAGAAGCCTTTCCCAGAACACCTCAGAGTTCTTTGCTTGGCTATAGCAATTATGTGCTTCTAAAGTCAGGCCACTGAATTGTCCCTTGTGACACAGCAGGCTACAATCAGAAAATTAGCCTGGTTAATCAAGGAATTTCACTTTTACTTACTATATTGAGAGCTCTTAAAATACAGGAAGATCTGGAAGTTAGATAATTTACATAACCCAACTATTGCTCACTTACATATTTATTTATATATCATCTTCATAAGATTGTAGCCTTTCACACATTTGAAGTACATATTAATACTATACATACTAGTCATACTAATAAGGCACATATTTGAACTGTGTGAAAGGCTACAATCTTATGATCTCTATCCTTTCCAGTACAAGATTAACAGCTTTTAGAAAAAAGCTTAAGCAACATACCAACTGTCATTCATCTAACAGCTGCAAGCTTTGACAGCAGAATACACTAGACAGGAAGCGGTAAGGAATACAGCAGCAGTCATTTCCTCGGGTGATCTTAGAATTTTTAATCACGGTAACATCTGACACTAAAAGGTGTTATTTCATGGTGAGGTGTATTTGTTACTATCTCTGCTCAGCAGAGACAGATCAGTAGGAGCTATGAATGAACAAAAACATTCTGTTGCAGGACTGCCTTCATTCCTCCATGTCAAACTAAATAGATAATTAATCAGGGAAAAAAACTGAACAATCATTTAAATAGCCAAAAGATTAGGCCACTTCCTCTAAATCAGAAGAGAAGTGTAAGGACTTAATTGCTCTAATCAGGTGTGCCTACAGTAGTATTCTAGATGAGGAGAACAGTTTCCAAGCAAATCCCTTGATCCCCTCCTACTGTAGTCTACACCACAGAGCAGGCCCAGAGCATGTCACCCACATTCTTTTTGAGTGAAAATAAACTTGAATTTGTGTTCCAGGTGGACACCAAATGTGCAGCCACAGATATTCAACCCATAAACTGGTACAGCTTGCACCTTCAGTCTTCAGTGTTGGCTGCTGCTCCCTGACTTGAGAGGTTGGCTTCTATCAGCCAAACCTTTGAATTTTGCTGACCTGAATATTTTAGTGTTGTATTACCGAGTACTGCTTTGTCCCCACTCCCACCCCTCCATTACACAAGATATTTCCCCAAATATATGTATTACTGATAGAGTTTTAACAGGTTCCCTCAGCCAAGCTTTTACAGAGTAAGAGGGACAGGAGTAGAAATGTTGCCCTCTCAGGTGTCCAGTCGGTTTTATGCAGCCAGTGCAATTCTGATTTCCTTCTCAGCAATCAGATGACTTGGTTTTTGTATTAAAAGAGAGTTCACCAGTTTAGAAAATCTGATAAGGTGTAAGCATGCTAAAATATTTACATTCTGGTAATCAGCTGAAGCATTCACTTACTCTGAAACTCCAAGAACATGTGGTTGATGTTCATCAGTTAGCTTTAGCAGCCGGATTGAGAATATACTGTGACTGGAATGGAAATAAGCCCTTTTTAGTAACCAGAATTATGAGAATTAAGCAGCCACTGAAGCAAAGTAAAATGTGTAATGCTACATAAAATTCAGTGCAAAAGAACAAGAATTCACTGATTTACAGTAGTTACTTTTGCAGTGCATTCATCCAGCAGCAAAAGGCAGAAATAAAGCTTTATTTTGGAACTTCTCGTTTTCTTCTATACAGGGGAAGGAAAAATATTGCATGAAACCTGGAAGCTGTCCTGAAAAAAAAAGCCAGTTCCCTGAAGTCTACTGATCAGAAAATGAGTACTGAGGTGGCTACTTGGTATACAAAATGTAGATGGTATCTTAACTCAGTGAATCTGAAGCATTAACTTCCTAGAAATGAATAGGTTAGGGACCAAGTTAAGGTTAAACAATGCTGTAATTCTTTCTAGTTCTCAACATACACAATTATTTGTTTGGTCTCAAAATTATTCTCAGTTTTCCAGAACGGTTGAATTTTCAATACTTGAAATGCCATAGTTATTCTGTTTCAGACATCAAGCTGCAAAGGCAAGAAAATGGACATATGCTAACTGATACCAAAGAAAGCTCCAGAGCCATAAGTGCCCTGTCCCCAGTTTATCCAGTAAATCAGGAAGCATGTACTATAGGAGACAAAATTCTCCAGTAAAGATTTAAAGCAGTGCTTTAGCCCTCAACACCAACCCACAATTAAAGAGTGAAGTTTCTTAAAAATAAAAAAACAAATTACACACAGCATGGTTCAGGAACAAGCTAAGTCTAAGTCAGTGCATTCTCTTGAGCAAATAAATATTAAATAAATATTACATGCTAGGCACAAAACTCTGCCAGAAAAGCACACATTTCTATTCTGCACTATAATCTTTAGTGAAATTCATGTAGAAGCATAGCTTGAGATTTGATGGAAGCTGTTGTTAGCTAATACAAAATGTGTAACTATTGCTTTTTAGAGAAAAAGCAGCCTCAGTAACACCATGATTATATTAGTTGAATATGCAGCATGTCCCTCCACACTTAAGAAACAAATTAGTAAGAGGACTTTTAGAAACAATTAGGAAGACGGTTTCAACAGAAAATATACCACCTTATTTTATTAACTTCCTCCCATTTGATTAAACCAGTCTCTCCTTAACTCCCCTCCCAAAGCTGGCTAAGAGCTAGGGTCTTAAATCTTAAGATACCAGGCAAGCTCAACTACAGAACAGCAATCTTGCAGCACCAAAAGGCACTGCAAGACTCACTCCTTCCTACATTCCCTATTGACAGGCTCCTGGTTTCATGGCTCCTGGTTTCATGCTGGCAGTATAATTCTTGGCAGAATTATCCAACTTTTCCTTCAAAGTCTTTGCGCAGCCCTCCCCAATCAGTCATTAACACTTGTTAAAATCTATAGGCCTGATAGTACTCAAAAATAGATAAGATTTGATCTTTTTTGTTGTCCAAAGCCATGAATGGCAACCCAAGTCCAGCTACTGCTGAGGTCAAAGGGCTTCTCTACACTTGTCCAAGCTTTCTTCCAGAAAGAATTTCAATAATAAAACCAGAATCAAGGAAAGTCTTAAGCTAATGTTGAAGAGTGGTTCATTCCACAGATATTCTGAAGTTTTCTCCTCCTTTCCCCGCCTCCCCATCCTTAAAAGAAGAGAGACAGAGTATTCTTATAAAGAGAGGAACAAACCTCCTACTTGATTGCTCATTCATTCTAGTACAAGCAAAGCTTCGGTTCTTGTTTCCTATTTTTAGTATCTTGCAGGCTTCTTCAGTACTCTGAGTGTTAATCCACTTTAAGTCTGTGAAAAGAGACCTTTTACACTTCTGATCTCCAAAGACATTCTGTGAAACTGCTGAGGTCATAAGCAGCACTGTTACCTTTAATATAAGAATTGCCTCCTTGATCCTCACAAATTCTTAAGACTCTACGCTTCTGGTTTTTAGATGTAGACAACACACTTAATAGATCATACACATATTCGTTATAAATCTCACAAAAGGAAATCCACACAGATGCTTGTGTTCTTTGGCCTGTATTGGTCCTAGGTGTGTCAAGTGGAACAAAGTTCTTCTCTCCTAGCCAAAAAAGAAAAATAGTTTAGTGGTCAAATGACATGAATAAATCTTAATATCTTAGTAGCCTCTCATGTTGAGGCAGTATATAGAACCTTATAACACGAGGAGGTTTGTATATATGCATTGTACAACGAGATATAAGTACTGGAAACTGAGTTTACCCAGAAATCTTCATACTTCATAGCAGCCATGCGTACCCAGAACATGCACAAGTTCTAAGCTATTCCCCTTCTAATGCAAGCTTTCAGCACGTTAGCCATTAGTTTTGCAGAATGAGATCTCCCTCTCCCCCCAAAAGGAGCAAAGCTATGACAACATATTTTACACTGTTACTCTTCCTCCGAGTTCAACTATTTAAATTTGGTAAAGTTTTTTGATTTGTAGTGCAGTATAGAGATTTTTAAATCCAGCAATAGTTACCCACTTATATTCCTAAGTTCATTTTTCCCCCCAAAGACTTACCTAGTAGATCAGAAGGCTGATTTTTTGAAGTACAGTTGGAAGAAGTCAACTCCACGTGACACATATTTGTAACAGCACCTGAGATACTTTCCGTCTCCTGGAGGAAACAAGAGACTGTTACATCCAAATGAACGGACTACTAGACCAGCAGAAGTGAAACGTGACAGTCATTCGAGTATTTAAGATTTAAATATTGAACTAGCATAAACTGTTAAGCCACCTTGACTCCAGCTGTGATAGAAATGTTTCTGACAATACTGAACTCAAATCAGCACGTGTTCTTTCCCTCCTCACAAGAATTATTGCCCTCTGCTACTCCAAGCAACATGTCTTGGGGGCCACTTGCCACTATTATAGGAGAGACGTTACAGTTCAGGGAGAAACAAGGACATCTGTCAGATTGTGACTGCCCAGAGCGCCTTTATGGACTAGTGGACAAGTCTGAACAGTACTTTGGGTCAACCGAACTGGAGAAATAAGCCTCTTCCAGAGACAGGTGGCAGGGTAGGGGGCAAAGGACAGACAAAAGCAGCACTTAACAAATAAAAGTCACAGGCTCGTGCCAAGTCTGTGAGCATGAGTCAAACTTACTTTTTAAGACCTCACACCAAAGGGAAGCGATGGATTCCTAAAGGACTCAAAGATCTGATAAACCAACAGCCTATGACTAAATTAAAAGGCCATAAAGATTCTGTATAGATAACAGCACATTTTGAGTACACACCTTTGCTAAGTTTCTTCACGTCAACAAAATTTAAAAACCTGCCAAGACTTGTCAAAGCATAGGCTTCAAATTATCTCTAGGACAACAGGTGTAACAGAAGTAGCATCTCCTACTATTTAGAGATTCCTACATCTCCAGGTAGGACTTCCCTCCCTGCTTCCCCATATTTTATGCACCTGTGTAAGTTCTCATTAGGGCATTCGCATGGATTTCCCCAAACCCAAAGCTAAATGGAGGTCATCCGACAGCAGAAGAGAGGAACAGATTCAAAAAAGCAGCAAAAGTCACACCATGGTCTAACTATTAGAGTGCAGGGAGATGTTTATTATGCATCATTATTATGGATTACCTACTGATGCCTATGGTACCCACTTAGTATATCTAAAATGTAATCTTCACAAATAGCAAAGTACAGAGTACAAAGCCAGATCTCGTCTTTATAAAACGTAAATAGCATGCAATTTCATTGCCATTAATTTAGAAGTGTTCATTTTACAAAGACTGCACTGTCAGTATGTTTATGTTGCTTGAGTAGTTACAAGTAAAACCACAAGCTGGGACTCTATTCATTCCCTTTGTAAAGTACAAAGAGAAATTCTAAAGCAGGGGGAGAGACTCGCATGTGTACACCCATGAAAAACTGAATGTAAAAAATATTTGTGCACGTGATAACAAATAAGGTTTTGTAACAAGATTTTAAACCTAAGTGAATTAGCCATGATTCTATACTATTCTTCAAATCATAAGATTACAGGGAAGAACACTAAGACTGACTGAAAACAAGTGGGAACAGGAACTGACTTTGTCTGCCAGTGACAGAGGCTGACATTTAATAGCAAGTAAGAGAGCAGGTGGGAATAGGAGTGTCAGTAAAGCAGCTTTTAATACAGCAAAAAGCAATATTTAACCCAGTGAAAAGAACAAGTAAAGGGAAGGAAACAGGGTGCAAAGTACACCAAGCAAGTTTTTGCAGCAGTACTGTACAGCAAACAAACAGCAGAACATTAAATACAAGGGTATTACGGTAATTCAGAGCAGTTTAAACAGAGAATGAAAGGAACAGCAGATTCTTTCTGCATGACTTGTAAACTGAGCCTGGGAAAAGGGCCCACAGAAATCCATGTAAACCAAAACCAAGCCCACCAAACCATATCTGCTCTCAGATTACAAGCCTGAGCGAGCATCCGAACAGTGATGCTATTCACAAGCTATCAAGAAGCATGCCTTCAGCATGGGGGACAGCTGAGCTATCAGCATGGAAGCATTGTAACATGTAAGCAAGTTCTTGTTACGCATTATTTTCTATTTTTACCTTTCTTTCCTCATGGTGGAGTCCTGCTTGCTTTTCACTGCAGCGCATCAGCATCTAGATCACCTACTGTAACATTCAGCAGCTAAACTATTAGCAAAGTCAGACAGTGACTTAACAGAGAGGAATGTTTGTGAAGTATGGCATTATCTTCAAAAACAGCATTTGACCTCCTGTTCTAGACCCTGACTTCCTGCTTGTTCCTTCTTGTAAGCTGGTAGGTTGCATAAAGATTTTAAAAAATATTTACCCTCTATCCTCCTGATCATCTCAATTTTTCTTTAAGACCCTCAACAAGACCCTCACCCCCTGCACAAGCACACACACAAAGTATGAGTGAGCTTTTAAGACTCACAAAATAAATACACAGTCTTCAGACCTTTTAGATTTTTTAATCTGAGGTCTTACCTCAAAAGTTGATCAGACTGACTAAAGTTCACTTTGCAGAATTTAAATTAAACAATAGAATTTAGAGGGGAACTTTACATATGAATTGGAGTCATAGAAGGATATTCTTCCAGAGCTAACCAAGTACTTGAAGAATGTTTGTATTAAAGGCCAAAAAAAGAAGAAAACACAGGCAATTGTTACTTCTATACTTCCCAGAATTCATTCAGACTTGCTCTGAATCATAATCAGCTGAACCTACTGAATTTTGGCATAAAATATGGAATCGTATTTCTGATTTACCAGAAGTAAATGATCAGAACATAAGGAAAAAAAGCCAGACATCCTGTGAAAATTTGCAAACAGACTTCCAAGCATAGGAAAGTCAAGCATACAAGGGTGCCCATTTTTGGATGAGAGCCGTTTCCTACCCTGCAAATAACAGAACTCACTAGATACAGAGAAGTCTCTGCTATTGGAGCTATTATACCGACAGTCTTGGTGTTGAACTAGATGATCCCTAAAGGTCCCTTCCAACCCAAGCCATCCTGTGATTGACTTGGAGACCAGTAAGATACCTAAAATCCCCCTAAAGCAGGCTGCAGTCCTTTTAGGAAAATCATTTTGTGGCATTTCATTTTACTTGCTGTTATCAGAGAACTTTCTATATGAAACCACATACATGAACCACAGGTTTACAAGTTTTTAACCTGCCTTAAAACCATCTTCCACCAAAAGAGACTCCTCCTCTTTTCTGCCCCTGCTGAAGAGTTGCCATTATCTCCTCTGAACTAGCACTGGAATTTGAGCAGCTGCCCAGAGAAGCAGTCTGAGGACCTGACCCCAAAGAAGATTCAGTAAGCAACAACGAGAAGCAGGTTTTAAGATGGGTCAGCTCTTTCAGAGACTTTTCAAGGGCTAGGTGCCACCACTTGGAGAACTGCCCCTCTGTGGAAATCCAGGCTTTGGCTTTGCAACAGATTTTGTTTTGAACTGTGTGCTGCTGCAGAAAGTTCTTGCAGTTTATCCCGAGTCCCAAAACCACCAGCTGCCTTATTATGTCAAAGTTCATAAAGAATCTATACTGTAGACTAACAGAAATCTAAAGAATCAATAGTGAAACAGATCACCTGGTATCAAGTATTTAAGAAGCTTTATACAGTAATAAGGAAGTATTTGGTCACTGACCTCTTTCAGTGATGCAAGAATAGCAGCTTTAATGGCTTCTTCTTGTTTAACTTGTGCATCTTCTAGTTTCTTAACATCACTGCTCAAATATGGCTTAAAGTTCATCTTCAGATACTGTCTTCCCCTTATGTGGTTAAAAATCATGTCAAGTGAGCGAGGTAAAATACCAAAATCTTTTGAAGTTCCTTAAAATAAGGGGAGATCAAAGTTTAGATATTAGTACAAACTTCTCATTGAATTTTGACTTGGTTGATATAGATGCTTTTTGGCAAACGCTTTATACCTTGGATAGTGAATGTCTTGCCTGCATTTGTAACCCCATAAGTAAACACCAGTCCATTCACTCCATTAACGTACGCTCTTACTATCTCTTTTGTTGAGCCTTCAAAAAATTCACTTTGAGAAGTTTCTGGTCCAAAGACCTTGGGGCAGAGAATGGAAGAAGTGAACGATACGTGCATAAAGAAGCTTAACGTATCAGAGCATTGAACACTAAACAGCAGTGACTAGTTTTGTCAGAGCAAGCTGAGTAGGAGATATCAGCTTGGTTTTCTGCAGAATGCCTGCTAAATTCTTAGAGATACTCGGATTCTTTAAAAATATTTTCCTACTTCTAAAATAAACTGCTCAGAATACTACTCAGCACGTACTGTTTAATGGATACCTTCAACAGCTCTGCTAGTGATGCACAGCTCCCTCCTCCTCTGTACCAACCACCCGCAACTGAGGAGAAGATCAGCAGTTACAGCGGCCTAAATGAGTCAAAACCTGGAATTGTTTCTCTTTTGATATGGTAAGAACAGAAGTTTTTGTAGTAGGTAACAGAATTAAGAAGTTTTTCTCCATTATAGAAGGTTTAAGCAGTTAGGCTGCTGTTCTTTCAAAAGTAAGTCCCTAAACACACGCTTACATAAGTCCCTTTAAACATGCAATTTCCTGTAACACTTTCCAGATGAGGACATCTGCAGGAACAGCAGAAACACAGTAAGTTTGTGCCTACAAGAAGCGCCTGTGGCATCTAATCCAAGAAAACAACAGAGCTGCCAAAGAAGCTTCCTTGTCTCATTTAATAGGAAACTGCATTATAACACAGCTCTCTTGACAGACTGTAAGTAAATAATAAGCAGTCTGCTGGGTTTTTAATGCCACGGTACCAAAGATGACAAATCAAATTGCACAATGTAGTAGAAAGACTCCAATTTTTATCACTACAGTGGATAAATAGCTAAAAATAACTGTAAGTAACTAAAAAACAAGAAAAAAAGTTTGCTTACCTGAGAAAAGGTGAACCTGTGCACAGACTGACCAATCCCTCTCTCACTGTTTTTCATCGCAGAAGACTCTTTGGGTGCATGAAGAATTACTGTCTGGGGATCTTCAATAGTTACACAACCCTTAAAAAAAAAACAAGGGAAGGTAAACTAAAACATCACAATTATTTAGGTAAAAACCTATGTAAATAAGCTAATGTTTTCATCCATTTACCACAACTCTGAACTCTTGCAAAGTTTATAGATAATCTCTTTTGAGGTGTGTAACAACTACGGAGATAGTCACTTCACATGAAAACCAGGGTGTAGATAAAGTTAAGGCAATTGTCTGGAGACTTCTAAGAGCTTTAATCTTTTTCTTGGATTCCTTCCACCAACTTCTCTCACTTTCCCTTTTTTTCTCCCTCTTTTCCTTCTCCCCTTCTTCCTTTCCTCCCTCCCTTTTCTCTCCTCTTGTGCCCCTCTCCTTCTTTTTCCCTTCCCCTGCCTCCTTCCCTTTCCACCCTTCCCTTCCTCTCCCTCCTCACCTCCCACCCCAAGCTGCCATTTCCAAACCCTAGTATTTTGTGACTGGGGCTTGCAGTATAAAAGCTATGAAAACAAAGCTATAGAGAACCTTAAAATGATTGAAGTGGAAAAAAGGCAATGTGAAACAAGTTATGAATAGCATAAATGAAGTAAATTTGAAGCATACCCTTTGATTGATAGATGGTGTTATCAGTAGTGAAGGAACCTGAATTAGTTTCAAGTCTAGTTTGATTGCTTTTGCCCAACTAAGTAAAAGGCAAGATACAATTACCTGGCATTCACATCACTAGGTAAATGTAGAATACAATACAACAGGAAAATTGATTTTACACCAGACAGGCTACCAAAACCACAAACTGAACTGTCAATATAGCCTGATGGTGTTTCGAAGTATCAGCAGCAGTGATTAGCAATTGTAGCTAAATCTGACATCTGTGTGCAGAGGCTGGCCACACTAACAATCCACATGCAGCACGTACACAGGAGGTACTGCTTTGCCTAGCAGTCTCAATAACCAGTCAGTCTGACAACTCATTTAGCAGCTCTGAGAGGCTGGGTACTGAGTTTAGGCCAGTCATTTACTCACTGTACCAGGCTCTAAGCCCCTGTGCTCTCTAACGTCCCCTCCAAATTGCAGGATGAGGAATGCAGGTTAGCTGTGCTAAATCCTAATGAGCTACAGAAGGATCCTACCTCAGCAGCACATGCCATCAGCTGCCTCCAGCCTCACAGAAATAGCGAGTAGAGGCCCTGAAGTAGTCAGAACTGCAGAGCTGTAGCGTGTACCTCTCATTGTCTACCCCAGCTAACCCCACAACCAAGTTGGCATGAGTTGGACCACTGCTGTCAGCGTACATACCAACCATATCATAAAATGGTCGGAGTGAAAAGGGACCCCAAAAATACCCCAGTTCCAACCCCCTGCCATGGGCAGGGACACCTCCCACCAGCCCAGGTTGCCCACAGCCCCATCCAGCCTGGCCTTGAACACCTCCAGGGATGGGGCATCCACAGCTTCTCTGGGCAGCCTGTGCCAGGGCCTCACCACCTTCTGAGTGAGGAATTTCTTCCTACCATCTGATCTAAGTCTGCATCTGCAGAACAACTTTCTCCAGAGTCACTGATAGGAGAGTAGGATCACTGCCAGTTGTATCAAGAACAGAATTTCATCCTGTGCTTATGCCTTGCTTGCATATATCATTATTTCTATAAGCAACAAGCGATCAGTTAACCTGAGATTTTGCAAACGTTCATAGTTTTGGGAGGCTGAGAAAGCCTTCATACCACGCAAAATACTGTACAGCTAACATCTTGGAAGATTAACAATTTTATTATCTACATGAAGACAAAAGCTTTAAAACAAAAGTCTTCAGCACTTATTCTTCTCCTCCCTCACTGCTTTTAAGAGCATACAAGTAGTTTCGTTGATGGTCAGGCATTCAGAATTTCCTATTCCAAAGAAGGATAGGAGACAACTTGTAAAACAATTTGATTTTGTAAATTAATTTATCCTCACAGCCAGCTCAGATGGCTGAATGACACCAAATTGGAAATACTGTGGCAGTGCATATTAGCCAACAAGGACTGACTAGGGAAAACTATATTGAAATTGGGGAAAAAATTCCTACTGAAAAAAATTGAAAGGTTTCACCTCTGGCAGATTAAATGCTAGAGCACACACGAAAAAAACGAAACAGCAAATCTCAAGAAGTAAATCAGAGCAAATATTAAATCCTTCTTCAAACAGGTCAGGTACAAATTATAAAGCCCATGGGGCCTTGCAAAGATCAGGGCTGACAGACACACTGCAGAGAGCTCATCCTCCAGGGACAGCTGAGTACAGCAGTGTCTGCAATGGGGGAGTAGGGAAGGAGGAGAATTGCTGTGTTTGCATGTGCACGTGTGTGTGTAAAACACCAAAGCATCTAAAAGTGACAGAATAAACTGTAAAAGTTATAACTGTAAAAGTTATAGAAAAAAATGACAGGAAGAAGAGCAGCAAATCAACCCAGACCAAGTATTTTGGACATTCCCAAGAAACTTAAGGGTTAAATACGTGTATTACTCTTAGAAGTACATGATATATTACATGAAACTTTCATTTTTTGAGCCATGTACAGAGACAAGAGTGACAACTTTTAAATAACATACCAATGTTGTTTCACAAGAGCTACAGGTCTGTATTGGGTAAATTAGTAAAAATTGTGATAAAGTCATTTACACAGGTATCCACTAATCCTATCCAGAAGAAGTACATGGCTTAAAAAAAAAACGTCACAGCTTACAATACTAGATCTATTTGGGGGAGAAGAAAAAACTTATTTCTTAATTCTACAACTAACCTGAGATTCGTGGTTTTCCAGTTCTGCTATAGAAAAGGGCCTCACCCTCAAGAAAACTTTCAAAGGTTGGTATGCCTATTCATAAAAAAAAAAAAAGCATTGTTATAACGGCCTCTTTTAAAATAGAACAGCCCCAAACCATACCAGCATACATCTCTGATGTACCGTTTCCTATTTTATCTTGCTGCCTCCCTCTCTCCTTCCTTGTGAGGTTCACACCCTGAGCTGTCACTTGCTTCTCGACCTCCTAATGCCCTGAAGTTACCCCCTTCCTCCACGTCACCCTACAACTTTGTGGTCTTTTCTATGATGAAGCCGATATTTTGATTTTAAAAAAAAAAAAAAAAAAGCTATTGGAGGCGCAAAATGCACTGTCTCCACCTTCTGGCCTCCCTCTGTATTGAATTCGAGCTGCAGTTTTTGATTGCCGCTCCGTGTTTCTGCACTTCCATTTTGTACAGAGCGTGTTCAGGTAACAGACCGACACACTCCTGCCTTCAAGAAACCACCTCTTTACCACCACCTTCCTCACAGCAACAGCTCTCCCTTGCTAATACAGGCTTTTCCACACTGCTCCTCATACAAAGGTCTCCCCGTTGAAGTGAAGTGATAGCAGCAACAGGGGGATTTTGAGGGACCCCAGAACTCCCTGCTTTCCCAGAGATATTCAGAGGCCCTGCTTTGGCAACGTGATTCAGCAAAGTCTCACCAGCTCCCCACAGCCTTCCCATGACCAGCACACTGCTCAGTGTACAAGGTTAAACCACCTGAGTGCAATTAGGGAATCCACTACTCTAAAAAATGAGCTATGGTTATACCATCTTCAAAGACAGGCTGCAGCAGAGCACTGAAACTTTATTTCCAAGCACCTAAGAAGCTTTCGACAAGGATCTGTATCCTTTTTTAGGTTACTGATAGGAACATTACGGTCACATTACATTCAGTACAATTACTGAAATCCTTTACTTCTTCCTCAAAAGCTTAGCATGCACCACTGAGTATTGACCACCTGCATTTGCTACAGGTTATAACCTATTTGTACACGATGAGTACTAAGCAGAATAATCACATCTTGGGGGCAGAGCACTTCTTACTGAAGAAATGTTTGCCTGAACTAAAACTTGAAAAAGAAAATAAACAGAAAGCATGTCACAAAACCAATCCACACCTCCTGCTCCTCCGGGTTGTACAGTACTGTTGACTCCATAGGCGAGGGGTTACCCACCATGTCCAGAAAAGAAACTGATTCCAATATATCAGATACTTCTGCAGGGATGCAGCTTTTCCCCTCATCATCCATTGCTCTGTACAAAGGAACTTGTAAGAAAAAGTATATATCATTTTTTTTCACAGAACAAGCCAAAAGACACGGGGGAAAAAAAAAAGGAGCAAGGTACTGTGTATGTGATCAACCAAAAAATACCATTTTTTTTTCACAGAACAAGCCAAAACAGACAAGAATAAAAAAGTGAGCAGGGTAGTATGCACATGATCAACAAAAAATATCATTTTTTTCACAGAACAAGCCAAAATACGCAGGGAGAAGAACAGGGAACAGGGCAGTATGTATAAAACCAGCCACTTCTGAGAAAAACAAGGTGCCCAGGGCAAGGCTGGGAGGAACCCTGAACACACCGGGGCTGTGCTTGGGAACCCCGAGGCTGGGGCACACGAACCGCCTCGGCCGGGCGCCCCTTTCCCCTCAGGGCCGCCCCACACCCGTGAGGGGCCCAGCCCCGAGGCCCCCCCCTCCCGCCATGACAGGGGGCGCGTGCAGGGCGGGAAGCCCCAAGGGCGGGAAGCCTCAGCACCGCGCCCCCAACGGGCGCCAACCGCCGCTACCTCGCCGCGCGCGCCAGAGCCCGCCAGAAGCACCCCCAAGGCGCGCGGGGAGCGTTTTGGGCGGGGGAAAGGCGGGCGCTGATTGGCTGACGGGGAGGGGGCGGGGCCAGCGCTGCGGGCGGCAGGGGGCGCCCGCTGCGCGGCGTGAGGCGCTGGGGGGGGGGCGAAGCGCGTGACGCGATCGTGAGGCGGCTCCGGCCGCCGTGAGGGGCTGGGGAGCTGCGGGGCTCGGTGTGGGCACCGGGCGGTCCTGCGCGGGGATCGCGGCCGTCACGGAGCCGTGTGGGCTAAACAGGCGTTGGGGAAACGGGGGAGCGGGGGAAGGGGCTTCGCTCTGCCGAGCGGGAGCGGGGCTGAGGCACTGAGGTGCCAGGGTTTGCTTATAAGGGTAGGGTGGGAGGACAGAGCCGGAAAGCTCACAGGAAGCTCGCAGGGCCCCAGCTGATGGGTGAACGCAGAGGGGGCACTATCTAGGGGGCACTGTGTGAACGAGACAGTCAGACAGCCCTCTCTGCATCCTTCCAAGTGCATTAGGTCAGCAGGTTACTGGGTTAGGCTGAGTGAGGAAAACTTGGGTGCAATGTAGCTAGTCATATACAAAGGTCAGCCAGTAACGCTCCCCATCTGTTAGTTGTCTGCCTGTTTATCCCCTCTAACCTGACCGAAGTCATGAAGTCCTAAGAATGCTTTTCAGTGCACCCTCTAAGATAAAACTAACTTTAAAAATGACACTAAAAATATGTGTCAGGCAGCTCATTTATAAAACATTACCAGAGATGGATCTTTAGGAAGACACTGCTTTTTTGCCCTCTATTGACGCATTTCTTTGAACAGCTATTCCTACCCAGTTCCCAAGGAAGCAGGCTAGCGATGTGTAAACGTGACAAGATTTCTCCCCTCCTCAGTTCACCACAGCTCTTGAGCCTGCTAAGACTAAATCCTTCTAAGGAAGGCTTTAAATTTAATGAAATTAAGACAAGTGGGCAGATGAGGGACTCCTGCATCCCTTGGCAAAGAAAGCTCAAGCTTTGGCCTCTGTTTTGGGTCTTGGTGAATGCAAATGAAACATGAGGCCCTCCACATAAACTTGCGTCCTCATTGCTGCTTGTTTAATTAAAGTTCTCCAATGTGCTCAGGGCAGAAGCTAGAATGGCAGCCTCATCTTAAATGCATGAAGGGCATTACCTGACTCCGGGCTTTACCTCTTGTACGTTTAAGAATCACCTTTCCTCAAAAGATTAGTTTGCAGAATAAACCCAAGCCCACACAACCACACCTGAGAGACCCAAGTAGCAACAAATAGATATTCTGTTGCTTTACATAACGAAGTATAGTTTACATTTTACATTGCTTTTGATATTCCATCTATGAAAATCTAAACCTCAAAAAAACTAGAGTTCCACGGCTTCATTTTGACTGTGGTTCTACAAACAAGTCTAGAAAGAGCTTGCTATATTCAACATAACCACCACAGATTAATTTATTTTTTTTAACAGCCTCAACTATTGGACTGTGAAAAGTGTGGGGAAAAAAGTGCTGCTTTAGTTCAGCCTTGCATAGCAAAAAAATTCAGAACCCTGTAAGTTTACCTAGGCATCAGTTTTAATGCTATTGCTCGTCTATGATTTCAGCCAAAATTAAATTACTGAAAAATGTTTTTTTTTCCCATAAAGGATTCAAGTGCTGTGTATGTCCATACAGTCAAACTCTAAAGAAATTGTGATGCCCAAGTTTCATCTTCCTTGTGTTGCAATTGATGTATTCATCCTCAAAAGATCAACAAAATGCTGTCCTCCCCCAAAGCACGCTGATTATGATTTCTGCTGCCTTTCTTCACGAAAATCAGCGGACTACCAAAGACCCTGGGCACAAGTATAAAAATGCACCGCCAAGAAAATTTGTAAATCGGCTTTATTCAGGGTAGATGACCATCTTTTAGGCATCGGCAATAGTGACTTCGACTTCTACACCTGGTTCGATGCTGATGGAAGTGATCTGCTTCACGATCTCAGAAGGGCTGTGCAAGTCGATGAGCCGCTTGTGGATGCGCATTTGGAAGCGGTCCCAGGTCTTCGAACCTTCACCACAAGGTGTCTTCCTGGTAGTGATTCGCAGAGTCTGCAGCGAGACCATAAACACCGGGTATCAGGCTGAGGCACACAGAAGCCCCTTCCCTTTTCAACATTTATGGCACTACTACACAGCTGTCCCAAGTGTCAAAGCACCTTGTCAAGTCATTATCATTATGTTCACACTGTATCGCCCTCAATTTAGCAGTACTGCTTTTCATCTCAACTTTTGTTCTAAAAAGATGTTCTCAGTGCTCATTTGCAGAAAAAAAAAAAAGTGTTTTTTCCTGTCTTGGAAGTTTCCGTACCTTGGTGGGCATGCGAACAGGTCCTTTCACCTTTAGGTTTTTCTCCTTAGCACCTCTGATCAAGTCGGCACAGACTGAAAAAAATACAAAATAGTTTCAGGCTTGGGAGTTTTTTGTTTAAGTGAAGATTAAGAAAAGATACGTTGGCTCGGAATAGCGTATAGAGCGATCACTGTGATTCACGTCTAAGTTCTCTTCATAGCCAACTGCACGGAAGTGGAAGGCTTACCCCACAGCTCACAAACTCACACTGTAACAGCAGCCAACAGCTCTTACTACACGTTAAGCTACGTTTAAGCTGTCAGCAGCCCAAAGACCAGGCAACAAACATTGATTCTACAATATTTACAGCATATGGCAAAACACTAGCGAAGTCAGTTCCTAAACAAGACAAAACAACTCCTTGTTGCATGTTAAACTTGTAACTGACCACTTAATAACAACGACGACAAAATATCAACCAAGAAACGCGCCTTTTGGTTCTTACCCGTTCCACCAGCAACATCTAAAATCCCCGCAAGAATTGCGGGGCAGAAGCTGCACTCTGACATTCACACTGATGATGTGCATTTTCGGTACAATGAAAAGCCCTACAGTCTCCATTATAAATTAAATTAGAACCTACCTATCAGCATATGAAGCCCTTCACACGGCTAACTTTGTTAGCTGCAGTCACATACCAACAGGCAAACGCTAAGATCTCTCATTCCAACTAGTTTCAACACATTGCATTTTGCAATACATCGTATGTATCAGTTACTTAAAAAGCTACCCGGGTTAAAACAAAAAAAGGTCTCACTCACCCTTCTCAAGTGATTTCACGTTGCGACTCGTCAAAGTAATTCTGATGCGATGAATTGCCACCTCTTGTTCCACAGGTGCCTTGCCGGTATCCTTAAACGCCTGAAATGTCAAAGGTGTAAATATCAAACCCGACGGTCAGCACCAACTAACACCACGGCGCGACCTTTTAAAAAAAGGAATTGTGGACTGTCAAGAACGACTTAGGTTAGGGACTACTTATTGGACTGAGCCGGTGGCGTTATCAGGGAGGTACGAGGGTACGCAGCAGGCAGAGGGAACACGGGGGATGGTGCATGCTGTAGCTGCTCCGAGGAAGAACAGCAGAAAGAAGAGGCAAGTTGCAACGCTTCCCCTCCCTGGCTTGCCTACACGTAAAGCAGGCTGTCCAGACACTGATCCTCCTTGGGCTCAAAATAAACACCTCTGATATTTTATATACCTGGCAACCTCGCCACAAATCAATTTAGGAAGATACCAACTCCACAGGGGCAAACCCGAACAGCGAGAACAAAGAGAGGCAGCTGGCCAGAAGAAGTTAATAAGCCCACCGAGGAGACCGGATTTAAGAACGGAAGACTCTCACAACCAAGTGACGGCCCCACGGCGCCTCTCCCCACGCCGGCCGCACGCCCCCGGCCCAGCCCCGCACCGCGGGTCCCCCCCCGGGAGCCCGGCGCCGGCCGAGTCCCGGCCACGCGGCGCCGGGGGCGGCAGCGCCGTGCCCGCTGCGGCCCGCCCCGGCACGGCTCCCCGCGGGAGGAAGGGCGGGCGGAAAGAAGGAAGGGAAGGAAGGGGGAGCCCTCGGGGGGAGCCCTCGGGAAAGGCAGCGCCCCCCGGAGCCCCCCGACCTCCGCGCGGCGCCCCAGCTCGGAGCCGGGCAGCGCGCAGCCGCCTCCCCTCCGCGGCGCGGCCCCCGGGCCCGCAGCCGGCGCCGAGCCTGCCGCAGCCCAGCCCCGCTCGGCCCCCGGCTCCTTCCCTCCCCGCTCCCTGCCCCCGGCTCACCATGGCGGCAGCGGGGCCTTCCTGACCGACTTATTCCCGGGCGGGGGCGGCGCGGGGCCCAGCGAACAGCGGTGAGCCAGGAGGCGGCGGCGGCTGCGGAGCGGGCTGCGCGGCGAGAGGAGGGCCCGGCCGCGGGGCCGCGCTTATATAGCGGGCGGGGCGCCGCTCTGCACGGCCGCGCCGCCTCCATCCGGGAGCTGCGGGACCTTTCACCCCCGCTGCAGCACCCGGAACCGGCCGGGGGAGCCTCGTAGTGGTGCTGCGGGGCGGGGACGGGTCCTGGGCTGCTCAACGGGGTGTCAGCGCGGCCCTCCGCCTCTCCTGCCCCAGGGGAGGCCAGGCGGCTGAGGCTTTAAGTGGTGTTAAGCAAAAAATCCTGCTTTCATTCCCTCCCGGGCCCAGGAACTTTAATTAATTTTCTTTATTGAACTCCCTTCCTTCAGGTTCTGCTCCAGAGGGATGTTTTCCTGACGGGAGCACTCGTTGGTGTGGCCTGGACGTCGATAAGTGCCAGCCGCAAAACTTCTTGCTCGAAGTATGCCCATCCTGCTTCCGTCGCTACTAACCTGATGGAGAAACGGGTGTTATAACTTAAGAAACAATGGGTGATAGTAAGATCATTGCAATTAGCTTTTAAAAATAGTATATCAATTCTAGCTGTGGGTATCTTGTCCAGTAATCGCAGACGTGCATAACGTTAGCAAAATTACTGCCACCTTTGGAAGTTTAGTAATTACGACATCTGTTCAAAAAAGCCTGCTTGGTGTTTTAATCTGAATTTTGTTTCAGCTGTCACACTGCTATTTATATATTTTTTTTCTGTGATCAAATACTTCATGGGTCTTCAAATGGTCCTTAAATTTCACATGAGATGCATAACCATATGCATATGCCAATTACCGCACCGCTCAGTTTTGGATTTGTTTTGCGGCTGGATCACTTGTACTTGCTCTCTGTAGTCTCTCATTTGCTAATGCATTGTTTCTGAATTTGATGGTGTATTCTGATAAAGCAGCTTCAATAAAGATGAATACAGAAGTAGTCATCCTGTTACAGCTTCCTTTGCCAATCGCAATCCATACTTGGAAAATCTGTTTGGTGATAGTCCTGTTTCTCCGGCCCCTTCCTCCCTGCAGTGAAAGCAGCTTTTGTTTCTGGTCGTTTGTTTTCTGATCTGATTAACAATTACATTAACAACTTTGAACTCAATTATGCATAAGGAATCCATGTTTACGCTGTTATCAGCTGTTCCAACTACTTCCTGAGGAAGTTTTCCATTCTAGAAGTGTTTTATATTCATCATTCTTAAATACATAACCTCACACCAATCATGCTAAAGCACTTGATGTTTCCAGTAATACAGATGATTCCAAATCAGCTGTCTCACTACACTATTTACTTAGAGCATTTGTGAATATCATTAGTAAACTTTATTTCCCAATAAAATGTTAAGTAGCTTGGTGCCAAGAACTAATTCCAGTGGGATTCATTTATAAAGACATCTGACTGATTCCTCATTGATGACACACATCTGTAACCTTAATGTTTAATTTACTTACATTGAATTATATGTGCGCAACTAAGCCAGTTTCTAGGTGTTGTACCGAATAAGTCCATATACAAATATGTTAGATGAACACTGTTCCTATTGTCTACCAAACATATGCTATAATGGTAAGAGAAATAAAGTCAAAAGGTGCATTTCATATATTTGGTCTGTGTTATTTAAGTGTTGTCATTTATTTCTTGTTCCTCTACCAAGGATTCAGGTGTTCTTTTGTTTTATTTTTTTTTCCCTGGGATTAATGCAAGGTTGACAGTAAATTCCTGATTTTGTTCCTTTCTTACGTTTTTCTGATATTGGCGCCACCTCAGCTTTCTGTGAGATTTTTTTTTTTCTGAGCTTCCCCAGATTTCTCAAAGCTTATGGAAAAACCACATTAACAGCACACAAGTCTCCTTTGCCAGCTCTTAAAATTCTTGGATGCAAGCTATCTGGAGCTGCTGATTTAAAAAACGCCTTACTTTAGTTCCTATGTTTAAGGCTTTCCTTAGTTATTGTTAGAATTTTCTGATACTAATGTTTTTTTTTTTGCCAAAAATCTAAAACAGAAATTTATCTAAACTTTCTGCTTTCTCTGAAATAATTTTTTTTTAATTACTCCTTTCTGCTGTTCAGATGGGTAAATATCCATTGTCAATGTAACTTTTAGCTCACCTTCTGAATATTCTGCAGCTTTTAGGATGTAATTCATATCTTGTATTATGCCTGTTTTCCCTTTGGTTACATATCGGTTTTAATACAGGTTTTTCTCCCAGCCTGTGCCAACTTCAGTTTACTTGAAAAAACTCAGAATTTCATAGCTAATAAATACGGTGTTGGCATACACTTTTTAGATGAAGCTTCCAAGAGTGCTTTCCTTATATCACATAACTAAGAAGGTAAAAGATCAAGAAGCAAGCCATCCTTTTAACAAGACCAAATAGCCTGTAGCAAAAACTATTTAATACCTAATTTCATGATTTGTCACTCAGAATATTCTCCCATGTCCATTCATGACATTTTATTTTTTTGTTTTTAACATATAGATCACTTATTTCCTATGACCAGCTTATCCTTCAGAAATAGCCTGAGTAGTGATCTGAATATTTTGTTATCCATATATTTTCCACCAGATTATAGTAAAACCACTTTGATGCAATTTATGCTTCCAAATTAATTATTCAGTTCATCCTGTTAATTAATTATGTATGTGTTGGGAGTTAGGTTCTTGTAATCATTTGTGGTCCTTTGCTTAATTTTAGCTTGAACATCTTTACTTTGTGATAAATGAATGCTCATCTGGTTCTTTATCTCTTTATTGCCACTGAATTTAATCTTGCCACGTTTTGCCTGGGAAGATATTTTTCCCCTGTGGCTGAGGCTAACATCCAAATTATCCAAAAAATGTTCCAATATTCTACAAATCTAAATCCATTAAGTCTATTGTCAGTCTAAACTTCTGTCCTCCTTTGCTCATGTGACAAAACAGATCTTTGAGACCTGCTAGGTTCCTCCTAGTGCTGGGGTGGTCATGAATCAAGAGCAGATTCTGGTATGAGCCTACCTACGTGACTGAAGGACTAACTGAACGAGCGTGCGCCTGCTGGCACTCAGCATCTTCTGAAGTACTACGGTAACCAGTCCCGAAGCGAAGGCTTGTGAATGGTTCGGACGGGGCTCACAGTAGCTTCCTTAAATTTGCTTTGTCATTTTGGATAGTGATTATTCAATGCTGGCATCTCACGGGAAGTGGGGCCAGGGTTACGCCAGGTTAAGCCTGTAGTCTTTGCTTTCAGTGGTGGTGAACATATTGCCGAAATACATTCCTCTTTACTTTGAAAATTACTTCCTTCTCCAAGTTCTTTGAAAACTGAGATTTTATTTGAACTTCTGGTCATAAAATACCTGTGAAGCAGGATCGTACTCAAGGCTTCTCAGGAAATCATCAGTAGGAAGTGGAGTATTTAAACCAGTCAGCAGCAATCCAATAAAAGCTATTTTCAAGCATTTTCGGAAAGGCTTCAGCGTTTGCTTGGGCTTAATTGCAAGTTGCAAGTGTCTGCAGATCCTCTCGTGTTGACTTGAAGTTATTCAATTGTCTCATATCTCAGAAATCTCCGACAAGTTCTTTGCTCAGCACTTAGGTAGAACCTGTTAGTATCCATCTGTAAATTCTGAATATCTGTATTTACTCTGTCCACAGCTACCTCAGCTATTGAAGCTCTTCCAGAAAACCTGCCAGAACTGAAAGCAGACCCCCTCTGAAGGCTGATTTTTGTAGCTGAGTAGCTAGCCGGTGACTTAACGTACTTTGCAGGTGGCAGATGGACAGAATGCATCAGCACCGGTCCATAGCTGGAATTCTAATACTGCACCTAGCCTGTCCATTTAAATCTTAAATTTTTTTCTGCCACTTCCACCATATAAAATATAAAAAAAATCAACATATTAGGCTTTCTTTACTTTAAATTATTACGTAATTGAGGAGAAAGTGAACTAGATCCATGACTCAGAAAAAGAGCAATTGTGCTTCGAGGGAGTCCTTTATAGTTGATAAATGTAGCCACAAATATTGATGATAAAGACACTTTTTCAGATGGGCAGCGCCATCTTCATAGTCATCGCAAGCTCATTCCTCATTACTGACAGGTAATTCATTTGGCTACTAGTATCAATGACCTGGTTAGAGCCTGTTGCCTTGTTCTTCCGACAGGAATAATAGTAAGAGAGGTAGTTAACGGCTAATATACTACAGCAATTCTGTTGATGCTTAATGTGGTACATCACTGCAACATGCCTTTGAACACTCAGGACTGAAATAAGACAGAAACATGTAATTTGTCAGTAATCAGTGAACTATGTTCTGTGGATCAGTGCCAACGGTACAACATAAAACACAATACTAGATGCTTACAAAGTGTTAATAAGCACCGGCTAATTTCCTAAATATCCCGCTGTGCCAAATTCCCCCGATTCTAACCCCGCGTTCACATTCACGCACCTCCATGTGCGCCTCCCAGCCTCTTGCCAGAAGTGCGGTTTACTTCCCACTCTCGGGAGCGCAGGTCCCCCCGTTCCTAAATGCGAGCTGGAGATGTGGGCGCACGTTCTTGTGCAAGCCACCCCACGTGCTGCCAAAAATGTCCCCCGGGTTCCCACCTGCTCCCCAGAGAGGGGGGTCCCAGCTGGCGGCCTCTTGCTGAGGGTCCCCTTGTGGGTGGCAGCTGCTTGCCGAGCGCGATGGGGAGGACACTTCTCTTCAGGCTGACTCCTTTCCCCAAAAGGCACTCGCTGTTTAATCTGGGTGATCATTGTATTAGGCAAACCTCGTTATTGTTAGTTTCCCCTTGGCATTATCAGCTGTGGGGCAAACACCCTGTGAGAAGAGCCAGGTTTGGGCATTCAGCTCACATGCACCGCTTACGCTCGCATTCGTACCGTGTCACCTGCCGGTATCGAGGCCACGCTACCAAGGGAGGGCGTGCAATTCCTGCGCAGAAAACCCCTAGCGTCAGCCCAGTAAAAGCAGACCTAGTGGGCACAGAAACAGAACTGGTATTTCTGCACCCAGTTTCCACTTTAGACATCACCTGGGAAGACTTCGTGTGTGGAAAGGTGAACCAAGTACAAAAAAATTTATTCCAAACGACTTCTGCAGTCCAGCTTTTGCCACGTCAGGCAGTACCACTAGGCACTGTTTGTCACAACGGCTAATTTACCTGGGAAAAAAAAATAGTTCAAGACGACGCAATAGCTTATAGCATGTGCTGAGAAGCTGCATCTATTTCCCCATATCCACATGGCTGTCCGAGCGCAGCAAGCTGTTCTAGCAACTGGAAGCGGCTTCCAGGCCAGGCGCTGGCTGCGGCGCTCACCTCACTGGCTTCTCTGCAGACGCCGTGCTCAGAGCACCGAGGGGTCAGCAGCACGCCCCAGCTTTACAGACTCTCACAGTACATTTTGGGCTAACACAGACTCTAGGAGCTGTCTTTCTCTCCAAGGTCTGCCTCCTGCAGAGACTTTGTGGCAAGCTACCAGCAGCAGGGGGTTTGCGAGGTTGGGTGTCTGTCCTTAGGAAGAAAAGGTTGATACTGCTGCAGTAATTATGTTTAGCAATATATGCACTACACATATTTTGTTAACGATGTCTACTGTTTTAGAGCCCTGTTATGAAGTCACCGATCGCGTTTTATTTTTTTCTCTGAAAGACCAGTTTAATTTAATCTAATTCTTTGGTGAAGCAGAGTAGGAGGGAATAGTTTCACAGTGCCTGTGCTGCCTCTGTCATGGAGCAGGGATAATTTCAGGAATGATTCGGACCTCACACTGCCTTACGCCTGACGAGCTAGCCTCTTGACACAGAATGCATCAGGTATTTTTTTTTTTTCCCAGAAGTTTTTCTTCATCCCTTCAAGATTAATTTCCTCCTTGCGATATTCCTGAATCACCTGTTTTTCAGATGATGAATGTTTGCAAGCACTGGAAAATTTAGGAAATGCTTGCTACAGATGATGAGGAGATGTAAAACAAGGGGGGGAATTGGCATCATGATTGTCCAGGAACATTAGAGAAGGAGATTGGTTGCATCTCATGGTTTTATTTAGATTACAACCCAGCGTCAGACTGACTTCTTTGTCGCTTGGAAGAGCTGCCCTTCCCAACCCTGCCGTCTGTAAAGGAAAAACTAAAGCCAAATTCAGTAATGCATCTCCTGTTGTGACCTGACCCTGTGTGAACTAGCGAGGTATAATTATTCAAAAACTGACAGAAAGAGGAATAACATAAAACTTAGAACCTGGAACTAAATGAGATACCTTTGGTGCTAAAGATGTGCTTTAGCAACAGGAATTAATAGCTGCTGAGGAAATCATTACACTGATTGTTCAGAACAGCTGGACAGATCCACGCTGTAACATGAAAGCGATCCAAGAGGCATCAAATATTAAGAAGTTTTGGTTTCAAAGGTCTTGCTAACTTCTTATAAAGCTAATGTGGCAAAGCGGCAGCTGCAGCCTACTACTTGGAAATTATGAGGTTGTGGTTGGGGGGCAGGAACAACGACTGCAGAGTTTCTCATGTCGTTTCACAGAACACTCGACCATCCTGCTTAGGGGAACTTACACGAGAGCAAGGTAAGTCTATTAAAGCTTTGACCTAAATACACAGCAGAAGTTCCTATTTGACTTGTAATGAAAACATGGCTTGTACATTTCCTTTCGCACCAGCCTGTAAAACATCACTGTTACAAATACAGAATATTGCTTATTATCCCAGGAAATGTATTATAAAAATACTATAAAGTAGAAAATACATTTCCCCCGCAACAATCCCTTAAATTGTAGTAAGAGCAACTATACTTGAGTGCACATGATCACTCTTCCATCCCAAACATCCCCACCTCCACGCACAGTGAAAACTCTAGCGACAGGTTTTCCAAGGGGAGCAGGATTACCTACTTGTTTAAAAATGAGGTAAAATTAGCATTAGGACAAAAGAAGGTTGTGGTCAAGTATATTCAATTTTTAGGCAAGTAAAGTTAATTTTTGTAGTATACATAGAAGGTGTTTTTGAGTATGGTAGCGATGCCCCCTGAAAAAATAAATATCAATACCTGTAGTTTTTTCAGCATTATGATCTCACGTTTTTCTTTCAAGTAAAAAATACTTACATTACAACATCATCTTTCAATAATGTCGTCTGTTTGAAGATGTTTCTAAGACCACCCAGCCTGTACTTTGTTCTATCAGTGGCCCCCTTTCCGCAAACTTGCAGCAGGTACATTTCCTTTCTGAGAGTCCCTGATGCATTCAGAGAAAGAACTGCTTCAAATACACTCTTGTGAAATATTCCTGGTGTGAGGTAGAGTCAGTCACTTTGTTCTGGCTGGCACAAATGTATATGCTAATGCCTAGGGACTGCTTTTCCCATTTCCTGGAAAAAAAAAAAGAAAAAAACACCTTTGATATGGAAAATCAAGCTTTTTACTATTAAAATCATAGTGTATATAATGTATTATAAAGTATAGAAAATAAATTTCTTTTCTTTCACTGACAGCCCAGTGAGCAAGTACCTGTAGCATACAGGAGGGAAATTCAAACACCATCATAAGATGATTCTTCAATGGGAATGTCACTGAAAAACTTGTAGCAAATTGCCTTTTTTTTTTTTTTTTTTTGGAGTTTTTGGTTTGCCTCATTGCCTCCTCCAGCCACCCCTTGTCTCCCCGCACAAATGGCTCTTTCATGCTACCCTTGCTATGATTTTTTCAGGTAGCGTTAATTTTTATGGTTAGGACACTTTTTCCAAGCACGGTTCGTAATTCAACACACAACTTTATAAAATAAGATATGCAATATGAAAATATTCAAGTTGAACAAAAAAATCAAAAATTGATTTCCTCTGAACATCAGCCTTTGACGTGAAGGAGATATTAAAAATAACGAACATCCCCTTTCTCCCCTTTAAATCAGAAAACATCTAATAGCAATCATTTCATTCCCAAAAGCTGTACAAGGATGTACGACTTCAACTGTCTGGAGAGGTTCTGTTGCACTACATGCAAAGAGAAATTCAGGTGACATGTCAACGCAATGATACAGTCCTTTAAAAACTTCGCGAGTGGCTTTTGTGTTGTCTGCAAATCCCATTAATGAAACTGTTGGATAAGAGAAACAAGGTTGTGGCCAAAGTACATGATAGCTATCTGTCTAAACTTACTGTATTACATAATACATACAATTAACTGCTATTAAAAAAACACAGCCTCGCTGGTGTATGAACTCCCACGTGAACACTCATCTTTTTTTGATGCCGCTGTTAAGGTGCAACTTTCCATACTGGTCTCTGGGGCCAGTTTCACTGGTGGCATGTGTGAATCAAAACTCTTTCACCATTTTTGAAGCGGCTGAGCAAAACACATGGCCTGAAAATAAAACTGGCTTTTCCTTCCACCCCTTTTGGGGGGGGTGGGGGAATAACTTAAAAAGGGCTGGACATTTACATTTCCAATATGCAGCCTACTTTGCTCTTTGTAGCCTGGCTCATGTGCAGTAGAATATTTATTAAGTTATGAATTACCCTATTATCCCAGGTGCCCTGCAAAGGCAAATGCAGTCACCTCCCTGCTCTGCCGAACACTCGGGCTATTGAACGTCAGGCTGGGTAGGGAGCGCAACAACTCAGCCTCGTGCGCCGACAAACCCAGGTCGGATGGTGCCTCTACTATCAAATTGTCCCACGGCATCCTGAGCTGACGGTGTACTGGGACAGAAGCCAGTAGACTTTTCTTTTTTGTTGTCGTCGTCGTCGTTCCATTTTCTTTCTTTAACTGGTTTAAAGGCTGTTCGTTTGACAGGCAGACAAATATTTGGCAGCTGGGTTAAGCGAAGCATAGAAAGAGGCTCTTTGAACGCTGTATGAGATATTCGCAGCAGATGAATGACTAAAATAAAGTATAAGTAAAATATTCAGCATATAGTTAATGTTAAAAGTAGTCATTAATTTTCTACCCCTATTTTTATCTTTGTTCTAGTCCAGGCATTTATAAGCACAGATGCTAATAATGCAAAAAACCCACACCAATACAAATATTAAGCATCCACTTAAGCCCCCGTTGATTTTACAAATATTTGTGGTATTCTGTAAAACATTATTTCTCTGCAGCAAAGCAAAGAATAAAACTAGATGCCTATGTTTAGATTATAATCATAAAATACATGAAGGTAAAAATAGGGAGTATAAAAATAACTCTGGATTGTGATTGCTGAAATTATTTGCATTTGGAGTCTGTGGCAAATGATATGAAATGCAGTCCACCTCAGAAAGGTCCAGAATTTCTGAAAAGTCCAAAATTTCTTACTATTGAATACAGAAGTAACCCAAAAATCTTCATGCTTCCCATCCTGTATTAGTGATGTCCCCACCTCCAAGTTATATAGTATTTTTATCACATGAAGATAGTGTTGTTACCTCTTGCTTTCTGGGTTGAGATACAGTATCACAGCAGAAAAACAACACAAAACAAAAAAGGAATATGAAATTAAGTGGACACAGAAGAAGCCTCTAAGGAAAGAGAAGCAAACAACAGAACACGCCAAGAGCAGGGCTACAGGGGCTCCCTGCTGATGGGAAGCCAGAAGCTGTGTAACGGTGAAACAGATAACCATTGCCTGCTTAATTACCAAATTTGTCTAACAGTAATGCTCCCACACCCCCCAAAAAGAGTACTATAGGAACTGCAGTTTATGCTGGTTTATAACTGGTTATGAAATATCTGTAGATATTTCTACTTGCAAACTAAAGGCATTACACCTTCAGTAATAGCTTATAGGACTGTAAGATAAAAGTAATACAGAATGATAAAATGACACTTCCATGTGTGTTTTTTTCTTTTTTTTTTTTTTCTCCCCCTTCATCTCTCTCATTCTTCCCAGAAATTGGTTATCAAACTGTGGAACTTAGTTGATGGTATGACATGAGACACCTGACACTTACCAGTCGGGACAACTGAGGCTTTGTTTGTTCCTAGTCACAGTCATGATGATGTGGTCACTCTCGTTTGAGGAGACCTATGCTAAACCAAACAGAGTGTACCTGGCTGGCAGGAGGCTGGAGGGCACAGCCTCTGGATGCACCACAGTGCCAGTGATGCTGCACTGGCTGAATCCGTGCAATGCTGGGTCCCAGACTTTCCGGTTTGCTAGACCTTACAGTGGTGATCAGGACGAGAATGCTAGTTCAGCCTTTCAAGCTCATTGTGCCTATATATAGCCTGCTGAGACATTTAGTCCATAGATAGAAAAAGCAATGTCCCTTTCTATATTTTACATCGTGGCAAGGTGACACTGATACCAACACTCTGCTTCCACCACAAGCAGTAATAAAGTTCCTCCCTCCTTGACCTCTGCAACCCAAACTGGAAATGGACAAATGAGCTGTGCACTGGCTTCACAAGTATTTCATGCTCAGAAAGTATAGAAAGACGTTGGTAAACTACAATTACCTGGTTGTAGCACTTTCTCCAGGCCTTCAATAAATCCTTTGTTATGGTTGATAAGCTGCAGGTGATCAGTTTCAGGAATGAGGAGAACAAATGAGGGATGAGATATCCCTAAAGTTTGTATCCCTTAAAGTTTAGCTTGACTTGTAACTGTGACTTACTAAACATCTGGAACATCACGTGTTGCATACATACGTATGGGGAAGGAAAGAAAAAAAAAACTGCTTCCAGGCTTGGGGAAAAAATCAGATGAACAGAATTCCACAGGAGCTGTAACACCATCGTTTGAAACAGCGCTCTGCTAGCATCATGTGTCCTCTGCTAGCATTTTATACAGAGGTATGCAAGTCTGAGAGAGCAAAGTGCAACGTGCAGCTCCACTCATTGGCTTTTATGCTAGCTTTAGAAGCAAGAAGGCATCTTCTAGAAACCTGAAGCTTGAAATGAAGAAAACAGAGGATAAGACTCCAGTGGATTAAATATAAGAATATAAGAATAGATGGGAAGAAATCTTCAAGGAATTAACAAAAAGTTAATTCATAATTCAAAAAATATGAGCTAACAATTCATAATTAATATTTAATAATTCATAATGTTCAGAATATAAAAAATGAGAAATCTGCCAAGACTTTCTGGTAGGTCTACTGATATTAGAGCGTGAAGAAAAAAAAAAAGCCCAAAATTCCAACCTGAACCCCAAGACGACAAAGTCATTGCAAAGAATCAAAGTGTTCCTTGCATTTAATGTTGTCCCTGGAGGAAACAGAGTATAGGTTTATGCTAGAAACATTTCTGTAGGAGGACTCAGGAGCTCAGGCACCTATAAGCGTTATTATAATCGCAGACTTATTGAGGTTGGAAGGGACCCCCGGAGATTGCCTAGCCCATCCCCCTGCTCAGTGCCACATCAATTTGGTCTGAACATCTCCCAGGCTGACACCCCAACCTCTCTGGGTGACCCATTCCAGCGTTTGACCATCCTCACAGTAAAAAGGTTTTGCTTAATTTTAAGTGGAGTTTTCTGTACTTCAGTTTGTGCCTCTTGTCCTGTCACTGGATGCCGCTGAGAAGAGCCTGTCTCCGTCTTTACTCCCTCCCAAGCCTTTACACAAGCAGGTAAATTCCTCTGAACCCTCTCTTTTTTGGGCTGAGCAGTCCCAGCATCTCCCCCAGGCCCGTTTGCCAACCCCTCGGCCATCTCAGCGGCCCCTTGCTGCACTCCTTCCAGTCCCACCATGCCCTCCTTGCTCCAGCGGAGTCCCGAGCTGCCAAAACGGCCTCCCAGACACATCCCACCAGGGCTGAGCAGCGGGGACACCCTTCCTGGGGATGCCCTGGAGGAGCTGGGGCTGCCCTTGGCTGCCACGAAGATGCTTGGCTGCTGTTGGCCGCCTCTGCCACCAGGGCGCATCGCTGGCTCACGGTCAGCTCGGTGCCTGCCCTACAGACCTGGTTTCCAGCCCCCTGGTCCCCACTACGGGTGCCTGGGGTTCTCCTGCCCCACTTGCCAGGCTTTGCAGGTCCTTGCACGGATTGCCATCAGCAGATTTCTCCAACCTGGCAAGGTCCCGCTGAATAACAGCGCAACCATCTGGCGTATCAACCACTCCAACCAATTCAGTATCACCTACAAACTTGCTGATGGTGCCCTCTGTCCTATCATCCAGGTCATCCCCAGAGACATTCGACTGTACTGGCCCCGATATTGATGCCTGGGGTGCACCACTGATGACTGGCCCCCAGCTGGACTTCACCAGTTTACCTACGGATGTAATGGGAAACAGTGCCAAAAGCCTCACTGAAGTCAAGATAAGCGACAACCACTGTTCTCCCTTCATGTAACAAGCCCATAATGTCATCACAGAAGCCTACCAGGTTGGTCAAGCATGATTTCCCCTTCATAAACCCATGCTGACTACACCCAATTACCTTCTTGTCCTTTGTGTATTTGGAATTGTCTCCAGGGTTATTCGTTCCAAGGGACTGAGGTGAGGTTGATTGCCTTGTAGTTTCCCAGATCCTCCTTTCTGATGACCTTGCAGATAGAGACATTTACCTTCTTCCACTCCTCATAAGCTTCCCTCACTTGCCACAACTTTCAGATATTACCGTGGCCTCACAGTGACATCAGCCAGGTCCCCCAGCATTTGTGGGTGCACTCCACCAGGTCCCATGAACTTGTGTATGTCCTGTTTGTTTGAATGTTCCCTAACCTCGTCCTTCCTCTACCAAGGGTGAGTTATCCTTGCTCCAGACTTCCCACTGGTCTCAATAGGCCCAAGATTCCTGAAAGCAAATCTTACCATTAAAGATTGAGTTGAAGAAACAATAGGCTAGTACCTTGGCCTTCTCCAATTTTTTTTTTGTCACCAGCTGTCCTGCCCCACTCATCAGCGGGCCCAGATTTGACCTGGTCTTCCTTTTGCTGATGATATGCCTGTAAAAACCTTTCCTGTTGCTCTTCACAGCCCTCGCCAGATTCAGTCTGAGGCAGGCTTTGGCTTCTCTAAGCCCATCTCTGTATGTCTTGACAGTGACTCTACATTCCTTCTGAGTGAAGCCTATAAAAAAAAAAAGAGAGAACATTGTTATGACAGGATCTTCTGATGTTCCTACACCTTGAGTACCTTGCAGAGTTATCACTCCATCTTGAAAAAGAATCCGGTAAAATTGACAGAGACATCTGCACTGATGATTATGGTTCAAGAGTGGGTCTTGGCTATCCAATATTCTTCTGTCAAGTATAAGAGACAATTTGAAGGGCACTGGGTTTTCACAGACTCAATGGTATCAATAAGCACAAAATACCAAGTTTCTAGCAGTTTAATCAATACACTATCTGGACTGGCAAAATAAACAATGCATATAAGCATCTAGGAACTACTAAAAACATTTTTTTTTTAATGGTATTCTTTTGAAGACTGGAGAAAAACCTCTAAGGTCTGATATTAACACGAGGCGTGCCAATGGCTTTATCTGACAGTTTATCTTATGCGCCCTCAGCTAATCATTTTAAAAGGTAACTGGCTTATTATGATAAATTTTATAAGATTTATTGCTTATTTTAAAAAGTTATGCAACATGAAAAACAAGTTCTGGTTTTATAGCATAATCATTTTGACAAAGAAAACACAAAGAAAGGTTATTCCAACATTTACCTTATTTTTTTCTCAATTCCGGCAGGCATTTTATAGTCCCACTAAAGAGGAACAGAAGAGCAAGAAACAGTTAAGTTTAGATATGCTTTATAAAGCATTAATTTCAATGAATGAACAACCCAAATACCGTAAAGACCTACAGAATCATCTCAAATTCACATAGTTGCTCATTTCCAGGATTTCACGGGGCTGAGAACAGATGTGTGTCAGAAACCAGGAAACTGGCTCAATTCCTTTGGGATTTTTTTCCAGAATGGAAGCAAGGGGGATGAAAGGGAAAGAAGAAAAACAATTTGACAAACATCACTCTTGCTATTCTGTCTTAAAAAGAAGCAGAGTTTTTGAGTAGAATGACAACATTAGC
Organism: Anser brachyrhynchus; assembly: GCF_964034855.1. NCBI lineage: Eukaryota > Metazoa > Chordata > Aves > Anseriformes > Anatidae > Anser > Anser brachyrhynchus. The sequence continues at coordinate 120,967,711 of NC_137695.1, forward strand.
TACAGCAGCCAGATCTTCGTAGTTCCAGACAAGGGCTGAGATCTAGACAGATCTGTAATTATTGGTTTTGATAAATCAAGGATCAGAGCTCCCTGTCTCTAGCATTGCCTAGAGCACTTCCTCTCCCAGACATGTTCCAACCAGATTAGGAAAGGCAGTAGATAAGACAAACAGTGCAGTCATGAGCAGAGAATTGTTCAATGGTGTACACTTTAAGCACTGGCAAAGTATCATCATCGCTGCTTTAAACAATCTTCCTTTTCATTGCTTTCAGTATCTTACCTGGTACTGACCCATGCGTTAAGAAGGGAGCGTAATATTTCCCCTCATCCTCCAGTTTATGTTTTTTTGTATCTATGCACCTCCCTTACAGTTCATATTTTCTCTTTTTTTTTTTTTTTTTTTTCAAATTCCCCCTTTACCTCCAAGATCTAGGAAATTTCTGTTCCACACAAGATCTTCTTGTAATACTTCAGATACTGCAGTTTACGATATACCAACTAGCAAGTTGCAACAAACACCTGGTAGCATGGAAAGTTTATAAAAGCACAGGTTGTTAATACGTCTATCAACTTATGCTCAGGAGTCTTAGAATGACAAGAAGGTCTCTTGTGTCAACAGGGAGATCGGGTAGTTTACATGTTCCATTTCAGAAACAACAAAACTACTTCTAAGAACAGGAAAAAAAAAAACACACGCACTGGCACTCTGCATTCATTTATGAAGAAAAGTTTAAATACAAAAACCGAGTTAGTCTAAAGAACCACTCATATTTCATAACTGGAAACACCAAAAAACATTAAGTACAAAACCTCCCAAAAGCAGTCCTTTTTTGTATTTCAAAACAACAGTTTCTTTTGCTTGTCCCATTCCCCATTTTTTCCCCTAAACGAGGCAGCACACCGGAGATCAACCAGAAAGTCACATTCACCAATATCTTGATCCTTGCCTCTCTATTCCCCTCCATGGTTTAAAAACCCAAAAGCTCAGTTAAATGTCTTTATTTATAATCTTCTTATAACAAAGTGACTTTTTTTTTTTTAAATATAAAAAGAGCGACAAAGTCTTCAGATCACAGAGGGGCTAAACCCATCATGTTTGGAGGGAAGGTGGAGGGAAAGACGAGCTGCCAATAAAAAAAATGAGTTATCTTCAGTTTTTCTAGAGGCTCCCCTTAAGGGCCCTGAGGCTGGGCAGCAGCTGGGCGGCGCTGAGGCGCTGCTCCACGTTGGCCTTCCAGCAGCAGCTAATAATGCTCCGCAGCCTTTGGCCCGCGGGCGACTCGTGGAAAACGGCGGCAGCCAGAGAAGGGCGCAGGTTGTAGGCCACCACGGCGTAGAGCACGTGCTGCCGCTCGCCCAGGTAGGGCTGCTCCCGCATGACCATCTGCCAGAGGGTGACGGCGAAGGAGTAGATGTCCGCCTTGGCGGTCACCCTCTCCCCCTTGAGGAGCTCGGGGGCACGGTGCGTGTACGTGCCCCCATGCTGGGAAACATGGGGGCTCTGGGACAAGCCGTCCTCCAGTTTCTGGGAGCAGCCGAAGTCTCCGATCTTGCACACCCCCTGCTCCGTGATGAAGACGTTCGCGGGCTTCAGGTCCAGGTGCACAATGCCCTGCGCGTGGAGAAAGGCCAGGCCCGTGGCGATGTCGCAGGAATAGCACACGGCCTCCTCCATGCTCAGGGCCTTCCTGCCGCACCCGCCTTCCTCGTCCTCCCCCTGCCTCCACGTGTCGCTGGTGCCGTAAATAACGTGGTGCAGGGTGATGTTGCCCACGTACTCCATGATGATGGTGCCCAGGCTGTTCTGGCTGGCAGGGGCACACGTGCTGGCGGCCACCACACGTACCACGTTTTCGTGCTGCAGCCAGGCGACGTTCAGCTCGGCCCAAAAGCTCTGCCGCGATGCCAGACGGTTTTTGCTGCTCTTCTTCACCTGCTTCACAGCCACGGTCGCACCGTGGTAGGTGGCTTTGTAGACGGACCCAAAGCCCCCAGAGCCCAGGGGCTGCAGGAGGCAGAGCTGGTCCCAGTCGATGGAGCACCAGGCCAGGCGTGGAGGCAGGCGGCGGACCCTGGGTGAGGAGGTTCCTCCCAAAAACGCCTTCTCCTCTTTGCCAGGGATAACTACAGGGCTGCTGCAGGGCCTCAAGTCCACAGACGGGGAGAGCTCCAAAGGAAGAAAGCAATTGAGAGGAATAGGTGAGGGCATAATACAGTGCAGAGCACAGCAGGCAGTTACTCGGACAAAGACTGGAAAGCTTCCCTGACAGAAAGAACCCTGTGCTGTTTTCCAAAACCTCTTTTATCCTCTCTACGATTCCCCCTCCCACCCCCAGATGAACTGCATCTGTCACAGCTAGCTGAACCCCAATCAGGCTCACCTGAAAACATTCTTCTCTGACCCTGAAGTTAATCTCTAGAAAGTCAAGGCATATGGATTTTAAACTACAATATATTAACTTACACGTATTTCACATAATTTCTAACCTCAAGAGAAAAGAAGGATGTTCTGTCCACTGAACGCCTCCAGCAAAATGCCCTGGCAGTAAGTAAACCAGTGACTGGTGAATACGTTTCCCCTGGGCTCCAGGCAAGAACGATCATCATCAGATTGCATTATCACAGAATCACTGAATGGTTTGGGTTGGAAGGGACCTTAAAGACCACCTACTTCCATTAAACAGCTCAAAGTCATGCTCAGAGGAACCAGCTGAGAAGGTGAGTGCAAGCATTTGATTAGCTTATGCAGGCATAACTAAATTTAAGAGTGCACTTAAAGAGACCTGTTACTTAAATGTGACTGGAGCAAGGGGACTGGTTTGGCTGCTCGCTTGTGCCCACGCAGGGCAGCAAGCCTGACAGCAGCATAAAGGCAGAAAGTGCTCTGTGCCACCCGTGGGGTACAGCAACTACCATTATACACAGGGGCTTGGGCTTCTCTTCCTATCACACCCCGTGCAGTTTAGACACACGTTTTATTTCTAGATCCTCTGTAGTAAACTTATCATTAAATTTACAGAGCTGTTCTGGCTCAAATTTAATTTTGCCTTGTTGGTCCCAGTGCTTTTTGGAGAGGAGCTTTTTGCTCTTTCGACCCTGTTTTCATGCATCCACAGTGCTTATGCTAATTGTCTTAGTGTTTGGTACCTGCTGTACTGCTCAAGCACCTCAGCATCCCTATGGGACTTATAGAGCCAAAAGCTTTTGAATATCGCAGCAAGTGTCCTTCTGCACTTGCAGACAAGTATCTTGGAAAACTTGGTCCCTATCTGGGACCTCCTCACCCTTGAAAACCTTCATCTGGACATCAGCTTTGTCAAGACCGATCCTACTATGAGACTTCAAAGAGGTCGTGCCTCTTTCCCCAGAGCTCACCTCTGGGCATCACTGGCTCTGCAGACAGCTCCCGCAGCGTTTTCCAGGTGTTTTGTTCCTTTTGTTTTGCTTCCCTGTGTATGATGCAGCACAGGTGCTTTGAGGGGGGAAGGTTTCAAGGGTGCTCAGAACATCTGCAAGAACTGGAGTCTCCTTCACCTTGAGAAGGGTTTAGCTCTTTACCTAAATGAGCAAATGTAATGTCCCAAAGACAGCTGACCCTGCTTGAACTCTGGATCAGCTCAGCCAGAAGGTGTCAAAGGCATCACTCTGTAGTGAATGAGGGATGAGATCTTCCCTGGTACTAATTTGTTATCTCAGTTCACAGGGAAGCCAACTTGGACAAGTGATGAATGAAAATGGGAAACTTGGGTTATTGCCCAGCAATGGCAATACGAAACAGATTGGCTGGGGAAGATCTAGATAAATAGGTGCTAATGCATTGTAGGGGTTGTTACCGAGTTAGAGAAAAGCGCTAGGGATGCCAGAGGTGGCCTGGGGCATTGCTCCAGTGACGGTGATGGCACATCAATGGATGTGATGGCACATCAGTTGTGCAGGGACACCCTGGGGCAGTGGGGGCAAAGATCGAAGGAGCTTTAGTGTTGTTTTAAGCATGCCACAAAGTAAGCAATGTAGACAACAGGAATTTTACGCTCCTTTTCCGAGCGGCAGAGTGATTTTATGTTTGCATGAAAAAGTCTTCACTTAGGATCTGCACAGGAAATGTATTCTAGGCAGGTGAGTTGTGATGGCAACAAAAAGCTGCAACGAGCAGACCCGTCTACGCTGGTGAGAGAGAGAATTTTTTAGGCTTATTTTCCGAGTCATTAAGGCTCTAATTCTGGCACAGACTTTTGTGCCGTATGGTATATAAAAACAGCAGAGAGAGAATCTCTGCTATGATTTCTCCACGAACTTCGTCCTTCTCATGGGAAAAGTGCACTTGTCACAATCTCTTTTCACTAGACTGAGGTTGCAGAGAAGCTTGAAGGGAAAGTTGGTTGAGGGAGAGGCATTGGCAGAAGGAGGTGTGGACAAAGGGTCTGTGAGTGGACCTGTTAAGCAGACAATTAAAGGAGCATAATTATATGAGATTTTGATTGTTGTAGAACATGGTAACAAAAAATATATTCATAAAACTGAGGGTTAGTATTAGGACTGTTCCCAGATTTTATTGCTTGAAGTCTCGTTTGGAATTATAGGGCAGGTCTTCCATACATTTGTTTGTTTGTTTGTTTATTTTATTCAAACTCCATGTCCTTTTTCAGTAATTTTCCTGTTCTCCTTTTCTGCTGAAACCTTTCTACTTCTCCCCTTTCATGGCAAGGTTGTTGTATTGTTCTTTGGGAACCTGCTGAATTTCTGAGCAGGAAGAGGGGCATTTTGGGGTGAAAACAGAGTTACTGTAACTGACTGCCTTGTCTGAAGCTGGCTGTTGAGGACTGGGGCAGTGGGCATCCAATTTCTTCCATTGTGAATGCAGTTAAAACATTTAAAATCAACCAAGCTTTTATTCTTAGTAATATTTTTTTTCCTGCGTTCCCATTGATGACACAGCCCCGTTGCTCCCCATGAGACACAATCACCGCAGGACGTCCTTGGGGCTCTTCACAGCCCCGTTCAGCCCCAGCACTACTGCCTGGGGAGCAGAGCTGCTGGGGGCAAGCAGCCCCCTTCCCTCCCTGCCACCCTTCCCCAGAAAAACCCAGGGCATTGCAACAGGCACCCAAGGAGGCCTTCAGCCACGCTGTTCCCATTTCACCACTATTCCCACGGCGACGCAAGGAAAAGGGAAGCTGTGTGAACTGGTGCTTATCAGCCTGAGCTCTGGCTGCTTTGAGTGTCAGTGAGAACAAATACAGAGCGAGAACTTTTAAAAGGTAACACCAAAACACACAGCCTGCGTCCTGAGGGCTGCGACGCGACAGCAGCAACAACCCACGGCAGCAATCGCTACGTGCCAGGCTCCTGTGTCGTATCCTCCAATAAAACACGCCTGGGCGCCTGACGCCCCAACAGCTGCCCAGCCTCATCCACGCTTCGAGCTGAAGGGAATACAGCAGCGGTCTCGCCGAGTCCACCCGCTTGCGTTTCAGCTATATATCAAGAACTCTTTGTCTGCCAGCACTGTCAGTTGCTACCGCTGCTCGGGGATCTGCAAAACAGGAGGCAGCCCTGACACTGAGGGCCTCGCAGCCTACCGCGCTGGTGCGGATGCAACGCACCACAACAGATACGTACCAAATACCCGTGTCCCTTCTCGCAAAGCAGAGCTTGATTTTGATCAAGGTGCATCGCTGTTGTGCTTCTCAACAGCCACCTTCTTTTCTAAACCATGAAAAGGACCGGGGGTCGGCACTGATTTCAGAGATTTTAAGAACCTATAACTATATTCTTCTCCATGATCGCCGCTTTATTTATTTGTGCATTTGTTTGGGGTACAATGCACCAAACCCTTCTAGGCCTTGGCGTTCAGTGGATGCTAAGAACTGTTTTACAGCATAAAGCTAGCACTGTGTTTCTACTAAATTACTTTCTAATCATGCTAAGGGAGACAAATTTACCACCTAAGTACTACTTAGAGAGTCCTACTCTGAAAGCGACATGGTTCCTTAGCCTGTGTCTTAGTGACTTCTGAGAGTTTTCTTTACCGATTCTAAATCAAAGTTTTCTTTTTTTTTTTTTCCATTTACCGTCAGTCTCTGTGATCTCAGTTTGGGGTTTGATGAACCTACATTCTTTCTCACTCGTTTCGCATTTTACAGTCCAAATGTTGCTTCCAGTCACACCCCATAGACCTCAAACCATATTCTGAGTTGCATGAAAGCAGTTCTGATACAATCAATTGCGCAGGTGGAAGCGGTATCATTATTTGAAGCCAGTCCATACACACAGCTTGCTCTGAAGGCAGGCCACCCATTAACCATTTTTTGACTGTAAGCAGAAGCCAGAAGAGAATCCAGTTTGTATTTTAGTGTGTGCTTGTTTTGGTGTGACAAATGACACCTTGGAGAAGCAAATACGAACAAGTTTTCATTAAAGCAGTCAGAGGTAAACCTAAATGTCAGGAATACATCTGCAAGAACTGTGATGCTACTTTACAGCACATCTTTAGAGCCATAATAATAAACGTTTAAAAAGGTTAAACCCCAGTTTATAAATATTAAGATCAAGTTTCAAACACACATTGCCAAACAGTTGCTTGATGCTTTTTTTTTTTCTCCCCAGTATAATTACTCTGTGCTCAAGTAAGAAGCAAAGGCTCTCCTTACCAGAAAGCTCTGAGGTTTTAACCGAACTGGCAAGGCAGGTGAGGTTTCACAGTGATTTACCCTGACATCCTTGACCGCTAATGGACCAGGGATAACAATTTGGGACCTGCTGCTGTGGATTAATATCACACGTGCAGAAGAGCACCTTGAGACAAGATAAGAGAATCTAAACATAGGTATGAAGATGATGAAGTGTGAAATACAGGCTCTGACCTGTAGCAATAGTTTCTGGCAATGCAAAGACGGGTGCCTACTCTGGCAGGTTTAGTGCTATCATATGGCAGGCCCCTTATGCAGCGTTTTCAGCCACATTGGCCAAGAGCGTTTTTGCAGTCTTGCCCCTGTAGCGATGCTGACAAACAGCTTTCCCGGCTCATGGGGAGACAGCAAAGACCAGTGGTGGAAATTGAGACTTGTAGTTCAGGGACTAGCAAACAGCCTCAGAGCTAAACAAGCAAAATGAACCACCCACAGCAAAGGGCCTAGGGGATAACGTTAGTGCTATTCACCGCTTGGTAATAGCTGCTTTCCCAGGCACAGCAGATTTAATGATGGTGCTTAGGACCAGAGTCTTGAATTCGAGGGGAGAATGCTGCTCACACGGTGTGTAAAAGGGTCAGTCTCTCCCAGCAGCTCACACAGCCCCCCGACCACAGGCAATGCCCAGTTCCATGACTGGGATAAACACCCGGCCACAGCACACACAGCGGCTCTGCGATCACCACATCATCAGAGAGCTGCGCGGAGGGGCAGAAGCAGGAGGGTCAGCTAAATCCAACGGCTCTGGAGCGACGGGCTCAGCACTCCGGTGGGCCATAGCGAATCATCCGCGGTTACCCTAAGTTAAAGGGTATTAAACTTGCCTGATTAAAATGGTTCATACAGTTTAAGCACATATTACGTGCTTCGTATCAGTGAATAAGCAGAAGCTTCTTGCAAAAATACTGCTGAATAGAAATATGCCTAAGCTGAACAGAGCACACAAGCTATTGAGCACTCATGTAGTACTTTACTGGCATAACACCCAGGCACAGAAAAAGGAGACAATTTTTAGGTGCGGACAGACTTCAGTGAATTCAGGGGTTTAGTCTACGCTTGTCATTAGTGCTTGATATCCCTACACTAGAGCTTTGAATTGCTCATCTCTGGCATGCCCCCTTAACCACACAGAATCTATATTTTATTTTCATCTTCAGCGTAAGTACCGGTGAGGGAACTTATGGATTTGCCCATGACCATGTGTGTAACAATTTAATAAAAAGGCAAAAAGCCAGACGTGAGCTTAATTTCAAAGGCACAGCCTGCACAACTTTTCTACTGAAAATGTATCTAATACTACACAAGGATAGCTGACAAACACCTTCCTCACGAGAGTCTGTGCGCCCTGCAGATAAATTGCTGTCTCTCGTAGATTAATCAAGTATTTGGTAGAAGCTTTTCCAACTTGCCTGGGAAACCAAGCGCTGTGTTAACTAGGAGATACCTTTACAAACTGCACAATTCACTTCGGACTTGAAAAACAGAGAAGCTTAAACTTTTTGAAGTGAAACAAAACAAAGTAAAACAAAACTCATTTCTCAACTTTTCCAGGTTTGATTGGCTACCCCCCCACGCATGCATACACATACATACATACATGTACACACACGCACACGTTTGTGTATGTATTTGTATATACACAACAGTTTAAGCAATATGCTGATTTTCAGAAACTGTCACTATTCTGGTACTCTGCATTATTTTATACCCACCAAGCAGAGATCTGGCTGATTTATATGAAAATGACACTAAACCATTCTTCTTTGTACAGTGTAGTTCAGTGTGACAGAGAAAATCAGTGCCATGGGCAAACCATCAATTCAAATGATTTTCAAACCAACCACAGCATGCATTATAATCCCGTTTTCAGAGTGCTCAGCTGTTAGCTGGTGTCTTTTCAATCCACTGTGAGGCAAACAAGCTTTGTAGCTGGTGATTTTATGACACAAACATCCCTGAAGGAGACAAAGCTGCGGAATGACAATGACAATGAAGAACACAACTGTTAATTATAATTTTAAAATACTTATTTATCAGAAAATGTTGATTTCTTGAAGACACACAGGCCATTACAACAACAACAAAAGTATACATATATATAATATGCTGGACAAGATGTTACACACTGTATTTATTATTAGTTGGAGAAGTTTGTAGTGAATTACCTGGGATACAGCACGTGAGCAGGAACTTGTTACTTCATACTACTGTGGTCTGTCATTCTCAGCATCACTTATCTCCGCTGTTGTTCCAAAAATTGTAACAAAACATTGCTGTTTATGTGCCAGAGTCCCTAGCCAGTAACGATAAGCAGCAGCTAATCCCCTACTACACATCTCGAACTTTTAAGCACAGACTAAATTTTGTAACCAAGCTTATCTTGCTGACCTACTTGCTGCCTGTTTGCGATGGCAAACCCTTGCTGTGCCAACTACGGCAAATGCCACTTTGGAAAACTTAATTTCTATCTGACTTAATACAATGTTTTGATTTGCAAAGCAGGGAAGCCGAAAGCATGTAGCTGCTCAGTTCTCGCTAGTCTAAGCTCTGGATAACAGGTTTAGATTTCTCTGCCAAAAACATTCCGTATGCCAGGGTCAAGAAAGAAAAAGAAAATAAATAAACATAAAGTGAAGAGGGGAACTAGCATAGCCTTTCTCTTCCACTCCTGGAGGACAGAGAGACCAGACATACAGGGGATACTGAAGGGCCATTTTTCTGTACATTCTTATGTGAGGCTTGGAAAAAGGTGGTTACAGGAGAGAAAGAAGGGATGGATGGCTGTGTTTTTGTGCAGCTCTGGTGATCTTTCTGAATGTCCCTTTCCACAAAGCATAATTCCTTTTCTTGCCAAAGGAAGAAGCAAGATAAGAAAATGAACTCAAAGAGCTTGAAAGCCCCTCAGCACTAACTAATGTAAAATCCTTAACGTCCACCATTTTGTCTAGCTCTACCCTTCCAGGAATTGACACAGGACACCCGGCCTTTTTACCCACGTGGGTACTACAGAACAAAGAATTTACTCCCTCTTTTAAGGTGCAAAAAATGTTGAAAGGAAAATTAAATAAAAATAAAATAGAAAATCCCGTTCCCTGTTGAAGATGTGCCAGTTCACATGTGACATAAGAAAGAACAAAGGTTCTGGTCATGCCGAGAATATTTACTCTTTGGTTAGTTCGAGCTAATATCCAGCTCCTCCAAGTCTTGGAGGAAACCCCTGAATTTAACAGGGAAATGTTTGGAGGGACCGTACCAAGAGATGTCTGAATGCAACATAGATACCATCCACGCAAACACATCCCACTTATCACAGAGGCTGACGGGGTTTTTAGAGGGTGTCAGTTTGGAAGGAGGACATGTTAATCCAGTGGTGGTGGGTGACACCATCTACAATAGTGAGAAAACTGGGTGGTTTTCTCTCGGGGGGAGTGGTGGGAGCTTTGCAGAGTATTAAATACTTCAGCAGCCTACTATGGATCACATCTTGATCTTATTTCTACACCTTTCAAACAAATTTGGATAACAGACAGTTGAAGACAGGAGCCTCCTCATCCTGCAGCTGTACAGCTGTTGATTCTCAACGTAACACAGCCAATCCTCCCAAGCAGGTTAGAAACCTGTGACACAGAAGTCATAAGTCAGTTCAGATGAAATAGGTAGGGATCACAAGAAAGAAAAAATGTCTGTGTATGATAAAGCCAATGACTCTGTAACGATCATTTCTCTCAGACGGGGGTACAGGAGGAAATCTAAAAATTAAAGAATCGGAAGAGAGAGGAACCCAAGAGCAGGAAAACACAGACAATGCTGAGGACATTTCCAACATACATTCTGAAAAGCAATGAAATGTGAATTTGAAACAGCTACACAGCAAATGCTAGTCGTTTACTTTCCTGGCAAACAGTCCACGCTAGGGAAACAGCTATATGGAAAAAGAACAGAGGCAACTTTCTGCAATTGTGGGTAAGCTGCTTGTCTGGTTTCGCAGTACCTCTTCCCTCAGTGCATTAGTCAGGCTTCTCAGTGAGGCTTCAACAGCAAGGTCACGGGCAGACAGGAGGTCTGTGGGATCAAAACAATGAAGTTTCTCCTGGAAGCATTTCAGAGAGACAAGCCACATATTGTGCCTGTAACACACGCCGCACCCTTACAGTTTACCCTACAAACTATAACAATCAATGTGAACTACTTGCATTAATCCGAAGTGATGGAGAATCACTTGCCTGCTTCTCCCACGAGTAGTCCCGCCATGAAAACCCCAAACTCACCTTCTGGTTTCTGACAGCATTTCAAAGCGCAATTTGATGGCAAACAACTGCTTCCTTCAAGTCAGATCTGCCTTGTCACAGACACAGTAGCATCATCCAGCCTGTTCCTTGGTGAAATCATGAAACGCAGACATTTATGCTTTAAGATTTTCTGAAAAACTGACATTTTACCAGTCATAAATCAGAAAGAGTTATACCTTTGCAAGATCAGAGTAAGTACACCCAGCAAAACTTGATGTGTTTAAAATTACTTACTGTAATCCCAAACATGCAGACCGAGATTATCTATTGAAATGCCAGGCATAAGGTATTCATTAACTAAAACCATTCTGTAATTTTATTGATATATTTTGTGGAGTTCACATATTTTTGTACAGCAAACATAACACTGTAGGCCACAAGAAGCTGCAGCACTATTGTTTAATAGCAGCAAGGTATATTTTATAATCAGGGTATGTGGACAATAAATAGTCTGTTTCTTTGGATGTGAATGTTTAAAATGAAGTTCTGCTGCAGCTTCATAATGTGATTGCTATTTTACAGAGCTTATACACAAAAATATATATGCAATCTTTTTGTCTATATTTTATACAAATACAACAGTAGTTTGTGAATACATTTTAAAGTACATATACATGATAAGCAACTCGATTTCCCATATCACAGGATAGCAAATTTTAAATGCAAGAAACATATACAAATTCAGTCTGGAATGCAGGGTTTTCTGTGTTCTTTTTTTTCTATATTTTTGACTCAAAACTTTTATCATTAAAACATTTTAGCATATAAGTCCAAACAATTTTTCCACTAGTTAAAAAATATAATTTCAGCAATCCGAGTCAGGTTTGGGTGTGTCACCATTCCCCAATACACTCTTTTCCCAGTTTTTGTCTAAATTCAAAGGCTTTTAGTAATATACAGTGTGTTCTTCACTCCACACCGTACAAAAAGCCCACATTTAATTTTAATTGTCATCTATTTTTGTGAACAAGAGCTGGGCTTGTCAGCGTTTAAATTTGCATGTCCAAAATGTTACTTTTGCAAGTGCATATGAATACATTGTGGTGTTGTACAAAGTTCATTAATGACAAATTAAGTCACAGTATAAAAATATATCATACAACTATAGGTCTAGTATAGTCCTTTTTTCTATGGGTAAAAATACATCTGAATGAGACAGGGAGGTTTGTAGCACCATGAGAGGAGTTGTATCCCAAGTTACATTAGCAGCATGATCCAATATAACAATATTGCAGGAGTGTTTCTGAGGAGATAAACATTCACTCTGGTTCAACTGTACCACTGAAGCTTATACTGAAAAGTGTTTACATATGATTAGCAATAGTTCTGTGTCACTTCCAGGGCTAGATAACTGTTATCAAAAGACACTGCCTTCCAACAAAGTAAGACACCCTTATTACATAAAAAGCTTTGGGACTATCCAAACACATTTTGAGCTACTGTGGCGTTATTTGCATGTTGAGTGTCACGCTAAGTAGGCTATGGTTTTAATTGTACACTGGGAAGATGCAGGATGGGCAGCTAAGTCTATACAGTTTACTACATACCAGGTAAGTACATTTATTTCAGAGGCTTATCTAGAGACCGAGAAGAATACAGGATAAGCTGCTAAACCAGTGTATGAGACAGACATAACGAAGGATGCAGTCCTGCTCCCCTTGACGTTTACGGATGCAGGATCAGGCCCTAAGTTAACTTCAGACAGCAGCATAGCGTTGATAGCATAGGATAAAAAAAATCTGCATCAAATACTGCGTGTTAAGTATTTCTGCAATAGTTTACCATCCAGAACTCCAGAGGACACAGTTTACAATTGGTGAGGACAAACTCCTAATATTTTTTTTTTGACTGGTATTCAAAATGGCAGTAGAAGACAGTGTAGTTTGAAACATGTAAACCTAGTAAAAACCATTGTAAAACCCTTAAGAAAGACACACTGGTTCTGTGCAATATAGCAAATTGATAAGAAAACACTGTAAAAATGTACCTGTTTAAAATTACAATGTCTACCATTTTGTACACAAAGCATTATACCAAAGGCCTACATATATGTAATCTAATGGCACTTGAAACAAATTATAATAAAAGGTTTTATAATAAAAAGCATAACCTGTAAGAAACTTTCTTAAAAGGTTTAGGTTTTTCTTTTGAAAGTGCTATATCTTGTAATATGTGTAACATAGAGGTTGACCAAGCTTTATTTTAAAAAATATTGGCCTATAATACATGTTTAGCTCACTAGGCAAATGATCCTGAAAATATGTACTCTTAACATTCATTATTAGCTTAATAAAGCAATCAGCTCTGGCTCATGTTTCAGTCAGTATATGGTTTTTAAAAACCGCTACTGCCAAATTAACAATAAATCACTCTATTCCACAATTTACTACTAAATAAAGCACAAGCAACAAGTACACAAAAATATATATATTAAAGAAAAAAAAAAAAAAAGACCTTACTAGAAGTTTAGAAGTTGCACAAAGAGTGGTGCATGATCAGCCAGCCCTCCCCCCTCCCTCAAAGCATCAATTTGAAACCTAGAAAACAGGGTCTAAAAACTGACATTTTAGTAGCGGCCAATAACGACTCTGCCTAAACATTATTTGAAAGCACTAAGGTGTTAACATTGCTTACAGTGTCAAACCTGCTTCCACGTAATCATACATCCTCGCTCAGCGGCACGCTAACTTGGCCGACTGAAGCCCTGACTGAATGAGGTTCAATATCTTGTCTGAGGTCCCTACTTCTCGAGTGAAATGTACGTCTACCTCTGAAGTGAAATGTCAACCCCTGCTCAGGAAGCTAAGGCACTAACCAAGTGGTAAGGACTCCGGCTAAGTACTGAGAACTGGGTGTTGGCCGAGTGTTTGTTGTGATGTGTGTTTTTTTTTTTTTTTAATCAAGTCTAATCAGAAACGGAGACTGATAAGCAGGTGGCACTGCCTCTTGTTGCATGTTAGATGCGCCACATCAAATCCCTTCCGCGACTTGTCTGGCAGAGCATCTGGCAGCGGCAGGTGAGATTAAACTTACTGGCGATGCCTGAATGAGCAAATTCCTCCATGCCATACCAAAAACTCCAGCTTTGAAGCTCCTGGTGCCTGCACATTCCCTGCCCAAGAGGAAGAGTGCTGCCCATCAAATCTGCAGCCGCTGCCAGAGCCGCCCGTGAGATGGGGAGCGCTCGCAGCTTCCCTCTGCCAAGGGGAAGCTTCACGCGGGGCAGAGCCCACCGGAGGAATGAAGTCCATTGATCTTCATTCCTAATTGATTTAAAAGACTGAGAGTAAAGCCAACTTCTCCCTATATGCATTGTGGTTGCTGATTTAAACCAGAATTACATTCTGCTGCATTCACCTTGTGCTCTGTTCACCTGTGTTTTTCTATCCTTTATAAAGGTGACGAGAAAAAAAAAAAAGCAATATTGAACAAATCATTCAACTAAAGATGTAAGTAAGCAAGCGATCTGTTTCATAGAAACCAGAGGAAGCAGTCATGAAGCAGAGCTAAAAGCCCACTTTGAGATAACATGCTCCTAAACCCAAAATCTAGGAGTAGTTTGTAGAATTTCAAAAGGTATTTTCCTTATTAATACATCCTTATTTTAATGCCTTTGGAACACAAACACATTTATAAAAATGTTATCTTTCAGTAATAAAATTTAAATACACATATGTATAAAATAGTAAAACTACACCTGCATATTGCTCCTAGAATTAAAAAAAAAGTAGGAGCTACTGATAAAACATCCGGAGCATGAGCTCCTTAAATGGGAGCAACTTTTGTTTCTGTGAAGTATATTTAGTTTAACCACTTAAAACCTTGTACGAATCCTCATTATTGTTTGAGAGATACTAATGTACTTGATTTCTATTTTTTAATTCCTTGTACAAAAATGACAAGGAAAAGCGTGTTATTGTTGAATTACAGCAAATCTAGTTTGCTTTCATGCATCACAGGTTTGTTTTTTTTTTTTTTTCTTTTTCCTCTTTTGGTTATTAGGGGTTGGGGAATAGAATATATTGCATTAGGTAAAAGTGGTGTAAGCAATATGCTTTTACTTCACTCCTAAGAGTCCTGTCTTTAAATCTTGGCAGTGGGCAAAAAGTCCCTAACCAAGTACCCAGGTGTAGAAAGTATGATTAACATCTAACTTGTTGCTTAGGAGGACATAACACACCATGTAACACAACTGAAAAGTTCATTCCAATAAAAAAAAATATTAAAAACTGGTATTTGCAAATTTACATTCACTCTCTGACTGCACACTAATATTGAACTGAAAATAGATACACACTTTCTGGCTGGACTCGATCCACCCTTTGGCGGTGGCAGCTGGGAGAAGACTGATGCCTACAAATGTGAATACGCTATTGGAAGATTCCTATGCAGTACTCTTTCTATGCTACTAAAGAGAAAAAACAGCAAGTTAAGAATTAAAACAAGAACTGCGACAAAATATTCTGCATTACTAAATTACAACACTTTTATATTTCAAGATCAGCCATTAATTTTGCCTGTTTTCCTCTACCAGAGTCATGAAAGCACAACACAGTTCCAAATTCAACTTGAAACTTTTGTCATTTAGGCAAGCAGAGATTCTCTGTTGAAATTCTGTTCAGCCATGATTTTACAAAATTAAACTATATTTTTTCTTCCAATATTCATAACAGGCCACAACAATTTAAGCCAGAAAATGGCAAAATTTGTAACACCTTTTATAATGACTTCAATACAAGTCAAAATGTTATATATATGTACATGTGTATATATGAACTTCTATATATACACATACAAGTTTTCAGAAAAAATCTGAATTCTATATTTATTTAAAAATTTAGAATTGTCATTATAGAACAGATCAGATGTCACCATTTGGGAAAAGTTTTTTTTTTTTTGGAAAGGGACTGGGGAATTTTTTTTTCCCAAATCTTTAGGAATCTTTGCGATACATGTTTGAACTGGATTCTTTGCAAATGCTGTAATATATAAAAGGTAAAAACGGTAGTTCCACCACTGACATCAATAAAACAGAGTGGCTGGTATGGTTGAAAAATTTTTTGAAAAGGGATGCATGTTGAAAGTTTGCTTGGGATGACTTTCTAGTGAACATTTTAAATGTGTTAATTGGCAGTGAAAATGAAAACAATACAATGAGACTTTAAAAAAAAAACAACAAAGTAAACACAGCTGAGAATAAACACTTTCAAAACATTAAAAAATTTCTTACTGGCTTCATGAGATTGGTACTGTACAAAAGCAGAGAATTTATAATGTCTTATAGTAGGCACTAAGTTAAAAATGGTCACCTAAGGCATTTCTACAAATAGACAGTAACAAGCCAGCTTTGTACATCCTATTGGAAAGCTTGATGAAATCGTGGTAGGGTGGTGGTTGTGCTTAAACTGCTCGTGAATGCTGCTGACAATGAGTGCAGAGACCCAAGACCTATACTATTGCTAGGATCTTGTGGATCCTGTGTTTGTGGTGGAAGTTGAGTCATAGAAGAATGTGCCTCCTCCTGCGTATAACTCATTCCAAGGTTTCCCACTGAAACAGAAGGATTATAGGGAGGGCCATTTACAGGTATGAAGTTGAACAGCTGAGAAAAGTCCAATGATGGGGTGTTTAGAGGTTCACTAATAGGAACAGAGCCCTTGGAAAGGGAAACCTCCCCAGACCCATCATCTAGTGGCCCTACTTGTGGATCCAGCCCTAGTTTTGATGAAGATGCTTGAGAATCCTGGGATGAAGAAGGCATACCACTTTGCAACTCCATTAAGTAACTTTCTATTTCCCCTTTCAATGGCTGTTCTTTTTCAGGCATAGAAACTGCGTATGAGGTAGAACTGAGCGGATATTTCAACGATAGCTGGTGAGAAGGGTGGACAGACTCCATATCTATTGGACAAGGCATTCCCAATGGTAATGATGTGGCAACCATTTGGTGTGCAGATGCAGAACTCTGCATGGACTGAATCTGAGTGTTGTAGAGATTTAATTGCAAAGTGTTTGTAAATGGCTTTGATGTCAGTTCACTGGAAGGTAAAGACATCACTGGAAGCAGCTCATCCTTAATAGGCACAGAAACGTTGCAGGTAAAGGGATCTAGAAGGTCCATTGGCTCTGTTTTGACCTTCAAAAGTTCTTGGTTGTGACTTTTCTTCATGTGGCGCGTTAGGTGATCCTTCCGCCCAAATCTCTGTGCACAGTACTGACAGAGGAAGTCCTTTCTTCCAGTGTGCACTACCATGTGTCTACGGACATCCTTTCGGGTGTAGAACCGACGATCACAGTGTTCACACTGGTGTTTTTTCTCCTTCACTCCACCCGATGACTTGCCTGCATGAGTTTTTAGGTGCTCCAGCAGCACTCCTGTGCTTTCAAAAGTCTGCAAACATACCTTACAGGTGAGGTCACCGCTTGTTGCTGCATGCAAAGCCAGGTGACGTTTGAACCCAAGCTTGGTATTGTAGTTCTTTCCACATTCTTCACACTTAAAGGCCTCTTTGTTGGGATTGTGTGTATGTAGGTGATTCTTTAGGTGATCTTTTCGGTGAAACATTTTCTCACAATAATTACACTTGTGGGTTTTCTCAGGAGAATGAGTAGCCATATGCCTTTAAACACAGATATATTCTGTAAGTAATTATTTTGATCAAAAAACACACGTGCTCATTTTTTAATGGCAGCTAAATACTACACTAAGGTTGCTTTGCAACAGAACCTTTTAACTGAAAGCATGACACTACAAAGACAGTTTGACAAATTAAAATATAGCAAAACACGAGCCATTTCTCTTAAATTGACACTTTAGTTTTGGTGGGTTTTAGCTACTGTAACAGGGGTATAAGGGCAAGTATGAAAGTACTTGTGTAAAAGTCCATAGCCAAAAAATTTCAGTCCATACTCTTTTCTTGTGACAATTCCTTATACAAATGAAAATTCTATTCTCATTAAGAAAACAAACAAACAGAAAACAAAAACAGAAAACAAATTAAGAAACAAAATCAAAGACATTAGCTTGCAAACTTATGTAATTTAGATTTCTAGAAACAATCCAATGGCTACTTTTAATTAACACATCCTCTCTGCAATCAGCTGAAGGCGTACACAAATATATACTTTTACACGGCTTAACACGGCCAACATAAAATAGATAATATAATCTGAAAGATAAATAGAGTTTAATACCTTAGTAATTTGTACTTAGAAACAAAGGCCTTGGTGCAGTCTTGTTGTGTGCACTTGTAGGGCCTCTCTCCTGTGTGAGAGTATGAGTGAACCTTTAATTTCTCAACACTGTTAAAGGCCTTGTCACACAGTTGGCAAGGAAAGTTTTTTCTTGGTTTGGTTTCACCACGCTTACGTTTCCCTGAAGGGACTTTCTGGGTATCTCTTACTTCTGACAAATCACCAGGAATGACAGTGGCCATCGCAGCCTAAACCAGGCCTTCTTGTTGGACACTTGGGAATTGCCCAACTCCACTAAATGATTTAGCTTTAGATGGCTTCTCAAGTTTCATGTGGTCGTAAAAGAAAGCAAAAGGGGACTGGAAAAAAAAAATAAGAAACAACTAGTTTGTAACTAAACTTAAATTTTGAAGTTTACTTGCTATGTGATGCTTCTGAATAAAACTTAAAAATAAAATTAGGTTCAGCTGGTCTAATGTAATACCTGTAGGTTTCTTTACACTATTTGCTGCAACTCTTAAAACGCATTGCTCAGGATGAACAGATCCACATATGCCCTGAAATTACACCTCACAACTTTCCCCTCAGGCATTGACGGAGAACAGCAAAGTTTCTGTCAGATTTCAGGAGGCATCAGACAAAGAACTC
Organism: Anser brachyrhynchus; assembly: GCF_964034855.1. Classification (NCBI taxonomy): domain Eukaryota; kingdom Metazoa; phylum Chordata; class Aves; order Anseriformes; family Anatidae; genus Anser; species Anser brachyrhynchus. The sequence continues at coordinate 120,986,533 of NC_137695.1, forward strand.
ACTTCAGAACATATGAAGATGGCTTTTGGCAGCTTCAGGTTTCAAAGGAATTAAAGCTGTGCCTGTGGTGTTTGTACGGACATACACACACATGCACGCACACATGCACATACACAGTTATCAAAATGAAAATCTGTACGTCTTGAAACGCAACTGGGTATTTGAAAATCGATGTGAAAAGCAGTGTTTTGACAGCCTGGGGTGGGGGTGGGGGGCGCAAAGCTCATATTCTCTGATATACCGGCTCATTTTGGTTACTGTCTGTGTGCCTATTCTAGCAAAACGCACACGTTTCCAATAATTTGTAATGCCAAGTGAACTTCTCCTCTGCTAACGGAGGCTCAGTGTGTTAATAACAGAAACCTCACAGATTAGGCTTTTTATCAGCCCGGCACGGGAAACCCACATCCTCCTCACACCACCCTGCAAGGCACAAGGGTTTTAAGCGTTGAGGTTAGCTGGGGATGAAGGCTCCTGGCCCTCCGAGAGGACCCCAGCCCCTCCTGGGGTTCTGCACACTGTGAACTAAACCGGCAGCCTTCAGCTCCAGGAGGTGGGTGATGCTCACGTCTGAGTTGTTGCCAAGAACGGCTTTAAACTCGCAATCTGGTAACATATAGTAGCAACTGGGCGCCTGTGATTACAGGGTACTCAACAATCCTCCATTGTCAGAAGACGCTGACAGCTTTTATTTGATCGCTGGAGCACAATTGCTACTTTAGATACCCAAACCGGTGCTACCCGTGATGGAAAGGGTCAAAGGCGAGGTCTGCAGTGGCAGGGGCAGAGAGGAGGACGGCGGAAGGGCAGCACCCAACGCAAGCAGCGGGCAGGGCCGAAAAGCCCCCAGATTTGGCCTTTCTCTGGCAAAAGCAGCAATCCCCCCCACCCTGGTGTCACGGCCCTGCAGCTGCCACCCGACATGGCCTCCGCTGGCACAGCTGTGCGAGGGGAGGCCAGGCGGCAGCAAGGCCGGGGGCAGAGGCAGGGCTGGGGGCTCGGTGGCCGGCCACCCCCTGTCCCCTGGCAGCAGGGCTGGGGAAGCCGGCAGCTGTTGGGACAGGTGGAGCAGGGCGGCCAGGAGTCAGGCAGGGAGCACCAGGCAGCAGCTGCTCCGGCCTTGTGCCACCTCCCCAGTAAGCAAAACAAACACATCCCAGCTGGCAGCCAGGGGAGGCTCGGTAGCTCGGAGGTCCCTGCCATAGCCCCAGCGTGGCACTGGAAGAAAGCGGGGAGGAAGGAAAGCCTGTGTTTATGTCAGGACGCGGCAGGACAGGACATGAGGGGTGGGGTGACAGGAGGGGGAGAAGGGGATGTGCCTCTTTAATATCTGCATGTGCATTTTTACGAATGCTTCAGATTCGAGATTTCCATTTGAAACGCATATACAGAGCATGTCTTTGTCTATGCCTCTTCCTCCCTCCTCCCCGTAACTTCTCTCTTGTCTTTGTAAGAGGAGAGAAACACTGGCAGAGCAAGATGGAAACCTGCTACCTTTCAACCCTATAGTCTTTGAATAGCAGATTAAGCTATACTATACTCTTAAAGCAAGAAGTTTTGTAAGACCACCTTTCCTCCCCCAGATTTTACACGGAATCACTAGCCTCTTTAAAGATACCCAGCAACAGAAAAGGTGTTTCTTTAAGGACTCTTATTATTTCAGATTTGCCTCTGGCCCATTCCCACTCATGGGACGAAGCTTGGGGACAACGATTCCACGAGTGGGAATGTGCACAGGTCTTCAAAGAATCAGCTTAATTTCAGTTTCTGTCTCATAAGTGACATTCTTGTTTATAAGTGAAAAAAATTACAGTTGTTTGGAGACTTGAGACCAAAGCACTTCTGCAACAAAAGTAAATGAAGACCAATTCCAAACACTTCAATGGAGCTGCCAATGTAATCAAGAGGAGGATCTCATTCACATCAAAGTTGTGATAAGTTTACAGGTTGAAAGATTTTTCAATATAAACTTTAATGAGAATCTGGTAATAAAATTTACTGTGCGTCCATAAACAAATACACCGGTCTTCTATGCACATTGGCCTGAAGATAGAATGAAATCTCATTTTAGCCTGTTCTTTCCTGACAACTGAAGTTCTGAGGGAGAAAAAAAAATCCAGCCCCCTCTATGTTTAGATACAGCCTTGTGGGCACCTACGAGACCTGGTTCCCAGAGCGTCCTGAAACACCTACTGCCTCAGTGTGGGGAAGCAGGGCTACCACCTAGTGCCTCCCAGCCAAATCCCCACCTAGCCTGAGGTACAGGCAGCGTTAGTGGCAAAGAGCGAAGGAACTACCTCTACTGCTTGCTGTATGAGAGCGTGCTTGATTTGACCATGCTGGGCCACGGCAGCAAGTGGCTTCCATGCCAAGCAGATGACAAGAGGAGAAGCAGGCACAGCTGGCAGGATGCAGGGAGGGCAATACTGGGTTGAGACGGGACAGCGGACAACAGTACGGGGGTGCACAGACAGTTGTGGGGAGCACTGCATGGGGGTAGGAACATCTAAGGACAAGAGGACAGGGTACTCTGGTAACGCTGAGGGGCAGGCAGGTGGGGAGCTGAACATGCGTCGAGCTGGAGAGACACAGCATACCAGGCCATGCAGAAGGGCGATGCGCAGGGTCTGACGCGAAGCCAAAGGCAGTGTTTGTTGTGGAACAGCATATGGAGTTTAACTGTTAATTTAAACAACTATCAGCTTCTCACTCCTGTTCTAAATGCAAGGATCACATCTCAGGCTTGAGGCCATCCTATATTCAGGCCAATATTATGTTACTTTCATCTTCTCCAAAATTTCAGGTGATCTAGTTGCTGTACCAGATGCAACTCAGCACATTCATATGGATGACGAATTCAAGTTTTGTTTCTCTATGATCAAAACTAATTAAGCTGACTTTGAACTGTGTTTAAGTGTCCTTAAAATGCATTATTAGAACAAATATAGTATGGATTCAATCTTTGGCAATGACAGTGTTTTATTAAAAAAAAAAAAAAACATGTAAGTACTATTATCTCAGTATCATTTCTCAACAGATGAAGCAGTTAAGAACTTCAGTATTGGTTTCTGAATAGCAAATAACCACTTTCATTTTTTTTTCTTGTGGATATATAGACTGAGCAATGGAGATAAAACTTAAAAAAAACACTGATCCTCAAATATTACACTTTCCAAAGACCAGCTGAAAGAATTTTATGAGTAATATTGCCTCTCTGTGTCTCAACATAATATCACTTAAAATCCTCATTCTTATTGGTGCTTTCACAACTGCAGGATGAGTGATTATATGCAGTATCAAATATAACAAACACATTATACAAAAGCTCATATATAATACTATTTTTAAAGAAGCATATACTTAAAGCAGGAATAAAGCAGCCTCTGTTCAATGCACACCTGATGTTTGCCCACTAAAGTCCTCAGATTTTGGTCTTAACCAGTTCCGCTGACTCTTCTTGGAGGAAACCAGAATCCAGTACTTCCCATTTTTACTGGTCTGAAAAACAAAAGGAAGAATGGACTAGACTCTAGTGAAACCAGTATATTCAGAAAGTCTGGGATGTGGTAAGACCGGGGGTTGAAAAGGATCAGAAAGGAAAAGTTAAAAGGGATACAGCCAACCCATGCACAGAACATTAAGTACTGTTAATTATAAACTTTATGAATCAATTGCTCTTGCATTATCAGTAGCAATTAATGCACTTCAATTTCCAGTATACTTACATCATTTCAACTAACTCTACACTGGACAGTAAAAAAAAAACATAAATAAAATTAGACAAAAGCAAAGGAGTTTTCAATAAAGTTAAAACAAACCAAGAAATCCACAGACCACAAATAATTTAGAAATAGCAGTGAAACATGTAAAACGCTGGGCCCAGACTTGAGTTTCTTACTCAGAAAGGACTGAATAAGAGAAGATTTCTGGATTAGGCCCAACTTTACTAGAACCTAATGCCTTTATTCTGCTTAATTATACAGGAAATAGCAGCTTAAAAGGTGACCTGCAAAGGAAAATAAAATTAATTTAAAAAAAATAATAAAGCATCCTAATGATGTACGCGCTACAGGTAAATCCCACTAGAGGGCAAGTCTAGGTGTGCCTGAGCAAATCCAGAGGGCCTTTCTGGAATTTCCCTTACATCCCCCTTTTCCCTGCCACCATCCTTTTTAAAATTGCAGTACATCTTCCTTTTCTTGCCAGAAGGCCTCCTGGACGACACAGGTGTATACTGAAAACATGCTCAATGCCTGATTTTGGTGGAGAGGTTTATCCCCTCCATCTCCTCCAAGTATGCAAGGGCAAAGCCCTGTATAGCGCACGTACCCTATGTGACCTATTCAGCTGAAGGTATCTGATAGGAGCCCTGGAATAACACAACATTGACCCCCACACAGTTTTCCAGTCTCATTTTCCATTCTCTCTGTTCAAGTTTTCTTTATTTTGGTACCAAATTCAGCTTTGCGCAGCCCCAGCTTCCTCTGCTGGTAAGCACAAACGTAAGCTAACTGGCATGCTTGAACACCTGTCAAAGGCAGAACTGCTTCACAGCAACCCACTGAAGCTTTCTGGCAGCCGTGCAGCATTTATGGGGGGCTTTTTACGTACAGGCAGGTGGCAGAAACAGCTCCAGTACCCAAACCAAAACTGGAAGCTTTGCTTTCAACTAATGAGAAAGAGAGGAGACGCAACTCTCGCCTCCTCTTTCAGAGGTCCCCGCATCACTCTGTTTTTGGGAGAAAATGCTGATGACTCCTTGCTCCCTCTCCCAGCAAGACCATTGTAAATCAGTTACCCTGTGATGCCTATCTCAACATATCCCCCTGTCACAGCAGAAAGGAAGTGCTTCATTATCCAAATGTTTCTCCTAAAGTAGCTCACAATAAGCAGACAGCATTTCAGACAGCCACAAAAATTTAATGAATTAAGTCCTAAGGGACTCAGTCCCTTCACTATTGGTATTTACAGACTATTTCCAGTTAAAAAAAAAAAGTGTAAAATAATATAACAAATATAATGCTCTCTCAACTGTATTCAACGTTTTTCATTTAAATGCTTACGGTACTGAATTCTCACATCTGAAGGAGCTCTAGCAAAAAGTAGATGGCCTTAGGGACAGGCCATCAGAGGCATGGAAAGACTATCCTAGCAAGGGAAACAGGAGCAATGGGAGCAAGTAAGGATGGTAAATGCCAGATGTACTTAAAATACTGAACGGAATGAAGGTGGAAAAGTCAGGTGCTCTTTCTTATTCATTACCTCACAAATATAGCTAAATCTCAATGCAGTGGATCCAGATGAGGGCAATGCAGGATCTCAACTTCTACAAGACCATTATTAAGTCAAGGAGTTCAACAAGATACATACAAAAGAGGAGACGTTTGAATGAATGGCAAGAAGATCTGCCACATTTGATGAAATTAAACGAAAACACAAGATAAAAAAAAAACAATGCTTCATGGCAGTAAGTCAGCTATTGGATAAAGGACTTTCTCCTATACACAGGATACCACAGTTGTCCATTATAATGCTGATTTTTAGACCACCTTCTTCAGAAGCTTTTGGTGCTAGAAAATCTCTGAGGCGGAATACTGGACAAAGACTTACCATTCTTCTCGTAACTGCTTATAGTGTTACTAAGCTTTCCTCTCAACCAGATGAGATAGGAACAATTTTTAATGAATATTAAAGCTCAAATTATTCTTCACGTGAAGCAGAGAAGCATCACAATGCAAAATGCATTGTTACATGCACATACATGCCTGAAACCCACATGGGAATTTGTACCAAAACAGACTTCCATAATTTATCAGATTATAATTCTTAGAAATTATCAGATTTCTAGTATCCATGAGGCGTTAATTTTGCCAACCCTACAAACACTCAGATAATTGCCAGTTAGACAATATTTTAATTTACCAGGTCTAAGGAGTCAAAGGAAAAAAAAAGCCCCCAAACACTAGACTAAATCACTTATTCCTGCTTTCGATAATAAAAAGAGGGACATTTGTTTTTTCAAAATTCGCAGGTCATCTTTAAGAATCTGGAAAAATAGCTGCATTTGGAAATGTTTTAAAACATGATTTGTATATGTAAACTAAAAGGATAATGAAGACATTAAACAAACACAACCAATAATCCTCCCCCTAGCTTGCATTTCTTACATTTGTTGAGAGCGTCCAAACACAATAAAGGAAAATGTCAGTGTCGTGGTTATTTTCTTTCAAAATAAGGGAGTTATAATGAGAACACAGTATTGAGAACACAGTATCTGTCAGCAAGTGTCATTGCATTTTGAATACAGAGCAGTGCATCAAGTTTCGATTCTTGAAATTCACCAGTTTATAAAGCAGAACAAAGGTCTTAGAAACATCAGTCCTAATAATGACAGAATTAAATATTCAACAGCATTACAGAGTCATCTTGGGTTTTAAATATTTCTTTAAGGAAACAAAATGAAAAATGGTTACTTACCCTATGGAAACCGTGATTCTTTAAGAAGTGCTGTCCGCACAGATCCCAGGTGAGCAAGTACTCACGTGAACAGGACCAAGTTCTCTGAAGACAATAATGTCCATCCAGGCTGTGCCTGTCTACCCTCAACGACTGCTACCATCAGTGGCGTAAGGCAAGGGACTCCCAAACTGTGCTATGCACATCCTTATGACACCCAGCGTGGTGTGCAGCAAGAGCATCTCCAAACTCTGCTTTCCACGCACGCTGTGGGCTAAGAGCCATTTTGTACACGCTGCCACCAGCACGCTGCTTTGAAAAGTGGCCACCTCCAGCTTCAGCGTCTGCTCCCGGGTGGAAACACTGCCTGCTGCAGCCCTGCCGGTCCCAGTCCTGTGCTCCTGCCTCAGGAGTTTGGATGCTGGATGAGAGGGGGCTGGAAGGTTTGTGGTGGCTGATAAAGGAGCCAGGCCCTGGGCTTGGCAGGGAGAGGGAAATACGTGGGCAGAGGTCAATGGCCTGGCTGGGAGTGTGGCATGAGGTCAGGAAAGCTGAAACACAGATGGACATCCCAGTTTGGGAAGATGGAGGATGAATACGTGTAGCCAAGGAAGACAGGAGCTGCAGCTGCTAAGGATGGTAATGGAGAAAACCATTACCAAGTTTAGGATGACCCAGTCTGACCTCCCTCAGATTTGTTACTAAGGAGTAAAAAGATTCCTTCAGAGTGAAGGACAGATCGCTTGTGGTGCCTCTGTGGAGAACACGTCTGGAAGAACCACAGTTACTGTAGCAGAAAAGCCACTTTTCTTCTTTTCTTTATCGGGTGACTAATAAGTATTGGAAGAGGAGCTAAAATACTGACTGAGGAAACCTGCTCTGGCACACCGAGCAGTCAGGCGATGGCAGTGGTAAGGAGTAGCAGGGGGAACAGAGCTGAGGAAGCATCCAGCAGTCAATGCAGCCGCTTCCTTTGGTGTAGAAGAGCCAAGACAGCAGTCAGACAGCACCCCCACTACAGAGAAGCAGAACTGAACTACGAAACTCCTCACCAGGTCTGCCTGTCTCAGCCAAGGCCATCAAAAATGTGCAAATATCATCAGAGCTCCTGAAGATGAAGGAGTGGGTTAAGACAACTGAAGAAGGAGCACCACTTAGCCTCCTCACGCTTTCCTTGCTCTGTGGGCTTGCACACATGCTTGTCATTAGGCAGTTCAGTTTGCGGAGGTGTGGATTTAACCCTCCTTCCATCAAACTCCTCTGCTAGGCCACAGAAGGGGCTGTGAGCACAAGTGGCAAAGTGCTTGCAGTGCTCCAGGACAGCACGCTGGGACCTGCAGGCCTGCAAGGCTCCGCCATCCTTCCCGGATCATCAAGGGTCACCAGGCCTACTGCACACTTGCTTTGACCTCAGGGCAAGCGGTAGGTCTCAGTCCATCTGACCTGGTAGAAAGACACTTGACTTTTGCAGGAGACTTATCTTAAAGCAGATGTAGGTAGCAGGTCAGCCTCCAACATGGGTCTTCCAGAGGTGCCTCTTACTGAGAGCGATCTTTCGGTAAGGGAGAATCTCAGCTGGAAAAGTTGATCCCACCAATGGAAACAGTCAGGCACGTAAGAAAAATCCATGCTTAACTGGCAAAGATGCTGAAGTACTGATGACTTCAGGGCTGCCCTTCTCAGTGCTGAATTAAAATCAGTCTTCTGACAGATGCAGGGGTCTATGACACTCTTTGTTCTTGGCAGGTGATCTGATACACATTTATTTGAACGGCATGTCACTTTTTAAAGGAAACAGCCAGTAAAGCCTATTCACCTTTGGCACCCTTGTTTAGAAGGACAATCCTGTCACTGGTAGGAAGATTCTCCCCAGTTTGCTCCAGTGAGACCGATAACCAGAAGGTGCTTTAACCAGGGAGCTTACCGAAGCCAGGAGAGGCTCACTTCTGCATTTCCACAAAATGATACTTCATTTAATTTTCTGCTTACTTTATTGTGTAATTTGGAAGAGATTTGAACAGCAAACAACATGTACGCACATGCTTCACCCCTAAGCAAAGAAGACACCTGGCACGACCGTCTATAAACACGGCACTGCCAAATGGCAGGAGGGACAGCTTTCAAACCCCCAGAGCCCTGCCTTCAGCCATCGTGGCCTTTTGTATGGGAGGTAGCGAGAGGAAGAGAGCCAACAGGTACATTACCTCGTAGTAACAGAACTGGTTGAGGTTTTTACAGCTGCTCTTCTCTCACAAGCCTACGGGAAGAAGTGAAAAGTCCAAGGGATCCACACAGAGGCCCTTAGGGTTGGTGAGATGGCATTGACAGGTGGGTCTCAATGTCATCAAACTTGGCCTTTTATAGTTTTAGACAACAGATATCATAAATAATTGTTCAAAGATGTAGACACTAGCCCTATTGTACAATAGCATTTCATGTAAGGGGAGCACACACATAAACAAACTAATCACAAAAGAACTGATAAGTGTTGTTTTTTTTTTTTAAATATATATATATACACGGCCGTATTTATCTTATCTTGAACTTCTTACAGCAGGAAGCCAAGTTCAGAAGAACCCTTTTCCACAGAATCAAATTCTAGTCTACCGTACGCATGGTCCTTCATGGTGGGACAGCAGTGAGAGCAGGCATGGGCTGTGGTAAGACAAAACAAAACCCAAGCATGCACCAGGAGAATTGATCATTAAAGCTACTGCAGGAAAAATGAAATGGTGTGGGCAAAATAATGAAAATATCTACCCAGTGATCTTGGGTATAAACACAAGAATGACTTAGAGATAACAATACAGAAGGCTTCACCCGCAGGGAAACAGTCTAACAGCTAAAACATAAGGAATTAACATAAGCACTGAAACTAACACCAGGCAACCATCGTAGTCTATTGTTAGTGACAGCACACTGCTAATACCTACTGCGTGTGCAACAACGGCCATGCTGCAAAGCGTACTATGTACAAGGCACAAAAATACAAGAATTAAGATACTTCATCAAATTCAAAACTTTAACAAAGCCTTTTTTTTTTTTCTTGAAACACATCCACAAAACAGAGAAACTTGCTGAAACTGCATAAAATTGAGTGGGGATAAACAACCGTACCCTTTCAAACTAGTGTGAAAGATGGGTAGGCAAGAGGAACAAATGTGCTCACTAAGATGCCCAGACCCACTTCGTGTTTCCGTGAATAAACAAACAGATCCCACTAGTAAACATTTGTTAAATATACATTTTTTTTCAACTTAATAAAGGAAACATCTGGGGGAAAAAATCTAAATTGCTGTGGAACAATGGCCACTATATGAAGACAGCATTCATCTAGATTTGACTACTACATGCAACACTTTTTTCATGATCATGAAACAATCTGCAAATCTTAAAAAGCTGTACTACAGTCACGAAATATGGACAATCAGTTTTTTAATTTTAGAAAATAACTCATAACATGCTAGAAGGAGTATTATATAACTTTTTTTCAGAATATATAAAAAAATCCTATCATGCTTGTCTTTTTTTTTCTTCTTAAGTTTCTGGAAAAGTAGAAAACAAATTCACCAAAGTTTATTTTATCATGACTTAATAGTCTGTAATTTAAAAACAAAACAAAACAGAATTTCAGAATGCTAACCAGCATCTCTTTGTGGGCTTTCCATATTTTAAATTACTTAGGTCCACTTTAAATCTTGAGAGCTCAGTTTTGGTTACTAAATGTTCCAAAGGATTCCAAAGAGCTGCCTAGAGTTTAACCCATCTGATGCTTGCGGTTTTACGGGCTTTTTAAGAATCTCCATGGCACTGCTTAGAAGTTTCTCTAAAAATTTTGGAAAGATTGTGATACAAACAAAGTTGATGCTGTAATTATTTTTAGAATGTTTAAAACCTGCAAAAGTACTTTTCTGTATTTTGGAGTTAAAACACACACACCAAAAACTACCAGGAAAACAATCTACATTCATGATGCTACTAATGATTATGTGAAAGCAAACATTGGTTACTACACGATCTGCATATAGGAATATGGCATTTTTATAATAAACCCTAAACAAAAGCAAATCCTGCATATGTACAAGCAAACACAGATAGGAAATGTGCCTACGAGATCCTACACTACTACAATTAAGAATTAATTGACGTCCATATGAAACATTATTTTCCTTTGTCCCAAGAGTGAAACAAGACATTCTTAGATCTAAGAAGATGAGAGTAAGTGTGTGGGACAGATTAACAGTACATCTAGCCCAGTATTCTGTCTCCAGTAATAGCCAAAAGAACAGAACAGGTCACAACTGCGTGACATTTCTTACCAATACTCTTCTGACCTGCAACTATTTTCATGTCAGGGGCCTCCTGAACCATTATACAGTTTCTGTTAATTTAGCAACTTTCAGCACATCATTCTTCCAAGCAGTAGTTCAGGTTCCCCTTGGAAACCATATCCCTTTCTAATATCCACAGCATACTTTAGAAAAGTCGTCCCACAGGTCTCTCCGCTACCAATTTTATGGAGAACCTTTTGAAGGCTTAGAAGCAGCCTTCTCCCTTAGCTTTGTATGCTCTTTTTCTTGTCCTTCTACTGTTCTTCACAGCTGGCTCCCTTCTTCATAGTAAAGTTGCTCACCCACTTGCTCATCCCCTAACTTACACCATTTATGAATGTGATGAACAGCACAGATCTCTGTGGAATCTAAGTGGGACACTCCTTTAATTCTTTACTTCTTTTTACTTCTACCTTTTGATCCTACCTTTAATACGTCATTTATCTGTGCAAAGACCTAAAGACACTCCCTCTTGCATTATAGCTCCTTAGTTGCCTTAAAAAGCCTTTGATATAGTTTACTTGGGAGTTTTGAACCAGAGCATCTTTAATTCTCGCTGATGCCTCCAAAGAACTCCAACAGGACCCTAAAACAGGGCTCTCTTTTACTGTTCCCAAATCATACCTACCCAGGTGGCCACCAATTCTATGCTTTATTGTGGCTTCTATCAAAACTGACTGATAGACATTTCAGATTAACCTGCTGCAGGCCTGCCTGTCTCGGACCACCCCCAAAACTGATTTACATCCTTACATTTCAGATTTTTTTTCTAAACCTGCATACTTGAGGATATACCACTTAAACAACATAATTAGGTTGCAGAGCACAACTAGGTAGACAGAAATTTAAAAGCTTTATTTTTCTGAGAAAGAGTCATCTGCCCTGAATTATAATACAAGATGTTTTTAACAGTTTCAATGATCTGTCACGTAAAAGGGTTTCTGGTACCGTGGTCTGCCCGGTGGAATTCACAATGACACTGGTGAACTGAAAACAAACTCCACTCACGTCTATTACCATACAGCATAATCTTGTGCAGCTAGTGATCCCGGCTCAGCCGGAGACAGACAGACCACACTGGAACGGCACAGAAAAAAGCAGCCACCAGTCACGCTACTTTGTGCTGTGCTCATCATTTAAGCTGAAAATGTAAAACTTACCAAAGAGCTCAGTAATTTCACTTGAAGGTCTGCTATGCAGACAGCACAAAGGAACTGGCTGTACTGGAGAAATTAACAGGGTGCCAGAAGGCAGGGACAGGTTTTAAATAGCGAAGTCTGTAAAATAAGCATGGACTAGAAAGTCAGAAAACACTGGACTACAACAATCCAACCAGTGATTCATCCTTTGGGCTTGGAGAAATCCTCTACCCCACCGCAATTTTTGCCTGCTGAGGGAGAAAACACCCATCTCAGTAACACAAGCTCCAAGAGGGGCAAGGCGGTGGGAGGAAGTGTCTGAAAAATCACAATACCATACGGAAGCTGAAGTGACTGCAACAGGGCGAGACCATTCATAGGAGAGTTAGATTTGCCTCACGAAGTTAGGTTAGATGGTTGGGAAGCTCACACATGGGACAGACAACTCCTGACAGAGAAATAAAGTGACTGAGAGAAAGGGTAGTCTCCCCCCTGTACCTATGCCACATCCTAAGTTTACATGGTGTCTTATGCAGCAGCCCAAAGAACACAGCAGAAGCCCAGTCCTGTCCTTACTCACACAGCCTGAAAAACATTGGCTGCGGCTCAAACAGGGCTTAGCATTGCTTTTTTTTTTCTTTTTTTTTAAATAACCTCAGGTTTTTATATGATTTATTGGTGCTATTTCAATTAAAACATTGATCATGACTGCCCCATCTCCTCTGCTTCTTATCCCAGCCCCCGAAGTAAAGCAAAAAGTAAGAAAGAGTGCCCAATTTCTAAGCAGCAGCAAATCCTCCAACACACCCGACAGTCAAAGAACTGCTGCTCTATCTGAAAAGAAAACAACTTCATAAATTGCTGTAGCCTTACATTAAATAAGAAGTGTCACTTACAGTTAGCCAAGATGGCCTTTGCTACTATTGCAAAGATGCTGGATGACTGTAGCATATGAGCTTATGAGCTAAAACACAAAAGACTGAGGAAAGGATAAGTAAAGACGCAGAATACTTAAGGTAGAAACAAAGCATATATTCTGAGAGATTCGATAGGTTCTGCTGCTTGACATCTCAGGTAATGGTCTATTGCCACATGTATGCAAATGACTTAAAAGAGTATGGAGCAAGGGACAACATGCAGCAACGAAGCAAATCCCTCTTCGAGCTGGTCAGTTGTCTGCATCAAAGCTGTTGTCAACGAGCCTTTTGCAACCTGTGCAGCACAGGCACCGCAGGTATTTTTGATTCGGTTCATACATACCAGCTTCATCTACGCAGCGCTGTTAGCATACACATAACCAGCCCGCTCTGCTTATGCAGAACCCACAGGGTGCCTGCACGCTGTTGTGTTAAGAGAGCATCCTTGCTAATGAGGTAAGGACACAGCTCTGCGTTTTTTCCCATTTCCCATTCGGCATGCTGAGCAGATCGTGCGCAGTGCTCTGCTGCAATGTGTCATGCAACGTACTTTGGGGTGCATACCTGAGTCTGTAAGAACTGAGATGTGACGCCAGACTGCTGAACAACTAAAAGCACTCATGCATAATTTAGACCTAGACGACTGAGCGCAGCAGAGGGAGATGAAGCCAGGCAGTTAGGAACTGGAGCAGCCACCTGGAGAGCAACTTCTGGAATCAGGAGACTGGCAGCAACTGCTAGTTTCAGGCAGCAAAGGCAGAACTTCCCAAAAAGTCCATACAGAGCCTGCCCTGGAGCTACAAGACTAATCTGGGAGCTCCTATCAGTCTGATGAAATGTCATCAGCATGTAGTCACCAAACAGTTTTGCCATTAATCATCAGATAATCAGCTCGTTACTGGCAGGGCAACCAAGCCAGGAAGGCTCACAGCAGCGTGATGAGGTTGCTCCACGGCACGTCAATGCGCAGGAGGTCACGTACAGCTCTGAAGGGATAGGGCTGCTCACTGGCACAGAAGCAGGTGGCGAGAGACAGACCTCTTCCCTGCTCTATCCCCACCTCTGCCTCCCAAACGCACAGACTTAGGGCTTCACCAAGACCGCGTATTCCCTCACAGCCCTGCCAGACACAGTTTATCACAGTAAGCATTCACCAGCACTAATGTTAGGTGGTCTATGATGAAGATTTTGCATCCTGCAAAGTAATTTTTGCTCTCCGCAATCCAAGACACCAGTGTAATCAAGAGTTCTCTATTTTTTTTTTTAAAGCAACTTAGTCCAGACACCAGCTCCCTGATTTCCAAGCCTACGTGAAGTGACGGTAGAAACACGCACACATGACTTTGCCTTGAACAGCTGCAGACTGCCAGCGGGGCAGGCTTCCAGAAAGGTGGAAGGAAGACGGTGACAAAAAGGATGGAATAAAAACAGTCTTATGACTGTATGGTATGCAGCAATGTTTCATGCACGTTATGGGAAAAAATCCTGGAGGGCAGATGGAAACATGAAGTGGAGATGCTTTCGTGAGTCCCAGAGTACATTCCTCTAACAAGCTGTCCAACAAGACGCCTGAGCTCCTTTCCTGCTGCGGGAAAGTAGCTGTAAACTAGTGAAAAATTTGCAATCAAAAAGGTATGTTTTACTTTAATTTTATTTTTAATATGTTGTGACGGGATGAGCTTTACATAAGTCATGTATTCAACTCGTGTTTCAGACAAGTGTTCAGAAAAGGGATTTATTTACTGATTTAGCTGATGGTACTTTTTGAATAATAATTAAAAAAAGACCTTAAAAACAGTAGGTTGTGCAAGGAGTGAGATCCCAAATACTGTCAGGAAACATTTCTAATTAACTCAGCTAGCATAGTGGTCTCATTTTGGAACACCATCTATGTTTTGCTGGGTGCTGGAGGTAGATGTGAAATGCTTGACCGGTGTTTTGCTACAACTGTTTATGTTTAGCACCTTTGTATTGCCTGTTTCTTGTCCCCTTCCAGAACTGCATAATCCATTTCAATCTTCTGTGACTTCTCCAGGAAACCCTCCTTTCACCATTCTGCCTTTGCAACCTCCCGCTGAGCTGACAATTTCAAGGTTCAGATCCACCTTTCATTTATCTTCTGAAATCTGATGGCTATCTTTTAGCTAATAACTCCCCTCTTCATATGGGCTGCGGCTTTTTATGCGCTAAGAGAAATCAGAAAAAAATAAAGATGTTACCACTCACCCCACTTATTATAAGCTACTTCAATAATGCTAACTAGGTTCTTCCCTCTCGACCACATCCAAACTCTTTTCCCCCAACTTTTCTTTTCACCGTGTTCCCTTCAAAACTGCAGGATGCTTTCCAAATTACTTCCACATACTACATATGCTGTTGTAGCTTTTTCTGGGGCATACGGAATGGGGTAAGTTGGTTGCTATTGTTTCGAAACTTGAAATGGTCAGGCACTGCTGGGTAGGCATTTGAATATAAAGTTCTGGTTGTTTTTTTGTTTGTTTTTTTTAAAGAAAAAAAGACAGTAGGCATTATATTTGTAACTGTACACATGCGCAACTAACTGTCCTTATGCTGAAGGATATTACTCCCTGGCAAATTCCTGGGAGGTGCAAGGGCCTCATTTATAAAGACAACAGGCAAACTCGGATAATGCACTACAAGGTTACCTGCTAACAAGATAAATTAACATTTCCTAGAAGGAAAAAAAAAAAAAAAAAAAGGAACTCCTTTACCTTGCAGTATTTGTGTCAAACCTCCCTCCCACACACTCTTTTTGTGGCTCCTACAAGTTACTGTAAAGCACACTGGAAAATTAAGAAAAATCTGTACTAGTTGTTACGTTTACACAAGGCCACTATGCTAAATAAGGTTTTAGAAAAGCAAACCGGTTTGAAATTCCTCGGGCGCTTCACCCTCAGCACGCTAATGAAACTCAGCGACAGCGTAGCTTTAGATTTGAGGCTGCATTAAGATTTATAAACACTCTGAGCATGACTAAGGTCTGGAGCAGGGGGGCAGCATAACCAAAGCTGGGGAAGGCTGTGATTAGTGAGGAGGAAATGAGAGGAGATCAAATCAGCTGAGGAAGGAGGCAGAAAAGTGCAACTCGTGTTTGGGACTTGGCATAGCAAAGAAATGAATTGTTAAAGCTTTAACATCGGCCTGAGGAGGAGGATGCCATTTCAGTAGACTGGGGGGCAGGAGCAGGAGAAAGAAAACCACACGATATGAAAAACGCACAAGCATCAAAAAGCGTGATCAAGAGCTCCTGTATTTGTGGGGTCTGGTACTGAAAAGAGAAATCTAATAAACCCCATGTCACCAGCACAGATTGTCACAGATGACACTGGCTAGGAGGAGGTCAAACTCACGCTTCAAACTGAAGGGCAGCTCGCATGGGCAGAGGCGAGGGACAGGAGGCGGCGACACGACGAGTCCCACGTAACACCATCCATCCTCTACGACTGTGCCTCCCCCAAACGCACGCTGCCCTCCCTCCAGCCCCCCAGTCCTCTCTCCTTCCACCCACATGAGGGGCGAGGATGCTGGAGCGTGGAGTCGAGCTTTGCCGTGGCTGTGGCTCAGCTGGCACGGATTCGCTCCTCGCCACGTCTAGCTCTGTGCCTTCCCCGCACAGCCGGGCTCCCCTGGGAAGGCAGGGAGAGGGCAGCGTGCTCCCGGGTATGTCAGCACCGACAGCAGGGTCACCCCTCTGGTCCTTCTAGACCCCTCCGGGCGACAACCAGGGCAAGGGAGCTACAGGACGGTGACCTGGGCAAAAGCAAGTTTCATGCCACTCCTCATGGGTTGGGGCTCTTACACAGAGGGTAGAGAGGAAGGAGAAGAATCGGAGGTACGAGGAAGCTAAGACAGCAAAGCTTCCAAGAAGTCCTTCAGCAAACCAGGACTGACAACTAGGCAAGGTTAGCTGAGTGAATGAGCCGAATGTACTGGGTTTGACGTGCAAGAATCTGGGGGATGGTGGGGAAGGAGCACTAGCTGTAAGGCTGCTGTTCTTTGGCTGAGGTGTTAAGAGAAAAGAAGACACGCAGGGATCAGAGCTGGAGCAGAGAAGTTTGGAGGCGGCCAGTGAGAGCACATACGTGCGGATGAGGAGCCCGCAGCTTATAAAGGCACATGCCTGCTCCGAGCTGGAGAACCGCTGAGTTGAACAGCGAGGGGAAGGCCGCTACCTGCGCCAGGACGCTCCAACCCAGAAAAAGTAGTTTAAACCCTGCTGCGAAATTATTGTGCAATTGGGCATGCAATACTTACTGGATCGGTTTCCTCCTCCAGCCTCTGCAGGATCCTGTAGCTGTTTCTTGAGTATTGTTCGCATCTGATGAGTCACAGTGCTTCCAGCAGGCCCAGGCCGGGCCGGACAGTGTGGCATAGGTGAGGCTACTGACCTTTATTTGCTGGGCTTTTACCTGGTTGCCTCGGGCCTCTGCTGTGGCACTGTGCACCATCCGGGGAAAAAAATAAATAAATCACTCCTGGACTTGGTGGCAATGTCACCGGCAAAACCCCAGCCTGGGGATTTCAGAGGGCACTCATCGAGAACCCCGCTGCGTTCCTTTGTCTTCTGACGCATCCTTTGTGGTCTTTTGCATTGAAGCACCCCTGAGGCCAGACCCAGGTGTGCCCTCTGGCTTTCACTTACGTGGGCAGTGACCTGTACCTGTCCATCCCGTAATGATCCTCATCTGAGTAAGGACAGACATGCAGGGACCGGAGGCCACACGATTCCAGAGCCTTTGCAGACCCTTCGTGACCAGTAACTCGCCACAAGCAACCGGTTTACAATCGTTATCATAAAGAAGAGCCAACAACACGTATGAAGCATTTACATCCACTCTGGATGATCCTGGAGTGAAGAAGGACATGGACAGGGAGCCAGGCGGGAAGAAATAGAGTGCAGAAGTCAAACTAGCACATTATAAACCAGTAACTCAAAGAAACCTCGGAGAGGAAACTCACTCACTGCTACGTGCATTTACTGCACTAGTAGGCCTTTTTGATACGACTTTGAGAATTAAGTTCAGCACACACACGACACTGACAGGAACTAGTGTGGTCAAGGTAACATCCTACTGCAGGCAAAACCACAGTAAATTGTTAATTATTTCCCAGTGATCAGGAGTCCAGACATTCTTTCTCACTACCTCGATTTTAAGGTTTACAAAAGGACAGTTCTGCATGTTATTTGCTTGACTGAATCCTATGTTTCCATACTTAGGAAAGCAAAACAGAAGGAAAAAGAAATAAAAAACAGTAAATTTTTCATGCAGTTCTGTTTGTTAGGGCAAATCTTTATTGAACATACAGAAGAATATCATGCAGAAGGGAAAACAAAACAAGAACAACAATGAAAACCCAACCCCCCCCAAGATCATTCCTCATCCTCTGACTTTAACAGCCTACTCTAATAGGTAACAGAAACGGGTCCGGGCACCTGCAGTAACTGTTCTCAAGTGCGTCTTCTCAAACCACCGAGATGCCAAAAGAACGGGTCAGGTGGACACACATTTCACGTCTGGTAAGCCCCGGTCCCGTTTCTCTGATACCCCTCTGTATCTTTGAGCAAAGGGGGCTCAGATGTACTGCTAATCAGCTGGTGCGTTTTTATTAGCCTCCAATCCTTGCTTAAATAAAGAAACAAAACCACTTGATCATCTACCTCTCTGACGAGTATTCCCTTCCCATGCAACCTGACCTGCCAATTCCTACCCACGGGGCTCCTGCAGATTCCCCACCACAGCGCTACCACCGTCCTGCAAAGATTTCGCCTCTAAAACGGTAAAAGCTTCATCTCCAGGCTGCAAAAGCCTGTAGGCCACCAAGTGTTCAAGTTTTCTATTAGATATACAGGCTGCTTTTTATTTACAAAGGCTTGGATGTTGAGCCGACCCCACCACAAACAAAACGGGTATTTATTTACAGACATCACTAGCGATTTACAAGAAAATGTAATAAATGGGTCGCACACGAATGTGAAGATGTCTGAGCAGCTGAAGTGCTAGGCGGCTAACTGGGTATTTCAGCTATCTAAGTTAACTTCAGTATTGCATCAAATGCTCTACGAGAGCGACAGATCACTAATGCCAAGTTAGTCATTTTCAGTAACAGTTCTCATGGAATTTTTTCCTTCTAAATAATCAAAACAATTGGTCATTGGACCTTATAAGGAAAAGTGCCATACCGAACGGAATTTCATAAAATACAGCTGGTTTAACTTCATGGTTCCCCCTCCAGCGCATCCGCAGCACCTGAATATTGGGACTGTATTTTATTTTATGATTTAAACAAGAAGACAAGATAATACTATTAAAATAATTACCAGTAGACTAACTTGGTCACATAGTTTCAACTGTTCTTATGACAATGAAAAACATCCAATAACACCACAGCAGAGCAATTTTCAAACTAGTAAATACAAATACTTTATTTTTAACAGCAAAGTCTTAGCCTGTGAGATGCACTGCCAGAAGGCAACATACAGTCAGGCAGACAACACTTATCTCTATCTGGATCATCCAGAATTGTAACACGATTTTAAGAGGGCTTCAGAAAAAATAATAGCAACCCTCTTTTTCCAGGACGGGATCCAAACCAGCAGAGAGTTAAGAGAGGATTTGCTCCTCTGTATCTTATGGTTATACCACCCCCTGAAGCATCTGATAGCTGCTAATATCAAGACAAAACACAGGACTAGACAGAACAGTAGTCAGAATTCCTGTTGTGTCAGATCTAGAGAGGATAACACCTTTGTGAACTCCAAGCAGCAGCCTCCCACCGCTCCAGAGCGTCTCTTGAAACATGCAGTTGAGCTCGCCTCGAGTCTAGCAAAGTATATGTTTTAAGACCTCGGGCACTGGGACACCTGCCAAGTCACAACAAATATGTATACACAATCTAATCTACTTAAATTTTGAGTGGAAACTCTGTGCCCTTTAGATATATCCCTCAAGGCTACGAATAGCTTACTTGTTGGACAGGATGAAGTTTCCCTGTGTAAGTAATAACCGAGCTCGTCTGGCATCTAACCACGCCTCCCGGCTCCTTCCAAAATCAAAGATCGAGGAAGGAGGAGGGATGGGGATGAAGGTGAGGAGATTGAGGAGATAGGGGCGAAAGCAGAGTAAAGAAGAGGAAACAGACAAATTATAGGTGGATTAAGAACAACAAGGCTCCCTTAACAGAACAATTATAAGGAAGCAATTGCTTCCCTCCCCTTTATTTGGCGGATGACAAGTTGGTTAAAAAACAAAACAAAACAAAAACGAAACAGGGAATACTGTGAACGGGGGGAGGAGGGGGGAAGGGGGGGGGGACTAAAAAGCGAAGTGAAGCAAAGCAGAGGCAAGGCAGCAAGGTTTAACTGCGAGGCAATGCTCACTGTCCAACAGATCTGAACACAGAGAGGATTATTCACAGCCTTGGTATGGTCACCTTTTCTTAGGAAAAAGTGTCCAGAAAGCAAGCCAATGAAATCCTCGGGAGCCTGTGCTGGCTTCTGCAGCTAAAAATAAAATTAACAAGAGAATAATCAAAAGAGTTTAGTGTACAGATGGATGCAAATGAGCAGGGGCACATCGCACCAGCCCAAAGCGGTAGTTAAATAACTGTGGTGCTTTCTAAAATGAGCTAATGGTACTGTTTTTCTTTAGAAGCAGGTGACCATTGTGTTTGAAATTTCATACAGCACTTGTTTTTACGACCTATGAACCCTCTGCTAAGAAAAGCTAAACAACTGGATAAATTTTAAATAAGGGATCTTTGCATTTGGACGCTACAAGAAAATTTTCACCAGCAGCCTCGTTTCCTACCACTGACCAATCTCTTATAATATAACTATTAATCCTTTAAAAAGCTTGGTCTGATTGCACACAACAGTGGGCGGGCTTATCTGAAGTAAACCCGGTGCGATCCACACTACTTGTTTTAGCAGGATTTATTCTACTCTTAACAGATAACGTTACAACTACACGTTTCCCAGTGCAACCACCCTGCTTACACAAATCTGAGTAGCAGAGGGCAGGTGAGGGAGATGTGGAGGCTCACGCCCATGCCACCGATGTTTGTAAGCGCACAAACCCGCAATCTTCAGGAAAAAAGAAACGCTGCGCTCGTGAACACGAGGCGCGGGTTCATGACAGCGAGCACTGGGTAATCCAGTCTGACAGCACGGCACCCACCCAAGCTTTCCGTCGGCAGCACCATACGAGAAAGCAACACTCGGAGACTCGGCTGTAGAAATTAAGTTTCTTTCCTGCCTCCTATCAGATCGCAGAAATCTGCGGGAGCAATGAAAGGTATTCATCCCCTTCTCCTGCAGAGAGAGCTGGGAGCTCGTCTGACTAAACCACGCGTGCTACGTATTATCGGCCACACACGAGACACTTGTTTCGGACCCGTGGTGATGGCAGTCGTCCTCCTCACCCCCAGCTGCTGAAGGGATGGGTACACAGTGGCCAAAGAGAGGACGGGTTGTGTGAAGGAACGGCTAAGAAAAGCAGCTCAATGCCGAAAAAAAAAAAAAAAGGGTAGAAAGGCCTGATGATTTCCGTGTGTCCCTTTCTGAAAGCGTCTGTGTCCTTACAGCAGGGAGGTGCTTTTGGAGGGGCCTGTATCCCAAATGGGAGCTGAGAACATCAGACGTTTGTATTTCAGCCTCATCGTTACATCAGTTGTCACCAAAACGTTGGGGTTTGTACCCAAAAGGCTGTACGTGCACGGATGAGGGCTGCTACTTCACTTCAAGAGCAGGGCTGTGGGAACCAGCACTGAGGCACCTCACTTTTTTTTTTTTCCCCTTTCTTTTTAATTTTCTAAAAACAAAACAGTGAAGAATCACTCAGCGTGGGTATAGATACGGTACAGATAATTGCTGGCAGTTAACCTCAAGGCCTGATTCCTCATCAGATTTGATATCTGACTTGGCAAGCAGCTTCAGCAGTTACGTACCCCTCTCTGGAGCGGTCCCAAAAGCCAAGCAGCTATCTCTATCTCCAGAATTAGGTAACTGCGCCCAGCGAGCGCCTTGTTTACCGGGCCAGCCGCAGGCAGAGGACACGGTGCCCAGCCCGTGCCCCAGGCCGGCCAGACACAAGCCACCTCCTGGCTGCGGGCCGGGGCAAGGCAGCGCCAGGCCGGAGGGATGGCACACAGCTCCGAGGCAGGGCTAACAGCCCCGGGAGCGGGAATGGGCACTTCTGTCCAGCTTGCAGGCCAGGGCACAGGCTGGCAGAGCTTGGTTAACACCCTGAAGAGCTGGAGAAGAGAAGGTGAAGGCTTCCACCTCCAGCTGGGTTCCTACAGCTCCAGCTGTAAAAGTCACCACGGAACTGCACCTAGGTGTTCCCTATGCCCTCTCCTCACTGAGCAGGCCAGGCAGCAGCTCAGCAGCAGAAGTTTTAGCACCCCGCTAAGCTAAAACCCTTCGGGGCTCGGCACCGCCCCTCCATCTCACAGGCGTGAGGGCACGGCTCGTGGCGCAGCAGGCCGAGCGCAGCGGGATGGCAGAGCAGCACGGTGCCGCAGCTCGGCGGGGACAACAAGAGGCACTGGACGGCTAAACCCATGTCACCGGGGACACGTGCACTTCCCTGAATGAACCCGGCCTGCCAAACACCGGCAGCAACCTCTAACTACAAGGAGAGGCAACGGCGACTGTTTCAACTGGCTACTCCCACCACAGAGAAAGTAAGATAGAGGTTCACAGCCCTCAGTTCACAACCAGAGGCTGCTGCCAGCCTCCGAGAGCAACACGGGGCCTTCTGGAAGGTGAATCAATGAAACAAATCCAAGTATCTGGTACACAGACACAGCACCACCTCTGATACTTCAGCACTACCTTCTGATTTAACAGGAAGCAACACTCCCAGGTGATGACACGGGAGAGTCTCAGAACTGCATCAAATCCAGAAAGGCTTTTCTTTTTTTTTTTTTTGCCTCAGTTCAATATTGAGGAAAGGTGGAAAAAAGTTATCAGGCCATACTATACCTGACGATAGTATGGC
The DNA here is from genome assembly GCF_964034855.1 of Anser brachyrhynchus. Lineage (NCBI taxonomy): Eukaryota > Metazoa > Chordata > Aves > Anseriformes > Anatidae > Anser > Anser brachyrhynchus. The sequence goes on from NC_137695.1 coordinate 121,009,398, forward strand.
CTCCTGCTTGGAGCATGTTTTGAAAGAAAGAATGAAAACACGAAGGTAAAGAGAAAATACAATAAAACGTAACATGATTTTTAAAAGCTGAACAATGTCAAACATCCAACTTTCCTTCAACATGACAAAATACTCGTTATACAAAGGAAGCACAACAGTTGTAGTGTAACTCAGTCGGACAGCTGATATACCACCACCTGAGCAGCGGTTTGCCAAGCCGAGAAGAGAGGGGTTAGTTCCAGGATCGCGAGGCAGGAAAAGCAGCAGATCAAGAGGAGATGACAACAGATTTCTCTCTGAAAAGTGGAAGGATGTTATTTATGGAGTCCTGCCAAGACTGGTTGTCAGTCTTTTTTGATTCAACATTTTCATTTCTATACGCACTTTTTTTTATGCCTGTACGTGAGCACTACCAAAATTTGTGGAAAATGCGAACTGAGGTACCGGAAGTTTAGTACAGACTGAAACAACCCATAAGAAAAAGTGCGACAAATCTTAAGGACAGCTGCGACAGAAAGGGGATGAAAAGTTGCAACAAAGGAGAACTTAAGGCACTTAGAGACTAGTGACTTCCGCTGAAAAGTGAGGAATCATTGCTTGGAAGTAGCACAGAAGGATAATGTCTGTGTATGACCATCCTATAAGCAGCTACTAAAAGTCACTAAAGAGAGCTGTTGCAGAAGGAAAAAAAAATAAAATGATTCAAAAAGCATCTGTATTTCCAGTGCAGAAGGGGACATACAGACATTACTATCAAAATCTTGCTAGGAACACCATGTACAAATCTGGTAATACAGATTTGAAAAAGATTTATTTGGGTAGCATGACAAATCATCTGACAAAAAAAAATAAATCACAAAAAGTCTTAATAATTACACCAAAGACAATCAGAAGGGTTGGCACAAAAGATAAATATAAACTTATCATAAGTAAGTTTAGGCCAGAAACTACAACGGTTCCTAGCCAATAAAACACTGCTTTTCAGTTTACTTGTCAAAAGACAGAGGAAAACACAGCTAGTTTGCAGGTGGACCTACACAGGGTCACAGACAGACAGACGGACGTGGTTCCTGGGACAGCCTGCCGCTCGTCCCAGCCAGGGCGACTTGGTCCAGTCCCGCGCCCCTGAACTCCCAGCACAGCACAATGATGGTCCCCGCGGGTCAGGCCAGGGGCCCAGCACCAGCCAACAGCAGACCACGAGGAAAGGCAAGTGTACGGTATTTTGGAGAAGTATCACTGTTTGTGATTCTGTGACTTCCTCAGCTAGGTATATTTAATAGCTCCCCGAGCACTTCTTTCCCACTATTTTGGTGGTCCCTTTTGGTACCCACATGAACTTTTTTACTCACAACATCCCATGGCAAGGATTTCCAGCTTCATTTCACATTTTATTAACAACTACTCTCTTTTAGCTTGCTCTGAACCAACCTCCCACTATTTCTCTTAACTTCTTGATAATTTTGCTCCTCCTTTATCTCATCTACGTCATTCACAATTCCTTTATGGTCTGTGATTTGAAACCTCTACTGTGTTCTCCCTTTTGTAGTCTCCTACCAGGATGAAAAGTCCAAGTCTCCTTAGACCTTTCCTTTGTGGAAGCTGTTTCACTACTTTGTTCATATTTACCACCTTTTCCTGTATTTTCTCCATTCTACTGCTACCTCTTGTATGGTGTTCAAGACAGGGACATTGTGGCTTGCTGCCTGTTTTATGGTATATGGTCTTCACATGCTTCTGCTGTGGTACGTCTTGCAGCAGGGTGTTCAGACACTTGAGCGGCTCAAAAGATCACAGGAAAAAGTTCATGGAAAAAGTCTAATAAGGTTAGTAAATAAAAAAAATGCCACATCTGGCCTTTGACCAGCAAATTACTGGAGACCAGAACACTCTGGGAAAGCTATAGTGACATGCTTGTTCCTGTGCCTGTCACTACATGTTTGGTTTTGCCACTGTCAGATACAAAATGCTGGGCTTTGATAACGCACCCCGGTATAATCATTCTTACTAAACAGATTTGATCAGCATTTATCAAGCTGATTAAAAGCAGGATTCTTCATCTCAGGCCTGCCTTAACTGGGCTGGTAAGACCTGAGATAAGAGTTCTCTGTCAAGCCCTGATTTGAAAGCAAGACAATTCCTCTGTTAATTCACACAAGAATTGACAGTGCTGTCAGTAGGTGCACGCGCTAGCTCAAATCCAGCATATTTTACTATTGGCAGAATTAGGAGTATCACATTTCACTATGCTGCCAAACACTTGCCATCATAAGACAAACTTCTCTACGTAAGACAACAGATGGCTTTGCCAAACTGCCATTGTTTGGGCTGAAGTTTTACAAGTTAGTGTCTGCTTCAGTATTTTGTTTCTTTACTTTTTATTCATTCAAAACAGTACAGACATTTAAAAAAAATCTAAGGAAAAAGAAGTTTTGCCTTCATCAAAAAGCTCTGGTGGATTTTTCCTACTTATCCTTTTCCTAGAGTTTTGAACCCCTGTTCTTTGGGATGGAGACTTGAAATCAGACAGAAATAGTGGTCAAGCTGTCATTCCTGTGAATTCTGCCCAAATCTGGCCAGATGGATTACTTTTTTTTTTCTTGATTACTTTTTCCACAACCCCTTTAGTCATTCAGAAACCAATCTTTTGAGTCAGATAATTGAACGCTGTCCTAGGAACTCAGAATCTACCGGAGATCTCTGTCATTTAAATTGAACACTATAGAAGAGGTCGTTAATTTTCCAGGTCCTTGGCATGGGTCTCCAAGGAGCGATTTGCAGAAATACTTAATGTCTGCAGTTGCAGTGGAAGGCAGCGAAAGCTGTGTTCTCAAAAGATTATGAAGACAATAGCTTTGAAAAACTAGGCCCAGTAATCTCAAAACAGGTTCTCCTGAAAAATGCCACAGAAACTTGATTCTTAATAAACAACCCTCAGGAAAACCACAAGAGCCGTTTACTTTATTTTCATGCTGGATTTTACCCTGGCCATGCATTGCAGGCTGTCTTGCTTTGGTATTGAAGTGCTTAGGGTGCAAGTCCCGCGGTGTAGCACCTCTCTCCATCACAAGAGCCAGAAACGATGTACCACCGCGTAGGTACGTCACAAGGGTACGGGCTGGGGCTGCAGGGCAGGGTTTCTCCAAGTATCCAGAGCCTGCGGCAAAACATCAAATGTGCTAGGGAGCATACCAGAACTCTGCATAAATATGTTCCATTGTCAAGATCCATGTATAAGTTTCCAGCCAGCAAACTGGCTTGTGAACTCCCATCTGCGGGATATATACAGCTCTGAGAACGAGCATCCCGCTGGGTACGTGCCTTCAGTGATCCAGGGCCTGAAACGCAGGGCAGCCCCGGAGCGCACATGGCAGTGACTGAGAGGAACGTAATGTGGCTTTGTGTAAACGGGGGACAGAAGATTTTACTGCTCGATTTAAAAACAGGAGCGTCACCCACCATAGCTAAAGTGACACACAAAATTAAACAGTGTGCATATGTGCAACTGCCAGTACTTTAACTGCTTCCCCCCCGCTTTCCTTTCCACACTTCTCAGCTCAGCTCTGTAAGCCTGACAGGGGAAGGACAGATGCCTGCTGTGTTTTCCTTTTCAGCCTCTAGTACACTGAATCCTAAAAATGGATGCTATTTTTTTTTTTTTTAAGCACGCGAACAAAGCAACACAACTCCTAAAGCCTCCTTTAGTTCTATTTATTCTTACACGGTCATCGGTGCTTAGAAACAAACATTCTTCCTGTCCACCGCTCTCCTGTGAAAGCCCACAGTATCTATAGTTACTGGAGAAGAGTGCTTCAGTTATCTAGGCTCTGCTCCTTCCCATGCTTTACTTTCAAGCTTGTCCCAGAAGGCTTCCTTTCTCAGAGGATACCACAACCACGATTTCGCTCTTTCTAAAGGCAGCGAGTGAAATTCTCTCTCCTCACTGGGAAGCTCATCGCTTCTTAAAACAATCAGATACTGCGATCACATCTGAGACCAACGATCTAGAGTCACTTCTGATCGATTTAACAGCTTTCAGCCAACCTGCCAGGTCCCCAGTGGTGCAAGAAAAGCTGAGAGACTGCAACTCTACCCCTAAGAAATGCTGCTGGGGAGCACAGGCTGAGAACAAAACAACAAACCAAAACGAAACGACAGCTACCAACTTCCCCCAGACCATTTTTTCCTACTTAGTTGTAGGTCTTCCTGTCAAAGGAAAGCATACGGGGTAGGTGGCACACACCACCACAGTAACGCTGCAAAATTCTCACCAGGACAGAAATAGCATCAGGAAGAGCACCTCAACTTCCTTCAGAGTGTCCATGGTTTTCTAACAGCCCTGAAAAGCCAACACCTCGACAACTCCCCTCTTAAGAATGGAGTGGCATGAGGGTGCAAGGGCAGAAGGACTGTATCAAGTAAAATGCTTTCCTAGTCCTACCTCTCTTAAGCCATGCTCGTTTACAAATGCAGTCTCACACAAATGAGAGAGACTTTCAGCTGATTTTGCTGGGCTGTTACCCCTTGGCCACTTGAAAATCAAATTTTCTAAAGAATATTTTGTGTTTTTAGATAGAGGTAGCATAAAAGCATTCCTCCTTATGAGAGGATGCTTCCCCCTGGTTCAAGGGGGCAGCAGCAATTTGTGCCTCAGAAATGTGGGGCATAATTCTGAACGGAGCGAACAAACAAGCCAAAAATCCAGTTCGCGCAAATATCCTCCCAGGACAGCCATTTATACGATTCTTCCAGTGGTGCACAAGGTGCTCTGAACAAAGAGAGCACGTTGCGGGAGACAAGGAAGCAGTCCAGCGCAAGCCACGTGCTACGGCAGAGTCCTTCCCCAGTGTGCGAGGTCAGAGCCCAGGGAACTGCTGTTGTACACGACCCAGGACAGCAAAACCCATGGCCTGAAACTCTGCTGGGAGATGGGCATTGCTGGGGGCTCATCGAGGAGAGCAGACAAGAATCCTCTGACGCACACACGTACTGTATCTGATGCATTTCAGAGGACCGATACATATTGCAGGTACGTCCTTGGTCACAATCTGCTAGCATTTTATCCATGGGCTCCTCACCATTCGACAAATACCCCTCGGTTTCCTAGTGCTCCTCTGTCACAGAGCACCATCCAACTAAGCAGGGAAGAAATAAGAACACAAACATTTTTCTTTTGCAAAGACTGAGTAATGCGTGACAGAAAAATGATGAAAGCAGAGTAGAAAAGCAATTTGGTACAGAAAAGCACTACATTAAAAACAGCAAGGAAAGATTCAGAAGAGTTTGAATCAAAACAAGTTAAAAAACAACTGAAGAATGCCTATAAATCAAAGACTTCAAAATACTAAACAATAAGAGACTTCATTATGAAGAAAAATAAACATAGAGAGACAAAAGGACCAGATCAGTAAGATGTTTTATAGTGCTGTTAAAACAACAGTCCACCTGGAGAAGGTAGTTCTCACTGACAACTCTGAAAAATTTTATGCTCTACAAATCAAAACTGTTGTTGAGGAACAGTTGCACAAACTTGAGATAAATGTGAAATATGTGTAACAATACAGGAAACAAGCCACTTCTAGACAGGCAAGGAGAGAAAGCAGAAACCCAGAAAACCTGAAGCAGGCAAAGAAACAATCAGTTTGCTCCTTGTGAAGGCAGTGGGATGCAGTGATGATGGCTAGGAACACACACCCTGGTACTCTTTTACTATAAGGAATTCATCAAGGGCTTGACCTCTTGCTTGCCTCGTCGTTTCAAATACAAAAACTCCTCTTTGGTAAATACATTCTCGTCTGTAAAACATAATTATGGTCTGAAAGTTGATGCTAAAAATAACTCTAAGGAGCTTCGCATTCATGTCTTCTTGATTTCTGTATCAATTTACTTGATTGCAACAGTCAAGTGTACGCCCTCTGGTCCTCAAGACTGAAATGAGTTCTTAGGAGGTTCAGTCTTTTCGAGGTGTTTGACAGGGTGACAGTTTTGCATTTACATCTGTAAATAATAGTTTAAACATTTGTGTGTGACTGTAAACACATATCTATAAAGGACAAAGCATTCACAAATGTTTAGTAACTTTCTTAAGAAAAGCAAGCATCTGAGTTAAAAAAAAAAAATTAGATTAGGGAAACTTGAAAAAAAATAAAAAAGAATACATATTCCACTAATCCATACTGGCATGCCAGGAAAACTTAAAGACAATTTGGAACGAACTTCACAAATTCTTACAATTAGGAAATACATGAGGAATAACATCATGAATAAGTCTTCAAATTAGCAAGTGACCAAGAAGTATACACTTTGCCAATTTCAGTTCAAATCAAAATACTTCATGATACAAGCATATTTTTAGTACTTTTACAAATAAATGATTTCTTTGGAATAAGATTCTTCACTCACTAACATTTTCATTTTTTTCCTGCAGTGTCAGAAACAGCCATTTCAAGATGACTTTCACGAATCTGCAAATTTAAAGGGACAATAGATATGCAACCTCACACAAAGTCGGTGCGTCAGAAAAAAAAAAAAGGACAAAATTCTTTTAAACAGGAATTTTGAAAAAGGCGTTTTTCTTCACTCTAAAGACTGCCTGAAACGACCACGGGGCTAACCTGATGACACATCTATTTACTATATTTTCTTATGCCCGTTATTCAGTTGTTGGCAGTAAGACAACTTTCATTTAGCAATAGCTTGGACCCCTCGTAAGGGAATGTGTACATAGTAGCTCTCTAATCTTGCTGCCCAGCTGCTAAGACAGTCACATGAGTCACTTGCTGCCTTTAGAGCAACACACACCACTTGCTGAATTTAGAGACAGTCTCTGTTTCTGCACTGGCCATACATGTAAACGGAGCAGTACCTATCCTAAACGCACACCAAAACGTCTAGGTGTTGTTTTTTCTTTTTTGTTTGTTTTGTTTATAAATGTGAAAGTGGTGAGCCAAAGAACAGTTTTTACTAATGCAGTTAACAACCCAGCTCCACAAAACGATTCGGGAGCTGTTTTTGCAGCAATCGTTTCCACACAAGTTAGGCTAACTCCAGGAATCGGTTCAAAGGTAGGCAACTTCATCTAATTGCTGAGCGAAAATACAGCCGTAGTGGAATGAGGGACTATCTGCCAGGACGATTAAGTATACAGCTGCGGAACAAAACGATTTACAACAATTCCTTCCTTATCAGTTTTTTAAACTGTGGCTGTTTGGAACACCATCTTATTCAGCAGTGTACTTAAAAACACTTTACAAAAAGACTGGCATAGCAACTTCCGCGCAGCACCATGAAACTCCTCGTCGAAAACATTAAAATCACCAAGATAATCTATACACGCTGCATAGGAAGTATTTTCACATACAAATAGCAGACAGCCTAACAACAAAGCACGGTTAGTTCTTTGGGCTGTCACTGCTTTCTCAGTGTAGGCCCTGTAATGTTCCGTTTACCCTGTACCACGTACTACCTTCCTTCCCATATTCTCCCCGTCTCTCACTCTGGCACTGCTGTTTGCAGGTGGCTGTGTACGAAGTGATCAGCAACACGAGGCATTAAGCTATGGCTGTACGTGGTCACAGACCACTTGTGTAACAAGCACAGAACCGTACTTCAAATTACAGAGCTGATCTCACCAAACGAGGACTCTCTTAAATTACATAAGATTACCCGCATCTCTGGTGCAAAAGACATTGGCCCTACTTGCAAAAGGTGTTTCAGTGTGCCTCAGGAAGCAGCACGTCAAACCCTACCTAACTCTATTAGTTTCAAGCATGGCCAAGTTCCGTCTCAAAACGTTCTTTATAGACATCTTGCCACTAGGAAATCACAGTAGGTAATGTCCCAGCTCACCAGTCAAGCAGCAGCACATTTTCAAGTTAAATACTCTAATCTGACAGATCACATCAAATCGAGCTGAATAACTAGCCAGAACAGAGTATCAAGTAGCAATAACTAAACATTTCTCTCATGTTGTACCATTCTGAATTAGCATTTGCAAAAAGAAAATGAAAATGATTATTGCTAAGCTGTTTCAGCAAATTTTGCACTGTAATTCATCTAAGTACAAGCAAATTCCTTGCCTTAATATCTAATAACTAAAAAAATCCCGGTCACTGATGCACACACAGTGGCAGTCAACCTACAGTAAAATTTCAGTCTCACACACGTATCTACTGTTCTTCCGAGTAACATCGAGCAGTTCTGAAGTGAAAAGATAAGACAGAACTTACTTTTCAGATGTACTTTGTGTGCTTTACAGACCTTTCTGCAAAGTCAGTATTGCTGTCTCCCACCTTTGTGTGTCTCTCTACACAGAGACAGTATAGAATTACAAAAACTGAATGAGGAAAATGCCACTTCAGGAAACAAAGTGTCAGAGGAACATGGAGCAAGATTAGCAACTGAAACAGGTAATTCCAATAAGTTTCCCAGTCTCCAATCCATCTAGCATAAATTCTCATCGGTCTTTAACTTCCATGTAATCAGTAAAGCATTCCTTCCGGGTATTTGGCTATCACAATCTAATATTCTACATTAAAACTAGGAATTGTTAATGCCCCTACACCGAGAAAAGGGGTTTGCATTCACCATTTTTAATCATCAATTTGTCTCAAATAGCCACAATGCTTTAAAACAGGCCAAAGAACACTGACATGTAAAACAATTATTGGAAAAAAAAGGCTGCAATTTGATAATGCATGCATTACACGTTCTATTAAAGAAGCCTCTCTCCTGAAGAATTTGAGTTTATGGGTGTATTTCTGTGATAACCTGAAACCTCTCAGACTGATCTAGTAAGAGACAGCTGCCTGGTATAAAAACATTCCCTACAGAATGATGTACGATGGCTTAGTGGATTAGCATGTTAAAAACATAATCTCTTTTAACATAACTATTTTTAAGCTGTTTAAAAAAAAATTAAAAAAAGTATAAAATATTAATTCTGTTTTCCAACAAACATAACTTTTGATCTGCTGAGTCAGAGGTGTTATGCATAATAATCACAGCAGGAGTACAAGGCTAGTTGTGTTTGCTTGGAAGAAAAAAGACAAGCACAATTCTGTGCAAATAATAATAATAAAATCACAGAGCAGAATTCAATTAAAAGCAAATATACCGGAGGGAAACAGTAATTCTGACAAAACAAAATATTTTTATTCCTAGGAACACTCCACAGTACTAGAAAGTGAAGTCTAAAGCCACAAAACATTTACATTCAAGTTTTGTAATACACACTCCCAACACTGGACTAAAATGCCAGGTGTTACCAAAGTCAGTACCATATCATTGTGCATCACATTTAATTCTGAACTCTAAGACACAAACCCAGTAAGCTCACTAACCTTAGAAAGCACATCATCATACCCTGTCTGAATGTAGTAGAAGAGCTCTGTACTTGTACAGCTCCCAGAAATAGTCGTGGCAGGGTTCTGAGTACCTCTGCCTATGTAGGTGTCTATCCTTTTTACCTCAAAAAAGGTTATGGATGTATACAACTTTCTTTCCATCAAGTTTTGTTGCAGAAAACTACACTTCTCTAAGTGAACATTATATATTATTTTTATTAATTTACTACTATAATACACATTTCCTTACCGAGGGTTTCAAACTATTGCTAAATGAATCCCAACATCTAAATGTTATTTCCTTGGTTGAAAAACCATCATCAGATTAGTATAGCAGTTATTTTTCTTTGCTTTCACGACAGTTCAATACTTCTCCAATATTTTTATTGAAAGGATTTTTGTCCTTTTCAAAGCACTCTAACTTCACGTGCGGTTACATTTAATTGACCTTTCAAGTCAACAGAGTTGTAAAAATTATCCCGAAGTGTCCAATTTTGATACTGCAAGAAAAAAAAAAAAAACTGAAAATGTTATTTAGTGAAGATCTTATTCCAGAGAATTCATTTATCTGTAAAAGCCAGAGTAAAGCAGTTCTCTGTTCATACTGCAGAAAGAGACCATTCCTTCACTGCAGGTCTGCTCCTCCCAAACTCAGGACATTGCAGTGCCATCATTAGGCAGTGTCCCCTGCTGAGAAGCACATGACTCCGCTGTTCTATAATGTACCCTGAATGACCACCAGTTGCTGAATGATGCTAAAAAAATACTGACTTTAACCTAGAAAACCCTGAACAGTTTGATACTTGGCAACCTAAAAGATCACCCCTTTTCGTGAAGGCCATCTGAAACTGTCTCAAATGAATGTTGTAATACGATAGAAAAAAAAGTTAAAAAGTGGGGAAATATCATTTGCTCCCCAAGAAGCGTTTCAGCTTCAGCATAAATCTCTTGCTCTGAGACAGGCTTATACAGACTATGCAGTTACTACTGTACTTCTACAAATGACATAGCTAGAATTTGACAGATGGAAATCTCAGATATTTGGAGATAATGAACTAGAGGCTGAATATCTTGGAGGTAGTAGTGAAGAAGTACTGTCAGCATTCAACTGGATTTTAAGCTTTGCCAGAAAAACCTGGGACATGCGTTTTTATGGACTTTTTGTTCAACTTCATTTGTTTTGATTTATAGCAAAGCACTGCTGAGGAGGCCAAGGAACCATGCAAATAAATGTGGTCAGAATCGGAAGGAAAAAAAGTCTCCCTCTTCCATCTTCAAGTTTCGTAGTTCAGAATTTGTCACTTAATAACTTTGCCAGCCACTGTAATGTACTTCTCAAAAAAGTATCAAGAAACAGACTTCTTAACTGAAGAATGTAACAGGTGAAGGAAAAAATAAGAACAAATTTCTGTCTCCACGGAACCAGTCTAAATACCCACAGCAAGGAGGCAGAATACCTGTTCTTATGTCCAGACTACATATTCTCTCAGATATACCCTCAACATAAAATCCTACCATGAATTTGTAAAGTTGTTAAATAACAGATAATCTCCATCCACTAGACCTCTTAAATCTCCTACAAAGGCCTAAGTTACAAGAAGTTTGGACTTACGCATGTACAGATGCCATTCAGAGCACTGTCAGCATCAGAAATGGACAATTTTATTCGTATTTGGGGAAGAAGAATTAATACATCAGTTAAGCCCCATCTTCTCCAAACTACAGGTCTTACTATCTCAATGAAACAAGTATGACTTAAATACTACTACACGTAACACTTACAGAGCACTTGCAACTTGGTAGCAAATTTCTGCCTGCCTTTACACTTTTTTCTTAAGCTATTTACATAAAACCTTTATGATAAAATCACCACCACCAAATATCAACTACTGCCTTCATGATGAAGGACAGAAGCTTAGCAGAAAAGGTTATTTTAGCTTCAAGCACAGTTTAACAACTAAAACTATAACAGGAATAGCCTCCAAGGTTTTTAGGACGTCCCCAAAGTCTTTGAGGGTTTGCTCAGAGAAAAGAGACTTTCTATGGCTTGATTCCTGATGAAAACATTGCCCACATTTGAAAAAAACATCACTGTACGCAAGTACTTATTAAAACAAAACCTTTAGGGTCCACCTAAGGAAGGACTGCGGAGTTCATCTCACGATAACAGAACGTATCACGAGTTTCAAGGTTGCAATGGGGCTGTGCAAGTGAAACCAGGAATTCTCAGGATCCATATCTAAAGAGACTGAGGGCCAGTGAGTGGTTTAAGTCATCAGAGCCCTTCCGTGACCACACCTCCCTTCTCACTCAAGGCTGGAGGAAAGATCTGGTCTCCTACATTCAGTGCTTTTATGAGGCTAACTACAGAAGAAATAGAAAATAACAACATATTCAACCTCCCCAGAGTGAAGCACCTTTCTGCCCCAATCAAATGGACCAGCGATCAATGCAGTTAAAAGCTTCTTAAATGCACTCTCCTTCCAGTACAAATACTTAAGTGTAATGAAGAGTATGAAGTTTGTTCTACATGAGGCACAGATAAAAACTGTACTAGAAACCAGAATTAATACTCAAGATGGACTTAACTTACTTGTTCTCAAATATTCTGAAGTGGCCAAGTTCTCAAAGGTAAAATAACGTTATACTACTGGGGATACCTCTAAAACCAGTATTTTTTTGAGGAAACCGATTCCACAGTTTACCATTTCTGAAAGCACAATCTAGATTTCTGTTTGCCCTCTGTGACTGATGCTAAGAGTGTGTTTGACGCTGTTCACCGCTTATTTGATCAGTGCTACAAGGCTGCAAAACCTGACATCTTTTCCTCATAGCTTAGTTTAACCTTCATCCGGTCTGGGGCTATTCCCACCACCCAAATACCACTATGACTACATTTTCCATGTTACTCTACACCCTGCTTTTTACACTTGTAGCATCACCAGCACAAGTCAGTTCCCAGCACTCCTCAGCACAATTTCTGCAGCACAAAAATGATCAGCATCAACCCTTAATGGGACACAGATTCAATCTGAGAGAATGAAAGAGATTAAAACAAGTTGAAGAAGTGCTGGGTTTTGAAACCAGAAGGAGAGGAAACACTTGTGTAGGTAAGACAAAACCTCTTTAAAAAATTACAACTGGGAAAACATTACAGTTTACAAGTAATGAGAAATTAAACTAGTTTGATATAAATATTTCATATACACTTTTTAAAGCAATTTCAACACATATTAAAACCAGCCTGAATAATTAGGATAATTAATATATTATGATTCTCAGTAACTTTTTAAGTAACAAATAATGTAACTGTTGTTTAGGAATAGAGCTGATTTCATTGTACTGGTATGCTTATAACCATACTTAAACACCATTTAAAATAGCATGTAGCAACACCATCCTTTGACATATGCAATAATATTTTTATTACTTTTTCTGAAACTGATTAAAATATAGCCATAAGCTATATGTTTGTGCTGGGGTATAATTAGAAGTGGTTTAGTCTAAACACAATCCCAGTATTCAAAAGAATTAAAGAAAACTGTCAAGTCACAGAGCAAAAAAAAAAGTCTGCAGATCCCCACTAACTGGCATCTATTGTGATCAGCTATGTCCAGGCTCTTCCCTAAGCTACGTGGTTGACAGTTTCTTAGTGTCCTAGATGAAACAAATTATGCTCGCATTGACCACAATAACTTCCAGAGAACAAAATAAGCTTGAACAATGCCTACGTTCCGCTTTTAAGCAAAGTACAGAACCCCACAAGAATTCTACATTGGTTTTATTTCAGTTGAATCCTCATTCTGCTTAAAGTACTTGCGAGGGCAAGAGCACCAGTAACTGATAACAGGTAGTTAACACCATAAATTTACACCTCTGTAGAGTATCATCCTATGAAAACATAAGGATAGCTGTAGGCAATTTCTACTTTTACATATTTATATTGTATCTATACCTCCACGTGATAAACACAGTATTCTTGTTCCGCCTCAAACGTAGGCAGCTGTACTAAATGCACAATTAGCATACATGAGAATTCCACACGTGACAGTAAGAGTTTGAAGAAACTTAACGTTTACAAACTTGTAAATGTTTTATTACTAACTATACAGGCTTGATTGAAATTTAATAGTAAGCTGCCAAAATTTTTCCTTCTGCCTTTTCTTTTTTGTAATAAGATCACTGGTTTCTTTTCAAAAATGTCTCTTTTCAAAAAAATTCCTATATTACAACTGATTCAAAAGACATGACATTCTTCCTAACCAGCCAGATGTTTCCTTCAAATATGTATATATATATGTAACGTTCGTGATAAATACATATACCACACAATAAACAGTTTTATTAGAAGTGACAAGCACTTGGTACAGTAAAATCTAATTTGCATACACAGGGTTTTTCTCCTGTTCAAACATTTAGTGTAATGAGATCTCATTAATTCAGAATCAGATGACTTGCAGGGCTTTTTAAAGTACTCATGCCCTGGTAAATCTGATACCCTGTAGTATACAAATACATACTCAATAAGTGAAGAGGGAAGATAAGCTTTCTGACTTTTTCCTTGCTGTCTGATTACTTGGCAATTCACAGTGAATGTGCACAAGACAAAAACCAACCCTCTACATCTCATTTCATGAGGAATACTTTAGATTTGGCAGTCTCAGAAGTGTAATGTGACCACGACCATAAACAGAAGCTTTCAGGGTGAAAGTCAGCAATACACAGTGCTGGGCTACCAGGTAAATTACCTGTACGATGCGAGTAAGGTACACTCTCTGTGCAAGCTGCACAGCTAAATGGCATGAAATAAAAATATTCTTTACAGAAGTATGGAGGAGATTATTATAAGTTACGTTAACTTTGGTAAAAAAACAACTTTGACAAATAATTCCCTTTAAACACCTTCTAATCTGATTTCTAGGGATATTCTCCTCTGAGAGGGGAATTTAGCACATTAAGTGCAAAAGAAGCTTATAGCAATAGAGTTTACTGTAACAGACACTTTTTTTCATTTTTCCAAGTTTCATTACATAATTATTTCTTAATTGCATTTGATGGCAATTCCAGATTTTTCTTTCCTGATTCCCACTTGACTTCTCAAAACTGATTTGAGCTGTTTCACTCTGGAGTTTTGAGTTACTGTTCTGTGCATTATAGCCACACTTGTCTACATTGATTTGTTTTATCTGTCTCATTTTTTGGTTTTATACTAGTTCGGTCCTGGATTTTTTAACTTTATTTTTCCATTTTCTTTCCTTTAAACAAATAAAATAAAATTATGCACATCAGGGCGCATTCTACTCTCTTCATGCCCTTGCAAGTCTATCAGAACTGTCAGGGTTGGGCATGTGTAAATTTGTCCATCATTTTGGCCATGCATTTGGATGTATTTGACAAGGTACCTACACTCTGAACAGACAGGGGGGTAGAAAAAGAACAGAATTTATTACAAAGAAGGCTATAATATAAATCAATTTATTCCTTCGACATAAGAATAACTGCATAAGCTTTCCCACTCTTAACTGTCAGCTATGTACATATGCTGTCATCCCAAATCACTGCTATGCACTGTGGTTAACTTTAATGCCATGATCCTACAATAACTGTTTACAAGACACGCAGGGTCCATTTAAATACTAACAATTTTTATATATTCTATGAGAAGGCCCCATCATTTATAACTACTTTTAAAAGCACGTAATATCTCATTAATTTTTTTAAAAATATAATTCTCTTAATTTCTGCTAATTCAGCCCTGAGATGAGACAATAACAAGTGAACAGTGATACTGAAGTAGACAAGAAATACTTTAACAAGCCTGTCTAAATAAAACTCAGCTTGCAGTAATGGTGATCAGCTTTATTCAACATTAGGTTTTCATAACCTGCATACGATTAGAATTTTTCACATTTCATGTTTGGTGGACAACTTTTCACTGAAAATTCATTAGTATTGCAGTCTGCTCAATTTCAGGCAACAGGCCACTATGTTCCTTGAAAAATTAAAAATAAAATATAGGCATCTGCATAAGCAATTCTACTGAGAGCTAATCAATACATTTTACATTCCAGTTACAAGTTTGTATAATTTAAAAAAATCAATATAAATTTAATTAAATTCTAGATGTGATTTTTTGATTAGCAAGAAAGACACACAATTCCTTACGATCAAAATGCCCAGAAAAAAATTTAAAAAAAGTCCCTGATACTTCAGAAACTTAAACATTTTACATTTGGTCAATACAAAATGTTACTGTGCTCTCCTACTTGAATTATTTTTAAATAGTTTTTCAAGGCTACCTAAACATTTGGTAATTGGATAAAGATGCTCAACAGTTCAGTGGATAGATGCTGCACCTTTCTTTCAAAAGCACTGCAAGCTAAATCCTCCCTAGCTGCAGATATTTGGAGTACCTCTCCTTGAAAGCAAGTGCTCTGTCACTTCGGTGGAGGTGGCTGCTAGCTCCTTTTAACTCTACATTGCCTTTGAGAATGGCCTCAGTGCTGCAACATACTTCACATTTTCCAGAATATTTTCCCTTGGTAAACAGATAAACTTGTTCAAGAACCTCCCCAAAGGTATTTGCCTGCTCACAAAAACTAGTTTTAAATACATAAGAGGTTACAGACACAAAATGTAAAAACTTTGTTTTAGCCTCTGAAACAAAACCTCCCTTTTAACAAAACAACCTTAAACAGTTACAAACAGTGGTTTATTTAGTGCATGAGTAGTGCCCTCTTTAACCCATTAATTTTAAAACATATGCACTGCCCTGAAAGGAGGAGACTTAAGGGCACCATTTTGACTGACTAACTGCAGAGATGGACGACCATTAGAAGTGGCTGCGCTTTGGATGCGGTGGCTTTTTGAATTTCAGAAACTCCTGCAAAGTTTCTTAATTTAAATCTCAAAGTTCTACATTGGAAAAGTCATTTTTCAGGCTTACTAAGTAAAATGTACACACCAAGAAACACACTTGAACTAAGCATTCAAGAATAGTTTAATGCAGGTCAATTTAAATTCCTCTATTTGCTGTACTGTTGTAGAATACTGCAATTATTAACTTTTAAACATTATTGAATAGGATTGAGAAATATCTTAAAAGCATTTTAATACATTTAGAACTCCCCAGTTCACCTACAAGAACTAGGGTAACTTTACCAACAACAGCCCATAGTATTTGTTTCTTCAGGTGTTTTAATTTTAGAAAATATTGAAATATTTTACTGAATCATGTACAGAACCAAAACAACATATAATAGAGAAGATTATCTTAACTCTTAGAAGTAAGGAAGCTTTGACTGTTACTTCTATTTTTATTAAACACCACATCATCCCTGTAAGAAGAATTCAGTTTTCTTCAAAAAAAGAATAATTAAGTTTGTAAAAAACAATCCTAAACAACATTTAGCTTCTGCTATTATCATCATCATCTGGATTATACTTTAAAATTAAGCCCATTTAGAAGAGTATCAAGCACTGTGAGAACACCCTTCCCTCCTTCCTCCTCCCTATGTCCTGAGTGTTGCACTGTGGTTGGACATACTGGATTTACTTTGTAATGCATAGCTGTAAGTCAAGAGAGAGACTCCACAACATGTGTGTCTTTCATATTGCTATGATCAGTGCCTACACCTTTTTTCAGTACTGCTAAATTAAGGATTTAGAAGCTCTTAAGCGGGTATAAAGGTTGCAACATATTAAATATTTTGTACTGATTGTCACAGATGCAGTATTTGAAGAGTTCTTACACACTGTTCTCGGCACCATTAACTAGTTTAATACAGTCAGTTCTGTAAATCTACCCATCTACCTACCTACCCTGGTACACTAAGGAAAAAAAAAAAAAAAAAAGAAACCACACAACAGATGATGTACTGTTATTAATTTATCAACTTTCTATAAATTTTAGGATAATGTTCCTTCACTCAATAAAAAGAAGAGACCAGTGTAAGAAATATTTGGAAAGGAACTTTGAAGTAAGAATCCTCACTAACTATAAAAAAGATCTCCAAACCATGAAAGACAGCTCTGGAAAAATGTTCAATTTCATTTCTTTATACAAACTGATTAATCTTTCTTCCTTAATGAACTTCTTTTCTAGCCTAAGAGTAGCTGATCTGATTTAATTTTCACAAATGTGACTCAGTGGAAAACTTTGAGATTTCTTCCAAAATCTCTAACCACAAGACTATCCTAGTCAACAACTACTGTACTACAGCTTCTTTGGCCACACTTGCAGAAAAGGTAGAGATCATTTGTGAACAGACACTGTTAAACACCGAGAGCTACCACAACTGATACTCAAATTCCAGAAGTTCAAAGAAAGCACTTGCTGGAGTAGCCTCCCTGCAAGTTTAGCACTCCCTCTTCCCTCTCTAGAACCCCCTACCTGCCTTCAGCTTTTCATCTAGAAGCAAACACCAAGACTGCAAAAACAAAGGGTGTGTAAGGGAAGCACTGAAACTCCTCATAAAGCTATCAAATTGCCAAGTTAAGAGGCGATGTTAATTTTTTAATAGGATATTTTACTGAAAATTAAAATCCATAGGAGGTAATTTGAACAAGCAAAGCATTTCACATCATTACAGTTCAATACTTCCAAGTTAAAAATTCAGCAAAAAACTGTACCAGCCAAAACCCATGCTAAAAGCACGCATGCACACACACATGCACACGCATACCATGAAACCAGACCTCGGTTAGGATGATTTTTCTCTTTTTTAAACAAAGCCAGAGGCAATTCTTCCAAGTGATGCTATAATTACGCAGGTAAGGTGTACTTGTAAAAAGCCCCCAGTTTGGCCAACTAAAACTTACAGTTATTTTCACTATTTTTGAAACCTTTTGGAACTGTTCAGAAGAATTAGGTGTAGAACAAGCTCTCCAACGCTTTTCAACAAACTCAGGTGTCCCCAGCAAAACTGCATTTATTTAAAGTAGAAATAATGCACTCCACAACTTTTACAAAATGCCTGTGAAATCGCACTGTACACATAGGTCTCCTCCCAGGGAAGTCACAGCCAGCAGAACAGCACTAGGGTTTAACATAACAACCTGAGACCATTTCATTTCTGCAACACCCTTTCCAAAAAAACGCTCTCCAAAACACAGCATTTTAATCAACACACCAAGAAAACTCCCCTGAAGACTCGCTACGCACAAAAGAATTGCTGCGATCCGAACGAATCTGCACGTTTCCCCCAGTTATCTATGATTAATTTCTCAGACCAGGGCTGATTTGAGACCTTTCCATTAAAAAAAAACCACAACAACGAACCACCCCTCTGCTAGAGGCAGAGGTACTGCAGAGGTGATGATAACCATAGGAAAAGAGAAGCTGTCTCTTTAAAATGCCCTGATCCCACGTGGAACCAACATCAGCAGCACTTTCGCATTAACTTCAATGTGAGGCAAGATGAGGCATCATTATTTTATATAAATAAAACGAGGAGGCTGCGGAATACATTCTTTGTAGGACACAAGCAGGTGAACTGGACATGCCAGGGAAATCAGCAGCCACCCGCAGAAGAGGTGCCCTGCCTCTGAGCACTCTGAGCTCTCCCTATGGAGCATTACCTCAACCCCATACTACTCTGAAGAATCCAGTTTAAAGAGAGGAGGGAGCCACCACGAAAACTGGAAATTCAAAGGCAACGAAAATGCACTTTATAAACCGGAAAGGTTTACTCTTTGCCTCACACATCCTAATTAGATCAGGAAAGTGACACTACAAAGGCTTTACATTCCGGTCCGAAAAAAAAAAAAAAAAAAAAGGAAAAGGGAAAAAAAAAAAAAAGAAAAAGACAGAGGAAAAGAAAGGAGCCCCCATCTCCAAAACTCCCCCAAACACACAAAAAGCATTAAAAAAGGAAGTTATAAAGCAGCATATAGAGCATTTATCTTATCTAGGATCACTGCACATTACCCCAAAGTTATGCACTTTCTGCACTATCATCTCCCCCTACCTCTCTCTCCTGAAAGGGATTTTCACGTTTTCTCATTGTCGGTGGCGAGTTATAAGAGGCTTTTGCCTTCCCAAAGAATTCATCAACAAAAAAAAAATAATAAATATTAACTCCTTGCTCCCTGAAACCTTAAAACGGTCTCGGGAAGGCAGGGGTTTTATTCTGTTCCCTTGAGGAAGAAAAGGGGGAGCAGCCCCGATTTTTAGGTATTTTTTGGCATTTTTTTCTGATTTTTATTTTGTTATATGCCTCAGTTCTCCCTCCATTTTGGTTGTTTATGATACTGACAACAAGCTGTCCCTGCTCTCTCTCTCTCTCTCTCCGGATCTCTCCTGCTTTCAGTTAGCAAACCCCCCTCCCCAATGCAACGCGACTCAGCACTTACTTGGGTTCACACTTTTCTCTAAACACACACCGATGGGGAAGGGGAAGGCTTCTGGGCCACTCGGAGGGGGAGAGCAGGCAAATTCGTTTCTTTATTACGAAAAAAAAAACTTTTGTCCAAAAAACGACGGGGAAGGGGGGTCGAGCGCCCCAAAGTCCCTCCGGATCCCCCCCAAAGCCGCGGCCGCCGGGTCCGGGGGACACCCTCCGGGTAGCCGGGTCCGCGGGGGAAATTTCTGTGCGAAATTCGGCCGGTTTGAGGCGGGGGGCGAATTTATATTAATTTTTTCCCTCATTTTTCGGCACCGCGGGCTCTTAATGTCTTCCGCTCCCTCTTCGCCGCTGTCACTGCCTTCGCGGCACAGGCTCCGGAGAGCCCGGGAGGGGAAGGGGGGCGGCCGCGCAGCTCCTGCCCCTGTCCCCCCCCTGCCCCTGCCCCCGGCCCCGGCCCCGGGGGTCGGCGGCGGGCACCCCGCGCCCTCCTCGCCCGTCCCCCGGGCAGCCCGCCGCCTCGCCCCGCTCCCTCGCCGAGCACCAGAGCGCCGCGGGGAGGGAGGGAGGGGAGGGAGGGGAGGAGTGGAGGAAAAAAGTCCGGAGAGAGGTTTTCGCTGAAAATCATCTCTTTCTCCCGGCCCGGGGAGGAGGCAGGGAAGGAGGGAGGGAGGCAGGGAGGGAAGGAGGGAGGGAGAGAGGGGGGCAGCGCTCGCCTCCCCTGCCCCTGCTCCCCGCTCCGCCGGGGGGGTCCGGCGCGGGCCGCCGGGGGCTGCGGGGGCCGGGGGGCGCGGGATGGAAGGGAGGGATGGGCAGCACCAACTTTTCCTCGCCGCTCGCCGCTCCTCTCTCCTCTCCCCCCCTCCCGCTCCTCCTCCCCCTTCATAATTTAAATAACCCTGATATTTCCCTGCTAAACCCCGGCGCCTGCCCCCCAAACCCGCAGCAGACTCACCGCGGGAGCCTCAGCATCCCCTCTGCGCCCCGTTTCCACCCTTTACAGTGTTCTCCGATTTTTCTGAAATTTTTTCCCCATATTTCGGGCTGGACGCGGCGGGCCTGGAAATTGTTTGCTTTCCCGTCCTTCCAGCAGCCATTGTAGTGTATGCGCTGCGGTGCAGCCCAGCCTGCCGCACACGCCGCGCCCACACCGCCCGCCGCCCACACGCACCGCGGGTTGGACGCCTCCCCCCGTCACTCAGCGCCGCGGCCGCGCCCCGCCGCCGGCGCCTGCGGCCCGCGCCGCCCGCCCCGTTGGTGGAAGGAGGCGCCGCTCAAGGCCGGGGCGGGCCCGCCGCCGCCGCCATTGGCCGCCCGGCCCTGCCGCTCAGCGCCGCCGGGGCGTGGGCGGCGGCGGCGCTGGGCCGGGGGGAGCCGCGAGGCCGGGAGCGGGGTAGGCTGCGCCCGTACTTAAGCGGGCTGCCCGAGCCGCTGACGTCTTTCGAATTGGAGACGGGGCTGCCCCCCTCCCGCCGCGGGCTCCCGCGGAGCGAGGTGAGTGCCGAGCCGCGCTCCTGCGCCGCGTCCTGCCCCCCGTTCCTTCCCTTCCCTGCCCTCCCTTCTCCCCGTGCCGGGCGGCGGCGGCGGCAGGTGGGGCTGAGGGGAGCCCGCGCGCCCGGCCGTTGGGCGCCCGCGGCCGTTGGGCGCCGGCCGTTAGCCGCGCGGGGCGGGGGGGGGGGGGGCTCCCCCTCAGCGCCTGAGGGGGGACGGGGCGCCGCTGCCCCCCGCGCCCGGCCCGCCGGCGGGGCCCGTGTGGGGTACCCGCTCCCGCCCCCCTCGTCTCGGCCCCGTGCGGCAGCCGGGAGAGCCGGGGGGGGGGGGCGGGGGGGTTCGTACGGGCCGCGCTGCGGGGTTCGGGGTTTAATAAAGCGGTCCGCGGCGCGGTCAGCGACCCTGTGTGTCCGTGCGTTATTAAAAAAAAAAGCTACCGACTGAACGCGCACACGCACAATAAGTCACTTTTCGGCTGGGGGAGCCCATGGAAATAAAAAAAAATAAATATCCCGGTGGTTTACGAACTGAAAAAGCCCCGGGGGAAAGAAGTGCAAGCAGCAAACGTATCTCTCCGCCGCACGGTTTCTAACCGCTAATGTGCTAAAGCGTAATTAGGGGCTGCGGCACCGGAGGAACCCCTGGTTGTGGCTGGGCTCGGACCTGCGGGCCGAAAGCAGGCGCGCGGCTCCGGGTGCAAACCGGGGGGACGGACTGCTTCCTGCCAACCTGCCGGCCCGGTCAGCCGGCCGCGCTCGCGGGGACCGCCTGCCCTCCCTAGCTGATACAGCCTCACGCCCTGAAGTGCTGGGGAGAGAGGGGCTGTCAGCCCTGTGTGCAGTCATGGGCTTTTCCAGGCGTTGTTTGTCCGCTCACGGCTGGGCAGCTCTGTGGGAGCCTGAGCTGCCTGCTCGAGAAGTCCGTGTGTGTGACGTGCGGTGTGCATCGCTTCTCAGTCTGGGGGTGTCTGTGGGCTCCGGCAGCGCGGTCAGACTGAAAATGTTAACGGCCGTTTGTATAATGAACAGCGATGGTGGTGTGCCCTGTGATGACTGTTGTTTCAAGAGGGGAAATCTGAAGTCAGGCTGATACCGTACGCCTTAAGACACGCTTGCTTTTGTAGTACTTACACTTCTATTACCAATGTAACACAGCGTTGTGACTTAGACACATGCAAACATCTGAAAACTTTCACCGTAGTACTGACTTGGGTGAAGTATCGTGGTGTGCTTCTCTTCTACTCTTCCTCCTCCCTCTCGAAGACTGGGATTTTGCTATTGTTCTGCATGCATGCGTTTCCATTTTAGTTAGAAGTTCCTGATCAGAATCCTCTTGCACCCACAAAATAGCAAACAAGCCTAGCCTATAAACTTAACTTGACCAGCGGATAGTTCTCTAAGGAAAGCAGAAGGCTTTCCTGATGCTGTTTTTTAAAAGGCCCATTTGCAGAGAGTTGTCATGTGGCATGTAGAAAATAACCCAAGCGCCTGGTGAATATAGTTTCACAAGAGGTGTGACATCTAAGGCTTATTTACTTGAAATAGCTTACTCTTAGCCAAGGACAAACCTTCATTTAAAATACCCTGTGTGCTACTGAGAGCAATATTTGACTTTTTGGTAGCTGATACCAAGCCAAACTGGCTTTTTTACTGCAGACCTGCAGTTATCAGTTTCCAGTGTGAACAGTAAGAGGTTTAAGTTCAGACTTAGCAGCAGTATCTTTAGGCAAAATAAACCAAGGTCAAGTGAGGATGCTGTTCCAAAGTCTCTTTAAGAAACTGTACTTTTCTGCAAAGATTTCTCCTTCGGTCCTGCATTTCCGCTTCCATTGTCATAAATAGTCATCCGGTCAAGGTTAATTCATATTTTTGGCTAGAACTCTTCTGTTTTGAAGAAAAACCCGAATGACCACATCAGTGCCGGAGGCGATGTATGGGAAGCAGTAAATGGGGTGAGGGTCTGCTACTCTTCTCAATATCCTCATCATGGATAAGTGTAGATTATTGGCATTGAAGTCTCTCAAGCTTATAGTTCTTAGAGCCAGTGTCAAACTAGATGAAAAATGTGACAGAAGCTGTCACGCACGGTATAAGGGGGTCTGGTCTCCTTGTGGTGAAACATTTCTGTTTTGTTAAATGTCTGATACAGCAACGCAGCAGAAGGCTGGGCGATTCTGTAGACCTGGGCACAGGTGATGTGATCCACCTAAGGAGGCAGCACAAATCTGAGAAGGCTTATTAGTGCTTTGTTCGCTCTCTCTGTTAACTGAAGTATCTAAAGCGCGTTGGTTGTGAACAGTTTCTATGTAGCTGTTTCTCCCAGATGTGGTTGCTTCCTCAGCAATTCTTCACCAGCTGAGATACTGGTGTAAGTCACCCCAGTGGCTCCATTTTCTGTAGGAACTTATCCAAGAATAAGGAGACCTGATGATAAGCCAAGCTTGCCTGAGCTGTCTTGCTGCTAGTGCTTTTAAAATTTTGGACAAAACAAAAAAACACAAAACTGCTCTGTGTGCGTTATTAAAGTCCTTCATTAGATGCTGAAGTTCAAACCTAGTACTTGGTTACTATTAAAAGCAGATGCTTAACCTGTTTCTTTTCTGTTTCTAGCCAGGGTCCGAGTGCCTATAATGTCCAGGCATGCACAACAGCTTAGAGACCATGACAGAAATCCTTGCATAGCGGTAAGATAATCAAATTGGGATTTCTGTTTCTATGCTTCTAGGTTAAAATGCAAAAATAATTCCTCTAGAAATTGCATTATGGATAACACTCATGCATTGTCATTTTGCATTACAAGTTCCTTAGAGTCTGAAGATGGGAAAAGCTGAAAATCACGTATTAGAGTATATGTGAAATAGCAACCTGTAATTCCATATGAATGGGAGCAATACAACTGATAGTAACTGCTTTGTTTTTCTGTCCTTAAAATCAGAGCCTGAAATCCTGGTTTGGCAAGCCCAATGTATGTGTTGTTGTTTTTTTTAAATAGCCCTTTGTGTGTTATACCACGAATCTTTGTAAACAATTATTTTGTGGAATATATCCTTTCTATTTGAAGAGTATAATGTTTGTTACAATTTCCAAATGAAGTCATTGCTTGGGGATTACTGATTATCTGCTGGGATAGATGTTCCTTTGCTCCCTTTGATGCTATGCTCATCTGAGGAACTGCCTCCTATCTTCATAGATATTCTGGGACTTGTTAGAACATTTAGACACTTATACAGTGACTTCACTCAGCTCTGAAGTTTGTTTTTCCTATTAAAGGAAACAGATGCCTCTAGAAAATGTATGGATGACAACAACTATAAAAAGGATATGTGTACTGATTATTTTTTGAAGTACAAAAACTGCAGAAAATTCTGGGTAAGCAGGTTTTTGTAAGCATCACGGATTCTGTAAATTTTATTCCACACCTTGCTTTAAGTGTGTTACTTGTGATACAGTGCTTTCTGAACTCTTTGGACTTAGCTAGTGCTGACTACTGCTGCTGTTCCTACGGTGACTTACAGACATTGGTAGAATTCCTAGGTAGTCTCAGTATGTGTTGCTGGACGACTTAAGGAGATGCACATCAAAATACTTCACTTTGTTTTCCAAAGTTTACCCTCTTAAATTGTGAGTCAGTGTTCTTGTGGTATGTTTCTCTCTAAATTAGTCAGATATTTCTGGCAATAAGTTCTGTTTTGCAACGTGTGTAAGGCTTGTGTTCTGAGATGTAAGACAAGTTCATCTATTTTTCTGTTCTTATGGGTCATATTCACTTTAACCTAAGATAAAGCTCAGGAAGAGTTTATTTGGTGGTTATTTCTTCTTTCTGTATTGTGGCAGGAAAGTATCATTGGGAACTGTGTGCAGTTAAACTGTTCTCTATTGTCATTCCTCATGCTATTGTAATAGTCTTTTAGCTTATGCCTTTAAGTACTTGTGTAAGCCACCAAAAGCCTGTTTACAGACAATTGCACGTTAGTCTGATGTAGTGTCATGGGAATACTGTAATCTGAAGCAGCAGGGTGAACTATCAGGTAGCTTCGGTTAAATACTAGCACATCTATTTGTCAGCTAATCAGATCTAGAATATCTGGCTCCTCATATATAAAGAGCACTTGTGTTGAAGAATCTCATTCAGTAAGAGCTCAGAGGCAGAGACTTCTGAGAAATGTGTTCTCATGCTTGCTTTCTTCTATTTTCAGCATGACATAATGATGCAGAGGAAGAGAAATGGTGTGAAACCAGAGATGCCCTCAGCAGAAGAGAGAAGGAAAATCTTGGAATCGATAGAGAAGCCGTACTGACTACAAACTTGCACTGTTTTACTGTTCTCACTGTACACATGGAGACTGGTCAGCAGCGAGTTGGCCTGTTATAAAGCAGACTTCACTGTTGCCATATCTTGGATTAAAATCAGCTCCTAAATTTTGAAATGCGTGAGCTTTCTGGCATAGGACTGGTTCTGTGTTCATACTGTTATTCCTCATGGGATCTTGGCCTCTCACTGGAAGATGTGGGTACCAACACAATTTGTCTAGGCACCTCGGAAGCAGAAACTAACTTGCTGTGAAATGCTAAATATTAAACCAGTGGGACTCCCAAACAGTCTGTTTGAAGGGAGGAGGGCGGGAGGGGGAAGGTACAACGTAGTTCCAAGGGTGGGGGTGGCCTAGAAAGATCAGTATGAGCAACATTTCTTGTATCCAGCTGTTCTGATTAATATTCTGAATTTATCACGTGTGGCCCCATCACTGTTCTCACACGAGTTGTATTCCGTGTCCCTAGTTTAAATACGACTGTTCATCAACTAAAATCCCAAATCCAACAAGCTGTCATTAGGCTTGCAACTGCACTCCTCAGTGAAATTGGAAGGTTGCTATACATCAGCTGTGCAAGCTTCGCTCACTACGAGGTTAGAGAAGTTGGTGAAGATGGATGTGAACTCTCGGGTCTGAACCGAGTAGTGCCTTCTACTGATAGTAAACAGATACTGGGGGGGCTGTGTTAGGGGTGGGACTTGTAGGCATGTAAACATGCACTTGGAGTGACATAGCAGGTTTAACTATAGTACATCTAAGACTCTGGACAGCTGAAGCTCTGCGTTTGGAAATGCTTACTCATACGAGACTACAAAGCTCAGTCTCCTCAGGCACTCTAGTCTTAAGACCGATTCCTTATCTACACTGGATAGCTCGGTTGCTGCCTGCGAACAGTTGTTTTCTCTACCTTGAGTACTTCTTGGTGTCCTGGCTTAAAAAAATCACACCCTGTGGTAAAACAGGAAAAAAGCCACTGTCATGAGCTCAAGTTCCATGTGAAAACCTTTAAGACTTGCTGCGATTAAGTTGGCAGAACTCTGGCTGACCTCCTGGAGGATGGTGTAAAAGTGTTGTCTCTATTTAGACTGTTTTGGAAAGACTTCATGGCTTCCTGTTTCTCCTTCTGTCTGGCTTGTCTCATCTCTTTCCACTGGAGGCCTATTTCTATGCTTAGTGGGATTTTATGCTGTTTTCACCTTCCCTCTTGTCATTTGACCTGACTAGTAACTAATAGAGATCTGCTTTTCCTCTCTTTCTTTCTGGCTGCTCTCCTTTTACACCTGAGTGTTGAAGTGGATCGATCGTGCCATTTCTGTTACTGGAAAGTGTGTGTAACTCTATGCCT
The DNA here is from genome assembly GCF_964034855.1 of Anser brachyrhynchus. Taxonomy (NCBI): domain Eukaryota; kingdom Metazoa; phylum Chordata; class Aves; order Anseriformes; family Anatidae; genus Anser; species Anser brachyrhynchus. Next base: position 121,036,233 of record NC_137695.1, read on the forward strand.
TCTGAGTGCACGGTGCTCTGAGCATAGCTGTCCAGCCTCCAAACCATGTCACAAGTTTTCTAGTGAGTTCCTGGCAAGGGAAATAGACCTTCAATAAAGATCATGAGATTCTTTATTTTGAAATGTTTTCTCTCTACTTAACATTTAAACTTTGCTGTCGCTGTTCGTTGTGGTTTTTGTTTGGAGCAGAGGTGAAACTTTCAGAGCAGACCCAAAGGCTCTACCTTGCCCACCACTTCTAAATTTGTTCAATATCCTCTTATTTACCAGGTTTTTCTTCTGAATTGGCACCGATTCTTCCTTTTACTGGTTTGAGCATTTTGGCCTATGTTCCAGTTCCAGCTTTTTTCTAGTAGCTCCATTCTTTCTCTGCCCTAATGTAGTCCTGCAATGGCTTTCTAGTACAGATTTACTTCGTGAGGATCCTGTGCTCTCCTGAAAGGAGGATCTCTTGCTTTCATTAGTCAAGCTTAACAGCGGTACTTCCTCACGGGCCATGCCTCTCGTTAACCTTCCTGTTCATCTGCGGTTTTGGAGGAGCTGGCTGTCCGCTTCTCCTTAGGGTTGTGTCTCTCCGGACTCTTCCAGCATTGCTGCTGTGCTCATCTAAGGGCACCTTCTCTCCCACGTGGCGCAGGCTCGTCATTTGGCACCTCAGCTGCATCTTTGGGCATGGTCTCTTTGCTCCTATGGCTTTAGTTGCTATTCTAGTGCTTGCTGTTTTCCTGTTGCTGCACTCAAGTTTGGAGATTATGCTTAAATCTGCTGTATGCTTTAATTCTTTGCAACAAATCAGCATTTCCTCTTTGGGATTATGCTTTTTTGGGCTGATGCTTTTCTGCATGAGCTCAAGTCTCTCGAAACCATCTCGTTTATTCTAGGTTCTTCCTTTCAGATTTTTGACTGTAGAAATGCCTCTTCTAGTTCGTGCATTTACTTTTTTTCTTTTCCTGCTAATATTTGCTTGGAGAGTTTCCACTGTTTGTTTTCCCTTGGAAGATGATTGACTTACAGTATAACAGACACCCTGCACAGCTTTGTGTCTTTACAAAGAACTAGGACTGGACTTCAGAAAGCCAGAAGAGGAGATGCATTCCCTGCTGGAAGCATTTCGCAGTGCAGAACTGGGATTGTAGGGCAGGCTAAGGCGCATATAATACAAGGACAGTTTTCTAACATTAGACCGTCTGATCATCCGTGGACACTCATGGTAAGCTCCTGGGAGTTAGGGCAAACCTGATTTTAATGAAGATCTGAGGGCAATGTAAGCAGTGACCTTGTGCGTTTCATTCAGGTAATCAGTCGTGTTTTTCTTCCATTCACTGGAGGTTGCTGCTCCTACTTCTGAAGCTGAAAGATGATAAATTAATAGCCAAAACAGGCTCTTATGTATGAAATGGTTGATTTGTTTTCATTATTGTTTTGTCGTGTGTTTAACTGTCTTTGGTTGTGAGCCAAAGATAGCAGTCTTTTCCTCATATCTGGGTTTATATTCCTCACTTCACTGAGACACTGAGGTAAGCTGTGGACTGCCAGTCTTACTGGGCAGAAGTAAACTGGGCTGGGCTCGTCGTCTCACTAAAGCGAACACGTTCCTGTGCACTAACCTGGGAACACATCATGAAGGACCAACGCGGTTCTCTCAGAAGAAGGGAAAATACCTCCTGTGGGTTTTGTTTAGCAGCGTTAATTCTTAATTTTGTTTGTAGTACAAGGGCCAAATCTGGACAGTGGTGGTAGGATGTTTCATTTTTTGTTTGACAGCTGGATGGTGCTGTTGCACAACCGAGACTATATGAAAACAAAATCACTACACCTACTGCTGGCTCTTTCTAGCTTTTTTAGCCTCTTCCCACGGAGATTAAAAAAAAAAAATATGCAGGAGGAAGGGAGCCTTGGTGTTGTTTCCACGGTATAAACAGAAGGGAGGCTGGAGTCTCAGCTGCTGGAGATCAGGGTTTATGTGCAGCCTGAGAAGTCTTGGAGTCTGGTCCTCAAAAGAGTATTTTTTCCACTGTGGCCATTTGATCAGAGCTGAGCACTGAGCCAGCAGCAGCTGCAGGCTCTCTGCCAGGCCCAGGTAAACATCCAGACTCGCATCTGTGTGTTTTACCAGCTTGTATTTCCCATTATTCTTCAGCACAAGACTCACACGTTTGGCCCCAGAGCTTTCTGCTGCCGTGGTTGGTATGAGTTTGTGCTCCTGGAGGTGTTCGTCATCTAGCTCCAGTCCTGAAAACCAATTCACTAAAAGGTGAAGCTTTGTGAGGCATGGGGTCACATGTGCTGCAGCTGTGAGCCTAGTTTATGGTCTTCCCTAAACAAAACCGGGCCCCTTCACCCTTCTGTGTGACCAAGGGCATGCATATCTAGGGAGGCTTTGCTCAAACTTCTGTAGAAGAGATTGGATGAATTTGGTGTGCAATATTACTCTGCTTTAATGACTTTGTAGGCAGCCCTTAACTTGTGCTAAATGTATTTGCGTCTTTTAAGGCAGTCTTCCAAAGGAGCTATGAAAAAAGCAATCATAGTAAGAGAAAAGCTTGCAAAAACTGTATAATATTGGCTGGTTATTTATTCTCTTTCGAGAACTTGAGGCAACTGGAGTAATTCTGTGAGTGTGAAAAGTAATAGAGCAAAGCACGCAAACTTTTTTCTAAATTTGTGTTGCAGCCTATTTGGTAGAAAAATGCGAAAGGGATACACTACATTTATACCTACTTAATGTGGTGGGTTATCAAAATAAAGCTTTAGTAAGTTTACATACATGGTATTGTGTACTTAACTAAGACTTATCAGATTTTGATTAAACAGAATCCTGAAAGAGGGAGAAATTACCTTGATGCTTTCTATCTCGAAAGCCTTTTCTCACTGACTGCAGTTCACAGTGATCTTTAAGTCACGCTTACTTCCATTTCAACACTCAAGCCACTAAACTGAATGCAGCTGCCTTGTAATGCCTGTACACCTTGCCTGTCTCCCCTTCAGCATCCCCTTCACTAATTTCAACCTCTTGCCTTGCACTAATGCCAAGTTCTGCCCGTGAACTCTGTTCTCCTATTACACTAGTTTTGTGGATTTTTTTCCCCAGGTACAATGCTATTTTATCTCATGATTTCTCTATTACTTCCTTCCTTTTTATCAATAACTTTCCTTCCTCACTTGTCCCATAACTTCATGATCACCATCTATGTACAAGGTGCACAGTTTGTTGCGGAGGTTTCATTCTGCAGCTTTATCTTCCCTAACTGTCTTTTGCCCAGTCTTCTGTCACAAGCTAGTTTCTGTTAGCTCTGGCTGGGATATCTTCCTGCTTATCTGTTATACAACTTCTTTTCTTAGCCTTACATTTTCGTAGTATACAACTTTTTTTTTTTTCCTAAGCATTTCTTACAACATTAGCTTTTACTTCAGCCCCAAAATGTGCCCCTATAGCTCACCTCTGGTGATTAAAAAGAACAGGTTACTCCAGCTTATGTATGGGAATGTCTACACCTATATACGTATATCTATATAAATTGTTAATTGTAACTAGTGAAAGCATCTCAATATTTCTTAGAAGTTCTGGTAGCCCTTTCTCAAAATAAAATAATAATAATAATAAAAAAAAGCCTTTGAGTCTTATTTGTTGTATTGTATGGTGGTGCCTTGTGTTTAGTGCAGGCTGTCGGTTCCTTCAGCAGCATCCTGCTGTTCCGTGTTAGTCTGAGCAATGCTCTATGCAGCCGTGGCACTGTAGGAGCAGTAAAAATAATACCAGAGTTATAGACCAAGAGCTACAACCGATTTCCAAACCTTCGCAATGCTGAAGTAGTATGGCAATGGACTGATTATTATTAATTGTTCCTTCCCTGGATAATCTCTTCTAAAGAGATGCGAGGGCTATTTAATAATAGAACATCCTGAACTGGAAGGGACCTACAAGGATCATTGAGTCCAAACACTTTCTGCTGATGTTGTCTGTGGGAGTAATCACTAATGTATTATATGTTATTTAACAAAATCAGACAAGTTGGAGAGGCATGGCTCTTCTGTAAGTAGGAGAGAGGTTTCTTTTAGTGGTGGTTTTTAAAGCTAATAAAATCTTCATTGCCACTGAAGCTACTTTTAAACAGTATTTTTAACAGTACTTTTATACACCTACTTTTAAAATTAATTTTTAGAGTTGCTTTTTTTAAATTTAGCTATATATGTTTTTTTCTCTTTTACTGAGGTAATTGAAAGATTTGCACGTCTAGGTCCTTTATTAACTCCAAAATAATATTTGGATTCACAGTCTGCCTGTTTCAAGGACTAAGCATTCAATGTGAGCAGATTCTGTCTGAACCTCCACTCCTGATCTATTCAAATCTGCAGTTATTCCACAACATGTTACTGTTTCATACTGTTGTGTTGGTGTTTTTTTTTTTAAACTTGAAGATAGCTGGTGAATTAGATTTTGTACTGTTCTCCCGATCATTGCTATTTCTTTCAAAGCCCTGGTACCCTTGAGCTACCGCTTTACTGTTTTTTACTTCGGTAAACAGATGCGCTCTGCAAACATTTCCTGATAGTTAAGTGCCTTGGCAGAACTCAGACTTGAAACTGAAATGAAAATCTGTAGTTGTTCAATCTCTGCTATTTTTCTAACAGTTTTCAGTTTCAGTTTCAAAAAGTATCTAACCTCCTCTTATTTCATATTTCCTCTGGTTACATCAGTGGATACGAGCTATGGTCCACCTTTTGAAGCTGCTAAGTAACAAATGCTTTCTGTTAATGCCAAATTCGTATTTTATCTGGAAAATGTTGTTACCCTTTTACAGTAAACAGTACCACGAACACCTCCTCCTGTTTTAGCTTTTTCTCTGACCTACACTTGTCATTCCCTTTTAGTGAAGATGTCTTGTTTCTAACATCCTTATTGGCACTGAAATGTATCCATCTTTGACTATCTCTTTATCTCAATGTTTTTAATTTACACCTTCTCCCATATACTTTGTGTTTTTTTTTTTTCTCAAAGGCTTTTAAATTCAGCCTTTGCTTTTGGAAAGATGCAGTTAAATTCTTGGCTTTTTTTTTTCTTGCTGTTGTTACTTTGTTTTAACACTTCGTGTGACACTTTCCTGGCACAATACCGGCCCTGAGTGCCAGGGAATATTAATGTCATCCATTGTCCTGTAAAATAAGAGTAATGGCCCTCATACATTGCAAAACACCATTTCATGCATGCTATGGATCAGTAATTTGAAATAAAGTAACCAAGCAATAACAACAGCAAAAAGCAACCCTCTATAAATTTATTACTACTGGAAGGGATGAAAATGAAACCTTTCTTTAACTGGTTTTCTATCAAAGCAATGGCATATGAATATCGGGTGATGTTAATAATACTCCTAATAATAAAGTACTCCAAACTTTGCAGTTAGGGAATTCTGTGGGTCAGTTATCAGATTTTTGTTGTACATGCATACAACAAAATTGAATTAGGGTCTATCAAATATGAGTATTGCCTGTGTAGATAACACTATACCATGTTATATCAGTGGGTTAAAAATCGTAAGCAGTAAAGATACTTACACTTTAAAGTTATTCCAAAATAGAAAGCGATTGCAAAATAAATAAGAAAATGTACAATGACAGGCAAAAAAGCTTATGCTCAAGATAGAAAAAGTACTACTAAATATACTAAAAGCAGTTCACACTTGTAAGACAAAATTAGACGAAATAGTAGAAATAGGGCACGTCAGCTCTAGCTTGTGAACAGTTATAAGCCAGTGAAGAATTTAAGCATTTTTCTTTGATGATAAAAGATTGCAACTGTTTGTCAAAATAGATTTTGCATTATTTTCACAAAAAATATCCTGCTGGCAATAGTGTTTATTATGACACGTGAATCTCAAAACGTGTCTTGCCTTTAAATGTGTGGACCCCTAAGCAGTCCTTGGCGTTGGAGTTGCACATAACTGATGAAATGGTCGGGGACAAGGTTGCATACAGGAATTAGGGTGACAGGAGTCATGCTTGTGGTGTTTTCTCCTGAATTTTGTTGTCGAGTGCAATTGAATGAAGTTGCTGCACTGGAATATCCTGGTAATATTCAGTGCTTGCTTCAATGCATAGGTAACAAGGAAGGGATAAAGGGGTAGATCCTAAGGTAGGGCGTGCACTATGAATTTGCCATATCCCGCAGTGTCAGTCTTCAGTACTTTGGCTCTAAATTTCCTATTGGCTGGAGGATTCAAACAGACTTTACTGATGGCCTAAGAAATGCTGTGTCTTAGTATTCCACTTGACAAGTTCAGCAATTCCTTAAATAAAAGATGATAATTTAAGATTCTGGGCTAGTCCAATCCTAAATGGAAGAACTGCTTTGGCTCTTAAATTGAAAACATAGATCCTTAGGGGCCTGTTTGCTCGTCAGCTATCTCTGTAGACGGTGAGAACCTGTGGCTGCCAAACGCGTCAGTATCAGAAGTCCCCGGTGCTTCGTGTTGTGCTGTGCGCTTTGGTGCTGCTGGGCTGGGAGCTGGCCTCAGCTCAGCACCGCTGGGACTGATGGAGCAAGTGTTTTGTTCTGCCCATCCTGGGGAGTGCTCGTGGAGTCTGCTCAAGTGGGGATGAGGGGAAAGAAATTTATTTTTCTGCAGGGTGTTATGTGATGCTCATGTTTTTAGTGATGCCTTCAGTAACTGCCTCTCCAAGTCTCGTGTTGCTGCCCTCCATCTGGTCCCTCGTTGTCATCCCCACCACGAGCACTGGTACAAGGCACTAGCCTGGGGAACGTAGGCAGCCACAAAGCAGCACAGGAAAAATGGGGAGAAAGGGAGGACCATTGCTTCTCAGCCCAGCTGGGCACTTCACCATGCAGCTGCAGCATCACTTGTGCCCCCGGGCTAGAAGGGACGATACAAGGTGTCCAAGTGAGCAGCAAAAGACAGGGAGCAAATGCTGAGGCCACTGCTACTACCCCAGGTCAAGCAAGGCATTTTGTGCCTCCTAAAGGAGGGTTTCGGTATCTATACCCATGAGTACACAAGGGCTGTGCTTCTGGAGGTGGCAGGCAGCTAAAACCAGATAAAACCTAGAAGGAGCAAAGAGCTCCCACTCTCTCCAGCTGGGCATTTTAAATAGTCTTCTTGACAGTGTGCTGGTCTTTTTAGCCCTGGACGTGATCACATTGCAATTAAATGCTGGAAACTTACGTATGTGAGGAGCAGAAAAGCAGTGGAAAGGCTTAGTGGTAGGTTTCACCTACCCACGTGTTAAAAGCAATTTTCAGGTTTCTGCCCTTTAAATTTTAATGTTCAAAACCCCAAGAATCAATTAGGTTAATAAATACTTTAACACCTCAGCTCTTTTAGGGTTGCTGAGGGACAAGAAGAGTTCACAACGTGCTTCGGTTTTCTGTGGTGTAGAGAAATTGCCAGCCAGGGGTTGGCAGAGATCACCGCTATCTCTCTTAGTCTCCTCCAGTTGGCAGCTGCAGGGGATTGTGCTCCCAAAAAAGCTGCTGTAAAGCCGCCTGCGGACATGTACAAAGAGCCAGGTGGTCCTTGTGGTGGGGAAAACCAGTTCTCAATTTGACCCAAATGGGTACAGATCTGCCCAGTTTTGTGCTGGTCCAGAAATGCAAGTTTCTGAGTGTGCTGGTGAGGTCGCAACAATTTGGCATGTGTAAGACAGTGACTAGCTGATGACGTTGTCTCTGAAGTCACAGAATCTGATGATTTAAAACGTTAATGGCTTCACCTATGTCTTGGTTTGCAGTCTTTGATTAGGTAAAGAATTGCTGTTGACTTGTGAATGACATTTTGTGCGTGTTTTTCCTCTCGTTTATCTCCAGGTCCGTATTCACACTGCTAGATTCTGTGCAAACCCAAGAGAAATCGAATTCCCCATTCAGTAGGCGATTAATACTTCTCCTGAGATGTTTCTGATGCAGGAGGCTTGCAGATGTTCTTATACAAGCCTTTAAAAGGACATTCAACGTGTGGCATTGCAAGAACAGATTCAGCAAACTTTAGGTAAGCAAATTGGCTTAATTTAATGAGCCAATTTTCATCAAACTAGATGGGGCCAGATCAAGTGCTTTGCCAAGAAACTTACTTTTATTGATGCAGTATACTTCGGTACTTATTAAACTACCAGTTTTATGCAGTATTTTTGATGGAGAAGGAGCGGAGCTGTTGGAGTGGGGAGATTTCCCACCAAAAGAGGGCGTGATGGGGATGGCTCAGCTGAGCACAGCAGGGCTTATTGTGAGCTGGTAATTCAGGTTTTCAAAGCAGAAGTTGATACAGTGCTCCACAACCAGTCCGTGGAGCTCCAAAATCGTCATCTGAAACTAAGCCCAAAGCAACGTGAGCTATTTCACGTGCCCGCCTCACTGCTTTCTGTTTCAGCACGGATAAATCTTAATCCTCAAACAGGCTGGAATAGGAAATTGTCGCAAAACCAGAAAGCATCCTTGCACTTCTCTTCCCACAGTAACTTCTGGGGGTTCCTAACAGGGCAAACCATTCACCGTGTTAAATTCACGTGCATAAACCCTTTTGTGGGTAGTGAATATTTTGGCATACTCAGAGTTGCTCCCTTGAAATCTGTGTGGAATAGGGGCTTTTGACATTTCTGGCCAGAAATCAGTTCTCTGCATCCTGAAAGACTGAGCCTAGTGATATGGTTTAGTGGAGGACTTGTTAGTGTTAGGTCAGAGGTTGGACTCGGTGATCTTGGAGGTCTCTTCCAACCTAGGTGATTCTGTGATTCTGTGAGAACCACAAACATTAGTCATTTTTTTAATTAAAAGTGTGAGTACTCCAGCAAGAGATGCTTGCACCATCAGAAAGGATTATTTTTTTTTTTTCCCTCCTAGAAACTGCCTCCCCATCTCTCTTTCTCTACTGGGGGTTGTGTGTGTGCTTCAGTCTGCTCTGTGTTCTCAGTGGGTCTTTGGAGGAGACCTTACTGACCACCTGCTTTGGATTTAGCCTGAAACAGCCTGTCAGGCAGCTTGCAGATAACATTGATTCCCACAGTATTTAACCAAATGACCTTAAAATGCCTAAATAAAGTGTGTGTGTGTCCTCTGCACCTCAAGCCCCTGAAGTACAGCATAAAGATTAGGATTTTTTGAGAGATCAGAAGACTTTTTTTAATATTTCTCTTGCTTATGTTACAGTAATTGATTGATTTGTCCTGCTGTCTCTGGGCATACAGCACTCCTGGAGCACAAAACACAGTTTACCAGACTATTTCATACCCTATTATGAAGGCAGGTCCCTTACAATTGCTTTTCTTGAGTAAGACATCCACAAGCCCTTTGTTTCACTGCCTGATTCCATTTCAATACATCACTTGTACCTTCATCAACCACCGTATGCTGACTATTTTCTTAGGTAGGGTAATAAGTCTTCCCTGAATGTGTGAAATAATCAGGCGAGCCATTATTAGATGTCACTGCTTCAGCCACTGGAATAAAAGCTTTGTTAGCAAAGTGAAATAGAAATTAATTTTACTTTAAATATTAGCATTTGGTTGTGAGGGCATCTGTTTGCCAAGTTATTTTATGTTTCTTCCTATACATGTTCCTTAGACTGTACCATTGTTTCCTGGTTTCTGAAGCTGAAAGAATATTGTTTTTATCAGTCGCATGGTTTTTGTTAAAAGGGAACCTTGATTCGGTCCTCTTAAAATTAGAAGCATATTTTGATACTATTTGGTTATTTTTTATGTTAAACAACCCGGAAAAGAGAAATTTCTAAAAGAAATTTCTTAAAAGGTTCTGGACATTTCCAAACAAATATAACAACACTAACTAGTTGTCTTTAAATTATCTCATTGTGTTTTATTTTCTCTTCTATTTCTTTTACTGCATCACCCCCTAATATATCCCAATAAAGGCATTTCAATCACCATAATCATAAAGCACTCAATTTATTAAAGCACATCCATATTCATGCAATCTATCCTAAAGAACAGCCAGCAGCTTACATTCCTGTGAAGCATCTTTACTTTCACTGACGGATCAGAGGGAAGCTGTTAGCAGTCAGTAAGGACTGAGCTGCAGTGCTGAGTCCTGCTGGGTGGTGGGAGAAGGAGCTTAATCTGTGTGAGGTGGACAAGAAACACTTTGACTATCAATACTGGGAACATGTAAGAAAATGTGTTGCTTGTGTCAGGGTGTTCAGAGGTTATTCTTCTTCCAAATGAACCTCAGAATGTCCCAAGACATGATGATAGCAGCCTTTTGAAATGTTGTCTCTTTGCTAAACAGAAGGAAAGCTGTTTGAGAGCGATGCAAATGTGACAACCTGCTTATTAGCAGGTGTGTCACCTGCTCCTAACAAGTTACCTGGGTGTAGAGCAAACAGCATCCCTAATGGTCAGCTTCACCTACAGACATTAAAAGAAAGCATCCAATTAACTCTCACCCAGCAGAGTTAAGGTACATTTTGTTTCAGCAAAGATGCCAATGGAAAACCAAAGTAATGCTTTCTATTCCCAAGAAGCCAGGTTGGGAACTCTCTGGTACTCTCCTTCCTCAGGAACTCCAAAGACCTAGTCCTCAAGAGAAAAAAAAATAAAAAAATATGTCAGCCAAGATTTTATTAACTTAGAGGAGAAAAACAACTTCCAAATTCCTCAACACAGACCATGTTTTACCAGCTGTGCTGAAAAAATGATCTGGGGAATGCCGGTTAGTGGCACTGCTGAAGAGGCCATCTCACCCTATAATGAAGACAGGTAATTTCCCAGGTAAACCTATCCTAAGTAATTTTTTACTTCATTTTTCAAACTTCTAAGCTGTCTTCGTACTTCATGTGCAGGTTTTCTCTCTGTTGTGGCAATCACATTTTAGTTCTCAAAACCAGAGGCATATTTTCCCCTCTTCTTTGAGACCTGTTTAAACTATTTGGATGTTATTAAGCTAAGTATCATTTATAAGGATAATTCAAGCAACAGGAGACAGAATGGAAAAATAGAATAGTTGAGAGTATTTGCAGACTTTAAGAAATATATCTTGCTTTAGCATTTAATAATAAAGTTATGTTTTTATCTTTAAAAAAATCCCCTGGAAGAGGATTTTTATTGCCAATATAAAAAGATCTAGGCCATAGCTACTTCACTTTCTTGAATAACAACTAGAAGTCCACATACACCTGTAGCATTAAAGCTCCCAGGTTAGCAAGTGAGAAGATCTGGCACCTTGATTATGGCTGATGCATGTGGGCAGGGAGCACTGCAGTCTGTGCCCTGTTCTTTGTAGACCTGTGGCATCCCCAGTGAGGCCAAGGACTCTTGTATTTGTAGACCCAAGGCTACGAGTTTCAGACCAGGTTTTCAGAAAGAAAAGCTGTGATTTCAGGCATTTTCTTCCCTCTAAGTGTTGGGCCCTCTGCCTATGTCTCAGGCTATGCTCATAGTATGGAAATGTTTGGATGCTTGATGTGCCTCATATCCTGATGTTTAACTGTTGATATCACACTCCTGATGCTTTTACACCTTCATTTAGCTTCCTCAAGAACCTGCACCACATGCTAAACTCCCAACTCCTCCTCCTGTCTGGGGAAGTGGAGGCAAAAAGGAAGAAGAGATCCGGGAAATCTTGCCTCCACTCGTGCACTCACAGAAATTGAGCTGATTTGGGAACCTGGAGCCTACTTTTCATCCAACTTTCTTGTCCTGAGGGTAATCCAAAGCTAGTCTTCCCTTTGAGAAGACAAGTGTGTCCACTCCAGTCACCTCAGCCCTTGATGGTAGAAATTCACCCCAGGCCACGCGGTCAGAGTGGAAGTGCAGCGGATGGTCCTTTGCCATGGAAATGACCGATCAATGCGATTTTCAAGACATATTTTGACTGCAAGCAAGTGTGCTGAAGTGTTACATCGTCTGTGAATTTGGCTTTTCTGCACTGTGGGTTAATGAGTAATCCACTGTGTACCTTTATCTTGCAGAGTTTTGTGTTAAATTGTTGGTTGCACCAGAAGGAATGGAACTTTTTATACTAATTAATAGTGATAATTTTTGTTTAATATGGCAGCTGAGATCAAGAAACAAACTGTTCTAAAGTGAATTAAATTGGAGGGCTGAGTTATCTAACAGATTCCTGTTGTCAAAGTGGGGAGATCCTGCCCCCTTTCCCAACCCTTCTTCCCCTTGCCCAGGGACAGGCTCACCTTCAGCCCTCCCAGTTCCCACACGTGTGGGATCCCTCACTGAGCTGATCAAATTTGCTAAGCCAGCAGGTTAAAGGGAACAGCTTCTGTGGGGTTAATGGCTGGCCTTATGTAATTTCACGCTTAAACAAAGTGATTGTGCAAGCACTGGGACACGTGAGCCGCAGGCACGACACGGCATCTGCTCACAGATGATCATTTGCGATTGCTTCCCCTCTCTTCAATTATTAACATTTGGGCCAAGAGACCTCCTGTTTAAGCCTGGGTTACCACAAACAAAATTGATGAGTCAAGACTCCGCAACAGCTCATATCCTCTGTGGCTCACCAAAGAGACCTCTAACACCAAAAGACTCCAGTTGCATGACATGAGGTTCAATTCCAATTTTCCCATCTAATTGTTTGACTTCTTACCAACAATAGTCTGGGAAAAAAAAAAAAAAAGCAAGAAACCAATCTTATGAGCATTGCTTCCTGTTTTCTGAAGCTGACTCCAGAACAACAGTTTGTGTAATGATGATGAACTGTTAAATATAATTAGGTCTTTTTCCCTATGGATTTTGTAATAAAAATTGTAAACAATATTTTGCAAATAAAGCTGCAGGCCTACAGGCTGTCACTCCCAGATGGCATGAATTAGCGGAGGAAGATTTGTTGTGCTTCCTTTCCCCGGCAATCCACCCCTCCCTTGGTTCTGGATGTGCTAGCCCTGGACAGGGATGACTCAGCTGCTGGTTAATCACCTGCTGAAGTGCTAAAAGTGATAGCTTGGCTCCCTTTCCTTAACAGTGAGCTGTCGAGGCAGACCAGCAAGAAAACGCTTTCCTGCAGCTGGTAGAATTTTCCTGCCTTCACATCTAGATTCACTGCAATTAGAGGTTGGTGCCTTCATCTGCACAGATTTTACTGTGATTCAAGGGTCCCTGTTGAGATGTTGTTTAATAAAAGCTTCCTGGTGCACAAACTGCTTGTTCATGATAAAGATGACTTTTTACAAGCATCTCTGTAAAGCTTTCATTAGCAGAAGAGCAATTGACACGAACAGCTCACCCACAGTGTAACTGGAGAAATACGGGGCAAGGATGTTTCACTGTTTTACGTCTGACAACACGGAAAGTAAGAGAGGATTTCCAACCAGAGAGACTGTCCCCCAGAAGAGATCAGATCTGGAAGCACATTCCAAAATCTTGCAATTTCAAATTACTGCTTTCTGGATTGATGACGGTAGGGAAAGAGAGGGGAAAAGCTACAAATCACATGGGAAACTTTACCAGCCCCTACATCCCCAAGGGACCATATGTGTCCAACAGCTGCTAGGGAGAAAAACAGGGAGAAACTATGGTCGTGTTTTGACAGGTCTCAACATCTTTTACAAAGCAATTGGGACAGCGTGAGAGATACAAAACAAGCCCAGTTTACCACAGTCAGTTTTAATGAATGCGATCCAAGGTCCTCATGGACTATTTCTTTCGGTGTCGGTACCTCCTTCCCCTAAATATTAGAAGGAACGCAGTGTGTGAGCCAGCTGCCTGCTCTCAGCGCTAGTAACACCAACCACCCCTGCTGACAAGCAAGCAAATATTGTGAGAAGATCATCTCCAAGTCTCTGCTGTGAACCTTGGCAAGAGCCAGCGTGTGCTTTGTGTTCTCCACCTGCTGCGGTGCAGATTTGTACTGCTTAACCTAACCAGCAACAGTTCCTCGAGTGGCTGAAGTTTGAGGAAAATGCAGTCACAGTTACCTTAGCTGCCCACCATCTAAAGGACAGAACCTATTAAGTGCAAAGGAAAAAAAATCGAAGCTTTATTTACAATGGCAAATATTTTGCTGGATGTATTTTACTTTGGACTCTACTGTATGACTGAATATATTTGGGAGAATTGGCTCCATCCTCAAGAGAAGAGCATCTTCAGCGCTCCTCCCTCCCATGGGGATGGCAGCAGCAGTACTATGGCCCCTCTTCAGCCGGTTGACCAGATCACCCATTCCCAACAGATATTTCCCATCCTCTTTGTCAGGGTCCTCCTAGCCAAAATTCTCCTGCAAGCCCATGGTTGCACAACGCTGAGTAAATTTCAGTCCTGGAGGGCAGAGAAAACAGTGCCAAAAAGCATTATTCAAAGTTACGGGTCTGTGTAACTTCTCATTGCAGCGATGCCGTCGTAGAAAAAGTTCATCTCTTGGCAGGGTCAAGCTAAATGAACACGTGTAATTCCTGTTCTCTATTCTTGTTTTTGGAACAAGTCTGATTGTTATTAACATTTTTGTGTAGGAAGGTCCAAGGACATGGCAGAATCCCAAAGCCAGGTTTGCTCGTATAATCGTGCTTGCTGTCTCTCAGCAAGTTTTCAAATTAGTCGTGTGATAAGTATGTTGTTTGAGAAACAGATCTCAGATTTATTCAAAGACATTCTTTCACATATTTTTCCATGAACATCCCACATCTTTAATATTATGGTATATATTTAATATATTCCATATATTTAATTGTCTGGTATAGTAAATGTTGGACTTGATACTATTTAGGGTTCTTACCTGCAGAGGTAACATTCCAAAACATCACCGCACACAAAATGCAGATATCCAAATATCTGCAGAAAAATAAAAGCAAGGGCACACATACATCTCTAAATAAGCGTCATGTAATACTGTATACTCCAACCTCAGCGGAATGCCACTGCTAAGCTGTGTTCTTTGATGGATGACAGCACATGCAAACCTTAAGAGCCAAACAAACGTTATCAACATTGTACTGACTTTTTTTTTTTTTTGGGGGGGTCTTTCTCAATTCGTTTTCAAACCATCAGCCATGAGTGCTGGAAGTCTTCATACCAGTGAAGCTATTTACCATTCTTTTAACTTCATCTTAAAATTAAGCACAATGTATGTGTATGTAGGTTTACAGGTATTTTTTTCTTATGATTTATTTTTTTAAGAGTGATCTTATTCCTTAAAGGATTATACTCCACTTACAATCAATCTATTTTGCTAATCTTCTTTAAAATATCCAAGATAACAGCAATCAATTTATAGCAATTCTTTTCTCTACGCAGACAAAATACAAAGGTTCTTAATATTTTCAGCCAAGTTTCCTTATATATTCCAACTTGGGAGTGGCAATAGGATGAGAGCCAAGGAATTTCCAGAAATCTTGAAATGCTAGTAAGTCATTACTGACGTGGTGCCATGAACATTTAGTTGAAAAAAGTTAGATGTAGGATAATTCTGATCCTGATTAGCACTTATTATCAATGCACCCCACCAGAAGTCAAAGCGTGCTTTCACAATGGGGAAAGAAGAAAGGTAGCTACTTCCATAACTACAGAATAAACTTAGTGTTTCAGCATTTTCTGACCACACATAGTCTCTGCAAGACAGCATTTTAGCTGCTGCTTTTTCTGACTCTTCATCACTACAAGTTATTATTGATTTAAGTTACATTTGTTTTATAATTTAATCATTTATTGGTGTGAAAATGTTATTTGAAAATAGTTGTAGGTATGTAAGATCTGGAGAGTAGTCCCGTGGCAGAGGATATCTTCCAAAGCAGATTTCAGGGAAGAAAGTGGTATGAAGCCATAACGAATGCAGAACTTCCTAAGTCCATCACCTCAGACGCTCTAATGGTTCACACTTAGGAGCGTGAGCACAGACATTGTAGATTTCTTCAGGGTGTTTTCCAACTCATACTTGGTTTGTAGAGGCCTGATTTGTTGTTCTATAAAATCACCTCCAAAATCCTCAGCCAAGGAATGATCTCTCTCCTAGCTTTTCCCCTAGATCCATGGCTATCTTCAGTGCTCCTTTTTGTTATTAAGAGAATGCTATTAAAAGGAAAGAAAATATATAGATCCATATAACTCAGGTGGATAACATGTATGCATATTCATGGTAGGGCTCTGTGATTTTATCTTCCGTAGTATGATAAAATGCAGTAAGTCGAAAAGTATATGTACAAGAAAACACAGAACAGGCCTCTACAGCAGAAATAACACAGCACTTTCTTTGGATGTGAAAATCCATTATTTCTGTGTGGCATTATTCTAAAAATAAATAAATAAATAAATAAATAAATAAATAGCAAAAAGGCTAGCCGTGTGGCCGAGTTCATATATGATTATGTGAATATGAAAGATGTGAATATATCAGTGCCTCCTTAAAACGGGTTCCTAGCAGTCAGGGTGCTACCCCACAAAATGCCTGCTGTTTTTAATGAGCACAGAGACTACTAATCCAAGAAGGAAAGCATTGCATAGATAAGTCGCCACGACCTCAGATGTAAAGCACTAGCCTGCTAGGGAATAGCAAATTGCAAAGACTTGTTTAAAAGACTTTGAATAAAACCAAGCAACAGTTCCCCCAAATCCTCTTAAGCTAGTTGTTCAAGGCCTAGAGGAAGATGATTTTGTTTTGGCCTCCAATTGCCTGTGACTACCCAACTATATCACTGTTTTGTCCACTGGTCTACAGGGACATCACTTGTGGAATTCTTGTGGAATTGGTGGCAGTTCTTGTAAGGGCATCATAGAATCATTAAGGTTGGAAAAGATCTCCAAGATCATCTGGTCCAACTGTCAACCTACTACCACTGTCACCCACTAATCCATGTCCCTTAGCTCAGAAGCAAGGTTGGAGACAAATTTCAGCCCATTACTGCAGGTTATGATCACTTCCACAAGCCAGCTCTGCCTGCTTCAAGTATTCCCTTCATATTTCCACTTGCATTACCCTCCACAAGTATGACACTGTACTGCAATACTTGTATTAATTCCCACTTTGTATTACAGAGCAGGGTACTCACGTGGTGACTGTTTCTCATTTTCCACAGGCCCAGAGATGTAAGCCATACTGAAAAATATGGAAGCTCACCATTTTTAGTCAGCTATCATAATTTTGTCCTCTTGCATTCAAACAAGTTTATGCTCTCAGTTGCTTGAGAAGCAATTTACATTGACATCTACAGGTCAAAGACACTTGAGGATGAATTAGCCCTAAAGCACATTATACAGTCTAGTTTTTGTCATGAGTAGCAGTTGCTATTCTTGTCACTATAGAGTCACATGAATTGTCTATGGCAGATGTAACGTTAGCCTTAAATTCAGGTGAAACTATATTTACCTATATGTAGAGCAAATCCTTAACTATACAGTGTAATCTATACCAAAGAAATATAGTTACAGCTTAGAAAAACTTCGGGCTCAGAAATAGTGTTACCTCAAGCTCATTACGTATTTTACTTTTTTGTGAGCGTGTGTGTGTAAGATTAACTTGGTATTAATTTTTAGGAAGCTGTAACACAGGAGATTTCAACTACATACCTTGTCATTTTACTGTCATCCGCTGTTGCAGACTGACTTGATGCCAGAGCAGGAAAACTGTGTACTTCCTGAAGGAAAGACTTCAGGCAAGCACCTCACCTGGCTCTTCTGCTGGGATTTGTTCCTTCTGAGATTTGTTCCTTACACAACCTTTACCCACATGATTCCTTAGAACTGACAGCTCTTTCTTGAACTGTTAAAGGCTTCCCAAAACACAGGTATGCTGTTTTGCAGTAACTGTATCATGTCTGGAGCCAGATTAAAATTTAGTTAACCGTACGTGGTGCATTGTATGAATTGTATGAATTTGCCTCAAGGACAACCATCGACATACCAGAAATACGCAGACAGATCAGTAAGTAATTCAAAGTGTATTTTTTTAAATTAATATAGAGAAGCCCATGATACCTGCTCTCCATTTATGGATGATGCTCATCGAAGCTTTCACATAAAACAGATGCCTCAACTATCACATCTCTGTGTTAGTCTCTCAGCAAGCTTCTTTTATACGGACACAACGCAGATGATGCAGACTCCCCCGTGGGGCTGCACCATCACCAAGGTTTCATAGCCCATATCATGGCACTGAGGTTTACAATGCCAACAAACAAGACTTATTCTGCAAAATCTTCATTGTTGCTGTTGCCTGCACCTGCTGACAGTGCCATTGCCGCTGCTCCTTTCCTGCCTTGCAGTCCACGTAGCTGTCTTCAGATGATCAACTGCCAAAAGTTACCAGAAAAGAGGTGTCTGCTCAGTTCCTTCCTAAAATGAGATCATGATGAAGACCAGCTACCAAATAGACGTGTGCTGGTCTGGAATATGATTATCAAGTTCATAAAATTATATCTCAGCTGCTAGATTTCTGCTTTCCTCCTCAGTCTCATTCAGAGGATCAAGTCAGTGCCAAGAAAAATCATATTCTCCATGCTTTGAATTAAGGAATAATAAGACATCTGCTACCACAAGAATATGAGCTCATATGAAAAAGAAACACAGCAGGCAACAAAACACCATGCCCTGGATTGTCTTTGAATCACTGTATCGATGACTGTCAAGCCAACCTTGCCATCCTAGTCAACTTTGGGACCCAGTTATTGTGTTAGGGACTATTTAGTGTTCCAAGCAACGGTCATGAAACCAGTTATTCTGGTAGGAGCTGCCTGATGTGAAAGCAACTCTGCACTGTTGTCAGCCATGGTGCTGTCACAACTGAGATACTCTTCTGTGTTCTACCTTCTTGTCTGGGTCTCACAGAGATCCTTCTTTGAGGAGTTTTCTTGCTGGGTGCAGGAGGAAAGAGTACTTCTGCGCATCAGGAAAGTAATCAGAACCACTGTCATTGTGGAAGTCAGCCATCTGTGATCCTGAGAAGTTCGCATGGTAGCAGATGATCTCCACACTTGCCTCATATCTCCTCCTGAATCCAAGGGAGGCATTTGTGTTTCTTAACTTCCAGGGCATATCTCTGCACATCTGTCATTCAGTGGCAGTTGTTGTGCTTAGTATTTACGGGAGATCAAACCATCAGCAGGATATGGTATTATCTTCCAGTCACAAAGTAATCATCACACATGCTAGTACTCGTAATTCAGAAGACAAAGATCCTGTGTGATTTTGCAATATAGCTCTGTTTACTTCTTGCTACTATTCAAGCCTACGATGGAGATTGTCTCTTTCCAGAAAGACAGCACACACACAAGCTGTAGCCACCTGGATCACTATCACACAACATTCATCTCTTCCAGTTGCACAGGTAGATAATAGGGCCATTATGTTCTACTCCAGGACAAGCAGGGACAAGATCTTTCTTTTATGTCATCAAGCAGACTGAACTGATGAATCAGATCCCCTTTTCTAAAATGCAGACCTGGACTATGGTATGCCTTGAGAAGCAATTTACACCTACATCTACAGATCAAAGACTGTTTCTCAGTTTATTTTCTCTCAGGAACAATACTGCCTGAAGAAATTGCTTGTTAAGGAGACCAACAAGATGAAAAACACAAAAACGCATTTTTTTCTAGACACTTAAATCTTAATTGCTATCATGCAGCTGAAATAGTTTCAGTTTCTGAACATGAATCTTGCTTCATTTGACCAATAACGTTTTACCACTGCCTCAGCTTCATTCTAGATGGCTCTTCCCTGCAGAATTTTTGAAGACCTGTATCAGACTCTTCTTAGTGGTATCCAGTGAAAGGACAATAAACAACGGGCACAAACTGGAAAAAAATCCATACAAGTATAATTTAATTTAAAAAGTGAGCATGGTCAAACACTGGAACAGATTGCCTGGAGAGGTTGTAAAACCTCCAGCCTTGGATATACTCAAAACCTGGCAGTACTGAACAACCTGCTCCAGTCAGCCTTGCTCGGAGTAGAGGTCCCTTCCAAGCCCAATGATTCTCTGAAGCAATAAAAGCTTTATGGAGATACACTTCTCATGCACATTACTAGGAAAGATCCTCTATATTTTTAACAGGTGAGGAGCCCACAAGAAACGCATACACAACAGTTGTAGTAGTTGACTTTATTACCAGCAAACAATGCTGTGTACATACATATGGGCACAATATAAGGCATATCTGTTTTCTAATTAGTAACTTTAATTTCCTGAAGCGTACTGCAAAGTGAGCAGAATTTCAGAGACAGAAAAGATACAGATCTGAAAGGACAGTTAAGACAAATCTTTTCTTCATCAGTCTGAATTCTACCTCACAATCTGTCATAACTGTAAGGCTATTTTTAACATGCTTGTTTGACCCATTGTTTCTTGCTCATCATTAACAAAATAGTTCTATGTAAACTTTTCTCAATCAGTAAACATCACTAAGTATATAGACAAAGGAAATGAAAGTAGCTTCTAGGCCATCATGGGACTTTTTTTTTTTTTTTATAAAAGTCACCTTTTTCTTTATAATGTCTGCAATTAATTTCATACTAAAGAATTTTATAGTCTTAGTTTGTAGGTGTTGCCAATTGCCAATGGACTACTGTGACATGAGATGGGTTTAACCAGCATGTGCAGAAACGGTATACGTTTAAGGTATAATCTTTTTTCTTGTTTAGGATTTACCTAAAGTCACGGTGTTGTTCTCAGTTTTCTGGTGGTCATTGTCAGAAAGGGCAAGGCTTCCTCAGCCTACCAGAGGACAGCCCAAAGAGTAAAAGGAAAGTAAAACAAGTCACTGTAGGCACAAGGCAACCTTCTGCCCAATCCAGAGGAACAAAATGTGATGCTGTTACTCAAGCTGGAGTTGTAGTGGTCCCATTGACTCCAGTTCCCTCAGCACCATTCCTTTCTGAAATAATCCCAGGAGAAGCCCTGATTATACCATGCGATACCTTTGCTTTTAGTAGCTTGATGTCTTTCTTGGCAAGATGTTTGATAGCCTACCTAGACTGTTAGTCTTATAAGTGTACTCCACTTAGGAGGCAAAAAGTGGAAATTGTTCCTAAAATATTGCACTTAAAAGGTATGCAGAATTCTACTACAAAGTTGCAGGCATTGTATTAGCTTTTAAAATAAATTAGACAAAAAGTCAATTAGCAGCACAAATGTCATTTACATTCATTCCTTCCCACCCCCCCAAGACATAGTCATCTGTGAACCCTGAGATCACCAACCCCCCAAACTAATACATTACATTCGTTTTGCACCAACAGAGCACATTTTCATTGCATAAAACTTCCGTTTGTATGAACTTGAATCTGTTGGTTCAGGAAACTCTTTTGAGTTCCTCAGTTTACCAAGGAATGGTAATGGCACTGGCAGTACAGCCCCTCCTCATGGTCCAGTGAATGACACAGAGGTCAGGTCCATTAGAGGCTCTCCTGGCTCCCAGCCAATCACAAGATTTCTTGGTCTCATCTCCCCCCCAAAAATGCCAATTATTAATTTGTGAAGCAGAATGGTATTTAAGGCATTATAATAGACCACCAAGGGAACCTATTTCAATGAATTTATTTCCATAATAAGGCAAAAAGGAAACAGTTCATTGGATAAGAAGTTCAGATGAAAACGGTTAAAAGCTAATTAAAAAGCAATTTTCTTAAAAAATGTTACTAACTAGAAGTGAGGCACCTTAAGTTCACAGCTGCTACAGAAGCAGACCTTTCCTACCACCACCTTTAACAAGCTCTGCTTCTGCGTTGCTGAATTTTGGCATATTTTCAGTCCTTCTTCCCTTGACCTTTGAAGTTATCCATTAAATTGTAGGCCCCAGCAAATTCCGCAAGGAGAACAGAGATTTTCACTGGCAGGATGCTGTAGGTCAGAGGAGTAGGAGAAGAGGAGACAAAACCAAAACAGAGTTCAGAGGAGTTGTGCAGTTTTATCACAGAAATCATTTCACCTGGCTAATACTAGCCAAGAAAGCTACTATAGTTTCCAGAATACAGTACCACTGGTCCTATCGAAATACTGATTACACTCATTTGGCTGCCTTCGTTGTTACCATAGATCAATTTCCTGGCTCTTGCAAGCCAGGCTGGAAGCGCTCTATTGCTGGGGCAAGAAATGCCAGAGGGACACTTCCTGAGGGGCAGGCCCAGCCTCTAAAGCCTGCAGTGACACCACACCCCAGTGGAGCGAGTAAGCCAGTTAGACATTTCTGACATTGTTCTGTGGTCCAAGGGTAGAACAAATCCCTAGAAACTAAATTAAAAAAAAAGCCTCCAGAAATGTGGAGAACTTCATGAGAATTCGTATCAGCAAGTAGAAGCCTAGTTTGCATTTTTAGTCAGAAGTTTTCAGTCTGGCCAGAAAAAGGGAGAGGAAAATAAGGAAGGATATGACTTACTTTTTCAAAGCAAAGAAAACATACAGACTGCGTGGTAGGAACAAAATTTCTTGGTCTTGTCGAATAGCAGTCATTATCTTTTCAGCCACATACTCTGGCTCTAAAACAGGAAGCAGACGTGACCACCTGAAAGAGAAGGTGTTTTCTTATAAAGAATTTCTTTGGATTCACAAAGACGACAAATCAATTACATTTCATGTTTCAGCTAAAATGAATAGTAAAGTACCAAGGACTTTGTCACTTAGGTTGCCCAGTCACTGAACAGCATTTTAGCCGTGTGAGGCCCTAAAGATAATAAAAGCAGAGCAAAGTCTAGCTTGTAAGAACCATAAAGGAAACATGAGCACACAGCATGCATAATGTGGAAGTTGCATAAAGACTTCACACAGCTTACTCACTTGGTCTCAGCGCCATCAAACATTCCTGTGCTTATGAAATAAGGACACACAGTTGTAGTTTTAATACCAGTCTTCCCCAGACTTCTCATCTCAACATCAACAGACTCCGCAAAACCAACTGCTGCAAATTTACTTGCACAGTAATCTGTAAAATAAAACAGTAATTGCAATTAAACATTTTAACTTCTTAATTAAACCTTACTAAACAGGTTCAGTGAGTCCCACCACTGAACGTGGTCACAGGAGCAGTAACAGTATTTGACAGAATGAGGACAAAACGAGGACAAAACTATTCAGTTTTTATGGTGTGCAACACCAGCACTAGATTATAAGAACTATAAACACACTACCACCAGAAAATTGCTGTCCGACAATAACACTTTACAAGGGAGTAGGAAGCATTTCCATAGGTTACTAATAAGACTTGTTTGATGTGATTCACTCTTACTTTCCTTCTTCTAAGTTCACTGGAAAATGGGAAACTGTCTGCCAATCACCTCTGTCACCTTCCTGCTTGCTAATGAACAACAGCAGATTAAATTATCTTTTTGTACCAGGCCTTATCATTGAATCCATGAACTAGCTTTTTAAGCAAACTCAAGCTTTCAAAACTCTCTAATGTGGTTTCAGCTTGCATCTCAATTTGTCTTCATTATCACTGCCTTGAAGCTAGATTTCTTTTACTGCTATGCCACTTATTTCATTTTCCTCCTCGCTTTGCAGGCACTTTCCAGGAATTCCTTCTGAATTTGCCCTGATCTCAACACTTTCACTGTGCAGATTCTCTTGAATGAATGGCAGAGAGAACACAAAATGAGATATCACACATCTACCACTGTGTCACATTTGGATTTAGTAGGTTTGAGATCAGGAAGCCTATACAAGACCCTGCTTAGCTTGAGAACACGTCTGCAAAAGAAGTGGTCTCCTCACAAAATACCTGTAGGTTAACTTTGGAAACTGAGAACCACAGCGTTTGTCGTTTAAGTTCTATATGAAGCTTCTAGATCTTCTTATTGCCTTGTCAGTGTTTCACAGCACTGCTGAGCACCTGGAAAACCTTTTGAAGGAATGCTCTATTTAAGGTCAGCTGATTTGAAAGTATCACTATTTGCTTTACCTATACACAAAGACTCAGGAACTCGGTTAGGACTTTAAACCCCACTAATTGTCTAAATGAACGTTAGCTTCAATACACTACCTGCAAGACGATTGACTCCAATCAGTCCTGCTGAGCTTGCGATGCTAACCAAATGTCCATGGTTAGAGGCTATCATTGCTGGGAGGAAGGCTTTGCAAGTCTGCAAGGTAAGTCAGAGTTCCAGTGAAACATTTTAGCAAGTAAGCTCCCTGCTATAATATTTTGAGGATTTTATTTATAGGGAAGTTCTGCCTGTACTTTAAGTAAGGTGTCTCCTCCCCAACCTCCATTATACAAGTGGGGAAAAAAAAACAGGAATTGTTTGAACTCTAACCTAAGCTGGGACCTTGCAGGTCCTACCAGTACTGTTTTCTCTTCAATGTTAAAGACAGATGCTAACTTGCTGAAAGGTAAAAAACACAGCTTCAGCTAGCTGTGTTTTTTTTAACCGCAAAACTCAGCACTATATTGTTTCAGATGGACATTAAGCCCTCGCTACAAACTTTATAAACCAGCAAAAATTTAAATTTCATGTCTTCCTTCCATTAAATTTACTTAATCTTTGTGATTGAGTTTAAGTAAGAAGCTGAAGCATGTTTTAATATCCTGTTTGCAGTTCTTTAATGGTAAAAACACTATATAGTGATCATTCTTCCCTGAAAGGAAGAAAATTAAATTATTCATTTTGGACAAAAGCCCCACTTACTTAGTATAAGAGCATCATCTGAACATGTGGTATTTCTTACTAGAACTATCATAACCACAAAGTAACTAGAACAATAACAGAATTGAGCTGTTCTGTTACTAGAGCAGCAACCTCTAGGCGGGGCCTGCTTCACATCAATGAATATTGAGGGATATAGCATCTGACTAGCCTCAGAACCTAGCAGATGGCAACCTTCAGTTCTTAAGAGCATTTGTAAATGCTAAGCAGTTTTGCTTCCACCTACCTACCCAGAAGTTCCCAAAGGATCTATTCTCCCACCCTTTTTTTTTTAATCTCACAGACTACAAGGCATAGAAAATAATTTCTTGCATTATTTTTTACTGAACTGATGGGATCTCTATATCCTTGCATGTTTTACTCAATTCCAAAAGGCAAAATTAAAACTGTAAACATGTTAAGATATTTTAATACGTATATATAAGGAGAGCATTACCCAAAAGTGTGCCATTATGTTCACTTGCATAGTTTTTTCCACAAGCGAATCTGGAGACTCGATAAACCTCTTCCCAGTTACAATACCAGCGTTGTTGACTAGGATGCTAACATCACCAACTTCTTTTTTAACCTAAAACAAAAGCCTTAAGATTATTATGCAACAAATAAAGCATAACAAAAAATATTAATATATAAAAATAAGAAATAGAAGTGTTGCACATCTCAACCAAGGTGAACATATTACGCTTGTTACAGATCCAAATACCTCGTGTTCTTGCATGTTCTCACCTGTTTGGAGCTGATCTCATCACTGGACTTTCCTTGGAGCCCAGCAGCCCCAACAGCTCCAAGCGTGCCTCTGCCTTCAGTACCTACAGTTCTTGCTATGACTGTTCCAGCAAGCCCCTACTGCAGAGACCTTTACTAATACAAGTATTTTGCTACATTAATCCAGCCTTAAACCCGATGAATGATTCTGTATTTAGGGCCATTTCTATGCCACGCTGTGAGGCACAGTACATAAATTCTCATGCTAGATGAGCTAGCAATTACTTAATAGCATCTTTGTATTTTGGGCATTTCAAGATTCCCAAAGCTGTCTTCCACAGGTTCCACATCTTCTGACTGCAATTGTTAGACACTAGCAAGCATTATACAGCAGCTTCTCCACTAGTAGTAGCTTCACGTGTATGCCACGAGAGCTATCCTATTAAACCAGACCTCCCAGCACCATCCCGGAGGAGCAGACGGAGTTCTCTACCTCACTATGTTAGGGTTAGAATGAGCAGTCACTTTTGATCATAAATATTCCACATATGCATAAGCAGTGAGAAAAACAGCTTAGAAAATTAATTTCTACCTTACAACCATCTCCTTTATTTAAATATCTTGATTACTTCAAGCAACTTTATGGGTCAGGAATTTAAAAGTTTTTTTTTCTTTTAAAGTTGATTTTCCATGAAGGCAGCCTGAAAGAACACCATAATTGCAGTGGCATTAGTTCTCAAGTAACACAAGAAGGGAGACAGTCCTGAGAAGGACACTAGTTTACCACAGAAGTTATACAAAAGCTTTAGGGATCTTTTATTTTATCTTTCTTAAAAAAGGAAGCTTTTATTCAGGCATCTGCAGTTTAGGTGAGGGAGTGAAAAAACACATGCATTCACAGACTGCAAAAGCCTTAGGAGCCTTCTGGGGCAGGGCACGGTGCAGAGGCTTTGTTTCTAATATATTTGCTTTGATTCTAACACCGAGCCAGAATCCTTTTGAAATGGTTCCAGAAAATAAGTTGGCTAAACAGTAATCTCTGTGCATGTAGTTCAGTAAGAGGAAGCACAGTTCTCATTTTAGCTCCAGAACGAGAGCTTCCAAGAATAGACTCACCTGACAGGACAACTATAGGCAGCTGATAAAATCAAGGTATTGTACCAGTTTTCACAAAAGGAGAATTAAAGTATTCAATGCAGTATTTCAATACAGTTCAGTAATCCGAGCTATCCAGGAAATAGGAAGTGAGTTCACTATTCTGGTTGAATTTGCAACTTCAAGTGCTAAAACAGGTGCTGATGAGTAGCTTTGGGAAACTATGCTCTTATGCCCTGTAGCCACCCAGTTCCAGATCACAGGAAATTCATTTCATGATGGTATCTCATATCCTACATAAATACAGAGACTGAGCAGACCAGAGGGTAGGGTAGCCTGTATAACAGTAAAGAATTGAGTTCACCATTTATTCTCTTAATTTCCCTGTCTTCCTTAAACTTGTTCCAACTTCTCCATGTTTGTTAAACCAGTAAGTGTTATTAAAAATAAAGGAAGTAGCCTTGGTAGGATTATACAGAATAGCCTCGATATAGCTCCCTAAGCCAGAGCCCCTCTCCACCTCAGTCAATCCCCCTTAAAGTGCTATCATATAACAATTAAAATATTCCTGAAGCAGTGCCACATGATCTTTACAGTCAGCCTTAGACAAGTTGATCCAGTCACCAACGTATGCACTCCTCATTACAAGTAAAAAAAATAGTCTGAGTTCAGAGACAGACAGTAATCATTAGTAAGTGATGCTGCAGTACAGACTGCTGCCTCAGGTCAGAGGATCTTAGCAAACCTGGAAGCATGGACCCATACCCTAGGGTCTACCCCTAGGAAAAAGAAATACTTGAATAGACAGTCATGCTGTTTCTGGGTGCACAGGCACGGACGGAGGTGATGGATGCGGTGCATACAGTTTATAACTTGGAGCTTGAGACATTCAGGTTAGGAGGGGATGAAAACACTGTCATATGGCAGCAAATAAGAACAGCCTTGATCACCCAATTCTAGCTAGAGGCAAAAACCTGAGCAACCTCTTCCTTTACTCGTGTTTAGAGATCGCTGTCTCTAGCAAGCTTTCCAAAATATATTCACACTTAGGGAGAATTCAAAGCAGACCCGAGTGCCTTCACGCAGCCCAGACAAACGCTTCCAGCTTCACAACACCTTTGGTCACGCTGCTTCCCTGCTAACCAGATGTGGCAGCTCCTTGCTCAAGCAACTGGCTGTTTTAATCCCCTTCCCCTCTCAGCTATCCCTGTGCACGACAGAGAGCCAAGGCGCTCACACCAGGCTTCCTCATTCTGCTTTCAGGCCAGAACAGAAGACCTTCACCGAATGGTTTAGTGGGGCAGGGAATGTCAGCCTTCCAGAACTGTAAACCTCTCCATTATGCAGAGCAGGAAAGCATGTTCTGGGTGTTTGTTTTAAGCCTAGGTAAGCTAAGCATTATGCAAACAGCTGATCTGGTTAAGCATCTTTTTCAAGCATAAGCGCTATTTCCTGTTTGTTTCTGCATTTACATGCACTCTGTGTGTGTGGAAATTTGGTAGTGACTAATTCCCATGAATCACAAACAGCATCCCGAAGTATCTGCTTTCTATGAAGGGAGGTCCCCCCTCACCCCCCCAGCTGCCTCCAAATTTTGGAAGAAAGCACTGGGCGTTTTATAGGCAACATGAAATATCACCAGGAAGTGTGCTTCTGCTGTGAAAAACAGCAAGAGCAAGGAAAGTTCTTAGAAAAGTGGAAAACTGGCTGTGAACTGCCATGCTGACAAACAAGCAACAGAAGGCAGCACACGAGCAAGCCAGTAACATGCAAGAGACCCTGGAAGTGAATGTGACCCCAAATGCAATCTTGCAATATGATACTGAAAAAGCTTCTGCTTCCTCATAAACTCAAAGCCCCCTGTGCTTAAAGACTAGCTAAACTCTGGGGAAGGAGGAGGAGTAAATCAGAGAAGGCCACATTCCCTTTAGGGCTGGTAGTACTTCTGCAATAGGGATGTTATGAACACGTCTCAAGGCACAGCTCTTGATAGCCAAAAGCTGCCCGGTGCACTGTTGGTACAGGACAGCAACAAGGACACCACATACCCAGCATTTTTGGTTGTCTTCCTACTGAAAGGACTGGTCTTTTTGGTCTCTGTGTGACTGATGAAGTACCCAAAGCAGGTAGTTAAGGATCATTTACACCTCATTTTGGCTTTAAAATAACTGAAATTATTGTGCCATGCAAAGCAGTATCCCATCATATCGGTGTGAACTGAATTCACTATGGTCTTGTGCCTCCCCAAGTTATTGTGCGTAGCTGAATCACAGGAGAAGCAGCCCTGCCTCATTTTGCGAAGAGGGAGGCAGCACTCTGAGCCAAGACCTACTACACAGCAGTAAATTAGCAGTATTAATCAGTGTTTGATGCTGCTGTGGTCTTATTGTTGCTAATAAGACAAGAAAGCTTTCAATGTGGTTCTGTAACAGCTGTCAGCAAAACATGATGCATCTGAAATAACCGTGGTAGTGTGTTCTCTTCTCTGTGGATCAGCTGTTAGTGAACTGCTGACATAGTATTGTAAAGAGAGGATTCATTCACTGACTGGTTACAGACCCTTTTACCCCCTCCCCACTCCTGTCTCCCTCTGTTTTTATCATCCTTAACCCATGCCACATCCCCTATACTCAGCCAGAAAGGTTCTGCTGCTGCTCATCCCCAAGAGATGGAAGTGTCAGATCAGGTCTCATCTTCATTCCAGTGCTCTGCAAACTACAATACTCCTTCCTCCTCTCCCAGCTCAGCCAGGAACAGTTACAGGCACGTGGTGAAACGTGCAATCACTCCGCAGGAATGGAAGATGTGCACCTCAGCCAGCAGAACAAACCTGCGAGGGTGACTGCAGGCAATTGGCATTACCACAATCCAAGAACAGTGGTATGAGCCCCCAGTAAAGCTTTACTTGTCAGAGAGCTTGTTCTACAGTCATTTCCAGATAGAAGAAACACAGAAGGCTAGAGCTTCTTAAGCAGTACTTTAGGGGACAAAATAGGAACATTATTTCAGCCAACAGATGTTCCTGAAGACAGCTGAACTTTTTTTTTTTTAAGAATTCATCCTCAGGCAAACACTCAGTGTGGAAATTTTC
Source organism: Anser brachyrhynchus (assembly GCF_964034855.1). Lineage (NCBI taxonomy): Eukaryota > Metazoa > Chordata > Aves > Anseriformes > Anatidae > Anser > Anser brachyrhynchus. The sequence goes on from NC_137695.1 coordinate 121,065,664, forward strand.
TAGTCCAACAGTTAAGTTTAGCAACATCTTAAGCAAATGAGAACAGGTTGTTATAATGGAAACTGTTAAGCAACTTTAGCTTTTGGCATTTCTGCTAGTCCTGCCCAAGATATCTAACCACGTGCTATATTTACAAAGCTCTTTAGAAAGGAAAATATTGAAGCCTTCAAGATATATTTATTAAATCTGTTCAAGTGCATTTGCAAAAATCTACTCACAGCCAGGAAGTTAGTCAGAATTTGCTTAAGTCATTAATCCCTTGTACAAGGTATGGTCTTTAAGGTTAACTTTTTGGAAAAGATTACCAGAACATGAAATACTGCTTTAGCTTCAATAAGCTGACTTTCTGTATTTGCCAGTAAGCACTTGCTAAGTAACTGCATGAAAGTGAAGCCACACAGCTGAAGCTAGTTATTGAAAGAACCAGCTTTTTTTTTATTTTTAAAAGAACAAAAAGGTATACAACTCTAAAAATAAATAAATCAGTATTCTTAGAATACATAGCACATGCAATAATCAAATGAATTAACTTTAATCTCCTGCTTTGAAATGGCTAAAACTTCTATCGCAAACACTTTGGAATGATGTCAAAGGCACAAATGAGATACTTTACCTGATCTGCTACTCGGTAGACTTCCTGCCTTTTGCTGCAGTCACAGATGTAAGCATGTACTTGCACTGCTCCATTTTCTCCAGCCAGTCTGCTCGTTTCATGGAGCCCCTCTTGATTAATGTCCCAAAGAACCAGCGTGGCTCCAAGTTTGGCAAATTTTAAGGATAAGAGTCTTCCAATTCCACTTCCTGCTCCTGTTATTAATACTATTTCACCACTAACGTTCTTTTTACGTTTCGGCACAAACAAAAACACCAGTGACTCCAACATATAGTAAGTCGTAAGTCCAAGGACTTTGAGCATCTCCAGGAAGAAATTCATCTTGAGGCTCTTTCTTCAGATATCTGGTAAAAGACAAGGTTTAGTAGATAAATCAGCTATAAAAGAGACCATGTAAACATTAATCTTGCAGAACTGAAAAGCGTTTTCCAATTAATTCTAACTATTCTTGAAACAGCACTCAGAAGCAGGCTAGCGAGTACATAGGCTTACAGCTGCGTGTCTGACCCGTTTATCCTGTTTCCATTTTATTTTCAGGACATTTTACTCCTCCAGAATGGAAGACAAAATTGATTTACCGTTTGGAAGAGACAGGGAATACCTGCTTTAGAAGTTCCCCACCCTTCACAACACGAGTTCCAGCTCTGCTCCCAAAGACTGTAGACATCTTAATAAAATAGCAACAGTTGCCCCTTTAGCATCCAAAGCAGAAATGCATGGCGATTACAAATCAAAACTTGTAGCTTGATCAAGTTGCTTGAGTGCTGAAAACCTACTATTTCAGGTCAGGATTATTTATTTATCTTTTAGGACCATGGCTTTTTGTGCTTGTAGGTACCTGCTGTTGTCAAGCAGCCGTGCAAATGAAGGTACAGTCTCAACTGTGTTGAAGAACTACTAGCATAGGAAGCTTCTGAATACAGAAGATTTGTAAGTCTTCTCACCAGTACTATTATTTAATAGTACTATAATTACCAGTACTATCATTATTGTTCAAGTGCAAAAAGCAGGCTCTCAAGGTGTTTTACTTCGGAATGCACTCTAAAGTTGTTGACTTTCTTCTCCTCACATGAAGGAAGATGTCATGGGCTTGAATCACATCACCTCAGGTATGTGTTTACCTGCACACTCCATACTCATCACAGCAACTCTCACAATGAGCAGGCATTTAAGTCCTTGAAAGAACACTACCCATTCCCTAGTGTATGAGTTCTATGCAAGAAAAATACCCTTGGTCTAGGCAGGTTTTTATCTCTAGTTACAGCACAAAGGATTAAATATCTTCCTTCTGAGCTAAAGGTAGAGCATGCTGGTGCTTACACTTCAACCTTTAGCGCTACATACCTGATTTGTTCACATCTTAGTCAACACTGGTATCTATGTACATAGGTAGTCATGTTTGACAATTGCCAAAAGATAATTACTTAGGTCTTGGCTACATTTAATGAACTTTGCTCAGAGTAGCATTTGGATGTACATGTTGTCATGAGTCTCAAGTTTTGGTGCATGGGAAACAACTACATTCCTGCAGAGGGACAGACATCTTCAAGGACAGAGCAAGTTAGTTCAGAAAACTTTATAGCACAAGCATTAGGACATCTTAAAGCTATTCCAGTAACAGGAAAAAAAATTGGCAAAATCATGGTGGGTAGGGAGACAAGTTCATCTTTTGCAGATTTGTCAAAGGGTAAATGTTTTCCGTTCTTAGTTCCCTTTAAAATGGTACAGAGCACTTGCAGAGGTTCTAGCATAGGGAAAAAAAAGAGACAGTAAAACTGATTCTGGTATTTCTTACAGCACAATAATATTTCCCTAGAGACGAGAGTGACATTTCCTGAAGTAGACTCTCACAGCTGCAGAACCACAACAGATATATGCAAAGCTAGGGTTACATGGAAGAATTGTTATTAAACTTCATGTGCATAAAAAAACCAGCAAGTATCTAGAAACTCGAGTTCTTTGCTGGGCCTAAAACAGAAGCAATAAGTCTTCACAGTAGATACAGTTGCTGAGTTTAACTTCATGGCACTAACTTAAAGCAACGAATGTAACAAGCTCCCTTTGCATGAAAGGAAACTGGCGTCTCTAGAACAGATACCAGTGTTACAGGGGCCACAATACAGTTCTTAATCCCTAGGAAGAGGCAGTGGAGGCAGCTGCCTTCAGAGCAAAATATAGGGTTTGATCTCAAACCAGTTTGCAATGTGTGTCAGTAGTTTATTACGATAATCAGGTATTAGGCCTGCATGGGGCAGAGGCACACCAGAGCTCGGGGAAGTGCTTCCTTTCTCAGAGAAGTGGACTTGTTTTAGGCTTAGAGGCTGTTAGATTACCCACACCAGACCCCTCACAAGATGCGTAATTCCCAGTGAAGTGCCTCACCTGGGCAAGCTCTGGCTGGACCGGGTGTGCCCTGTTCTTGCTGGCTCACTGCATGGGTGCTGCCCGTTTCCCCCAGTACATAACCAGGAGCCCCCAGAGGCACAGCTACCCTTCCCAGCACACTCGGCCGATGAGGGCTCCCCAGCTGAGGTGAGCAGGGAGCGGCTCACAGGTGAACAAACCAAGGGTACCTTTGGCACACGTGCCGTCATCAAACCAACGGATCCATACCGCAGCCCTTCTGACACCACACATTGCTTTTAGCATATCACTGAGATAAGTGCAGAAAGCTTTTGCATTGTGGCAAAGAGCAAAGGTCCCCCAGCAGCTTATCAGTGTGATTTCTTTGCAGCTATGGACAATTTCACCAGCGCAGGCTTGGTGCTGATACTCCCCACCAAGCAGCTCCTAGAGACCACCAGGACAGAGCTGAGGCCCCTGTACGAAGCCACAACACCCCTCTGCTAGGGAAAGAGCCCAAAAGCCGTCCTTTAACCCCACGGACAGCGGGTGGCGAGCACAAACCCACCCCCTGCCCCCGGAGGGCTGCAGCCCCATGCATGCAGCAGCCCAATAAACCAAGGCAGGCCGAGGATCCCCAGCACAGCGCCACACGGACACCACACCACCCTCCAGACACCATACCTCCCTATAGACACCATCCGTCCTACAGACACCACACCACCCCGCCCCGACCCAGCCCAGCGCCCCCTCCCCAGGGGGAGGCAGCGCACCCCCAGCCCCGGGGGCGGCGCAGGGCACAGGTCCCCCGGTCCCGCAGCACCCCGGTACCTGGCCGGCCGGGCTGCAGGGGAGGGAGGCCGAGACCCGCCGGGGAGCACACCCGAGCGGAGCGGGCCGGCCCCGCCTTTATGCCGCCCGCCCGCCCCGGCGCGGGGCTCACCGGATGCCCGGGGGCGGAGCGGGGCGGGCCCCGGCCTTCCCCGGCCGGGCTTTGGGTTTAGTTCGTGCTCGACTTCAGCTACGGGGGCTGGGATACCGGGAAGCACTGGGCAGCCTCAGCTTCAGAGAGAGTCCGTGCGAGCAGCGGATGCTCGGTTCCGCCGGAAAATACACGACTGACGGCGTTTCTTTGGCGCTTAGATCCTTTATGTCCCCCCTTTCCAAACTGGCATGTTTGTGTTGCTGTTACCCCTTTGTACTAAATACTAAATACTTTCCTTCCTTCCACAACACCTTCTCTACAAAATATTGCTGAAAGCAGTCGAAAGGTCTTTTCCTTCACGTATACGGTGTGGGGTCAGAGTCCGGGCTCTGTGTAGAACCTGCTGCACCCTCCAGAGCTGCTGGCTGAAGAGAAACTAACTGCTGAGTTAGGATATCTTACTGGGAGTCAATGTCTTCTTGTAATAACATAGCACATCCAGGGGGCTGATGATAGCCAAACAGTAACATCGATGAAATTTGGTTTTGGCTGCTGGTTTCCTTTGTGGATTGTATTGTTTGCAGTGGTTTGTTTAAAACAAGGAAGTGTGAAAAGCCATTCATATTCAAAAAGGTTTAAATAAAATACGTGTTTTGTAGTTATACTTGCAAATTAATAATGTTTAACACAGGGACTGACCTTATGATCAGAGTAGGAGGCTAGAAATTGGGATCCTTGTCTCCTTTCCCCCTCTTCAACAAATATTTCCTATGAATAATAACGTCACTGAGATAAAACTCACTGAAATAAAATGTCTGAATGTCTCCAGTTTGTTTATCTGCATGATGAAATGCTAAAGTTAGCCTGAAGAATATTCTTTTTAGGAGTGCCGAGTTACTGTCTACCATGCTTTGGGGTCAGAGCAGACCCAAGCAGAATCACCACTCTTGATTCAAGTCCAGACGTGGCACTGCCCTCAATTGTGTTAGATGAAGATGTCTCCCATGTGCCACATAATATCTTCAGACCAATTTGTGAGTGCTGGCAAAACTCCAGCAATGCAGAACTGGGCCTGGCGTTGTTTGTGTGCATGTGTACCACCACACGGTATGTGTTCAAAGGAACCCAAGGTCAATCCGATCCTAAGAACGAGTTTGCGCAACTTTGTAAGAGTCACTTTTGCTTGTCTGTAGTACTTGGGCTACTTGAGTGTACTGCAACTCTAGCAGGTTTGCATTGAGGGCTGGACTTTATCTTGGCCTAGCTTAATTTCCAAAAAGCTCCTGAGCTGCTTTTCATGCCTTACATGAAACTATGGTAGATTCTTCATGGCATTGATCATGACTTCATCACCATTTAATCTTGACCGTCACAATGAATGAGTAAATGAAGTAAACAGAGTAAGGGTTGGTCTAAGCTAGACAGATGCAACTGCATGGTGACTAGGACACTCATCCTCACCTCAGCATAAAACAACAACATGACTTGCTCAGAGCCATGTTCTGAAATTGTGCCCTTCACCCAGACAAGAATACCTTCTGTGTGAAGCCTGTAACACCTATGTTTGCTGTGAAAGTCGGTGATTAAATCAGCTCTTATGAGTAACTGATGTTTGTTGATGGTAGAAGCGGTGTATGCCCTTCAGTCATGAAAAAGTGTGCCAATCTCTGCTATGGGAGGATTTTGACAATGATGGTGTGAACAACTTAAAACCACATTTTCCACTTCCCAGGAGAACAGGAGAAGTGTTGTAAATCAAGCCCTCATCTAGCAGCTTCATGTTTTCTGATCCCTCCACTGGGATTTTATTTGCTAATACACAAGCTATAACTTTGATGAACAAAGAACACAGATAAGCAATAGCCTGCCATGGTAAGGTGCAAAGAGATGGCTGCTGTGTAGCTCTATGCTCACTGCTTTTCCTTTATGTGCCTCTGGTACATATTCCTCATGGTACCTCTAGTTTTAAGAAAACCTACTGTGCTGTAAGTGGAAGTGTCTCACAAGAGATTTCTCCCTCTCCTCTGTGCAAATAAAAATGTCTAAGTCATTAGTTAAGGACGTTGGGCTGAAACATCACTTATAAAAGAGATGTGTACAGGGTGTCAGGATTTAAAGGGAGAAGTTGGCAAAAAAAAAAAAGTTAATTCACAATAATATAATTCTGAATGGTAAACAAGAGTAAGGCATCTTTCTACCATTTGAAACTTTTAAAACTTTCTTCCTAATAAAATGTAATGCAAGGTTTCTGACAGAAAAACTAGAGACTCAGCAGGGAAGCAGAATTAGCAAAAGAGCTCAGGGGTCTGTAGTGGTGTTTGGGAAACGAGGCAGCACTGTTGATGGCCAGTTAACAGAAAGAAAAGTTAGCACGGTTTTAATTAATTGAGTGTATGTGAAAGCAGTGGGTGGGAGAGTGTGTTCTAATAAGGGAATAAGCAGGGTCTGGAGGAGAACTGGGATGGGAACAGCAGGGCCTAACAAAACTAGGGGCTAATTTAAAACTCCATATACTGGGGGGAAGACTCCAGGTGAGGCTGTGATGAGTACCTCGTCTGGGCTTTCAGATCTATGCCCTGATGGAAAGTCAGGGCAGTAGGGTCTGTGTGTGGAGATAAGTGATAGGGAAGAAGAAAACATATGAAAGAGCAAACATAATGACTCTGTGTCAGACCTTGTCTTCACTCCTCTGCTTTTACTTCTTTTCAAATTCTGTTGTTTTTCATCTTGTTTTAAACAGTAAAGTCTGGAGGCAGCAAGGGGCAGAAGTTTTAGCATACTCTAATGTACTCTATAACACGTGGCCTCAAATTCTCTGAGTATTCAGCCTTGTTCCATACTTGTGGCACTGTAAGCTACTGTAAAAAGAAAAAAAGAGGGAACTTGTCCTTTTGCCCCCTCATCCTTTCATTACTTCATGTTTTATTGGCCTCAAGGAGATAGTTTCCACCTTTGTGCACACTGATCTCTTACACACCAGCTGATGTGATTACTAAGCATCAGGTTTTTGACTGTTCTGAAGTGCCTCTCAGGAAGAAGTACCCTCTCTCCCTCTCAAAGAAACTTTGTAAAAGCCAGAACATGCTCGTAAGTCTTATGATGGTTAAGTTTGGCTTGTTGTGCTTATCTTAGAGGTTGAGACAATGCTGCAAATGGCTGTGGGAGGAGTAAAGGGTGCTACATTTCTCTGCATTAATAGTTGGTCTGTAAATTGAAGAAAAAGGTTACAAAGGGAAAAACTGCTGATAAAAAATAAAATTATCTTTTAAGTCCATGATTTTATACTTAGTTACCACTCGCAACAACATTCATCCTTGAGTTTCTGCTATTTGCAGAATCCCAGGATTGGTGATTTTGGATTTTAACTTATCCTTTTCTCTCTCATTTCAGTATTACTAGGGTCTTCAGTTGCACAGAAAATCCAGATGTAGAAGCTGTGGTGAAACCAGTTCTTTACAGAACATGTCAGTTTGTGAACATTGACCATGAAATATTCACAGGCGTGTACTGCCTTGGATGACGTTTCGCTGTACTCCCCTGGTTACTTGAGAAGAGCCCCAAACCTGCTACTTTCAGAGTCTCACAACTGCTATCTGAGGAATCGAGTTAACTCACCTTTGCATTTGCCAGTTTTGGTTTAAACTTAAGTGCCACTCCCCTACATCTACAGATTCACATTTCTGTAGCCCACTTAATAGTTCATTTAAGTGTAGCAGCTGCCCAGAAGAAGGTGTGGGTGTACAGGCCTGACTTCCACCAGGTGGCTTAGGCATGCAGGGTGTGCCTTGGTAGTACACACATATGTTAAGTGGTACACACAATGCTACGTGCAGTGCAAGTGCTGTTTTCATGGTGTCAAATTCTGATCTAAACCAGAAAGAAGATTTGTATTCAGGACTTTGATGTCTTGAGTGCTCTACTAACCAGGCTACTGGCCTACGTGGTGCTGCTATGTGGCTTAGAAAATTAGAGAGTATAAGGAAATATAATTTTAATATATAAAACCAGGAAGAAAAAAATCTGTCCAGCACTTTTAGACACATATACCAATGCTTTTGTAAGTGGTACAACTTTTCAGTGTGTATTATTTATAGTAGTTCCACTTTGATGATTTTGTTACATTTGCCTGCATTTGTTTGAAGTGCATCCACTGCATTTGTTAATACATTTTTTTCTGCAACAAACTGTTGTATTCATATGCATTATATATAATTTCCATATTTAAAATATTCACTGTTGGCACACAGCAGTTCTGGTTTTAATGCCCATACCGAGCTTTTGATACATGAAACTGAGCGTCCTGTTTCTAGCTGACAAAGGGCTGATGCATATGGTATCACAGCAACACAAAGTGGTATTATACAAAATCTCACATTTTAAAATATAGCTACATCAATTAAGTTTGTGAAGAGAGGAAGTCTATCCAGGAGATCTTTACTGCCAGCTAGCTCTAAGGAAAAAAAATATTGCTGCTTTTGTAGTCCTTTATCTTTCATTGTATTTTATACTAGAAAACCTTGAAAAACAGTGCTAAATTAAAAGATTTTTCCACATATGACCTGGAATAGCCATGGGAGATTTTGACATTTGTGATCTATTTTATTTATTTATTTATTTTTTCAGACATCACCTGTCTAAGTGTTAACCTTACCCACAGAGAATCCTATCAAATCAGCTCAATGCTAGAGGCAGAAATTTTTGCCCTTTTCTTTTGGTTACTTTAGAATTCAGGATACAATCTTAGCACTCACTGTGGCATTTCTCATCTATCCGAATATGAAGTAGGTTCCTTATATTTCCAAAATGCCTGTATTTCATATTGCTCATTTAATTTCTGAAATATTTTTCTGTGCTACAGTTGAAATCTATAATGTGTTAATTCCATACCTCAAAGCCAAACTAAACCATTTTTAAAAGCTTTACTGTTGCCCATTTAACTTCCTGCAGTTGAAGGATAGTTCCACTAACGTTATTTTCCTCAGCCTCCTTCCCTTTCCTTGAAAATTATGGTTGGACAAAAACATGACGACTGAGCCTGCTTTTAGACTGCTTCTAAAATGTAAGGATTTGGGTTAGTGCAGTTGGTTTACAGCATATTCTGGACTTTGTTTCACAATCTGTCAGGCTGATATAATTGCTTACTTTTGAAACCAAAACAAGGGTCTCTGTACTGGGGAAAGAGTTCTAGGAGCGCTGTGAGAATTTAAGAAAAACCTGAAATGAAGTGATAGTTTTTAGGGGAAGAAACAGAAATAAAAAGCAATAATCAGGCCATGATTTAAAAACATAGTGCACCCCTGTCTTCAACACCGAGTGAATACTAATCCCCCTGCACCTTCCCCCCATTTCTAGTAGAACTCAAAAGGTATGCAGAAGACTGATAAGGATGGTTAAAGTACGTAACAGCTTTTGCTTAAGAGACTTTTCAATAGTTTGGAAGAGAGTTGAAAGGTGATAGGTATGATAGAGGAATATAAAATCTCTAATGATTTGGACGACATAAATTCAGTTTCTTAAAATAAATAAGTAGGTCACACAGGTGAATGTTGTCCTCAAATTTCAAATGAAACAAAAGAAATTGCCCTTTCACTCACCACCCTTAGTCCTAGAAAGCTCTTTTCAGAAATTCAGCAATCAGTTCATTTATAGATAAGTATTGGGCATTTTGTAAAGCGATCATGGAGAATATTCTTATTCTTCAAAGCAGCAGTTTAAAGAAAGAAGTATTTCATTTCAGAAGGCTAAGTTACATGGTCGATCTGACATGACTGATTCATGTGTCTATACAGTACTGGCTGTAAAATAGTTCTTTACAGAAGAACAGCCATACTGTATTAGACAAAACATCTATTTAACCCAGTATTTTACTTCTCAGGTAACCAGCAGCACGTACTTAGGAAAACAGTATAAGAACAGGGAAAGCATACAAGTGATATTTCCCCAGTGCATACAGACACACTCAGTTCAGGGACTTCTGAAGCCACAGAAAATAGTTTTGTGTTTAATGGTCCTGATGGATAAATGGAGCAAAGGCAGTTGACATACTCGCACATTACAGCAGCTTCTGAATAACTATGGAAACGTCGCTTTTCTGCCTTTTGAGCTCTGGATAATCTGTGTGAATTTTGGGGGGGGTGGGGGGGGGAGGGGGCGTGGGGGGGGTTGGGGGGGTGGAGGAGGAGGAAAGAACTTTTGAATGCAAAATGTATGATTTCAATTTATCCATATTGTTATGTTACCCATGTACAATAAAAGCCTCATGTTTTATTCTCTTTACCTCCTTTATAGGCTGGAGAATGTAGGTACATATTATTTATACTGTAGCAGTCAAGGGAAGTGAATAATTATTGAAGGCACCAGGTACCTCTGAGGTGCAAAACTTAGCCTATCTGTTGCATTTCAGACTGTGATCCATGGATTGTGTAATCTGTTGATTATCTGTGACAAGGATAACTAAAAAAGTAAATGTCTTCTCATTGAGCTTGATTTTGCCATATGGGGACATGTAGCTTCACTGGAAAATTTCTAGGCATCTGCAAACTGAGATGGAAAAAATATTTTCACAAGGGAAGATCAGCAAGGAAAGTGGGAAAAAGCTTCCCATTGTGTTCAGCAGAGATGTCCATCCTTTTCCTTCCTTCCTTCCTTCCTTCCTTCCTTCCTTCCTTCCTTCCTTCCTTCCTTCCTTCCTTCCTTCCTTCCTTCCTTCCTTCCTTCCTTCCTTCCTTCCTTCCTTCCTTCCTTCCTTCCTTCCTTCCTTCCTTCCTTCCTTCCTTCCTTCCTTCCTTCCTTCCTTCCTTCCTTCCTTCCTCCTTCCTTCCTTCCTTCCTTCTTCCTTCCTTCTTTCTTTCTTTCTTTCTTTCTTTCTTTCTTTCTTTCTTTCTTTCTTTCTTTCTTTCTTTCTTTCTTTCTTTCTTTCTTTCTTTCTTTTTAACCAAAGGGCCATCCAAACTTCTTGAAGGAAAACAACGATCTAGTAACTTTTTGAGAGAAGAAGAACCACAGGGCAGCTTTTGCAGTTTTGTTCCAATGGTTTTCAGTTAGAAGCAACCAAAACTGAACCTAAGATTTGAAGATTCAGTTCTTATTTTCATGTTGTCTGCATTTGTTTATTTGCACTCCCAAATACTTGTGGGTGTGGTTTTGGCTTGCTTGTTTACAGTGCTTTGCTAGCCTGCCTTTTTGTGTTTGGTGTAACAGAGAGAAAACAGTGGTCAAGGAGGTGTGGCCAAAGTGATGGCCCAGCTACCGTTCTCATGCTCCCCGTCTTTTCTAGGGAAGACCAAAAAGCCCCAAGAAACAAAAAGCCGTGTGACGAGGCTGCAAATCTCAGGTAACATAAGAAGTGGGCTACACAGGCCTTTAGGGTGAGAACAGTGCACAACCATAGCCCCTGCCTCCCCAGGGCTGAGCTTTGACTCTGGTTTGAACAAATGCTCATAAACGTGGTAGATAGGCATGGTAATTCTCTAGCAGCCGTTACTCTCCAGGATCTGTGTGGTTACAGATACCGTAAATTTAATAAATGATTTTCAAAATCGATCTTTTTAGTACCGAGCCCTCAGAAGCCAGGGCCAGTTTCCTCCATGTAACCACCTGGGAGCCAGCTGAGAACCTCCTCGTTCTCTCTGTCTCTTGGTGCTGCCATCACTGGGCTCAGCAGGAATAGGGACTGAGTAAGCAGTCTTGTTTTTCTTTACGTTATGCACTTACAAAACCCAATCCCCTCCTTTCATATGGTGCATAGAGCCACTAGTGCTCCACTAAAACTGGAAAGCAGAGGCAAGGGACCGAACTCCGGACACCGCTGCTGTCACGCACCGGCCCCTCTAAATCCATATGCAAACACTTATGCGGTAAGCATTTACACGGGTTGCCGGCAGCCGAGCTTTAGTTGCAGCTCTAGCTGCCTGTTTGCCTTCGTCAACTTAAACCGCGCCCTCCCAAACCCGGGGAGAAGAGGCCGCCGCGCTCCCCTCACGGGCAGCCGTTGGGGTTCGCCCCGCTAACGGCTGTCCCAGCGGCCCCCGCAGCGGCCATGGCGCCTGTCGCCCCCAGGGCTGCTGGGAAATGTAGTGCCGGGGGGGCAGGACATGGCGGGATATCGCTGAGCTCTTGCCTGCCTTCATGAGGCACAAGTGGCTGCGTAGGGCAGCTGCTGGCATAGGCCGAGCTGGGGGCAGCAGGGACATGGCCGCCAGGGCTGTCGCCCACCTGCAGCCTGCCCTGAGCAGCCGGTGGTGGCAGCGAGGGAGGGGAGCAGCTCTCCTGAGGGAGGAGGGGGGCATTGGGGTGGTTGTTCAACAAAATGGTACCTGTGGGCTGTGCAGGCAGCAGGGAGGGAGCCCTGGCACAAGCAGTGTGCTCTTCTGCTGCTGAACTTAGCAGAGGAAGGCAGCTGGTAGTGGTAATCACGTATCTGAGAAGAGGTTCGTTTTGTCTCATTAATAATGGCAAGCGAGTAATGCTACCTGATAAACTGGTACATATCTGATGCTCCGACACCACTCCTGAAAAGTGCTCTGTGTACCTAGGGCTTAGCCATGCCACTGTGATGAAATCTCCCTGCCTGGAAAAAGCACCTGGATGTTTATTTCCACTCCCCGTTTTCACAGTGTCAGGGCTCAGCATTGCAGGCCACGTTAAAACCAGACCTGCTTCTCCATGCTGCCAGGGCAGTATCTCTTTTTCCACATTTGTGATGCTTATGTCTTAAGTCATCCACAGTTCTGCAGCTTGCCATGTGTTCCCACAGCATTTGCTTTGGCATCTTACTTGCATCAGAAACAGAGCACAGTCCCTCCTCCTTTAGGAGAATCCTATGTACTCTCAGTGAAACAGTTTGTATATCCATATCCAACTTGTATTTACTCTATGTTGTAATTCTTGCAGTCTTCCAAACATCATTCTTGGATATCAGGTTGTATCTCATACACACCTCTCTGAGGAATGAGATTCTCAGCTCTTCTCACCATTCCCTTTTTGAGAATTACTACCTCTTGTGCTCCCCAAACTCAACAGTCCTTCCTACTCAGCAAACTCACTGTTTTATTCTTGCCCCCCTTACTATCCATTTTCTCTTCACTTTCTTTGATTTCAACTCTTTAAATATCAAAATCAACCCTTTCCTTGCTGGATGCATTGCTGAAATGGTTACCTGCATCTCAGATGTTCTCCATTGACTTCAGAAGTCTAAGGAAGGACTTTTCATAGAGAAAGTTGCCCAGACACTTTAATATCAGGACAGGGAAATGAGTAGGACATTATGAGAGGCTGGTGGCAGATCAGTTCCCAATATAGCAAAGCCAGAGAACCTCTTAAGCGTCAGGGATATAAAATGTGCCAGAATCCATTGTTAATGACAGGATCTGCTTCTTTCTTCATTTCTGCTGTTAGAACTGGAAAACTGGGACAGGGGGACCTCTGCTGCATGCACCTGCTGATCCCTCAGTGAAGTCTCTGCAAGAAAGGGGAAACAGCAGTAGTTAAAGCAGGAAGAATAAAGCACATGCAGAACCTGCTTTGCCAACCTGACTTCTGCAGGTCAGGACTGCAGCACACAAGAGCCTTTTGCTGCATGGGCCTGAACAGGAGCTAGGAGGGAAGAGTGGCAGCAGGAACTTTTTAAGGGCACCAGTCCTTGATTTCTTTTCACTGGAAGTGGGAAGGGGTACCGGCCTGAATGATGCCAACCATTTAGTTAAGTTACCCACTATAAATTGCTGAAAGTTTACTGTAAAGCGCAAAGCTCCTCTAACAAGAAATTATAGGAGTACCTTGCTCACAGGCTGAGTTCTTTCCAAACTTGTATAGTTAATGGCTGACATTACTCTTCCCACATTTGTGAATGGTTTTTGTCCGACTCTTCGTTATTTCTGTTTTCTGATGTATTTCACTTCTATAGCATTGTTTCTGTGTGTAACGAAATCTGAATGAAATTTGGGTAGGAGGCAAAGTGCCACAGAACAATTCACCCATAGGCTTGCTTGCTTTGTGTTTTTAGAGAAACAAACCTGTGTTTCTTAATCTACCAAATATTTATCCTAGTATCATGGTGTTCATGTGATAGGAAAGGAAATCCATTAGGTTTTGTTTCATGTGCTTCCCTGTAAATCTCCTTCACAAATTTTTTAAAGCTTTCTGAGTGCTGTGACTCGAAATAGTGGCTGTTTGAAGAGGATGTAGTCATTAGGTGTTGCTGGAAAACATGTATGCCTATCTTTTAACAGCTTCTTTTAACTAGATGGAGACACAGAAAGCCACAAAGGAATCACACCATGCAAATCAACAACACTTCATTAAGTAATGAAAGTCAGGGAATGAAGAATTATGTTGAAAAGTCTAGTTTTGATCTCATCCCTATACATTTAGACTTATTCTCTTGTTATATGAACTGTCAATAAGAGGTCTAAACCTGGGGACAATTGAATGTATGAAGGTCAATGCAGTACACGGGTTTCAGATTTCATAGATTAATATGATTCACAAAACAATCTATAAAGATTTATTTGTACTAGCATGGAGGAATTTCCTCCCTTATTTAAACAGTATAGCGAAACCTCTTATGACTGTGAAAACATAAGTGAAAATCCTCCATGTTGAAGGGCATAGAGCTCCTTGAACAGTTGAGCCAGCAGTTGAGCAGTTGTCTGTCCTGAACAGTTGAACGAGTGGTATCTAGTTTTCAGATCTAATGCCCAGACTACTAATTAGTCTTTCCAGTGGAGCCATTACTCATCTGTATGTTCTCAGCATTTTAACACCATTTCCCCTTTGTAGAAAGTCCCTCCGCCAAATTTCTACTTCAATTTTATTTCTCCTGTTTCTTCTTTATTAATGTATCCCATGAACTTCATCTTGTGTACTCTGCCACCTCCTGTATAGATGAAATGATGCATTCCTTCATTTGTTTAGGACCTGTAGCAACCAGGGTACAAAACAAGGGTAAATACGTGCAAAGTGGAGCAGGCACCGTGTTATATACAAAGACACAGTACCAGGTGTTCTTTGTGAAGATTTGATACCCTTTTACAAGTCCTGAGCACAAGGACATTACAGCTTCATAAACTGAATAATAAAGGTATTCATTAAATCTTCTCCCATTCGTGTGTGTCTGTTCAGGTTTCACCTTGTCTGATTAACAACACTTAGAACAGTTGCAGGTAGAAACTGAAGGTGGCTGCAGTCTTTGCAGGAGGTTATTTTCCAGTATTCCACATCAGTTCTAATACATTCATACTGCTCTTTAGGGAAAAATGTACGTATTTTACACTCTACAGAATAGTTCACATAGATAAAATACAAACTTATTAGGTTTATGACTACGTAAATAGCCAACAAGTGTACCATACATAAGCTCTTAAGCCAGAAAAACTGGGCCAACAGTGCATTAAAGACTTATGAGAGATAAACCATGTCATTTTATTTCTGAATGTAATGGCCACACAAAGGAAGAGAGGCTTGCATGCAGAAGGGTGAGGAGGAAGTGGGTGAGCTTGTGATTTAAAAAGCTTATCATTAGTTCAATAATTCTGCCAGTTTCACTGCAGAAAAATGTGTTAACACATTGTTAAAATTGCTTTGTAATGTGTCATGCTCTTTCAGGACGTGCAATTCAGTAACACTCTGATCTCTGAAAACCGGAGAGTAAGGAATTAAGATACTTTCTAATGCAACCCTAGCTCTGCTTCCTGAAACTGGCAATAATCACTTGGAATTATATGCTGTTACCCAGCTGTTTCCCGAGTGTTAGGTAATGCTGAA
Organism: Anser brachyrhynchus; assembly: GCF_964034855.1. Classification (NCBI taxonomy): domain Eukaryota; kingdom Metazoa; phylum Chordata; class Aves; order Anseriformes; family Anatidae; genus Anser; species Anser brachyrhynchus. The sequence goes on from NC_137695.1 coordinate 121,081,308, forward strand.
TTGAGGGGTCAGGGGATTAGCTGGAGCAGCCTGAGAGAGCTGTTATTGAGATATCATCAATAACATTCGTGAGATTGGCATGAGATGATTCACACCATGTATATGATCAAAAGAAGAGAGATTCGCTAAGGAATCCAGAATGGCCACAGCCAAGTTGTATACAGTATGTCAGTGTGGACTCCTGGTCTTGTGGGAGACTCCTGGTCTTGTGGTCTTGTGTGGACTCTTGGTCCTGTGGGTCCTGGTCTTGTAGGAGGTGCTGATGTACAGCACAGTGTGGGTTGTGGGGGTTCATGGCGGGCCTGTGAAAGTGTAGCTTTGTGTAAGAGTCATGTGGCTCAGAATAAAATAAATGGTTGTAAAATTTAGCAGAAGCAGGGTTAATACTGGATACCAGACTAAACGTTTTGAGTACACAGATGTGGGGGACAATTTGGTTTAATATGTCTCACTTAAATATGTGTTTAGATGTAGCAACGAGATGGAATGGAATTCCATGGATGGAATCAGAGTCAGAGCCTTAATTTTAGAACAGTATGCATAATCTTTAAAGGCAAAATATATTTATGTGAATTAAACTACAGTCGTTCAGAGAGAGAAGAGCTAAGGTGATTTGGGAGTTTGCTTTCTCTTCTGCAGTTACTATTGACTGCAGAAGTGTGAACGACACTGAACACAATGCATGGTGGTGTGTGATCCTGGTCTGATCCCTTTATGCTTGGCTATAGTGGAATGAGGCCAATGGTCATGCTTTGAAATAGCTAGAATATTTTAGAGCCAGTGAGGGAAATTAAAAATTCGGTCTATCTCTGCCAAATCCTGACAGCATATTGAGGACATCCCTCTCCTTTTCACTTGCCTTCTCACCTTTCCCTGAGATATGTTGACCATTGGCAGCATTCCCGGCTCACCCTCTTTAATTCCCACTGAACTGTTCATATTGAACTTTGATTCCCACTGAACAAGCAGTGAAGCTGTAAGCGTGTAAAAAGCTGGTGTTTTCCACCTTACCTTTTCTGTTGCTGGACACATGCCAGAGACATCAGTTTGATTTCGAGTTCAGTCATTACAGGCTACCTGATGTACCCGATGTGCTGTAGTTGGGTGCAGCTGCCCTCAGGCATTTCCCAGGCACACTTCTTTTTATGAAGGGATAATTAGCTTGTTTGTTTGTCTTTGAATAGTAAAGATGAGGCTCTTCTTGTGTTAAGCCTATTGCATTTGTACCAAGATCTGATTGAAGAAACAGAGAATGCATTGCAGTAGTTAAATCACTTCCTCAATCCACTTAGATCCTTGTGTTGGGTGGAAGATGAGCTCAGGCCAATGACTTAAGTAATTTATGGATGGCAGAGGTGTGTTAGCAAAGAGATCGTGATCGCTATAGTCACCCAAATTATTTATAACCATGTGGTTGTAAAGTGCTCCAGGAAAGTAAGAAAGTAAGAGGTCAAGATTTTCTGGCAGCAGCTTCTGGAAGGAACAGAGCCAAGATCTGCAATGGCTTGTGAGCGCTCTGTCTACTCATCTGTGGTGAGGAGGAGACTTTTTAAATCTCATGGAAGTGGAATGTGTTGTACTTCTGTCATTCCCAGTCTGAGGGTTAAATTTGCATTTCCTTCAATGTCTCTCCAGCTAACATGCAAATAACTTCCATGTGTCACTTCTTTTCTCTTTAAAAATAGTTTGAGTTCCTTCTAAACTATGTTCAGTATTCTGAATATACCCCCAAAATACAAATGTCCCAATGCGCTTGAATGTAGTTTGAATTTCTTCATTTCAATATATCCTTGAGTTAGAAGACCTACTCTGATCTCTCTTCAGTGCTAAAGAACAGTAGTCTCCTAATATACCACCTGTGTCTTAAACTCCAGATACCTTTCTGTGCACTAGTTTAGATAAGTGATTTCACATTTCTGTTACACAGACAAAGAAACTGGGAGTGAGATGAAATCGCTTTGTGGGGAGCACAGGGAAAGCCACTTCTCAGTTTGGGTTAGATCCCCAGAGCTCTCATCTCACAGGCCTGGTTTTTGATCATGCTGAACCATTACAAACCAGGCCGTCTTTTTGGCTGCCCTGCCTGTAATCCGTTGGGTGATCTCAGGAATATTTGGCAGAATGACACAGAGGTTACATTTCCATATTTTTGTAGACTCTTGTAGGGAGACGAGAGTTGAGCTGAGGGAAACACAGGAAGGATTGAGTCACTATCTGCTCCGAGAGGCAGCTGAAGCTTGGCCAGTCGTCCAGGGCTATCCGGAGAGGGTGCTGCCAGTCCCCAGCCAAACAGGCAGGAGGTATGGAGGGGAGACAGCCTCGGGCAATGAGAGTGGGAACTAAGCATCCTGAATTAGGAATACAATGGTGGGCTGAAGGTATTGCAGGGTCCTGTTGGTGGGGAGGAGTTGGGACAGCTGCGCTGTGGAGCAGAAGAGAGGTGGGAGAGAGAATAGAGGGTGAGGTGGTGGTGCTGGGGAGATGCAGGGCACTTTGAAGGACCCATTAGTTCTGCTGCCCAGGAACAACTTACACTTTCAGAGCTCTGATTACCATTCAGAGAAAGAGATGAGAAGAAAACAGGGGTGACAGAGAAAAGTTTTGTTTTCCTTTATGATAAAGTGGGATTTCAATGAAAGGCACAAGATCACATCTAGGGCCAATAATAGCTTTGCAGGCACTTTCACCAAGAATGTTTTTGTTTCTTTGAAGATGAGATTACTAGATTCTGTCAGAGCTGTTTGTCTCCATGGTAGCAGAACAGGCTATGAAGGGAACAAATGCAAACCCAAGTTTTCACTTCATCCGATGTTGTTTTCTTAGGACTTGTCTACACTTGGATGCTTAGGAATGTTAAAATGAAATAAACTAATGCACATGTTCTCAGTTGCATTAAACCTCTATGTGGGCACTGTCAGTCATTGTAACTTAGGTCACTATGTCTTGGCCTACTGTGCAATAAAACTGCCTTTCTTCTGAATATAATAAAGCCTCACTTATGTACATTGACTAGTTAATTTGTCTTGACTAGACATTTTCCTTAGTGTCCCCGTGTAAACGAAGCCTTGAGTGAAGACAGTACTGAGGCCACATTGTTGGGCAATGAAGATCCCAAACTTAGCTGAGAATGTTGTAAGGATATGATAAGACCAGACACCAGCTTCTCCTTAGGAAGCCCTTGTTAACACAAATCTAAAAATATCTTCTTCTTGATGCAGACAGACACATCTATTATAAGACATTTCAATCTGCCTTTTTCAAAAAGTTTATAGTGAGGCAATTCCAGAAATATTTGGAGGCTTCATATTTCCTTGATCCCAGCCAAATTGGTTTCAGGCCTCATTATGGTACGGAAACTATAAGACTGTCTTATTAGCCTACTGCCAATAGCCAAAGACTGAGTTTACACATCAATTATCTTCAAAAAACGGGGTCATGAAGTTTGGGGACATCTACGGTAGACAAATATACTTCATTGGTACATATGCTTCAAAAAATTTACTGGCACTTCTTTCAGTGTAAAAGGTCACAGTGAAAATGACAGTTGATCTTGTGTTACAGGATTTGTTGCATGATGAATGACAAGGTAGGATGAATATGGGGTCTCATCAAGACAAAATATTGTAGAAATGGCTCCACTAATTGGCGTAGCTCACAATTTCTTATCTTGCTATAATGGGTATACTACATGACTTGAATCATTTAAATACTTGCATTTAAATCATTCATATTTGAAAATACAAAAAGCTGCAAATATGTTTTGTCAGTGGTCATAGCTGTAGGCACTCTTGCTTTCTTAGAACCTAAATAGAAATGTGTTTGCCACAAGAACAAGAAATAGGGCGATTAAGATCTTCAGTCAGCTAAGAATGCATTTCACACTTTTCATATCAAAAGAACTTACCTTGCTGTATTGAAAAGGGCATTTCCACAGGATGACAAATGTTGTTGATAAGCGGGGGCTGATCATATCCCAAAAATTAATTGAATTCTGGAGATAGAGATGTGGGAGAACCACAAGAGTTAGCAAAAGCCCTTTGAAAGATGGGCTTCAGAGATGAAGATTACAGGGAGTGAAGTTTGTCAGCCCATACAAGCATGTCTGTCTGGACTTGGATAATATGTCATGTTCTTTAAAGAAAATAATCCTCTAAGTCCTGAAGAAAGTAAAATGAGAGGTAGAGGGGGAATCAAGATGTATATGGTTGATATCTCCAACCAGAGCAGAACTATATGGATTTTGTTTGTTCTTTTTCCAAATTGTTAGTTGCACTGTAGAAATTGAATTAGTTGTTTTTCACCAACAGCAAAAGAATAATACTTTAAGGGATAGGTCCTTAACAAATAGCTGATGCTGAAATATCGAAAGTAAATGATCAAAAGTAGGAGATTCCAACGAAAATAAAATTGTCGTATTGGAAAAAATAAAGCAGAATTAATAAAAGAGAGTAAAGAAATGCATTATACACTGAGGCCACCTACTGGGTATTGTTGAATTAGCAGAGGAAATGTAATCAGTTGGCAAGAGTGTTAAACAAAACAAGAGCGCTATCTTGCTCTCAAAAGAAGGGGGTGGGGGAGAGATATTAAATTTATGTTATGGAAACTCGGAATTTTCTGACTGCACTAATCAAGAGAAACAGACCTTTTTATGGATTTTTTTTTTTTTTTTCCCTGTGGCTATGTCTTCTGAAGGGACGTTATCATTTTCCCAATGATAACATTGTCCCTTGTGCTCTTTAAGAAAACTGATATGGCTGAGATTGTGCTTAGGGCATCTGGATTCTGCTATCCTAAATGAAAAGGCTATCTTCATCTTTCTCTTTTGTAAATCAAAGTAGGTTGTTCTAAAGGAATCTTGAAAACAACTTTAAAATAGTTTATTCGGATGTTTTAGACTAGTCCTAGTCAAACCAACTAGTAGAATTTATTCATGATGGCGTGGCAGGTAGAGTGCATTTTTATTTCTTGAAGCCTAATCAAAGTATTAGAAATAATGACTTAATTGTTAAAATGAATTTACTGTCTGGATTTGCTAATGGCAATTTAAGATAAAGTTGCTATGAGAAGAACCTAGCAGTAAAATTGGTATGCATCTTAGATTTCATAAAAAGGCCTTGGTATTCGATCTGTCAAAATTCAGTTTGTTTTCCAAGCTGTCAAATTTAGTGTTTATTCTTCAGCCTAAAAGAACATCTTTTCCTGGATGAGTTCATCGGCCCAGCAAAGTCTTTGAGCTTTATAAATGTTGATGAAGAGTCAGGAGATTATGGCTGAGTGTAATACAATTTCAGCACCATCTTCAGGGGAAATTTGTGTGAGTACAGCCTGCCTGACCATAAAACTGAAATACTTACAGATCAGTTTTACAAGAGCTGAAGGTTCTTTGCGTATGATCTTTTCTACCATTTGACTTGCAAAAAAATGTGTCTAAAAAGTAGAAAATTTTGGGAAGATGGAATGCCATCACTAGAAGATACCTGCCTTTTAGGCACTTCTCTGTTCCTTTTACTTCCCACAGTTCTTCCCTCTGTTGGTATGGAAAAATGGGAATTACTAAAGGATGTGTAGAAATTTGACCATTCGATGCAGATTTAACGGACAAACATAATCTAAACAGAAAACCATTATTTTACCACCTGTATCAATGCAATCTGTGGCAATGAATTATCCTAAACGAAACACCAGATTTTAAATAAATCGGGGTAGAATATCAAGAATTTGGCAAAGGAAGTGTGGAAGGTGTTGCTGAGCTAATGCATACACTAATGTGTTGTGGGTAGTGCAACAGGCTGCAGTTAGAACCAGGCTTAACGTGTGGTCCTGTTAATGGTTCCCCGCTACTGGCAAGAGCAGTGCTGTGGCCCCACTTGTGCTCTACCAGCTCTTGTGTGGCAGGCTGGTAGGATGAGGATGTTGCACGACATGGGAGTTCGTTGCGTTGGAAAGATGCTGTGGTGTGTTGCTGTAAGTGCATGAGAAATGGGCTTTGGTTTGTCAGAGGGTAAAGCAGGCAATGCCTTATGAGGTTTGGCAGGTCTGAGAGAAATGTATTTGAGTGGGATGAAAAGACAGCTTCATGGCTGGCCCTTTTAGGGACTGTGTAAGGAACTCTGATTAAGTCATTGTGGAATGCATTAAAACAGAGTGGAATATGAAATTTAGGAAATAAATAAAACTGAGCTAAGTGGAAAAGAAGAACTTTCAGCCTTCCTGACATCTGATGCTTACGATTGCCCCAGGTGATGGGGTTGCAGGGAGCACAGTGCATTGCTTCCTTTCAGTCTGTACGCATGGCTCAGTCTGATTCCGAAAATCTGGGTGTGGGGAGGTGACTGAATTCACAGGGAGCTCTCCTACCAGCTTTTGATCTGATGGTACGACAGGGCAAGAGCCTGCCTGGTTATCCAGCAAAACCTTGGACGGTTTTGTTCTCAGTTGTCATGATTTCTGTTTCTGATTGCTTTGTCAGTAAGTAGAAATGGAGAATACAGAGCTCAAGAGCTTATTCCACAATTAAAAATTACAATTAAGCATGGGATAGACATGGCTACATTGATGGGGAGAAGTCTGAGTGAAACACATACTGTATGTACAAATGATAGGGGAGAGGCATGATCTGTCACTCAGAGCATTTGAGCAGTGCTCTGTACTTGCTGATGCTGAAGCATCAGAAGGGGGGAAACGTGCTGTCAAGGCTGAAAGTCTGCTGTATGGTTTTCCAGGCTTTTCACGGTAGATTTATAGTCAGTAAACTTTTTAAATAAGTAAAATTATAGGGATGTATTCAATTTTTTTGCTGGCTTCAGTATGTTGCTGATCTTCTGTGTATATATTTTTTTTCTTCAGAAAAGTTTCCAGGGAATGGATTATAGATTTAATTTTTTTCTAGTATACTAGTCTTTGACTGGTCTGCAAGAGCAAATCTAACTTTCAATGTATATTCTACTTGGTATTTACTGAAACCAACTATTAAAAAGATTATGTATCACAGCCTCATAAAGCATTAACCAAATATACTCACAGTCTCATTCATAAGCTTTTAGTAGAATCATAGAATCACAGAATACCCCAGGTTGGAAGAGACCCACAAGGATCATCAAGTCCAACCCTTGGCTTCACAAAGGAGCACCCAAAAGTCAGACCATGTGTCTGGGAGCATGCTGTGCCTGATGCACCCCACGGTACGATTGGCCCTTTTGGCTGCCAGGGCACACTACTGGCTCTTATTCAACTTACCATCGACCAAAACCCCCAGATCCTTTTCTACGGGGCTGTTCTCCAGCTTCTTATCCCCAGTCTGTACATATATCAAAGGTTGCCTCATCCCAGGCGCAGAATCCGGCACTTGCTGTTGTTAAATTTCATGTGGTGATTGCCCACCTCTCTAATTTGTCAAGGTCTCTCTGCAAGGCCTCTCTACCCTCAGCAGAGTCAGCAGCTCCTCCCAATTTAACGTCATCTGCAAACCTTCTCAGTATACCTTCAAGTCCTGCATCCAAGTCATTTATGAAAACATTAAAAAACACTGGCCCTAAAAAAAGGCCTATGGAACCCCACTAGTGACTGGCCTCCAGCCTGATGTAATCCCATTTACTAGAACCCTCTGAGCCCAACCTGTCAGCCAATTGTTCACCCATAATATTATGTATTTATCTAGCTGAATGCTGAACATTTTGTCCAGAAGTACAGTGTGAGAAACCATTTTGAAAGCTTTACTGAAATCCAGAAAGATTACATCAACTGGCTTCCCTTGGTCACCTAGATGGGTGGCATTGTCGTAAAAGGAAATTAAGTTTCTTAAGCAGGACTATCCCACCATGAACCCGTGTTGGCTGTGACCAATGACAGCATTGTCCTTCAGGTGTTTTTCAATAACTCCCAGAATAATTTTCTCCATAATTTTACCAGGCACTGAAGTGAGACTGACAGGCCTGTAATTACCAGGCTATTCTCATTCTGAATCAGATGAAGGACAGACTAGTGTCAGTGAACAACCGTTATCTTGTCATCAGACTGGCAATTTTTTACAATGCTTGAACACTAGTGAACACCTCACTCACACATTTTATGGGGTAAATCCATTCTCTATTTAAAAAGATGAAAAAGATGGTAGTAGAAAAAATTAATATATTTGAGTTGTTAGGAACCTTATTTTCAGAAAGCCACAGTTTTTCACAGGAGATGTTAAGAAAACAGAATTGTGCTTCTTATTCTGAGCCATTTTCTGTGCAGTCAGTTAAAAGCAAGGACAGATGAGGTCTGCAATAAATCATCCCAGATTGGGTTCCTGATGTATGTCCTATCTAAATGAAATCGTAATTGCTGACCCATCTGTTAATTCACATTCCTTTCATCTGAACTTTGTCATTAACTATGTCACAAAAAGTCTTAATTCCATTCAGTGTTTGATTTTATGGTGGAAAAAATAACTTGTCCATTTTATGGACTCAAAGACATGCTTCTGTATCATCAGATGGGTTCTTACTTACAGGCTGAGCAGCAGCTCTGTTGGACAACACCTGGTTTATTGGAGTGGACAGATAGGAGTCAAATATGAGCCAAGACTGTGTTCTGGCTGTCAGTAAGGCAAACTGCATAGTGGGCTACAGTAGGAGGAACGTGGCCAGTAGGTTGTAGGAAGTTGTCCTCATCTAATGATCTACTAACAACGTGAAGTAACCATGGACTGTGGCCTGGAATGTCCAGATTGGGCATTAGGAAAAACTTCTTTATTAGGCTTGATAGTGCAGCACTGGAGATTGAGTCCAGGAAGGTTGTGTTATCTCCTGATTTTCAAAGCTTTGATAGCCAAAGCCCTGGCTGACCATGTAGTATAGAACAGAGCTCCATTTTAAGCAGGAAGTTAGGTTACAGACCTCAAGAGATCATAAAATCATAGAACAGCTTGAGTTGGAAGGGACCTTAAAGATCATCTAGTTCCATACCCCTGCCATGGGCAGGGATGCCACCCACTAGATCAGGTCGCCCGGGGCCTTATCCAAGCTGGTCTTGAACACCTCCAGGGATGGGGTATCCACAGCTTCTCTGGACAAGTTGTTCCAGTGCCTCCCCACCCTCTGAGTCAAGAATTTATTCCTTATATCTAATCTAAAACTCCCCTCTTTTAGTTTAAAACCATTCCCCCTTGTCCTGTCATTATCTGAATGTGCAAAAAGTTGCTCTCCATCTTTTTTACAAGCCCCCTTGTAAAGGTACTGAAAAGATACCTTCTGGCCAACATGTCTATGAGTTTGTGATAAGTCCTGTGAAAAAGAAAAGATAATTCTGCCTGCATGAAATGAAAGTTGGCAAAGTTTGGCTTCGCTTAGTACAGGCCATGAGTATTTTTCATGTGCTTTAGGAATTATTCCAAATACAGTGACATCATTCGCACAACTCTGGACTGCACAATGGCTGCAAAAAATGACTGCTATCATTTTGGCTGTTGGTAGATATCTACAGGGGCACAAATTTACATAAGAAATGTCTATGAAGCCCCTACAATCCTCATCCCAGGTTACTTGCTGATACATGCTCCATAAACAGGATTAGAAAACTCTTCTGTTCTTTGAGTTTATTAAATGGTTCTACAGCAAGTAGCCCATGAGTCACAAGAAGGAAGTGATCAGTCACCACAGCCTTCTCTTGCTCTCCTGGCACTGTGCAAAGATACATCATACCCTTGGTTTTCCTCTTTTTCTATCAGTGCATGCATCTGTACTTGTAAAGAAAACAATGTCAGAGCCTGAACGCTCTCCCGTAGTCATCTGTGCTGTGGAATTATTAGTGTCATGCCTGATGTGGTTTTTGTCTTTACCAGTCAGTGTTCTCCCAAGTGTGGCTGTGGTTTTGAGGACAGTACAGGCGTTGGGTGGCTCCTTGAGGTCATCCCGTTATTGAGGAAAAGATACTTTAAGTTTATAGACCTTAGCCACTAGACGCACTTTTTATTAGTATGCTTTTTGCAATACAAAAATGTCCAGAGTTGTGTGTGTGAAGTAAGAGAATCTGTTTTCTCAGGTCACTCACTAAACATAAAGAAGATTCGGTCAGTGGCAAACATCGAATTATTGTTAATAGATTCAAGTACCGTAAAAACTGCTCATTTAGTGTCTGAGATTAAAGAGCTTGCAGATGTCCTTCTGATTAAAACCAAAGTGTAATGATACATGTTTGTATCTACAGTGCATTTTGTTTCTAGTACCCTTTGATGTCTCCCAGATGCTTTGTTTCGTGAAAGAGCAGAGATTCTCTATTTACCTTCTTCACGCCACCCTTGATTTCTATATCTCTTACCCTTCTCCCAACTGTCTCCTCACCAGGTTTTGTCATCCCAAACTATCCTACTTCTTCTTTTTACAAGGGTCACTCTGATGTAAAGTCATACTTGCTAGGTTACTCTGTACCTTTTCACTCCTGCTGTACCCTTTCAGTCATGCTCTTGCTATTCATAATATACATATTGATTTTACACAGCGGCATAGTGACATTTTTTTGGTCTTGTTCAGTATTAATTTCCTCATAATTCATAGCATTTCTTTTCATTTTTTGATCATTATTCAGCACTGAGTTGATATTTTCATGTAACTACCTATTATATCTCTAAAACCTCATTCCCTAGTAGTAATAGCCAATTTGGGGCCATCATTAAAATTGTATGCAAAGTTAGGATTGTTTTTTTTATGTATCATTTTACACTTGTTTACATAAATGTAATTTCCTCTGCTCTTTTAGTGCTTAGTCACTCAGTCTCCCAAGGCTCTTCTGTGGTTCATTTTCAGCCCTCATTCTTACTTGTATGGAAGCATCGGCAGCAAACCATGTCACCTTTTGAGTCACACCCTTGTGGTCATTTTGGATACAATGAACACCTTGGATGTAAGCACAGGTCCTAGAGATGCTCCTGGTTGTCTGTGACAGAGGGAATTTATTCCTATGTCTCCTATTTTTTTAAACAATTTCTAATGACACTTAGTCCTTGTCAGTATACTTTCTTTAATCTTTTCAAATGACTTCTTTGAATCTGGATAGACTACGTTAACTTTTTTTTTTTCATTTTTTTTTCTTTGACCATATGAATCTTGATTCTGTCAAAGAAAAACAACAGATCTGTGAGGCAATGTAGTAGTTTTCTTAAAGTATAATAATTTCTATCTTTATTCTGTATTGCTGTTGTCAGTCATTTACAGGAAACAGATATTGCCTATGCTTATATATAGAGATATATTAAATGATATGAATGGAAATGAACTCCTGGAAACATGCAGAAAAAATATTTCTGGAATATGTAATGGTTTTGCTTTGTTTGCTTTAATAATCCTGTGATAGAATAGCAACAACATATACATTGGATATCTGCCATTCACAGTTTCCTCCGTCAGGAAATATCGTTGTTGTGAGTTATATTTTCTCATCAAAAAAATTCTGAGTAGTTACTCAGAGGCAATTACTCACTAGTAAACAGATATTATTACTTTTTCCTATTCCATTGCAATGAAGATAAGCAAAATATAAAGCAATGCTACAGAATATCTGTTTTGACTGAGCAGTAGGTTGTATTGTAATGTGAATAAGAAAGTAAAGGACTCTCATGACTGCAAAAGAATTAGAAAAATAAATCCTCACAGGCTTATTGTGGTTGAGTCATTAAATCTTCAGTCTTTATTATGATGAATTAACTGTAGAAAATGAAATGGCAGACATTATGGAACTCAGGTGTGGAATGCAGAGCAGCCCCCTGTGTGTTCCAGCAAGTAAGCATCTACTCTACAGAAGAAATTACTTGACCTCAGGCCTGGCCATTGACCTACAGAGCCATTTATCTTGAATATCTAAATGCCCCTACCATTAATGGAAATGAGTACATAGAGAGAACTAGAACTCTCCTACATCTGCCCACAGCACTTGTGGTGGTCAACCATGAAAATATGTTATTTATTTCCTCTGAAAGAGGTGGGAAGGAAGCTGGAGAATGTACTAAGCTGCTCTGAGTCCATTCTGCAGGATTGTGGTGACGATGAATAATTGCTAGATGCTGTCGGACTGCTCACACGTGGAGTTCAAGAACAATCTCTCTCTGATGTTTTTTATCATCAGCCTAAACCAACCTGGTGGCATAGACTCAAGTACTAGAAAAAGGTGGATGATGCACTGCTCTATGTATTAGTTAATCCATACGACAATGCTGCTGTTTCTGTCCTGTTGGCTCTGTGCTTGGACAAGGTTAGCCCAAGGATGAAAAACATCTGTGTGAAACAGAACCCCTGCAAGAATCATGAAGTGAAGAAAGGCTTTCTGAAGAGTGTAAAATGCAGTCTACTTTGGAGTTAGTCAATCCACATCTGTAATTGATCAACTGAATCTATAATTTAGAAGTCCTTTTGCATTCCTTGATTGTGCATTCCTTGATTGTGCTAAGTTCGGACATAGCATTACCCATGAGTAATGTTTTATATGAGCTTTGATTGGCTAGAAGACCCCATCCCATGCTGGCAGACAGTGACACGTTACTCAGTTATTCATGCTTCACTTGCTTCCTGGCCGGACTACAAGAGTTTGATGTATTTGGTCACCAGGCTTTTCAGCACTTAGAACAATTCACCTAGAATAAAAAGCCCTCAGCCATGCTGTTTATTTTGAGAGTATCAGACCTGTCCTCAGCTGTCTGCAATCTCTTCCAGCAAAGAAATAAAAGGCAAGATTTGGTCCTTCTCATCACAGCAGGGTTTCCCGCAATGGCCAAAAAGCATCTCCAGCTTCGTGTTGACAACTACACTCATCTGCCCTTGTAGACCATTCCCTTTGCTCCCAATCTCTACCTCAGTAGGGGTAAATGCTGTCATAAAAGGTTTCTGTCCAGGAGACAGAATGTTCTTGGAGACCACTCTGGGATTGTGAAATAAATATCCTGGGATATAAGGACAGTCACAAATTTGACCTTCCATGCAAAGAACAAGACACGTTTATTTGACTTTCCTAGCAAAAAACACTGGGACAACATAAATATTTATAATCAAACCATCTCTACCAAAAGATGATGCTTCACTGCCCAAGCATCTTCCCTGGGGAAGAAGATGAGAGAACAAACAGCACGTGCAACAAGCAAGAAGTCATGCTTTTTAATGTATTTTGGAATGACTCTCTAATGCCATGCTAATGAGAGAGGCATAAAGAACTCTTGCAAAGCTGAGCAGAAAGGCACTTAGAGCCTAGTTCCGATGCTGTAAGCTGGTCCTGATGCAACCTTGACACCTGCTTCTTTGAACAATATGTAAATGGCATCAAGAAGGTAAATGCCAGCTTAAAACACAATTGGTTCTGCCATTTGAACATTTGCAATACTGTCACAGGGCATGACATAGAAAACTCATCATTTTTCTCCCGTTAAAGGTTTTATGGTTGAGGCCCAAAGCCTGCAAAGAACAGTCCCAGCTTTTCTCTGTGCTCAGCCCCCAAATCCTTACTCAATGAACTCCAGTCTCCGCTCCCTCTTCCGGATGCCAATTTTTTTGTCAAGCTAACAGCTTTCTTATCCATGACAAGAGCTCTTAGGCAGACTTAACAAACACATCAACACACAAACTAAAAAAAAATTGTCACATTGACTGCAAAACCTAATAGTAATAACAAAACCGAAAGATAGTGTCTGCATTTTTATTTTCTACCTTTTACAATAATTCGTCTTCTTTCATCTTCTACTTCTTGAGATTCCAACAGAAAAATAATAATATTTAACATTTAACTTGTAAGACATTTTAGTGATAAATAGAGTTGTGTGCACTTAAAAGAAAAATGTGCAGTGGAACCAGTCTTGGAAACCTGGTGACAGAGATTCCTGTCAGAGTTTCATAGAGGACTTGTGAGATTACATTAATTTCCATATCTCATTTTCCCTCATGTATAAATAATTAGGAACTCTATCTGTCTACCGGAATGCTTTTTTTTTAGTGGTCATTTTTACCACTGCAGACAGTGCCATGCAAACACAAAGTATAATTGACATTTGCTACACTTTCTCTGCAAAAATGTAATTGCTCTCTCTCCGCAAAACATTCATAGTTTAGCTGATAGTTTCACAGCTTCATCTGCTTAATTAACTTAACTCATATGGAGTTTCACTGAGCAATAAAGGCCAGACTGAAGATCACACAACTGGAGCCTTACATAATACAGAAGGTATTAAGTCTAGCCACCATTAATTTAAGCTTATTTTCTTTTAGACTCTTAAGTAAATTCCAGAGTCACCACAGCATCTTTCCTGGCACTCTTCTTGTTCTTTGTATGTTCTTACCCTTTCCCAGACAGTCTTCCCATGAAGCCTACAGTTTTCTGATGTTCTAGGAGGTACCAGCCCTCTCCATTACCTTTGCATGCCATCTTGACTTTCCAGCTTCTTAAGGTGTGCGACAGTTTGAGATGGTAAAGCCGAGGGGAATGCTGTCAGAAGGCAAATCCAGCCGATCGGTTGTCTGCAGCCCTTCACTGAGGCAAGATCTTGCTTTTGCAAGAGGCAGTTTCTCCAGTTTTTGAAGATCAAGAAAAGACCGAGACACTGGAAATTCGTTTCAGAAGTTGGTCAGGATGCTGTTTCTGTAATCAATACAATTGGTTACTTAATTTTATGCATCTAGAATAATATGTGACAAGGACTAACATTCTCTGCATATAAATGTGAAATTAGTGTGCATATTATTCGACCCTTTGCATAACTGTGTGCATATCTGTGCACACTAACATGGAATTTACAGCTGAATGCCTTAACCTGAGGAATTATTTTTGTGATTTCTTTCTATCACATTATAATTTGAGAAGTTACAAGTAACTGGAAAAACACAAAGAAATTTTTAGAACACTCATTAAAAAAAAAAAGATAATTGATTAAAAAGGGAAAATTGCAGGGTAACAGGTTCATTTTGAATATGTGTTTTTATTTGTTTTATACTTAAATCAAATGAGAAAACTAGCTTCAAGAGAGGAAAGAAATTATACTCACTCCATAAGAGCATATTGTCTCTTTCTTAGTTCATTCTTTAATTACATTAAAATCTTTTAATATTTTCATTGTTTGAAGGTAATCTAACACCCTACATAGCTACATACATCATCAAACAGAAGGCAAGAAATTAGGAACAGGAACAATTCTAAATTATTTACTGACAAATAGAGTACACGGTTTATATAGATTACACAGAGATTAATTAAAAATAACCCCGTCTGAAAGTACCTCTTTTACTTTTTTTACATGCAATGTGTAAATATATACTAAATTAACTTGCTTTCTTTTATTGTTTTATAAGGAAGAGCTAGGAAGCTGTGTGCTTTTTGAGACCTGCATGTGTGAAAGAATGAAGAGCAATTTTCACAGCAACACTTTGTTTAACAGACAAGAAAAACATGTTAAGAATAACATCCTTAAAAATTCTTAAATATCATACACAGAATGTTACCTGAAGAAGGACCAAACCTAAATAACCAATGAATTCTGTTAATGACTAGGGAAGTTCAAATTCCTAGTGTTAAGGTTTCTAAAGCTGTGTAGTTTTAGTCCTTCCTTTCCTGAACAATGACTTTATGTAGCTGGTTGAATATCCCAGTATAATTCACAATAAGCTTTATTGTTTTCCTAAGTACAAAACGGAGATGGCAAATATAAAACTTCTGTTAGCTCATAAAATTGTGGGAGTCACCTTCTCCTTCCTCATCCTCAGTAGTTCAATTTAAAATCAAAATATTTTTCATACTTCACAAATGTTTCTTTAAGTCTCTGCATTTTGTTTTCATTTTTTGCTTGCAAGGTTGCACAGGAAGCAACAAAAGTAGATGAATTCATATGGCCAAGAACACAAGTTGATGCAGTCACGGAACTTGATAAATTGCTGGCACTGAAGATCTTCAGAGACATATTCTTTTAGTCTTTTCTTTTCATTGAGTGAGTCTTCAACAAACTGAGTAAATTCACTCAAGGAAAGATTGCAAGGTAAATGAAAGATTAGCACCACTTCTGAAGGTGCCAAACCAAGGAGAAATTTTTAGCTAGCCCTGAATATGTTATATATTCCCTTCACTAACGGTATCTTAAACAAACAAACAAACAAACAAACAAAACTTAATTGTGCGTGTGTGTGTGTTTTAAAACTGTTAAATTCACCAAATCTTCATTATATGGTTACTGCAATATGCTATTTAGATATTTCTGCAATACCCTCTTATTTAGTAATAAGTGTAATGATGATTACATTTACATTTTTGACACAGTTCTTCGCGATGTATTTGACTTTCTCAGGTTGCAAATGAAGAAGCCCTGTGCTTAAATTGAGGCATTTCCTCGACAGAGCAGGCAGTAATAGAGGCTTCAGAAACTGGGAATTGTTGATTTCTCACTCTGAGGGCATTTTGCCAAAGAATTTTGCTTGAGACTCATGGAAATACTTGGACTAAATATATGCATACATGGGACTGGAAAAATATATACGAAGCATGTGTTTCTATAGGAATCCTATTCACCTAAAACATAACAAGATTTGAAAACACTTTTTCTTTGTGAATCATATTGAAAATGACTGTGAGCTTGACAGTCTATCTCACTGCACATTTTTACAAGGTTTGTAGTAATCGATATTTGCTGATCAATATTTGGCAGAGAGAAGAAAGAGACCATGAAAAGAAAAGACACATTCTTAAGTGTTTAAGTAAAAATGGGCGTGCGTTTTTCCACTTAAATTTCAACTGTGATCCTTTTGATGGTGCGCGTTATGTCTGAAATAGAAAATGAAAATGAGAACCTGATAAAAGAAGAAATGTGGATCTCAAAAAAAACATTTGAGTTCCTTTTTTTTTTTTTTAAAAAAGATATTTCTGTATTGATTCTCCAGTCTTGCAGAGTTTCCTCTCAATAAAATATGTAAGAACAGCTGCAGACATTGTGAGATTTTAACAATGAATAAATTACACTTCCTGCAGCACTACTTCCAGAGCCCGTTGAAACTTATAGGATGTTTTCCCACAGTAACTGACTTGTTCAAGAGTTTACTAATTCATGCTATATATAAATATTCAGACTTCTGCTTTTGTAAATGCATGCCTAATGTGCGCCAGCTGAAGGCGACTCTCCATGCTGTCTCCTGCGGCGATACGGACACTTGTCTGGGAAGGCAGGCTTCATTCGTACTCAGATGTACAAAGAAAGCTCAAAATCTCGGCAGAACTTCAGACTAGTTACCTTCTTTCAGTTGTCTTTTCTTCGGTCTTTTCACTGGCTGTGTGGGGAACACACTCCTGGAATTAAGATTAACAGTTGTGAGCAGATTCATTAAATATAGTATCTTAAAATATCAGCTCACGGCTGATAAGCTGTACTGCTGGGACAGCCTGATAATACCTGGAACATATCAGCATTACCTGTCTAGGTAACTAAAAGGATGCCAGAGTTCCTGGGAAAGCCCTCTTTCTTTCTCGTCCTACATGATGCACATCAGGAGCTATAACATGCTGTGAAATCTGTGTGCCTTCAACTGGAAATTGAAGTAAAAGCATGAAGAATTGCAATGCCATTTGATGGGGTATTCAAACTGGATCTAAATTCGTTTGGGAGAAAATGCTTATTCTTTGAGACTGAAGCGTATAGGTAGTGTACAAAGATTTCATTCCAAATGGGCATAGCCAGACAGTGGGTGTCTCTCTACACATTAGTTCCAGGCTATCTGTATGGTTGCTGTGGCTTGGACATGACTGTAAACTATATCCACATACTGCGCAGGCTTTGCAGAGCCAGAGAGTGTCTGTCAGAGCCTGCAGATGCCTGCATCTTTCTCACAGTGCCCGACCCTCTCAGGAAGGTGCACAAAACACCTATGATTTTCACACTGCATGTCTGTTTAAGGTTATATCTTCCTTTTGTTTCTGAGGATATTTGCAAAGTAGCTATTTTCTACTGCTTCAGGAGAAGCAAAAACTATTTCTTGCTGAGCACTAGACCTGCACCACAGGGACATCACTATTTTTCATCTCTGCTGTATGTCCTGGGTGTCGTCGTGTTTACAGCAGGTGAAAATCTCCAGTCAGGACATCTCAGCATGTAATGCCAATGGAAACTTGCATTGCAGTGAGAGTGATAGGAACCATCTCCTGCAGGAGAGCCTAAATACATGACTTTTCAGTGTAGTGGTTTGCTTCTTTATCCTGTGCTGGAGGACACTATTTGTTATGTGTTCATAACTGTATCTTCCCACTTATAGCATAGCTAATGCTCGGGGAGTTCCTTCACCAACTCTTCTGTATTTTTCTGTGTCCATCATTCTTTTCCCTCTGTAAACTGGTCATCCTCATCTGCTCCTGTTATTTCATATTAGGAAGGACTTCCAAGTCTGGCTCTGAGCCATGTCAGTTCTTGCACATCCAGCAATCTTCTGGGCATCTCCTTTTAAGTAGCTTGCTGCCCTTCAAATGTGACATTAACAATTTGTCCTTCTGATTCCACTCTTGTGCTCAGTCTTTTCTTTTTGCCAGGCTTGCAGTTATTTAGGGCACTATTAAGGCTGCCCTCAAACACATTAAAGAAGACAAACACAAGAGCAGTCCCAGGAATATGAATAACTACGATCACTTTATAAAGTGTGCATGATTTTTCTGATACATGAGGCAATTTTCTAAAGAAAGTCCCCCAAATACTTTCAGCCCACAAACATGAAAACCACACTGAAATTTTGAAATGTGCATTAAAAGGTATTGCTTTCAATATACAGATGTTTTCATTCATCAGGGGGCATCTCCTGTGTGCACAATGTTTGTGTGGCACAGAAGAGACACGGGCAAGACCTTAGAAGCAGCAGCTGGATCTAGGATCGTACAGTTTTATAGCAGTGTTACGGAAATCTGTTTCTTTTAAAATGCTTTATTTCTTTATGAATCTATCCTGCTTTTGAAAGGTACGCTGCTCACTTTGGGGGCTTGTGTAGGCAGCGGGTAGAAGGCAGCAGCAAAAGGAGAACTGACCCCTCAGTCTCTTCCAAAGTGAATGGTCTCACGATAAAAGTGTGCGCCTTAGTTGGGAGGGGAAACAGAAGCCACTGGCAGCTTGGAAAAAAGAGGAAAAGGGGAAGGGAAGGGAAGGGAAGGGAAGGGAAGGGAAGGGAAGGGAAGGGAAGGGAAGGGAAGGGAAGGGAAGGGAAGGGAAGGGAAGGGAAGGGAAGGGAAGGGAAGGGAAGGGAAGGGAAAAGTGAGCCTTCTGCCTTTCAGGTTTCACGCCAAGCGTTGCGGAGGCCGCAGCCTGGCCGCTGCAGGTGCAGCCCGGCGCTGCCCCCGGTCCCTTCCCCCGCGGGCCGGCAGCCCCTGGGCCGCAGCCGGCCCCCCTCCCCGGGCCGCGCTCCGCTCGGGATCAGGTCCGGAGCCAAGGCCCGAGGCAGGGCCGGGCCGGGGCCGCCACCTGCAGGCCGCAGCGGGCCGAGCAGGGGAACGGCGGCGGCGGGGCTCGGCCCGGCCCCTCAGCGCCGCCCGGCCAGAAAAGGGCCCGGGAGTTTGAGGCGAGTCGGTGTGAGGACCGGGAGGAGCTGGGCACGGCTCTCGGGGGGCCCCGCTTGCCGGGGAGCTGAGTCCCGGCCCTCTGCGGATGGTTTCCACCTGCTGTTCCTTCTTGCTAATAGTCCTACCTTGTATGTAGTTATTTATCCATACAAGGACCATCATCGTTTTATCCTGTGGCAGCTTTAGTTTTCGTAAATGAAAAACATCATTTCTAGGTAACACACAAAGCACTCTTTATAAAGTACTCCAGCAATTCCATGTGATAAGAAAGAGATTAAACAAACAAACAAAACAATCAAACAAACAAAAAAAACAGAATTTGAACCCAAACTTCATGTCTTCATCAGTATTTTTCATGACAGGTTTGCCTTTCCAGAGATGTGGATGAGAAATGGCAAGAAATCCATCTAGCTGGGAACACGTTTGCCGTGGCTTGTTCAGAAGCACTCCTTGCAGCCCAGAGACGATAATGTCCTGTAATGCATAAACATCGTTCCCTTGGCACTTATCTCTGCAGAGACTGTGATGTGAGGCAGATTTTACCAGAGGAAGGCTGCTTACCTAAAATAAATGCGTTTGAACACCTGCAGCTAATTCAATAATCATCGGAAAGACTTCAGTTGTTGTAATGCTTGCACTGCCTGCAGCATCCACCTCTGAGTCTGTTGTTTCCAGCCTACCCAATTATTACAAGTGTATTAACTCTAAATAAATGCTAATCTATGAAGTGAAGAAAGAAGGAAAAATTAAACACATCAACACCATTGTGATGTTTTGGTGCTAAATACTTAATTTTTAAGACCACATTGAACTTGCATATAAATTGTTATGTAATGATGCTTCCTGTCTCTTTCATGATGAATAGTCAAAGCCCAAATATTTGAACTCATAACCCTAAGAACACAGAGTGGAATTCCTCCACCCCATTTTTAGCCATTGAAACAGACACCTCAGGATAGGAAAATCATCCAAACTTCTTCATTGGCTGGTAGAAATAAATTGCTGCAGAAGGATTCATGCTGCCATAAAACAATCAGGCAATGAAGCGAGTAGCTTGGGTCTGCCGCCTGTCCTTCAGCCAGCCAAAATCAAGTGAGACCAATCACATACTTACTGCTGTGGGACATTCAGGTGGGAGAATACAGATTAGTATAAATAAGTGCTGCACAGTTAGATCTTCAGTCTAGAGTGTGCTGTAATTCTGTGTAATATATTTTGAATGTAAGCAAGCATCATCAGCAAATGTTCCTTCTGCTATTTAAGCTCAGGAGAGTGCTTCAGTGGTTTCTGGTGATGAAAAGGAAGACGTTCATGTGTGAGCGAAGCAAACAACCTCATAATATTTAGAAGGAAAAACTGGGAAAGACTCCAATTCATTTAACTGGTATTCTTCATTCTGTGTTTTTGTGAGAAAAATAGGACATCTGAGAATAGATGCCATAGAGTCATAGACATTTATTTATTAAACCCGTTTCACCTTGACTGGTTAAAAAGAGAGTGTCTACAAAAAGCACCAGAAACCCCTGTATTTCTCCCACTTTGGGTCCAGTTGGGGAATTTTACTGACAGTGAAGACAGCTTTGCTGCCTCTCAGTGTGGTGCAGCAGCTCGCAAAGTAGCAGTTTTCAGAGGAGGCGTCCTTGCTTCCAGACAAAGACAACTATTTTAACTGTTTGTTTTAGTTTGTGCTAAGAATGGTAGCAGCCAGCTTCAGACTGACTTTTCCTTTTTCTGAGTCACCTACTCCTCCCTTGGTCCCTTTTCCTCAGAATCATGATGGGAAAAGTACACTGGGGACCAGAAGAAGGCTAGGGATATATCAGTCTTGTGGGAACACTTTTAGCTTGCATGAAAATGTGTATAACCACTGAATTAGACATTTTTATGGTTATTTCTGTCAACTATTAAGTTGTTTGGGGCTATGGTGTCACCCAAGACCTTTCTAATAAGGCAAGACTACGTATTTCTTAAAATGATTGCCAGCTCCTGATTTTCTTTCCCATATTTATTGGGAGGCAGGAGGTCATTGGTATCACAGACTGAGTTGTGACAGTGTATACTGAGGGTTGCTGCATTAAATGAGACTTTCCACCTGACTGATACCAGCTAAGGCTAGTCCAGTTCAGAGGACTAGTTAATCAAATGGGACAAGTTAATGACCCTTTAAATATAATTTGATTGATGCTAAAGAAGGAAAATGCTTTACAGGAGAATGCATTTTTTTCATAAACTTTAAATTAAGGGAAATACTAAGAATCTTTACTTTTTAGATCAGAGTCATCTGTGGGAAGACTGGCACTGTGGCGAGCTGAAAACCCCAGTGCTCTGGGAAGAACAAATCGTGACGTGGACATCAGCCTCTCCCTGACTTCTGTGTAGCTGTGGAAAGCACCCAGGTATGGAGAGCTCTGATGCCACATACCTACCTGGTAGCTCCATCTCCTGAGAGAAGTGAAAAGTGGGAGGGCAGTCCTCTGTTATTTGAGGTAACATAAATTATAGGTATCTTTTCTAATGCCTGGGGGATTCTGAGCAGCTTTACATGCTCTAACATAAAGGGCCAAAAGTGTGGTTGGGTGTCTGCATTTGTCTGTGAACAGTGACAGAAAATGTTCCCATCGGTGAGGGGCAGGACGGAGTTACCTGGTCAACCTCGAGCTCTCCAACAGCCTCCACTGTGCTCTGGATCTCACCATACTTCAGCAGGGGTCCAAATCCTCTGAACCTATGCAGAGTTTTGGTGGGGAAAAGAAGTATAAAAGGTTAAGTGTCTTTCTATAGCTTTTTCTTACTTTCCTTCCTGAGATGCCTGTCGGTAATACAGAGGCAGTAATTCATTCTGCCGTCACCTGCTCAGGATAAATCCCCTTTCTGCCAAATTGTTAGCACTTTCTCCCCAAATTGTGATGTGTGACTGCAATTCCTTGCTGTCCTTTGATAAAAGTCATGTCTCATGAAGGAAACAAAAATGTTCTCCCACACCTTATGGTTTGCAGACCGGTTTGGCACAGATGATAAAAACAGTTTTCCATATAGCTTTCTATTTTGTTGGTTTTCATTACCTTATTGTGGTTTATAGTTTTAGGAAAACTGGTTAGTTCTTTCTGACTATGACAGGCTGAAAGAAATATATCTGGAAACAAGTATTCCTTATAAGAAAGAGTTTTTGTAGTCTTTGCCTCTAATAAATGGGTTTTATTTAATAGTCAGGAGGATTTGAAAATGGATCTTGTCATGTTTACAACGAGTGGAATATTATTTTACTGTTACATTTTAGCAACATTTGGGACCCCGCCAGCAAAGATGAGGAGAAAGTGCACTTAAAGAGCCAAGCGGGGGCTAGCCTGTGATGTGTGCCTGTGATGTACTGCCTAGTGAACACCACAAGCACGGTTTTACGCTTACTGTAACAGCCAGGCATAAGTCATCAACTCAGCGGAGAAACTAACACTGTCCTTGTTTCTAGTCATCCCCCAAAGCATTGCACTGCTGTTGTACATTTGACTAAGCATAGAGGATGAAAGCAGAAGCAACTTTGCTGCTTTTCATTTTTCCTTGGTATCCTGCTAAAAAATTTGATTCTCAGGAAGCCAAAAAAAGCATGAAACTTCAATTGTTACATGTAATTCTGATCTTTGACCAGAGCAGTTTACAGGAAAACTTAGGTGGAACAGCTGCCAGGGCACATTAGGCTATTCATCACAGACACAGCTTAAATATTGCCTACAACTTCTTTGTAGAATTAGAAAAAATATCCTAGTTCTATGTGGTTAATCACTTTTTCCAAGTGTCACAGTTTAACAAAACATAATCATAAAAGATTTACTCTTCTGCAGAAGAACAACATATAAGCAAGAAATTCTGTTTTACCCTTCTGCACTCATGCCAGTGGGCAAACATTTGTTTTGCCTTATTTTTTTCTGAGTAAACAAAGTGTCTCTGTGTTGCTTGCCTTGTCAATGACCTAGAGCCCTATGGTAGCTTCAACCATATCACGGTTTAAGGCATGCTGCCTTTTAATCCCATCTGCAGCTAAACTTTCTCAGCAGTGCTCTTTTTGTGTGGAGGAAATATGGATAATACGAAAGTCTCAGAGAAGAATTCCAGGGACTGAAATGTCTCTGAGGTAGTTTTTGAGTTGCATATGAAGAACACAAAGGATAAATCCCTAATAAGAAAGCTAAGAAGCTGTAAGCAAAAATATTTAATTGAAGCAAAATATTAGGACAAAAAAGGATTTATTTGTACTGAAGAACTAAAAATGTCACACCTCTCACTTTTGCATGTAATGCTATTCAATGCTAAATATTTCTTCCTTGTATTTTCCCAGAAAGTTGACAATTCCCATTAATAGTACAAGAGAAACACCATGTTACAAGTCTAGTATTCTCAAAATCTCCTAGCGTTCATAATCTGCACTTTCTACTTAGATTTTTAATAGGTTATATTGATAAGTATCTGAATGCATCTATGTTGCAATAATGTTAAAGGAGCTATTTTTAAAGTATTTTGCATTTGGTGGAATACTAACCACTAAATCTAATCAATCAGCATTAGCATCATTAGGTATGATGCCATCGCCAAGCTGGAAACATGCCTTTCATTTACAAAGTGCGTGTGATGAGAATATACTCAAACAATACATCAGTTGCAGATATGTGTGTTTGAAATCACATATGTTTTACACTGTGAGAAATGTACAATTATTCCAAAATTATGTAGGTTGTTATCTAGTAACTCTGTTTAATGCTTCTGTTGATAAACAAATAACCTTGTTTCTTACATAAAAGAAATGGTGTTTTTCTTCCTGATTCTTAATTAGTTATTGCAGTGGTTACCAACTCTCTAAACTAACTCTAAACTTATGGACTTTCTTTGGAAGAAGTTGTTTTCCAACTTTCTTTGGAAAGGAAACTATAAAAAATGAAAATTGAAAGAAATCATTATTTAGAAAGCCACTGTAAAGTCTGCATAGAAAGCAATCAGCTATGATGAAATTAATGTCATATATATATATTAAAGAATTATTTATGTATTGTGTATTAAGTATTATGCATTATTTATTAAGTAACATAGATATAAAGAATATATTTATATATTAAAAATTACATATCTTAAGGTAACATCACCAGTTTATGAGGTGGCAGACATAAGGAAATATATATAAGGAAAGCATGGTCCAATGTTACACGGCTTAAATATTAAACGGAAACAATTTTTTTCTAATTTCCACTTCCACGTGGGATTAAAGTGTGGGAGCTCACCTCCTGAGTGTGAAGGAGGCATGATTAGAGACACGGTTCTGCTCTTAATTTAAGGTAGTTGATTAATTTTGGGACTCTCAAATTTACCACTTTAGCGGTAAAGGCACCACTGTTCCTTCAACGTGCAGGAAAATTTAAGCTAGGTATTGAAGGACTTCAGATAATGAAGGAGCCATCGGGTCTAACCCGATTTCCTACTTTATGCTTATTTGCTGTCAGGATCTCAGTATCTTTCAAAGACTTTTTTTCACGACTGCCACTTCTGAAGGAGGATGCATCCTCTTTATTTTCTGTTGCTTCCTAGCATATCATCCAACACAAGACACTGCTTACACTTTAGCCTACTTTAACCCCCTCTATTGCAGAAAGGAAAGCATGTGTGTAAGTATAAAATAAGAATATATACACTTGCATCTGCATGAAATTTGTATTTATTCTAATAAAAGGAAAAAAAACAAAAGTGAGAAAAGAAGCATTATGTCATGTTTTTTAAAAACACAAATTTGACTTTTTTTTTTTTCTTTTTCTGTAAAAGTCAGTATGTGTGACTCAACTGGAGAAATTTCAAGAATTAAAAACTTCTGGAGACCCACTTTCAGATATACATAGGTCAACTGCTACAGCTACACCATTAATATATTTACACACACACACACACATACCCTTTCATATTTTGGTACTTTGTGTTAATTATATGTGTGCTTTCCTTCTACTGTACTAGACTAAAATCACTTTATAGGTCAACTGAACTTTGTGTATATTCTCTAATGTCAAAAACTCAGGAAGGACATTAAAATATATTAGGATAGAGCTGAAAATTATATCAGGTCTTGATAAAATGAAAACCAAGGGGATTTAGAACCAAATCCATAGAATCTATTTTGGATATGTTTTTCTGGTGATAAAGTACTGCAGAAGTTTAACTTTAGCAAGGCACATCAGAGCAACTTGGCTTACTATAAGGTCTGAAGGAAGAGAAAAATCCACCCCCCCACCAAAACTGTAATGTAGGAAAATGGCTGGAACTAATGCACGGGCAACATTGACAGCAGCTGAGGTGCTACAGAGCTCTTAGTGTCTTAGAGCATGGAAGTATTTCACAACAGTTGTTTAGTTCTTAATTACCAGGTGGGGCGGTTTAGATAACGGAGCATTATTGTGTGTCAACATCTCTGTTATTTGTACTGGGCCTATCTATCATTGCTGCTACTTTAAAAATGCATCTTCTAGAAGGAGCTGAGTTAGCTAAAAGATAAATCATTTAACATTGTTATTTGTTGAGTAGTTTCTGGATATGGAACTAATGACTTGCCTGGCTTGTCTGTACTTCATAAAAATGCATTTGTAAGGCCATGAGTTTATAATTAAAATGCTAATGATTTTAAAATGTTAACAGTAAAAACATATTTTGTAGTAATTATCAAAAATAATCAGTTTTTATGATTTGTGAGTCTTTTTATTTTGACTGAGGAATTGAGAAACAGGAGAAAGAAATCAGGAATAAAACATCAGTTTCTGTCCCTACATCATCTCTTTATCTCTCATGAGTGAAAAATAGAAGCAATACCTTTACACATATATTAAGTCACTGTATTTTCTGTGCTTTCCAAATTACAAGTGTGGATATCAGAACAGCAACCATGTTTTCCCTGAATGTCTGAACTACTAGTAGCATAGAACAATTTTGTGAAGAAATACTTCATCATCAAATAATCATCAGCCTGTGGCTTGGTGGAATGACAAGCAACACTTCAAATGAAGAATTGCTACAGTGGTGCAGTGAAAAAATTACCATCTGAAATTTCTGAGTCTTCCCTCTATTAGATAGGAAGGCCACCCTGCTATATGGGGAATTCATGTAATCCTAAGGAGACATCTACGATGTATGCACCTGTACCTGCACAATCTGTCTAGGCTCCCCTACAGGCAATGCAACAGAGGAGGCATTGCTGGGTAGGATTCATCTCATCCTAAACCTGACAGCAGTAAGAAATCAGGAGAATGATGAAATAAAGGGCACTCAAAATGCATACTGGAAATATTAACAGTTCATTTGTTAACAACATTTCTGTGAAGGCTGCGATGGACTAACTGATAGAGGAGCTGCTAGAATGGCACTTCCACCAACACAATGTGTTTGATCAATGAACGTACGGGAAGCATGGAGTTTATGAAATCGTTGAGCAATGCCTTGTGACTGTTTAAATCACTGCTCTCTCAGGCAGTACTGTCAGCTGAGGTTAGTTAATGAAAAGGATAACCACCTGATCATCTATGTGGCTTCAGCAACATTTCTGTGCATTTGTTAATGGCAATTAGATGTGTATTCATTATTTTTCTAAATTTAAACCATTATTTGTTATTAGCAGTCTGTGGCATCCTGAAATATCTGAAGTATTGAACAGAGACACTTTACTGACTGAAGAAAGGAACTAGAAAAATCTATAGTAGTAATCAAGGTAGAATTTTGATCTGTTAATAACCGAGCAATTTGGATTGATTTAGGCCTTTTCTACCTCATGAAATTATATAAAGTATTGAAAATCATGACATAATATAGAGATCAATAATATTTTTTCTCTGTATAAAAATAAAGAGATGAAGTTTCTACTTCTGGTTAGTCTGAAAAATTGTATAAGCGTGAAGCCTCCTTGTCCACAGCTTGTAAGAGTGGAAAACAGAGACAATATATTTGTACTTTACGTCACTTTCACTATTTTTTTCCTTCCCAGGTTAGAGATGAGGATATCAGAACAGTGGGATTAAACCATTTGATCAAATATAAAGGCTACATCCCCATCTCCACACAATGTCTGTCTTCACTAGAGCTGTGAATTTCAGATGGTTATCCCGAGCTGGCTATGACTGTGCATCACATACCCAAGAACTACATGCAGACATTTTAGGTCCGAGTCTAGAAGGGTACTGCATAACAATATCTATGGTATACGTTATCTCACATCAAACAATATACACTGGTTTCTGCAGAGGTTTTTAAAAAACCTCTTCCTCCAGAAGAAGCTTTGATGTGGGACAAGAACTAAGCTGCCCTGAGCCATCCAGCCTGCGGATGTAATAAGACAAGCTGCTGCAATGAGCCTCTCTCTGCTCGTCTGGGAATCAGGCGTCAGAGTGTACTGTGTATGGCCAAGACCACCGGAGCTCCATCTGAGGCGCTCAGGTCGTGTCACAGAGTGGCACGGAAATGTCCAAGATATTACAGAGATTGCTGAGAAATTAAAGTTGTGTGTGGTTGACACCCGTTTATTTAAAGATTTTTGTTATGTTACAAAGGGACCTAGTATTATTCAAATTTTCCTTTCCTCCAAAAGATTGTAATTTGAATATGACTGATGTTCTTTATAAGACAGTTGATTCTACAGCTTCCTGTATAAGCAAAATATGCTCTCAAAAGGTATGTTTTACTGATGGGTACCAGCACATACTTTTGTGTAACTAATTCTAGAATTTATCTCTGGATTTTTTTCCCTTAGGACTGTTTTGTGCTAGCTTCATTTTCATTGAGAGACAGTTGAATTCTTTATGGCTTGTTTCTTTACTGTAAGTGGTAATGCTTCACTAAATCTTTAGAGGGGGATTATTTACACTTTCTAAGATTTTTAAAATGTGAAAGATGTTAAATTTTTTATGGCTTTTCTTTCTGCGTGAACAATAGTTCCTTCTTCTCATGTTTTGAGATTTTGCTCAGAAATTGAGAATTCAAAGAATAGGAGATGAAGTCAAACATCCCTGCCTGGATTTACTGACTTTTACTGAGAGCTCAGATAAATATGTAAGTAGAATGCTGTCACAAAATGAGACAGCGGGTTGTGGCTGAGAATCAGTATTAAAGGACAGTTATTTAGAATTATATTGCATGCTGACCATTGTCAAAAATTATACAAGAAGCAAATTTTCTGTCAAAGAATGAACATGCTTTTTTTTTTTTTTTTTCCTTCACTGAAAAAAATCAGATGGCACTCGAGGTCCTAAGAATAATTTGCTTTCAATCCTTTTTCTTTTGATCAACAACTTTATCCAAGTTGCTGGGGATCTCCGGGTAAGATTGGATGGATAACCAGTACTATTTTTCAAGGAATGAAACCGATGAGACAAAGGCTCAGCCTCATTTTTTTATTTTTATTTTTTTAATTAGAAAAATGCACTTTACTAAATAAATGCATATAAATTCATAATGTGCACAATGCTTCTAAGGTCTGGCAATAATGCATTTGTCACTCCCATGCTACAAATGGGAAAACTTAATACAGACTGAACAATTTTGTGAAAAGCCCAGCCATTAGTGGAGGTGGTTATGGGAAGCACACAGCTTCTAGTCCACAGCGTTCCCAGTGAACCATCCCATGAAAAATTTTGATTTCTATACCCAACTATAGCTTAAGAAGTATATTAGAGACAGAAGCTGCAAGAGGAATGCTAGTCACCTAAATTATTAAAAATTAAAAACACCGTTTCTTCATAACTGAATTCATACAGCTGGTTTGACTGCAGGGATGCTAACTAAAGGAACATTTTAACTAAACCTCCCTGCTGATTTTGCAGGCATATGGAAAAGGAAAGAATGAAACGATAAAAGACGGAAGACACAATTTTATATTTTAAAAGCCAAAAAGTGTAATATCAAAGGCATAAATAGATACAACTTTTCCTTTTGAATTGCATCCATGATTTTGCTGGCTACATACTCTGCATCATAAGCAGGAAGTAAAAGTTGGTTTCTGGTGAAACAAGAAATAAAGCATTATGGAATTATAAAACTTTACTTTTGAGTTGTATTCTAGCACAGAAATCATTTAATACAAGAATTTCCCTCCTTCCCCTCATGTCGTCCTGGACAGGAGTCTCCAATCCAATTTGTTCTTTCTATGATCAAAATAAACTGAGAAGTTTTGTGATGTTGTGAATTTTAATTACTAATACCTAACTTTTATGCAAGCCCTGCTCAGACCCTAATGAAGTTTGTGCCTGCATTGACTGTGGTGTTGAAAACTTCCCAGCTCATCCATGGTATATGATGTTCTGTGCTTAAGAGTTCAGTTGTCTCCACATCTCCTTCTTTTCTTCTGTAGAGGTTGGGTTGACAACTAAATAGACTAGACCCGGGCCTGTTTACAGCCAGGAGCTCTGTATAAAATATGCTATTTCAGGATGATGAGCAGTGGAAGCAGGAACAGAGCACTGAAGAAACAAGACTGCTGATATTCCACTACTGCAATGGCTAAACCAGTGCCTGCAACCTCTCTTGTCACTACAACACAGCAACCCACCAGATAATATCACCAGAACTATTCTCACTCAGAGAAGTACAGTACCTGCTAATACTGGGGCATTGTTAATAACCATAGGTGACAGGTATCCTGGCAGCCGTAACTATAATGATGGTGCCAAAAGTACTTGGAGCAAAGACCCTCAGCAGTCCCCATTCTACTGACAAATGAGCTTGCCTTAAATACTGCCATGCACCCCTAACCATTCCTTGATTGCAAGGTTATTACAGTCTCTTATACACGTCAGTTATTAATTGTATGCAAATCTGGGATTTCTCAACCAAGAGAAACAGTTCTGTGTGCAAATGGGGCAAAAATACTGAACTGAAAAGAAAATCAACCCTATAATAGCTAGAGACTATATATGGCATATCTAGTGACTAGTGATTACTTTTTACTTGAGATAAAACATAACGTAAGTTTCATTAACTGGGTTTGAAAACCTCTAGCTAATTTACTATTAATAAAAGAAGGACAAATGATTGTGTTTTTAAAGCTGCGTTTTCTTGCATGATATAATTCTGAATCTAAGGCTTCCATCATTGTGATGACTGCATGTTTACTTCCAGAATAATCTGAAAAGTAGAGAAAGAAAGAAAGATTAAAACTATCTCAAAAGCACCATAGTATTATATACAGAATTTAATGTTTTGTAATACTATTTAAGTCCTGGTACTAATTAGTTATATATTAGCAGTCTTGACTTAATATTTTAAGGATGCTATGCATATTGGTAATAATAACCCTGAAGGTTAGTGGCCCCTACCATGATTGATGCACATGTATCTAAGGTTAAGATTCATAATTTCCAGAGGATTTTTTCAGTGAACTATATAAAAAGATGGGCTGATTTAACATTTTATATGCATTTCCAGACACTCATCTACAAACCAGGCATTCTTTCAGTTCAGAATGGTCTTCACCTTTTGATATCACAGTTAACATGTCAGTAAGAACTATTTATAGTCATAAAATCTAAACACCCTACTTGTAAATACTGCTTCAACCCATTACTTCTTCTTCTGATATTGCTTTGTACCTACAATACCATCTTGTTAGCCTGGGAAGACTGAATCTCATCTAATTTGTATTGCTTGATGAACATATGTAATCTCTTTTATTGGAGACAATCAAAACTTGACTTCACAAGGTCCCGTGCAACCTGATCCAAATTGGGCCTGCTTTTATTTGGAGGTTTGGACCAAAAGAACTCCAAAGATTTTTCCCAACCTACATTATACTACAATTTTGCAACTGTAAAAACTTTATTTTAAGACAGGAGTTTACATGTAGTTTCCTATGGCTTTTCAAATGTGTGTGAAAACAGATATTAGGTACAATTAAACCCACTTCTGCTAACAGTTCAAAAGCTGTCTTCAAACACTTTGTGATTCTTCAGGAACTTACCCACAATGGATGGAATGATGCGACCTAAAAGTACACAGCTAATGTGTAAAAAGTTATAATGCCTGGATTGGATGGTCTGCTCTTATAGACATTATGGTTAAATGAAGAAAGCTGAATGTGATCTTTTATCAATATTGAATCTGACCCAATAGTAATAGGTGGCAAATGTACACCCAAGTAACACTATCAATTGGCAGAAGAAACAAAATGCATTTATTAATATGCAGTTCACATTCTCATAGGGCAATCTGAGAGCTCTAGTCAGAAAGAATTAAGAGAGTTTGGGTAGCACACACAGGCTGATGAAATGGGCAGGACTGTAGCAGCCAGCTTTTCTGAGTGAAACAGATGAGGATATGGAGTGGTTACGTAGCTTAAAACACAGCTCATTTGAATGATTTTTGATGAAAATTCTGCCAAAAAGCCTCCTGAACCTGAAAACCATTTTCCAATCAAGTGTATAGTCCCAGGTCCCGCTCAGGACTCTGAATATCCATCCACAGAAAAACTGGCAACAGGAATTGTTAGACAACCTGTACGCGGGGCTCCCTTCCACTTAACACCTACAAGATGTATTGTCCTTCTTCTGCGGAGATAAGACAGGCTGCAGTCAGCCAAGAAAATCTGCAGTGAGCTCCCTGTGCCACACAGGCAACCTACCGCCATCCTCCCCTTTGATACGCCACCACCTTTCATATCTGCGGGCTCTTTGCGAGTCTCGATGTGTCAGTACAAACTGCTTAAGCCAAGCATTTCTGAGATCTCCATGGAATGGTATTGGCACGTAGATCTAATTCGTAATAGCACTCCGATGTTTTGTAGACTCGCAAGATTCCTGCTGCACTTGCCACGCTAACCAGGTGTTCATGATTACAGTTGATCATGGCTGGAAAAAAGGCCTTGCAATTCTAGGAGGCGTATTAAAAAAATATCATTACAGCTAGATGTTTCAAAAATGTTGCATTCCAAATTAGATTTTACAACATGAATTACTCTCTGGAGCATCATTATACAAGAAACCCAACTGATTTGCCATCTATGAAATAATTAATAAATAGGAGACATTTCTTTGAATGACAACCCTTCATCTGAAGATCTGTCAGCACTAAAATCATGTTATTAAAAGTAGTGAAGTTTATATTTTCTCTGCCTGCTGTTTCCTCATGTTTTGAGTAGTCTGTCTGTCAGTAAAGATTTGGTACACAAGAGGGAGCTAGAAGTCAACACATCAAGGGAACGTCAGCTGGCTCCGGGCCCTATTTATTACAAACCGTACTTCCTGACAGCTCTGGGCCCCCAAACCACCACTGTGGTTGATAACAATTACCTAAGGAGGACACTAGTGTTTTACGAGATGAAATAAGAAGAAAAAAGACAAGAATAGTTACATTTTTCTTTTCAATAGCTGCGATGTGCTGCAATGTACGTCACTCCAGATGTGGGCCTAGTTCATGCTGTTTTGGTTGGGGGCCCACAGTCACTGTCCTGCTGTCCTCTGTCACTTCCCACCTGTCCAGAAGAGCATCTCCCCCCGTACCTTTGGTTATGGGGAAGAATGATGCACTGTGGGCTGGGAAATGATTAGAAGATTTTGCCTGCGATGATTTTCCAGTGAGAAATGACATTTAGTGAGGAATTTGTGATGCTACATTTTTCCTTGATGCAGGCTGCTCACTCAGGCCTATAAACAACAAATATGAAGGGGGTGAGGGTAACTCCCTCACAAGAAAAACCTCCTAAGGGACACCTGAGTCCCCAGATAACAGCGAATTCCTTCATAGGGATGAAAACAAAGCAAAGATAATACATACACTCTGTAATTCTGTGATTCTGTGATACTATTTTGATTAGTTTTCTACGTATGTTAAGAAGATACTGACTAGGAATGAAAGCACAACCTGAAGACTGACACCAAGCAGCATGGTTGTGCCTCGCTGAATGCTACAAGGCCATTAGAAAAAGCTCTCTGATGCCAGCAAGTGTCAGCAGCAGAAAAGCCACAAGCCGTTGTGTCAGCACTAGCTGCAGCCACAGCTGACAGAGCACACTTCACGATATGGCTGCACAAAGACTTTGGATTTAGCAGAGTACCTGGACAAGTTTTTGAGAACATTACTGAGACATACTGGGTCACACTGTCAATTTGGTGTATGTCCAGTTACAGGATGATTAAAAAAATGGACTTTCCCCATTCAAGGCACTTCCCAGCCCTCTTCTAAATTGGGTACCCGAGGTACGTGGCACTGAGGAGATTCTCTGACTGAGATATTTGCCTGTGCATTTCAGGCACCCAGGAGAGAAAATATATACATTACCCAGACTTGAGACAGGAAGTTGACTTTTTTTTTTTTTTTTAAATCTGCATTTGGAATTTCACAACTGGCAAGCAATATGTCAGCATTATTGTTTAGAACAGTAACATCCCCAACTTCTCATTTAACCTGAATTTAAAAAAAGATAAACAGAAAGCATGAGAACGTATCCTTGCCTCTCGTGCTTCATTTATGAAATCGTGTAGTGATATTTGAAATTATTTATATCTATACTGGAAAAGTAAGTATGTAAGAACTGTTTTATTGTAGCAGTTCAAAGGTACGCCTAGCCCCAGAGCCTTTGTCTCATGGTGGACAAGGACACTAACATCTCCTCCAGTGTACTGTTCAGCTTTTCACATTCTGCAGCTTAGGACCCTCCTGAGCCAGATACGTTACTTCTATCTTTGTATTTAATGTAACCTCATGATGATTTTTTTTTCCCCCCAACAATTGCTCTAATTGCTTCCTGAACTCCAGAATACTTTTGGTTTCCACAGGAACCTGTGGGAATGAGGTACAGTTTTATTGTGTACTGCGAGCATTCTTTAGCATTACAACCTGAATATTTATTTTTGCCTATTTCTGGTATTGTGAGATAATATGTATTCCTTAGTAAACCCCCCTTTCCAAGTCATTTATACTGAACAGGAGAGATACCAGTGCAGATCCTTGGGGGACACCAATGCACTGAGTACAGATGCATATACCATGAAGTAGATATATTATATCACTTGGAGAGAAAGCTAAAATAAGCATTAACTTCATTTGTGTTTGTAATACAGAGATTCTGTTCCATACTTTGGATTTATATCAAAGCACATGGTCATGATTTACTTACAGTATTAGGAATCAGGCTCACAGCAGAGATTTCTGCACCAGAGGCAAATGGTTACTTGGTATGTCAAAATCATAGAATGATTACAAAAGTGTAAAAAGATTTGCTGCTGTCTGGCAACTTGGAAATGGGTGCTTGGGTCTGATGCCTCAACATTCAACCTTGCTTTGACTCTCTCAGGGAGCCTTAGTGTTCATTGAAGAATGTTTTGATACTCCTTGAGCTGTGTCAGGCTTTGTCCTTGTCACAGGCAGCAGGGCTCAGATACCAGCACCTTTCCATTTGCACAAGAGAGTGCAAATCTGCACACCGCTGAGTATGGCAGATGTCTAAGCTTTCTCCTTTCTCATGTCTTTTAACCACTGTGCTGATCTCTATGTTAATCCTCTTTTCTTCACATGACAAATAGCTTCACAGACAGCAGCAATTTATTAGATCTGGTTTCATTTGAGCTTTTTACTCATTACCCCCAAAACTGTGGGAAGCCTGACTTTCATTTACAAAAACTTAAGCTGATTATTCTTTATTATATATTTCTCCAGGTGTCCATTAATTCATTTATTATTATTGTTGTTATTGTTTGTACCAATTTTCTGTCTGACAGGTTTGTAGTTTCATGGTGTCTTCTCAAGTGCTTTTGAACATTGGCATATTTGCTATGCTTTGTTCTTTGGACACTGAAGCCTGTCATTAGCAATACATCACCTATGCATTTATAGTTCATGACATCCATATCTGATTTCCTTCAGAGTTCCCATGTGGAAACTTCTAATTCTGAAAATCTGTTACTATTGACTTCATCAGTTTATTCTTTAGGATAAACTTTAGCCTCTTCCTTCAGAGCCTCAAAATTGCTTCCGAGAAAGAAAGCTTCAATTTTATGGGAAAATATGTACATTTTTCTGCAGTGAATATACCAAATAAATCCAAATAATTTAATGTAATTTTTCTGCTATTGCTTTATCTACTGTGTCCAGGCTCAAGACTTTTCATATTACCAATAAACAGTTGAATGTATTTCCAATAGTAGAGAAGGCCCCTGGCTGAAAAGGTCTTATGTTAAAAAATAAAATAAAATTCAGGCCCCTACATGACTGTTCAATTCATGAAAATACCTGGTAGAATTAACAATATTTTAACAACTTAACACCAATTCATGAATATGAAAGAGCTCTTTGAGTTTCTACTCGTAGATATTTAAAATGTTTGCTGCTAATATGGGCACAGCACATTATGCAGGCTGGAGCCCCGTAGCTGATTCAGTTAAAGTGTTCAGAAACTGAGAATTGTTTGAGTGCACAAAGCAAACAGTTTGATCCTCTGTTAAAATAAGAATAAAGATCTTTTCAAAACATACACCATCAACAGAAAAGTTCAACAGAGATATTACTTACGTTAGCTTAAATTAATCATTTTGGTGTATGTCTTTGCAAGAAGCAGGTAGCATTTATGGGAATGGGGATTAAATGATAATTTAAAATGTTATTTTTTTAAAAGAGATTTCATCTTGGTAAATTCTTTTTTTTTTTTTTTTTCTTTTTTTTTCCCCCTCAGGAAGAGCATTCTAGAAGAATGGCAGTTTGATTTATAGTATCATTTCAAATAAGGATCAATTATCATATTTGAAGTACTGATCACAAGTTGCTCAGACTGATTCTTCATCTTGCTGGGATGTGATAGCATATTAAGATCTTGATATTAAGAACGATCAAATAACTGTAATTCTTTTACAGGGAATGAAATTGTAGAAGTAGTAATCAGAGACTTAGATGGTGAGGATCATGTTATCTGTACTACCCCAATAACTGACAAAGATCATCCTCCTAGAACACGGCGGACTGGGTCAGCACAGGCCAGAAGGTGCTCATCTCTGCAGACGTGCTATTATGGTATGATACATCCTTGATCACACTGTTCAAGTAGTATTATGAAACCACTTGTGGTTCTTAATATCTAACACCAGTGGCCCCAACAAGAATTCTTCTCCCATGCCCTGTTAGTTGGCTATGCCCCAAAGTGCTGCTAACACGTGCAAGTAAAACAGAACCTTTTTGATTGCAAGCACGAGAACTGTGGTCCCACGTACGTGCAGATACGGAATCCAAATTACTCTCTTGAAGTACTTTCCATCAGTGCTGTTTCTTGTTGAAAAATATTCATTTCAAACTCTCATACCTGTGTTCTGAATTAACATATTTTGATTGAAATTAAAAGCAACAACCACAAAACAAAAAGCCTGCCTGACAACACAAAGAAAATTAATCATTCTTACATTTCAAGGCTATTCCAAAGCAGTCTATCAACATTCATGTGTGTATCGGGTTTACGTGGCAAGGTTTTGGTAGCTGGGGGGCTGCAGGGGTGGCCTCTGTGAGAAGAGTCCAGCAGCAGTTGCCCCGTGTTAGATCAGAGCCAGCTCCAGCCAGCTCCAAAAGGGACCTGCTGCTGACCAGATCCAAGAGAGGGAGCAATGCTGGCTGGGCCTCTGGGATTTAAGAAAGGGAAAAAAAATGCTGCACAACAGCAGCTGGAAGAGAGAGGGGTGAGAAGCAGCCATGCAGACCCCCAGGTCAGTGCAGCAGGAGGGCAGGAGGTGCTCCAGGCAGGCAGCAGCAGTTCCCCTGCGGCCTGTGGAGAGGCCTCTGGCGGAGCAGGCTGTCCCCTGCAGCCCATGGGTCCCACACGGAGCAGATCTCCACGCTGCAGCCCGTGGAGGAGCCCCCGGTGGAGCAGGTGGATGTGGCCTGGAGGAGGCTGCGGCCCATGGAGAGCCCCCGCAGGAGCAGGCCCCGGGCCGGAGCTGCAGCCCGTGGAGAGGAGCCCACGCAGGAGCAGGGGGGAGCCACTTGGGGGGAGGCGGTGGAAGAAGGTGGATAGGGGGAAGGTGTTTTGAGTGTGCTTTTAGTTTCTCAGTGCTCTAGTCTGCTACTGATAGGCAATAAATTATATTAATCTCCCTATGGTAAGTCTGTTTGCCCGTGATGATAATTGCTGAGTAGTCTCCCTGTCCTTATCTCAACCCATGAGTCTTTTTCCACCATATTTTCTCCCCCTATTCTTTTGAGAAGGTGGAGTGAGTGAGCGGCGTGGTGGAGCTTATTAGCGAGCCATCAGTGTGAAACTACCACGTGAAAGACTTTTGCTCATTCCTCTGCTCAACACCTTCAGATGGAGAATGTCAAAGACGTGACTTAAGAATGATATACATATACTGAAAATTAAGCAATAGAAGAATTTATCCTTGCACAAAATGTCAGAATGAGTAACTATGGATTATAAGTGAGGTTACAATGGGAAATATTTTCAGGCGGTACATAGACAGTTTAAGGAGGAGTAAAAATAAGTAGCAAAATAACAAGAGTCCAGAAGTTGGACTCTGATGATAGAAAAAAATGTAACAGTTTGCAAAGCATAACAGTTTGCAGTCCGCAGAGCAGAAGAGTCTCATTTAAAATGGAGTTTTTGTCTACCTTACTTTACCGGTGGATTGACCAAAAAATAAAGTTGAATCGTCAGTTTGACTGGAAAACAGCCATGTCCTGATCATGTTTCTGAAACCATTGCACCCAACCTCACCCTTACAGATCTACATTTCTCTAAACAGATGGTCAAATGAAAGGGACCTCCTCCTGCTTACATTTTCCCACTTTTTTTTTTTGTTGTTTCTTGATATCTTACAGAAATTTAAAAGTCTAGCAAGTTCATTCATGGGGTTAACCTCTGCCCTATACCATACTTTTGACGTAAAGGAAGCTGCCACCTCACAATGAAGACTGGAAGTGGACAAGTAATGGAGCAGATTAAACCCAGTTACTTTATGGCAAAAATAGTTTAAGTTCCATCTAGGAGTTGTCAAGAAGAGAAAAATAATCGCCCTACATGATTACTTCCAGTTATTGAATGTGTAGTTTCTAAGATTCTATGTCTGAAAAAATATTTCAATAGCATATACCATTATAAGAAAGCAGAAAATCACAAGCAAGAAACCAAATCAGAACCCAGAAGCTATATCTTACCTTGTCTTCCTGTTCATAGACCTGCTTCCTGCTGCTGCATTCACAGTGGAAGGCAAACACTTATTTAGCTCCATTTTTTTCTGTCTGGTTTGCTTGTCTGTTTGTTACCTTCTTCATCAGTGTCCCAGAGAACCAAGGTTGCTCTAAAAAGAGCAAAATATAAGGCAATCTGCTTTCCAGTCCCATTTGCAGGACCAGTAGTAAGCATTGTTTCCCCAACACAAGGTTTTATTTTATTTATTTATTTATTTGTTTTGTGGAGGAAGTAGGAATAGGATGAACATCTTGAAGGGTAAAACACCTGACAATCTCAGGAACCTCAGTGTCTTCTGGATGCTTCTGAAGTTGAACATAATTTTTCAGGCACAAAGATTGTTCTTCTCTTTTAAAAACCTGGAAATACAGCATCTTACTGGCACTTCAAAGCACTGAGATGTTGGCTAAAAAAAGAGATTGACTTTCAAACAGCTATTTCATTTACATTATTCTTTTGCATAAATAGAAAATGTAACTAAAGACGTTTTGTGAAAGCTGGCAGCTTCTTGTGGTATTAGAGAGAGAGATCTGCTAGATCCTACACACCTGCTGTTTCATTCCAGAGACATCAGTTTCAATCTAGGCCTTTTAGAAGGTTTATTAACATACATTTTATATATATATGTTGTGGCAATGTTTATAGAGTAGTTTGTTTTCATAGTAAATTGGTATTAGCTGAAGAAAAACGTATTTGAAAACACTGGGGTGATATCAGCCTTAGAAGCACAGTATGCTGTTTAGCATAAAATGTGATTTGCTATTTCAGAAAGCAGGCAGCAAGAATGTATTTAAGCAATGTATATTTTCTGATGTTGTGTGGCAGAAATCACAT
The DNA here is from genome assembly GCF_964034855.1 of Anser brachyrhynchus. Taxonomy (NCBI): domain Eukaryota; kingdom Metazoa; phylum Chordata; class Aves; order Anseriformes; family Anatidae; genus Anser; species Anser brachyrhynchus. The sequence goes on from NC_137695.1 coordinate 121,120,822, forward strand.
CACATATTTTAATTTGTCAGCTATACTGAACATCATGGCCCTACAAGTTGGGATCCTTGTATCTTATCCTGCATTTCGACCAGACCACTTCCTGTATATATAGCATCCTTTTAATGGTAAGGTCTACGTTATTGAAACATTTCAGTGGCATTCTGTCAAATAGGCAAAAAAGGTCAAAGCTCTGTGTTGAATATTGTATTTACACGAGTCTCGATAAAAATAACGAAAAGGAAAATAGTTGCCAAACTGAACAGTGCAATATCTAAGAAAAATGTATGCCTTTGTCTCCCTGCTAGGAAATCATATAGGATTACGAAGGGTGGATGGGTCGGGTCCTTGCCCAGCTGATGGGGCATGCACCATGCCACGTTCTGCAACCCCTGGGCTGCCAAATGACAAATTCTCGGTTATCATTGCTTCATACTTTTAAGATGACAGTTGCAGTTCCTCAGTTTTTCACACATACGTTATCCAGCTTTATGCTCACAATCCTGCATCACTCGTGTCATTTTTTATTTTTATTTTTAATAAGAATTGGAAGACTGTATAGAAAGCCATGTTCCTACTGAGCCCTTCACACTCTTGCTTTTTACTGTTATGTTCTGAGTTTGTCATGATCACTGTGACATTTTCCACATGCTGTTTCTGTAAAAAGGCAAATAAAGAGGACAGTATTTATTTGTTGCACTTTGCACTTTGAATAAGTGATGCTAAAGGTCTTGCCTTGCTTATAGGGAAGCTGTAGAAGGAATGAATCTGAAGTCACTTTGCAGTGAAGCTGGTCATTTCCGCCTCAAGATGCAGTTGATCAGGGTTAGGGGGGAGGTTACTGTATGCCCTGTAAACGAAGAGGAAAAGCTCACAAAACTTTGCTATCGTATCCTGAATCAAAGCATTAGCAGCTTTTTTTTTTTTTTTTAAATGAATAGTAGGGAGCAAAGAGGATCTCTTTCCTGTGTTTTTTTCTTGTTTTCTTACAAGTTCAATAAACTTCATCACACAGTTAGCCAAACTAATTTAATTTCTAATCCATGTGTTGAAGTGAAAGCCATGAGTTGCTGTAGGAGATTGATGTTGCAATGCTTTTGGGGCATGATCCGTAAGATAAGATGATTACAGGCTACTCTGGTTATGGGAGGATTTGTATTTCTCACAGACAGTGAAGCAACACTTTTACTATTGTAAAGATGGATTTCAACCCTCCTACTTTGAGCCTACAGAGACTTTGTGGCTCAGATCTCTACAGCTGGGTAGGTAGGCCTGCCTTGGCAGGCCTGTGCATGCCACAGACATCTTCAAAGCTGGAGCTCATCTGCATCTACCATTAACCCTGCAGGTGCTTAATGTTCTGCCAATTGGTAATTACCACATTGATCAAAAGGTGACTACCAAGCCATGGCTGTGGTGCTTGGAGTATATCCCTAACCAGCACTGAGGTTGTGCTCATTGTGACCTGGTGGTACACAGACGTGGTATCTATGATGGTGTAATCGTATCTGGTGTAAGTTACCCAGGGCACCAATGCAAGATAGGAAGAGGGCACAAAGCATAGAGCTTGGCATTGTTGTACCTAAAGACATTTGTAGGATTTAAGCTACAGAACCCCAAATCCTTAGAAATGCGTGTCATTTAGGAAAAGCTGCTGTTCACTGTGCTCTTCCCAAGAAAAAAAATAAACAACAACAAAAACCAGAAACCTTGGAGATAGGCAGGCTTAGGCAAATGAGCAGAGGACAAATTATGAAGTTTTTTCTTGTATATAGGCAGGTCTAAAACTGGCACTGCTTCCCAGGGTGAAATGACCATATTCCTCAGGAGGAGAAGCTGGGGAGGAGAATGATGTCTTTTGTAAGTTAGTCAGACACACAGAGTCTTTTCTTATGTAGTCTGGCTAGTTCTTTTTGCCAAATAGTATACCCTGCCACCCGATTAAGTGAAAAGACTGAAATTATTTATGACTATGGAACTACATATTCTTTTTTCTCTTTAATCCTTTGTAGCTCAGACAATAAGCAACTGGGCTATTTCATTTGCATTGGTTGTTTCTTTGCACGTGGGTATAATGTGCACTTGAACGTACTCCTGAATAACTTGTCCTTCTTTTTGTATACTGAAAAAATGAGTTCTTACATTAGTGGCATTACTGCTGAGGACTACAGAAGTGGGTTCTCTGATCTTGTAGAGCCTGACTGAACAGTACCCAGTGTCACTGTGCTGCTGCATAGCCTACCAGGGATGGCTAGAGGGAGGGAAAGGCAGTTTTCCTGCTCAGGAGGGACTTTCATTTTGAGATCAGGGACTCTGAGCTGGATTCTGAACTCCAACAGCAGTGAGATAGCAGAAGGCAAAGGGGGTGTGCTGATGGATGTCTGAGCGCTTAGGGAGACAGACTGCTATGTTTTATAGTAGTTGGAACTTTCTCAAGGCATGACTCGATGCATCTAATGAACTTTAACAACCAAATAGTCTGAAAATCAACAAACAAAGAATAATGATGCCAGGAAGCAGCGCAACTAGGAGACCAGAACAACTGGAGTGTACTAACACTGCCAGAGAACCGCAGGCGAACTCAAAGCTGTTCAATAATTTGAGGGACAGATGTCTTCAGTAGTGAGGGATATTAGTCTGAAAATTATTTCCTTTAAGTATTTCTCTGTACCTACTGCTATGCCTGTTTATTTTGCCTAGGGTTAAGGTTAGTTAGTGACTTAACTGCTCTTTTCATTAAGATATTGAGAGAACTGATGATGGTATTCACATTAATTGAACAGGGTAGAGAAGCAGATACATCAGCATGATGCTGCGTCTTTTGTCCAGACCTCACCAGGGAATTTAACCTCTTGAGGGCTCACATGGACTGATGTCAGGGCAATGAAGGTAGCTGTATGTTTGGAAGGTGTTGACAGAACCTATGAGCTGTGAATGGTCATGGTGCTGTGAACAGATCTATTTTATGCCATTCCGATAAAACTCCTTGAGTTTGAGGGGTCACTGAATGATTCGGAGGGAGAAGCTACCACTACTGAACTTCTTAATCTAGTCCAAGAACCCCACTCAAGGAATTCTGGTCTCTGTTGCTATGGTGAAACTCAGTGTGCTGGATATCGGGGAGTGGAACGTCTCCCATAGCTCAGCTCTGTGTATCCACAACTCAGTGGGAAAAATTTAAATATTGCATAGGCTCCCATAAAAGTTCTTCACTTTGGCTGGTTTCCACTGCTTACGTTCAGATGGAAGCTGACAGCTTTTTTTTTTCTTTCTTTCTTTTTCTTCTTTTTTTTCTGGCTGACAGGAAAAGAATGAGTTAATCACTTTCTGAGAATGACTTTGTCGCATTAACTGTGTCATTAGCTGTCACAGCATGACAGCTATGCCATATTAACAAAAAATACAATAAAAAAAATCTGCTGCTGAATATTCTTCTAGCTGGAGAAATGTGGTGCAGTTGAAATTTCAGCCCTATTTTCCACCCTTGTCAGGTAGTTATTTGCGGAGATGAAAATGGGAATGTGGAGAAATGTGAAAGGCCTACTGGAAAACCCATTTAAACTGCAGGTCATGATTGAAATATCCTGTTGTATGTATTCTAAGAAAAGCTTATATGGCTTACCTTACTCAACTGCTTTTATGGGAGAAATTCGCCTATTATTTAGACTGTTGCTGCAATTGTCTTCTGCTGATGAGAGAAAGAAAAGCATTACCCAAATAACTGTTTTAGAATATTTTCCAGAAACATTAAATCTAAGAGTTAGGATGCAGGTTCCCATTGGAGTCTAGGAACAGTTTTCATAATTCAGTAAGCTGTAGTTTTAGGAGGACTGGAATCACGATGAGCTGTGGTCAGAGGTCTGCACACAGTCCTCACTGCAGGCTTGGAGTGTAAGTCATTGCATACATTTTAATTTACTAGGAAAATAAATGCTTGTAGGATCTTCTGGAAACTGTCACTATGAGGCTGGAGAAGCCCATATCAAGAAAGAGATTAATGGCAGAAAGGCAAGAGGCAAAGAGCATGTATATCCTTGTACACTTACAAGTGTGGATACCTACAAGAAAGTTTAGCACTTATAATCTGCGTGCAATCTACGTATGCCAGCCTTCTCCTTAAGGCAGCAGTGTAGTGCAATGCTTTTACCAAAGCATTTAGCATAGCGATGTGCTTTTGTGTTAACCCTGCAAGATTTCATCATGTGGTTTCAGCAGGGATTACAGTAAATGCTCAATTTAGGTAAAGTCACAATCTAATTAAACAAATTCAGTCGAAATCCCTGCTGGGCCAGTAAAGATTTCTCTGTCAAATATCTCTAAGCAATTTTGTTTTCTATAGCAACAGTTAATTGGATATGCTACTGTCAGTGTGCTTGAAATGAGGCTGATGGGATTAGTAATTGAATGCTCGGATTAATGATTTACAGCAGGCTTTGCTACCCTGTTCGTTGTTTACATCAAGGCTCATGATAGCTCCCTACCCTGAGCAGGCAAGTGGAGTAGTGGACTATAACTGCAATTAAGTTATGATACTATGATATACAGTTATTATACAGATATGATGTAGCCCATTCTTCTTGATATGTGTAACTATTTTTAGTGCTGTGGGCAGCAAAAGTTTGTGATCAAAATATTAGAAGCAGAAAACCTGAAAACAGCCACATAGCCTCCATATTTAGGATCTGGAACTGGAGGTCTTGGTCCTTTTCCAGCTACGTGTATGCAATTCTTTTTATGGTTTTGGTCAGAAAGCAAACATCAGCATTGTGGGAGGCGTAATTGCAGCCAAGGCTGTGTGTGGACACAGGTGTTTCTACAAGAGGTGGTAGGCCTGCAGAAAAAAAGTGGAGAAAACTCACCCAGTGCACTGCCCAAGTGGCTGCTCTTGGAGAAAAAGAACAGACTGCAAAGCTTGGTTGGGTAGAGGGATCTCTTCGGGGATGCTTGAATCATCAGTCTTCAAGGTCTTCATGAGTCTTCTTCCATTAAGACTCCGCTTGAGTGTTTGAAAAGGTGAGAAATGTGGTTTGCTCCTTGGAGTTGTCCCAGAATGCCACTGTAAATAAGATGGGTTTTGGGGCCAGCTAACTTATGCCAGGAATTTCTTCATTTTCAAGGCAACCTAGGATCAGGAATCGTAACTATTTATTTGTCTTTTAACTTGAAAATTCTGGGATGCTCGTTTTGGCATAAGAAGGGATCTGGCTGTTTGTGTCCAGCTGAGCCCTGCAGTACTTGAGGAAGAAGGCTGTAAAGAAAACTTTCTGTGGTGCTGAGATGTTTACACCAACTGGAGAGCTGCACTATGAATTTGTCATTCTGCCTTATACATAGGCCTCCAAAGTCACCCTTAATGACAGAGAGGCCCTTATACACTGTACATTGAACACTTTGGTTCTTGTTAAATTAAGTCCAGTTCAGAAATAAAATGAGCCAGTGCATATTTAGAGTCTATACTGAACACAGATTAATAATATTTATTTCAGTTTATTAAATTAGAATATGTTTCTGTTCTTATAAAGATTCTATCTGGGGAAACATTATCTGAAACAGTTAACATTTATGCTATAATTACTTGTAGTTATGAAATGATTATAAACAATTATAAGTAAAATATTATACTTATACAAAGTAATTATTGTAATAATAATTTATAGTTATTTATATTTATTGTGAATCGTACTACATATTAAATATAATTTAACAAAAATATACAGGAAATTTGAAATTATGCTCTCCATATTTCATCTGATAGAATAGTTCATCTGAGAATGCAGGAATGGCACTGTGACCTTTTCTCATTACCTCAAGATTTAAGCTTAGGTTTTAAGGCAGAGGTCCAGCTGCATGCAGTTTTGTACTCAGAAACCATTCTGTGCATCAGCTTCTCTCTCCGTCACGATCGGTTCCCGTATGTGAACTGCATTTGGTTCAGGAAATCATATATTTTTTTTTTTGCTTCTTTCCTCTAAGTAGTTCCTATGAAAAAGTCCAACTCATCCTTACCTAGACTATCTTTTTCTTTCTTTTGTTCCTCATGCAAAGGCATTAATCTCTTTGATGGGTCTTGACCCTTCCACCATTCATTGTTCCTATTCAGTTTTTGTTACACTTGGTATTCAGACCAATGGTACCATATATGATTTAACTCTGGAATACTGGCTGCCATATAATGATTCCAAGAAAGATGATAAAAGCCATGGAAAGGAAATGTAGAATCTGGATTTTGGTCTCAGGGTGACATTTATTCCTTGAGAATATTTTTGCAATTAATTTTCTTTCCAGACATCAGGCTTTCCTCTTTTCCACTTTTTATTCAATAAAGCAATACAGCTGTCTGAATAATCTGAAGAAGTTACAGTTCTAGGAATGTACTGTAAGAGGAAAATTACGGGACACTTTGAGAACTTGGACCAAGCGTGAGACCTTTGAACCCTTTTTCATCTCCCAGCCCTGCAGACCTAATCTTTAGCCTATGTTTAGACTCATGATTTAGTAAAGTGGACGTCAGGGAACCTTGCTTGATTTACTGGAACATTTTGAGCTGATTTCATCTGAAATGCTAATTACTGAGAATGTTAGGACACTTCAGTGTTAGAGAGCCTCTAAGTGATGGCATAACTCAAAGTCCTAAGATAAGAAATTCCATGACAGCAGAAGAATTTAGATTGTATTCTAATTTCACATTTTTTTAGTTATACTTATTTAAAAGAAAAATAGTGTCTGACTGAAAAGGCTTTAGATTATAATAGAAGGAATGAAGACCATTCAGTTTTGCTGTTTTATTCAGGGAATTAGAGTCTTGTCCCCCTCCCATGTACATTGCCACCTGCCTGTTCAACCTTGGAGGAGACATATTCCACCCATTTGCTTGCCCTCACTCCTTTTGGGCTGCATTCGTATATCCCCATTAGATGTACTTAGTATCAAGTACTTTTTTACTATATACATTGATATAAACAGGAAGGTTTAGATCAAAACACTTCTTTCTGTAAGGTACATACTAGATCACTAGGATTTTGGGATTTTTATTCCTTATTAAATCACAACATTGCTAGCTATGAAGGATAGGTGACAACAACTGGTAAACCTTTTGCATCATCAAAGGAGTGCAACAGGACTCGTTTTAATTACAGTCTGGCAAGGGCCTTTCTCCGGCTAAATTAGAAAGAAGAGAGCTTTGGGGAGAAATGAATAAATGTTGAAAGATCCTCTGATCTTTCAACAGCGTGAAACATCAGAGTGTGGGAAAAACTCTCCAGAAAGGTGATAGGGAACACAAATGAACCCTGAGAAGGACATGGGGCACCTGTATCTTTTTCCCTTTAAAATTTGGTGTCATCAGTGATGTGCAGCAGGAACAGGAAAATGGATGCCATGGTTTTTACTGAAGGAAAAGGAACACCTTGCAGTTTATCAACTCTTCAGCAGGATTTTGGCCACTTCAGACAACCTCTATCATCCTCTGAAGGCCAAGACAAAAACTAGTTGTACATGATTAGGCTTTTAAGTGTGCATTTAAACAACTAACTTTTAATTTAAAAGTACTGAGCACCCAGAAGACCCCACTGACTTGAAATTGGAGAAAAGTCAGACCCTTAAGCTGCCCTTTGTGTCAATAGTTGTTACTGTGCAAATCTGAGATACAGATACTGAATCCAGAGCCACGGGTGGTTTTAGGCATCTAGCTCCCATACACTATTTCAGTAATAATCAGATATCTAAACAGCTTTGAAGATTTTGACTGCAGAAATTTTTAAGTATAAGACTTGTGGTTTTAAAAATCTTGGTCATATGTCCTGAAATTATTCAGTGCCAGTGGCCAAAGATTTTTTTACCATGTTATTGCAAGTGTGACGTAATTGGTAGCAGTAGGTGGGAGAAAAATGCTGGTACACCTGATCTAGGAAGCTGAGGGGATAGTCAGGCAGAATTATACAAAGATGCATACATGGGGATGGGATCTGCCCTTTGATGTTATCTGCTGCCTATGTAAATGCCAAAAGATCTATAGCATCAGTGATGGGTTTTCCATTTGCTCTCCGATTTACTTACACTGCTTTCATTTGAAATAGAAAAGACTGACCAGCAGTTTCCCATATTTCAGTAGTGCCTAAGTGCTTTTTGTCAGCTGAGGAATCAAATGGAAAGCTCCTCCACAGAAAGTCATATCAGGCGCTCTGTAAAATCAGATTTTTGGAAAAAAAATGCAGTTGTTGATCATGTTTATTTTGCATAAATTCACTTACTGCTTTTTGAGTTAGTGTTTATAACTTAAAGGCCAAATGTACAATCCTATATTGGATAAGAGATGTAACTAAATAGATGTGGCATTGTATTGTGCACTGGATAAATTTTTTTAGATCTTTAAGTCAAAGATTTTTATGAACTGTTTTTGCGTGAAATGGTTAAGCACCGTAGATTCAGCTAATCGGTTAAAATGAGAGCAGTTAGAGCAAATCCAATTATATCCCCTTTAAAGCACGTTTATTGTTCCTCTATTCTAAGGATCTGAGAAAACTGAGACAAAAATTTGTTTCAGTTGTGTGTGCAGTACAAATTCTGTAATTATAGAAAAGAGGTTGGCATTACTCTGCTTAGTGTTAAGAAAAATTCATATTATGTTTGATTAAATAACAGGAAAAAAGCACTGCAGAAGTTATGCATTAGGATGAAGAATTTATTATATATACAGTTAAGCAATTCTACTGTAGATGTACTTCCTGATTAAAGAAAATGAATACAGTAATCAAAATAGCATGGTAACTACATACAGACTGAAACTTGACTAAAACAGAAGTTAGCTATTTGACTTGAAAGAACACGGGACCTGGAACAACAGATCGCAGGTTGCATCATTAACCAGGACAGTAAAAAACTGTACAGTACAAGCAACACGTTACAATAAGTTATGACCAATAAGGCAGTCTCTCTCATTTAGGACAAAAGGGATAAAGGGAAAGATATTAAAATCTCATAAATCCACCATATCTCTTTTCCATCTCTGGGACCTCTTTGGAATAAGTTTCCCCATCTTCTTCTGAAGGGAGAATGGAGTCGGCGAAGCGCTTAAGAAACCCACCGTACCGTTTCTGGTAATCCAGCCACCACTCTGGCCTGCCCACTCTTCTCATGAAGCCACCGTATCTCTTTTGCAGCTCTTTGGCTTCGTCTTCCAGTTCTGGGCTGCGCTTTATGCTTCTCATGAAACCTCCGTACCTTTTGTTGATGTCTCCATCATTTTCACTTATTTCTCGGTAATGCCCTGCTTCAGGGTTATCCCCTGTTCCTAAAAGCTCTTTCAGCAGGTCAGAGGAATTAGCCAGGGCATCGTCATCTGAGTCTTTCTTCATGAACCCTCCATACCTCTTAGCCAGGATCTCTCCTCCATTAGCTTCATCCTCTGGTTCTACCCGATAGAGCTCATCCATTTTCTTCATGAACCCTCCGTATCTTTTCATGAAGCCTCCATACTTCTTTGCAAGCAAATGGTTCTCGTCCAGCTCTTTCTTGTCTCCTGGAGCAACGCTGCCATCCTCAGAAAGGTCCAGCTTTGTCAGCTGCAGGAGCTCCTTGCAGGTCTCCCAGGCCTTGGCAGAAGGCAGCTTTCCTTCACATTCCAGTGTACATGCCTGAAAAACGGATGGGGTTTGCTGAGAATGACTTGATAGCAACAAACACCTCACTGTCACCTTGTCATAGCTTTTCTTGCTTTTAAAAGGCCATGAGCGAGCCTCTCTCCGAGTGGCTTGGAAAGACAGCTCTTCAGGAAGGGCTGCTCTGAAGGCTTTCATATCCTTCTGCAAAGGACGTGGCATCTCCACTCTAAGAGAGAGAGTACCAGACCAGTTGGATCATGGGTCTCGCATGGCAAGGCTGTCCCAGTGATTCTGTTTCAAAGCAAGCTGTATGTACAGTTCCTGCACCTCCCTTACAGTAGGGTGCATTTTTATGAACGTTTCTATTTACTAATGGACAGTTAAAATCCAATTGTGGTTCATTTCATAAGGAGTGTGTAGAAGTGTATGCAATCTTCATCATTAAAAGTAACATTCAGAAATTTCGGGAACAAAGCCACTTAGAACTAATAAAGCAGCATCATTGTTGCAAAGAAGCCAGCTGCATTGTATACTGTGCTGCTTGGTATCTTCAACACACTGCATAGCTCTAAAGGCTCTATTTCTGTCTATTATAATTTGATTTAGTTTATGGAGCACATCTTTCAAATGTGTACCAATTCAAATGTAGAAATACAGACTTCCTGAGGCAGATCAAACTTCTGATTTTGCTAGTTTGACTTACTAAGCAGTGATCATCAGGAAGAGGGAAAAAAATCCCAAGCTGTGTTGCTTCTGACGGGAAAAGAAATTACTGAGGCTAAGACAAAAATGCTGTCAACACCAGTATGCATATCATATAACCTGTCAATATTAACATACATTTTAGCTACTTTTGTGTTGGGAGATTTACCCCTTGTGAAACCAAACTCTTCATCTGCAGAAAGGTGAATCCAATATTTTTGTTCTTTGCCACAGTTTTCATGTAAAAAAAAAAATAATTAAAAAGAAATCACCAATATTTTTAGTAATAGAAACAGTTATTTTGCCTATAGATGGTGACTTCTAAGGATCTCAGTATACTTTAAAAGTGTGAAATGAAATCTCAGCATAATTCTCTCAATAGTTAGCTGACCAGCTCACTACCTCTGGCCTTACCTGTCTGTTGAGCTGTTTTATTCTCAGAAATTTACATACAGTTTTTTATATGATCACAAGAAAATTACATGGATTTATGTACTTTGCAACACAATAATTTACTTTAACAGGTACTACATACTTATTGCTATATACTATAGTTATGCAATAAAGAGAATTTGGTCTCAGCTTCAGCCTGACCTTGAAATTGCTCCAAGTCAAAGCAAAACCACGTCTTTCCCTTGTTCTTCACTTCTCAGTTAGTTTAAATAGCATATTGCTAAGTGAACATATGCCATCTTGTGTGTATGAATGACCAGGTTATATCTTACAGATACAATATGATAATACCGGTTCTGATATTACTAGATGCTAGTGTCTGGAAACATTTGTTTCCAGAAACTGTTTGTACCTGTGTAAGAAATATATGTTATGGCACATTGCTTCTTTCCCCATTTCAACTAATAAGTGTTGTCATGGAGTGGAACTTTAATTATTTCTTGAACAATTACTGAAGGGTATGCAAGAGAGACTACAGACAACCAAAAAAAGCACACAGCCCTCCCTCCAAAAGGGCAGATTACCACCTTTTTTTTTTTTTTTTTTTTCTTTTTCATGGTTAATATTAAGGCTAAAGTTTGATTGAAAGCTTGAAGGGTTAAGTATAGGTATACACAACCTCTTTTGGACTGTTGGCCAGCCACCCTAAGAATATTGCCGTTATAAACCTGCTGTGGTTAGCAGCGAGTCCTTGCTTTAGACTAAGCAGAAATACTTGGTGACTCCTAATTCTGCACAGAATAGGTTCAGTCCTTCCTTTTTCTTTTGCTTCCAAGTAACCGATGACGCCTTAGGAGGAAAACTTTCCTGAACATCTGGCAGTGCTGAGAGCCTGATGCCTCAGCATCGCCTCTATTTGAGGTCAGGAACTGCAGGAACCGCTGGCTGAGGACTTGGCAGCCCGAGTTCCTGCGTTCCTCAGGGGGGTCTGAGGGACCCCAGCCCATCACTGATCCCGATGCTTAAATTTCAAGTTGAGTTGGCTCTGTGAATATGCCATTTAATCATTTCAATATCATTAAAAGTACGGATTAAGAAAAAAAACCAGCACCCTGCGTTCTGTTTTTTAACATGATTTACCTCGGGAGATGCCGCAGTGTCAGAGACTTTTTTACAGGCGTATTCCTAATTGCACAGCAGCACCGGGAGGGAGAGCAGCAGGAGCTGTTCGATTTGGGCTCGAACCTCCCTTTTCGCCAGATTTCGGCCAAGTTTCCAGGCACAGCCCCCAGTCTCCATTTCGCTTTCAGGGCCCCCGGGGGCGCGCTGTGCCGGGGGTGCCCCGCTCCCCTCGCCCACGGCAAGGGCCGAGCAAAGGCGGGGGGCACGGAGGGTCCCGGCGGAGCTGCCCTCCGGCCACAATTCCCTTTCCCCTTCAGTTTTCACTCCACTTTCTCCCCTCTCCCCCCCGGGGGCGGGGGGGGGGGGGGTCCCCTCCAAACAGCGCCGGGCTGGGGGCTCTCTGCGGTGCTCTCTCCCCCCTTCAAAACCCCATCCTCGTCCCCACTGTGTCTTATTTTTCCCCTTCTCTCGGTCCGCTGTCCCCCAGAAAGGGGACTCTGGACGGGAGGGGGTGGATCCCGGCCCCCCGGCGCCTTACCAGCGGGTGGATGTCTGCGCGGGGCCCCAGGCGGTACGCGCAGGTCGCGCACTCGCGGCCGCAGTCGGCCCGCACCCGCGGGAGCAGGCAGGTGCTGAGCGCCAGCAGCGAGCAGCCGAGCCGCAGGAGCAACGCCATGGGGCTGCGGGAAGGGGAGAGAGAGGCAGAGAGAGAGAGGTCAGACGGCAGCCGCCCCCCCCCCCCCCCCCTTCATGCCCCCAAAACCCCCGGGACGCTGTGACTGGAGGGGGAGCGGAGCCGCCCCGACCCTAAGCTCCCGTCCTGGGCAGCGCTCGTCCCGAAATGCTGCATCCGAAATGCTGCGTCCCGAAATGCTGCGTCCCGAAATGCTCCGTCCCAAAACGCCCCGTCCCAAAATACTCCATCCTGGAGCGCTCCATCCGAAACGCCCCATCCCAAAATGCTCTATCCCAAACCGATCCACCCCAAATGCTCCATCCCAAATGCTCCATTCCCAAATGCTCCATCCCCAAACGCTCTGTCCCAGATGCTCCATCCCAAATGCTCCATCCCCAAACACCCCGTCCCAAACCGCTCCGTCCCAAACCGCTCCATCCCAAAACCGCCCCGTCCCAAAATACTCCATCCCGGAGCGCTCCATCCCAAAACACTCAGTTCCAAGTGCTCCATCCCGGACCTCTCCATCCCGAAATGCTCCATCCTAAAACACTCCATACTAAAACGCTCCATCCCAAAATGCTCCATTCCAAAACGCTCCATCCCCAAAACTCCCCATCCCAAAATGCCCCATCCCAAACGCTGCATCCCAAACCGCTCCGTCCCAAACCACTCCATCCAAACCTCCCCGTCCCACCCCGGCCGCCCATCCCCAGCCTCATCTCCCGTCTCCGGAGCACAAAGCCACCGGTGCGGCGGGTCCCCCCGCCACCCCCGCCGGCTCACTCACGCACTGCCTCCCCTCGGGGCTCCGGGCGGGTTTTTGAGCCTTGCTGCGGTGCCGGCGTCGGATCCGCAGCCCTTTTATAGCGGGGCTGGGCAGCCTGCGCCCCCGGAGAGAGACTCCGCGCTGGGGACGGGGAGGGGGGCACCGAGGACGGCCTCGGTGAGCGCCGGGGGGGCGCCGAGCGGCTGCGGGCGGCGGCACTTTATAATTAGGGAACGCGGGCAGAGCGCGGCCTCCCCCAATCGCCGCCGGGCTCCCGCTGACGCAGCCCCTACGACATCCCCCCCAGACCCCCCCGATGTCCTGCACGCCCCCGTCGGGGGCTCCGAGGGGGCGGGCGGGGTGCCCGTGCCCGTGCCCGGCCCCGTAAGGCGCCCGCGGGGAGGTTTTTTTTGGGGGGGGGCTGAGGCATCGGAGTGAGTCATGCCGCACCCCTGGGGGTCGGGGAGGTGGGTTTTAGTGGGGTCTGTGCGAGGGTCTTGGTTGTAAAACGTTGGGATTTCCTAAGCATGGACAGCTTCGCCCTATTTGCATGGTTTTAGCGGCTGGGAAGGCACAAATATGGGCACAACGCGCAGAGGCACAATCCTGAAAGGTTCCCGGCCCCAGCAGCTGGGGCATCGCTGCCCTGCTCGGCTGGGAACCGGCCTCGGGCAGCAATGCTGATCCCTGACATCCCCCCCGATCCCTGACATCCCCCCTGATTCCTGACATCCCCCCTATACAAGGGCTCTGCCCCAGCAGTATTAAGCTGTGGTTCATTTCCAGCCCCAAATTATTTGCAGCTGGTTTATACATATTTGTTTTTCTTTCAGACAGGATTTTGTCCCTTCATGGTGTTTTTCTGGCTGATCGTTTCCCTTCTCAGCCCTCTTTTTGCTCTAGTCACCAGGCTGTGCTCTGCAGCTTTCTGTCTCGAGGTAGACCCTTACCCAGTAAATGTTCTCCCCGGCGTTTGCTGTACTTTGAATTCATCATTTCTGAGCAAGAGTGATGGGACCTGTGCACAGCCTGGTGAAAAGGAATTTTATTAGGACGTTAATACATAGTCATCCCCACTGGAGGAGGAAGACACCTCAACTTGTGCCTCCCCAGGTCTCATTTGTCTTTCCTAATACTGCAGCACAGCGATGCCACACAGTCCTCTGGGTCTGAGATACAGACAGGTCTTCATCCTTCAGGACTAACACGAGATCTAGTGCCATTACCGCATGGAAATTGTGCCTTCTGCCACCTGTTAGTCTTTACATCAGACATCTGACTCAGATTAAGGAGGGTCACAGGGATACATGAAGTGCCAGAAATACATCCCTTCGCAGCAAAGACTCTTGCATGTACCCAGGGTGTGTGAGAAGAGAATCAGGCCCTCAGTCTCCCCAGTGATATCAGCCAACTTTGAAAGCAAACTCTCAAGAGATAAGGTAGACGTTTTAGAAATTGCCCCACTGGGTATATTTGTAGTTGCATCTGGAGCAACAAGCCAATTGCCAGGCCACTGAGTAAGCAGGCAGGCTGTAAAGGTTGTTCCTAGCCAGCCTCCTGGTGGGAAGGCACATCTCGGCCTCCTGACTCTTGCCTGGGTAAGGGTGAGACGGTTAGGGAGGCACTGACTAACACAGAGGTGACACATTCCATGCCTCTTTTGCTGTAAGGATACTTTTTACCATTTTTAAAAATATATTTTTTTTTGGACATCATCAGATTAGTCCTCAGGATCAATTACTGGCACTCACTCACTGAACCCCAGCCCTGCTGTCATTTCTGGGCACGCAATCTAACAGTCAGCATGGTGTGGTGGGACAGATAGCCCGGTAGTCTCATGATTATTCCTTTTACAGTGTGCATCCCACGTCCCCGGGCTGACTGGCTCCTCTTTTCATAGCTGTGCATACAAGCATCCATGCTCAGCCTGCCCACTCAGCTACTCAGTCTGCCTTGTCCTTCATTATGCCATTTAATGCCACTGATTGTGTTTAATCTGGTCGTGATGAAAACCCAGGCAATGCCGGAACCTCACTGTGTACAGAAGTGCGGATAATCCCTGCAGATAATGTGCAGACCTGAGCAGCAAAACAGACAGAGTGAAGAAGGAGTAAAGAATATAAATGGACCAAATAAAGGGCGTCTAAATTTTGTGTAGAAGAGGAGTAATGGAGAGGGTTGTTTTACAGTGGGTAAGTGCTACAGCTTCTGGGTGGGGACCAGGGAAGAGTAAAAGAGAGAAAAAGATTGGGTGTGAAATGCACAGGTGCAAAGAGACCGCATGGGGTAGAGGAGTGGTAAGTGGGCACTGCCAGCACTGGGCAGAAATACAACCATGGCTGCTGGATGTGCTAAAGATATCCAGCACTCCTTGGTTCATCTGCTTCTTCGGGTCTTCTGCTCTTTGAATCTTTGTCTGGTTCCTCCCTATATCTGGTCCTCATCCTGAGTCCTTATGGATGTGGTTATATGAGAGTCTTCTTTGCAGAGAGAGGATAAAAGCAGGAGAGAATTTGGACTATTTGGACAAAAGACTACAGGGCAAAAACTACATAAAAATTGCTCGCTGTAGGAGCAGGGGATAATATTTCCTCAGCAACAGCAAACTGAGAAACAAAGAAATAAAGAGGCATAAAAAGAAAGAGAACACTTTTCACAGCAGTGATGATGATGACTTGTTGCTCCCTACTAACCTGGTAATAACAGTGTCCTGGAGCTGATAAAAATTTTGGCATTTATAAAATCCAGAATTACCCCAGACACCAGCAGCTTTTTTCTGCCATCCAGATATACCACACAAAAACAAACTGTATTACAGGAGTGCTTGAAGCACCTTGGGACCTGTCCTAAATCTTGTCCAGACACCCAGACTTTAGCTAGGAAAAGGTGAAAGGAAGATGAAATCATAATTTTGCCAATAGAGAAGTGAAGCACGTAACCTGAATCACTTTACAAAGTCATGCCAAAAGTGAGCATTGGAGTTAGAAACTGAAATTCTCTTGAATTTCACGTCAGTATCTTTACTGCGGGAACAGATTTATTTTCCAAACTATACTCATCATGCTAATCGAGCTGCTTCAGAATCATTAAATGAAGATAGATTTACGGAAATATGAAATAAGCATGCTGTTAGCAGCCCTAGCAGCCCTTCTCATAACGCAGAGCCTTTCTGATAGAATCAAAATGAGGATCGGGAAACATAAAACAGCATGTTATGTTGATTATTTTCTTCAGCTCAGTGCAAAAGGTCACAGCGTTTCTTAAGACCAAACAGTCAGGTTCCATTTAGCTCATTCAAATGGATTTAATTTTTCATGGGAACATATATGTAGCTGATATCAGTGTCAAGAAAGGATTTGCAGATCAACCCTCTTATACCAAACTTAGCAATAAAGTCATTTATAGACCTATGGACACAAGGTATGCATTGCTACTTTTAAAATATCTTTATTAAATTAAGTCTAAAGTAAGCAGAGATGAATTGTAATAGGGAGACATACTCAATGTTCAGTTGGTATGGTGCTGCCCAAAATGTACCTTTATAGGACAGAGATGATCCAGTGCTTCCCATATCTCTCTTAATATATATGTATACGTATTGTTTGAGATATGAAGAAATATGGAATATATCAGTGATGCAGACAATTCTGCTCATAGATATTGAAGACAATCTTGTATGAAGAACAGGGTTGCCGGTATCATCTCAGACAAAACTGGATCTTCTTAATCATGTTTTTACCTTTGAACAAACCGCACCCTTTCTGGAAGGAAAAACCATGCAATGATCTTGTTGCCATCAGGAGATGTTTCCACTGATGTAACACAGACAACTTCTGGTCTTACCTCATGACTGATGCCACTCAGTCTTCTAAGGGGGAAGGAGGTTTCACGCTAATTTTTCTGAGTGAAATTAAGATCTTGACATGCATTCAGTGTCAGCAGACGACAAATATAACTTTTGGTGCATTTATTTATTTTGTGCAGTTCTCTGAGACAAGATAAGAACAAGGCAGAGAAGTTTATACCATTCTATGGAGACATAAGGAGCTTCACTTTAACGTGCTCCTCTGTTGCTCATGGACACATGAGGATGTGCACTCCAAGATACCTGAAATTTGGCCTGAACTACAGTAAGTAGCGTGTGCTGCGTTAAATGGAACAAACTGTACAAAATCTATATTTGTTATAAAAACATTATGTTGCTCATATCCCCAGAGGCCATGGGATGGGTATCTGCAATGAAAAAAGAAGGAAACAGGGTGCTCAGTAGCAAAATACATTGTGATGGAATCCAGGCACAGTGATTATTATTTAAAACAATAACTACTCCACATGAGTGGAGTGATTTATCCTCATTTTTTTAATTTAGAAAACTCATCCATGAATTACTAAGGAAGTATTAGATTCCATCTATGAAAAGGATTGCGGTGCCTAGTGTGTATGTAGAAGGATTAGCTGAAAATTGTAAATGAGCGATTTTGATCACTTTAGTCATATTAAGAAAAACAAACAAGCAGAGCCTAAATGATACATTTGGAGTGCAAGCTTGAACTGTTTTCCCATTATTCACATTCATACAACAGAATTTTGGAGCTTTTTCCCCATTTCCAGTCTCACATTCTCACTGCTAGTATTTTATTGCCCAGCTGGGGTGTGCTGTATTCACACTTCTGCACAGCGTTCAAAACGAGTTGCTTTTGTAGACAGGAGCTGTAACAAGAGCTGGACGCTCTGCCTGCAGAGCGGGTAAGGGCTGGCTGGATTCCTTGTGGCTCTCCTCCGGGGCACAGCTTGGTGCCGTGGGAGAGTCAGAGGTGACTTGAAATTCCTGTGTTTTGAGTGGCTCTGAAACACAATTTAAAACGATGTCAGTGGTTGCTGTGATTTCCAGCAGTCCAACGGGAGCCATTTAGAGCAGGGCACTGAGTGCTCTCCTTTCTGCCCCTGCTGAGGCCTGCATGCCGCCTC
This sequence comes from Anser brachyrhynchus, assembly GCF_964034855.1. Lineage (NCBI taxonomy): Eukaryota > Metazoa > Chordata > Aves > Anseriformes > Anatidae > Anser > Anser brachyrhynchus. The sequence goes on from NC_137695.1 coordinate 121,139,039, forward strand.
TCCTGCACCTCCTCAGGGGCCATGAAGGGAGCAGCAAGAGGACAAGTGTGCTCTCCCCCTTCTGCTCTTGCCCCGAAAGGATTCCCCATAGGTGATGCTGATAACAAAGAGGGTCCTACTTCATTTCGTTATACCTCTGCTAGGAATTCCCTCATCCACACTGGGAATCTGTCTTCCATATAGCCTGCTGTGCCTGTAGCTCTGAGCCCATATGCAAGCAGCACGGAGGCGCACATACCTTGGCCTAATGGTGGGTCGAACTCCTCAGATACAAAACCAACTTTGGTCATTTACAGTGGAGTTCTCCAGAGTAGCTACAGCCACAGTTGTAACCCCTGCAGCACTGAAAATGCTAAACAGATGATGTTCATGCAAAAAGGATGGAGTGAGGAAGGAGCATAAAGCACAGAGATCTCACAATCACCACATGAAATTTGCACCACTTTTCTTTTGATGTAAATCATTTTCAGCTGCTTTACATGGACTGGGTCTTCAGTTATGTCCCGAAAAATGTTCTCTGTGGGAAGGAAAGATGAGGTTTAAGTAATCAGGTTATGTAGCTAGGACAGGGAAGAAGATGCTGACATAAGAATACATCCTAAGATCATTTGAAAATGAAATAAGGAACAATATCATCATCACATTCTTTCATTTTACATCTATTTGAACTGTTTCGCTGTTGTTTGTACTTCTTTGCACCTTGTGTGCAAAAAAAAAACCAAAAACTAGAAATTGAACTGTGACCTTCCCCTTCTCAGTTTACCAGTCTATGTTCCTTTTCTTTAAAACTGCTTGTTTTATGCTTGAAAGCAATTTCATTTCATTTTGTTTCTTCTTCTGCATAATTGAACACTCCAGAAACTAACAAGCCACCTTAGACAGCTGAGACTTTATAGCTTTTCCTGTAAAGAACTATTGAAAATATTCCATGAAAGCTGAAGCTGTGAATCTTGCTAGGTTTAACACAGGGATGGAATTTATGCAAAAGATGAGCATGTCCTGGATGGTTTGGGAAGCAGAAGAGTTATCATATTGAGTGAACATGTGTAGAGACAGTGCATAGTAAAGAAAAATGAGAGATGTGGTAAGATGGTCTGATAATTTGGGGATGGCATAAAATCAGGGTGGTAACCACTGACAGTGTGGAGGTATGATACAAAGTTTGTTTGAGGTATGGAAGTGGTCAGAATGTCGTTGTCACACAGCTAACCATCAGTAGTTCTGCCAAAACCTTTCTGTGTCACCTGACATGATACTCTGAATTCACCACTTCCTTCTAATATAATGTAAATGCCATTGGTTACGATCTGATAATACCTTGCTTGGCAGCATTTTGCTAGACAAAGTAATTGGTGCTTATAAGGAAATTTCATGGCCTTTGATCAAGTTTGAAGTATCAGGTATGGTGTTTGTACCGCTGGGACATGACTTCAATGGGAAATGTTTGTAACCTGACTTTAGACTTTTAACTTAGGGATTTGGACTACCTTTGGAGTGTTGCTTGTCTACGCTGATACCCTAGGATTTAATCAGTTGATATGTACAGATGTGTCTAAGATAAACAGACTGGTGTGTGCTAAGATTTCAGAAAAAGACATAGAATATAAAATAATCCAAATCTCACAATACTAAAACTATGTGTTTTAAGCAGAAATAAGTTGTACTTCCACTTATTTAACTGCAGAACCACTTTGGGTATAGAGAATGAGCACTGTAAGCAGAGTTCACATCTGGAAGAGAGAAGAAAAATTGAGGCTAGGTTAAGATAGAATAGGGAAAGTCACAGTTTAGAAGATTTATGAGATTAGGCTAGTTTATGTCCTAAAACATTCCTCAAGTTGATTGTCTTCCTCCGTCTTTTCAGTTGTGGTGCTTATTCCTCCTTTCCCTACAGGCAACAGTGCTGCTCAGTGGCTAAGGCAGAATCTGCACCTACTTCCAAGACCATCCTACTAACAGGCTTGTCACCTCACCCAGAATTTCAGGGTGAGGTGGCTTTTTGATGGGACATTATGAGTAGAGTTAAATAGTTCTCTGGAATTGAGGATTACTCTTTTCAAAAATGCTGTTTCTGTGCTAAGAAATTAACTTGAATGCTCTGCTGTTTTTTTAGGGCAATACGTAAAACAACTCATTTGGCTAATCATCTTGTTTTTTATGATCAAAGTAGGCTGTCATTTCCAGAATATTTGGTATCAGTCTGGTATATGTTTTCTACTAAAATTGGATATACTGTGTGTGCCAATGGAGTGGTGCTAGACGTTTGAATGGCTTTCTGTATTGGTATTTTTCTGCTGGTTCATTTAATGTTGGTCTAGTTGTGAAAAGTGTTAAGACTGTTATTTGAAATATTGCAAAAATAAATATTAATGAATATCTTTAAAATCTAATGAACCAAAGAATGTGGCAAAGATGATTGGCATCTGTGTTGCCTGGTTGACTGATCAAAACACCACTCAAACCAGCAGAAGGAAGTGAGAAGCTTTCAAGGAGGTCAGGATGCTTCAGGGCAAGAGTGACTTATCTCCCGTCTGCTTGTTCAGATCTTGGCTTCAGCACTCTGGGAGAGAGCTGCATGCTGCTACATGGCTGCTTTGCTTCCCTTTGAAGGGGGTTGTACAAAGTAATTCTCATATGTGGGAGCTGACTGTCATTTTGAGCCTTAGTTTAGTCGTTTTTAGCCCTGTTTGTGCAGGACAGAAGTATACAGGGACACCTGCCAGTGGTGGAGGTATCCCCAGGGGACCTATGTCATCTTTCCCCATTGACAGAATATGCAAGCTGGTTGCCTTCTAAATATCTCTGAGATTTTTTTTTTTTTTTTTTGACAATTCTATGTTTTTGTTAAGACAACAATACACTCTCTCACTCTGCTTTGCACCTGAGCTTCTGGTTCTTTATTCTGTTAAAACCGTGCACGAACTCAAGAGCAGAGGTGCAGCTGGTATGTCCAACAGAACCTGCACGCATGTAAACCTACTGAAAGGATCTGCAAAAGTAAACTATAACTATGCATCAGTTAACTAGAACTGTAAATGTAAAGCTCAAAGTTAGAGCTCATGAGGAAAAATGTCAGACAATAGTACTTCATTAATTTAATTTCTGAGTTTTTCAAAATTAAGTGTTTGTGGAGGTGGATTTTTTTTTTTAGATAGATCATTAGATAGATACAGTTCAAGTGAATTCTGTTTTATTGTGTCTGCAGACCTATTTTCTTCTGAATGTTTGTTGTCCTCCAGGCTCTCCATGTCCAAGAAGGACCTCCCTGTCTTTGCATGCTGTGGGCCATGGCCAAATGAATATCTTCTCAGATTAGCTTTTAAGAGGAATGGAGCTGTCACAACTGACAACAGAGACAGGAGGAAGTATAAGCCACATCATGTTTTTCAGTTCTGCTAGTTATTTTGTTTTATGGTGAAAATCTTCCATCCACCATCAGGTTTGGTTTGATACTGATGTTTGCGTTACCCTTTGTTGTGGGCAGTTGAAAGTTGCATATTCTGAACGTACAGTTGAGTCTGAGCAAATAATTATCAATCCATTTTAATAAAAATGTGCTCCACGTGAATATAACTCAGTGTTTGAAATTAAATGTTGGTGCTCTGGGCCTTGTCTCCTTAGCTATGGCGGATCCCACCGACTACTTCTGAATCTCAGTGTTTTGAGTCAAAATCTCATCTTGCTTTCTGCCATAAGCTATATGCATTCTCTGCTAACATTTATGGGAACGTATATTTTCTATTTTACTGCTCCAGAGTTTTCCATCAGAAAGTTATTCAAGATAAAGCTAATTCAAAACTGGTGGCTGGGAGACCCTTACTGGATTATCATAGTTCGTGAGCTCATAAGGAGAACAATGAAAACAGAAGACAGGGCAATGCAGTGTTAATTTATTTGACATATGTGGCTTATGTATTTCTGAGAATATTTTGCAGTAAAATACAGTAATTGTAGGATTGCATATCCATTCAGAAAAAGGGAACTATAACATGAGACATGGCAAATGCTCTGCTATTTAATCTTTCCAGCAAAATGGATTGAGAATAATAGAAATAGATTTAAGTTTTAATTTTTAAAGGATGAGTACATTTGAAATTTATCAGATGTGGATTAAATTGATTTCATTTATCATATATTACAATAAAAATACTAAATTAAATATAAGTAGTATAGAGCAATATGAAGTTCAAAGAAACTTTACCTCTTAATAATGTCTTAAGTTAGAAGTTTAATTAAAATACTACTTGGGGCTTCTGCACAAGCTTACCATTATGAATGTGCTGAATCCAGTAATGTCCATCAATGCACCTGCAGAAGTGAGCAGTCCCTGTATTTTTACAGGGTGAGAACCTTCTTGTCTTTTTCTCTGAAATAAAAAAAAATAATAAAATTGAATCTGATATTTTCAAATGCATTTTGGAACATAAAAAGATTAAAGTAATGCAATTCTGTAAAACTCTTCACTTAACTTTTGCAGAGATTTATGTCTAATTTCTGTGTAGCTATATGGTATTCAGTTCCAGGAGGATGATTTAAAACAGAGTTTCAGTTTTAATCATGTACTCACTCCTTGATCATGTGAAAATACTCTTCACTTTGTTTAAATTGTGATTAGTACCTACTGAGCAGTTAGCTGAGTTATAAATTAGAACACAGAAAAGTTGTAGGGGAATAGAACCTGAAATGCAATGATCTAAGGATGAAATAATTGCTAATTTTATGGATCGTTGCTTCTTTAATATCAACTTAAAATAGAAAGCAATCACAGTATGTTACAGAAAAGAGACTCATGGCATTAGTACCCATGCTAATGTTTACCCTATGAGTTACTCTTCCTTTTTTGTTCCACCTGTTCTGAGAGGGAGGGAAGGGTTACATGTAATTTACTGTGCTGAGCAATCTGGGCTTCTTAAGTAGCTTGGAAATACCAGCATTTACCTGTCTCTTCAGTAAAACAGCCCATGAAATCAGGAGAGATTTTCAGTGCCCAACCTTTCCCTGCCTGTCCAGAGCCTGTCCACCCTTCTTGTCTAATCTTACATAATCTAACGTAATTCCAAAACTGAAAGTGTTGGATGAGGCTTTGAGCAACCTGGTCTAGTGGGGGTTGTCCCTGCCCATGGCAGGGGGTTTGAAATGAGGTGATCTTTAAGGTCCCTGCCAACTCAAACCATTCTGTGATTCTGTGGTTCTATGAATCTCTATATAAAACTTAAAATCCCATGTCTCAGTCCTGTGAGGAATAATTCGGTGGCCGAGGAGTACAGTGTCACCCTTTGGAAATTTAGTGCCAATATCTTGCTGCTCCAAATTTATGTAGCTACAGTGATACCATATTATGTATTCTAGATGAAGTTCAAAATTACTTTTCCTTGTCTGTGTGTCATGTACTCATGTTAATATTTTCCCAGTCTGCCAGTTTTTATGGCAGTGATCTTTTTAGTTACTATGCATCATTTGATTTAATTCCATTACAGGGAATAGTTTATAACTGCTTTATTATCAAGAGAAATAAACAAAAAAAGAAGATAAATGCATGATTGTAAGCAGTGACATTAAACTGAACTAACATTTGATGCGCTTTTCAGGAAAGCCTTTTTATACAATGAAGTGCTTAGACTTTTATCCCAAATTAAGCTGCATGTAAGTAAGTGGTGGTTCCCCTATTGCTTGATTAGTTTTATCCAGTAGATTTAATTATGCAGTAGGGTATGGGAACAGTATATCAGTACGGTAATGATGTTTAGGAAAGGTCACTCCATCTCCTATTTCAAGGCTTCGATGCATGTATATTTAAATGAAAATACATCAAAAATAAGTCTATAAATATCGATATAGCAAAGAAAGATAAGGCTTGCAGACCTTGTTAATTCTGTTGGCCAAACTTATCTTAAAAGAATCAACAGAATTTGCTTTCTTTTAAAATTTCACACTTTTTTTTTGGGGGGGGGTCCATATTCTAACATTTCCCATCCATCTTATCCCTGCAAAGGCAGTATTTTCTACGTGCTTTAGGAACAAATGCATTCATCCATACAATTTCCTACAGAGCCCATGTAAACTGAATTTCTTCCTTCTTCATCAACCTTTATATATTTTCTGTGCATGTCATTCACTTCTTCTGTGTGATCCTACATGCTTTGAACTTCTCTGGTTTTGTTTTGTCATTTATTTATTTTTTTTTCTCCATTTGCCTTTAAACAACTCTGGGAGGTGAGACTCACCTGAAGACCTGCTTCAGATTGCTAACCCTTTCAAGTGTGACCTTTACAGAAATTCGACATGTCTTTGTTATCCCACGTTTGTAGCTGATTTTGTAAGGACTACCCATTGCTTAAAGCCAAGATTTTGTGTGAGTAGTGTAAAGATCAGAACCTTATAATTCCTGTTTCCTTATCCTTTTGAATGACATTTTCCATATAACATTTACATTGCAGTATCTCAGGCAGCATTGTAGAATAGTAGGCAAATTCTTCTGCTATCAAAATATATTTTATGCGACTATATTTTTAGGTCTTGATTTATATAGATTTCAAGGACTTCTTTTGTCTCATCAACAAAATTGATATGCTATAGATTACACTCTGTAATTACAATTCATCTAAATGTCAGTTGCATATTTATGATATAAACACACATATATAAACAAGTAAAACAATTCTTCGTATTTAAAGAAGTATTTACATATGTTTTAAAGTCAGCTATAGCTTTCTATTGCTTGAGTTTTATTGTCATGCAGTAGCTTTACTGGTTCTACCACAGATAACTCTTCATGCTTGATGTTGATAGGAAAAAAAGCTAACTCAATTTCTTGAAGTTTCCAAATCAATGCTGTAAACAAATTTTAAAAATGTAGGAAGCAACAGCTAATGATCAGAAAATGTTAACTGCCTGTCACAGGAATTGTTTATAAAAAACAAGACAGATCTCTCTAAGAAGCTGTTGGTAACATCATGGATATGAAGTTTTATTTCCATTGATTTGACAATGATGTCTTTTACTATTCAAAGACAGGAGAGAGAAAATATCAACATTTCATAAAACAAATTTGTAATGGAAGAAATTTGCCTTTTCCATTTTAGCTGATGCTGAAGAGAGGCAGTGGGATGCAAAACATAAGAAGTAAAAAATAAAGGTATGTGATTATGGATTTCAGTTAAAATAATCAGAGCTTTGCCTGAAATGTGTCTACATTTCTCAAGTCCAAGATATACTCTGATAAATAGTTTGGAGCTGCAGTTTGCAGAGGCTCACTCAGAGTAAGGTTATGTTAGCAGTAAGTTCTCATGCATCACTCTTTCCATCTTGACTTATTGCAAGACAGATTTGATACGATAAGATTACTTGCACAAAGAATAGTTTTCTTCCATTTCAGACTGCACATCACAGTTATAGGTATTCCTTAAACTTGAAAGCAGTTTTCTCTATAGTAAATACGTTCATTTGAAACCAACCTTTGGAAAGTAACCCAGATTTCAAATTCAGTCAATATTAAGCTGGGAAGTACATTACCGTGGTAAGCCTTGCCTAGTAATAAGAATCTCATTTGTAAGAGACTACTACTACTGCTTATTTCACAGAGTTGCATAGTGAGTCTACATCCCATTACATCTGTCCCAACACATTAGATGTTAAATATATTCTACTCTGGAGCTGTAGTGATTTAAATAGCGGGTAAGGGTGGTTTGCCTCATATGGACAAAGTTGCAGGGAGCAATGATGGATTCCTTTTCAATTTTTTTTTTTTTTTGGTATATTGCACACATCTGACTCTTGCTGAAAAATTAGTATCCTAGGAAGGTGGGAAGGTGTCAGCAGCAGAGAATTGTTTATATTTCTGGTTGCACAGCAGATTTGCAAGGGGTAAAAACCTATGTTTATTCATCATGTGTAGGTCTTTAAACAAAATATAGTCCTGGAATATAACCCCGCTTGTCGCATCTAAAACCCAGGAGAAGAAAGCAGTTCTTCATCCTCATTAGCATGTGCAGTGCTGGAGTAAAAGGGCCACTGACAGAAGGTACAAGTTACAACTCGCTTGGGCTCCTAAGTGAAACAAGCCAATAATGAGTCAACACCAACGAACCTTTTGGCAAAGCCAGAGTGCTGAAAAAACAGAGGATAATATAAAAAAAAAAAAATGAGGAACCTCTGAAGAAAATGGCTGCCAAATAATGTTGATCTGCACACAGCATCTTGCAGCCATGAAGGAAGTAGAGAAAGAGATGTAGATTAAGGCATTTTTAATGGTCATTATTGTTCTTGCAAGAAGTTCCATGGCTCAGAAGCATCTCTTCCTTCTTTAATTCATTTTAGGTTTAAATCCCACCTATTCAACTTTTATAGTAGTTTTATGCCAAATGTGCCAGAAATTCCTATCTGATTGTGTGTTGTCTAATGTCACAGACATCACAATTACTTCCTCCTGCAGAAACGTGGTACATGGGTGAAGTGGCATGGCTGTGTGTGAATTTAATCTGTTGCTGTCTGTGGTATACAACTCCCTGAATAAATAGCATATGTTCAGCTAATTCTTTTTTTTTTTTTTTTTTTTTTACAATCATTATCTTTATTCAATATGCGTAGGGATATTTAACATTAGTTTTATAATGAGAGAGGAAATAAAACAAGTAGTAAGTTCATATGTATTTATTTGAGCTCCATGTACCCAAGAATGAGTTCAGACTAGCTGGCTTTTAAAGAGAAAGAGCATCTGCAGGTGATTAAAAAAAAAGGGCTAAAGCCATGCTTAGTAAGTCCTTATTGTTGCAAAATGCCATATAGAAATGTTAGCTTTTCCTTCAAGTCCAACCCTCCCTCTGATGCTCTGAAGAGGAAAGGCTTCCTTGTTTTTTTTTTTTGTTTTTTTTTTTTTCAGATGATGAAGAGAGAAAATAACATTTCTTTAATGAGGAATAATATCGATAAACGAAGAAGAAAACCTCCTAATATACTTTTACCACTGATATCAGAAAGATTAATTTTAAGAATAATGAAATTGCCACATTCATGGCATTCCAAGCTAATCACCAGTATGTAAAAAAAAAATAATTTCAAATCATCTACATATAAATCAAAAAATGAATGCTTCGCTCTAAAAAGTCTTTTAAGCCATTTCCCTTCAGTAAATTTCATGAAGTTAGTGCATATATAATGTGTTGTTAAAATGAAGTTGGACACAACTTTATTAAGTTTTACGTAGAAAGGGGAGTCGTGTTAAAATTCAGCTGCTATTTTAGGTCTTTCTATTTTGCCTTTATGAACTGCTTTAGCAACCTGAAAAAGAACTGTGCTATTTAACATTTAAAAATATTTGAATTGTAGGACTTTGGTATGCTGATACATGTGTAAAGATAAAAACCAGTTATATTTGATTAAATTGTTCTGCCACATGGTTGACACTTCACCTGTAAAGGCCCTTCAAACTTCTCATTTAAATTGAAGGTGTTAGTTTCCATATTTCAAAGCTTAAGACAGTGGGTTAAATGAGGAAGGCAGAACACAATGGAGAATATCAGTCATTAAAAATCAAATGATATTTAAATATCAACCTACATTTCCAGCATTGCATGTGCCATTTTCCACCACTCTTTATTTCTCATTGAAAACCTCAGGTGTTAAATGTGGGGTTCATGAAATGAGTTTCTGTCATGTGTTTTGTCACATGTAGGCAAAACTGTCTACTTAAATTTCCTCCTCCAATTCCTGGAGTTTTAGAAAGACTCAGATGCCTTTTAAAATCCTGTTTCATTCTTGTGTGCATCATTCCATCAAGATCCATTAGCTCAGATGCATCAATCCATTAAAAGTAATTTAAGATGTTAGATATTTCTTTCCATGTTTGCTATTCTGAGGGGCAGCACTGCAAAATATTTGGGATCTTGTTTACATTTTCTACAAGTACCAAGATAACCAAAGCATTTTTTTTTTCCTTTTCTTTTTCTAAGTTGTACTACAGCAGATTGCTCCTCAGGCTATGCTTTTGCTCCAAAGTACTGTAGTACTCAGATAGTGATTGTATTAGCTTAGGCTGGATTCCATCAAGTCTGCAGAATAATTCTTTGCTGCATTTTTCAGCTTTTGAAATTTTGAATCATGTTACTTTCTGCAGATTTTAAGACCAGATTTGACTATTAAGGCTAGTCTTATCCTCTTGTTATCATAGGTCATTCAACTTCATCTAGTTACCCTGCTATGTGGCTAACATCTTGGCTTTAGAAGAAGAATGTTCTTAAAATATCCAGAGATGGAGAATGCTCAGATGCTCAGGTTCAGCTCATAGCTATTTTTTTTTTCCAATAATTAACCTCTTTCCTTGTGATTAGGCAGTGATCTCTAATATTTTATTTAAATTAATTTTGCTTAGGATTCAGCTCTTGATCATTATAATCCTTCTTTTGCAAGATATACAGCCTTTCCAATCAGATGTTGTCTTTGCAGGGCAGTATTTATGCACTGTAATCAGATTTTTTCTAAATGTACTTTTTCAAATGAGCTATTATGATCTGTCTTGTTTGGTAAAGGATTTTTTCCAACTCTCCAATAGTTCTTGTAGTCCCTTTATTTTCCCAGTGCCTTTAGAGAATATTGACTCCAGAAGTGGACTCATCTTTCCAGCACTGATCTCTATCAATGTCATAATCTAAAGGAAGAAAATGAGATGTCTTTGACATAACTTTTTTGTCATACTGACAAATGTTAATTAACTTTTCCTATTGTTAAATACTATGTGATTTTTTTCTATTGAATCTGTAATTACTTCAGCTGATACCTGGAAAAATAGCCTCCCTGTCACTACTATAAATAGGGAACTCTAACAAACCTTTATACTAAACCAAGTAACCAGTGTTCTATTTTATTTTTTTCCCTAATGCACTTAGGAGTGCTTAACAACTTGCAATTTGCAATTAACCTCCCCCTTTTTTCCCTCCGTTTCTTAGAATCAGGTGTGTCAGAATATATTTTTCAGGGCAGGAGGAGGAATTGCTCTTTCAACATTCCCAAAGTACAAGCCACCTGCAGATATTCTGACGAACACTGAATAATATTTGATGAGAGTCGCACTGATTTCTGCAGAACCACGCACGCAGCAAATTATTGCTGATTGAGAGTAAGAAAAATTTGGCCCCAAAGAAAATGACTCATGCTAGTCTCCCTTTGCAGATATTTTAATAATAAAATAATTAGAACTGAGCCTTACTGTTTCTCAGTTTGTTTTTTTTTTCTCCCCAGCCTTCAACTATTTTATTTTATGCCAACCCGCAGGCACCAAGTCCAGGTAGCTGATAGCTATCTTGTTAACAAGAGGATTTATATTTCTTTTTCCAAGTAGTTGTTACTCCACACAATCCTTTTATACGATTTGCAAATTAAAAGGTCTCAAGTATGGTTTTACTACTTAAATATTAAGCAAAATTGTTTTCATAGCATTTACTGAAAGATGAAAAATACAGAAAGCTTGTAAATACTTCTTTGTATTGAAAAACACCTCTACAAGATATGGACTTCATCGATCTCAATGTTATAGCTGTTTTATAGTCTGTGGCATGCAGAGACCAATGTGATTATTTACATCCCCTTTGGCAGAAAGGATTTAGTCTTCGATAATGGTTTTGATAAAGCCTGTTGATGTTGAGGATCACAAGGTCTTTGAAAGGGAGTAGCCAGAGAACATCTGAGATTTTTCAAGCCTCCTGATGAAATAACTCCTGTTTTATGGCAATTTTTATCTTGGAAATATAATTAGTCTTTTTCTAGTATACTTGTAAAAAAAACTTGATTTTCTTCCTACTCTACAAACTAGTTGCCAGATTTTCATGACTGCTGAGCCCTTGAATTTAGCAGGAGCTGAAGATAAGATGAAATGTTGGTTTTCTGTCTTCACGAGTTGGATTGGTTTCTGTGTGCACCACAGCAAACTTCACACGAGCAGCTCCCCTGCCAACCTTGTCCATTTTCAGCATTCACATGGCCATCTCTCAAGGAGCTCTGCAGATTCACTACTCCATATGTGTGGGACCAACTTTGCCTTGTACTTTTTCAAGCTGACTCCTAGTAGCTTCATTTTTAGTTCAGGTATGAGAAAAGACAGTCAGCTGTTGACTCCTACCCACCTTTTCCATATTATTCATGATTTTGCAGCTCTGTTGTATTCTTCATGACACTTCTCATTCCCAAACTGAAACATATTGGCTTATGAAGTGGTTCCTCACACAAAATCTACTCTATGACTTGATTCCACTTCCTGCCCTTCTCTGAAAATTTTCCAGTTCTGCTATATGTATATTTTAAAGATGAGATCAGAATTGTGTTGTATTCATAATGTGGATGAACCACAGATTTATACAGTGAAGTCTTCTTATTATTATGTTTAAGGGCATTTTGATTAGTTTGGGCTTTTCTATTTTTCTTTAGAAAGAATGTGAGTGAATATTCATAAGAAATACAATTACTGTTTTAGGAGTTTGGGGAAAAATTTTGCATGTATCTAACAATATGCAAGAAGCATGCAATGCTATATCTGCTTTCTGAAATACTTGCTATATATGATTAGGAGCTGAAGAGATAATTGTTTTGGGCGGATATATTTTTAAAGACTAATGAACGCATTTTGTGTGTATGAGAAAACACCATTGAACCTCACTAACCTTTCCTGTGCTCTGTGCTGCTGTCACCATTATCCCCATTGCTGAAGGTGTATAAGATTATGTATGAGCAGTGCTCCTCCTCCATACTTTGGTTCTTTTCTTTAGAACATCACTATCAAATACAAATTTATGCTTTTTTTTTTAAATTTTTTTTTCTTAATCAGCTCAGGCACATGCTTGTTTTACAAAGACATTTTAGGTAAAAGTAAAATGCATGCAAAGTTGCTATCTTTTTTGCTATATTAAATAACTATAGAGAGTAGATGGATTGGATTTCTTTCTATTGTTGTAGTTGTAGCTAGAAGATGTGGCACTGTAGAGCAGATAGTAATGTGATGCACATTATGTGATTTAGTTTTACACTAGATGCTAGTCCTGCATAAGCTTTATACTAATAAGCTTTTACCTTATTGTTCTCTGGTAGGCAAAATGAATAACTGGAAATGTAATTCCAAGCTTCACTGGCAGCAAGAACAGTGCTTGTTTCCTAAGAAGTTTGCTGTAGAGGCATGTCAAACCATTACTGATACTTCAATATCACTGGCTGTATGATGCTCTGAAAGTATTTTTCAAGAGGATAATCAACAGCAAGCTGTTCATGTCAGCTTTTTTATTTTATTTTATTTTATTTTAAAGTTTGCAGTATTTTTCACAACAGAGTTTCTTTGTTTTATCTTGTTGCTGCTGAAGCAGCTGTTCTGCATTGCTTTGTTTGATGTCCCATCCCACTTGACATGGCTGTAGTCCTTTTCTTCTCCTCACTGTAGAAAGATACAGACTCAGATCCAAATTTAGTTCTATTCCCCAGCTCTACTTGGAGGATATGGGAACTGTCTTTCTCTCCCTCTGACTTCCAAAGAATTTGGTGTCAAGGAAAAAGGTCTCCCAAAGACCACAGCTAACACACTTTCTAGAAGGCAATTGAGGTTATGTTTAGCCTCCTTTGTATTTTCTGTGAAAAAAAATCTGCAAAGCTATTCCGGTGAAATGCCAGGGAATTTTGTTATGAGTGTCACTCCCAAGAGATGCTGGGATGAAGCAATTTATGACTAGAAAGGGTTTGTATTATCTCCTTATCTGCGCAGCTGAGATTTTGTTGGAATTCATTCAGTATTTAAACTCATGGAGTTAAACACATGGCAAGCTAAATGTCTTTCCCGTGATTTGCAGGAGTGTTCCCCAAAGGCTCTCTCTCCTGCTTTTGTCTGTGTTCTTCAGTGTTACAACAGGGACTGTTTGTCCATAGTCATGCGGAGTGTAGCTGAATTTGAGAACTGTTACACAGTTCAAAAAAACCCCAACGTTGAGTAAAATATCTCTGCTGGATGCATAAAAAATGACCAACCCTCCCATTCCCCCTTCCTCTCCCCCTTAAAAAGGCATTAAGTTTTTAGGTTGATTTTATTAAAACCCTTTTGAAGGTCTTTTGGACCTGATTTGTTGAATCCCTGTAAGGGATATGAACACTCTGGATTTTTTTGTGAAGGAAAAGTTGATTTTCATGGTATTAGACAATGACTTTTTAGCTTACCAATTTCAGCCCAACATTTCCTACTAGCTAGTGTCTAATGTGAATAGTCATTAAATGTCTCTTGGGGACCTTAACTAAATATAATGAAAAATCAGTTCACAACATTTCTTTGATCTTTTGCCTAAAACGAATGAAGAAATGTTAGTTAGGATGCTGATGTCATTGCATACTAAATTATTCTTTTGATGAAAAACATCAGCACTCTATTTCTGCTTATTATATCATTTTTTATGCCCTATGCACATAAAATCAGAGATACTATTGCAGGAGGTTTTGGCCTTACCTTAGTATAAAAGCAGGATTTTTTATTCTTTCATTCTAGCATTGATTTAAACAAACATTTAAAGCAGTTTAGTGACCCTTTTTGTTTCAAGAATAACATATTTGTACACAAAACAATGCAACTACATAACTCTGCTACTTTCTGAGGGTAAAATCACATTATTTGCAGGAATTATTTAAAAGGATGTTATTCACAGTAGCAGTAAGAGCTGTAAAATTGCCAAGTGAATGAAACCATGCAAAAGGTTTCCAAAGGAAAATTGCGGGTACTTTATTCGAAGAAGTTATAAGCTTCTCATCCCTGAATAGCCAAAGATTACGGAAGAATTTGAGGATAGAGGAGAAGATATGAGGATAAGGATTTCTTTTTGCTTAAAGGGGTGAGATACAGTGCAGAGGGAGAAACATCTGTGCTTTTGGATGGAAGCTACCAGGTAGGTTTGGGGAATGCAAAGTCAGACCAAAGACAAAGAGAGAACCGAGTGCATTTTGGTGAAGGTTTGAAGCCAGTTCTACTGGGAGCAGTATACTACTGAGCTGTTGAGCTGCAGGTCAGTGGTTTAATCAGACAACTTCAACAGGAGTAGGGCATTGCTGCTCCTTCCATGAGATGATTTTGGTGCACAACTATTATTCTCCAGTCTCTCTGGATGCTACAGAAATTATCAAGAACATTTGGAAAGGCATTTTACCCTTCCCATGTATGTGAGAAAAAGTCATCAGGATTATAAAGCCAAGACTATCTCAGTTAAATAAATTTCTATTTGTTCTGAGGGAAATTAACAGCAGGTCTCACAAGTGAGTTTTACCTTTCCTTTTTATCAACTACAGTTAAAATAATTACCAAAGTAAGGTGTTTTGTCTTTAAATCTGTGTTTTTAGAAAAAAGTTTCTGAAGTGATACCTGCATGAACAGAGGTGGAAAGCCACGTCATCTCTGCCCATGCTCCACAGCAGCAAGGCACGTAGGCAGGACTTACTGACTGTACTACACTATTCCTGTACCAGCCAGTGCTGTCTTCTGTCCAGAGAATCACATACAATCTGCATAAGTCTCTCCATGTAACCCTAGAGACTTGTGGTAAAATATTAAGTTTTTTGGCCAGTCATTTAATTTTTCTTTAGGTGATGTCATATTCTATATTTTGAATCTATTCCCCCTCCCTCCTCCCCCCCCCCCCCCTTTTTTTGTTGCAGAAAGACCTTGTAAAACTAAAATATCAGAAAGTTAACATGAACAAAAGGGAAAGGAAAAAATGTAGAAATTAATATAAAAGAAGTGCTAAATATGAAATTAAATGAAGTTCAGATAATCATTTGTCACTCAGTTTCCCAGTATTATCCCTTAATAACCTTATTGTCTTTTTGCCTACTGGCTTCTTATCTATTTAAAGCAGTTGTTTATTATTCACAGCATGATTGGTTCATCACGTATGTATTTCCAAAAGAAACGGAAGATAATATCCCTAGGACCAAGATAGTTTTTCCTCCTTTTTGTTCCATTAATTGACAAGAAAGTGGGGAATTAGCATAAAAAGAAAAATCTTTTGCTAACCCTGTAGATTAAAGATGGGCTTGAAATGGAGGGCTTGGAGCCAAATCCATTCTTCCCGAAGTTTGTATGAGCTCAGATTTGGGCTTTTGGGTCTGGCAAAATGCTAATTCCAGGCTAGCAAAGCATAAAGGCCAGGAAAAGTGCAGCCTTTTTTTCTGAATGAATAACTGAGAGACACAGAGGTCCCCGACTGTCAATTGCTTAGCATATTTATTATGTGGGATATTCTGTGCTCCCATAAACCCAGAGTCAAGCACTATAAAGTGCTTAAAGACACGCTTAGTTTGAAGAGACCAAAAAACCCTGAGCCTTGCACAACTCACCCCAAGAAGCTACAGCTGCAGGCACCTACAAATGTGTTCATCTTCCCTCATGGAATTGGCCAAAAAATAATCAGTAGGTCTGGTTTTAATAGGTAGTGAGCAAGTACGTGCACGCGTGCTCCAAGAATGAGGACTTAAGATTTGAAATGGCACTTTTGGGGATGGTTAAATAAGAGACAACGTTTTACTTTGTACTGGAGTATTCCCACATCAGCCTGTTTTTCAACAGTGGGAATATCATGTGCAATGCCTGCAGGGTGCTGGCTGAAGGACAGCAGATGGGTTCAGGTATCTGTGAGACAGTCTGGGATTGTATAAAATCATAAGAGCATAGGAGCTCATTCAGATGTGGTAGCTGAAGAATTTGGCCTAGCAAGTCATCTGACAGGGACTGGAGATGCAGAGGCCTGAGCTACTACTGCAGGTTATAGTTTGGCATTTTAAAATAAATGAGAGCTGATGGCAATTTCTCTTGCCTGCTGGGCTGTGAATGGGGTGTTTAGGGAGCACATGCTGTTGGCAGGGTCGGTAGCCTGGGGCAGGCGGGGCAGGAGGAGAGAGGGGACAGAAGCTGCTGCCACTGCCCCACCATGGGCTGTCAGATGCGGGTAGGGACCAGATGGTGTTCCTTGAGCATGTGGTCAGGGTGAAGAAGGGTGACTAAAATGCCAGGATATATTCTACCTCCGAGTGGGATCTGCAGCATCTGTGGCAGTTCAGCGGACCAAAATGAGTAAAAATGATGTTTCGTACCCGGAGCTGTAGAGGTGGGAGAGCTGTCACAGGACTGCCCAGCCGTGGGCCGAGCCAGTGCTCTGGGTGCAGGACCAGTTGAACAGCTGGTGTTTGGGGGGGGCAACAATTCCAGCCTATTGAGGAGAAATCAAGGGTCAATATTTCTGCCAGAGCAATGAGCAGTGAACCAGTTAACGGTGCTGACGCTGGACTGAAGGCCGCGGATTTCACAGGAGCACCCTGCTGGCCTGGCTGAGGCAGCTGGCCCTGCTCAGAGCAGGGACCTGGTTCTTGCAAAGCTGCTTCCCAGAAAGGCACGTGGCTCCGAGGATCCTCCCTGTGCATCCACAATTGTATAACATCCCTCTTGCAGCTAAGGCAATTGTTTGCATGGAAAATTAATGTTATGCTCAGTTTTCCCCCCCTCTGTTTTTCACCCATCTTTTAATGCGATTTAACAGCTGGAGATGAGGAGCAGGCAGCGCCATGGGAGCAGCCAACTCTCTGCAGACAGGCAGAGAGTGCTCGGGGGACTGCCAGTGGCCCATGGATGACAGATGGAGGCTTATGGTCTATAACTTAACAGATGGATCACAGCTCTGCTTTTGATTTGCATGGAGAGAATCAAATGGTTATGGTGTCGCTAAATAAAAGCAGCTAATCAGAAAGATCTGTGGTTCTGTGTAGTGATTTGGGAGGGTGTAATTTGGAGGGATGAAAACCTTGTGGTAGTGACTAATGTGTAAAAGCAATGGCAAGAAAGATGAATTATTGCCTTGCTTCATGTTCTGTAAAGCTATTTTTCATCAGATAAGAATCTTTTTTTTTTTTCCACATAAAACCACATTTTTTTCTTCCGTGAAAAAAACACGATTTTGTTTCAGAAAGCAGTGGATAAAATGTAGTTTACTGTGGAGACAAAAAAGAAAAAGTCATGGTACATTTTGATGTGACATGCTAGTTATATATTTATATACGTATATTACCCCATCCAAAGCTGTTTTCTATACCTGTTTTACCAAGAACCACTAAATTGACAAAATCAGCAAGAATTTTTGTGACCTCTGCCAGTCCCTAACTCTTTGCACCATAGTAGGATGTAGCACATTTATGTATCTGTCTTTTCTATCATTGCACATAAGGTGCTGCCTCCCTTTTTTTTTTTCTTTTTTCCTTTCCCTACATTTCTGAATGCCTGTCACAGTAAGAGGTGCTTTTTGCTATCATTATCTTTTTTGCTATGAAACATACAGACGTAACACATAGGAAATACATTGAATATTTCGTTGGCTGCTTTTCTTAGATCTTTCTTTCATTTAAGGTCTTTAGCTATTACAAAATTAAGCAAAAATAAATGGGATGCAACGAAGTCACTCTGGGTAACTCCAAAAGGGTATTGTAAATTCATCCTTCCCTCCTCCTTACCTTGCTTGTCAGTCCCTAACACAAAGCGTAATTAAAGGTATGTCAGCTTTTCAATGGAATAAGATGCAGCTAACAACCAGGATTTTTTTTTTTTTAATTTGCTCAATCACAACCCCATTTAATAGAAATGTCAAAACCTCTCAGCTGGCAAGTTTCTACTAGAATTAGGAAAATAGGTGCCCATGTAGGCAGAAAAGCTAAGAAGCTCACCCTTTGTCAGACATCAGAGTCCACAGAGGAAAGTCAGAAAAACCTGAAATCTGAGTTTCCATAGTTCTGTTCCTTACCAAACTGCTTGTCTTCAGAAACTTTTCCAGTGTCAGCCTTTCAACACTTTGTTAATTCTGAAAGCTGTTACAAGGCTTGCTTTCAGCATCCAAATGGGAAAAACTGTGTCTCCTGACAATTACCAAATCATAATGAAACAGAATGTGCGCCCCATTCACATCAGTATGGAATAAGATCCTTAGGATCAAGGCTGTGGTACTGGAATAAACTCCAAAAGTTATTTGTTACAATGGATCACCAAGGAAGATGGACGTGAGCATGCTGACTGCTGCAGCTGCATGTGACATCCACCGTGAAAAATTAACACATCTTTACGAGGGTTCTTTCATGGGCAGAAAACAATGAGTAGCAGCAAACCTAGATACTATGTTACATACCCACATATATAACACATTCATCCTCTTTTGCTGATTTGTGTGAACTAAACATTATATATTTTTATGTTTGTTTATTATTCTTATATATGTTTATTCTAAACAAGCATGTCTTATTTTATGGGGAGCTCATTAAAAGAGAAAACCATAAATATGAAACAGATGTCTCTTACTTAAGCTTAGCACACCAGTAATGCCATCTTTATTGAAATCTTGGATCCCTCTTGAACAATTCAGAAATCACACTGGGTATTACTGGCCCGGAATTGTGAGAGAAGAGTGGTTAGAAATACTTGATCTCAAGGCATCTCTCTCTCTTAGAGAGATTTTTAACAAGTCACAGAAATCGTTATACTCAGCAGTTTTTTTTTTTTTTTTTTTTGGGGGGTGTGGGGGGGTTGCCCATAGTGAGAGTCCTGCTGGACCTTAGTGTGGCACATTTGCTTCTGTGCAGGTAGTCTTCATTCAAGACCTGATAATACATATGAGAATAATGAATCACAGCAAAATGTAGGCTGGAAGGGATCTCTGGAGATCATCTAATCCAGACTCCTGCTCAAAGGTGGATCTGGTTGCTCAGGACCTTGGCCAGTCAAGTTATGAAACTCTCCCAGATGGAGGTGCCATGACCTCTCTGGACAGCCTAGCCTCTCTGATGTCCCTTGCTGGTCTATGTGCTTATAGTGATCAATTCAATTTTGCACTGGAAGATTGTGCAGGGGTTTGAACAAGATGTCTATAGAGAAAAGGATACAACCAGTTGCTCACACTACAGTTGCCATGTAGAAGTTGCAGCTATGACATCTACTGTCCTTTATGATCTGGACACAGGCAGAGACTACTAATAATTCCTGTAGGGTTTTTTTGGTACCCGTGACCCCACAAAAGCTTTCTCTTAGCATCATTTCCAGACACACCAGCTTTGGTAGCTAGAGATATTTGGCATGATAGTAGAGGATTTTGCATGGGAATGCACAAACGGGGCTTTGGAGTAGTCTTGAGAGAGCCTCAAACATTAGACATGACCCATACACCCAGGAGAGAGGAGGGAACAGAGCAATCCATGGCAATGGACCATTATGGAGTCTAAAGCAGTACTTCTGTTTTGGAGGGGGGTGGGGAGATCCTCCAGTCAAAGCCATATGTTCTGGGCCACTGTAGAGAAGAAGGGCTGTAGCTGCATTTCATTTGATCTAAACTGAAAAACATAAGAGTGAAAATATGTTGATAACAAACTTTACCCCAGGGATTTCATGAAGGGTAGTGGCTAGCTTTGCAAAGAGTGGGGGAAGTATGGTGTCTACTCCTTTGAGGAAGCTGAAATAAATAGGGAAATGCAGCATGCAGAACATATCTGGCTGGACATAGTCTATAGGAAGAAGTAACTGACCTGTGAGATCAGAGGATGATGTTGGCACTTTTAGAAAGCTTCAGATGGTTGAGCTCCTGCAGAGGAGGTTTGCCCTGTGCTATTGTGAGCAGAGAAGAAATGTGGCCGTTGGACACCCGTGGCAACAAAAAGAAACAATGGTGAGAAACTAGGATCAACCAAGGGTAGCTGACAAAGCTTTCCACTTTGTTCTGTGCTTCTGGGGTGAATAAGCCTTTCCATAGTATTGGGTTCCTGTTAATATGGAAATTATATCATAGCTCACACTTTCAGCTGCATAACATCTCTGTGGCATGACTGCTGTTGTTTACTGACAAATATTATCAGGAATGTCTCTCATGTATATTTTTTAATCCATTAATGCAGTTTGGCAGCTGGAGAAAAAGGTCAGCCAGCTCCCCACAGACTTAGGCAAATGTTCCTTAGATTGCAGTGGGAAAACAATTACAAGTTTAATACAAATTTGTGTAATTGAAAGGCCTACTGTGTTTGGGGATGTGGACACTGGCAGTTATAATGAGTATCTCCCTATGGCTTTGCGGTTATATGGTATTATCTAACACTTGATTGTACACTTTACCACAATGTGGGAAAAGTTTCAGAGTGAATGGCCTGTAAAACTCAACATCCAGGCACACTCTGACCCGGTACTTTCTTGAAATTCAATATGACTATTGCCATTTTTGTGTGGGTCTCATCAATTTCTCATTCTAATAACTCTCTGGAAAGGTCACATACAGTTTGCATTTGATACTTACATTAAATTGTTCTATTTCTACATCATGAAGTTTTGTTTTGATCTGTATTAAATCTTCAGTAGACTATATTATTATTTATCCTTCAAGAGATACTGTATAATCTTTTCCCAATATGTATTCAGATTTTGTATTATCTCAGCACTTTAAGGTCTAGTGAAGCTTAATATAAATCCTTTTTTCTCCCATTGCCCAAATGCATTAGTTCACACTTTTTCTGTAGAAGAATGAAAGAATTAACCTACCTTTTATAAGCTGTTTTAATGTGTTGTGAAACAAATACATGAGCATAAAAGAAATCAGTATTTCAGTTTGATTTGAATTCTTGCATATTCATTTTATCATGCACATAACAGTGCCAAGCACACCTTGAAAGGACCGTTGGATGTGCCTTCCCAAGCCCACCTGCCTTACTGGGAGCAGCTGCTGTGCTTCTCATCCCAGGGATCTGCCTCCTTCTGCTCAACCCATTGCTGAGGTTGCTCTGCTAAGGAGGGAGGGCAGCTAGCAGTGTTGCACCGGTGACATGAGAATGCGGAGAGGGAAGATCTACTGAGCACTTTTGTCACCACAACAGTGAGCTCTCCTTTGCTTTCTTCTTGTCCTCAGCACATCACATCCCATGTTAGTCTACTGCTGCAAGCAGTAGACTACCTACCCTGTGTCGTCCCACGGGTAAACTGCTTCCTTCACATGCTCAGTCATCAGACTAACGCTGGTCAGTGCCAACTTCACATGTGAACATGGGCATTTCCTGGTCTAAATATCCTCGTTGTGTGATATCCTTGGCAAGGCTGATTAAAATCAGTATCTGCTGTGATCAGGCAGTGGGGTCCTGGTCCAGTCCAGCCTGCAGGCCCCTCCCAGGTTGGCCATTAATGCACTGTTTGGGTCTTGACCATACATGCTACGTAGCTTTTCCAGATGTGCCTTTAGAAGATGGCTGCTGCAGTCTGCTGTGCTGATGCACCATAAATGAAGGACTTACTCTTCACAGCATCGTTAAATATCTCCAGGCATACTTGAGATGAAATCAGTATTTTTCATATTTTCGTAATTTTGTGTTTTATTTATATTTCACTTTAAAAAAAAAAGAAAAGAAAAGAAAAAAAAAAAGAACGAAATAAGATGCTGCCAGAGTGTCTTCCAGGCCCAAGGCTGACTGGCAAGGTAATGAATTTTCAGCCTCCCACACAAACCCTGCCTGGTGCAACATGTATTCCTGCGCTGAGCGGCTGCTCCCTTCTGTCCCCAGTGAGATCACCACAGCCCCTTCCCTTATCTCCAGCATTTTAGGTATCTCAGTGGGTGCCCAGAATTTTGTACTGCCGTGGAAATGGCAAATAAATGTCCGTGTGCTTAATCTCATCTCCTTATCTACGTAGAATTGCCTCTGAATCTTTTTACCAATAATTACCTAGTACAAAACAGAACCTTCCTAATGGAGTGGAGAAGATAATGAGACAAATCTGAACAATTAGTAGGATAGATTCAGTGATGAAGGAATTCCCCAGAGCTGTTTTTGTTCTGTGATCTTTGTTTCTAACAATGTTTTAATCCTTATAAACTGTATCGTGAATGAAGCTGCACCTTTGGTTATGGTATTATTTGAAGATGCACAGAGATGAGAGTTTATGCATATCTTTTCAAGATCTGCACAAACTGCTAGAAATCACTTTGATAGAACATAATCCAAATATGTGAAATGAAAGAGGAGAATTGAGAAGTGACCCGCAGAGAGAGGTTGCCTGTTTCACCACATATGGCAGCCAGACAAGATCACAACAGCAGTGTTTCTCTCCAGGTGCACTTAAAAACATTCACATTTGTTCAGATTTCTTTCTTTGTTTCAGATCTTAAAGAAACGTTAAAAAGAGAAGGACACACAAGGTAACACAAGTACTGGGTAACTTCTAGCAGCAAGATGGATAATTCCAGTATTTATGAGCCAAGGAATCGAAAAGGCTGGTGTGGAGTACCACGTGTATTCAGCCCCACTGCGTATATGCCAGTCAGTACTACATTTATATCTAGCCACTTATTTGTACATCTTCGTTCTATAGATTATGTCCTATAGATCTACTACCCACAGGTTAAATAGGTTACGGCCAGAAATACAGATATAAGGTATTGCTCGCCTGTTGTAAAATGACTTAGAGGTGGTTTCAGGTTGCACAGATGCCCCTAAGTCCTCTGGCCACTTTTTTCTTTTGAGGGTGCTTGCTAATGGGTTCATCCTGAAGATTGCATCCTAGCATCTGTATTACAAGTAGGTTGGAGAGCAAGGACTGGGCAGCTGGTAAATTGTTTCCAAAGATAAAAATTATTTGAATCATCCTTGCACACATTTCCCCAAGTTATTTACTGAGTAGCTGTATAAAGACAGGTGTGGACTATCAACAGGAGAAGATAAGTGCAGGGTTATATTTTCAGGTACCACTGTCTGTCTTCCAGTTGACCATAGTAAATCTTTTGTTTTGTGAGACCATTAACTTTCACATATTCCTAGTGTTACCTCTTGTATGCGCATCTATGCAATTAAGTTGAAACAACAAAGATTTCGACACCATTTGCTCTTTTTCTTTCATGTTGCAGGTAGATGATCACTTGCAAGAGTAGCTGCTGTTGCAGAATGCTCGCCAAATTTCCAGGCTGAGCCGTGCATGTGTTTTGTTGCACAGATCTCAGTTTTTTTACTTGGAGATCTTTTCACTCCCTCTCTCCTTCTCCATTTCTGTTATATTCTGCCCCTGCTGCGTGTATTTAACAAAATACTTCACTTTACAAATGCTTACATAAATGCTTATTCAACTGTCACATAACACATTTCATGCATTAAGCACTTATATTTTGTTCTCTTTACGGTCCCCAGCATCACTACAATATTGCTCCTCTATTGAAGAGTTTTTTAGTAGGTGTGGTCCAGGGCTGCATCCCAGCAATGTTGCCAACCTTTGCAATTTTAACACCAATCTCACAGCGCTGTTCATTAAAACTCTGGCTTGTGACATACATGTAAAAATGTGTCTTACAGCTTACTACAGAAAAGAAGCATATTATTCTAGCTATCTTAGCGACAAACAGAAGAACTTGAAAAGTAAACATCAGAACATCCTGAAAGAGAAGAAGATGAAAAGTATTTCAGTTCTACCAGTCTTGGCTTGGTTTCCTAAACGAAGGAAGCATAAGTGATCATTTATGTTTTGTGTAAATTTGCAAACCATGATGCAAACCTTCACTAGTTCCAGGTAAGATTGTGAATGCTTGAAGAATAGAAGGTGAGATTTAAAAATTAATTAATTAATTAATTAATTATGGGCAGGTTTTACATCTCTGGTTACTATCAGGCAGTTGGCAGCCACCCCTGTGGCACTGGGAAGCCTGCACAAGCACTGCTGTAGGGGTGAGGTGCCAGACCATGTGTGGGTAGAAGGAGAATTTTTGCAGTAGAGTTTAGGGGTCGAAGACCAGACAGACAGAGGAAGCAAAGATCATGAGTAGGATCATTAGTGACATGAACATGTTGCTTGTGGAGCAGTGGCTTTATGATGCTCTGCCTCACAGAGCTTAAGTCATGAATTTGGAAACCTTCATGTCATCAGGAGGGGCTGACAGACTGCCACCTACAATCTTTATTGGATGACCATTGGCTTTAAAATCTGTAGCTTCTTTATCTCTGACCTGTTCCAGAGGAGGAAGTGTCAGCCCCAACCCCGAACGCCCAGGCATGCTGTGACTGTGTGACATCGCGTAGCATCCCTCATCGTCCCTGCCAGTGTTAATGCTACGGAGGGAAAATGATTAATTAGGCTCTGTAACACACTCTGAAAACAGCTTTCTTATCAATTTCCATCCTTTGTCAGCCCATAAAAATGGACTAAGGCAGAAAGACCTGAGAGATTGAAGAATACAGGGATATCACTGCAGCTTCAATCCCTGGATTTGAGGAGCAGTAGTTTTAATAATGAATATTGATGTTAGAAGTGTGAGGGGCTGTCTCAAAGCAGACAGGAGGCTGGTAGTTTGCTCTTTTTCACCTTGAAGCTCTTTTTAATAAATCATAAAAACTCCCTTACTTTTACTATCACGTTAAGATTGATTTTAATGTGCATTTTTCAAGCTGTCCTTTACGATTATGATTAAAATAGAAATAAATATAATGCCCCAATGATTCTTCTTCCTTATCTGGCGTACTTTCAGTGCCTGTCTTTAAATCCCTCGCTTTGAATTTCATCCATATTTCATACCTTGTACATGCAACTCCACTTGCTCATTTACACTTAGCTTGAGTGCAGATACAAAGCAGGCCCACCAGTTTGCATTTGCATCGTGAGTAGCCTCTGAGAGGCTTTGTTAGGGAAGGCCCACGCACTCTTCAGTTTGCCTCGAGAATCGTTAGAAATTATTGTTTATGGCTACGATAATTATTAGTTGGTGGATTTCGTCTCCTCCTGCGAGCTTCTCTAAACAAGTGGAGACACAGTCTCTCAATCTAATAGCTGCTGTTTTACAGATCTTTGGTTACTCTCTCAGTTTCAGGTAATGTTCGTGTACGTACAGTCACACATCGTTTGTGTTAATGTCTGTACTTCATAACTCATTGCCCTTCCATTTCTAATTTCACAACCTGAGAGTGCCACAGAGTCAACTCCCCCGAGCTTTACAAAATTAATCGGCTGCATCCTAATCTGAGCCTGTTTCACTGCGTCTGCTTCAGCCTCTTGCAGCTGGGGAACACTGTGATGGGAGGAGGGCTGTGCTGGTACGTGTCTGTCACCTCTGCTTATAACTCTTTCTGTGGAGCATGTACAGAGAAACTGCTGTCACAACCAGGCGTAGAGGCAACAAAAGAGGGACCTGGAGGGACACAGCTCTGTTCTGCCATAGCCCAGCAGCCCATCACCCATATCACAGCTCTCCCCTTCACTCCAGATTCTGCCCAGGTGGATCCAGCCTTGGCGGTGGTTGCTGCTCTGCAAGAGGCAGCTGCTTACAAGGGCTGAGGGTGGCACCCCAACTCAGTCGGACACCTGGAGCCTTTTCACTCAGCTGACAGCACATCATCATCTAATTGACAGAACCACAAGGTTTTTTTACTGCCATTGCGTCACTGTAAGAAAAGAAGGCCATGAGGCTGAGTGGGTTAAAAAAAAAAAATCTTCTCTTAGGTATTGATTTTGATATGATTTTCCTAATAATGGTAACACTATGTTTGTCTACTGCTTTTTTCTATTTTTTTTTTAACCTAGCCCAAAGTATCTTTTGCTCATTTCAGTGCTCAGCTGAATGCTGCTGAATGATTGCTGTCCCTCGTGCTTTTTCTACAAAGAGACCCTGTTTGCTTCTGACACTTAGCTCAGAGGTAATTAGGAAAGTCTTCTTACAAAATATATCTTTGCCACAGCCCTGTGCAGTGTCCCATTAGCACAGACACGGGAAAACTGAAGAGTATAACAGCAATTAATTTAATGTATTTTATGTGTGAATACATTAATGGGAGCAGGAATTCAGGCTTAGGCGTGATAAGTTGTTAAGGCTTCTAAACTGTAACAAGATCAAACATTTAATAGTGCTGAGGCTGTACTATTCCCTCCCCTGCAATGAAATCCTCCATTTTCTAATACTATTTTGCATCTGTTTATTGGCGTCAAGTGTGATACAGACCCAGGCTGATGACGGGAGAGAGCTGCAGTCACAAGGCCGTAATCTTGTCACATAAAGCGAGCACGTACACCACTGAGACAGACACCAGTGGTGGCTTCTTGGCTCCCCTGTCTGGGGGAACCTCCTCCAGGACACCTGTAGTTTGAGAGTAATTATAAGACATTCCTGATGACTTCTATAGGAGAGTCTGTTGAAGCACAAGGGTTGAATTCCTGGACGCAGAGAATAAATGACACAACTGTTGCTCTTTCCATGACTTAATTCTCAGATGGAAAATGTATCTCACACAGGACTGAAAAAACAGGGAATAAGCTAAAATACAGGCAATCAAAACTGAGCTTTGAGACAGAGCTGGCTGGTGGGTTCAGCTTCAAGCAGGGTATGGGTTGCACCTAGGGAAAGCTGAGGAGCAAGAACAACCATAACTAAGAATAATACTAGCTCTATTCAAGAATATGTGATTGTAGGGCGTACCAAATGTGGCTCTGCAATCCTGTTTTGTACAAAAGAGGTTCTAAATACAACCTTATAATAGCAGCTGCACTGTAGATATCATAACTTCTAAGCTGCATCAGCAAGAATTGAATGAGGAAAACGTTTCATGTTTCTATTTAATCCACCCTTTGGGTGCAGGGCAGATATGATAGATATGTGCATGATGATTAACATTCTTTTATTATGCGAATAGTTATTTAGATAGCTGTTAAGTTTTATAACTCAAAAAAGACCTGTCACGGGAGAGTTTAAATTAGAGACGGGCTACAGACCAAAAGGTTTTGCATGTGAGAGGTTACAGTTAGAAATAAAAGTGTCGCATAGGCCTGTTTTCTAATGCAGAATGGAGATCTTGAAAACTTTCCTTTTTAATGAACTCCTGATTACATTGAAGATTTTTTTGAAATAAAAGCACATGGAAAAATCTTGAGAATATTAACATTTCCAATGTAGTCAATTTTGGAATGAAACATTTCAATTTTTGACTTTGAAATGATTGAGTCAATTTAAATATGTTCTATACATAATTCAGAAGTCAAAATAAAAAGAAAATTGAATGAAAATATTTCCATTGATCAAAAGTTTAAATTTTACTCTAAAATTTTCCTGTTAGAATGTTTGGATATATCTGTGGCTCAGAAATTTCAAAATCCTCATGAAAGGAAGCTTCTTCAAAGCATTGCGGATTTTCTTTCTGTATCGTAAAGCTGAAAGATTTCGGAAATACCTACAAAGACAGGATAAAGCAAAGAAGTTCAGTTTTGTGCATGGTCACAAAACCAAAATGGACTTATTGTGGCCACTTAAGTATCAGTCTGCTACATGCGCCAGTCTAATAAAATGCTCTGCCATGTAGCATTCTTACAAAGCTTGATTGATTGGCAAAGTTCTTGCTCTACAATGTTAATAAAGTTAAATAAAGACAGTTTAAATAGAGTCTGGTTGTATTTTTTAATATGGAATTATGTGACATGAACAGATCAAAAACATTTCTCTATAATTTCAGTTTATCCATTTAATTATTTCTTTTAAAATGAGTATCATAAATTATATACTGGACATAATTTCTAGAAGGAACTATCTTTTTGTAGGAAACAAAAGGACACATATGAGCAATACAGACTGTGCTATCATTTTATACTAGGTAGCAAGGAGAATGATTTACATGTACCATGGACTCACTCAAAAATCACTCATTTGCCACTTTATTTTTTTATTTTTTTTAAGGGGGATGTTGTTAAAACATCCAAACATTTCAAATGTTTTCTTAGTCACTTTATACAGTTCAGGTAAACAATTTTGCCATTAACAGTTTTAAGAATGAGTCAGCTCTAGAGGATACATTTTTATCATTTTTGTGTTTGAGATAATCAATCTTAAAACATACCACAAATATAGCAAAAATCTATATTGATTTGTATGAAAGTAATCAGCATTTCTCTGTGATTTTATTCACATCATGATTTCTTTGAATGTCTTAATGATACTGTTTTCTTCCCTGTGCATCATGAGTATTCATATCTGAAATATAGGTCTGGATTATACTTACAGCACATTTTGCATTTTGGCATTTTTTCATCTGGATTAGTGTAACATAATAAAATGCTAGTAAGAATCTTCATAGCTGTGAGCTTGAAGTTGCTACAAATATCGAGGGGGTATTTATTGTTTCAAAAAACAAAATCCATGACCCTCTTACTAGTAAACTTTTTTTTTTTTTTTTTTTTTAGAATACTCAAGACTATTGTGACAGAGTTATTAATGATGATAATAGAATACCTTTATTAAGTGAGTATGATAGGCTTATTAGTGCATGATAAACATTCAGATAGCACTTTCAAGTACTTACAATCTAAATTTGATCTTGGAAACACATTTTTATTTGAAAATAAAATACATCCAAACCCATAAAATGGTGGTCAACAATAGGAATTACAGTAATAGTGTAAAACAATATAATTTCTAGGATAATTTATTTTGTGGCAGAAAGGAGATGGATTTTTTTCTCATTTTGCAATTTTGCCATGAACTTAAAATTCTAAGTCACATTAATCTGTAGAATTTGCATTATGTACTTAGTATGTTAGGTAGTGAGGAAGTATCAAAGATTTAATCCCCTTTTTTTTTCCCAGAGTGCAGTGATATAATTTTCCCTTATTGTTTAGCAAAGCTCAGAGACCATGTACAGATGGATGACTTTAATATCCATCTAGTACTGACATTTACAAAAGTGCCACATATGAGACAAATGGACAATAGGCTTTGCACTGTTAGCCCCAACCCCCCAAAAGACAGGCCACTGAAGAAATATATAGACTCTTCTTCTGAGGGTAAAGAGGACTGTTGATGAATTGCATAAGAAAAGGGATTTTGAAGTTTTTTGACTGTAATAATGTCTTCCCTGCTGAGATGTTAGTAATATGTTGGCTCTCTTTTCCTCTTTTGAACATTAGTTTGAAGAGCTTCCATTATTGTTTTTGTTTCTAGCTGGAGAGAAAGCAAATTCTTTGACCTTACTATTATGAAAAAAAATTTTTTTTTTTTTCCTTTGCAGTCGTGAAACAAATGGACAAACATTTTAAAACACCAACCTTCCACCTCTGCCCAGCTGAGTAACCACAGGGAACTTAAAGTCCATGCTCTCTATATAAGACCTTGTGTTGGGTTGTACTCAATGACCTTTTTTCCCTTGAAAAAGTTTGACCCTGGATAAGAAACAAGGCTGCAATCTTGTACTAATGCATGTGTCACTCTTTCTTCACTACCAATTTAGTCATAAAAGCTATATTAAAGTTACTGTCAAGTTACTTGCCTCAACCTTTATTGTAATTTCATATATAGATCTTCCTTTTGCTACTTTAGTTCGGTGGCAACTGTGATGTACGGAAAACTTCAATCCCTGTAATTCAGACAATTAAGCAAGTATCAGTCAACCAACGGTGATTTTTCTTTTCCATACGAAGCCAGTGAAAAAACTAGGATTTTTTGTATTAAAATAGAATAGAATGTTTCAGTTGGAAGGGGCCTACAAAGATCATCGAGTCCACTGACTACTTCTTGGCTAACAGAAAGTTAAACCGTATTATTTAGGGTATTATCCAAATGCCTCTTGAACACTGACAGGCATGCGGCATCAACCACATCGCTAGAAAGCCTGTTCCAGCCTCACGGTAAAGACATTTTTCGTCATGCCCAGTCTGACCCTCCCCTGGTGCAGATCTGTGCTGTTCCCAGTCATCCCATCCCAGGGAGCAGAGGCTGGCACCTCCCTCTGCTTCCCCTCCTCAGAAAGCTGCAGCAAGCAGCGAAGTCTCCTCTCGGCCTCCTTCTCTCCAGACTAGATAACCCAAGTGTCCTAAGTCTCTCCTTACAGGACATGCCTCCCAGATCTTTTACCAGCTCTGTTGTGGATAACCCAAGTATCTTAATGTCCGTAATATCCTCAATGTCCTTTTGAAATGCAAGTTTAATAATACTTATGATTTGTAATTAGGTATTGTTAAATTTTACTTTGTCTTTTCCTTCTCCTGTGATTTAGCTAAATCATGATGTAGGATTATGCCTCCTTCTGAAGTGGTTATTACATCACAGTGGGAATGACCAACAGGGACAGGACTATCCAGGAGACTGTAAATTGGCATAGATACAAAAACTACTGGCCTATTTAATGAGATCTCAAGATGCAACAGATAGATCATAAATGATAGATTATCTGATTCACAAAACCTGTCTGTGAATCATGGGGATTTTCGCTTTTTAAAAAAATTACTCCATGACTTTTAGAAATTTCAAGTTTCTAAAAATACTAATATTTCTAATACTAAGGCCTTTTTTTTTTTTTTTTTTTTTTTTTTTTTTCATTAGCAAGCATCTGAGATGTGAAAAATGATTCACAGAATTCTTGTTTCAAAACCTGGGTTTTCATCTCAATGTCTTTATTTTCAGAGCGCTTGAATCTTTGTTTGTGACGTCGGTCCACGCCCCAGTGGTAAATGATTTGCAGAAGAGGATAATTTTAATCAAGCCATAATGAACTTGAAAACCAGTAACTGTGAGAATTAAATATTATGCTGTCCTCTTTCTTGAGGCAATTTCTGAATTCACTTATGTTTGGTGCTTAAGAAATTATGATACAGTCAACAATTTTTAGAAGAGGATATTCAGCAACAAAAATGGCATTTTAACTCAGGGAAATTTTATGATTTGTTTCTGAATGTCGAACTGTTTCCAAACAGTTTTGAAATACCTGTAATTTTTCCATGCATCTTATCTTTCACTGTTCTTGAGGAATAAGAAAAGTGAAATATATGTTTTGATTTTATTGCCTTAAAAAGAGATTCTGAGATATATAACAAAGATCATTTATTAAAATAAGAACTAGAATGACTTTTACCTTCGTAACATGTGGACTGGAATAACTATTTTATGGCAAATCAACTCTACATGTTAGTCCATCTGCTTTCTATAGGGCAAAACTCATTTGAGCCTTGCCATGGCTGGACATGCAAAATTGTGGGGTATCATCGCTTCCTAATCACCTTTTTTGTAGTTGTTCGGCATTGGCCACATATAGGAGTAAGCCATGTATGGAGTAAGACCAAGTCATGAAGACCAAGAACAGTTAAAAGTTAAAACTTAGACCAATTGATATGAGAGAGAAGGCGTAGCAATCACTGCTGCAGCCTAGACATTGGCGGAGTGCACCCTGGCTCATGTCTTGGTCTTGTTCTCATGGGTGGATTTTACTCAACAAAGTAAATTCTCCTCATTATTGGGCTAAATTGATTTTTAGATTTTTTGATCATATTTCAGAAAAGGAGTTTGAGTAACAGCACTTTTTAAGGAGCATTTTTCTGAGTCAGATGCAGAGCAGATGTCTATGAGAAGACATTATGCATTTTCCATGGACATGATTACGACAAAGGAGCATAACAGTACATAGAAGATTTGAAAACCAGGAAACTAGATGCATGCCTTAATTGTCACACAGTGGAAGACTTTAGCATCCAGCAGAGAGTTTATGGATAATCTAATTTCTTATTAATCAGAAAAGTGCCTATTATATTATTGAGTGAAGTGGGGTTCCAAAAATTAACACTGTTTAATTGCCCAGCTGGAATTGTAAACAGTTATCAGATCTGACTGCTAATGTCAGAAATCCATCTTTAATGTGGATTATTGTGATTCTTCTTGGGCATGGTAAAAATAAAAGCTGTATTTGACTGTAGAAGATAAGCAGTCAGTCAAACGTCTGTCTCAGCATTGTTCAGCTGCATAATGGTTCTGCAGATGTTGAAATCAAGAGGGAAAATATTAAATTAACAGTGAGTGAAAAGCTGGGGGAACTTGTGCTATAATTTTCTTTTTAGAACAGTACTAGTCCCTTTGGTCCAGTTCATGGGGATGTTCCTGCTGCTCTTGGAAGTGGCTGATGCTTTCCTTCCTAGAATTTATAACTAGAAAATTTGAGATTTATATTCTCTGTGGGCTATTGCCACATAGAGGCATGGCCTTGAGTTTGTGTCTTTTTCTGAGCCAGGCAATGAGAGACGTGAGAACAAACATCGCTGGATGGGCCTTCCGTTATGCTTGGGGTCAGCATGTAACAGGGCAGGGTAGGGTTAGGAGGCCGGATGAGTCCCTTCTCATCCCCCCAGGGTCAGTGGAGACTACATGGGGGATTTAGAGGACAGGAGAACTTGTGCTGAACCTGTGCAAACACCAGTGGTGACTTGAGACCTGTCCTAGCAGAGAGTGGGGGTGATTTGAGGCTGTCCAGCTTGCTGCCTCTTGCCTTCCCAGCCCGTTTGATTGCCTGGTGCCACAGCCTGGACTGTAATCGTGCTGGTTTGATTTCCTTCTCCTCCTCCTCCTCATGTCTCACTGCTGGAGTTTTGTCTCCAGCTGTTTCGTCTCTAGGTCAAAGGAAGCAGTCTCTGAAATTACTTAATTTCTATTTAGAAATTCATTAGGGTCTCAAAAGCACTTACACATACCTTTAAACACAGCATAGATGATGGAGGAGCACCAGCTGTTGCTTTACATGTGGATGCAGACATAGGACTAAAAAGCATTTTATATCTGATTATCTGGCAGTATAACACCGATTCTATCATGGGTATGGATGAAATGTACGCTAAAGTGACAACTGAATACCGCTAAGGGAACTTTCACAAAGATTCAAACTAAAATTTTCCAGAAAAGTAAATTTCCTTGCCCACTTCATACTTCATAAGGAAATTTCAGTTTTTATGTCTTTCACACTTGTGATTTATTTATTTTTTTTTAAATAATCAGAGTATCTCCTTTGGTTATTTTCAAAATGAGAAGTCTTGTATTTTGTTGAACTTATATTTTTTACTTTACAGTTCAGTTAATAGCAAGATAAACCAAGATAAACTTTTAAAGAACACACTCTAAATGAACTATTTTAAAATCACTTAAAATACATAATTTTGTTTGATTTCATATGCATTTTGGAAAGATTATTTTTACTTTTTTTTTCAAGATTTTGAATTTTACCTCTTTCAAGATGGAAATAATTCTTAGACATTTAATTTCTTGACCTGTAATGCAAAAAAAAAAAAAAATCCCTTTCTATTTTTATGCTTCCAACACCAGAAACTTCAAAACTGTTTTGATTTACTATTCTTCATGAAAACATAATGCACTGTGAATCTCATAATACACCCATATTTATAAAATTTTAAAAAAGAATTCTCAGAGGGGTAGCAAAACTGTGCAACTGAAACTAATATTTTCTCCCATGAACAAAACTGTGGTTTTTCAGCAATAATCAAAGAATTGTTGATAATTTGATTCAAGCTTTCTGGTAATGCACTTCAATTTTCTGCTTTTTGACTGTGTTAGGTAACATGCCCATTACATAGCCCTGAGGGAGTCTGAAATCAAATCCACAAGAGGTGACAGAAAACTTATATTGCTTTCTGAAGGCTTTATACTGGGCTCATCAGGAACAAACTATAACATCTTCTAACTGTTCTACACTGGCCAGTCCTCTTACTTATAATTACCTGTACCTCTCCAGATATCCTTTCATTTGCAGTCCCAATTCTTACAGCAGATATTCTCAAAAACACATTTGCTTTAACAAGGGTATATGCACCTTTGACCCTTGGATCACACACATGTTCTGATTTTTCTGGAAAGAGAAACGGTCATCTGGTTTTGTTCTGTGAACGGATTCAGTTGCAATATAATTGATTTCAATCCTATTTAAATGGAATGAGGGAACAGAAATAAGTTCTCAGAGTGAAGGAAATGAATGTAGCGTACTTTCTTAGTAGTTCCGGTGATTCATTGTGGGCTGAAAATGATAATTTTCCCCTCTACAAAAATATACTCTGAACTTCTGCTACTAGAAGAGTTTGTTATCTTTTGTGTGATTGGTTACTGATTATAATTTTAAAGCAGTACTAATATCTATTGGGATTTGTTTTGTAATAAGTTTGACCACAAGGGTTTTGACTAGGGATGCACTAAGTCAATTAATAGCTGAATGCCACTGCTGATGATAGTTTTATGATATATTTCTGCTAAGCAAGAATAGAGTTGATGCTATGCCTATGCCTTGGCAGTGATAAGGAATCTTTGATGAATATGATATTTTTCTCTACCTTCAGAAGAAATATCAATGAAATGAGCATTTGAAATATGATATTGGTAAGACCAAACAGTCATATGTCAGTAGACTGCATGCAGAGATTCTTAATGTTTCCTGCTGGTTATGAATAGCAATTTAGTTATGCAGTGTAAGAATGTCTTAAGAGCTTGCCAGTGATATTATCTTGTTGAGGTTATTTCTCATTGTTTAATGAAACATTTGCAATCTTAAAATATCAAGTGTATTTCTCTCATGTTTTTGTTGTGATCATACGTATGGATGAGCTCTGGAACACAGTTATAATCTGTGGTACTCCAGAGCTGCATTCTCTCTTCCTCTCACAGTACACATGCTGCACTGACTTTGTTACTTTTATTCTTCAGAGTAAGTCTCAGCATCCATCCCAGGCTGGTGATATTATTTTAGAAAAGCAAGAAACCTCAAAAATGGCAGTACAGGCTACTACGTTCCACCTTTCTCCTCATGACAGACCACCAGGGTAACTTGCACCCACACCCTGTTTGCTGCTTTCTACGCCCAGGACACACTCCCTTGTATAAGGGGAACTCACTGATTTTCATAACCATATACCAACAGATAGGTGGTGGACACTGGGGATGAGTGAGGGTAGACCCTCTGGGTTATCAGTTGTGCATGACTCTCCAGTAGTACCTTTCTGAGCATGTGTGTGGCAGCCTGTAAGGTGCTGGTTTGTCCCACCACCTTCAGGCAGCTCAGCAATGGGGCAGGGTGCCCTTCCCACCAAGGCTGCAGACCTGAAGTGAGTCACGATGGCCTTCACTGTCCCTCTGGGGTCACTTGACCACCCTTGTTGACTTTGGCCATTGCAGCCAGAACCTTACACATATGCTGGGGTAGCACTGAGCCTCGAGGTCTTCGAGAAGGTACTCCAGGCACTGGGAAAAGGGCCTGCACCTCCTCTTGGTTGCTGTGAATGTGCACAGCCCCCAGGGCAGGGAATTAGACCTAGTCTCCCCCGGCCTGGAGACTAAGGTGCAGGCTGCCCTACCTTGGCCAAGATGATGTCCTCAAATCCCTTGCAAGCTGTGACCAGAAAAAC
Source organism: Anser brachyrhynchus (assembly GCF_964034855.1). Classification (NCBI taxonomy): domain Eukaryota; kingdom Metazoa; phylum Chordata; class Aves; order Anseriformes; family Anatidae; genus Anser; species Anser brachyrhynchus. The sequence continues at coordinate 121,175,208 of NC_137695.1, forward strand.
AGCACCTTCCCATACAAAATTAAATATGCTTTCGGTCCTAAATTGATCAGAGGTTCACTTAAGAAAGAAATTTGTCATTGGTGATTGGGAGCTGTCTTCCAAAGTGTTGAGGCAGCAGGCTTGGACTAAATGTCAACAAAAATTTTCCAAGGGGAAAGCCTGTAACTAAAACCCAGCTAAAGACAGACACTCCTTAGGGTCTATCCTTGGTCTTCCTTCTTGACACACTGGAAAGCATAAAGCTCCCAAATTCTGCATGTCTGGGCATGCTGCAGTTTGCTACAGTCCATAATAGCTACTCTTGTAGGATACTAAACGCCTGTCTTAAGTAATCAGGTCGACTCCCACTGCGCTCACCTTCCATGTTGGCAAGTGCTGGGTTAGACTCATCTGATAGAGGTGGAACACATAACAGGACTGCATGTTATCAGTACAGATTTGCATAAATACCTGGAAAGACAGAAGCTTGCGCTTAGGTGTTTTTGAAAGTTTTCCTCATAATGAGGAGAACCCTGAAGTAAATATATAATTTAAATGATAAAAAATGGAAACTGTTGCTAGAAAGCAAGCGCTTTATTATAATTGTATTTTTTCAGCTCTATTACAGAATCTCTAAATTTTAATTCTCACCTTCTGAATAGTTTTCAGCAATTCATCATCTGTCTTCAAGTTTATATTCTTTTTCATCACAGAGCAAAAAGGTTTCTGCTTGTTATTTTTCAATGTTTTCTTAAATCCGCAAATGCACATGCCAAGCTTTGTGGCATAATTATATCATCTCTAAGGTATTTTAATCACCTTATAATTTAATTAAAATATTTGCTGTGGATTTGTTCAGTGATAATGGAACAAAGGGCTTTGCATTCATTTCATGATTTAATTGAAATCAAGTTCTGTCAAAACAAGGATTGATGTTGCCTAATAGATTCTGGGCATAGATTAGCTGATCTGAGTGGGCCTGTTTCCTCAACAGTTCTTCCGTTTGCTCAAGAAATTGCAAATCCCCCTGGTAGTTCTTGGGAATTTCTCACAATCCAGAGAAATAAGCTTCTATGTCTTTCTCCATTTATCTCAATCAGTTTAATGTCACATGAAATGCATTAACACCATGACTATTATGCATCTCTTAAATTACCAGACGTATTCTTCTGCTCTTCCTCAGTCAACACATAACATTTCTTCAGAAAGCCCAGGTAGAGTTAGAATCTCCCCCTGTTAACATATAACAGAAGTGGAGTGCATTGTGCTTAGGGTCACTGAAGTTACCTATGCAGTCAGTGGAATAAGGGAAACCATTACGTTAGATGACTGGACCCAAAGTTACAGGACTCAAGGTACACCCGTCCTTCCACTGGCAGGAGAAGCAGTTTAAACAGCTACCACAGGAGGAGAGGATCTTTCCCCCATCTCTCCTGCAGTGCAGATCAAAGCCCAGGTGAGGCTGGATTGAGCTCCCCTTGGGATGGCTGACTGCCTGGTCTGCCTGGAGGAGCTCTGCCAACATACTTATTGACAACCAAAAAAAAAGTTTTCAGAAATCAGGAACATGGAAATGCTCTTCAAAAGCTGGTGCTCTTATGGACAGTGACTAACACCTTGCTGGATGTTTCTGCTTGCTTCCAGGGTGCTACTTGCAGGGTGAGATTTAACTCAGTGTGATTTACAGCCAGGAAAAATAAGGACAAGAACTATGTGCTGGACAAGCAGATATATCCAATGTCTTAAATGTAGCTTTCATTTAATTTAAAAAACCTTCTTTGACTATCAGTCTAAACTGAATGACTTCATCCTCAATTTTTCCCCAGGCGAGCTCATCTTATCTGCTCTCCAGCCCCTAACGATCTCATCCAACCCCGTGGAAGAATCACATCATCAGAACTGAGGTTGTAATTGGAAATCCGCGATAAAGGTCTTAATCTGGCAGACCTTTCTCTTGTGTCCCCTGGCAATGTTGAATGAAATTGCTGTTCTACATGTCACACCAGATAGTCTTGTGCTTCAGTTAGCTCAGTCACGTGGAAAGTCTTCATACACCAGGCAAAGTACAAAGTTTATCAGCAAGTCTTTCATGTGAAATGAGCTCTGGTGAAATAGCCATTAAACTATAAAAGCCTATGACATAGTCTGCTCTACATGAAGGTAAACCTTTAATTCTGTACCTTTGAATAGTAGGAAGGAGTGTGAAGCCATGTAATGTATAGCCGACAGTACTTTGTTAAACTTTTTTTCTGTGGAAAGGTGCAAAACAGCCTACAGAAATAACAGTGAATTGATCTAGGAACTCTGGGTGTTAAATCAGACAAATTGCTTATGACAGCATGAAAACCTGATCACTTAACCTGTTTTATCACCTCCAGTGTGGGTGGAAGAATCGATAGGAACATTTTCCCAGTCCTGCCTAGTGTGTTGGTACAAATCAGTCTGAGCAGGTCTTTGGCTTTGTAAATGGAGGCAGCTGTCACTCTTCTGAGGGGGAGTTATGCTTCATAACAATGTATGAATGTGGGAAGTAAATCTGTCAACTGTCAGTCTGTCTGAGATGTGCATAAGGTTCCTCACTTAGCCAAAGATCATTAATTGCGCACAGTGACAATGTGTGGTATTAAAAAGAAATGTTAAGCAGGGAAAGTTAAGCAGAGTGTATTCTGTCCCTTGAAGAAGAATGAGAGATGGTGGTGAAACTGGTCTATGGAATAAAGCACGCTGACTGTTTTCTTGACAAGCAAAATTACTCAGATCTCGGTGGAAAGCATTTCAACATTGCAGGGCAGCAAGAATTTTCTTTGGCAGCTCAGTGTGATACATATCACAAATGGATATTAGCAATAATTATCAGTTTTACATTCTGTTAAGCAAAACTCCACTTTGTGTTCTCATTTGCTTTCCAGATTCGCACATTCTGATTTTACAAAATGATAGAATTTCATGAAAAATATTGGATGCCAGGATGAAAATGCAGAGAATTATCTGACATTTCTGTGAACAACAACAACAAAAAAGTAAAATCATTTAAAATATTGAATATCAAGTCATGATGAAAGAGATGAAAAGGTGTTTGGAATCCTTCTATTATGGATTTTCTGAAAATCACCTGGATTCAGGCCTGGTTTGATTTTTCCCTAGGTTCCACGCAGAAAGATCTCATGGCACATTTCATGACCCTGCCAGGCTATGTCCTACTGTATTCCTTTTTCATCTGGCATTTTATCAGCTAGAATCCACCAGGGGGACCATGTTTTGTGCTCTGGGGGGTTCTGCCCTGCCTGGTGTACTGGTTTATAACTGACACCTACTGAGGCAGCCTGGATTCTCTTTTTCAATTTATCCAGCATTTCCTCTCTATTGCCTTGCCTGTTTTTCCAGAACAGGCCATTTGCATTAATTTGAATTCATTTATAGCAATTTATTAGTCATGTGTATTATCCTGCCATATCCTGTTACACCAATTAAATCGTTGTTCTGGCTAAAAGCTTACAGCCCTGCTGGCTTATTCCCCATGCTTTCTGTGGATTGACACACATCCTTCTTGTCCCTTCCTTAACCCTCCTGTGAGCAACCAGCTAACTAGCTGTTTATGAAGGAGAAATCTTATGTCTTTCCAGTGGAAGTCAGAGGCTAAATTTTCCTTGAGTAGCAGCTCCTCTTTTGTTGGTAGTCCTCCATGCCCTGGTAGGTGGCAAGCTTATTTGGTTTTCTTTTAAATAAAAATGATTATGTAGTCCTGTTCCTGGGTAAGTATTTCCAATATGATGTATCTACAATGGACAATTTACTAAAGCCTACAGAATTTTGCCATCATTGTAAGTATAAAAGATGTGAATAAGAAGACTGATACCGAAATTACAAGCTCAATCATTTATCTTCTTGCAAAGACTATGTTGTTTAGCTGAAGAGCAAATATGGAAGAAGAAACCTAGAAAGTCATTTTATAATTTTTCCATCAGTTTAAATTTGAGTATCATCAAGCTTCGTTTGCATCTATACAGTCTATAGTGATCTGAACAGATATTTTTCATTCAGTTGCCCAAAATTTATTGATTTGCTATTTGATTATCTGTTCCTGGCTAAACCAATTTTACTGAACAGTAAAAAAACACTATTGTCATTTTGTCATCCAGCCAGTTTGAAGAGATGAAACTGTAGGGATAACTCTAGATATCATTTTCTTCTTAGAGATTGAAATGTGCTCTTAAAGTGGTACTTCTAAGCATCTCTTTGCTTTCATGAACATCAGACTTGCTTTTCCGCAATTAGTGCTGTATGAATTATCCTTCAATGAAGTCAACATCTCTCTTCATTAAAGATTATATAAGTATTATTTCCATAAGTTTTAAAGAACTGAAATATTATCACAGGCTTCACAGTAAAAAATTGTTCCAGGTAGGAACTCATCATTCATAGACATTTTTTCATTTTAGCTCAATTGCAGCTTGCCCTAGTGCCCCAGGAGTCAAGACACAGCTATTTGGTCCCAAGAACAGCTTGCCACAGACCTTGGGATATCCAGGGACAGAGAGCATCTCTGTTCTTATTCCTACTCTGGCTGCAGGAGGGAATAAGTTGTGGAGATGTGCTGCTTTCCACACCCCAGCCAGCATCCTGGGGTGTCAAAGTGATTTCTACAGCTTGCATTGTCTTTTTCATATTCCCTAAGGAAAATACTCAAATACTTGAATTGTCTGCTTGTTTCCTCCTTTGCCATTTTAGAACTCAGATAATCCTATAATGAAAGAGGGTCCACTGTAGGACTTAAACAAATGGTTAAAATATGACACACAAAGAGAATGGCACTACAGCAAAGGTGCTGGAATGGCAGTTGTCGACTTTATAGTCATCAACAGAAGAGATTCCTTCAGTGCATTTTAATTTCTTCTAATTCAACTACTTATTAAATTTATTGAAAATTAACACTTCTTCAGCAGGAAAGCTAAGATCTTCCTGTGCTCTACATGTTCAAATGGAGATGATTCTCTTTGTAAGTATATAAAGCCAGATGTTTCTTCACCTTGGAATGAATGTGCAACTATATATAAACTTACTTAAAGCATGCACAAAATATTTAATTAGAACAGATATTGAGTTGGTCTAGGGAGCTGAAATCCTGAGATGGCTCCCAATACTGGAATAATGACTGATTCCTTAAGATTGGCTGTTGACATGTGTGATCTTCATTCAAGCAGATGGGGAATAACAGAAATACTGGCATTTATGGTAAGAGAGGTGCATTGGGATCCCCTTTGGAAAGATTTACAGTGCCAAGCCTGAAGAGAATAAAATAATAAAAGGCCCAGAATGAATGAGGCTTTGATCACCTTAAAAATGTGGCCTGATTAACTTTGACAGCTTAGCTCCATCATAGCGCAGTATCAATTATTTTCCAACAATGTGTGAAAGGCAGAGTACAGAAGCTAAATTACAGATGGAGGCAGGAAGGTCATTAACAAGTTCATTAATCCATCCCCTCCCTAGTATCAAACACAAGCAGCAGTCAGAAATGACAGCAGAGGTTTTCCCTGGTATGTCAGTGGTGTGGGCTCTTAACTGAACAGCCCTTGTTTCTCCTTCATCAGATATGCCTATAAAATTTTAAGTGCAACCTGTGGCATGTTGTTCTTTTGTTAAATGCAGCTTCCTTCAGGCACAGCTGCTCTCATGGCCCTGAGACTTACTGCATCAGAATTGTACTCACAGTTCTTGTTTATGGTCTCACCGGGAACTGTCAGGACTGAAATCAGAGCAAAGAGCGTCACGAAAATCCTCTGTCAGAAAGTGAGTTCTATTCTTTAGAAATCAGCATAACTGCTACAGATATTCTAAAATATCTTCATTTTCTGAGTGCATCAAGGTTGATGACTTTGTCCTTCTCTTCTGTTTATAAGGACCTCTGTTAAAAGAAAAACTATTGGTTCAAGCACCGCTGTTACATCTTAATCCTTTGGCTTTGCTTTGCCAGCCACTACTATGAAGCAAGGAACACTGTCACTTTGCCTATATTTAGAATTTATCCTGGTCCAGCTTATGGAAGCTGACTGTAGCTGCAGCTGCACCTATGCAAAATCCAGGCACAGTGAAGGGGAACATCATGTTGTACCTCTTGAGATTTCATAGACTCCTGCCTTCTTAATTTTCACTGTGGTTCATGAAGAGTTGGCTGTGGTAGCTGTGCTGACTGATTGCAAACAGGTGTGCATCTCTTCTGGATGCACAGAAGCACAAGTCTTTAGCATTGACAGAAATGTGGTGTAGTCAGACTCTGCCTAAGGAGCTTTGTCATAAGTCTTCATGTTTATGGTCTCCCAAGCATTTCCAGTATCTGCAGATAAAAGTTGCCATTTACATGAATCATTCAAAAGCTTTATGGCACTTCTGTTATCACTTGTCATAGATGATACAGTCTTATGTGTAGGGTAAGATAAAATCTTATGTATAGAATGTGAAACCAATGGCTTTCAGTTCATTTCTCTGGAAAGACTCTGGAGATACGACTTTATTATCTTACTCCTCAAGTTCGTGGCCAGTGATATCAGTGATGGTATTTCCATCCTATGTAAACTGTTCTGAGACTGAATGGTAAAAACTCCTCTTCAAGAACTAGGCATCATTAAGCGTCAAACACTTTGTAGCTGTGAAAGCTTAAGGTTTTACGCGTTTGCCAAAACAGAATGAAAAAGTGGTTTTGTTTTCTTGTATTATTTATACTATATGAATATGTAATATGATTTTAAGACATGACCTGCAAATTCAGCGATAGAGAACACCATGCTCACAAATGATATTTAATGACTGCCACAAAAATACCAGCCTGCTGCAAACCACTATTTGTATTCACATACTTGAATCAGACTGAGAGCTGCAGACTGGGGTTTAGGGGCTGTTTCCAAACTGGAAGGGAAACTTCAGAATGCTTGGTTTGGGTAAGCAGCCCAGAAAGGGCTGCTGGTTCATTAGTTTTGATAGGCATTGAGTGATTTCAGTATGTGAGCATATGGGAACTGCTCCTCTCACCCCACAGCAACATCTCTGGTAGATCCTGCAAAGCTCTCACAGTAAGGTAGGAAGTGTTACTGCCAACAAGACATTTCAGCTGGCTAATTCTCACCGAGGGAATTGGTCTCCTGTTTTTCTCTTATTGATGTCCTCAGTCACTTCTCTTCAGCTCGTTAAATTATATATGTCATGAAAGGTAAAAGTAGATTTCTGTTACTTTGTGGGCGTTATTTTCAGAAGTCAGCAGAACACCAGATGATGGGATAGGTGTTCAGTATAGGTTACGTCTGTAATAATGAACTAATTAGAGCCCGTGTCAGGGCTCTGGTTTGTACTGTTGTTAGCACGCTCCCTGGAGTTTTTTGCCCACGTGCCCTACAGTTCTCTCAAGCAACGGCCAGGCAAGGTTGGGGGTCAGCTTGCATCAGCAGCCATTTCCAATAAGCTCGAGGTGCTGGGTTAAAGTATGGACTTGATCTGTGTTGTGATACTTGGATTCTGGGCCAGAAAATGGTCCCCAGACTATCCTAGGGAGCTCTATAGCCATAGCAATTATGACTTCACTGGACAAGTTCTTGCATCTCAACAACACTCCTTAGAGGAACCAAGTAATGTCATTTTAGAAAACATTTTTAAGCCTATTGCATAATAGCTATGTTATTAAATACCATTTGTATTCCTATGACTTTCCTATAGACCTCAGATTAAGACCGGTGCTGGCAGCCTCCTCTCCCATCACTGAATGCTGTAACAGCTCACAGACTGAGCTGAGGAATTTCTGATCTCATATGACATCACAATAAGAGGATACAGTTTACAATATAAAACAAAATAAATCATGAAACAATTGCACAGCTTGAAAAAATTATGTTGTTCCAAGTATATTTTTTAAATGAAAACCATGTAAAAAGAATGAATTATGTCATCTTCTATTCTTTACTTTTTGTCTTTCAGATTAAAATAAATAAGAAAAGTTCCATAAAACACCAGCAGAGTCCTCTTCATTAGCTTAAAACATGTTAATATTTTACTTGTCTCTATTTGGGACATTTTTTTTTTTAACCAAGTTATAATCTTGTTGAGATTTTTTATAGTTTCAACAACATTTCATTCCTTGATATAAACCTAACTTTTAATTTTCATGAAAATTTGCTCTGAGTGGGCTTAGATAGAAACAGATCAAAGAAATGTTGCTAAAAGGCTTTATTTCATATAGCTTCTTTCATTCAATACATTACTCTTTCCCCTTTTTGTAACATACAAGTATTGTTATGAATCCTGGATCTGTTTGATCTTAAATCAGCTTTGTAGGTAATTTGCCATATTAATTAGACATTTTATGTAGCCTTAATCTGGTAAAGGAAGAATAAAAGAGAATTAAATTTAAAACTGGTTGATTAACTGATAAAGGCTGAGTGTTGGGCTTCCAGTTCTACGTTCAAAGAAGGAATTGAGCCTTGCTGAAGAAATACAAAAATCGTCTTTTGTTCTATTGTGCCTTGTTCCCTTTTCACCTGTTGATAGAACTTCATATCCCTTCTAAATGTTTGCAAAGGCTCATGTGACTGTAAATGTAAACTGAACGTTTCATTTGTGAATAATACTAAGTTTAAATATCTATGAGAACTTGATTATGAAAAGAGGTTATTAAAATCATTGTGGAGTGTATAGCAATTACAGTGGAAGTTACTTTAATCCCTCTAAGGCAGCACAGATTCCATCCAAAAAAAATGGTTTCTTTCTTGTGAGAGTGATGCAGTTAGACTATACCCCTATGATACATTTGCAAAGGATAAACTTTTCATATAGATCTCGTACTGGCCTTTGACGTCCTCTTTGTTTCTTTCAAATGTTGAAAGTCTCCTTCTAGGTTTGGTATTCAGGCAGAAGGAGTGGAAATTGGGCATCCTCCCAATCCTCCCATCCTATTACAGAAGTAAGACTCAGGGAAAGTTAACACACTCTGGAATATTATGTTTCCTGCCATGCCCTCTATGTGGCAGATTTAATCAGAAAATCACTGTATTTTTCTAGTATGGAGTTGAAAAGCTGGCAACCATGCACAGCACTGAAATCACTATTTTAGGTTTGATGAGATAGTTGTTCAATTTTCCTTATTGTCAGTGTTACCTGCAGCTCAGGATAAATGCACGCAGTTCACTTAAAGGAAAATCTAAGCTCAGTCGTGTACTTTAGAATTCATGTGTGTCAGTTCTTCCCCCCATGTCAAACCATCCTTGCCCTTCTGAACAGAAGATGCTCATTTTGCTTTGGTGCAACTGCAATACAAACTGCTGGTTTCTAGTTCTGAGTACACCTTTATCTGGCAACTGTGCAAACAACCATCTTGGAGACATCTGAGAACAACCTTGCTTTCTTTTGCTGCCGCTGTATCTCAGAAGAGAGGTATCTAAATTATCTCCTCCAGTTTCTTGAGTTCTGTATTAAGCTTTGTATTCCAAACCCACCCCTTTCTGCAGGAAAGGGCTACAGGGCCTTGGTTCAGTTAGCTAAGTAAGCACCGTTTTCCTGTTCACTGTTACAAAGGGATCTCTTTGTCCATTCAGAAAGGTGTGGTGATGGCAGCCTAAACATTGTCATAAAACATTATTGCTTCCTTCAAGTTTTCCAAAAACTTTAGCTGTGCTGGGTCTTTTGAATACTCTGTAATTCAGCTGTTCTATTTTCTTAGTCGATGCTACCCTTTTACTATGCGGTTTCCAGCCACATTCAAAGCTGAGAAACCTGACAGAGGTCTGCCTCTTCCAAGCTGAGCCTGAACAGACCAGTGCGGTACAGCATGGGCCATGGCACACCACAGGGCTGCCAGGTGGCTCCTGCCAGTCACAAAGGCACCCGCAGGAACTCCAACACCTACAGGAGACGGAGTGAGGACTGGAAAGAAAAGCACGGAGGATTGAAATGTTGAGAGGTGGAATATTATGTTATCTTGCTAACTGAGGTGAAAGTGCAATGCAGAACTACGTTGATGGACGTATAGCAGATGATCAATGGGTGTCATGGAAGGGCTCTCTGAAGGCCACGTCAAGCCACTGAGCAGTGGCATGTGTGATGGTGCTTGCTGACATTTTAAGATGAATGATGAAACAGATGATTTTTTGAAGAGTCAAATTTTGATTTCAGTGGGCCCTTTGTCTCATGCTGAAATTAGATTTCCCACTTGCTGATACTGGAGGCAAAAGAGAAGGGAATTGTATCTGGCATCAACAGCAGCAGCTGAGCTCAGAACTACTGAGGCAAAGAGTGATAGTCAGCGTGGGAGCTGAGCGATTCACAGTGGAGTAGGAAAACCTGCTGCACTGGTCAATCTGAGAGCATAATTTCAGGGAGTTTCCTGTGTGTAGACTAATTCCGCTGTTTTGCCTTTTCTTACCAATAGTGAGGAACACCAAACATGATAGTGGATAGTGGACTGGGTATCATTTCTCTTTCTCAACTCATCTTTGTCATGAGAAATGATGGCTGTTGGACCTTTTGTTTGTGTTCATTTCAAGTTCAGATTGTTTCCATAAAGGATAAACACCCTCCTTTCACCTCTATTCAAAGCAAAACTGTGTCTCACCAGAATGGCTTATTGCAGTCTATTGCTTGCTTCATTCATTCAGGTTTCCTTCCTCAGACGCTGTTTATGTCAAAAATTGTGAGCAGATTAATCTGATATGAAATAAAAATACCAGAAAAAGAAAAAGAAAAAAAAAAGAGACAACATTAATCCATTTTTTGTGACAAGATAATCTCACAGATATTTGGGATGGCATGTACATGAAATAAAGGCTTTTTCATTTCACATCTGCTAAATTGGAATTTCTAGTATGGCTTCCTCAGGGAAAGCAACTATGCATCTGTTTAACAGTTTCTCATATAAGTTACTCTGACTGGACAGAAGGGGAGAAGAATTTATATGGCATATTAGGTACTGTACAAGGGTAACTTATAGGAAAGGAGAAAGATGATTCTATGTTGTTTTTCTTCATTGATTTGATAAATGTTTAGTTGAAGCCTAGGAATAACAGGCAGCAGTGGATGAAGACTCTGAAATTTGAAATTTGGACATCAAAGAAGATGATTATGGTCTCTAAAAGATGAGAGATGAAGACAGGGCATAAAAGTTAGACACGTCTAGAAACAGAGGGAGTTGCAGACATGAAAATCTTAAGGGGAATATTGCTTACTGACTTTCCAGTAAGTCAATCTGGATTTCTTTTTGTGGGGCTGTTGTCACCCCTGACCTACTGTCTCTATACCAAAAAGTATACAGTTTTACATTCATAGATGATATATGTAATAGGAAGCTAATGTGCAGTTAGCAAATACAAGTGGTGAGAGGATCTTCATGTGAGCTATTGCAGCTCCATGTTAGAGCAGATGGAAATTACAAGTTAGGGTCACATGAAAATCTGTTATTAATATTAACAAACAGTTCTTGGTTACAAAGCATCTGACTCAAGTGCCTCTGACCACTTAGTTGCATATGCTTCTGACATATGCACATGCATATGCAACAGATACGCATTAAGAAAATTAAGCTCTTCCCTTTAAGAAGTTGTTTTTAATTAAACTCCTAATTAAGAATAAAAAGTAATAATGGTAGTTGCTAAAACATCAACATCTTAAAATCATAGTGTGTTTTTTTTTTTTAAGACGTCTTTCCTTCAAAATGTTAGCAATGGCTTACCCTATTGTCAACTAAGGAAAGGTTAAAAATAGTAAAAAAAAGTAAAGCAAACAATTTTTTTTTTTTTAGGGATCTGAGCCAAGATTTCTCCTTTCTACAGATCGTGGGTGAAAATATTTGAAATTGTTTTTCCTTCTGAAGTGGGATAGGAGAAAACATCAAAGCCTCATATCTTCTGTGAGATGATGAAGCCATCACCTGTCCAGACATACTTACCAGCAGCACACCATCATTTTGTAAGCAATGTACAGAAAGTCTCAGACGCCATCACACAGCATATTAGTGGACAATGCTGACTCTTTAATGGAAAAATTTGGAGACTCAGCTGGCTCTTGGGATCAGCCATTGTGGAATGGGCTGTGGACTCTGACCTTGAAGATCTGCTCTTGTATTGTACCAGTGTTAGCACAAATCATGCATGAGAGATTTGGGCCTCAGGCAATGACCAAGGAACCCTCATTTACCTCACCAGGTTCTGCTATGACTTTCAGCACTTTCCCTTTTCACGTTGTGAGCAAAATACAGTCTGCCTATTCATGGTCTTCTTTACCTTGGATGTAACAAGCACAGCGTTCAGTTGTCAGCCCACATAGGTAACTTTGGTTTACCTTACTCACATTTTATTTTGATTTCTGAATAATTGGAGAAATCATACTTGGGAAGGGTGTTTGTATTTGAAAAATTAAATTCTAAGTGAGTCTACCAGTTTGACGGATTAAAAAATAGAATAAAAATATGCAGTCAGTTGAAAGTGATTTCTTTTTCTTCCGAACAGATGAATTGCATATCTTTATGTTAGTGGCTAATATTTCACTGTTAATCTCCCTTTCTGCAACAATGGAGGAGGAAATGTCACTGGATATCTCCCATAGGAAAATGGATGAATTTAATTAAATATGGGAAAGACCTAATTAAGAACAAAAGCCTGTGATGCAAATTCAGGTATTGACTGTTCTCCAGTATAAATATGCTGTTTTGTTTCTGTCCTAGGCACCTTAAAACCATGCTCCAGGACTTCAGGCACAAACAAGCCAGACTCACTGGCAGAGGATGAAAATTTCTGTCGTCTTTTTTCCTCACTCTTTATTTTTAAACTGCACTGATGAAAGCCCAGTGAATGTCAACACAGCAGTCAGAAACCTGTTAATCAATCACCTGGGCAGAGCTCAAACATTTCACAAGTTTTTGTTTCCTCTAAATATTCCTGGAGCAGGTGGGAGAGGAAACATCATCACATTTCCCATTACCTGAAGCCTTGTTTTTCTCCTGCAATCATGTAACACTATTGCTTGTACAGTATAGCTCAGGGGGATTAAACTGATAAAGAGTACCGAGCACATTTCACAAAGACAAGGTGAACTCTGTTCCTATTTTTGAAACCATAACAGAGCAATTGACTTTCCTGAGGGGAAAAGTCATGTTATAAAGCTAGAGAGCTGGATGCCTCCAGTTGTTACAGTGTATGTGCATGGCTAGATCATGTACCTTTGCCTTAGTGCCAAATGCCGTTTCACCTTTACAAAACTGGTTTGGTAATTGTTCCCACTTGGAGAGAAAAGATTTAAGTGCAGGGTGGAATAAAATTTAAAAGGAGGAGGCAAAATAAAATTACATGATTTTCAGACTGATCTTTTTTTTTGAAGTTTTGCACAATCTATTTCTCAACATACCACAAGAAAATGATAGTTTGGGGAACAGCCTTGCAGTGTTAGATAACACATGTGTTTGATGATTATTTTTTCGAAGAATCTGGAATTTGTCTCTTTGGGATGGAACATCCATGGTTGCCTAATATAAATAATTTAATATGAATTAAAAATATGGGGAAAATATCAGCACAGATTTCAGGTTTTGTTATATTCTGTTATTACAACTGCTTGCCAAGTTATCTATGTTAGGGGAATTGGGCAGGATCTGACTGCTTGATGGAAGTGAGGCTGCCACAGATCCATGCTCCCAGGTCCAACCAGTAGCAAGGCTGAGCATGTATTCGCAGTAGACACATGAACACATATCACACATATACATTGCATATATCCATATATAAATGGCTGTCCACAGAGATCAATGCTGACAGGCACACGGAGCACTCATGTGAACACAGACAGCACCAGTAGCCTCACTCTCCTCCCTTTTCTGGCTTAGCAGGATGAAGGTCTACTAGCTAAATAAATATATATATATACATATATGCATATATATATATACAATGTGGATACCTCCAGCAGCTGGCTGAAGTCTGACCAGCAGCTCCCCTTGGATACCAGTCCCCTGACCTAAGTGGCACCACAGACATGTGGTCATCTGACCCCTGGTCCCACCGCAGTGGCTAGCATTTGTTTTTGCTCACACTGGTGGGCAACTGGCCCTTTTTATCCCTTTGCCCCTCCATTTTCTGATCACCAAATCACCTAGATCCATCCCCTTCCCTGCCTCTGGTTCTTCCCTTAAACATCCCATCGTAAGTCTTGTGCAATCTCAAAATGCTCTTTCCTTGTGTCTCAGGTCCCAAGGCAGTAGCCCAGCAGGGTATTATTGGGGCTCCCTCCTGGGACAGCATTGATAGGGGATCAGACAGGGTGTTCCTCTGATTCCTCAGTGGCTCCCTCCTGCCATTCTCTCTCTCTGCTCCACTGTGGGAGTGCAGAGGAGCTTTTATCACAGAACCTAACAATCCCAGCTATGTATTTTTAGCTCTTATATATCTAGTCTTAATTATTGCATGCACTTAAAGTACTACTGGTCTTGATATTGAAGGTTATATTTTCATGAAAGAATCCAAATATCTTCTAGAGTTTATATACTGATGTTTGCAAGTATTAAGGCTATGCTTGATCTGTGAATTTTAATAACAGGTAAAGTAAAAATTGTTCCAGTATTTCATCAATTCACTGGTGAGATCCCTGAATGTTGGTTGAATAAATGGCCCAAATCCAAACACAGAAAGGTTTCTCATTTTAAAGCCTTTTCTTAATTCAGGACATTTTTAATGAAAAAACAACAACAACAACAAAAACAAACTGTTCAAAATGAAAATGTAAAACAAGTAATTAAAAACATAGGTATTAAACACTTAGATGTTTCTTACTTGAAATGCTCAAAACCACTTGAAGTAAAATGTTATGAATACACTTCATTGGCTGAAATTGTAATGAAATTTTATTCAGTTTTTAGAAATACTTCAGTTTTCCCTGAAACACTGATTGTACCATGAATTTGCTATTAGTCAAAAAAGAAAAAGAAAATGCCTGCACTGGATTACATATGCCATCATAACACTTACCACATATAAAAAAAATACTACTTGTTGCTCAAGACTACATATTCTTCAAGAGATTCATTGCATTCAGCTGCCAACCTGCTCCCTCTCTGCAAGAAAATGACCACTCGAAGAAGGTTGCTACCTGCTAAGCCTAAAATCCCAGAGGCTGAGCAGTCCCAAGGGACAAAAACTTGTTTCCATACTTTTCCCCAGATCCACTAGCAGTGGTTTGACTGTTACAGAAAATGAATTGATATTTCACCCTGTTTCCAAAGGGTTGTGCGGGAAGCTTTCCCGCCAGAGAAGACCCCAGGTTTGGGATGGTTTGGTCACCACATATGTAGAGCTTCCCAACTGTGAGTCTTTGAGACTGGGATCTTCAAGGCTCTCTTCCAGTTATAGGTCCTCGTTTGTAATGTAAGCTTCCCACATCATGTCATGAACACTGACTGAGTTGTCACCTCATTTCTTGGTGTTTCTAGGTCCAACTGGCTGTGGAATTCTGCCCCTATAGGGTCTGCAGAGACACTGAGTTCTCAAAGATCTGTATCTCCTACCCCCTCTTTTTCTCCCTTGTTTGCTGCATAACACAAGAGAATGTATTACAACTTTATTACTTGCAAAATTATGTCTTCCTAGTCATATTATTTTTCTGTTATGTTCCCTCTCTCCCTGAACGTACAGATTGTGCTAAGCAAACAAAGTAATATTTTCTTCTGTTTTAGCTACTGTACTATTCTGAATTAGACTGACCGTTGCATTAGGTTTCACATACAATTTCTTTCAGCATTTCTCAGAAGAGCTGGGTGGAAAAATGGCACAACAATAGCTGTCTAAAAGCCAATATAACAAAATCCAGCTGTTCCCTGAATCTAGCACTGTGTCCCCCACCATTTTGTCATTTGCTTTTTAAAGTTACCTCAAAATAGCAACATAGAGATGTTCACAATGAAGCCATTACACAATAAGTAGAAAGATCCCCTAGTCCTGATGTTCAGAGGGGAAGAATATTGTTCACCCAAAACATATGCCTATTTAAAAATTTATATCATCAGTCAGGAGTCTGATGGTGATGGGAGTAGAAAGGTGTTTTGTACAGACTGTTTGGGCCAGGTTTGTGACTCAAATTGTTGTGCTTTTTTTTTTGGCAAAGAAACCAGGTCAATCTGAAACAGGTCTCCACAATGACTCTTCTGGCTGCCCTGCCCCTCTGGATCCATGCTGCGTATGTTCACAAAGGCTGTGGTGGCACAAACATCCCCTCTCCCCACTTCCCTGTCCCTAAATTTTCTCTCCATTGTCAGATCTGTTTGTTCTTCGCCACTGGTGGCAGCAGCAGCAGGGAGCGCTTGGGCAGAGGAGGCCTCATGGAAAAGCAGCTGTTTTGGGCTTCATGCTGTTTAATCCTTTCCAGAAATGGGCTCTTCTCTCATTTTTTGATGCTGTTTCTGTCATTCGTGAAGCCAAACCAATGGTCACATTAAATCTTGGGAGGAAAAAGAAAGAAATTCTAGCAGAGACATAGGCAGGCAAATAAATTAAGAAACAATGCCCAGAAGAGAGAAACAAGTGAGATGCTCTTTTTAAATTGCTAATGAAGCATTGCAATTGGTCTGCTTCGTGTGACGTGACCTACCTGAGCTCTGGATGTGCTGGAGCCAGCAGAGGTGCCCAGCACATGGTGTGTGGCTGAAGGGAAGGTATCACTGCGTTGCTCACTGCACTGAGGCCAAGTGCTCCGTGTAACCTGGTGGAGTGCACGTGGCCATTGGGCACCACTTCCCTGTACCATGGGGCTGCATCCGTCCATGAGCATGTGGAGCATAGCATCTCCCAAAGAGAAACAACATGCTCCAGAGTCAGGAGTTTTCTCACGTGTCTTTAGTTGCTCTGGTGTTTAGAGACCAAGAAACAGCTCCCACTGGGTGCACAGTCCCAACCCCTTTTCCAGAAAGTGGCCTGCATCTGTTGCCTTGCTGCAAGAGACTTCACAACAATCAGACAGCGTTACTTCTGCTGGTGAATGCTGCTGCTGCTTTGTTGTGCTGTTTGGCATGAGTCTTTGCTTACACATGTGTGTAAACACCGTGTCACTTAGGGGCTTTGTGACCTGGGCAAAGTTTTCTGGTTTCTAAGATTCAGGGTAGCCTTTCTGGTCATTTCTGGGGAGAATGATCTGAATTTGAGGTGGAAAAAAAAAAAAAAAAAAAAAGGTTTTTGTATTAGCACAACTCTGCTTTGTGAAAATACAGGAGATGTTTCATTTTCATTCCAGTGAAGGATGAAAACAAATTCCAAAACCTCCCAAGTCATCATGAAGCAGAATTGCTCTTCTCTGCCTGGCTCTTGGCATTGTATTATGAGATAAGTTGCTCTTCAGCTCCTGGTATTTAGGAATTGACTTTTATCTGAAACCATAAAACTTTGTATGCTTCACAAGCTTGCAGCCTATCCTTGAAGGTGATGCTATTATAAATCTCGTTCATTTTGAGCCTTTCTAAGCTCCGTGAGTGATTCTGTGGCTCAGATATTAGAGGAACATATTCAAGAGCCAAAGAAGCAACAAAATTAATTTTCTTTCCAAAGCTGAATTTCCAAAATGAGGGATGGGAAGGTATGCGCTATTGTAAAAAAAAAAAAAATATATATATATATATAAAGCAAAATGATGCATTTAAATTCAGTTGTAGTTATGTCTTACTGATCAAAACATGTTTTCCTCTGAAATGGTATGCATTTGTCTTGGGGCCACAGAACTTCAGTGGTTTTCTTCAGAGTCTAATAGTATCTTTTAAAATGTTATTGGAAATTCTACATCATTTGGAGCAGAGCAGAAGAGAAATATAAAAAGCAAAAGACTAAGAGCTAAAAGTGATTTTGCTTGACTCTTCCAGATATTTGGGCTTTCTGCACGAGTCCTGCTTTCTCCTTTGTTCCTTTCAGTCACTGACCTTCAAACCTCCAGCGCTTACTCAAAGCAGGCTGCTATATGTTGCTATAAGCACTGATCAGTCAAGCTTTCCCTACCTGTTCAAATACTCTAATTAAATATGTGGAACTGATTACTGAAATGGCTTGGTAAAAATTAAAATTAAAATAATTAAAAAAAAACCCACATAACACTTCAGCAGTTTCCTAAGACTGCCCTTCAATTTCTACAAAAGAAGGAAAAAAAACCCTGCTTTTTAACACCAGGCAAAATCGTACATGTTGCAATCACTGTCTGAAATGGTAGTACGAAAAAAAAGAAAAAAAACACAAACAAACAATAGGGAACGGGGATGGAAGGAAAGGACCATCATTGACGTTCAAATATCAAAACACTGAGGCTGGTAGGGAGATTTTTTCCTTTAGAACATATTATGACAACCACATGAAGATATTTGATACCCAGGAAAACCCCTTATAGTACTGCTGAAGCAATGCTGCAACTGGATGTCTCTTGTCCCTTCCTTTGCTCAGCAAACAGCACAAGTGAAACCAGGGGGGTGCTCTGCCTGCAAATAAAATAGTCATGCTGACTGAGTAACAACTCAGAGAGCTTTCGTTTTGAAGGAGCACACAACCAAACCCAGGGTGGGCCAAGTCAGCTGTGAGAAAAATGGCAAGCAACAGGCATCCTTCACTGCCTGCCCCTGACCTTCTGGAGAGAGAAGCACAATGTACGGTCGTCTGCTCTGATATTTTCCACCTTTACTAGATACTCTGTGAAAAAATAGGCCTCTGAGAAACTGAGTTGTTTTGTAAGTTTTCTTCAAGATAATACTATAAGCCATGAAATACAGCAAGAACGCACTGGAAATCTTACTGTACAGGGTATAGAATAGTTCCACTCCAATCTACTTGGTATTTGAATTTATCTTTTAGCCAGTAGTTATTTTTCGCTGTTTAGGAATCATCTATCTCCCACATATTGTGAGCAAGTGCAACTCTGATATATCACAGCTTCTCATTAAAAAATTGTCTTTCATAGAAGGGCAGTTCTGAAGATGAACTGCTTAAAGTATCCTAAGCCTTCCTTCAAAATGCAAAAGCAGTCTGACAGAGCTAATAACAGTTTTTCTGAACTCACCGATAAAACAATTAATGTCTTTCTTCATTCACAGCTATTTTCATCCCATTAAATGCTGGGGAATCTAATTTTCCTTAGCTTTTCCTAGCTAGAATGACTTCTGTGAAATGACACGCAACATCAAGTATTGCATTTACATTCCGCTCTTTGATGTCTGTGAAGATGGTGATCCCAAGAAAGTGTCACATTTGCAATATTCGTTCAAGTGTGTGTAGCAATAAAATTAAATACACTTACATTACATTCCACTACAGTTGATTTAGTCTGATATTGGTTCCAAAGATATTTTTTTTTCTCAGACAAAGCTAATTTCTTCATTTGTTCCATTTTAGGTGGATGAATTTAATTCTTATGAACAGGAGGAAAAACTAGCAATGGTAGATGAAGTTTAAGGAAAGCCTGTATCAAGCAAGGACAGCCGGGAAAGCCTCAGCACTGTCTGTATTTAGTCTTCAAGAAATTCCCTGCCAGACTGAGTGATGAACTAGTCTGAGACTCTTCAACTGCAGGCTGATGGGAACATCTGTGTTGCTTGGTGATACAGCACCTCAGAGAAACAAGGAGGCAGAGGAGGAAAGTTAATTACTCAGAATTACAGCCCCATTAAGATGTATTTTATAAAGAGCACACCTTGCCTGATGCCTTTCCAGTGAGCATCCATTCACAAAGTACCCCAGAATTTAAAAAGGAGATGTAATCAGAAACCATGGGAAGGGACCTCAAACAGGCCACCACCTTGGTTTTGCCAGCACGTGTCTCAGGGTGCCTTTGACTTCCTCCAAACGAGTGAACTCAGACTTGTTTCCCCCTTAAGAGTGGCCTCACCTCTGAAGTCCTTCCCATGTGAAGAGTCCCACTAGTGAAGAGATATAAAAGAAAACAGAGAAACAGCGAGGAGGAAACTGTTCCCTGAAGAGAGAGGGAAGAACCAAAGAAATCCTTCGAAGAGAGCATAAACCTCTCCACAGTCCTATCGAATTGTTATTTCAGCTTCTAACAGGAAAAAAATTATTATGCCCAGGTGGACCTTGTTTTAGCATCAGTGCCTTTAAAGACAAAGGCAGACCCACAGATTCAGCTATTGCACTGGATTTCATTTCATTTAATTTCCAGAGCATCCTAGCCAGCCTGAGCCAGGACTCATGACTTATATTCCTTCATTACTGAAAGAAGAAAATGACCAAAAAATAGAAAAGATATTGTTAAAAAATCCTTTGTTATTGACGGTGGCTTATCTTTTAATGCTGTATTCGCTTGTAGCTGTTGTGCCACATGATTTATTAGGATGTTCATGTTTTTGTCTTTTTCTTTCATATTTTATCTTATTTAGAAAAGATGCAATTTAAAGTTCACTCTTGCTGAAGGCATATACTGGTACAGTAATTGACAAACCAAATGGAAAACACACTTCTATTTCAGACTGTCAATCTGATGAAATGAAAACTAGTTAATACCTTGTGGTATTAATGTCATGTGTCATCAAAAGACCACATAGGAAGCATGAGAGAGGGTGGCTACATGATTACAATTCTTCACAGAGGCACATGTGATCGCTAACATTGTTTTTAGGTATAAACATAATTAAACCATTTGCTAGAATAATCCTTAAACTAGTAAAGACAATAGTTAATTTCACAAAGGGGTAAAATAACAGAATCTATGATTTTGGCATTCAAGGATGCCTGAGAAAAGGATTTACTTTATTACATATATATATATATATAAATTATTTCCCTCTCTTCATTTTTGATAAATCTGATATTTATTAATCTAGTACATAGATTCCCTTGGAAAATAATAAAAAAAAAATGTCCCATTAGTTAAGCACCTGGCCATGTGATATGTTTTCCATGTTGCTTTAGAGAGAAAAAGAACAGATTTTTTTTTTCACTTCTGTGGGTTGTAGAATCAGGATTTGTTTTAGAAAGTTTTTTTTTGTGGGTTGTAGAATCAGGATTTGTTTTAGAAAGTTTTTTTTTTGCTTTGTTTTTTTTTTTGAATAATAATGTCTGCTGATCAGAGCTGTTAATACTTTATTTTCCAATTTTTAAGGTAATTTAGGAGACACCCTTAAAATGGAGAAAATTTTGGAAGGAAAGTCTATCCTCAGGTCATGTACTCAAGCCATATAAAAGAGATTAATTGCCCTGTCCTCTGAGGCATGAGGCAAAGCTAGCTGCCCCTGGGGCTTTGCCATTCACCATAGAGGAGAGGCATGCAACAAAGTGATGCAACAAAGATTCATCTGAAGATATGAAAGAAGAGCTATGAACAGATGTATTCTTCAGTTGCTCCTGAGCAACTGGAAATGCTTTTACTTACAAGACAGTCCTACTCACAGAAATGACAGTAAGCGTGGCAGTGTCAGTGTCTTACAGAGTGTTTTTCCAGTAAATTCCAGACTGAATTTACTTCATTTATTTTTCTGTTAGGGATGTATTTAAACAGGTATTCGGGCTTGGCTGGGGAAGAGCTGTTGTGCAAATGTTATGCATTTGATTGGCAGACTGGTCCTTTAGGACTGTAAGCCATGGTATGATAACTTCTTAGAAAACTCATTTTTTAAAGAAATGGAGTAATTGAACAGGAGAATTGTTAGGAGACAGGAGTAGAATAGGAGAGTGTGTAGCTTTGGAAGGAAAGATGAGAAGGAGAAAGTTACAATATTGAACTATACATTGACCTCAAACATGTTTGCTATTTTAGAGACTTTCTTGCCTGCAGAAGAGAGATGCTGTAATGTTTTGATTACATCACCTGGGAAGAAAAATGGTTGTCTGGCTACTGGGCTACAAATGGCTCCTGAGAAGCAGAAGCAAGACTAAAGAAAAATATCTAAATGGTCCATTAAATGGTTCAGGAAGTCTTAAATGAATAAAGGCTCTGAATAAGCAATGAATACATTTCTTTCTCTTTCTCTCTCTCTCTTCCCCTTTTCCACTTCCCCCCAAATGATAGAAAAGTATATTATCTTTCACTTACTGTTCTTTCCTAGTCCTTAAACAGAAATGACTGGTAATATTGCTTATAAAGAAGAATTCATCGCATAAGTGAAAATTTTTCTAAAGTAGGTATGTTTAAAAATGCCTGTAAAATCAACTCTTTATACTCATCAATAAACTATGAAAAATTATGCATTGGCACATTAAGGTGTAGATGTAATCACTGCTTTCACTCTTGTGTTACAAAATCAATTTGAAGACTGCTGTATACCTTACTCTGGTTCTTTATTGATAAGGAGAAATCCCTTAAGTGTGCTGACTGTATTTTATAGAAATATCAGGAAGTAGAAATGCATTTTTTTTTAACCCTTTAAGCATGGAAAATTTTTAGTATACAGTACACTTTTCTT
The DNA here is from genome assembly GCF_964034855.1 of Anser brachyrhynchus. Taxonomy (NCBI): domain Eukaryota; kingdom Metazoa; phylum Chordata; class Aves; order Anseriformes; family Anatidae; genus Anser; species Anser brachyrhynchus. The sequence goes on from NC_137695.1 coordinate 121,197,577, forward strand.
GAGAAAGAGTTTTTTTTGTTTGTTTGTTTGTTTTGTTTTGTTTTAAATCCCAGTCAAACCTTGTCAAAGTGGGCTTAAGATTTAGGTAAATTATATCCCTAAAGGCAAGTGCAAAGATCTTAAAATCCATGCAAGCTTTATTTCACTTTCTGAAGAGGCCCGTGATAGTTAGTAAAGGTTCCTACTCAGTTAGTAAATAGTAGATAGTTAGTAAACGTTCCTACTCAGTTGAGGTGGAAGCCATTGAGAGTATTGATAGGTTGTATATCTCCAACTATTACGAGACCTCAGTTCAAACAACTCTATTGCTAGTTCTAGGGGTTTTCCTTGCTTGTTTGTTTCTTTGTTGGTGGTGGTATGATTTTTTTTTCTTCCACAAATTTTCTGGTGATTCTTTTATCTGTTTACATTCTTTTAACAGTTTTGTGGGCTGCTAAATTAAAGGGAATGTAGTTTCTTACCATTATCAGTATTGAAATAGAAATTCAGAAAAAAAAAATCATTCTTAGTGGCATTTGATTCAGAACATGATGGAAGCAGTGTGAATGCATATTATATGAATTCCAAGAGAGTGCCCTCAGAATAAAAGGAGTATTGTTAAAAGGCCTGTATATTTTGTATGTTCTATTCAGGTCAGTCACTGAACTGAAGATAAGAAGTGGGAGAAATTGCTAGAAAATATAATTTGCCATGCTATTGGAGTTTGGCTTTGGGAAGTTTTAGAAAGACACTCTACTTTCTCCTTGCTAAGTACTGCTGAAATAACAATGGTCCATCCACTGGGATCATCTCACACTGCATAACCTTTATTCTGGTGGTGAGTGTTCAGTTTAGTGTTCCAAAGAATGAGTAATACAGCATACAAGTCTGGAAGAATACTGATGGAATAATAATATTCCTGTAAGTTCTACTGGAGAATGTCTCCTGTGAATATATAACAAACATATTTATGTTGTGCAGTATTTTGCATTAAAAAATTGTCTCCTCCAAATGTCTGTATGTGCATTTATCTATGAACAGGGAAACTAATTCAATACAAATCATTCTCATCTCTGCAGCGGTATGAATGAGTTTTCTGTGTCTAAAAAACTGAGCTATATGAAAAAGTGCATAATAAATTTCAAGTCTCAGATTAGGAGTTTAATTTAGAGGCAAACAAAATCTATATATTTTTATATTCTGCTGACAATCGGAGGAACTGAGTTGATTTGAATTAGTTAGAAGATTCACCTATGCATAAATACACAAGTAGAGGAGCCAGGTATGTGGCCCTAAAGTTTACAATAGCTAGAATGTAATTAATACAAAAAAGTATGAGATGTGACACCAAAAATGCATATTTTTTCTGACAGATGATTTGGTACAAAGATTTTGCTGAAGAAGAAGAAATTACTTGTTAGTCCCATCTGAGCCTTCTTTGCAAGTCAAAATCAATAAAATCATCATCATTACTGTCTGTTTTTTGATAGCTGTCTTCTGCACTGAATATTAAAGAGGTTTCAGACTGACTGAAAAAAAGACATTAGAATGGTGAGAAAATTCTTTTATATTTTACTCAAACATTATGTCTCTATTGATTTGTCAGGAAGAGTAGCTAGAAGGTTTGTCAAATGATAAAAGGCTCTTTTCAAATTGAAGGAATTAAGACAAAGGATTAGAATACTCTAACCTTTATTGCCTGCCTTTTTAATGCTTTATGTTCTCTTTCTTTCTTTCTTTCTTTCTTTCTTTCTTTCTTTCTTTCTTTCTTTCTTTCTTTCTTTCTTTCTTTCTTTCTTTCTTTCTTTCTTTCTTTCTTTCTCTCTCACTCTCTCTTTCTCTTTCTCTCTTTCTCTCTTTCTCTTCTCTCTTTCTCTTTCTCTTTCTCTCTCTTTCTCTTCTCTTTCTCTTTCTCTTTCTCTTTCTCTTCTCTTTCTCTTTCTCTTTCTCTTTCTCTTTCTCTTTCTCTTTCTCTTTCTCTTTCTCTTTCTCTTTCTCTTTCTCTTTCTCTTTCTCTTTCTCTTCTCTTTCTCTTTCTCTCTCTTTCTCTTTCTCTTTCTCTTCTCTTTCTCTTTCCTCTTTCTCTTTCTCTTTCTCTTTCTCTTTCCTCTTTCTCTTTCTCTTTCTCTTTCCTCTTTCTCTTTTCTCTTTCTCTTTCTCTTTCTCTTTCTCTTTCTCTTTCTCTCTTTCTCTCTCTTCTCTCTCTCTTCTCTTTCTCTCTCTCTCTCTCTCTCTTTCTCTTTCTCTTTCTCTTTCTCTCTCTTTCTCTTTCTCTCTCTCTTTCTCTTTCTCTCTCTCTTTCTCTTTCTCTTTCTCTTTCTCTCTCTCTTTCTTTCTCTCTCTTTCTTTCTCTCTCTTCCTTTCTTTCTTCCTTTCATTTCTTTCCTTTCATTTCTTTTTCTTTCATTCTAAGAGACGTTGAATATAAAACATTTTGCCCTGCACTCATACAAATAAGGCCTTTACCTACAAAGATTCCAGAGTATTTTCCCATCTGACCGGACTTCAAGGATTTTCTGAATAATTCCAGTTGCTGAAAGACAGTTCTACCTTGCTGACATCTTATTTCCATTCTGCAGCTCAGCAGCTGAGCACTGGCTATGTTTTAGATAATCTCAAGCATTCTGTTTTGATGTTGGAGAAAAATGGAAAACAGAAAATTGGAATACCTTTTTTTTTTTTTTTTACCAGACACTATAAAATAACCCCTAACTCAAGACATTAAACCCTTAACTCTAGAAATTAAAAATGAAGGAAGAATTTACTTACTGTTGTCTACTTCCTAACTGTATAATACAAAATTTAGGGAAGAGTATAGAGGAATATAAGACTATATATACCTTATACCTGTCTATCTGGCAGTCCCTAGCTCTGTTTTGCTCAGCTAGTGATCTCTTAGAACGCTTGCAGAGTCTTGTGTTTGGAATCCAGTCTTTAAACAAAACTTTCTGCCATATCTTGGAAAACGGTTTGGCTAAACTGAATCCTTTTTGGGGTCATTGATAACTTTCTATCTTGACATGGTACATATATTGAATTTTCCAAACTTCTTCTGTGATTTTTAATTTAATCATAAAGGAAGATTTAAAGCCTATGGTACCTTAATCATGGCTGTCTCCATTAGAAACACCAGCGACCACTGGGACTGATAACCAGAACCATTTCCTGTTCATCTAATAAACTGAACGCATTAACAATTGCTCTCACAGTGCACTGTAAGGAAAGAAAGAATACATCCACAGGTTAAGTTTCTCTTCTGCCTGGCGGTTCCTTGTATACTACAACAAATATTTAATATTGCCTATCAACTATCAAGTGTATTTTTTTTAACTGTACAAACAGGAATAATGCGCAGGTTGCGATGAGGCACGGTAACACTTAAGTATTTTCAGGACAGGATGAAGTCCTTTCTGAGGGTCACCAAAGTGAGAGCATTGTGCTATGGACCCTGAACTCTTGAAAAGCTGTTAATGGTGAAAATATCAATGGTTTGCAGCAAAGGTATCATCTTGGTCTTCTTACTTCCATTGAAAGAAAAGGAAATGACCAAATCATATCATATAATGCCTTGAATATAATGACACTAAGCAGACAATTGAATATAATGACAGTAAACAGACAATCCATCTCTTTTTCTTCTTTCTGAGATACAGGTAGCCCTGTGAAGCAGGGAAGAGCAAGAACAATCTCTATGTTTGCTGTTGTTTTGAATCCTAACATGATATCATATGCAATAACCAGTATTGCTTAAGTTGAACTTTTGCCAGTCATCAGTGTTAAATGTTGATTGCTTGTAATCAGGATGTGCAAAGCTGAATCTTTGATGAAATTCACATCAGTGAATTAAATAGCATTTTCTTTGTTTCTTTGGGCAAGGGGGAATGAGGGAGAACTCTCAGGTTCTTTGATTAGCTGATCAACAGAGACATTTGTTTCTGCTCAGAGGAAGAAAAAAAAAAAACAAAACAAAACACCTAAAAACCAACAACACCAAAACACCCCCCAACCACTCCTGATGGTGGGGATAAGAAAGGAGCACTTTCTTATGGCTTAGTTGCCTCTTTGTTTGGTGTCTAAGTAAGCTTGCATTCAAGGTACACCAACAGGAATAATATATTTTTTAAATATATGTTGATTTTTCAAGTGAAGAATATAGGAGAAAAAATATTTTGAAGATTTCCACTGAAGGGTTCTGAAACAGTCTAAATCAATGAATGTGAATATGTTGCTAGAGATGTCTGTTTTTGTCTTGCCACCTCAGTCTATGTCTAGTATGCAGGAAATGCAAACTCTTTTTTGCATCAATGGTGAAGGACAAATGAAGATAACATATAATTTTAAGCTTTTTCTATGATGTTAAAGCGACTCAGGCATGCCTACAGGCATGGTTTGAATCTGTGAGGCAAACCAGGAAACATACTGAGGGACATGTTCCCCTTCCATACAATGTGAGGCTACATTTTCCATCTGTGTGTGTGTTTCTAAGTTTGCTAATATTCACAATTTTGTAACTGAAAGAGCTGATTGGGTTTGGAGGGACAGGTGTGATGTTATGAAATGCTCTTGTGGTCTTTCATTTGCAGTAAAATTCATTACATGAAAGCAGTCCTTTTCAACACGTACGAAGTAATTTTTCATTACCTTCATGGTTGTAGATCATGTACTGTTTCCCACAGGGAGAGGCACACCTTCAGGGTGTACTAATTCTGATCTGCTTAGCTGTGACCATGAAATGTATAAACACTGTTTTTAAAACAGTGGGTGAAACCGTTCTTATGCAATTGCTGTAGAAACTCTAGGTAATGATTTGCTCCTGCCATCTGCATATATTTGGCTTAACAGAACAGGGCTTTGATTTGTTTTCAGCTTGTGGATATGTTTGACATCTTAGTATGAATTAGAAACTGAAGTCCTGTAAGACAGTGATGGTGTTGCTTTCAGAGCTGTATTTCGCTGACAAGTTAATCACAAACCTCCTTTCCTCCAGCACTGCCTGATATAACTAACTGGACACATATAATGACTAGCTGATAATTAGAATTTGAACTCTTTTGCTAGAATAATTTATTAGTTAATATCATGTGAAAATTGATGTTAATATATCCTAAAGGCTAATCTATTCAAATTGCAATGCATAGTTTTTAATAGTCCAGTCTGCTTTGGTAATCAGAAGGAATTATGTGATTATGGCTTGTGGCTTGAGCAATTAAAAAGATTGGTTTAGAGTGCTCATTTCAAGGTTGTTGGGGAGTTTATGGAACAAGATTCCTATAGCAATTTTTTCTGTAATTTTAGTGGAATGTGGACACGCCATAAATTACTAGTGTGTTTCAAGTAAACTACCATGTGTCTCAGATGTTTTAGGACATGAGGATGCTTAGGCCCAAATTTTCATAAATGTCCTAAAAAATAAGTTCTAGTTCCTGAGAATTTTATTTTAGCTATTGCTTCTTTATCCAAATGAAGCATGAAGTTCAACACTGAGAGAAAACCATAGGTAGGGGAAATTAAAGTGGTGATACGGGATGTATTTAAGACAAGTCATATTAAGGTTACTGATAGGCTTTTAACAATTTTTCAGGGAGCTTATCTTAAATTGCTTATTCACTATTACCCTGAAGTCACTGGTTTCCAAAGCATAGTTCCCACTCTCTAGCCCTTCATTCACTGCTTCTAGACATAACGCTTTGCCTTAAATGGTACAAAAATGCAGTTCAAACTGACTTCATTTCACAAAGAAATCTGTATTGCTCCGTACAGCTTCCTAATCTTCACCTGGCAAATTTGTGGATGCAGCATATATTTTATATTTTATAAAATGTAACTATACTTCTATTCAGATCACAACCAATCATTTTTGGGTAGCATCAGGACTAATGTCACTCCCAAGAGAACCCTGCTGGAAAGAAGTCCAAAGAATGATTAAAAATCTGTCTATTAGGTGGCTCTTAATGTACATGAAATATATTTTACTGGCCCTACTCTAATTCAATATTATCAAAATGTATGTGGCACCGAGGCAAATAGTTTACAATGTCTAACACATTTACATTTACCTTTATTGACCAAACTTGCAGTCTCCTCAAGGAATTAAATCAAGCATGTTTGACAAAACCTGTTTTCTGTAAAGACCGTACTGACTGGCACCAATTATATTTCCTTCCTTTAATATTTTTGTTGAGCAAGAATCACAAAGAGCTTTCAGCTACTCTGCAGAAGGATCATTTTCCTGCAAAAGAAACTCTCCAGGCAGAGATCTCCAGACAAGCCAGGCTCTTGCTCTTTGTGCCTGTGAACCAAAAAGTGAACTACACAGGCAGGCTGTCACTGTTTAATCCCAGCTGATTGGGACTTTAAGCAGAAAATGTTGAAGTGTTAATTATCTTCAATCAGATGGACTAGTCTGGAGATCAGAAAAAGATACGGAGAATCCTATTACAGTGATCAGGCTGAAGAAGTGACAAATACAGAATTCTGTTGGGCCAGTTCAAAATAAGCCAAGAGACTGATCAGCCCTAATTTATTTAGCATACAGAAGACCAATACTGTTTTTAAAAAATATGATGAGATCCAGGAGGAGACATAACAATAATCCCATAAAAAATAAATTTTTCTTTCCCATAAATGTGTTTGAGTAACTGCAGAACTGCATCAAACTTCAATAGCAGGTAAAGCACTATAAAAGTTGCTAGCCAAACACATCAGAAAAGTGAGAAATCTAAAATCTGTTAAAATGATGGACACAGTTAAAGATATCAGAGAAAACACTTCAGACCACATTGACCATTCTTTTGTGTTAAGCTTCATACTTGCAGGGGCTGAGGAGTGCCAGTAAAATGGCTTCATTTTCACTGAACAGGGCACAGGGCTGTAGACCCATTCAGTACCTGCTGAGCTGCCTCCTGAGTTCCCCAGCCATGATAATAGACACTTAGTGCACAACGTTGGGGACAGACCAGAGTTTGCAACAGCCATGACGTGGCAAGTCCTTGCCTCTCTATATATGTCCCTCTAGTTATTTTTTAATCCAGGGACAAAAAGATAGGAGAATGCAGCACTTGTCTAGGAAGAGCCTGTCTGAATTTAAGAAGAGATTGGACTGTGCACTTAGTCACATGGTCTGAACTTTTGGGTAGACCTGTGCGGTATCAAGAGTTGGACTTGATGATCCTTAAGGGTCCCTTCCAACTCGGGATATTCTATGATTCTATGATTCTATGATTCTATGAAGAACACAGATGAAATCACAGTATAAGCAAACTGTAGCCATCGTGTACAGTCATCCAAATGTGTTTAGCATGTAATACTGTTTTCGATGCATGTACAGGTCTATTACTCCACGTAAAGCCTTTTAAGGATAGGACTTCTTCTGAGGTATATTTATTCCTTTGCATTCAGTATCTTCCTGCTCTCTTCATGTGCCAGACATGACTTCTCCAAAAGACTTCTGACACAAGAGTGCAGTCTTGAAAATTGGTGACCTTTCTCTTGTTCTGACCCAGTTCAATTCCTGGTCAAAATCTCCTTAATATCTGCCATTTTTTCCTCATGTATTGTGATCAGATTCTATCATACAATCTTTTTCTCTTCAAACATCTTCTCTTTCAATATTTATCCCTTTAATCTGTTCAGATTTCATTCTAATTTCAAGAGATTTATTGTATAGAATGATTTACCAGAAGCTTTTTGTACATAGTCAATGCACCAAAACCTGCTTAAAACAGATTTTTGCTGCATAAAGCAAAAGAGGCAAAAGGATAAATTAATTTTTTATACCTGACAAAATTTATACAGCACAGCATCAGTTTTACTTAGAAATTTTGCAGAAAGGAATAGGTATTTAGCCACTAACTTTGGTTTGGTAGCACGTTACTTGGACTAATTGTAATTTTGACCACATCACCTCCTTTTATTCATAGTTTATCTAAATAATAATAGTGAAATATTTATAAAATTGGAAAACCTAACCTTCATCTAACTTGTCCTGGTATATGCAGATGTTTGCATTAATTAAACTCAAAATGAAATACCAATAGAAGTTTTTAAATGCAGCTGAATGATCTTGTTATGAATGACAATTACAGCTTAATGATTTGAAAAAACTCTGTATCTTGAGTGAAATCCTTGCCCTTCCAAAATCAAAGGTAACACTTCCATTGCCATGGTTATAAGCTAGAATTTCATTTAATTTATTCAGATAATGGTGCCTTAAGATATATAAATATTAAATGTTTATGCAAACTAACAGTAGATACAAAGATGCTTTCAGTTGTCTGATTAGATGCCATAAAAATGTGTAAGTAACTTAATACATTGTCCTATCTCAAAAAGACATGACACTTAGAATAAGGTAAAGTCATTACCTTTATTTATTTATTTGTTTGTTTGTTTTGTCCCAGCAGTCCCACAAAATCAGCTGAAACAGCCTCATTTGGATCTCATCATCTGAAACAAAAGGAAGCATTTAAAGGTTTCACTTTCTGAAGCAACAACAAACAACGACTTTCTTTGTTGATGTGCCTTACCATTTTATTAAATGAAAACGTGGTCCACAGCAGGCATATCTTCCTCTGTTTATAATGTTGATAAAGATGTGTTTTGAGCAATCATAGAATCACAGATTCATAGAATCATTAAGGTTGGAAAACACCTCCAAGACGATCTTGTCCCACCATCCCCCTACCACCAATGTCACCCACTAAACCGTGTCCCTAAGCACCACGTCCAACCTTTCCTTGAACACTCCCAGGGACGGTGACGCCACCACCTCCCTGGGCAACCCGTCCCAGTGCCTGACTGCTCTTTCTGAGAAGAAATGTCTCCTCATTTCCAACCTGAATCTCCCCTGGCACAACTTGAGGCCATTCCCTCTAGTCCTATCACTGGTTACCTGGGAGAAGAGGCTGACCCCCAGCTCCCCACACCTTCCTTTCAGGTAGTTGTAGAGAGCACTAAGGTCTGCCCTGAGCCTCCTCTTCTCCAGACTAAACAACTCCAGTTCCCTCAGCCACTCCTCACAGGACTTGTGTTCCAGGCACAAGTCCTGGGGAACACCACTGGTGACCAGTCACCAGCTGGATTTCACTCCGTTCACCACCACTCTCTGGGCCTGGCAGTCCAGCCAGTTTTTAACCCAGCAGAGTCTACCTGTCCAAGCCATGGGCTGCCAGCTTCTCCAGGAGAATCATCACAGTCTACCAAAAAAATGTTTTGTGTAACAAACACAGGGTGTTAATGGTGGCTTATCTCCTATTACACACCCTGAGTCTTATTCCCCAAACTAGGTACTTTGTGTTATTACAAATGAGGAAATTAGCTTTTCATACTAGTTTGGATACTTATCTACTGTTAAGCACTCCAGAAGATTTCCTCATTTTTTTAATTCCTGTAGGATCAATCAATGAGCTTAGGGTCTGAAGTAGACATGGCATAGAGACATGGATCCCTGAGGGACAGAGAGAGGTGTGGACACATCGTAGCTCTTGCATGGCAGAACTTCCCTCTTTGCCATCTGTGGTGTCTTGCAGCCTTCTAACATCAGCCCCTATTGTTCCCTGTGCACCCATGTTCTTGCCTGTGCAATCTAGTTTGAGGTATGTTAGCAGAAGTGATCCTGTATTTGAGATTGTTATGTTCTTTTTCCCCACAGCAATTTGAGTGTTGTCTACCTGAAGGATATTTCTTTATGTTATGTTATTTTATTTTATTTAATTTTATTTATTTTATTTTATTTTATTATTTTATTTTATTTTATTTTATTTTATTTTATTTTATTTTATATTTTATTTTTATTTTATTTTAATTTATTTTTTTTCCAATATGCTTCCTGTTCCTGCTGAGCAGTAGCAAGTTTTTAGCTATACCAATTTCCAGTCTCAAGCATAAATCAGCAACACTTGTTCTGACATTTTCTGAGTGTAATATGTGCAGGGAGTTGGGAAATTGCTTCCTGTACTCTTCCTCTCCTCTGTCTGCTCTAACCACACGAGGAGAAATCAAAGTCTGAGGGCTTGCAACTGAAAATGTCAGAGAAGAAATGTTGTTGAAGTAGGCACGCTCAATGGATCACCCAGGTAGAGACACCTGCAGCGTGTGGGCTTGTGCTCCTAAAAGGCAGTTGAAAACAGGCAGTTTTTTTTTGTTTGTTTGTTTTTTTTTTTTTTTTTTTTTTTTTCCAGTTAAACAATAGCTTGGCATTATCCATAGGGAATCTGGAGAGATGTAATCCAGTTAGAGACACCACTCACCTGAGCAGTATCCTAAGATCGTGCTCCTTTCAGTTTCTTTTGTTGCATCCTTTTCAATATCTTAGTGTCCTGCACACTAAGATAATAATGGCTTGCGGAAGGTGTCTGATTCTACTTGCCCTTTTGTGCTGAATGAGTAGTGTCCTTAGGATGGGTACTGGTCTCTGAAAGTACTCACTTGAATTTAGAGAGAAATGGAGCAACAAGTCTGGTGGTAGACTGAGAGCAATGTGCTTCCTGGAACTATACATTCTTTGATCAACATTGGTTTCAGCTTGGGAGAAGCGAAAGAAAATAAAAATGAAAAAAAAAGGTATAAAGGAATCATGCTCTTGAATTTTACCCTGTATCAAAGCAAATCCACACCAAATGACAGATGGTATAGATGATAAGGATTAATGAAGGTTGCCTCTTTCCAGACACATGGTCTCAGATGCTTGCAGGGTAGAGTAATTCTTCATATGCTTATGCCTTCACACACTGGGGCGTGACCATGGATGCACTTGAGTAGGGCAATGCTAATTTTCCCTGGAGATGTTGTCTGTGGGAGGTGAATGAGGACAAGGAGCAGCCATGAGGATGGGGATGCAGAAATTTCTGAAGCAGAGAACTGAGCTCTCAGAGGTGTTATCACACTGAGCTCTACATCACGCCTACAGTCTGCCCTGCTACACCTTTTCCAGAACATCGTGCCCCTGAATTCTCCATCTCCCTTGTCTTAACACCATCCTTTGTTCCTTACCCAACTTATTACCTGCCCTTCAGAATATCTTCTGCTTTTCTTCAGTCTTTTCATTCAACTCATGTTTTTCTCAGAAAATTATCTTTCCTCACCAAATTATTTTCATCTGTAAACCATATACAGCGAGCCACATATAGCGTAATTTATATGATCATTGTCTTTTATAAAACACTGTCTTCTCCTGTTTGCTTCTATGGCCATCTCTCCAAGACAAGGACTGTCCTTATTCCGTGTTTGTACAGTGTCTTACATAACACACTTCCACCAGCCTTTATAAACCCTGCTGCTGCCCTTATGGAGCAAGCACAGAACTAGAGATCTCCTAATTGATTTAGAGTATGTGTGGTCTCTCTGCCACCACGCAGTAATTTTTTTGTCAGTCAGGTCTGATTTCTTCCTTCCACTTTACTGATTTCTTCCTGCAGTCCTGTCCTCTGTAACAGAGGAAAGATGTAGACCTATAATTTGAAATGGAACATTTTACTGCCCATTATAAGATCACGGTGCAGCCTTCTGAGCAGAGCATTAGAGTGAGCATGAGAGCTCATGAAGCCCCATTCAAGCATAGCCTTTCTAATTCATTTAGCATGAAGTAAGAATCAAATTCAGGGAATAAGCAGGTAAACATTTAGAAAACAAAAACAAATCTACCTCTGTTATTGAAGCCTAGTTTTTATTTTTTTTCCCCAGTTTATTTCCTTGAATTGTTTGTCTTCCAGAACTGTATTCTTGTTGCTACATTTAGGATATATTTAATTAAATTCTAATTATCTGTGAACATTTGTCTCCTACCTTTAATATGCAGTGTACGGGGCAGGCTGTTTGAAAAGTGACTACAGAAAGCAGGTTCTGAAGCCTGTGGAAAGGGTCATCTGTGAAAGGTGAAGAAGCAGGTTGCAAATAAGATTAAAGTGGCACAGGCTTGACGACTATAGACTTGCAAACTGGTTGCTTTGCATTAGGAACATCATAACTTTTGAGTTTCATTCCAGTTGTAAAAACTTTATAATGCCTTTCACTTTTACTATAGAATTATTTTTGACTTCTATAATTCAACCATTTTGGTAAACCACATGAATTTCAAAGATTTCAGCCAAAATTCTCTGACTTAGTGTATCTAAGTTCTCCCAAAATACTGAGTAAGTGCAGTACAAGGAGCCATGCAGACCTATTTACCAAAAAGAAATCAATAAAACTTGATGGCTGCCTTAACTTCAGATTCAGCTGTCCCACCTGAATTACATTAAACCAGTGCCTGAGAACCAGAGCCTGTTGGGAGACAGAGAAGCAGACACTTCCCTGAAGAGCAAAGTGTTCTCTTTTTGTGTATTGTTGTTTCAAATCCAAAACAGATTTAACTCTTTTTTTTTCTTTTCTTTTTTTTTTCTTTGTTTTCTTATTGATTTGGTCAGTGGTGTTGAGTGAAAAACCTTACTGTTTTGCTTCACTGAGCACTGGAAAGCCCACAGCATAGGTAATTGGATTGCTGTTCTTGAGAAAGTTCCTTAGGAAAACCTCTTCTCATAGGCAAGGAAAATATTTAATTTAAATGATAGATTTTAGTTCCTTTTGTAACAGCTCAGTGATACTTCAAGCAAAATTTTATCAGCACATCCAGTGAACTCACAACACTGGCTGCCTGTTTTCATTAGATCACAGGCAAATTGCCTGGTCTATTTACTTGCTGTATTTATGGTAATCAGCACATCTTAAAAGCAGCTCTGCAGATTCCATAATGAAATACTTTTCCTCTGGGTCTTTGAGGTCTTTTTTGTGTCTTCAAAGTTTCAGTAAAAATAATGGACCGGCTAGTTGCTTTGCTGTTATGTGCTCCAACTAAATGTGCCAGGATTTGAATTGCTTTGAATACTTAAATCTCACATTTCTGCAAATGCCCTTTACAAAATTCAGCATTTGGAGATTTGTTGTTGTTCTTACAATACTCCAGGGACACTTAGAACAAAACACCCCGGAGAGAAAAAATGTGCTTGTATCTAGTCTGGAGCAATGGAGAGGATTGTGCTTTGGATGCTCTCTATTCAGGGGAGCTGTGTGTGGACACCATGATGGCACTGGGGGGCACAGCCCCACCTAAAGCAGGACAGAGCCTCTTGCAGAGTGCTGTCATGCTCGCGTCCAGGGTAAACGTGTGTAAGATATTTTGCAAGGCAGGAAAATGAATGAGTTTTCTGCCCACTTATACTGTCTATGTGGCATGTTGTGTTGATTTCGGTGAAATGCGTGGAGCCCAATATCGAATTGTTAATGAGGTCCTACCAATGTGCAATCATCAGTTCATTTTAGTAATAAGACTTCAGATTGCTCTGGTCTGCTGCCATAGCCACTGCTGAGCATATTTTATGTTCCACTTTTTAATCAAATAGACAGAAAAACAAGGGGAAAAGTTAGTGCTGAAAATGAAATGCTTTAATAATATTGCATTCTCCTGTTAGCTGTAAAGAGTCATTCCAAAGAAAATTCCAAGTCTGGTAATCCTTTGTGTGAGACAGAAGCACTTTGGGTGTGGGGGAGAAGAGATTTGTTTTCTGAACTGAACTGCTGTTGTTGCTGTAGCTCTGGGTAAGATCCAGTCCCACTGCTCGTTCTGGAAGCTAATTCTATGGAAGGGTCAGAAAAGGATGTCAAAGATTGAAATACATCCTTTGCTTTTGCTGCCAATTTTGATTTGTGTTCTTTTTGCCCAGCACAGGGTCACAAAATTTTAAATCCCGGCCAGTGCATACCAGCACAGGTAAAGAACTAAACTTCAAGCAGCTGTAGGGGATGGTGCAGTCTCTTCTCCGTGCACAGTCCTGGTGTGGAAAGATCAGGACAGGTGATGGCCACAAATATGTTTCAAGCAAATTTTGCACAGTTACAGTAGACTTTTATTAAATATATATATTTATATCCCCATTACTCTATTTTTTAATTGCCTGCATCTCCCTCCCTTGGTTTGAATGTATGTCTGAAACAGATTTGGCCCACAATTTTACGTATGTTCTAATGTTTGTCCTTTCATTCTAATATTATATTTAATTGCCTTTTTTCTCCATATTTATTTTACCTTGCTGCTTCTTTTATTTTTTAACTCTAGTTTGCCTATTTCTATTCTTGCATCTGTTCTTCCCCTTGCTCTCCTTTCATTGCACATTTTCAATTTTCAACAAGAAAGGACTGACATGAGTGGGAAAATGTTTACTTTCTCAAGAATCCTTTTCTTTTAGCAGCATATACAGAATAATGGCTTGTCCATCATAGGGAGAGGAAGAGCTAAAGGTGACCATCCTTTCCGCTGACAAAGTAGTCCATGGACAGTACTACCAGAGGAAGACTGGATTTTTCCTTTCCCTATTCCCCTTGTGGCTTTGTTTATGCAAGTTCTTTTATTTAGGGAATCAGAGAAGCTCTCACCCATGTCACTGTTGAAGCAGCAGCTCTGGGGAGCTGTAACATTTGTTTTTTATCACAGCATGGGAACCCTTTACTGATTTCAGCTGACTGAAAGTCAGGTCGCTGTTGGGGAAGGGACTAAAATCGAACAATGCACTGGCACAGTTTCTCTTGCTCAAACCTTCCCTGGTCACTCAACACTTGAGTGACAACCTATGACCCTCCATTCCTCAAACTAAGACAGCTCCAGGCAGCTTTATAAACATGTTCAGAGCTCAGTCACTGCACAAAATTTACTAATTCTCAATTATTACTTTTTGTCAAATCTTCCTTTGCTGAATGAATAGTCCCTGTGTTACATAAATCAGAAGGAATAGACTGCCCCCAGATTTGGCTCCATTTCTTATTGGAAGTCAATAGCAAACTAATAAAAAGCAGACAACCAGGAAATCTGTTGCTTAGAGCCTGTGCTAAATGCTTGCAAACTCTTGTGAATGTCTGGGCTTCTGTCTTCATACAGATGTCATCGTTCCCACCTCTGCAATAAGTCATTCAAAATAATGTCAGGTGTAATCTACTTTGGAGTTTAAAAAACAAAACAAAACAAACACACACACACACACAAAACAAACACAAAAAACACCACAGAAAATCAGATAAATCACCTTCAATATATAAACGTACTTTTATTCCTATACCAACACTGATATACAGTTTGCATCAAGGCAGTTTGTTACAGCAGTTGAAAGGCGAGCTAAAAACTTAAAAAAAAAAAAAAAAAGACACCTTCTGGAAAGTTTCATCAGCTTGTTCCCAAGGATGATACAAATGGTACGTGCTCCGCCATAGCGTGCCAAACTTCCATGCTGCAGTGGTGATAAGAGATGTCGTACCATTAGCCATAGATTCTTGCAGGACCTTTAGGTAATAGCGATGACCATGAGATAGCACAGTTCTACATGCTGCATTATGAAGTCGTTAGTTACAGGTTTTCCTATACAGTTTGCTTCAAAACATTATAGGCTGATACAAAATTTAGAAGAAATATGTTTTTAATGTAGAAGTTCCCTAAAAGCTACTGGAGATGATACTGCTTAGGGGCTTTACTGAGGATGGTATTATTAGCCATAGCTGGGCTGCTTCTACAGCTGTATGGCACAGAAGACTGTCTTGACTGAGTGGAGATTTAATGGGAACACAAACGCACCACACAGCAAGGTGTTAGAGCTGTTTCAGACAGATGAAATGGCCCGACTACATTTTTGAAGACTGAGGCACTATTCTCAAAAGCAAAAATGTTTCAGAAGAGAAAAAACAACTGTGAAGTGGCTTGCTTTGAACAACATATTTATTTATTTGTTTGTTTGTTTATCCTTAAAAAGTGTCCTATGGGAAGTTTGCAAGAGTGGGTGGTTTGAAAAATAGATAAAAAATTAATGTTTGATAAGAGCAAGGTATTTAATCAATGTGGAAAGATCACACATGACTCCCAGGCTGTGTTCTTTAGAAAAATACTGCTTCTTGGATATCAAGGGAGCAATGGGCAGGAGAAACGAGTATTTGGAAGACATTTTGTTAAAAAAGTGGAACTAAACAAAATTTAAGGTCTATTGTTTAAAGCTTTTTCACATTTGCATTCAATTCAGACCTTTCAAAATCTTCAGGGCATTCAACAGAGCATCAGTAATGCCATCAGTTGTGTAGACTGCATCCCTTAGGTATTCACAAACCTTCTGAAGTTAACATTCATCTTCAGATCTCCTCTCCTTGGTACTGTAGCCAAATAAAAGCATTGCAGATATCATGCTGTCGCCAGATAAAGGCATTGCAACTGTTTGAGTGTTAAGATTTGTCCCTTGGTAACAAGGCCACATAAAATGAAATATGAAAGGAGTAGGAAGGGGTTCTAAGAGGAGATCTATGTCTCTTTGATGGCTTGGAGCAGGAAAAAACAGTAGAAAGTAATGCATATACCTATTAGTGGATTGCCTTTCATTTCTGGTCATTCTGTAGACAAGAAAACAATCCCTCAGTCTTACAGACACTGATGTTTGGATCTGTATTTTCTCCCCTCATTTACAAACCCTCCTCAAGGCGCTGCTCTGAAGCAGATGAAACTCCTTGGGCAAGTTTCAGAAACAAAACAACTTTCTCAGATCCTTGCTTGATGCACCTTTTCAGAGACAACCATTTGCACGACACTTTCTACAATTATTGTTCATTTATACATCTGAGTTTGGGAACCCTAGCTTAATAAACCTTGAATTACTAGTCCATGCTGAAAAACACTGTAAAGGCAGTGACAGATGCCACAAAGAATGAAAGAAAAAAAAAAAAAAAGCTTCCTCAGAGATAACGGCATCAGCTGGGCTGAAATTTCAAAATTATATTTACATGGAGTGATCTGATGATGCACAAACTCTGTGTATACATGTTAGAAAACCCTTTAGAAAGCTTTTGAATTAGTTTTATTTTATGGTGTTTTCTGATTTTTACAGATTAGCACTTTCTCAACATGCATGCTCAATTGGGTGGTATTTATTAAACCATTCAACTAATATGTGGTATTTTCTTTGAAAGATCATTATTTAATACACATTTACACTATTTTATATAGAACATGTCTTGGTTCATTAATATTATACATCTACATCTCATAGTTTTGGAGCAACTTGTTACAAACCTCAGGTTGTTGCTCTTGACCATTTTTTAACTCTCAGTGTGCCCCCAGTCTTTTAAGGACTTCTACTCATGTATGGTCTTTTACTAGCTGTCTACACACTCCATGTGTCTGGCCTCTTGTATTGGGTTTACCTGGCAAGATTTTGGTAGTGGGGAGAGCTGCAGGGGTGGCCTCTGTGAGAAAAGTTCAGCCTCATGTTAGATAAGGGCCAGTTTCAGCTGGCTCCAAAGGGACTCGCAGCAGCCCAGAGCCAAGCCAACAAGCAAGGTTGTTTGCACCTCTGTGAGAGGAGAGTTAAAGAAGGGAAAAAATAGTCTGCTGTGCAACAGCAGCTGGGAGAGAGGGCTGAGAACCAGCCCTGCAGCCCCCCAGGTCAGTGCAGCAGGAGGGCAGGAGGTGCTCCAGGCACGCAGCAGCAGTTCCCCTGCGGCCTGTGGAGAGGCCCCTGGTGGAGCAGGCTGTCCCCCTGCAGCCCGTGGGTCCCACATGGAGCAGATCTCCACGCTGCAGCCGGTGGAGGAGCCCATGGTGGAAGTGGAAGAGTGTGGATGGAGGGGAAGGTGGTTTTAGTTTGTTTTCTTTGTTTCTCACTTCTCTAGCTTGTTTGTAATTGGTAATAAATTCTTCTCATCTCCCTACGCTGAGCCTGTTTTGCCCGTCACGATAATTGTTGAGCGATCTCCCTGTCCTTATCTCAACCCTTGAGCCCTTTCCATTGTATTTTCTTCCCCTTCCCCTTTGAGGAGCGGGAGTGAGAGTGGTTGTGGTGGAGCTTGGCTGCCCAGCTGGAGGAAACTACCACGCCTCTGCCTTTCACTTCATCCCTCCCTTTCCCCACTTGCATGCTCAGTCCATTGGTGTTAAAGATCCCAACTTAATATTATAAAATGGAAGCAATTCCAAATCCCACAAAGAACTGACAGTCCAGGTAACATGCCTGTTGGACCTTATCAGCAAAGCTCAAGAGCTTAATGCCATTTGCTTGTGCCCTCTCCCCACTGCGATATTTTTTCCATCCTTGGAGCAACTGGCGTATCTCTTATGTCTCCACCCCTGCACCTGCCCTCAAATATTACCTCCTGTTTCATCACTGAGCTGTTGTGTTTAGTTTTGTGCCAATCTTTGAGAAGGCACCAAAGTATACTGCCAAACACAGTATGTTTCCAGCTTTCTGCAGTGCACTAGGTAGCCTCTAGGAAAACCCTTTGCCTGCTTCACCTACAGATGACTTTTTGTTTCTGGGTTCCTGGAACAATTTCTCCATGTGCAAGATGAAAGTTCATTTTACTCCTTTATATTCTACTTCTATGTTGATTTGTGTGTGTGTGTGTGTTGTCAGCCAACTGTACTGCAAATGTTCTTGCAACTTTATATATTTAAAAGGCAGCCAAATGAGAAGAGAGGCATATATAACAGTGAATCCAGGATAGGCATGTATGCTGATAAGACTAATTCCTTGTCATCCCTTTAATGTTAAATCTAATTTGAGTTGCAGCCCTTGGGACCTGCAATTTCATTTGTCCATCTGTCAATAAACTGCCATTTGGGGTTTTTCTGTAGTTAATTGTTGTTAACATACTAAGCTTTTCCTTTTCTCCTGTTCCTCCACATCACATCTCCTTTCATTTTTGAGGTATATTTAGAACCCAATGACAAAGAGCAACTCTAGCTTAGCAAGAAAGAGCCAAAGGGTAAAAGATAGATACTATATCCTCAGGTCTAAGGAAGAGAATAACTGATCTACAGAAATACAAAGGGGTAGGTATCAATGAAAACTAAGTACAGGATAATATAATAATATAGTATAATAAAATATAATATAGTATAATAAAATAGAATGTATGGGACAATGGTTACCTAACACATACTTTTAGTTTCTAACATTTCCTTCTCACCCATCAAAATGTTCACCCTAAGCATTCAGGTTTGAATCCCTTGTTCTTTGTTAGCAGCTAGGATCATCTTTTGTCTCACACAGTGAGTTACAGGTAATCCCAGTGCCCATTTCAATTCTACCCACAGGGATGGTGTGAGCCTCACTTAGGTCTTTTTTTCTTGGCTTAGTCATACTTGTACTTGTCTTATGTACTCTAAAAAGTCCTGTGAAAATTCTTAATTCTCTATTGAGTTTGGAGAGATACTTGAGCTTTTACTTTTGAGTACACTTGCTGCCTTCAAATCTTCTAAGCTTTTCTAGAAAATAGCTGGTAAATGTTAACACATTGAAACAAGCTGGATAGTGAGATTTCTTGCTGCAACGCGTGAGCATACATTGAGGATTAAAAGTAAAATGAAAAAAAAATTTCAATTCTTACAAAAATAGTTTTTTTTTTTCTTCCCCCCCCCTTTGGTTTCTGTTAGGGGGGATCTAATTTGACACCAGAATTCCATCTTTCCCTGTTAAAAAAAATGCATGCGGAGTCTGTTTTCCATGACCTATTGCAAACCTGCATTCCAACTGACTTGCTGCTATGGATCACTATTTTTGGATAAATACAATGGGATTTGTAGACAGTGAACTAAATATGCATCACTTTCTGACATCTGTCTTTTCCTTTCTCCCTCCCTTCCTCCCTTCCTCCCTTTCTCTCGTTCTCTCGTTGTGTTTTGTTGTTGTTGTTTTTTGTTGTTCTTGTTGTTGTTTTTTCTCCAAATGAAGCT
The DNA here is from genome assembly GCF_964034855.1 of Anser brachyrhynchus. Taxonomy (NCBI): domain Eukaryota; kingdom Metazoa; phylum Chordata; class Aves; order Anseriformes; family Anatidae; genus Anser; species Anser brachyrhynchus. The sequence goes on from NC_137695.1 coordinate 121,217,282, forward strand.
GATACAGATCCTATTAATTGCATGCAGGATAGAATTAGTAGTCTTCCTCTGCATACTCTGCAGTATGGACATATTGAAATGTTATTGCTCCAGGTTAACTAGTAAATTTTCAAGGGAAATAAGGTGGGCACATCTGAAATGTGATTGAATTAAATGGGATTTTAGTATAATTAAGACCTATTGAAAATTTCTTGTTATAAAGAATTGTTGTGATAGCCATCCTTTCTCATATTCTTAAAAGATATTGATAACTTTTTTTTTTTTTTTTTGTACATGGTGGTTTAATTGAGATATCCATGTTTGAAAATTTTGTCCAGAGTTTATCTTCATTTCACTCTTTTATGTTACATTGGTCATGTCTTAAATTTTAATTATTAAAATGAATACATAGTATTATATCAGTGGTCCCTTTCTTCTATATATTTCAATGCAAGCAAACTAAAATAAATGGAAATTCAAATTAACATTTCAGTGAGTATCCTAAATCTCAATACATATCTCTGTTTATATGACAATAAAGTGGTCTTAATTTTGGATTATTTTTAATTAACTTAGTTTATTTTATTTCAGTTTGTTTTGGAAGAGAGATAAGTTAGCTGGAACAAACCAACTTAAATTCAAAATAAGTGTTCCCACAGGAATTTAATGCAGTTTAATGACTCCAGATTACTCTTCCTATGCATTTTCATGTAGATCAGCCCCACATACGAAATAAAACACGTGTAGCTTGTTCGTTCTGAAGAAATCAGAGGTATTTTCAATTTAAAGAGGTTCTTTTAAGATCAGTTGGATAATAATGCTGAGACACTTTACATAAATTGGGTAAACCATTCATTTAAAAAAGTTGACTATCCATTTTAATAGTTGTATGCACAGGAACATCTTCATGAACCATATTATATAGCTCAATTTATTGTGAAACAACATACTGAAAATCTTTATAACAGCTGTGAAAGATCCTAAATGTTCTAGCTAATTAAAAAAATGAAGGCTCTTTTGAAGTCTCTGAAGGAGTATTTGCAACTTATGGATTGTGTAAACTTATTCTATAAAATGTCAGATGATTTTGTACACAAGTTTAATTCTCCAAAAAAACATTTACATACAAATTCTCGTACACTGATTTCTGTCACTTCTTTCCTGAGGAAACGGGGTGTTTCAGATGGCTTCAATGTTTTCCTTTCTGTACATAATAATGAATATTCATAGCAAGCCTGTTTACCATAATATTCATGCTTTCCTGGCTTAGTAATGGCAACTGTATAACATTGGCATTAACACATGGAAATGACTCAGGGAAAGGTGAGCTGACAGGAATGAGTACTGGGTACAAAATGAATAAGGGTGCAGCCTAAACAAACATGTTTAGGCTTCACAAGGAAAGTGATTGGAAGATGTGATATGATGGAGGAGATGTGGTATGACTTTGTATTAATGCCATCTACCTCAGTAGATGACTCAACTCCTGCAAAGTTTGAAATATAATGAAACTAAGAATTTATACCTGGCTTTTTATTCACAGCACTTCAAGAAGAATTTATATCTGTATTACAGCAATAAAAAATGGACATTTGATTCTTAGATGGTTACAATGTGATGTTTTTTTCTACCACCCACTGGCAAGCCAGGTCTACAGGGTAGAGAGGGTCCAATGAAGACGAGGAAGTGGCCAAAACTCAGAAAACTAGAGGTGGATCAGGATGTTACTTGGTGTTACTAAGACACAGAGCTGACAGGCTTATGTGCTGTAGAGTGCAAACTCCTGTGTTTCATACGTCAGCAAACACATTGCCAAGTGTGCTTATGCAAGAAGATAATGAGAAACACAATACCTTGCAAGGACACCTGAGTGACTACTAAATTTTTCTTCAAAATAATTTTACAGGAGAAATGAAAATTTTGATATGCAGAAAAGAACACAGGGAAAAGATCAGTAGCTATTATAAAAATGTGGACCAGACAAAAAAAAAATAAAAAGAAAAGAAACAGCCCACTCAACACCTACCTTTACCATTTCTAGATAATGTGGGAAATCCAGAATACTAATATTTGTTTGTTTTCTACACCTAATTGTGTCAGGGACCTGAATGAAACTTAAGGAGTTACAGCCTTACTGCAAATGGCTGAAAAAAAAACACAACAAATTTAGCTTGATCTGAATATTGCTTGGCCTAATATGCATCAGTCTTTTCTTAATGAACTCTGCTTTAGCTGCTTTATTCTATTTGTGTATTATTATTTGTGTATTGTTATTTGATCAAGTGTGTTGAATTGGAAAAGTGAAATTGCAGCATTTTTGAAACAGGAATGTGCACAAACCTTATGAGAATTCTGTAAAATATTAATCACTAATTTTAGGAGAAATATATCTATTTAACTTAACCTATTTGTTGCATCTCTGTACACAGAGATGTACGCATGTTAAATTGGTGATTTGTATGCATGTTCACCTTTTCCCCATGAACTGAACTGAGGCAGTTTTTGGAGGGTGTTAATATTTGATAGTCAAGCTATTCTGGTTAGATTGAATTTTAGACTAATTCATAACATTAGCCATATGACCGCATGAAAAAATACTGATTTCTTTGATACCAAGTGCAGTACAAACAAGTATTTATGGGAGAACTAAGACCCGGAGTCTATAAAACTATACAGAAGGATGAGCAAAAAGAAGCAAATAGATGGAAAGGTAAGCAGGATAATACAATTTCTAAGGTTTTAGCACAGATTAGCTGAGTTCTTTCACATAGGATCCTTGTTACTGTCTCTGCTATGAGCAACAACCCTGCCAGCTGCAAATATCACTGGAAGTGAATTTTACATGAGAGCAGTTACAGGAGACTTTCATTAACTTTGGACTCAGCTGCTTAAATTGTCACAGTGAGCAAGTTCAAGAGGAAATAATCATTCAGCTCATGGAGCTGTTTGGGGATTTTTCCCACTGCCCAGCAGCCTGTTAATGCTTCTGTTGGCAAAGTTAGATCAGCCCCTCACTCCCCACCCCAGATGCCAGTTTGGCAAACTGCAATGTTTAATTCCTTTGAGAATGAAAATGATTTTGCCTCAGCTCTGGAAAATACCTGAACAGTGATTTGTGCTTAGGATGAATACATTCTTAGAGAACTGTTAAGCCAGACCTAAATAAACAATTATTTCATTGGGCAAAGAAGAGTTTATGCAAACATCAAATGAAGTCCATATTTACAGAGTTGTCTCCTTAGTATTTGGCGCTAATGTTCACATACATGACTGGAAGAGTCAGAGAAAGCCTGCAAGATCATCTATATGCCATTAAATGAAAGAGCAGAGAGGAAGCAACAACTAGAAAGTAAGAATGTAAAAATGTGCCTGCAGTTAGCAGTATAAGAAGGCCAAATGTATTTTTCTATGGATTTCCAGTATTTAAGGATTATACTGGAAGATGCAAGTCAAGTTTTTTTTTTTGTTTTTTAAATATCCCTCTTTATATGTCTTTACATTTTTTTATATAGTGTGCTCCAACCCTGCTGGATTACCTGGCATTTTCACCATTTGAAACAAGCAGGTGTCCTTCCAAAGGTCTTAGATAGGAGTTTATGTGAAGGTTCAGTGCATGCATGATGAAATCAACCACAAAGATTACAAGAAAATAAAGTTTTAGTGCTTTTAGTATAGAAGCCTTTTCATGTTGCTACCTTTCTGCTTTTCTGTTGCAATGGCTCGGCTTCTGTTATGAATAAGAGATCTCTTTCTGATCTTATCTTTTCCCTTTAGTGAGTAACTAAACACAGCATATTTTTACTTTGATTAGTTCTTCATTTACCCCTTCCAGGATTTCATGCAGGTTCCCCCTGGCTGAGTGTGCAAGTGTCCCAACTTGATGAAGCTTTTACAGCCTTAAGGTTTTACAGGCTTAAGCTGTATATGTAGTCCCTTCTCACAAGGGGAACACTTAGTGTGTAGACTGCAGCTCTGATTCAGGAAAACCCTGAATTTTGAGCTTAGCTTCTACTTGAATCAAAGTCTTTAAGCATGTCCTGAAGTGGAGTCTCTTTCCCTCCAAAGAGATGTCCAGGGTGTAGAACACTACACTAAATTTAAGTGTCTTCAGAACCACTTTTTGCTTATGATTTGGAAATATCACAAAGGCAGTGATTCAATGGTGAAACATACAAAATATGTACTTCATGCTTTTGCTTTACTGGGACTAGATGTTTGCCTTTGAAATAATGTAATACTAATATTGATCTTTGCCTGTCAAAAGCTGGCTTGACTCAGTTGAAAAGACCTAGGATTCGCTCTTTACCATACATTTGATATAGTGATTTTATAAGCAATGGTGTTGTGTTTTACAGCATTAAGAAGTCCTAGATAAGATCTAAGCTACATTACTCTTAAAGTAGATTACTCTTACAAAGTATGCATGTGTGGTATGTGGTGATCTTTCTTTAGACCCTTATACTGTGGCTGTGTTGGTAAATAAACAATGACAGTTTTTTTCTTTCTCCTTTTGAACAAATGCCATCACCAGACTCATCAATGTCATTAACCTTCTTAAAGATTACAAATAGGATGGCTGGATCCAAAAGAGCCCCTGTTGTTCTGTGCAGAAGTGTTCTGGGGCCGTTCTTGCAATAGAGCTTACTTTGTCAATCAGGTTTTGATACAGTGAAGGACTATGCATGAAGACATACTGAGAAAGGGTTTCTCTCTTAAGATGATCAAAGTCTTCTGGTTCCATAAACATCCTCATACAGGAAAAACACTTCAGCAGGACTGGAGCAGGTTCACAAACTCAGGAATTAGTGAAAATACAAGAGTCTTTATTTATTAAATACTTTATCACAAATTTTGATTTTCAAGAAGCAAACAAGCCTAGCAAAACCTTTCTGCTTACAGATCAGTTATGGAGGCATGATGTTTCCACTTCAGATTAATTAGAAGACTGTCTCGTATTTTTTTTGTTTAAGTTTCATATAATGAAATTCCATTTTTTCATTAAAACACAAAAGTGTCAATAAAATATTCAAATCAATATACAAAAAAAACCTTTAAAACTGTTCTTCAAAAATCTACTCTCAGGATGAACTGTGTCGCACATAAGAGTGGGTTATCTCACAATTGTTTGAATACATTTTTTCAGATGACAGTCTGAAAAATATCCAGTGGAAATTACCGTGTTTGTTGCTCTTCAGGGGAACTAGCTGCTCTGCGAGTTCTATATAACTCTGATTTAGTGACTGTGATGTAGAAAACCCAGTTCATTATGGTGATCGATATTGGTAAGCTCATCACTAGCATGGATTCTTTTTGTAAACTTTGGTCACTAAAGCTGAATTATATGCTAGCTTTAGGGTGGTTGGGTGGTTGATCATTCCAGAGGACAAATACCCTTGACCTACCACTACCCCTGTTGCTTGCACTATACAGAGGAGCTAACTGAGTAGAGCTGTTACTGGAGCAAACTGGTAGAGCTGTGCGCTCACCCGGGCACCCCTTCTAGGTGTTATGACACTGTAATCTCAATATTTTGTGGCATGTGGAAAATATAAGGATAGCAAGAGCTGCTAAAATTTTTCAAAAGCCTTTTTTTTCTGTGTCAAAATCTCATGATATAAACTGATTAAGATGAATATTGGGTTAATAGCCATTGATTTTAGAAACAGTATCTAAATAAATAGTTTCAAAACTTACACAGATATCTATGTAATATGAGTTTTCTACAGTAAATTTAGAAATTAAAATTCATCTCATCTGGGCCTTCTTCAGGCTGTGATGTTTTTGTATTTTCTGTGTTATTTACTTTGGTTGGCGGCTCAAGAATAAGGAGATGCAACGCTACCTACTACTTACTTTGACTGCTTAGACACTTGTTGACACTTAGATACTCATTGTTCATAGTGCTGTTAGTTGAACTAATTGATGAAGGACAGTTACATAAAGATGTTTACTCAATATGGCTTTGGAAACTACATTGCTATGATATATAGTATCTCATGTTAGAGCTGCCTAAAGAAACCTTGATAATGAAATCCAACTGTAACCCATGATGAATTGGTAACCATTAATTAGATTAATCTTCCTTAAATTCTAAGGAAAGCATCTGGAAAGACAAAAGTATGAAAGAGAAGAATAAATGAAAGAAAATGAAACCATGTGACAGGATGAGAAAAAACAGTCAGAAAAGGCTATCTATGGCTAAAGATAAGTGACATGAAAGGAGTCTAATGGCTGTTGTAGAAGAAAGAGCCATTTAGCTGAGAGCATTTTGGAAATACCTGGCTGGGAAAAAGAGATTTCTTAGAAGTCATCACATGTATGGGATAATGTAAGGGAATCTGGGAGCCTTTGGAAATCACCCGAATAGTTAAGTTTTGCCCAAATGGATTGAAAAATGAGTGTTACCTCTAAGGGGTGAAACATGCTACCTAATACTAAAACTCAGCTGGGACTCCTATTTGCATTAGCAGACATGAATTTTTCAGCCTGTTTTCACAGATTTTGAATTAACATTGACTTTATTCCATTCTAACTTAACTGTTATGACTACCTAAAGCATAGATAAAATTGATAGATAACACACTGTGAAAGTTTTCACCATTCTCTCCCCCGTGTTGCTGAGTTTTGATAATCTCCTGTCAGTTCTTTAACAGGGGCCTGCCGGGATAAATACTGAAACTGTGGGTAACTGTAAGTGGTTGGAGATGAAGAATGAAAGATTATGAAAAAAGGAATATCTGACCAAATAGAAATAAATTATCCTCAGCTGTAATCAAGAAAGTAGTGTCATTTTTCTAACATGCATAGTTATTCACTGTGCTCATCCGGGTTTATATTTTGTTCTTTTCCAACGGCAGGCAATAGTACAGACAATGTATGGCTTGATAATAGGGGAAGAAAGGTGAAAAACCTCTCCTAAGATTTTCTTCCCACTCCTCTTGAAAATACTGCTATTTGGTGCAATCTTATCTATTATTAATGGGAAAAAAAAAAAAAGAAAAAAGGAATTTCAGAAAAAGAAGCTATGTCTTGTAAGGACAACTTAGCAGGGAAATTGTCTCATTTCTTCCTTTAATCTGAAGGCGGAATTTTAACAAAGATCTCTTGAGGTGCTGTGATGCCTTCCGGCCCCTCACCGAACAAGCATGCCTGCTAATTTAGCCAGCACTTCCTGGATCCACAGCAAGCTAGAAAGTAGGCTGAAGATATTTCTCTTTTCTCTTTAGCCTTTTGGCTGGTCTAATTGAAGGCAGTGAACTATTTTTTTCTTCTTGTGAAAGACATTTTATAAAATGGGTTTCACTTTGTACTTCCTTTAAGGATATTCAACTTCAAATGCTATTCTCACAAGTCTGTGCCATTTTAATTACTCCAACATATTCTTCACTTGGTCTGAAATCTTTAGATAAGGAAGAACTCTCATATATATATTTCATCTGACTAATAGGTATCTCTGCAACAGAAAAGGATATGTAAGCTGGATGTTTTTAGAGAGGCAAGTATAAAAGACTTTCTGAGGAAAAAACAGACTTTATTACTTAGTTTTTATGATGCAAAAAAACCCTCCAATCCTCAAATCTCTTGAAGAATCACATCACAAAAGGTAAACATAACAAAAGTTTTAACTTGTAGGAGAGTTTTCTTACAAAAAACAGTTTGGAATAGAGTAGATATTACTTGAAGGATCAGGAAAGAACCTGTATCAACTTATTCTTTTGACAAGCACTGACAATTCTTTCCTAATTTGAAGGGTAACTTGAAAATAAAGTGTCATGTAGGAATCCACAATAAAGAAGAAGGAGGGATGAGTCAATGGACTGGAGTCAGAAGTCAGTAACTGGATTTGCACTGTTTTCAAATTAACTCCAGCAGAAGACTTCGGTGCCTACAGGTTAGAAGCTGGAAATCAAGTTTGTGACCAATGATATTGAATTCAAAATCCCATTTGGCAGTCTATCTGCTAATAAGTGGTAGGTGTCTGAAGAAAATGATTTAAAAAACTGCTCAGAAGGTACTCAAGTAAAAGTCACTGAAAATAGGCGTCTGACATCTCACTTTTCTAAAGTCAAGGCATCTGTCATAGCTGTCCAGAGACCAGCGCTCTCTCTGACTCTTTTTGACATTATTAACTGTTAATTTTATAAAAGTTAATAGTTTATGCAATATAAAACCAAAAGAATTTGACCATGATAAATGGGACCAAACTATACTGCAGGATGAACTGCCCAAGGTTATTGTTCTAAGGTATACCACAAAGTTGATATGCAAATTCAGAGTAACTTGTTTCTGGAAAGTTCTGACAATTTCAAGCATTTTTTGCAAGTTTGCACTCTCCTACTAAGTAGCTGTTGCTTCTGCTTTCTGAGGTAGATTTTTACAATAGGCACCAAACGTGCTTTCATCAATTAACGATGAAAGTAGAGTACATGCTTTCCTTAGCTCTGCTTGTCCCACCAGAGGGTGCTGTTCCAGGAAGCATTGCCTGGTGACATGACAAGTGATAACAAGTCATTTAACCCCAAACAAGTCAGGGGTGTCCTTGCCTCAAGACTATTAGCCATTCTTGCTGGCATAGCATCTGGTGTGGCTTCGCAATGGGCCTGAGACCTGCCCCTGTGGCTTAAGGCGTAATAATTGGTGACAGGACGAGGGGGAACGGGCTAAAGTTGCGCCAGGGGAGGTTTAGGTTGGATATTAGGAAGAACTTCTTTACTGAAAGGGTTGTTAGGCATTGGAATAGGCTGCCCAGGGAAGTGGTTGAGTCACCATCCCTGGAGGTCTTTAAGAGACGTCTTTAAGATGTTGAGCTTAGTGATATGGTTTAGTGGAGGACTTGTTAGTGTTAGGTCAGAGGTTGGACTTGGTGATCTTGGAGGTCTCTTCCAACCTAGATGATTCTGTGATTCTGTAATTATTTTGTGCCTGTGTGCTTTGGTCAACAAAGCACAACCAGAGGGCATGGGAGGGATGTACATGCTGGAGTAGTGGGTGTTTCTATAGCATTATGTCAGGGCAGTGTGGTGTGGTCCAGGTGATGGTTAGAGCATGCAAGAGAGCAATGACCATTGAAAGGGGGCTGGAGGACTTTGGGGGCTGAAGGGAATGCAGCCTAGCCTGGGCCTGCATATTGGGAGTTGTGTGGAAAACGTCATATTCTATCTGAGGGTTCAGTGATCTTTAACAGGCCTTGTCTGCTCTACTGGGCTTTCTACTTTTGGCTTGGGAAGCCTGTATGTTACTGATATAATGTGCAATTTATAATATATGTTGGAATGTTAGGCCATATGTGGAATGTATTGACCCTGACTGAAAGCCAGTTGCATGCTTTGGTTCCACTGATCCATGTAGCAGTCAACCTGAGCCTTTGCTGCATGTCCAGCCTGGCTTTCAGGCGTGTGCTATGCTGCACAGATCCCATGGCTGCAGAGTTGCTTCAGCCAATTCGCTGTAACAGAGGACCCTTGGGCAGCACTCTTTGGCTGCCAGTGATTATGCCACCTTCTCTTTACCTCACCATGCAGCAAGAAGGTCTTGTGAACATCCTTTAGGGATACAGATGTTTTCTTGCAAGGAAGTTATATAGTAACTGGAATGAGCAAAAGGGAGAGCTTCACTCCACGGATAGCATCTGCTCTGTCTGATGCTGCACGAACACTGTGTGCACGGCATCTGAAGGGAAGTAAGATTTACTCACTATCTGTATTCCTCTTCTTACCTGGTCTTATTAAAGCAGTCATCTTATTAAGCTGTTTGTTGTTGGGTCTTTCTTACTGAAATCCAAAATGAGCCTTGCACTGTCTCTCTCTCTCACTCCCCTGACCCTGGTGCAGAACAACTTGTTGACACAGAGCAGTCCTGGGGTGAATTATCTGTGCCACTGCCTGGGCTCTGCCTCAAAGGAAGCTATTTTGGCCCATTATGACAAAACTATTTAAGGTGAAGATACTCAGGAGAGTGGGATCTTGGAATTAATCATGGGGCTAAGTTATTTAACAGTATAAATATACTTATTGTTAGCATGAGTCATAGGAGCAAATGTGAGAACAAAGTGCACAAGGTGATTTTAGTAGTAGGCTTTTCTGCTAGAACAATGTATTTTCCACCATAAAACCCTTGTCTTTCCGTTCACTAGCTCTAGAAACTTTCACCTCATATAGGAAGATATTTTATAGACAAAATGTACATTTACAGCATAGCAAGAATTAAAAGAAAAATTGATTTACTTCAAATTAAGACATGAGACAGTTATATAATCTTTTTATATGATTCATATTAGTACCAGCCAGGGTTTAGTTTGATATCTTTTAAAATGTATTGTTTCTGACATATAAATGCTAAATCCTGTTCAAGAGAAAAGTCTCCAAAGGTTCAAAGCACTGGTTTCATGAAAAAACAAAATGATTTTCACTTCTGTAACCTGCTGTTTAGTTCTGAATTTATGTGCCTTAAAAGGACTTTTCCAAAGAAACAATCTATTTGTGCACATGATAAAATTGCTCAATTGCACAGCTGCGGCAGGAGGTGAGTCCTGACCAAACTGCTTATTGGAGTGTGGATGCTTAGGAACCCGGTGTGAGTGTTTGAAATGTAATTGTTTCCCTTGCTTGTTATTAAAGGTTCCAATAGGAGAGGTCTCAGGTATCTTAATACTGAAAGTGTAAAAAGAGAAACTATTGATCATCACTAAATGTGAGCTAAGGAGAACCTAGAATTACTGTTCCTAAGGGCTCATTTGTATCAAGAGTGCTGTAACTCTACAACTAACATGACAGTTTTCACCAAGAAGAGGCAGAGAGGGTTATTTTTTCTAATTGGTATTCAGATTTCCACAGCCAGAGTATGAACTATTAGTTAGATGTACAATTACAAAAAATCCTAAACAAACCATTTCTCCCAGCATCTTCTTTCCTCACAGATACTGTTAACATTACCTTTTTGGAATAGTGTATATATATATGAGTGTGATAAGAAAGTGTTAATCACCCTCAAGACCTATGACCTAGGAAACATTTCTGACATTTTTAACAGATCTTTTCAGTGATTACTTGCTTCGTCGACTAATAACAGTCACCACTAGCCAATAAAAAATCATAAAAGCTAATAGGTGTTTTGTTGGTACAACAAATGATGCTTTGCTTTTTATTCAACTTGTCACTACATTTTAGAAAACAAAACAGTAATTGAAAAAAAAAACACCAACAAAAAAAAACAAACACACATACCAGTGTTTAATTTTCATCAGATATATACCTTTCTTTTTCCTTATCATCTTACCAAAGGACATGCATTAAGTATTCATAAGGTTTTTGGCTGGTAGAACAACATTTTGCTGGTACATCTTCATGTCTAAGAGAAAGATTGCATCTAATATAAATACCCACTAAGCCAGCTAACTGGAGGTCTTGTGATTAAACCAAGAGATCTCAACATGCCAGCCAACATTAAGTGTTATTGCATTCTGTCAAGCTGAGGAGAGGAGTAGTGTGTTTGGAGGGTAAAAGGAAGCAGTTTCCAGGAATTCAGAACCAGACAATTGGTTTCACAATTTCATTTCTAGTTATTAGCATATTTGTAATAACTAGCATCAAAATAAACCTACCTGAACTTCTCTTCTTCAGTCAGAGAAGAACAAAGTTCTGAAACAAAATGGAAGTGGTAAAGTAAGAAAAAAAATAAGAACAAAAAAAAAGGAAAAAAAAAAGGAAAGAAAAAAAGCCAAAGCTCACACAAAGCAAGAAGACATTCACTTTTTCACAGCTCATCAATACATCAGGAACTTTTGCTAACAAAAGAATAGAAATGGATTAAAAAAAATAATCATAGAAGCAAGGCAGGACTGATAATAATTTATTCTTCTTGCATTGCATCATTATTTGAGTATGAGTAGCCCTTCAGAAGTCTCAGCCTAGATTGTATTTTGCTGAACATGTTCATTGGCGAGTGCTGTTTCTGGCCTGAAGAGCTTCCAGCCTACAGCTTCAATCAAGTGAATTGAACAAATGGAAAGAAGGGTGCTTGAATGTAAGACAGTCATAGTTTAGGTGCCAATGCATCAAGAGCCCTGAATCATATGGAAATATGTTGTTCTATTAGTAATAAACAATGTCTGTTACCCCAGCTACTGCTGACTTTAGCCTTCATTGGGTGGGCTTTATCAGATGTTGGCTCCTGACTCCATGATTTCATAACACCAGCAGTCCATTTCTGTGCTAGATGTGAGTACAAACAGGCGAATTAGGGCTTGACCAACTCCTCGGAGAGTTCTTTTACAAGTTGCCTTCCAGTGCTCCACAGGCATACCTGTCCTCATCCTTCCCTTTCTATGACCCTCTTCATTCAGCTGTGGCTTTTCCCTCAGTTTCATGTACACATTCCAGCCAAAGAACTAGCTTTTAATTCCATATTAAAAAGTCAGTTTCAGCCAACAGAATTTGTTCATCGTTTACATATTTACTGTGAAAACTGAAAACGCGAACAAGCAGCACTGCAAAACGTTAAAACCCTCTGCATCCTTATATTCTGGAAATGAGCACTTTTGCTTCTTTAACTGGGTCGATCTGACCACTTTACGATGTCTATTTATTTATTTATTTATTTATTTATTGTTCAGTGGGTAAAATTCCTCTTTCCCATTCTGGTTCAAGTTTCTATAGGTGCATTTTGCTTGACCCTGTCGAAGCTGTTATTTGCAAGTCAAATGAATGCTCAGTAGCCTCTCAGAGCAGGAGAGGGAATTGCTGAAGCTACTCCAATCCTTCTATTTGGATTTTGTGTTCCTGTCTCCTCCATCAGTTAGAAAATCACTCCTTCATGCGTGCAAACTTCATCCAAATGCCAGTGCATCAGCTTCTCTCCCCACTTGCACATTCTTTGTCTAAAGCAAAATTATGCAACACCCGTATGACTAATTTGTTGTGAATAAAGCCCAGAGTTATAATTTGTGCCTGTTCTCTAAAAGTGGACTTTTGAGGATACTCCTTGAATACTTTATGCCAAACATGACTGTTCGGATATTCATGCAATTAAAACGGGGGCCTTCAGTGTTTCTGGCAGCTCTGCTTGTAAGTCCAGCTGCATTTGGCTTGCTGTTAATGCAGTAAAACCTCATTTTGCCTCTGACTTTTCTTGCTCTGTCTTTTAAAAGCCAATAAAATGACTGACTGAAGCAATTTCAGTGGTCTATGCATCTGCCAGTAACTACATTTATTTCTCCCATTAATTTGCTTTTAAACTTCAAATTGATTGCTATCATTTTTTTTTCATTGAACTTAAAATTTGATATATCTTCTCTTTGAAGGCCAACATTTTAAATTCACCACCACAGGTAAACAATGGAAGGTAGCTATGCTTCATAGCATGGGTTTATCGTGTATTGACAAAAGGAAGTGATTTAGAAGCTCTGGTACATTCCAGCAACAAGTCAATAAAACAAAGGGAAACAAAGGAACTGCTGTTTGCATGCGAGTCATTAAGTTCTCATATACTGCATCTAGCTGCTGTTTCTGTGACATATCTTTTTCTGTAAGATTTTTTTTTGTGTTCTACCTATGTGATAATATGTGTATTCAGCTCCACAGCATTAGAATTAACACAGCTAATTTATAATGGCTGTTTTCTCTAAGGCAGACTTCGGAGGAATGCACAGCCCCAGGCGTGACCGCCTCACCCCAGGACAGGTCAGGATTTGCAGTGCAGAAGCCCTGTGTTGCCTTTGCATGTGTAGTGCAGGGCCCTGTCTCCTGGGAGCGTGCAGCCTGGCTTTTCTGCGCGTGTGCTAGTTGGCTCTTCTTCCCTGGACCAGTCCCACGGCATGCTTGCAGGGAGTCTGGCGCTTCTGGGAACTGCTGGGCTTCCCAGGCTTGTGCAGGAGGTTTGGTTATGGGTGGAGGCCAGGCGTTGCTGGCTGGTTTTAATGGAAACTTAAGACAAACAAGTCATGGAATACAATGGTAGGAAGGGAATGGGGAATGGATCCATCCTGGACCAGTGCTGACAGCCTGACAGTGCTGGATTTGGCTGCCTGCTGCTGTAGGATAAGATCCTGAGGTCAGTTTTATACAGTTCTGCCCCATTTCCCACTCTAGATTAATACCTTTCTTTATTTTTATCCCCCTTCTTTCCACCTCCTAGAAGCATGGGATGTTCCTGGAGATATGATTCACAGTGCCATCCCAATTCTCAGCACATTACCTACTGTTGTATTTAACCATGCACACTAGTGTGAGACCCAGTCAGAAAACTATGCTATTGATAAAATCAATCTGCTTTCAGATATTTTGCTTTCAAATCATCCCTGGGGAAAAAAAAAAAAAAAAGAAAAAAGAAAAAAAAAAAAGATATTACCCACTTTAATTTCTTGAACTCTTTTAAAATGTGTGTCTATTTGAGGATTACTGGAGGCCTTTTGTTTATCATAGAAGAAATTGTAATATTTTCTCTTCATTCTAGTCCCTGTAGTCTCTCTTTGCCTGACACTTTTTTTCTCTCTCTCTCTCTTTATTTTTTTTTATTTTTTTTTTTCCTGAAGCATGTAACCTGTCATTTGAGTAGCTCCCCTAGTACAGCTGTGCAGGGACAACAATATGTGCAAATTTTGTTTCTGTTGTTTTTACTCTGTCAATACATCAAATTATTTACCACTATATTGTTTAGGAAAAGGGGTGACTAATGAGTGAGGTGGCAGAGTTTGTGATGATATGAAGTTCAGGATAGACGGGCAGAAGGCTGAATTACAGATGTATTTAATACATCGAGCAACTGGCAGATAAAATGAAATTCACTGTGAATAAATAATATGGTGACATGCATGGGAAAGAAAATCTCAACATCACTAATACAGCTGTATGGATTCTGAGCTGGGTGTCATCACTGAGAGTGAAACGGGAGATTTTTCTATGAAAGTGTCATCACTGGTCACTAGCAGTCAAAAAGTATATGAAACATTAGGAATGATTTGAAAAATAATAGAAAAACAACAAAAAAATGAGGAGACGTGCTATGCTGGACAACTTGTTGCAATATGCTTCCATTAATAACAATTTTACATACACAACATGTTGGCTTCCCTAACCCCACAATCACAACCTGGCTACTGTACATTGATGTAGCTTAAAGAGGTGTTTTTTTGGGACCCACAGCTGTACAGGATAGCATCTATGAATGTTGTTTCTCTCATTCCCATATTGTGTTCACTTGTTCTTGCACAAATATCAATAAAAACACTTAAGTCTGCATGATGAATGTGGTCAAAACAAGATTCAGCTAATACACTCCAAGATATGCTTTTTATTCATGTTCATACTTTGCAGAGTGATACAATCTGTTGGCAACTGCAAAACAGTGCAAAAGGAGCATTAACAGTCTGATTTGAAACTCAGAATACAGCCTCATTATACAAACCTGAATTACTGCCTTATCAGAACACAGACTTGGGTTGTTTTAATTGGATTGGAAATACTCTTTCACTGTCCCCTGGGTGATCAACTAAAATTAACACCTGGCTGTAAATGTCCCTGCGGACAATAGGAATACTGAGTTTGGATTCTATGCAAAATGCCGTATGAAGAATACATGTGGGCAAGCTTTCACTTTGTTGCATTGTATTATGTCTTTGATGATTTCCCATTGTAGCTTAAAATCTGATAAATCTATAGTAAAATTTTCAGAGACTCATTACCCACTCAGTGCTTTTAATCTTTTCAAATAAATTGGGATTTGGGGTCTTAAATCATAAAGGACTATAATCTCACCTTTGCTTTTATAGAAAGAATGAGTGAGAATATTAAAGGTAGCACAGAAAGAAGACTATGACAGAAATTAGGATGGGACAGGATATTGCTTTAGTGTACAGAACATGGGACTTATTCTCCTTTCATCAGGAGTGTTTGATATATGATGTTCACATGTTATACAGCTGGTCAGGTACTAGGACTTTTGGGAAAAAAATGGGAAAATATTTATTATGCAAGTGATGCAATCATCATTAGCACTTTTCTGAGTCATATTCTCAATATATAATTAAATTTAAATATACATATTAGGGATGTGAATGTCTGAAGTTCTTTTATATGATAACTTCTTTTGGGGTAAATAACCCGGAATTATTTATGTTTTTCAGTTCAGTCAGAAGTACTGGAGAAATAGTTTTGTATATACCAATTATACGGAGGATTCGTGTCTCTCCTCCTACACACACACACACACAACTTGGAGCAGGGACAGCAGTGGCAAAGTTTTGTAGCTACTCTGAAAGCAATTGGTGGTAATTAATGAGAACTTTAAAATATTGGGACAGATGTCTTCCCTCTAGTATCTTGCTTAAATGTACTGCAGCTGCCTACTTTACTCTTAGGACATTAAAATATCATTAGTATAATGTGCCCTTAGAAATGCAAGAAGACCTTCAAGCATAGTTGCCTATGTTGCTTCTCTGCTGAGCCCTCTGTACAGTCTGCTGGATTCCCATCTTTTCAACCCAGCTCCACGTCCGTTAGTTACTCCTGTTCCTCCCATAATTACTCACCAGAAAGTTTCAGAAAGGCTGGAAGATCAAAGCCAATTCTTGCAGACTATTTCTAATGGTTGTAAATCTGTTCCTAGTGGACTAGTACAAAGACACACATCTCTGAAACCTCTAAACTGGAAGTGATGTGACATGTTGCTGACCTTTTGCTCTTTCTACCAACCCACAGGCAAATCGTGCCTGCCTGAGAATCACCTCATACTAGTGAGGATTGCAATGTAATTCACTTCTGTTCCTGTTAGAAGCATCTGCTGATACATCATCGTTACACACAGAAAAGAATAAGCTGTGTTTGAATTAGAAGTCTGGAAAAATTTGGCTTTTCACTGAGGACTGTCTGACAAGTGGATACCTCAAATGGATTTCTGTAAAACTGACTTCTTATAGAGCTATTTCTTCAGCCTGGTTCTAGTTGAAGAACACTTTCAAACAGATTCTTGCTTCCCCTTTAGCCTGCATTAGTGTCAATTCACCCTGAAAGATTTGTTCTCATGTTTTTTTCTGCCACATTTCATGAAATACTTTAAAGGGTGCAGTCAGTGAAGAGGAAACAGAAGTAGCACAGATAGCTACATTTCTAACTTTTGTCTTGGTGTCTTGGGCAATGTACATTTGTTTCAGTTTTCCAGTCTGGAGGAAACACTTGCATGAGGCTTTTGGTCTAATCACTGAGATGAAAATGTCTCACGTCATTTAAGATAATTCATCCCCTCTTTACAACCAAGTATTCACCTTCATTTCAGCCAGCAGGAGAAGGCAGATGAGCACTCCTTATCATCTTCAACATGGAGCCGGCTGCTTTCCTTAAATTACCCCTGGTGCTCTTCAAAGAAGCTCTTCCAGCCTTGACCAAACCCCTTGAGGAGCGTCACAGAGTCTGTTCATCTGGGTGAGCTGAGGGAGCAGCAGCCAGCAGCTGGGTGAGTGGGGACAGCAGGAGGAGTGGGTGGAGGTGAGAACCACAACTTCTGCAGGGATCATCTGGCAGGGACCTATGGCTCTGTAAAGCAAATAGTGTTTGTGTAACACTTGCAAGAAACAAAGTACTGTAAAGGGCATAAGAACAGAGTGCTTACGTAGATCTCAAATGATTCGAATTTGCAATGTAATCCATAATGATGGGTAATGTGAATTTTCTCTAACTGCATAAAAAGATTCACATTTTTAAAGACAGCCATTAAAATATTTATCTGCTGAACAATAAAACATGGATGAAGACAATTTGTTAATCTCAGTTTCTAGATTCTGCTTTTAACTAATTTGACAGTTATTCATAAAAATACTTTTGGGAATCCGGGTATGTCTCATTTGGTTATCATCATCAAGTCAAAAAATCCTTACAGATGGAGGACCCGGTTCTGATTATTTTTGTTGCCTTGCTGTCATTCTGCTGACATCAAACAAATGATTCCCAGTTTATGACAATGTGAATCATATTAGTCTCTGCCCAAAAGCTGTGAAATGTCACTGTGACCACAAAGCACATGACAAATTGACAGCTCAGGAAATGAAGGTTTGGGATGTCAGATGACACATTTTTTTAAAAAACATTATATAACGGATTCTGGTTTTAGAATACTTAATATCAAGATATGAAAACTCAGATATTCAAAAAATATCACTAATTAGTTTTTCTGGAATCTGCCCATAGTTTTCTCACATGTTTCATTTTTCACCCAGTGGTGTCATTAAAGACTGGAAGTTGACAGACTGGGTCAGATCGCTCAACTCTGCCTCTGGCACTTGTCAGAAATGAATATGTCACCAGGACCCACTAAAAACAAAGTATTCCCATCTGTCAAATCAGTAGCTGTGATTGGGCCCAAAAAAAGTCTTTCCACTCATTCGATTTCCGTGGTTTAGCGCTTGCTAAGTGTTCAGCCACAATTCATGGCCTGTGTTTATGGCATCTGGGAGATCTCCAGTCCAAAAACTGGGTCCAGAACTGTTAGTTTTCAAGATCAGATGAATTCAGCTTGGCATTAAATGAACACTTGGACAATTTATTTATTGTTACAAGTGAAGATGAGCATTTCTGACTCTTGTCAAGATGTGTCAACACACTATATACAATGTACTTATCCAGTGAGTATTAATGGGTTGTGTTGGGAATAGGTAAAAATCCATGGTCTGCCTTTTACCCTGGTGCTCCATTCTTTCCGTGCTCCTTTTGCTTTTTTGCCATCCCTCCCCTCCATGGATTAAAGAGTCCCCACATTTCCTGTCTATTTATACATAAATCCCTTATTTCACACATCAACTTTTAAGCTCTCTTTCTTTCCTTGTATTCACCATATATTGCATATTAGCTCTAGTGAAAAGGGAACAAAAGCAAAGCAAGGGCAGTGTAGCAGTTCCTGTGTTTTGTTACTGTGATGCCACCTGTGCTATAAGTATTAGGAAGAAAACAGAAAAAGCTCCCTACACACCTGATAACATGTGCCCCAGAGAAGGAATCTTAAACAGGGGACATTAGGAATCCCATCACCATTAAAATTCATGGAGAGAGAGCCTAAAACATAAAAAGGTTTGGGATTAAGTCCTGTATGTAGCACACTGAGGATATGAAATTATTCTGGGTCTATTTTTTTTTAATATTCTAGAAATATTTATATATATTATTTCTTTATCTTGAGACTTTATCAAAGGAATTTATAGAATAGGAAAAAAAAACTGTTCAACATTATCCATCAATTTGTTTTTTGATTTTGTTATCAATTGAAATCTTTCTTTCCAAATCCTACTTTCCAGCTCATTTATTTTGATACACACTGAGCATATATTGCCAGATGTTCCTTGTCACTGACAATTTTGTTATTTGGTATTATACTTCAGCCTCCTATGTAAATATTATTTAGGAAGAACTTTCCTGAATTAAATATTAATTACTTTCAAAGTTTTTTATTTTTTTTTCCTGCCCATCAATCTTGTTCCATTGTAGTATATTTATTTATTTATTTCAGTTTGCCTTTGCATTTGTCATGACTTCACAACCATAAGATTGTTATCTTGACTGTTTGTCTTTCTGCTTGAAATTCTTTCTTGTAAGTACCCATATTTATTTTTGTTTCATCTGTAATCAGGCACATCAAAGATGTTTCCTTCTAATTGGCAGAGCTACTGTTTGAATTTTGTGATCAAATATTTGGATGCACTTAAGGATAAATGAAACAAATTGCTAGGGAGAAGCAAGAGAGAACACAAAAGCTATTATAGAATACAAACAGGAAAGAGGTGACAGAGATGCCATGTAAGAATATGAGGATGGATTATTTGTACTCATGAGTTAAAAGAATTCAAACTACATACTTTTACTAAAGTGGATTTTGAATGAAAATTAATGTAGCTTTACAGGCAATATCTTTTTTTTACACGGAAATCACTAGTGTACTGATATGCTGCATATCCACCTCTATCCTTAAATATTTTGTACAAAATCCCAGTAAGCCTAATCATTTAAGACCATTGATGTACTGACATGAGACAGCGCTTATATCAAAAGCAAACTATAGCTGTTCAGTGATGGGCAAGTAAACAAAAAGAAGACCCAAAGTATAGATCATATTTCCCCATAATTTAATATTTTTACCCTCGTTCTTAAATAAATTTATACCTAATTTTAAATTGGAACAACTTCTTCTGCGCTTTCCAAGAGACAGAGCATGTAATACAGCCTGTGGTTGGTTATGGCCAAGCCCACATCACATTTGTATGGAAAATGATCTGTGGATAGAAAGAAAGAAATCCCTTGGTCAGGCTGTAATTCTGTTTCATGTGGGCTACTGCAGTAATCACTTCACAGTACTCATAAGTACCCATTTCCCTGCACTCAAGATACAGCTAAAGGAAGACAGCTAAAATTTTTAAGCACATTAGATGGACTTCTATTTGATGGAGCTAATGTTGCCTTCTGCTCAAAGCATAAAGGGTTAACTAGTCCCACACAACAAGAGTTATATCTCAGTGCAGTAGCAGAACTCCCATATAGACAGAGCCACCACACATCAAGAACTGTCACTGTTTCATTGATATCCAACAGGAATAAACTACTAACTTTATGCTTTTAAGTTTTAAGCCACTTTAAACAAATATAAACTATTGACAAATAGGAAAATAATGGAAATAATCCAATCCAGAAAGGATGAGGAGTTGGAAAATACAGAAAAGCAGGAGAGTAGGTTGAGAGGAAGACTGTCAGAAGACAGTCTAAACACTTCCTGGGAAGGATAAGAAATTTGAACAGAGCAGATATTTTCCCCTAGTTGTGCTGTCTCTCTCACATTTTCCTTCTGAACAAGATGAAGTTTCAGGTTTCTAAGAGTTACTGGCTCCCCAAAGGTGGCCCAAAATGCCTGTGAGGGTAAACATTGAGAAAAATCAGTATTCATGATGCTGGTCGTGTTCGTTATAGTTCAACATTATATCCTGCCTGCCCATGTGGGATGTGATTGGGGTCTGGATCAGTTGGGCAGGGGAATTGCATGATCTCTGAAGCAGAGTTTACACCGAAGATTTTAGCCTTGGAGGATGCGTGAGGTGCTGTGGATGTCCACCGAGATGTTTGGGTGAGCTAGAAGAAATGGCATACAAGGAGAGGCTAAGACAAATTTTTTTTTTTGTATTTTATTTTTTTTCAGCCTCAGAGGAGGTGTTGCTGTCTGTAACTATGTAATGTATGGCTGTAGAGAAGACAGAGAGCCAGACTGCTCTTGGAGGTGCACAGTGCTAGGATAAGAGGGAACAGACAGAGGCTTTAATGACAGAAATTACCATCAGGTATTAGGAAAAAATATCACTATGAGGGTGATCAAACACTGGAATGGGTGATCCAGAGAGTCTGTGGGATCTCCATCCTTGGATATATTCAAGACTTGATTGTACAAGGCCCTGAGCAACTTGCTGTAACAGGCTCTGCTGGATGGATGTGATGACCTTAGGTGTCCCTTCCAACCTACGCAGTCCCATGAGCCTTTGTATGATTCCCTGGTGCTATGCATGCAGAAATGGCCACTATGTTGTTAATGAAAATACCAACACAGCTGCCACGATATTCCCTCTCCCCTCCCTGTGCGATTTTGTTAAGGTTAGTGTACACACCGCTTTGAGAATACTGATAGTGCACAGGACACCACAGAATAACACACGCCATCTGTTTTTCTATTGTTAAAGTTTAAAAATAAAACCCTGTGAACATTTATTATGTTGGCAGACTGAAAAACACAAATCAGTACTTTGTATTCCCTCACTTAGGTAATTAGCAACTGTTAAAAAAATAAGTGGGAAAAGAGAAAAGGAGAGACAAAGCCTAGCTTGCATCACACTAAATGGTAATTTTATAGCAATTTACACAAAGTTTATCACATTCCCAGTCATCCTAACCAAATTTTGCCTGTACTTGTACCAAATTTTGCAGTTCTCAGGCTGTATTCTTTGCGTTAATAAACTAGGAGTTGATCTTCTCTGGAAGGTCCAGAAAGACATGGGGAATAAAAAGTCTGTCAGAGGAATTGAAGAATATTGCCTTCTCCTACAAGATGATGCCACTTGGGAGCAAGGAGTGAGGTCACTGCTGTGCTGGCCACCTTCCCCACATCGCCATCCAGTGCAGGAAGTAGGATGGAGCAGGACAGAGGTTATATGGGATAGACAGGTTTGGGTTCTTTATGTAGATATTATACAAACTATCTCTTATCTGTGAGCAGCCACTATGTCCTGCACTGCTCCAACCCTGCCTGATCACACTCTTTCAGCATCCCTGCGCACAGGCTTGGTGAGCTGATAACCTTAAGTCCTTTCATGACTGGCAGCGATTATCCCTTTTTTTCTTGGCATATCGATCTTGTTTTACAAGAAGCCAGCTTCCTCCCCAACCCTCCTCTTTCAGATAAGATTTTCCTTATAGAAAACAATTAGCACATTCCAGTCTTCATTGAATGTTGACATTAACCTGTGCTATGTTAAATCAGTTGTGCTGGTGAGGAAGTCATGGGGGATTTCTGCTCTGCGTGGTAACGGGGAAAACCCACACCCAGGTGCAGCTGCCCTGCACCTTTCCCCATGTAGATTCACTGGAATAAGTTAAAAATATAAAGATCCTTTGTGGTCAAGGAAGGTCTGCCTTCTTGTTGTGAAATTGGTTTGCAGTAGTTCTTAATGCCGTTGATCTCATGGATTTCTCTTCACCTCCTTCCCCCTCTTTAGCTTTGCTAATTATGGTACAATATAAAATGCATAAGAAAGGGATGTCATTTTCCCCTGATTTATGTTTGCTGCACAAGTGCTTATTGCAGTAGGAATGTATGCACAGTGAGAAGTATGTCTGTGTTTCAGGTATTTTAAGATGAAGCCACACAGAGTCCAAAATCAGGGTAATCAACTTCATACCAGATTTTCTCTATTCAGTCTGGTATTAACAAGGTTGGCTCAGTGTTAGTGAATATTCTCCGTTTTTGTTTGTTTGTTTGTTCGTTTGTTTTAATATATATATATAATTTATTTGTGTATCTCCTTAGAACCACTTTTTGGAACAGAAGACAAAAAACAACTTTATGCAGACAAGCTGTTATGCAAAAAGGATAGGAAGAAGGGAAATAAATTCTTTGACAAATTAATTGATATGTACTAAATAATTGTTAATAAGTGTGCTTTAATGAGAGCTTAGACATCCTCTGTCTGGAAGTGTCACTTAAAGAAATGTAAATTCCAGTTAAGTAAACCTTTTATGAACAATTAGCAATGAAATTTTCTGTTTCCCTGAGCAGAATAATGTGTACCTGCGATATTCACATGATTAGTTGAAGCATGGGCAATATTTCAGATAGTTGCATATACTCCTCTTCGTATTATCAGTTAGGATGTGACTGTAGTTGTTTAGAATATTAGCACTTTGAAAACTAGTATGACTGTAAAGCCTTTGAAAGGAAATGGAAATATTGGTGCACATTAGTTAGGAAATATTGCTGCACAAAAAGTTGCTGCACATTAATTCAAAGGTGAGGTTAGGTTATATACATGACAGGGTACTTGAAGTAACATCTCTGCTTACCTTTTACTAATATAAAACTCTCCCAGCCCTCTCCTCAAAACAGAATAAGAGTTTAAGTTTATAAGAAAAGGTTATTCTTTCCTTCTCTTTGCCTTTCTTACATAAAATAGTCCTGTTAATAAATTGTGGTACTGTTTTATCTCACTAAAAGCTTTGAGGTTATGCTTTCAAATGTGTTTTGACAGTATGCAGATAAAACTTTACACTCGTTTGTTTCATCCATCTGCATCAAGAACAATACAATTTGAGACTCCCAAAGAAAACTGAAAATGCTGAAGTATGTTTATCTGAATTAATTTAAAAAAAAAAAAACAAAACACACACACACACACCTGAACGCTCCTAAAAATTATCAGTTTAGATATGCTAGCAATGTGAACAGCTTAGAATTAATTCTACTAATACACACATATATTTTTCTTCTGATTATGGCTATCTTATTTCACAGGGGTCTGAACTGAAGACTCATTGCCTGCATTAGGTTTCAGACTAAGTAATTCTATGCAGACTTCCTTGCAGTTACGGTCATCCAGGGTTGTCTGTAGAAGTAGAAATAATCTCTGCCATCATGGATCCATGATACCTTATTTCTTTGGACACGGATCCCATGTGAAAGAAATGGAGACATAAGAGTTGTAATGGAGACAGTCTTTGCAGAAAACCTGTGACCTCTGTCTCCACAAACTGACACCGGTTGTATTTTCTGCTTGTAAGAGGAGTATTCCTACCATGCAGAGGTAACCCCAAGTACTTTTCCATCATGCTTTAACATTTAAAAAGAAATACTCTGTTGATAAAAATAACATTGAAATTTCCAACAAGCTTGCCATTTGTGCTCATTAATGTATTTTATCTTTGAGTGAAGTTGTATATGAACCATTAGGTTTTTGATCTGCAGACTAAGCTGAAGAGCTCTGGTGCCTCAAACATATAATATAGAGTATGATCAATTCCTTCTTTGTCTCGTCTTTGATAAGCTTCACAAATCTAGTACTCATATATTTCCATAAACCATGCTTCCTATGTCTAAATTCATTCTTTTATTCTTCTCCAAAACTTTCCTACCTTATCAACATCTTTCTTGAACTGGGGGTGTTTCAGTAGCAGTTGCCTCAAACAGTAAAGTAAATACATAAGCTCCAACCTCTGCTTCTCAGTTTAAACACTGCAAGACTGCAATACCCCTTTTTACCAACTGAGTATCAGACATGAAGTGTGGGTTCATTTCAGGATGCCTCTGAGGTCCTATACTCTGTTGTTCAAATGTGGCCATACTATTTCCTTCTGATTTTACACCTGAAACCGTTCCTGTTCTACTGATCAGGACATCTTTTTGTACCTATTAAAATGCATTACACTGTTCTAGGGATATCATGTCAGTTTCACAGAATCACAGAATATCCTGAGTTGGAAGGAACTCACAAGGATCACTGAGTCCAACTACAGGCTCCACATAAGATTGTTGTTGTCCAGGCCACTCATATAGCAAGAGCACATTCCACGCTTGATCATCTTAAAGGCAGTTCTCTACAGGATTCTTAATGCAGCTGTAAAAGTAACAGGCTGAGATTTGCTAGAGGATAGAACAGAAGTTTGACAGTTTATCCTGCAGGCACACTGCCTGAAGTTTCAGTGTGAATGTAAAATAAAGAAAGAAATCAATCTCAGCTGAAAGAAAGGAGTTTGTTCCACTGTTCCTAACTTACTGCATTATTCCTCTCTTTGAAGAGCATGTATCTGCACAAAAGGCAATCTTTTGGTTTCATATGCCAGAGAAATTTTAAAAATGTAAGCAGATCCAGAAGTTTTGTTCCAAGGATAAATAACTTTTTCTTTTTTCTTTTTTTTTTTTTTTAAGCTCTATTGTGTTTGTACTCCCAGCTCTCATCATGAAACTAGCATCCCTGTCCCGTCTAAGCAAACTGATGACCTGCTAAAGGCTCAGTTAACTCCAAGCTGGACTGTCGAGATCTATTTTCTGGAGGTTTGTGTTATTTGTTCTACTCTTTCATTTTTATTTATATTTTACTGTGACAATTTTCTCTATCTGATTCAGATAGGTGTCAGATTGACAAGCCTGGAACTGACTGGATCATTCAGTTAACTTAAATTTCATAACAATATAATCTTTCAGATTTCTGAAGCCTATTTTAATTCAACTTAAATGACTTAGCATTTTTTAAGCTCCTAAATGAACATCCTAAAGTTCTCAAGCATTTTTAACCTCCTAAATGCACATTGTTTCTATCTACTAATTAAGCATTTATTGTTTTGGCTTAATATAATATTTGAATGGTATTTCTACCATCAAAGGAGATGAATTCTTTACCTATATTTCTCCAATCTACAGCTAAGTATGTTTAGAAAAAACTTCTGCTTTCTCTCATCACTTCATCACTATTGACAATTCTACAATATTCATAATAATAGGCGAAAAAAGCATAGTTAGAAATCTTCCCATCGTCACTTCTTGTTCTACTAGATTATAAGGTTTCTCTGTTATTCTGGCACAGCAATTAACCATTACTCAAGAGTTTCAAGACAAACAATAGAGCTCTTCAGAAGTTTGAGCACACAGTCCCAGTATAGCAGCTCACAATATTTTTATTCTGCAATCAGGCTGCAGAAGTTATACTGCACACTTCACACTCAGCAAAAACACTGAAGTGTTAGCTGGATCCTTTCCGTTGTCTTCTGTGCTAAGTGCTATTAGCAGCAAAGTTGATCTGCAGTAGCTGCTCTTTTTGAGCCCCAGCAATCTCACTTAGGTCTCTTCCTTTGCATTAGTACTTGGCAGATATTTCAGCCAGAGGAAGACAGCACTGTTGGAAGCCTGGGCTGAAAGAACTATGTCTACAGAAAAGCAAATGGCAAAATACAGGAAGGAATGTGTACACAGAAAAGCAGGAAGATTTCAGGGAGTAGCTGTAGGAATGAGCCAAGCAAATTGTATGGCTTTCTTTTGAGAAGAAGGCTGAAAGAAAAATCACAGGAGAGTATGTTTCTTTGGAGTAAATAAATAAATAAATAAAATGCTTAAAAGAAATTACAGATGATGAGAAAAGGAAGAACACCTGGTACTTTATAAAATAACTTCCAGCCTCTCCAGTTCTTCCTAAATCATTTTATATGAGCATTGATTACTTTGGTTTTCTAATAAGGCTGCTCAGGAAAACAGGACCTTTGAGGTTAATTAATGTGAAGATCCCAAGTGAAACCACAGACCAATCAAAAATAGCAAATAATATATCATCAGACTTGACTTCCTACAGGTTATTTTTTTTTTTCAAATTTATGTAAAGCAGCTACTTCTATGAAACTTTGAAATCCAAATTACAGAGGACACCAGGTTCCTGTAATCGTTGCTCAATCAAACATTCCTTTCTAAAACAAAACAAAATAAATAAATAAAATCAAAACTTCTATAAAAGGCTTTTAACTGTGAATGTTTTAGAAGTGTACATCTGCGCTTCTGCTTTATCCTCCTGCAAAGCACAAAAACCTCACTGGAACCAACAGAAGGAATACAAGAGCATCAGTCAGCTGCGGCCAAGCTGCTTGTGGTAAGCTCACTTTGACTTGTTGATGATGAGTATGCAGGAATTGCCTCTTTTGAACACCATTCCAGAAAGGGAGTATGTGAGAATATAAAGGAGAAAAGTATCTCTGGAATTTCCATCTGTGCTGTTTAGGTTGGAAATGATCATGAGGTCCAACAGTCAACCTAAACTATTGAATCCTGTCAATAAACCATGTCCCTTAGTGCCATGTCCATACATCTCTTGAATACCTCCAGGGATGAGGACTCCACTACTTCCTTCGTCAGTCTGTGCCAATGCTTGGCTGCCCTCTCAAGAGCATTTAAGAAGCTTTGGTTTAAGGTCTTGTAAATCAGTCAGGCATTATGCAAGATGAGGTTTCTATATGTGCTACAGCACCTGTTACTATTGTTGTGAGGTTAGGTATGAGCACAATTCAGGATGGACAGCAGACTCATTAAGAAATGATGAACTGTTGGCAGAAGGTACTCCAGCAAAGTCCTTCCTCTTCCACCATATCTTGTGTTTGGGCTGCTCTTGGCAAAATGAGAAAGGTCTAGCTGGTAAGACTGCCAGGAAATTTACAGAATACCCAGACCTTGCAGGGAATGTCAAGAAGTTCTCTCAAACAGGAGGAGGAAATCCCAAGACAAATTTGATAGAAAGTAATCTCATGTTTGCGAATACAATTTAGTACAGCCTATGTGCCCAGGGTCTCACATCACACCAAGGCTCTTCCTTGCTTCCTCAGCTCCCAACTTGTGCTCAAGTAAGAATACCAGCTCTCTCCATTATCATGTATAAGTAGGCTGCAGAAACCAGGCTGGTGATGGAAGTAGGGATATTTCAAAGGGCTTGCCTTAATGCAGTTTTCATTATGTTTGGGCTTTTGTTCCAAAATCTGTCCCTGTGTGAGATGAGATGCAGATGCACTGGCAGAGCAATAAGTAAAGCCGATTGTCTCAACAATCTAGACAAGGTTTCCATCCACTCGAGTTAAAAGGTGCTTAACTCAGATAGTAGTGTTACCAAAATAAAAGGTGGTACCTTTTATTTTGGTGGTAGGATACCACAGCATGGATAGAGCAGACAAATGATAGTGGACTGTGTGATAGATGTGCAGGAGCTGTGGGTTAGGTGCCATGAAGAACAGTGTCACAGTCTTGGATGTGATTGGAAACTCTGGGAACTTGAGATGGGCTTAAAAGACAGGTAAGGATGGGCTCTTTCAGCCTTGGTGTTATGCTAGGGATGGCATTCAGGAGCCTATAGAGAGGGAAAGGTTGGTGCCAGACTACAGAGGAAAGCATAAGGCTCTTTCTAGTGTTACTGTAGCCACACTTCAAAGCAATCTCATCTGTAAAATTTTCCCCAAGTCACTTTCCTCATTGTCTGCTGGGTCTGAGTGACACCCAACCTTAATGTGTCCATATTGCTGGAAACTAATCAGAAAGTTAGGATTGCATAAAAGAATTCCAATATTCAGTCTTCCTTTTCTGACAGGCTGAGGAAGAAATTAAATATTCTCTGCCTCATCATTTATTATGTATAGAATAATCATGAAAACAGGGGACTTCCTCATCTTTATGCAGTGGTAATAGGAAATAATATAGCTTCAACTCTCTCTCCATACATAGTCTTATGGCAGTTAAAATGCCTCATTACAATGATGCAGAAAGACACCAAACTCTCCTAGATTGTTATATTTGTCTACTTGTATTTTCCCATTCTCATAGACAAGGGATAAATGGAAAATTCTGTTTGAAGCCTAGATAGATCATCTGTAATGACTTATGAAAGGAAATTCAAATTATCAGCCTTCAATGCATCACAAGCATTTCTGCAAATACTTTGTGAGGGATAACAAATAATCCTCGTTTTCCATTTATTTGTATATTACTAATGGTGTTATTATTGTTTACATTTGCTTATGAAAACAGATGAATCTCTCTTATTATTAAGATTAGGCTTGTAGATATTTGAAATCAATATTCTTATAAATTTACATTAAAAAGAGGAAGAGAATGTGAATTCAGGAATGCATAGCAATATAACAGTTTTAAAGATAACTAGAGATATTTTTTTCTTTATAACAGCATTACTTGTCCCATGCACATAAAAAATTCAAACCACTTTACCAACTGGCTTGTGCACTATAACATGAACAGATAAAAAGATGAACAGAACACTAAGTACAGGTGATGCACTTTTTCCTGGCTTCTGCAGGTTACATTCTTCATTAATTTATAGTCTGGGGGAGATTCTTGCTATGAAGATGTAAGATAATGAAGAATTTGCATTGGTGTGTACTCATTAAATCTGACTTTCTGTACTTTTAAAGATGAAAATGAAGTCACTGCTCAGATTTATGAAGAACCAAGCAGGTAACTTTGCCCCACTACGAGCAATAAAACTGTAGTCACTTGTTTCAAACAAGATGATTGTGTGTTAATAGAGTCTGACTGTCAGATGCTGTAAAAACTAGAATTTTTCTTATTTCCAACATCCTACAGTAATGTTCTTGCTACTACTTGCTACTAATTCTGGGATAGTTTTCTTGTTCAATTTGACTTATGCAATGTGAAAGAAAGAAAATTAACTTGAATTTCCAGACTGTTTTTCTGTCTCTCCTGTTTTGAACATTCATTCTCAGAGAAAAGTCCTGGTACAACATAACCCAGAACAGCCTCCACCCTAAATTGGCATGAGGACATGGGAACTGGTGGGCTTTGTCCAGGTCCTCCAACTGCCATTGAACATAGCCACCATCCTGGAGCCTATTGTGGACCAAAGTCAGAGCTGGGGAGGGGAGCAATAAATTATTACCAGTGTGGTTCAGGGACAGAAAAAAAATAAATCTGGAGAGATGAGGTGTTCTCTGGTGCTGAGAAGCAAACCTGACACAGATCTTGGTTATAAATACAGACCTGGAGGCTTTCTACACAAGCAAGTGTGCGCAGCTGCAGGCTTTGGTCCTAGGGCTCTCTCAGTGTAAGGGCTGGGGAAATCCATGCAGTCTGTTTAAAATGCCACAGGTTAGATGTTATAGAAAATCCACCTGCATTTCAGTGAGCTGCTGTTATTATATATTTATCCATTTGAAGCATGGCTTTTCCTTGCCAGTGGCAATCAATTAGTGTCTTTGAGAAAGTTATTGCCAAGACCATACAATACACATCACAACTTCAAATATTATCCCAAAGGAAAGATATGAACAGAGACTTTCCTTTGGGTGCAGGATCATACTAATGAATTGCAAATATGTAATTTATCAAGTCTGATGAAGATGTAGGGAAGTTCTAAATGAAATCCTGCATAACCAGGGTGAAATAGGTACTTTAAAATAAGAATGATCCATAAATCAGCATTACTTGTATATACAAATATATATATAATATATATATAATATATATATTATTCGTATATATTATTTGTCTATACAGAGGCTCGAATGTCGTTCTGAACAGATACTTTCTTAAATTGGGGTCTACAGTTGTTATCTTAACTTAAAATACATATATAAGTAGAAAAGATAGAAGTGAGATCTTTCTAACTTTAGCTCTTGTGTGACAGTTTCCATAGTTTCTCAGCTTTCTTTAAATATTAATGTTGATTGCTCACTAACAGCCTGGTTTGAATTTGATTTTTCAGTTCTTGGATTAGGTTTGGAAACTGCTAGCCAAAAATATATGAGTTGTCTCAGGGAGTCATAATACACAGTCAAAATTGGTCTTTCAGTGTCTTTAAAATCAGACTAGTTAACTACTTTAAGATTACCTTAATACATATTAATTAACAATATTTGCTTTGCTGTAGTGCAGTACCTTGTTTGGCCACTTATTTTTATTCCACCCAAGTACTTTTTCTTGTTCAACTTAAAAGAAAACCTCCTGCAGCTAAACTATACAAGAGACTGTCTGCACAAATTGCAGAGGAATAATTATAATGGAACAATGGGATTTGAAATTGCTGATAATTTGAAAGAATAAAATGTTAACACAAATGCACAGAGACTTTGTAAAAGCAGTGTATGCACAATACACCCAGATGTGAATCTATAATGAGTGCTAGAGGGTGATACTGAAATACAGCCAAAAGTCAGGAAAGAAAATAAACAAAGAAAATCAATGCCCAAATTTCAGGAAATTTCTGCAATTTACATTACAAATTTTCTCATGCCAATGACAAAGCTGTCTTTTAAATTTACAGATTGACAACTTGTGTGTGGGCTTTGGCACGACTGTGTGAGTTTGTCTCCTGGTTATCACCAGGATATTGCATGGAACCAGCATTTGTTGGGAAGCTGATGTGTTACCTCACAACAGGGTAAGAAACAAGTACTGTGGCAGTGAAATTATATAACCTTCTGAGCTGTTGTTCAGACTGAAATGAAACCTAGCGCATAAGGCTAACACTGAGCACAAAGAAGGGGAAAGAGAATTTCTCAGCAAGCTGCCAGATCTCTGTGAGGCAAATTAAAAGGCAAGAACAAAGACCAACAGTCAAAACTCAAACTAAGAAAAGAAAATTCAAAACATGAATTGGAAAAGCACTTCCTAAAGTTTCTGTCAAATATTAATCACAAATCGTTTGTCTTCACCCCTCTTTGACCAATCCCAAAATCAGATTAGAAAACCAAGTTAAACAGCGATAACATAACTCCTCACTGGAGTACCCTTTTCAGATACCAGAATAAAATTCAATCACCATTGGTTCGCATGCCTATTTCTAACTTGTTTGACATGTTGATATGTCAGTAATGGCTAGAATATGTAGGCCACGGTAGAAAGAGAAGAAGGAAATATTTTATGTATTCATGCCACTTAGCAAATTGTTCACCTGCTCCAGGAACCTGAATAAAAACGTCTTGATTCAATATTAATCTGATAGTCATTTTCTCCCTGAGGGGGAACACACAACATTTGTCATGGGTTTATCTCAGGTTGCTAAGGTGAAATTTACTTTTTCACCTCTCCATCCACAGACTGATTACTTCTCTGTCTGATAACACAGTTCTGATTCCTCCACAATTCTCTTTGTTTTGTGTTCCCCATAGGGGAAAAGAGTTGGGCTGTTGTGTTTCCAAGGACTGAGCAAAGTAAAAAGCATACTGTGGCAAGGGTAGGAAATTCTGCTGAAGTCTGTCCCACCACCTTGCTTTTGTTTTCCCACCCATGAAAGTATGACTTTTAATGGGACAGTCTTTGGGAAAGGGAGGTCAACACCAGCCCCAATTCTTGCTAGAATTTCTCTTTTATCCTCATGACATCCTATTGACACCTGTAGAGCTCCAGTGCTTGAAATTCCTCCTACATGCATAGGATGACTTTTTTTGAATTAATATTGTTATTCATTTGAGGAATTTCTCACAATTTGATAGCCAATAAAAAAAAAAAAGGCTTCTGCTCACATTTTGGGGAAAACCAATTTTCATCATCAGCAAAATTGCAATGACTTAAATTATTCTCCTGTTCTGAGGCTTTGCTAGTAATTCTTTTGCATCTTGTTAGTTTCTGTGCAGCTATCAGGCACTGCTCAGCCTCTCTCTGTTCATCATAAGGAGTCAGTCTTACCTGTACATGGGAATGTTTTATTATTATTATTATTTTTGTACAAAACCCAATAAACATTGCTAGAAATCTTGGTGGATTATTCTGTATAGCTCCTAAAGAGGTTGGTCTATTTAATGACACTGTAAATTTAATGCTTTCAAACAGATTCTAGAAAGGGCTAAATTGCTTTTGATTACTCAACAAAATCTAACATCACAATCTACACATGACAGAGCTAGGAAAGTTTTCAGACATCTCCCTGTAGTCAGAAATTTCCAGGGTTAAGTTTGTTTCCTTGCTTCATGTAAGGTCAATCAAGGGGAATTACAGACATTTTCAACTTCTTGTAACAAGTGACCTCTTCTCTGTTAAAATTATCCTGTTTTTAAGATTCTACATAGTGGAATCAGGCACTAATAATGGTGATGTTGACTACTGTAACTGATAACTAAACAAAAGTATTTCACAAGTATGAGGATAATACAGTATTTTCTCACTAAGGTGTTGCTTGCTGGTTGGTTTTGGAAATTATACTTTAACTTTTATTTATGGATCTGACATGAATGAATTTGGTATGAATTTGGTAAGGTGGGAAGAAACAAAAGAAGTAATTATGTGCTCTGCTGTAAAATATACATTATCCTGTGTTTGTCATCCTATATACAGAGGGATTTCTCCCTAAGACCATAATACTCAAGGCTTTTTGTTCTATAGAACAAAAATCTGAACTAAATGATGAGGGAGAATATCTAATAGCCTCAGAGTGTGCACCAAATACCCCTTTTTGAGAATATTATATTTATATCAACTACTAATTCTCTTATATCTGGGATTCCATTCCTCAGTAAATAGTATAAGCATGTGATTCATCCTACTGTGATTGTACCAAAACAATTGCAACTTGCATTACTTTAGTTGGCTCCTGTCTGCAGACTTTCAAAGTGGTTAAACATTTGAGCTGGTACAACTTCACTCCTTGGGCTTACTAATAGACATATTTCCTGCTCAAATATTTGTCTCTTTCATTTGATAGAATTGCCTAAGTGGGAACAAACTAACTCAGAGATATCTTTGTGAACAAAAGCAGCAAGAAGGCAGAAATTACACTACTCATATTTAGTCTACTCTATCCAGAAAAAAATCTTAGTTAATTTTGAAAACTTCATAGATTTCAGATTTCATGTTTATTCATCTGAAAATTTTCAGTGAAAATCCATTATTTACTAGTCCCTGGTTTTAAAAATTCAACCATATTTTTTGGAGAGGAAAAATAATATTGTGGGACCTAGCAGATATTTGAAAAATGAGTAGTTGAAGCAAATAGTACACAAACAGACTAAACTACAGACCATTCAAACATGCTGGCAAGTAGTTGCTAATAACAAAGATATTTACGAAAAACTGTTTGAAATTGCCATTTAGTTTGATCTCCTAATAGTAGCACAAACTAAGAAGAATAAGGGAAGCAAATAGATTATACGAATTTAGATGCAACTTGGCTTGGCAAAAAAACTTTCCTTCTGAAAATGTGTTGGTTAATGTTAAGACACTCAATAGCATTGTACTTTTTATCATGCATTTATTCAATAAATTTGTCAGGTTACAGACACAGGAAATGCAAAAATTCTGATGACAGATGTGGCACAAATTGGGGCATGGCCATATCCGCAGAAGCTCATGGTTTACCTGGTATGGGTTTGAACAAGTAAGTTGGGCTTGAAACATTTGAGACTCTTAATCCATTCATTTCCTTCTGTATACAGTGACATGACATTAACCTTTAACCTATGGAGTTCAAAATCACCTGTATCAACAAATATCTGAGACAAAAATATGGTAAACACATTTGGTAAATTGAGATTATTATTATTATTTTTTTTACATTAGATGCAGGTAAAATGTTAATGTGATATCATCTATCAGATAAAGTTGTCAGGGCACACTATTAACCTCATTTCGTGAAAAGTGCCCTCTCTCTGTCCCCCTCAGCTCATATTCTGTTGTGTGGAGTGCATTATCAGACTGCTTCAGACTTGTTCTCAGGCTCCCGTCTCATGTACAGAAATCTTCTCAGTAGGACTTCAGTGTTTTTAGGAAAGGGTGGTGTAGGTTAGGGTGGAAGAGGGATTTAGCAATCAAAGCTCTAGTTTTGGATTTTATCTAATCTTTTTTTATTCAGATCAAACAAAGGCAGTTTAACAACAGAAAATGCTGTTGGGTGCTTTCTCACTTATAATTTTGGGAGAAAAACTGTAGAAGTTTCTTCTTTTTTTTTTCTTCCTCTTTTTTTTTTTTTTTTTTAAAGAGGAAAATGGAGAGCCTTTGAAGAAGAAAGTATCCCCAATGAGCTTGCTAGATGGTTAACAACCCTTTTTTTTTTTATATATATTTTTGAGGAGAAAGAGTACTCCTTGGCTAATATTGCATTTCCACTCTTGCATTCTTGTGCAGAGCAGAAAGGAAAATATTCTTCTAAGAGTAAATAACTTTTCTGTTGTCTCAATGAAACAAATCAACTGTAAAAGTGTAAAAGAACAAATTAGTTATTAAATGCAATAGCTAGAAGTGGCATGCAACTTCTCCAGGAATGTAGTTTTTCAGAATTCCACACTTTAAGGGAAACTGTGGCAGTGAGTAAGCTTTTAGGCTATGGCTAGGACTATTGAGCCATATGTTCATCAAATTTATGAACAAGTATGAAGTTTGTAATTCTTTGTATTCCATCTAATATTTTTAGCCAAATATTATCTAGAAGAAAACTGTGAAATTGAACCACAGCACAGTATAGAAAGTCCAATAACCTGGTAGAAAATAAGTTTAATGTGTTCAAATTTTGATGTGGGATGAATTTGCACCTAGTTTTTCTTCACACATGGCTTAGGGATGCTATACTGTATATTATCTAACATTTAGATAATATAATGTTAGATAAAACAGCCAAAGTCCTTGTGCAGATGGAGAATATTTGTCTTGTCTCTGCATTACCACTCACTGCAGCAATGCTTGCTCTTGGGGGAGGTGGAAGCAAATCCTGTGCTAATAAATGAAACCCAGAATTTGTGGTGCAGTATTACTTTGCCCAAGAGAAAAATCACAACCATGTGGTAGATGCTTATAACTCTCCTATGATAACTGTTCTGCCGTCTTCCTAGCTCTTTATTTTATACAGGATTAAATATCCAGAAGAGTCTGAAGATATCTGGGCTGGCTTGCCAGCTGCATCTCCCGTTAATCTTACTGCATGATCACAGCTACACACATACATGTCATGTTATCCCATGTTTACTCCAGAGTCTGGACATCACCGGTTAGACCATTTAAATCACTGGGGATATTTCTACAGACTTGCATAATTTCTGGGTCAGGCCTGTGTCCTCCTAATCACACTATGATGTGCTGAAACCAGTTTTTGAAATGCCAAGTCTCTCTCTGTGGGGTTTACATTGCTGAGTAACTTTAATTCCCACCGCCATGCCTCTTAGTCACATCACACAGGTTTTAAACATCTTACGCTTAGTTTGTTTCTTCATAACAGAATCTCTGTGCCTACATGTTAAAAACAAAACATTAATCTTTTATTCTTAAAAGAAGTCCAACTGGTTCATCAAGTGACACAGAATCATAGAACCACTGAGGTTGGAAAAGACCTTCAAGATCATCAAGTCCCACCGTCAACCTGACCTCCATGCAACCCCATGCTGCACTTTCAGCTGGTATTGTTTCACAACAATGTGTGTTTCCCTCTGGTCCTCTTCCTTCTCCTTTATTTCAATGGTGCATCACAAAGACTTCTGCGGGGCTAGACTGTAGCTGTGTTCCTACCTAAATGTCTTTGTAGAGGAAAATAACACATTGCTGTCTTTAATGCAACCTGCTCCAGCTGGTCAACATGTTTTGCAGTTTAAACCAAATCTGGTCTGCTACCCATGCACCTTAGCCAACAAGCAGCCTGTATATTTTCTGGAGAATATTAATTTCATGCATTCTGCTCCCACTCTGCATCTGGAAGCCTTGATATCATGAGAATATCAGTTTGGCTGTTCCTCCTTCTTCAAATTCTAGACTACTGCAGTTACACTTAACTGTTTATAAGTAAAACACAGGGCAAAGTCCAGCTAAATTTATTTTGAATGATTCCCAGTGAAATGTACAGGACTGATAGCCTAAACTACCCATTACAGAAATGGTGGGATGAAGTAGTACTTACAAATCCATCTTTACTCCCCCCAGATTTTGGTCTCCGACGCAATCCTATCCTTGCATTTCCATGGCCTCCTGGCTGCCTGGAATGCCAACATGCTACAGCCCTGTGCAATGCATCACCTTACTCCAGCTTTCCTATTCCCTGATAATTACCTGATAGTGAGGGAATTCAAGTTAAAATACCTTAATTATTATGAATCAAGACCCCAGAATTGAGTCCCTACAAGGCAGCCATTAAAACATTTTTAGCAGTTAGCCTTTCAATCTGGATTTAACATTTTTACCCAGCAAAACTTGCTTTCTAGTTGGAGTATGTATGAATTATAGTGCTTTTTTAACCAAGGGACATTAATCCTACCTTCTTTTAACAAGCAGTGCTTGAGACAACAATAACAAAAATTACATGATATATGAATATATTTTTCAACTGTATTGGGTTTACAGGGCAAGCTTTTAGTAGCAGGGGGGCCGCAGGGGTGGCCTCTGTGAGCAGAGCCCAGCAGCTGCCCCATGTCAGATGAGAGCCAGCTCCAGTCGGCTCTAAAAGGGACCTGCTTCTGGCCAGAGCTGAGCCAGGGAGCGACGCTGGTTGGGCTTCTGGGAGAGCAGATTGAAGAAAAGGGAAAAACTGCTGCACAACAGCAGCTGGGAGAAAGAGGAGTGAGAAATGCCAAACCTAGAAGAGACAAGGTCTGGAGGCACATAACTGAAAGTCATTGGGTCTGAATTACCAGAAGCAAGAGGAATAAATCCCAGCACTATACAGCTTGCAGCTAGTTCCTTTCCAGTATTTCTCATCTTGAATCTGAATTGAGGTTTGAGCTGGCAACTTTCTGATGTAGTAGTCAAGCTTCTTCACCCAGAGTTCTAGGATTAATTTAAGCCCAGTATTTAGAAGCAAATTTCAGAGAATCATAGAATTGTTAAAGTTGGAAAAGACCTCCAAGATCATCTCATCTGACTGCCCCCCTACCATCAATGTCACCCACTACACCATGTCTTTTCCAACCTTTCCTTAAACACCCCCAGGGATGGTGACTCCACCACCTACCTCCCTGGGCAACCCGATCCAATGCCTGACTCCTCTTTCTGAGAAGAAATTTCTCCTAATTTCCAACCTGAACCTCCCCTGGCACAACTTGAGGCCATTCCCTCTTGTCCTGTTGCTAGTTAAGTTGCCTGTTTCACAAGCACATTGTGGTGTCTTCACCTTAACAATTGGCAGCTAAGGAGATAATAAAGATTGAATCTTCTTAGCAAATATTCTTAAAAAAATAATCTACTGTATGTGTTCCTGGCACTAACCCTCTCAACTAGCTCTACATCCAAGTTATGTATATAATCATCATCTTCATGTCCCTCACCACACATTGAAAAATTCATTGAATCGAGTACTTTGCAACACGGACATTTTTATTTTGTGCACTATTTTCCTTACCAGAAAACATATTCTTGAGTTCAGAGATTTCATCCTCCAGCATGTGATACTGAGTGACTGAAATCTGTTCCTTGACTCCTATATTTTGTATAACACACCTAAAAACTATAATAATAAATACAGTGATGAACGTTATTTCTATAAAATACTTGCAAGTGTGTGATTTAATTTTTAAATTTCAGCAGCTGTCTTCTCTATGTCAATAAAACTATTTTCTATCAAAATATTTATTGCAAAAATGCAAACAGATCAGCTTTGTGTTCTCTCTGGCATCTTTCTTCTTGCTTTCTTTTCTCCCTTCCTCCTCTTATCAGATGGCATCTGCCCCCTCCTTGTTATAAATTTGTCAGATGTGATCTCATTTTTAACAGCACAGATTGTAATACCACATAAACACAATTCATAAGTAATGAGCCCATTTTAAATCTCTGTTTTTGCTATTCCTCCTAGCAGATTCATACTGTATTCTTGCACAACCAGATCTCAGATTTTTAAAAAGTGATCATCACATTTAACATTGCATGTTGGTATTCCAAGAGGAACATGGCAGCCATAAACTACAATAAATATCATCTAAGGACTTGTGGCAGATATAAAAGATGACTTGGTAATTCCCCCATTCAGCTATGTTTAGAGATGTTTATATTGATTCACAGAATTTGCATTATGTTACCCATATCATGTTAGGTTTCAACTTAAGTGTAGTTCACATACTTATGAAATGATAATTTCACCTAAAACTGAATTTGTCAGAAGTTCTCTTTGTTTCTTCCTGGTTGGCTTATAGATAGTAAGAGTTAGAAGAGTTATAAAACACAGTACTTAATATAAAAAGGAGAAAAAGATGATTTTTTTTTTTTAAACACCTACTTCTTAGATTTTTCTAGAAGGGAAAATAGCCAAACTTAGTATTACCAAATTTTTTTAGAAGTAGGGAAATTATTTTCTCACAAAATAAAAAGTTCTTTCTCAGAAATTCCAAGAAAGTAATACTTTTGTGACTTTATCAGAAAAACGGATATTTTTTTTTTCTCTCAGCCTCAAAATAATGTTCATTATATTATTCTGAATGGCCTGCCATTTTCTGGAAAAAATTAGGGGGACTATAAAGTCGTTCATGATTGTTGACAATTGAGAACCAATTGCGAAGCAATCAAGTCACTCATGAAATAAAAAGGACAATGATTATAAATAACAAATTTATTTGTGATTTCTGATAGATTTTAAATTTGTTCTTCTCAGAAGGGTTACAAGAATAACTAGAAAAATTCAGTAGTAACACTTCAGATATCCCGAACAGCTAAGGCTAGTCAAAATCAAATATTTTGATGTGTTTTCATGAGTCAATATTATCAGAAATGAGAAATTGGAAATGACCTGATAATCTTTCATATCTGGGTCAAACAGCAGTGATAGATTTAAGAAAAATTAAAGATCCGTTTTTTCAGTGAAAGTTGAATAAGTAAATGTTATATCCAAAATGATGTTCTAAAGAATATACCATAAGAAATAAGCATTAACTCATATTGTTGCCAAAATTTATATATGCAAACAATTGTGTCTGCATGAATTTGTGTTAATATTTCAGGTCCATTATATTGTTCTACCTTATGAGAAGACAGTTGCAAGTAATTGTCTTCAATGCAAAAATGAATCATTCATGTCTGGGTTTTATTTTTTAGAACAAAAAATGAATTAACTAGCTGTCGAGGCATATGAAGTCTTAACCAATAGAAAGTGAAGCAATACTTAATTCAGGATCAGAATCCAACTCTTATTAGTCCATGTTTTTCTCTAAAGTAAAACCAACATCATCAGTAAAACCAAGTTCTTTAACCAAAATAAAATCCTTGTTGTAAAGGATATGTCAAAATTACAACAATCTCTTAGAAAACCAAAAGCCATTACAGATAAACTTTCAGATGTCAGTCAGTAACTAATCATGACTATTCTGAAATATCTTAATATAGACTGAACCATCAGTGCCCTGCCCTTTTGGGAAGATGCAAGCACATAGGCATGGGAAAACAGCAGGCATTCTAGCTGTGATAGCTGTGCTTGAAACCCACATTGTTTGACTCTACAGCACAGTTCCATTTAATCATCTCCAAGGGAATGTATTTTATTTGCTTCAGTCCTGTCTTTCTTACCATGTGCTTTAGAGAGTTGTGTTTACTGTCAGGTAAAGCTATTATCTTTTTTTTTTTTTTCCTGTTGTATGTGCAATTGTTTTGCTGGTTCCTTTCATCTTTTCTTCTGACAATATCATAGGGAGCATTGGTGACATTACTGAGAACAACATCTATCAGAAAATTGAATAAAATCCAACAAACACAATAAAATTCTCTATCCCAACACAGAAATAATGGGTTTGCATCCTCTGTTTGTTGATGCTGTCTCTATCAAGTACTCTGGTTTGAAAAAGCTGCTAGTACTACTGTTGGATAGAGAACAGACTTCTTCAAACACGCCTCCACTGTCCCACGCAAAGGGCAAGTGAGCTGTAGCTCTGTTCTTTTGATACAGCTGCAGCATTATAGGCAGAGCAAGACCCTTCTTCTACAATGCTTGAGTAAGCAAACTTTTGTGTGGACATTGCTGCAAAAGAATAAATTACAATGTTATAGAAGCCTCCCTTCATGGATTTTATCAGTCTGTAGAATGGTCAGAGAGATGAGGTTTATTAAGAAGACATTTCTGAAGTGGGACAGACACTAGGATGACCTGTAGGAATTGTTTTTTGCCCTGACTCCTGACAGCACTTTCCATCCCCATAGCCTGGACTTGATTAAGACCTTCATTGATGTGATGAGGAGAGGCAGCAGTCCTCCACATGATGGCTTTTCTTGGGGTGGCAGGTGCTGATTTCTGTGCTGACTGCAAACTGAAGTAAACCAAGGTAAAAGTAGCAAATAACTATTCTAATAAAGCAGCCATGTGAACCCACTACTCCCCTGACCCGATTTGCTCTATTTTCCACTTGACACACCCGTTTTAATGCTTTATCAGTAACTGGTTGGGAAGATGTAGGCAGTAGAGAACAGTTGACCAGTTGGCCATCCTCTACCTCCCTGATGTGGCATGTCTGTAGCATCTAGAGGGAGTGGGGATGTTTGACTGCAGCTGTTTCTCTTGCAGTGCACACCAGGAGGAGAACGTCTGTAGAGTGAGACAGTTGGTGCTAAACAGGAAAAAAAAAAAGGTAACAGAGACCCTATTTATGTCCAGTGGACCCACTCCTCTCACGCCCTGCTAGTGCAACATTCAGCTCTTGAGACTGCTGCAAGTCTCATCAGAATTAATGTTGAAGCCTGTGGACTAAGGTCTATTCTTACTGAAATCTTCATGTCTTATCAAAATCTTTATGTCTTTGTATACTATTTTGTTTCCTAATGCATATTATATTCAGTGTTCTCTCATGAAATATTCCTGGAGAATTTCCTGCTGATGAGAATGGAATAAGATGAATAACTGAATATAAGTCTTCTTCATCTGCCAGAGATTTTTCCTATCTATCATTATCAAAAATATAGTCTCTAGGCAGATTTTTTTTTTCTGGGGGTATGAACAATTTTTGGAAAATCCCCTGCAGTGTTTACTGCCCTCAAATCTTGTCATTTGCTCTACAGCTTGTGCATAAGTTGATGCCCCTGTTTCTTAAAGTTACAGTTAGAGGGCAGATGTACCGGGGTCCCTTGGCACAGTAAGAAATAACGAGTGTGCCAGCATGAACCAAGTCCTGCTTTTCATTTCAGAAACCAGTCAAACCATCAGAGAACAGTGTCCTGTAGGTTACTGCGCAAAGGTTCTCCTGATTATACTAAGAGTCCTAGAAGCTCAATCCTAAGAAGTTATAATTAAAATCTGTCACCAGTTAATTACGCAGTATCATTTGAAAGGAACTCTGGTAGTGATCATCATGTCCAGAAGTAAATTTTAAACTGGAGCAGCTGTGTAGAGTTTTATTAAAGTCTTTTTGAATATATTCAGCATTCTTTTTCCCACTCACTGAGATGAACAAATGCTGCTCATTTTGTCATTTTCTCAATAATGTAAAATGTATTTTATATAGAATCTGTTAATAGCAACAAGAAAGCTCAATTAAAGGGCACTAACTGCTGTATGGCTTGCCGGTTCAATACCCATTTACATCATTCAGCACTAAAATCAACCTGGAAACTATTTACTCATCCTTTCCATTTTAACAGTGTGGGAAGAAACACAGTAAAGATAAAAGCAAAGAGAAAAGGCAGCTTACTGTCATGCCTACGGCATATCCTGCGTAGCCAACCCTGAGACTGCTGCAAGAAGCAATGTGAGTGTGCTAGAAAAAGAGCATCAGAAAAAGTCTTCCCTGACACATTGGGCATATTTGAATTGCAGAGCACAACAACTGGGTAACAAAGTTGTCAAACATACTCCGTCTTTAATCCAAACTGATTTCTTGATTACTCAAGTGGAAAATTAGTTGAGAGAAAGGGAGCAGTATAATCATTGTAAGTAACTGCATAAGACCTTGCCAAGTTTACAATCGATAATGTGCCAATTTTCTTTCTAATTGCTTTGCCACCAGTTTTGGAAAGCTCTAATGTGCTGGATGTATGTTATTTTCAAGAGGAGTTGCATGCACATCAGGAAGCCAACAGTTTGTTAATGGTGAGATGCTGATTTGTTCAGCCGTGCAAAATGAGGAAGGACAGATCACAGAATCACAGAATCACAGAATTGAAGGGGTTGGAAGAGACCTTGGAAGATCGTTGGGTCCAACACCCCCCGCCAAAGCAGGTTCCTTAGAGCAGGCTGCCCAGGTAGGCATCCAGATGGGCCTTGAATATCTCCAGAGGAGGCTCCACAACGTCCCTGGGCAGCCTGTTCCAGTGCTCCATCACCCTCACCATGAAGAAGTTCTTTCTCATGTTGGTGCGGAACTTCCTGTGCTCCATCTTGTGGCCATTACCCCTTGTCCTGTCCCCACAAACCACTGAAAAGAGGTTGGCCAAATCCCTCTGTCTCCCACACCTCAGGTATTTATACATCAGATGACTGATGTCTTTCATGACTGGATATTCTCCTTTCTGGAGAGCTAGTTTTTTTGCTGCTCCTCTAATTATCTGTAGAAGGTGTGCTGCATTCTATAGCAGTTTCACCTTTCTTCGGCTGATATTGAGAGTCCGTCTTTATGAGTGGAAAAATTCACAGAATATAAATCTATAAGAACGGGTACACTGGTATGAAAACAGCAATTTTCTCCACTCTTTAAATATCTTGAAAATGAAAGTGATTCCTTGATGTACTAAGAGCATGCTCAAATGTGTTATATTCTCTTCTCCCACAGCTCTTCACCCTCCCTCCTTTTATTTTCCATCTTTTTCAGTGAATTATCACCTCTTCAAGGTCTGCCTTGCCTCTTGAGTGTCTTTTTCAGCCTCCACCATCTCACTGTTAAATAGCTCATCACCTTTAGCTCAGATGCGCTGTATCTCAGAATCACAGCATCACAGAGTGGTTGAGGTGGGAAGGGACCTCTGGATGCCATCTGCTCCAACCCCCTGCTCAAGCAGGGCCACCCAGAGCAGGTTGCCCAGAAACATGTCCAGGTGGCTTTTGGATGTCTCCAAGTACACTCCACAACCTCTCTGCGCAAACCGTGTCAGTGCTTTGACACCCACATATAAAGCAGTGCTTCCTGATGTTCAGAGGGAGCCTCCTGTGTGCCAATTTGTGCCCATGGACTCTTGTCCTGGCACTGGGCACCACTGAAAAGACCTTGGCTTGCACTGTTCCTTCAGGACAGATTTCTCCATCTCATTTTTGGTTTTCTCTACCTTTTTCCCCTGTTTTTCATGGGCTTTGGCCACTCCTGCATGGGGTAGGCAATTTAGGCATTGGAATGTGCTGCCCAGGGAATTGGTTGAGTCACCATCCCTGGAGGTCTTTAAGAGACGTTTAGATGTTGAACTTAGTGATATGGTTTAGTGGAGGACTTGTTAGTGTTAGGTCAGAGGTTGGACTAGGTGATCTTGGAGGTCTCTTCCAACCTAGACGATTCTGTGGTTCTGTGATTCTGTGGGTAGCCAGAACTGCCCTGCATGCTACTGGGGAAGAGCCCCGTTATAGGATCAAGGTTTCCCTGCAGGTCACATGCAACTAGCATGGCTGTCCTTCCTGAATGCACAGTGCCCCAAAGCCCCACTCATCCCTCTGAGGAATTGCCTGGCTTGTTCATTTTAG
Source organism: Anser brachyrhynchus (assembly GCF_964034855.1). Classification (NCBI taxonomy): domain Eukaryota; kingdom Metazoa; phylum Chordata; class Aves; order Anseriformes; family Anatidae; genus Anser; species Anser brachyrhynchus. The sequence goes on from NC_137695.1 coordinate 121,261,791, forward strand.
GTCAGTGCTGCCTGTTCCTGCACCTCTGCATGTGCCTGTTCTAGATCAGCTCCATCTTCTTCCTTCTCACAGGTCATCCAGCAGTTCCCTTCCCTCAACATTTGCATGATTTTGCTGTGGTTTCAGCCGTGTCTTTTCCACACTCAGCTTTGTACTTCATCTTACAGGTGCTCATCCTCCAAGTTGACAGTACAGTTTACTAGTTGCTTCCCTCTCATTTCTGATATTTTTGTTAATAAATTTTGATGGCTCTATTTCCATTAACTTCCAGATTAAGCCCTAATATCTGCCTCATTCTCTTAATGAAGGGAATACAGGACTGCAGAAATGCAATTTTTAAAATCTAACCTTGAGCAATTCGAAGTAAGATTCTATAGAAAAATTGTTTTCAGATATTCACAATGAAGTGAAAACTTTATTTGTTGGCCAGTGATAAATAAACAAATTTCACATAGCCTATAGTGAAGCTTTTAATTCATGTGTGAGTATACTTTTTTTTTTCTTTCCAGATGTTTTTTAGTGCTTCAGAGCACCATGTCTGATTTCAAACTCTCTCACAGCAGTGTCTTTTCTTTGTACAGTTTGGGAACAGGAGTGTTAAGACGTAAAAAGAAAAACTCTGTTAAAAAAATCCAGCAGCAAATGACCTGGATAGATTAGATCAAATGGAGACCACCAGAGAGCTTCTGTGTGAAGGGAGAATAGGAGTTAATTACTCAAATATCCACAGAAATAACACAGACAGTGTTCAGATAGAATTAACTCCTCAACTGTATTACCTCTGTATCAAGTTCTATAACTGGTCTAGGAAGACTGAGGGCTCCAGCCTGTTAAGCTGTGAGGGAAAAAGAGTATTGTCTAATTAGTTAGTAGTTCACTTGCTTAAAGACATGAGTTTTATGTGATGTTTTTGCATCTGCTGGTCTTCTTTTCAGCTGCAGTTCCAGACCTGTAGCTCAAGTTCAGCCAAATGTGGCATGGCAGCAGTCTCAGGGGTGTGAAACTACTCCAAGTTTCATAGAAGTGGATTGTTGTGTAGAAGAAAGAGATCCTCTTGACAGCAAAAGGATCTTGACAAATGTTTTTAATGCCTCTGCTGAGGGAAAGGCTGCTGTGCAAACACAGTGCTTATCAGATATCTTTCCTAAATGAACAAGAGAGCTTCTGGCTGCAGAAAGCATTTTGGTGAGGGTTCATGCTGTTTGAGACAGCAGACAATCCAGTCAGAGAACACCAAGAATGCAGCTTTCACTTGGTCTACCGAATTGCGTACTTACTGGTTATAGAACTTATCAAAGCATACATTTGTAAAACTGTGAGCTGTGTCCTGTCCTAATTTAAGGTGTGTGCTTGACAGAGCCCTTCTGTATTATTATACTGATATTTAGAATGTCATTTTAATTCTGAATATGAAATTCCTTTATTTGCTACTTCCGTGTTTTCAGATTAGGGCAACCAAGGCCCTGGAGCATGTCCAGAGAAGAGCTATGAACCTGGTGAAGGGCCTGGAACACAAGTCCTGTGAGGAGCGGCTGAGGGAACTGGGGTTGTTTAGTCTGGAGAAGGGAAGGCTCAGGGCAGACCTTAGTGCTCTCTAGGAAGAGAAAGGAAGTAGTGGGGAGCTGGGGGTCGGCTTCTTCTCACAGATAACTAGTGATAGGACTAGAGGAAATGGCCTCAAGTTGCGCCAGGGGACGTTCAGGTTGGAAATGAGGAGACATTTCTTCTCAGAAAGAGCAGTCAGGCATTAGAAGGGGTTGCCCAGGGAGGTGGTGGTGTTACTGTCCCTGGGAGTCTTCAAGGAAAGGTTGGATTTGGTGCTTAGGGACATGGTTTAGTGGGTGATATTGGTAGTGGTGTGGTGGTAGGAACAGATGATCTTGGAGGTCTTCTCCAACTTTAATGATTCTGTTATTCTATGTCGTGTTCTTGGAAAAATAGAAAAAGAAGGTGAATTTCTGCTTATTTAATAACTTGACTATCTATCAAAGCTAAAGCAGACAAAAGTGGTATCATTCCTCCCAAAGAATGGCCTTTTTTTAAGTAACATGTCTTGTGTGCAGTTAGCTTTTATTATTATTACTTTTTTCTGCTCTCTGAATATCCTACTGAATATTCTTACATTTCAGGGCTTCAGCCACGCCAAACACCAGTGCCGAAATATATAACGAAGTGCAGTAACAGGTATTTGTCTTGGAATTACTACATTTTACAGGCAAAGAAGAACTCTTAAACATGAGGGCTAACCCTTTGTCCAGCACTCTGATGGAGAAAATGAAGTGAGATAGAGTGAATTACAAGGAGATTTGACTATGCTGTTCAAAATCAGAAAATTCAGGCCTTTGTATTATCTCTGGGAATTATTCTGGTACGGCACCATAGTAATTCTCTGCATGTAAGGGTCACAGAGGTGTGAAATCCTGTTGTATATTTCAAAGGCCCATCCAAAAGTGAGGCAATTCCTCTGCCTTCAGATTGGGCACGGTATAGTTGCAGTTAACTTCCAACTGGTGTGAGAGAGTTAAAGTTGTGTACCTCTTGAATATACAGCTAACACTAGGAATCAGGCCTTGGGCAGTCTTTGTGTATTCTGGAAGAGTTTAAAAATGTTTGCCTAACTTATCTCTTCTGCCTGCCTCCTTGGAGATTCTATTAATAATAAGCTCAATTTCTCCATATAATTAAACATATAAATAATGAAACTCAGCTTTCCTGTATTAAACATTGCTGTTGAATGCCAGCGAACAGTTTGGTCTTTAAAGAAAAACAGCTCCTCCCTCCCCCTGATCCATGCAAAAAGAATTCAAGAAAATTAATACTCTGATCTGCATATTCCATTATCAATCTGAGTTCGGTGTGATAGTTATAAATATTCTTTCTAAATTATTTGTTCTACTTAAAATAATATAGTTGAAATCAAAGTTATATGCAGGGAGGGGAGAAAGATATGCCTGAAAAAATCCTCACTGACACTAATGACTGTCTGTTAATGAAAGCAATTGGCATTTTTTCTCTTGTGATCACTCCAATTCACAAAATGGTGTAAGTATTCATATACACAACAAATTACTTAAATTACACTAAAAAAAGTTAGAGTATTCCATTGTTTTCCCCTCTCCTGGAATGGCTAGTCACTTCCTTAGGCTTGGGAACTACTGACCTCTCTGTGAGTGCCAGCACAGCTAGAGATTAGATAATTAATCCATAGTAATGTATGTGATGGGTTGTATGGGGACAGCCAGAGTGCAGACGATGCTGCCTGCTCAGGTCTCTGTGCAAGGCATGTTTGAGAAAGAGGAGACAGGGTAGGATCTATGAAGATACATGACTCTTCAGGTTTTTTACTTTGTACTGCCAGAGTCCAGTTAACAAGATTGTATGTTAACAAGATTGTATAATGGCTCTTGTATCTAATTTAGAGATTCATTTGTCTCCCTACAGAATGTGCTCAATATGGGGTTCAATCCAGGGTTAAACTCTTGCTGCTTTGTATTGTCTAGGTTATTAAAGCCTGCAAATAAAAATGACTGGAGAAACTTGTCTCCATAGAAACTAGCATCTAACTAAATCTAAGAAGACATTTTCTTCTTTCTCTTTCACCAGACTAGACCAAGAAGAACATGATGTCCTCACCAAATGAAAGGACTTTGTCGTTTAAATATGTAGCCTTCCATTCCTTCCCCAGCAAATCCACAAAACATTAATTTCTCTAACACTTATTTATCTTAAGAATACCACTGTTGCTCTCACAATATTCCCAATACATTAGCATCTCTTCATTTATTCTGTAAAAGAACAGGGAAATTCAGATCATAAAATGTGCTAGTGTTGTGTCAGGATCCTGCAGTCTGTTCTTAAAGAAAAACTCTTTCTTAAAGAAAAATTCAGTCCCATGAAAAATTACTTTGAAAAATTTTGTAGTTATTTTCTCATTCATGACACTGAATTCCTGCCAGAAGCAGAACATTGCACAAAACCTGTTATTCAGGCCACATGGTGCTATTTTTTCTTGTATATTGACATGTAAGGTTGAGTTCTTCTAAGCTTAAGAAAACTGAAAGTCGAATAACGGGAGAGAATACGGTAAAATATAAGCACAGTGGCGTGTAAAAAGGTTTTTTTTTTTTTTTTTTCCCTAGGGTTAAATTACTTGTGTTTCTTTATTTGTCCTCTTTCTTCTCCTTGAAATTTTGTCCTATCAGAATTTGAAGACTCTAGCCATTTTCCTGGGTTTTCCAGATTGCTGGAAAAATGGCCAGAGTGGTAGTACTGTGTAGATATATGGAATTAATGCAAATGTCATATATGGATTTCCTTCAGGTCTGCAAGCAACCTGATGCAATGCATTGGACTGCTGAGATTATCTCCCTCGTGCAAGTGTCGTAGAGACACTGAGATGGCTTGGCATGCGATACATAGGTGGTTTGAGACACAACAACCTTTCTGTGTATGTGCAGAATATAACTCATATGAGATGTGTCCCTGCACCCTGTCTAAGACACAGAGCTTACACACATACTTCTGTATGGGACTTGTAAACCAAGACATATGCCACCTACAAATTTATATCCTCCAGTGCCTTTTTTTCCCGTCACATCTAAATTTAAGATGAAATTCACTCAAATAGCTGTTCTCCTCTGGGACGTAAAACTCAGTTTTAATAACAGATGCCATACTCCTTTATTTATTTATTTATTATGTTGCGTGCAAACCTGAATTAAAGTCATTATGATACATGACTTCTAAGCAGAGGACTTATGACAATGAGTTACGAAAACAAAAAAAATCTACAAGTTCTGTCTTTTTCTGTCATTGTAAATAGGGCTGCAGAGACCTTTGTCACTTAGATAATCTCTTAGATATCTTATCTCACTTACTTAGATAAACTGTTTGAATTTAGAAAGATTAATTTTTATGTATACCAGTAAAAGACTCTGTACAAAGATTCTGATATTAGTGGATGTCAGAAAGTGATGTCACGAGCTTGGTTTTTAAAACGACTTCACATCATTTTCAAGGAAATGAGCAATGTACTTATACCCTATGGCAAATAAAAAATGAAAATTGTTGAAAATAGCTTAAAATCTATTTCCCATACCTGAATTATAATTAGAGTATTAGATACAGGGATTTGTTTTTAAGGCTTTGATATGTGAAAGATCTGTCTCTGTCAAGCAGAGATTGGGATGAATGGATCCTTCTCAAAGGGGGCAGAGTATTTGAACTGTAATGACCATCTCACTGCCAGAGGTCAAAATCATGTGGATTCAAAAGCTGGCCACCTTCCAGTTCACTCTCCAAGGCTTCTACTTATTTTAGTGAGCTTGGCGGTGCCTAAAGAGCCTGGAAGAGATCAGCATTTTTCTTTCCAGTCTGTTAAATGTTTCCTTTTCAGATTGAAATATGATTGGTTCAGAGTGACAGAAATTTTGGGGAAAATACTGTGGGAGAAAGTAGTTGTCATCCTTACAGCACTTTGGGTTTTCTCTGGGGTGCAGATGTAGACGACAGAAGGACAGCAGAAATCAGATTTCCCAGCTGTTTTCTTATTTGCTCATAAGTACCACATGGTACCATCATGTCTGGTGAAGATTCATTCAGGTATTACTTGAATGTAAAGAAATTTTATTTATTAACCTGCTTGTTTTGGATTTGTGCTAGACAGACAGAAAGTGAAATAAGAGAATAGAGATACAGAAGTTTTTTAACATTTTCTCCCTATTTCCTTCATCCAAACCCAGAAATCTCTCTGTACCCTAATGGCTGGGCCTACGCTGTTCAGCTGCGGCACCCTGGTTTTGAGGGCCTCTGTCCTGGTGATGGGCCCTTCCAGCTGGAAGGAAGAAAAGCTGAGGCAGCATGTGACCCTGACCGAAATGCACCTGTGCTCCATGGGCTCCACCTTCAGCTCTTCTGCCTGAAATGTGCCTCAAGGCCTTCGGTGCTACACATCATGCTGCATTTACTCCATAAATTGACTGTCCTCCTGTGCACGTTTCTGTCTCTCTGCTAACTTGGTGTCACTGTCACCTCATCTGTAAACAGATGGCACTTCGTTGGGCTAAGCAGTCCCACCTGAGGGACAACCTGGAGTGAAAAGGTCTGCATGCTACTTTCCATAGTGGAGGAAAGGCCATTTTTGCAAACACCAAGCAGAGCACTGTCTCCAGCCCAGAAAGAAATGAGGGCCTTGTCGCCTGGTTTATTCAAGGAATATGTGGAGATGGAGGGCAGAAATTAGTTGTGGATTTGTCAAAAGGAGCATAGAGTCAGGGCACACCAGTTCCGCTTGCCAGAATGAGTTCAGCTGGCCATGAAGGATACCTACTGAAAGGTATGTTGAAGAATGAAGTGCTCTTGCTAGGAAAGGCAATGAAAACTAGTTTTCTGGACTCAAGAATATCCAAGCAAATAAGGTGGAAGGCTGGTAATATCATGAGTTTTCCAGCAATAGAGACAAAACAGAAAAATTGTAATCTCTAAAACTTGTCTGGATCTGTTAGGAAAACCACAAGACAATCTTTCCATCCCCATGACCTTGCTCCTGCTCTGTATGCTCCTTTGCTGTCTCTGAGCACCAGAAAGTAGTTTCCTCCAGGGCCTTGTCAGCAGCTGATGGAAAGACCCGGGGGCATCTGCAATGTTGTCATTGTGGCAGTTCATTCACCAGCAGCCGTGAAGGAGCTACGAGTAAAGAGAACGATCTGTGGGGTTACAAATGCTGGGGCAGTGGATTTTCTTCCCTCTGGCCAGAGCTCTCTGGAGGCCCTACCCTTCATCAGTCCACAGGCTGCAGCAGGTGCTGGTGCAAATGTGATCTGCAGAGACCCCGCTAAATCACTGTGATATGCCATACAGAGGAGAGCTGGGAACAAATCAGGTCCTGAAGTATTAAGGCTTGCCGGATTGTTGTTTTTCCTAGAGGTACTCAATGCAGAGGGTAGTTGGGGTGTGTCTGGACATCCTGGAGATGTCCTGTGAGCTCGTGATACTGATTTAGACTTGGTTGGCAGTCAGTGGGATAAACCTTGAGAAAGTGCAGTTGGACGAATAAAAACCAAAGCATTTTGGTGGAGAAGAGCAGGAAATAAATGGATTTTGTTTTTGATTAACCCACCCATTTAGGCACTTGAGAAAAAAACACATCAAGTAGATAATCGTATTTAATCACTACCACAGCAAAGCAGATGACCAATGAAAGAGAGCAACATTTTATTGAGTTCTGAGCATGTGAGAAAAAAATAAATCTATGGCTGTCACAAATGAATGTTTCTTACAAACAGGTAATTATTCATAATGAGTGGCATAATGATTTCTCCCATTTTCTTTGGTAAGTTGCTTCAAGACATCAGTGGTGACAGATTATAGACAAATCCATAAGCAAAGTGCACAATGGAATGCTCACCCTGTTCAGCGGGTGGGTGTTTGAGCTGTATTATAGCAATGTCTTCTGGGCTTTGCAATTTAGTAGACAGACTCTTGGAGCTTTCGCTCACTTTCAAAATACATTTATTTTCTCTATGAGCTGTCGTTTCTGGAAGGGATTACTTCTAAGTTTTAATTGTAAACCTTAACTCTTTGCACAAGAATCTTGAAGGCTAAGGGCAAAAACTGAACTGCAGGTAGAAAATTAAATATACCCAACCAAATAGATGGAGCCTATCTTAAAATATAAGGGCAAGAGGAGTCTGGTACTCATAGCTATAATAGTGGCTGTTAGTAGGTACCTGCTTTTCCCCTTCCCTTTCTTTTTTTGATTCAATTTGATTCAATTCTGGTTTGTTCTATTGTATCATAACAGAAAGAAGCTAGCTTGGAGGGGACTGGGGAATATTTAAAATAAATGTATTGTGTTATAACTCATTTAAACATTATAACTCATTAGACAGTTCACATTTCATATGTTGCACTTCCATCTTGAGAAGAAGCTAATCACCTTTACAGGATTGCAGGTGTTTATTAAAGCAGCAGAAACAGAAGGCTCCAACACTTAACTGGACTGGGTCTTTTGTGAAAAATCATGGTGAAAAGACAGTAAGAGAGAACTGATGGTGATAAAATAAATGTGAAATCCTGGGAGACAATATTCCTCTGTATAAAAATAAATAGGCATGGAGAGAATTTTAAACATTTAATCAACCCTATCAAGTAAATGTGTATTCAGCAATTAGTGTTGTTAATGCATTTGATTAATAAATTGCATCAATGTTTTGCAGTGAACCTGGAAGAATTTTCCTGCATATGAAAAGCATTTTTTTAATTTTCCCTAATTGAAAAGAGAAGAGTGTTTTTTTAATTACATGCATTATTTTTTTTTAACAGAACAACTGTTCCACAGCAAAGATGCTTCTGAAGGTCACAGTAACAATAACAGTCTTTATTTGTAAAAGTAAATAGAAAGCAAAAGTTGAAGTGTGTGGTATTTTACAGTAAAAACAAAGGCCAAAGATTTGCAATATTTTACAGAATCAGAAAAGGCAAAATTAAGGTCAAGGAACAACATGGTTTAATTGCCCTGGTTTCTACAGTCTTAGCTCTCATCTCTTGCTGTCATAAAGAAAAGTGAGAAAAGTTTAAAAAAGCAGTGGCAGCTTTTCTTTTCCTTCATTCTGCTCTTTGTGCTGGGGTAGAACAGTGGATTCCAGTGAAAAGCTAATGCAGGATACTAAGATTTTGACAGCAAACCACCACTAATTCTGATGTTACCCATATTATAGTGATTCAGGCAAGTAGAACAGAAGAGTAGAGTCAAAAGCAGAGTGCTAGGGATCATCTAATGTTTGCAACCAACTTCTTACTACCAAAACTTGCAAAGAATTAAGATTTTTATTTATTTATTTTTAGGTTTTATAACTGGAAAACAAACAAACAACAACAACAAAAAACATAATTAACATAATTTCTATTCTGTGACAACTTCAGTCCCTGCAAATACACAAAAACTGCCACATTAGGCAGCTATGTGCTCTCCTGTGTTAGGTCCCTAAAGAACAAGATGTGGAAATTCATGTTTTGGGCATTAACATTTCAATAGAACCACTCCAAATAGTTGTTTATGAAGTTTATTTTCTTGATCAAGCCATCAAAATAGTGCTATTTTGAAGCTGATGATGCAGAGCTGGTCTCAGTGCTGTACGACTGGCATTTTTTCTAGGATGTTTTAGTCTTCCCCAGTGGCTCCACAGCCAAAAGAAGTGAATCAGTCAGTGTCACTAGACTGATCTGTGCTGCATGTACCTGGGTCATGACCATCTGGGAGGACTGAAGAGCAGTACTGGCAGTACTACAAAGACTTGGCAGAATCCTTTGGCAAGTGTCTCTAGAAGTTTGCTCAACAGTGAGAAAAAATAATACTGGCATGCAGCTTGTGAAGATGGTGGCAATGAGGAGGCTTATTGCCAGGTACACTGGAAGGGTTGTATGTAAAGGATTATTGTCAAGTACACTGACTTCACAACACCACCGCAGGAGATGTAGCTGTCAATCTCATTAGGAAAAAAAAAAAAAAAAGAATTTACCAAGAAGCAGAGGTGTGCATACTAACTGGGGATATAATTGGATTCAGTTTTCCTGCAGATACTCTACTTCTTCTCTTTCAGGCATGAGTTGAATTCAGAGTCTGATCTACTTATCTTGTTGGGTAAGTAAGTGATGATTCTTTAGTTTCCCTAAGCTATGTTCAAGGAAAACTGTAACTAGACCCTGGAGCTGAGACTCTCCATAGTAACTCAACCACTGGCATTATGGAACTGCTTCTTGGGGGATATTAAACTGAAGGGACCTTGCAAGCACAGGCACATCTTCCCATCTCATATCGACTGTCAATGGTCGGTAGCCAGGCAACCCAGTAAGTTATAGGGTTTTCAGTTGGACCACTTATGTGATCCTACTTCAGCAGCAGGATCAATAACTCCTGCTTCCTAAAGGACTGTGTCTCAAGGCTGTGAATGAGCATGGGTTCTTTGATGTCTGAAAAGGGTTCAATTAATGTATTGGTCTAAAGGTTTTTCTTCTTGACCCAGACAACTTTTTCCTTTAGGCATACGGAAACATCTGCATCTGTTGAATTTTATTTTATTTTTTAAAATTGACATATAAGCTAAAAGTTATTAGGGAGAATAAAGAAAGAACAGACATGAGACAGACATACCTCATTTTCTTGGGAATCCAAGTTGAAAACTACTGGGACTTTCAAAGGCTGCATTTGCAACTTAAACCTAAACATTTGATTTCCTGGCTAGAGGTGGGAAATGAGGAAAACAATAACCACTGCGTCTCTGGAATGGTCTTCTGAAACAGGCTCATGCAGCACGTATTATATGGCTTGCAAGGCTGGAGCAGCTGGAGTTTTCATTTGGAAAAGCAATGCAATAAAATGAGCAGCTGTGAAAAGCACATGGAATGGGAATTAAAACGAATGTAAAATAAATGTATGCCCAAGTTTTGTTTTCTCATTTGAATATGACACTGAATTCAAAGAGGAGTCATTGCACACAGTTCAAACTAGAAGAGAGCATAGAGAAAAGAAAAAGTCTGTGTTGAACATTCACAATTGTACTGGCTTTGTGACAATAGGTTAAGAAAGAGAAATGAATAGCAGTCTTGTATTCATATCCAGTGTGCAAAATTTGCCAAAGTTTTTTTTGTATTCATATCCAGTTTGCAAAATTTGGAAGTTCTAGAAAAGCGTGTTAACTGAACCACATTATGAAAACCTCCTATCAAATGTTTTCCAAATAAAATTTCCTTAGTCAATGGTTAGATCAGAACACCCAAGATATTAAAAAGTCATTAAAAGTTCCCAAACAAAGTCTGTATTGATTTACTTCTTTCTCAGATTGGTGACTGCCCATATTCAGGCATTTGTGGGTTATTCCATTTAATTTGCAATTTTGCCATTACGGGATTAGTTTCTTACAGTCATTGAAGTTGGTCTTTGAGAGTAAATTAATTCATAGGAAGTTCTAATTACAAAAGCATTCATCTATTTGTTACATTAATTGTGAACTTTAATGCTTGTTGTAAAAATAGCTGAACTGATACAGAATGGGTTTTATTGGAGAATCCTGAAACATATAAGCGAAGTAACCTAAAAATGGAAATCTTCCTCTTGAAAATGGACACAGCTGAAAGAATTTAAGTGGTGATCTGAGGAAATGGAGCAAATTTACGTAGTGAATGTAATCCATTTCCTGTAAACATGAGGAATATTTGACAAGCTCTCCAATAAGTAACCTGTGTGCAGTCATGGTCAGAAGAGCCTTCTTATCCTTAGAAATCAGAGCTTTACCTTCTCTGGCACATCATCTGGTTCCTTCTTGTAGCAGCTTGAATAGCATCCAATAAACAGCTGATGAAGAGTATATGTGACAAGATTGTTTTATTTTGTGCCACTGAGCAATTGTGGACAACACAGCTCTCTTTTGCTCTTTCAATACTGCAGGCTAAGACCCATTTTTCTGATGTGCAGCATAGCTATTTGCTTGTGGAAATATTGCCTGTGTGGGGAGGCTGACACTTCTGAAAAAAAGTTTTCTGAATATATTGGGACAAATGTAAGTAAGCCAGAGCGCAGGAAACATAGGCAATTAAGATGACAAAATACCACATTGTTGACATTGCCTTTATTATTTGTCTTGATTTATTTCATCTCAAATGGCTGGCAGCAACAGAAGGAGAGTGAAGAATAAAGTTTGCTACTTTTCACAGATAACTAATTACCCATAATCAAGCCCTCACTTCTTATTTGTTCCCCAACCAAATTTCTCATTTATAGGGAGGAAAAAAATGTCAGAGAGCACACCTCTTTTTGCTTGCATTGAAGATTTCAGAAACACCTTGTAATGTGAATCGGCCTTGAAATCTCCCACTCTTCATTTTACCAGGTTTTTCCCAGCTTTGTTTACTCCAAGGCTCTCCTTCTTTGCTACCACCACATTCCTGTGATTTGCATAGCTTGACTGAATGCCAGGTGAGTCCCCTGACATTTTGTGCAATATGGATATCCCATGTGTGATACTGCAGGAATCACTCAGCTAAAACCAGAAGCATTATTAAATCCTCTCTGACAGTTCTCTAATTGTGAAAGAGGCACATAAGAGGGTGAAAGAGAGAACCACATGGGCAAAGGCAATCTGCTTCTTGAAACAGCTTTGGACTGAGTGTTGAAAGTGCAGGCTGGTCCATCGGAGTCCTTTCTGGTCCAAAAGCATGAGTTCAGAATATAGAAGTATACTATATATAAACTGAAGAGCTTTGGTTAATTAAGACACACTTGGTATTGCAAGAATTTAGGAGATTTTATAATTTATGAGATTTTGTATTATTTGTAAATTGGTGGTTAATTTCCATGGAATGATAAAGAATATATAAGCTTTTAGGAAATTTTTATACATTTAGCATTGGGTTTTCTATGTTTGAATTTGTTAAGTCTTTTGAAAAAAATGAGAATGAGATGCATCACAAAGCCTTACTATGAGAAATTAATTTTTCTCTTTGGTCATCTCTTGCTTTATTTCAGAAGAGCAGTAGCAACAACACAGTTAAAATTGTAATTCCAACACTTATTTCCAGGCTCCTTTTGGACAGTGTGATTCTGTTCCTGATACAAATTTTGAGTAATGCAATCAAAATGTGACATAGTTTTGAATCTTAACTGCTGTGTAGCATCAGCAGTTTTAGTGCTACCCTGGTTTCAACTTGGCCCAATAGGTTGGTCCAATAATCCCCAATTTTAGAAGGAAAATCTGATTAGAAAGTGCAGAACAGATCCTGTCTGCTTTTTGCTCAGAATTCATTATAATGGGTTTCACAAAAACTGTTTTTAAAAAGTCTTTTGAAGAATTTGATAGTCTGCTTTAATTGTTGTGCAATTATGTAAAGAATACCTAAACAATCTTTTCCATGTCAATAAGAGTTGCCCAATATAGTGCACTTCATCTCCATGCTATGACAATAATTAGGAAGAAGAGAATGTTGCACGGCAATAATGCTTCTCCCTTTCATCTAGACTCTATTAAACACAGTAAAATTCATGTTCTCTTTGATGCAGCTAAAGCCAGTCTCTCCATTTTGCATTTCCTACCTGGTGTAGTGCTGCCTTTAGCAGAAAGCCTTTGAGCTGAGTCCTGGAGGAGTAAACCCACTGCAGCACACACGGAGAAACATGGACAAGTCTCATTAGAAAGAATGATGTGATTAATATATTTAACTCCCTATGCATTGCTTGTAAAAGATTGTTCTTTACACACAAAAGAACTCCGATGTTAGAACATAATTATCCATGTATTTGTTGATACCTTTGCTTCCATACAAAGAAAAAATTGTACTTTTCTTTCTGCTTTTGAAACTTATCTTTGAGAAAAGCTCATCTTTTTCAGAAATCAATCTAACTGTTTTTCCTTTGATGAGTCAGTGTAATAATAGGAAAGATCCATGAATAATCATTGCAGGAGCCTTAAAGTATAATTGTAGTAAGCAGTTTAACTTCAAAGGCAAAACACCTAAGATAAAATGATATACTGCAGCCTACTAATAAATTCTCTTGACAATTAATTGTTCACATAACTCAGAAAAAAAAAATTCTAGTAGTTCCACTCTGTGTGACTTTATGCAGCACTCTTACATTGGTACATTCAAATGTGAGAGAACACAAATTTTACTTCCATGAATTTACCCATGAAACTTCTCACATTGAGGTCTTGCAGTGTGTTAGGTTTCTTGAAATCCAAGGAAGTGACCTTCTAGAATGTACTGAAAAATAATCCTTTTAATGCAAACCTTCATGTCAAAGCTTAACATGGAAATTCTCACAGTCTATATTAAGGAAAAAAGCTTGTTATTGCCCCTTGATCATTTAAGAAAAATAATATTTGCATGGTGTGTATTGGATTCAAAACTGTTGAGGAAAATCAAACCAGTGAATTAACTGAAGGGCAGATACTATAATTGTCTGTACTAATAGAGAAACTTTTGATAACCTTATCTGTTCTGATGATGTTGAATAAGTATGTCTTCATTTTCATTTATATAGTTGGACCAGTTCATTAGCTAGTCAATTCAAACTTTAAAAATACAACTGCAGTTTTCAAAGGAAATCTTCCCATCTAGACATAGAAATTGTGTCATTTTCCCCTTTGACTAGTACCAAACAGGGAAGTGCAAGAGCAGAAATAACCATAATAGCCATAACGGGAGAAGTGCAGTGCAACATGACTGTGGCCTCCCATTCCAACCCATTGTATATATGGTAATGGAAAACTTCTAAGAATTTATGGAGAGGAATAACATAACATTTTAACATGCCATGATTCCTGTTTAAGGTGAAATGGGAACTGAAACCTTAAAAGCAACAACAGATTTAGGAGGAAATGAGAGCGTGGGAGGAGAATATATCTGCCTTCCTCTACTGTCCTGCTGTGCCACTAGGTAAGGGCAGACGTGAGAATCTGAGGAATTCAATAGCCTTCTAAATACACACAATGGTCTTTATTATATTTTATTGTAAAGTTGTCCTTTATTAATAGATTTTTAAAGCCCCTGAAGACTTTTTTGAGTCATTACAGTTAACCACCTCAGTTTATCAGGTTCTTCCCTACTCCGTAGCATGTGCTTGCTCTCTGGTCCCAAAACTGCAGATTGGCAGAGCTCATCTCTATCTTCTGCTGCTTAACTTCTCTTCTTCTTCCCACCTGAAGCTCATGAGCTTTGCTGGTTGTTTCTGGAAGTCACTGTTAATAGGTACAATCACTTCACCTGATCTTGTTGCTGACTTTGACTCTCACAATGAGATTCAAGCAAAGACCCTTTAGAGCATTTTGCACCTGTTGGATATAGAGATGCTCCAGAAATCAAGAATTTTGAAGGCAGTGTCTTGTAGCATGGAAATTCTCAGATGCTACTGGAATCTGCAATTTTGTTTGTTTGTTTTATTTTGTATTGATGGAACGTTTGGAATTGCACATATATTTGATCTTGTTTAGCAGGGTTCATTTTGTAATCTTTGATGTCACTGTCCAATGTGTCTCATGTGTGTTACCTTTTCTTTGTACATCTATGTTTATCTGAACATAAACCTTTAGTGACAATAAAAAGTAAAAGACTAATTCTTCAGCATTTTGTATCCTTTGAGAGTAGGAGTATCTTACCAATGGATGACTTAGCACAAAATCACATAAAATCCACCAAAATTCTGTTTGCTTAGCACCTTTAATTTATAAAACTTTTTATTTGGGAAAGTGGTTTAGCTGTAATGCTTTCATTCAACTCTTACAAAATATGCACAAGCTCTCAACCATGCAAGTTGCAGCTTTCTCTCCAAGTCTGTCCCATAATATTGATATAATTGCAGCATATTTAACAGAAACAAACCTGTCCCCAAACTAATGAAGCTGCACAGTCTTTAATTAGTGCCTGCAAAACATGACGGCAATATCACAGTCAGCCTTGTGGGTTAGAATACAGCCTTGTAAGACATTGCTGTATGTACTCAGACTTGCCTAATCAGATTGAATGAGTTCCACATTCGTATACCGGTCAGTAAAGGTTAAAAATCCGTAAAATTTCATGTACCAAAGCCAAACTATTTCAAAAGAAAGAGAAGTAGAGGAAAACCCAATGTCAGAAGTTCATTAAACAGAAACAGTAACAAGGCTCCTTTTACCCAAGTCAAATACAAAACACAGAGACTATGCTCAAGTATAGGGCTCTAGGAAAGGAAAGGTATTTCATTGCATCTGGCTGCTGCTAAGTCTTAAAAAGGATAGCAGACATGGCAGAAAAGGGATCTGGAGAAGCATAATGCCTGGGTTTCCATGAGAGCAGAGTTTTCACATGTGGTCATCAAACCAATTCCTTCAAGTGATGTTTCCAGGTGGTCTGTGACACGTGTGACCAAAAGCAAGAGAAAAATTAGCAGTTATTTTTGCTTTGAAATCATCCCAAGTAGCTCTCATCCTCTCAATTTTTCAAAGCTCCAGCATGTTTTCTCATATGCCATGAATGGTTTACTACAGATACATACAGAAGAGGGCCTGACCTCTACAACTCTGGATATTGAAATTCTGATGAATACTTTTTTTTTGGTACACATTTTTTGAATATCTGCCTAGGAATTTATGGATGTTCCACTGTGCAATATTTAGGACAACTAGGAAAGCAAATTTAGGGCCTGAGACTATAACCATAAAGACAATTGTTTAGGTATTTACAGAAAGGCCTATGGTCATAAATCTCTCCCTTTCCAAGTATATTCGGAATAGTTAGTCCATTTGAATGAATTACCTCGCCATACTCAATGGGACTACTTACACATCCTGAGGTGTTTTTATGACCTAGAGCTTTGATTGTGACTGAGAAAATATGACTCCTATTGACAGACCCAGGAATAACTTCTGACAACATGTAGTGAAGGAGCAATTACGTATACACCTGCAGACATTGTGTAATGCTGCAGTCTGGCTGTTACTGCAATTTTGTTTCATCACACAGATGCTTAAGTGGGGCTTTGTGGTTGTGCTTTAACTGGGCAAAATACCAGTATTTCTTAAGTCCCTAAACTAAAGCAAAACTGCTGGAGAAACATAACAATGTACATGTGGTTTATATATATATATTTAAATATATTTAATCAGAGCCTTAAATGCCTGCCACCAGCTGTCAGAACTCTTAGAAGCTTTTACCTCTGAGTGTAATAGCAGGATCCAGATTAAGCCTTTCATTGTATTAAAAGCATTAAAGAAGCCCACACTTTATTAGCACCTACAATATTAATCACAAATGATGCAACTTTAATGAGATTAGCTGTAATGTAAAGATAATCAAATACACCCTAAAGGCTCTGTATTCCTGCTTATTAACTGCATACTATCTTTCATACTTCGCCTTTTTTAATTGCCTGAGATGTGGCAATAGTTTCATATGAAGAAGCACCTGCAGCTTGCACTTGGTGAAATTACTTGCACATTGAGTACATTTGTCTTTTGTGGAACAAATAAAGTTGTCTTATGTTTATGTTTCTGAGAGGAACAGAAGAAGCAACTGTGGAGGGAAGGCTCTCTGTAGATGGTGTTACAGTGGAAACAGAAGCTACCTTGTGAAGAGAGAAACAGCTCTTTGGGGGATGGTGTGATATTCAGGTTATCTTTAACAGGGCAGATTGAACTCTGACATTGTTCATAAAACCATTTTCCTTCCCCCCCTCTGCCCCTTTAAAAACAAAACAATACAAACAACAACAAAAAACAACACTTTTATATGGCTCTTCTTTGAGTCAAACCAAAAGGCATTTTTAGATGTAATAATAATAATAATAATAATAATAATATGAGGCCTGTTTCCATTTGCCTGTTTCCTTTAAAATCATTGTTTTGACTTTTTAAATTTCTTCCTCATAAGGCAGTGTGAAGCTTACAGCTCACAAATATATTTGTCATTTTTACCATGCCTGGTAAATCCAGAATTTGGAAATTAAGACAAATAAGTAAATACAGTTTGCAGAATGCCTACTGGTTGGGAATGAGACACAGAACAAGTTCTGACAATGCCGAGGTTGTCAAAATTACTACAGGCATTATATCAGCCAAAACTGATGATATTTTAAAGAGATATCACTTTTGGGCAGGCCGTCAAATTTAGTGTATCTTCTCAGTTATTTCCCTACATGTTTTGTTCCATCAAGGCTAGGGCCAGAGATATTTTATTTCCAGATGCAGGCAAAGAAACAGAAAGTGTTAGAGATATTAGGGTTAGTGAACGTGGGTGAATGAATTGTTCTTCCTAACAGAATACTTGTCTCTTTTTCTTTTACTTACTACTGTTATTACTAGGCCATAAAGAATGGCTAGTATTCATCAGAAGAAATGTAATCTAGTGCTTTTTTTTTTTACGTGTGAATTTTAATATTTTTTTCTCTAAAATTAACATAACCAAGTCAAGCAAACTTTGAATATATTGTAAATACCTCCACTTTCTGGACAGTGTGGTTTCTCCACACAAACAGCATAAGTTTTGTGCTATGTAGTCCAGCATGACTCCTGAGTTGGAAATCCTAATGAGTCGAATGTTCACTCCCATACATACCCTGCATGAATTGCATTTTTCTACTAAGCTGCCATATTGCACGAAATTCGATGTCTTGGCTCATTTGATTTCAGAATTAAGGTATTGCTTCCCTACCCCGAGTTCAGGACTTACTTATTTTTGGTTCAGGTTGATACCTGTGGTTGTGATGTTCTAAAGAGGAAAATCGTGGATGCCTCTGGAAAAAGAGGGGGGGAGAGAGACAGAGAGAGAGAGAGAGAGAGAGAGAGAGCGCTTAGAACTGGCATTAAAATTGTTGTGCAGCTATCACCGTGTTTTTAAGTGGTATCTTGTTCCAAAAGTATATCACCTTAGAAGGATACATTTGTTCTGGAAGAAAGCTTGACATTTCTAGAAATACTGTATTGCTGACATCTCTGAGAATGCTTTTTCACTCTAAGCTTGACACTACTGTATCTTTTTTATTAACATTACTCATTTCAGCATTTTGCAATAACTGGATTATATGTGAGTATATAACCTTTAGCTAAGAAATCTTTTACAGATTCTTAACTAATATATTTGTAGTCCATTTATAAGTGCAGATTGAAGGCTGGTATAGGAGCTAGTTGAAAAGCATATTTCAGAGAAAAAAAATATCCCCTCCCCCAGAATAAAAGCACCTTCTAATGAAAGGAGTAACAGCAGAGAGCAGAGACCATTGCTGGATCAAAACTCCAACAACTTTCACTGTATCTGTCATCCCCAGGCATATTTCCTTGCCCTTGACAAACAAGGGCAGATGTTCTGACAACCCTGCTTAGCTCCCTGAAACAGAAGAGGGGAAAAGAGATTAATATTAGGGCAGGAACATCTAATGACCAAATAGAAATGGATAAAAAATATTTTTATGCTTTATAAGTATATATACATATATTTAGAAAATTGCTCTTCAATAAAACCAGAACGTTCCTGGGAAACACAGATTTAGTCAAGTGCTTTGTTGAAGCACATCCAGGGAACTTGCTCCTCTTTCCTCTAGCACATCCGTTTCCACTGCAGCCCACCAGCAGGACAGTCAGCTTGGTAGAGCTGGATCTCTTGGGTAACCTAAGCTCTCAGGTTTGGGTGTCTTTTTAAAGTGGTATTAAACATATGCAAGGTGAGAGAAAGGCAAATCTGCAGAAAGTCGGTGGTGGGGTCAGAGGAAAGGGGGTGGCAGGGACTGAAGATATGGAGCTGTGCGCGCCTTGTTACTGTCGCATTGCACATCTTTTAGGTGAAAAGGCATTAGTGGTCAGAAACAGTTTGCTGGAGGCTTTTTCTAACAGCTGTTGCAAATTGCTCTCTGGGATTGAATAAGCAGGCAGGGCTATATAGTTCCTAGTGCCTTTAAACACTATATGCCTGCAGCTGCTAATTAACCTGATTCTCAGAGTAAATCCTCACACCAAAACAATATTGCTTGGGCTTATTATTTGCTAAATTACTTTGTAATAAAGATCCTCTGTTTAAAGATCTTAAGCGCCAACAGCTTATTCTGACTAAAAGTCAAAGGATCAACCACCCAAGCAATTCAACTGGCAGGTCTGAGAGGCACTGACCTCCTTGCACAAAGGTTTGGCAGCACAGCTACAGCCTGGAGCAGATAGCCACCTACCTGATCATTGCCTTTTCTTTCACAAAGTGATGCTCAGAAGACACACAGATTTTTCACAGGGGCACTTCCCTTACAGCTTCGAGTGGACTGAGATTAATACTGTTAATTCTGATGCATACTCATGGGAGTTGATCCTTGTAAAAGCATCAGTGAGGTTCTTTCCCTGTGTACTATTGAGGGATGTCTGCACAGTGAAAGGATCCTGCAAAAATATTGCACGTCACGAGGAAATAAACTGTAGAGAATTCTAAAAGACATCTAAACTAGTGAAAAAGCTTTTGCTGAAAATCATTGCATGCAGGAAATTTAGCATGGTATTAGAGGGAAGAAAGAAACTTTGGCTATAATTACATGCATTAAACTCTAAAACACAGCTTTAAGTAGTTGAAAAGGAGCTGCTGGTCCTTTGGAAACCCTGGCACATAATCATCTCAAGGACAGCTACAGAAGGGAGACATGTAATCACTGCTGTTCGTTATAATTACAGGTAACAGGAAAATCTCTAATTCCTTTGCTCATCCTGATGAATTAGTAATAGGTGAAAGCAAAAAAAAAAAAAGTGATGCTGTAGGTGGAGACAGGCTATGTAGTGGAATCTGTTACAGGGTACATTATATTAACATACTTTTTATTTTTATCCCTATTTAATGAGAATCAGCAGTGGAGACAATTATTTTTTTCTTGTTTATTGGATTATGTTTGTGCAGGCTGTGCTTTTGGCATAGATATAAAAACCATCATTATGCTTATATTTTAATATATTCTTACAACATTTAAAAGGTGGTTATTGTTCTTAGGGTTAAAAAAAACACTACAAACATACATTTTAGGACTATGTAGTATTTACTATGCAACATAACTATAGCCTACATTACTGTCAAGGACTTTATTAGGGCTGCTGGAAGAAGCTAAATAAATATGATTAATTCTGGACTACTGTAGATTTAATGGCTACTAACTAAATGAATATTCAGAAGGAACACACAAAAGCCCACCAAATTCCTGCTGCATCTAGGATACTAACATGACATCCTCAATGTTTTCACTGATTTCACCTGCAAGATCCATAATCACCATCATCTTTTGACTTTCCAGATGTCAGGAATAACATAAAAATGGCAACAATATATTGTAAAAATCCAAGGAGCAATGATTCTCCTGCAAATCTTGCTACAATCATAGCACACCCCAAAAAATCTGTGAAGCAACCAAGACCTAAATAATACCATATGAAGACAAAAAAGACTAGTAGCCTCCTTTATAGTGTTCACTATATGATGGCAGTTCTCTAAATATCTAAATATGCCATCAAGTATTACATGCAAACTTACCTAATATGAAAACTACCCTCTCTGTAATGGTAAGCCCATTCAATATGGCACCTAAACACTATATATACTAAAATCTTACAGGAAATCACTTCCTTCAAAATAAAATTAGGACTGGCAAAAACTCTCTCTGAAGTTTTGAACAAAAATGCAAAGTCTTCAAACAGGCCTCAGGAAGCAAGTCCCTCAAGGGCCAACAGTCCCTCAGTACGTCAGATAGACCAGACCTGGTACTTCTTCAAAAGAAAATCCTCTTATCAGCGAAACTATTGAGAATAGTGCATCCTTGTGATGAAAATGTACTGAAAAAATTCCTGAGCATGTACAAGCACTGAAAAACAGAGTAAATTGGGAAGGAGTTGCCTACAGGCTTTATGAAGAAGGCAGGAGAAGGCCTGGGAAATGAGGTCTGGGTTAATGATATCAGTGCTGGAGAACATCTCAGACTTCATATGAATGCTTAAACATAGAAACTTGGTGCAGGTAATGATTTGATGACATACAAACAATTTCGCTGAGTCTTTCCACAACTAACCTTGCCCTGAAGTGATAATTTCATGTTATAATCAGTAATTCTTTGTTAACTTCTCTCCAAAAGGACTCCCTTCCTAATGAGACTAGCCATGAATTTTATCTTGTCTAGTTGATAAACATAGTTAAGCTAAATATAATTAAGTTAAAGTCAGAACAAATGTTCCCAAACACTGTTTACATTAAAGTTTGCTGATACAATTTCAGAACTGAAAAAAAAGTACTGAGACACCCTGTTTTTTCAAGCCCTGTAGGTTTTTCAACAGGGATAGTATGCCCTGCAGTCATGGCCTCCCATGTATCCTTAGGCTTATCAAAACCTCTTCATTACCAGAAAAGAAAAAAAAACACATGTACAGTAGAATCAGCAGAGCGAGGAGGAAGGCTGTATGTTACCCAGGGGTGGAAAATGGGATAAACTGTATTAAATTAATCAACTGAGCAAGCTTAAGATGCTAACAAACAGCGAGATTAAAAGTATATAAATATACCACAAAACAACAACAACCCCAACAAAACAACCCCAAAACATTGCCATATCTGATGGGGATAAAGAAAACGTTAAAAAAAAAAAAGTATCTATTACTAATTGTAATTTTCCTGGTTTTATATTGCTGTCTTTCACTGATTTAAACCACCTTATAGGATGTACCACTGGGGATGAGATTAGAATTGCATATTCAAGATTAAACATAATTAAGTTTCCAATGTTTGCAGAGAAGGGCAAGAATTGATTTCACTGGAGGCATCAACTTCACTTTTCAATGCCAGGCTTTTATTTATTAGTCTCTCTATAGTTTTAGTATTTTAATTTAATTTCAGCAGCAACATTCATAAAATTAGCCTATAGGTAATCCCTGAATGTACCAACTAAACCTAAAGAAAAAATATTCTCCTGATTAATGATTATTATGTTAAATTTCACAAAACGATCTAAAAGGAAAATAAAAATATAGCAAAAAAGATATATGTATATAATTATATATATATATTTTTTTATTTTTATTTTTAATTAAACAAAGCTCAGCAAAGGAAGGAAAAGATAAAAATATAGGAGCTGTATTTGTCTAAGATGTCCAGTTAAGGGGAGATTCCCACCAGCCTGCAGACTTCAGATCACAGCAGCTGCTGTAACAGCCACTTCTATCCCTTCTACACTGTTCATAACTCAGTAGTACAATACCGATGTGAGGTTCAAATGAGGCCTCTGAGTTTTAGTTAAGAAGCGAGCCATGGATACTGAAGGATTTTATTGGAAAGCTTCCATCTGGTCCAGAAACCAAACTCTGTCAGGAAGATGGCACATCATATCCTGCTTTCCTTTCACAAAGCAACAAACTCCAAGTACTTTTCCACACAAAATAAAACACAACATGCATACTTGAAAGTATGTATTCATCCATAGCATTTATACCCACAAAAATATACACACGCTCATACTTCTTCATCCCTAGATACACCGGTTTGCAAAACCATTGTTTATCAAACCATAGAGGACTCCTGTGAGTGTTTGTGAGGGACATGTGCTTTTATGGTTTTGAAATATCCTCTCTTGCAGTGTTTGATTACTCATATATGACAAAAGGAGGACCACAATTTCCACAGTGGAGATTTTTCACAGTCTGGGTGCTTATGAAGTCTCCATTGTAGAGGAGAATACAAAATGCAGCTTCAAAGTCTTGCATGAGATATTTGTGAGAGTGCAGAGGTCCCGCTGCCCTCCGAGGTCATTTACATGGCTTTGAAAATTTGCAGCTTTCTGCTGAGTCTATTACTAATCTTGCTGCATTTGCTGGTATTAATGATGTAGCACTGGACCAGAGTTTAAATGCAGGTAGAGACCAAGAGAAAATAACTGAAGAGTAGAAATGGTCAGAATCCACCTTTATTTCTGAGTGCTTGGCAGTGCCTGGTTCCTGTCTTCCCCCATGTCCCAGCACAGAAGGTAGCTGTTGAGAGCTCAGGACAGGTCTTCTCTCTCCCACCCAAAGGAAGGAGAGAGAATTCAAGAGGAGGCTGGGCCTATACACTACTGGTTATATGTGCTGGGAAGTATGCTGTATCAGTGGTGACTGGTGGCCAGAAAAAGCAGAGAAAGTAATATCCATTGGATTACTAAGCCTCGCCTTCATATAGAACATTTTTTATTTAGTAGAGAGACACACAGAGGGCAGAGGATGTGCAGAAACATGGTATGATGGGGAAAGATTTGGTGGAGGAGATCTAGGGTTTGGTGGTAAAGTTAAATAAAAGATACCAATGAACTAAACAGGTGATGGTGACATTGAAGGCACCAGCGTGAAGGGAACAAAATAAACATGCTAATCCTTCAAGCACAACAGGTCACTTCTCTTCACGTCTTTAAAACAGGTGCATATAATCTTTGTATTCATCAAGAAAGCATGAAAAGGCTTAGCGTGCAGTAGAAAACTGAAGCAGAAACAGTGTTTTCACTTTTGGACATTCATTTCTATTAACATATTTGCAAGCTAGAGGAATGTTAAGAGGAGACCAGCAGAAATGATGAAACTAAAGGAATTAACTAATAAAAACAGAATAATGTATGAACAAGGCTGTTGTTTCAATGGGTGGAAAGTTACATGAACAGCACTCAAGAAAACTCTCTTGTTTACTTGTTTGTTTTATTGTTGGTGTTTGCTTGTTTGATTGTTGGTTTTGTTTTTGAACAATGGGTGAAAATAGACCAAAAGAGATGAGGGGAAGAAAACAATGAACAATAATGCTACTATGACAGTTAATAAATGTAGAACATGTGTCTGCCTTGTGCTGTTGTAACTTGTAAGAGTTCATTGTTCTTAAACACAGGGAATGAGAGTTTCACATAAATCATCACTCACCGTCTCTGTCTCCCTCTCTTCTCCCCACCTGCTCTAATGTCTGTTTTCTTTGTATGGGCAGACATTAAAAATTCAAGGGTGGCTCATGACTATAATGAATTTTCTACAGGACTCATAAAAATCAATATTTGGTTTGGCAAAATTTATCACATTTGCTCATTGCCTATTTGCTCTCTATCATTAAGAAAACGTGATTATTAGAGTTAAGCATGACAATCCAGTTAACAGTTTTCATTGTTTTCTGCTATTAAGTTTTCTACAAACAATTTAGAGAATAAAGAAGATCTCTTTAATGGAAAAAGCAGCTGGTCAGTTTATTTGTATTAATTAACTCCCAGGGTAGGAGATTATAAACTTTCTGTGACAAAGAAAAACTAAAAACTGATTCTGCCATTTTATTCTCGCCTTCCCACCTCTGGAGTTAAGACAGTATCTGTAAACCAACTTTTAACATACTTAGTATCATGGGTGCAAAATATGCAAATGTACTGGTGTACGAACCCAAAAATTTCCATCAGGAAAGCAGGAAAGAAAGAGAGAAATACCATTTTTTTCCAAATAAACCATCTCTTTTGGTCTCCTTTGCACATAGAAAATCAAATGGTCCAAACGGGCCTTTAGTAATTCTCACCTGTGATGAAGAAATGCAAGTACGGATAATTAGCTATGTGAATTTGAGTCAGTCAGAAATTTTTATCGGAAAAAAAAAGACATTTTTTACAGATTTGGCATGTTCCTCAGGTAAGTCTATTTCAATTACATTTTCTCTGTGCAGATGTTCCCTGCCAGCTTCCCCCATTGACTCACACAGCGTCCCATTTTTTCAATAACCTGTCAGGTGAAGAGTCCAAGTTTCAGAATATTCTGAAGGTCTCATAACCAAATCCTCCATTCTCCAGAAATTTGTACTGTGAAGCTTGCAGATGATTATCAAAAATCTTCTCTTTTTCACACGAAGCAGAAGTTTTAGGCTTGCCTAATTGTAATGATAACTGATTATAGAGAGCAAAATCTGGGCAAGTGAAATAAAAGTGACGGTGGAGGAAGAGTGTCCTACTAGCACAGGTTATCAGAACACATCATTAATGGGGCAACATCTCTCTGAACTATCCATGAAGCATTTTAAGTGTGATTCATGTGTGTTATACAATGCTTTACTTGGAAGATTCCACTTTTTCATGTTTGAAGATGTTTCTGAAGATCTAAAAACTGCTCAAGAGAATTTTTAAAAAGTCTGAAAGTCAAAAACAGAGATTTGTAAATACAATGAGCTATATTAGGGCATGGGTCTTTGAGACTTTGTTTCCTTTATTGTGTTACAGAATCTCAGTCCTTGAAGATATTCAGAATTTGACAGGACAAGGCTCTGTGCAACCCAATCTAGCATCAAAGTTTGCCCTGCTTTGAGCAGGAGTTTTGATTTGGTGACTTTCTGAGGTCCCTTCCAACCTAAATCAGTCCATTATCCTGTGAGTATATTTTCATTTTGTGCTTTTCTGGTGTCTTATTTGTTTGTTTTTGTTGTTGTTTTCTGTTGTTTTCTTTTCATCATTTCTGTTAACCAACGGTAACCAGAGCAGTAAGTGAGAATCTCTTGCTCTTTCTATTGTTGTCACTGATTTGTCGCTAAGCATTTAAGATTTTAACTTACCCATCCACAAATGAACATCTTGGCTCTTATGCTTCTTTCTGTTTCAGAGGTTCCAAAGTCATATGTATGGAACACAGTAATAGAAATTCTGTTACAAAACTGTAGCCAGATAGCTTGGGATTTAAGTATTTTCTGGTGAGATAACCACGCAATTTAAATTCTGATTACAGATGTGTGGCACAATGTAGCAGTAATTTAGACTGGAAATCAGAAAACATGAAGACCTGTCCACAGCAGTCTGTGCCATGGTTAGCAGTTCTAGGCTAATGTCAAATGAGATGCCATTGCTTGCATCTTAGGTGTAATTGTGTAGTTTTCTTTTGGTCCGATAGGCAGGAAAAGGTGTCAGTATTTGCTAGTTGAATTATTCACTGAGCATTATCATTTAATTTCTCTTTTCTTTGCTAGTGCTATAGTATTTGGTGATATAATGTTGGGTTGTCAATCTACTGCCAGGTCTTCTGTTGAAAATCTCCAGAATAATCAGTTTGTTGGATATTAGATAAGTTAATTTGCCTAAATTTCTGAATGCGTTCTTTGTCACTTTCAGTGCTGTTCATGACTGGAGAAAAGGAACAATGAACAAAGTGCAAGTTTTGTGTTTCAATGGAAGCCATGGGAATATCAGATGCTCTTCCTCCTACTGTTTGTAATTTCAAAATTAGCATTCAATTAACTTGTGTCAGAGATTGAAAGACCACATGAGAGGAACATCTTAATCTGTAGTGGGTCAGTAGCTGATTTCTGCCAGAATTTTTTTTTTTTCTCTTACAATTTAGAATTGTTGCCTTTTATATTTATAGTTCTTGCAAATGCAGTGACAGTTTACAGTGTTTTAAGTCACAGTGAACCAACAGGAATCCAGCACATATGGAACCTAACAGGGCAATCTGCTGTAGGTGTCCCTGCTTGACCAAGGGGTGCTTGGACCAGATGACCTCCAGAGATCCCTGCTTAACTCAGCCATTCTGTGATTATGTGAATACCTTACTATCAGCATGTAACATGCAGAAAGTATTGTAGCAGAGCCTTCTTTGTTGAAAATACCTTTTTTTGTTGCATTCATTTAATAATATTTCCACTTTGCTATACCAGATAATTTTGGGTGTTTGGGGGCTGGTAAATGAGCTTTCTGGTTTCTGCTAGGGTAGGTAAAATAGTCTTGACAATTCAGGTTTCTTTCAAAGTACTGACATACTCTACCATACCCGCTGATCAGCAGGCATTTAGGAAGCTATTCAGACTTCTAGTGAGGAAGCATGTGGACAGCTGTATTCAATGTTGACATGCACCTCTATGCTTTCTTTTCATCATTCCTGGCTGTAATAACTCTGTGAAGGAAGGTGAAGGATGAATGGAACTCAAAGTGTTCAGTGTAGCAAGGAAAAAAAAAATAACATTTTTTTTTGTATTTCTCACTGAAGAGGAAAATTCATGATTTCTATTCATAATCTATAAGTTTATGAGTTTATATCACATTCTAAATTCATTCTAAATGGTAAATGACAGATGGCTTAAGACCAAACAAATGGCACAAAAGTAGAAGTAAAACATAATCTCCATTTGATTATGAAAATCTAATTCACCTATTCCCTGAACCATGGGACTCCATCACCTGGGGTACTTCATTACTTCTGAGAGCTAAACTGAAAGCTGGAGCAACATAGTCAAGTTATGTTTCTGCTTTGCTGAGATCATGCAGAAATCTTCAGTATTACAATACTCTACATATTGGAGTAAAAGTCAGTAAATTTCTTGTTAAAAGTGTTGATATTTAATTTGCCAAATTGCCTTAATTTAAAAGCAAATATATTAGTTTATTTATCTTCCAGACCATTTGAGTTTAGTAAACAGTCTGCAATTCACATTGTACTGCAGGAAGGATTCTGTGTTTGTTTCTCAACTGATTAGGAACACAAATCACAACATTCACAAATGGATTAATTAATTCAAAATTTGCCAAATTGTTTTTGAAAATTAATAGCAGATCTGCTCCTTTTCCACTCATCTATTAACAGGATAAATCCAGGGAATAGATCAAGATCAAGACTGTTCTTGACTTTGATAAGCCATATTCAGTGAAAAGTGATGTAAAAGAAGCAAAGCTTCAAAACATAATCATATGAGCACAACGTTTTCCCCATAGCAATGTAACAGTTCCATAACATTGTGCTTTTCACATCATCTTTTTCTTTTTGCACTGTGCTGCTTCTTAGAGTGTTAAAGAATATTCTGATTTGTCATTCACTAGACTCTAGGATCATAATGTGCTTTTTCTCCTAAGAAAGAACAAAACACACATTTTTATGAAAAAAAAATGTCTTTGAAGGATTTTTACCTTCTAGAAACAATTTAGTTTTCTTATCACGTCATTCTGCATTGTAGGCATAAACAATCCACATAAAGACTGTTTTCTTATCTACATTTAATCATTTAATCTCTTGTGGTACATAGTATGATTACAGTTGCATTGTTAATATGCCACAGAATTAATCACATATGCAACATGGATTAGTTATGAGAGAATTCATACTAAACACTGAAAACATTTTTTTCTACTGCAGAGAACACCATTTTCACCCAGGTACATTGGTGAAATGTTGTTTTGTCAGCAGGACAGAAATAGAAGGCTCAAATGAAATGAATTTTATAAATTTGAAGATGTTTAAAAAGCACAAATAATTACAGCATTGCCCAATATCTGGTATCAGATACACTGGTATAAATCAGAGGAAATTTAATGGAAACTAGTGACATTATTTCTGCTTCACTTCATGTTGACCAAAAGCAAAAAAAAAAATCTGCATTAAGTAAAATGAAGACTTTCTGAGTTCTTTAAAACCTCTCTAATGAAAAAATGGAGAGATGAACAGATCCTAGAAGCCAAATTTATGTTTATTTTCATTTTTACTGGTGCTGCATATCTGGTACAGAGTTGCAAATGAAGAGATGAGATACTATTATCATGTGTAAGCTGGCATGTAGGTGCATGACATATCATAGGGTCCTTCTTCCTCATGTGTCCAGCCTGGTTAACTGGCTGGTGGCCCAGTTTAGATGCTGTACCTTTTCTGTGACATGTCCTGCATGGCAGTCTAGCAGAAGGTGTTCCATCTACCAGGCTGATGTTGAAGAAGTAGGCTGATGCCTGATTTTGTTTGAATGCAACATAAAAGAAGATAATCCGCAGCCATTGCTAGAACTCTTACTCTTCCTAGCTAGGAAGATTTCCCAACTTCTTCCATATCCATCCTCAATAATCATGTGTACTCATCCACCTGAAGACTTACCTCCATGCCCAAGCAGCTGAATGGTGGCTGATCACTTCTCACAAACAGGTGCTGGTGTTCATGGTATGTTATTTCAAGCCATCCCGGCTCAAATCCAGGTAAAAATAATTTTAACTGAATGTGACAGGTAAATCTGGGATGAAAGGCGTGGCTCAGTTGCATAGCTCTAGGCTGGTGTACAACCTGCTGGCAGCCCAGAAGGCTGTAGGTCTCTCAAGGATCTGGTGTCACCATGGCTAGCTCCATGCAGATGCTTGGATAGCCCAGTGGATATGAAATGTTTTTGTCAAAGGAGGGAACAGATGCTGTCCTTCCCAACCTTACTTCAATCGTTTCCTATTAAGACAGCAGAGATGGTCAAGAAAAGTTCACAAGATATATTTTTTAAACCTTCCTGCTTGTCCTCTAGCTTTTGAGGCTGTATCCCTTTCTACACATGTTTCTGCATCAGAACTGGTCTTTGGTTGAGAACAGATATGGACTAGTTTGTCTTGAGGTAGAAGCGGATCAAGGCGTATGAATCTGAAGACATATCTAAAATGAACACTATTTTGTAACTATTTGTGTTTGCTTATGGCAGCTATACAGAAAGCTTTAAATACCATGGAAAGTTCACAGCAGTTCCCTTTCTGTCTTTCAGGTTAGAGTATTGTATTGGGTTTATGTGGCAAGGTTTTAGCAGCAGGGGAGCAGCAGGAGTGACCTCTGTGAGCAGAGCCCAGCAGCTGCCCCATGTCAGATCAGAGCCAGCTCCAGCCAGCTCCAAAAGGGACCTGCTGCTGGCCAGAGCCGAGCCAGGGAGTGAGGCTGGTTGGGCCTTTGGGAGAGCAGATTTAAGGAAGGGGGGGAGGGGGGTAGGTTGGAGATGCTGTGCAACAGCATCTGGGAGAGCAAGCAGTGAGAACCAGCCCTGCAGACCCCCAGGTCAGTGCAGAAGGAGGGCAGGAGGTGCCCCAAGCATGCAGAAGTTCCCCTGCAGCCTAAGGAGAGCAGGGGCAGAGTGGCCGTGAAGGAGCAGCGGAGACGAAGCAACAGGGACTGACCGCAGTCAGTTTCTCATTGCTCTAGCCTGTTAGTAGTAGGCAATAAATTATACGAATCTCCCTATGCTGAGGCTGTTTTGCCCATGATGATAGCTGGTGAGTGATCTCCCCATCCTTCTCTCAGTCCTGGAGCTCTCTCCATTCTACTTTCTCCATTTTTTTTTTTTTTTTCTCTGAGGACGAAGAGCAAGAGAGTGTTTGTGGTGGAGCTCGGCTGCCCAGCTGGGTAAAGCCACCACAAGTATCCAGACTAACGTACCTCAGTATCAAAAAGTCTCCCAGAGAACTTCTCAGGTAGAAAAGCTGCTGTCAATTTAATATCTTGACAAGAAATAGAGAAGTCCTGTGTGACATACAATAAAGGATTATATACAATTGAGAATAAAAACTCCTTTTAATCTTTTAGTAAATCGTTTAAATTTAAATGCCTCTAATTTAGGGCAATTATGCAAATATTTCTTCAATGAATGAACACCATGGTATGTTTAATGTATTCCATTAATGCAAACTTCACTCCATTTTTGTCTGATATGATTGAGGCTGTCACTTAGCATGGAAGGTATTCAGTAAAACTGGAGTGTTTGCACAGAGTGCTAAGTATATTCCAGTACCTGGCGAAGCTAGAAGTAAAAAAGTGTGGAAAAGGCTGGGCAATCAAATCCCATTGTACTTAACAAAGAATAGCATTATTATAGTTTTTTAAAGTAATCGTTTTGGTGGAAAAGTTTAATTTTAAAAAGAAAAGGGGGGATGCTAAGCAATGTATTGTGCATGTATGCTTTTCATGTTTCTCCTTTAAGTGCCATCAATACATCCTAATCTTTTTTGTGATATTTTTTCTGTTTCTCTGACTTGTCATTCTTTAGTTGTTAGTTATATCACTTCTGACATCTCAATCACTGTCATAATTGGACTTTTTTTGGAGCCTTCTGTCACTTCTGCCTAACTGCAGAAAGGTTTTTCGGCACTTCAAATCAGGTGTGTGTAAGCTTGAGGAAACATCTCTCTTCATGTCCAAGACTTAATATATTACTTCAGAATGTGTTAGTTATTTTATAGTCAACATTAAAATACAATATCCCTGTTTCAGGTGGCTTTGACTTTTGAGCAAGTAATAAATAGCTAAAAGATCTGTTGGAATGAAAGCACCAGAAAGGTCTTCTACATTTATTGAAACATCTGTTTGCTAGCAGAATTCTTCAAGATATGGACTTTTTCTAGGAAAGCTTCAGAAAGCTATGTCATTTGCAAAGGTACAGGGGAAGTGAGTGATGGTAACAGATGACAACATTTAGAACAAACATTTACATGGTAAAGGAAAAAAGATCGTAAAAGAGAAAACATGAAGTTTCCCCACAACAAATGTAGATTTTGTTTGCCTGGGGAAATTATTATTTATTTATTTTTTCCTGAAAGAAAGTAAATTTCCTATGGTTTATATTCAATTCTTCTGTAAATGTGTGCAGAAGGCATGAATTCCATAGAATTGCCTGTTCCACAGTGAAATATTGTTCTGGGTCTATAAACCAAGCCTGATTCAAAATCAAGTATTTCATTCTTAGACAGAAAAAAATGGGAAGGAAAATATAAATAACAAATAAAGGAAAATGGCTTAAAATGGCTTAAAGTTTAGAGGGAACACTACAGAGATTAGTTCGAGGATATCTATGATAAAATTTTTGTCCTTTTTTAAATAAACTCCTTTTTTTTTTCTGTGTAATAATTCTATCTTTTAGATTTTAATAACACGAAATAACAAAAAGGTGCTTCTGTTCCCATCATACAGTATGTCCAAGGTACTTCCTAGTTGTAATCATTGTTGCTTTTTAAAGGACCTTGTGGGAAAAACTGCAGACAAATTTGAATTATAGCTAGTTCACAATGATCTCCAGTTGATTCACTCATCCTTACTGCCCTCTCCAATTTTTCCTTCCTGAGAAGGAAACAAGAATGGCCCAGGCATGTGCTGGAAACACAAGTACCCTCTGGGCACTGTGTCAGATGAAAATCCCAAGGGATGAAACTGGCATGATGTAAACCACATCAGAAAGCTGCTGTAAATCTAATTAGAAAATGGTATGCTGGAAAGACACTGAAGGGAAAAGGCCTATTTTCTCTAATCAAGAAAATGAGCGTATCAGGAGGAAAACAATAACAGCAAACAAACAACAACAACAACAAAGGGGGAACCTTCATGTTTGAAGAGTACCTTCGATTCCTGGAAAGAACAATGAGATAGACCGGGAGAGTGCTCAGCAGTACAAGAGAATAAGCCTTCTACTTAATATGTTCAAGATAACCTAAAAGGTATATTACTGATGTTCTAAATTGAGCTAGAGTGAAACAGAAGGAATGGAAAAGGAAATTAATGAAATTATGTATTTTTCTCCTTCGTATAATTTTTTACTCAAAGACAGGAAGGTGACAGTGGCTGCTGTGGAGGCTGGAGGGAGTCAAGGTGATGATCTGCACAACTCACTCACTACTGGTGCTATGGCCACTGCCACTTGGACCAAAGCAGAACTCCTATCCCTCATTCAGGCGAGAAGTACCGCAGCATTACAGCCAGAAAGAACATTTCTCCTCTGTCACTTTTGTGTCTACATTATTCTATGGGACAAAACTTTAAATGATGGTGAAATCTTCTTCTGCATGCCACTGCTCCCTGTTTCTTTGCTGTTCCTTTGCTGGGCTCTGGTAGCTGGCAGTATACACCACCCATTGTTTTCCCAACAAAGTCTTCTCCTTCCCAGATTTCACTTAAAGTTTTCTGAAAACCTCACTATCCTGGTATGAGCTTCCTGGTAACAATCCTTCTGGGCAGATATATGTAATGATACTGTGAAGTGCAGAAACTGCTTAGAGAACATACAGGGTGTATGTTCCAAAAGATCTGCGAAATGGCAGCTGCTTGTCCAGGCATCTCCCCCACCCCATAAAAAACATCCAGGCTGTTATTTTCAATATTTGGGTGACTTTATTAAGAGATGAAAGCTGATTGGCAAAGTTGCTTGGATGTTTTAAATTAGCAAAGGTGGGCATCACACAGCTTATGTGCTGAAACTCTTTCCAGTTAATGTCAGATATACTTAGGTTTTTATTAATTTAGGTAGGTTAGTAATTTGTGAAAAATGTCTGCAAAATGTAAAAACAGCTGTGGCTCTAAGTAGAGGATTCTGGGTAGCAATTAATAGAGGCATTATTTAGGGCTGAGAGTACTCTACAGCTGAATAGATTTGATTCTGTAAAACATGAATTCAATTAATATATTTGTCTTACATTTTGGCCACATTCAAGTGGGTTGAGCAGAGCAAAAGGCACAGCAGCTCTCTTTATTTTTCTAGTCAAAGCACTTATTTTAGTGGCAGCTGCTCTAATTAAGGATGTCTGGGTAAATGCAGCTTTCATGCTTTGTTAAAAGAAAACATTTTCTTAATGCTACATTTGGATTTATCATGCCTACATACAATGGTACAGATGGACAAGTCCTTGGGCACCAACATCTGAGACTTTCTGCAGTGATTCAGCTGTCCTGAGCTGTCAGCACCCAGCTGTGGAGAAAGAGGATTTGGTGGCTCTCAGATAGCATAAAAGGGCAGGGGGCTCCCAGCAGTTTTAGGGTTCTCAGGCAGGCATTGCCCTCTGGGAAGAGAGGGATTTGCTCCAGCAGCTTCAGCTCATCCAGCTGTTTTCCATCAGTGTTAGGAGACAAGGACGGAAAATGATAAGAAAGGAAAGTTTATTTTAGAACCTATGCAGAATTGGGTTTTCAGGCAGGTTTCCAAGAGAAGGGGGAACTTTTCAAGGAATGTTTCTCCCCACATTTTGAGCAAGTTCTAAAACTCTAGAGATGGAGAACAGTAAAGGTGGATTTTACAACAGTTTTGAATGATGACTACATAGGGTTTATTTGGGTAACTGACATCCAACAGAGAAACTCTGGTTAAAATTTCTAGTCACTTCTGAGTTAGAAAAAAAATCCTTGAACTAATTCCTTGTCAAAAGAAAACTCAGAAATGAACATAGAATTCCAACTCTTTCAACCTAATATCTTAAAGACATGTTTTCAGATCCAAGATTCACATCTATGGCTCTAACAACATATAATCCCAGGTTGACCAGGAACTTTCCTCTCCTTTTCCTCATCTTCTTGGTTTTCCGACTAGCTCCTAACCATTTTCATAGGATAACCCGTCTGTAATTGTCTCAGCTCCAAAACAGCTGAAACATAATCCTTGTTTGCTTCCACAGCTGCACTTTTCTTTCTAACTGACTTTGTGTTTATGAAACACCAGGGACTGCAATTTTCTTGCTTTTGTTGTTGCATTTTCCATATTTTTTTTTCCCCATCATATTCTTCCATCATATTCTTAACTCTGTATTCAAGGACAAACCTGGATATGGCTAGCAATAGCTCTTGATGATAAACTTGTAGAGTAAACCCAAATGGCAGAGGGTCCCTTAAAACTCCTAAGAAGATGTGATAAGCACCAGAGACAATAAACATTTACGTTCCTAATGTCCCACTGAAATACTCTGATAACCCAATCAAACCATTGTAGGACCTTGGGATTATATTTGTTGCACAGTGAATAAAGTATAGATTGATTTTCTGTTTTTCATATGTAATGTCATTTGGACTTAGAGGAGACCAAATGACATCTCTGATCCGCATCCTAAACAGAGCAGTAAATGTCACAGACCTTTTGAAAGCTCTCTGCTCTTAAACATTTCTGCTTAGCTAGTTCAACATGGATTTATGCGCCATTTTCTGAAGAATCAATTTCCAATATGAACAGGAGGATGTTGAATCACAACAGTCTTGGGATTGAGAAGAGGTGAAATATAGATATGGTTAACTGTTAGCAGTGCCAATATTGAAAACTTCTTCCCCCACCCCTAATACACAGTTCACTAGCCCTACAGGTCAGACTCTGACAGGTCATCCTGAACTCAGGTCCTGTAGGTAGGGATATAGTCAAGCATATCTAATTGCACTTTTTCTTTTGTCAGGAATCAAAAGGGATAACACAAAGGGTTTTTTTTTAATTATTATTATTCAATTCCAGGAAATACAGAGCTTTACAAAGGTGTTGGGGCTTGGCGGATATAAAAAAAAAAAAAAAAAAAGAATTATTCTCCATAGAATTATTGTGACAGACTTACAGAAACAGAGTGGAAACAAAAAAGTAATCATGGAGCAATATTTCTTCCAGCTAAAGAAGACCATGATTTCCAATGCCATCAGTTTGATAAGTCATATACTGAATATATTCTAAAGAATGATATAATCAGTTTATATTACTTTTGTAGAAAACCATGGTATGTATAGAGATAAACATAATAGGACCTGTCCCAGCCTTTCTTATACCATATTTTTTTCTATTTGTTAGTTTGGGCAGCATTAGAAATTAAACAGATATCCTCAAGGTTTCCAAGTTTATTTCACCTCCTTCTCTCTGATTTCACCTGTAGTTCCAGAGCTGTTCACTGAAGTGTTCTTGAGGACTTTTCCTAAATGGTTGTCATTCTGAACAGCTCACAGCACAGCACCCCAGATTAATACCTCTCAGTCTAGAAGTGATGCTTAAGGAGAAGAGGAGAATCCCTGAAGTGCTGTACACTCTCCACTGAGATTGAAAAACTGTAGCAGAATTGCTCTGAAATTAACTTTTGTTCAATGTCTTACTTTAAGACCTTTCGTGATAAAACTTGTGCTTTCTTTATTGCACTGTCTAGATTTCAAATGTCCATGGCCATTGTTCCCAAATAACCCTCTCTTTTGCAGATAAAATTTCATTCCCCTCCTTCATGTTTCTACAGAACCAAACAAATGGATCACAATTGTACTAAAAAAAGTTTACCATGCAGATGTATTAACTGAGATTTGTTAGTTCTGAAAGGTAAACTGTTCACATTTTTGTTTTTCTCTCTTGAAAATGGCTCTTCATCAAGGAGAAAACTGAATTTCACTTAACATTTGAACTGAATATGTAATCTTAAAACTTTCCAAACTCATAGCAGTCACTTATCTAGCAGAAATGCAAGAAAGTAATACTACACTGTGCTATAAGTCTTTTTATCTCTATCTGGATTAGGAACATATGTACAATTAACCAAATGTTACAACCAGTTCTGAGTAATTGATTTTACTTAGTCATTGTGTAAGCAGTCAGCAGATAAATATATAGATATATTACCTCTGTAGTTATTTTATTAGAGTCTAGATTGGGGACAAAGAAAGGGGTTGTTTATTCAGTGGTAAAAAATGCTTTCTGTGTTATGATCTATATTGTGTAGACAGTTTCCTACAGAAATAATGGCCTATCCAGATTTCTTTAACTTTTGATTATATGATGGTTGACTGACTACTGTCTGTTTGCGGCAGACCTGACTCTGAAGAAAGCAAGCTGTGTATCCCTTGTGTGTTTGTTTTTCTCTCTCTAAAAGGAACATTTCCAAAAACATATAGCATCTGCAGAACAGATTCACACTTCTCCTCTGATCTCAAGTCACTCCTCCTGACAAATACAAGGTACTGGCACATCAACAATACCCTCAAAAGGAAGGAGTAACTTTGTGTTTCAAAGCACCAGTTCTGTGATGTGTCCCTGATAGCCAGGAGTAATTAAAAGGGAGAAGAAAGTGAGCAAGGTCACGCTCACGTGCTTGAATTGGTGTTACCTAGGTACATGAAATTAATGAATTTCACCTCGATTTATCTCAAGGTATACAAGAAGCAAAGCAGGTTCATTCCTGACTGCATAGAAGGAGTCTTGTGAGCAAAGTTGGCTCAAAGTTTCCCAGCACGTTAAAGGCAATTGAATCCATTCACCCCAGTAACAAGAAGAAAAGAAGGGATCTTCACCATGCAGACCTCCCTTTTCCTGGCTGAGGGCTGGAGCACCCCCACCCCCTGCTGGGGTGCAGCACACCCAACATAGAGGTGGTGCAACTGTCCTCCATCCTGCATCCCACTGCTGAGCCTTCTGGGAACCTGTGGAGCTGGGGGTCAGGAGTGTGAAAAAGGTACAGGGAATGCAGAATTGAAGGCTCCGTTAACCCTGCACCTCTTTTTGTTTTGAAAAATCCTTCATCACAATCAATATGTGCCGTTTAGAACAAAGTTTTTTAAAAAGCTGATCTTTTCATACTATAAAATATTAAGAACAGCATCACACATCCTGAAAAAGAATCAATTATTTTTACTTTAATTTAGTATTGCCTGACTAACAAGTGCCTCTGCCTATATTCATTTACTCTAGGTAGGCTTTAGGAGGCACATAAAGCATTGCTACTGAAGACCTTTGTGATTAACTGTGGGCTAGCAATACAGTAGTTTCCCAGTGCTGTTCCCTTGCTGCGCAATAACTTACAAGTTCAAGCTTAATAACGTGGTCTCCAAAATAAGCTCTTGCGTTTGTCAGGAATGTCTTGGCAATAACTGCAGCTCTCTTGGTGTGCTGAAGTAGTATAATGATATCCAATTTTTAGACTTCCCTCACGCTCAGAATTACTCTGATCTCTATGGTCTGTCTATTAGACAGCTACTGGTTCCTAGAAAGACAAAATGATGTCACTAAGCCATCTCTTCCATGCTGTCCTTTGCAGCCATAATAGAGAGGCCAATGAGGCAAAAAGCTGCTGTCCCATCCAGATATTTCCCTAATGTGACAGTGTCTTCCACTTGGGCCAGAACTGCTTTGATGCATCCTAAAATATCCCCAGGACAGAGGAGGGTCTCAAAAATAAACAGGGGAAGTGCTGCTATTATGCACAAATCGGTAGCAAAAGAGATCTCTTCCAGTGCTTTCTCAAACCTCCATGTCACAGCATCTCAGAAAGGCTGTGGGACAAAGGACTTCTGGAGGCTATCTGGTCCAACCCCCTGCTCAAGCAGGGCCATCCAGAGCAGGTTGCTCAGGACCATGTGCAGGCAGCTTCTGAAGATCTCCAAGGAGGGAGACTCCACAACCTCTCTGGGCAACCTGTTCCCTACTGAAGTTCACATGACACCACGTCCTACTGAAGTTCACAGGCTTCATAGCAGAAAATCATCCCTACCAAACAGGCTCCCTTAACCTTAAAATGCATGTGGTATAGTTATCTGTCAGAATAATTTCCATACAAACTTCAAATGGTGGCAAGAATTGGTAAAAAAGCCATAAAATCTTTTGCACTTAGCAGGACTGAATGTCCTGGTTACTGACTGTATTCCACATGGTGAATCCACCTGGAGGCCAGGCAGTTATGGAGTAGGTAGCACTTCAGTGACCCAAAATGCCACCTGTGTTTATTGTGAAATGCCACCCTGTGCTTACTGTTTGCAAGGCAACACATTGAAAAGGAAGGCTTCATATAAACAAATAGCTCAGGGATGGGTCTTTAGCTAGCATAAACGTGCATTGCTCCAGTTACCCCACAGGATCTCTGCTAACTTCTAAATTTGGTAATCAGACTATTTTTTTTCAGTATTTATTTAGAAAAAGATATAGTAGTAACTGCAAAAAGTTTTTGTAGACTAGAATATTTGAAAAGACGATCTGGGAACTGAGCGATGTCAAAAAAAACACACACCTGGTACATCATTCATAAAAGGAATTCCCGAAATGATTAAGGGCAGAAATATGGAAAAGCTGTCTGATGACATCAGGTAAATATATGTTATATATATATCATAACACAAAATGTTTTAAGAGTCTCTGTAGTAGCACAAAATATTTTTTTTTCAAATTTTATGTGTGTGACAACTTTATTGGTGCTAACAGACCTAAAGGATTGATTCGGAAGCCTGAGGAATAAGGTTCCTCCCACAAATGACCTACAAATAAGTGTAAAGCTTCATTAACTGAATGCAAGTCCTGGACTTCTCTTTTCATTTAAAACCTAAAATGATTTGCACCAAAGTTCCTCTTTTGATTTCCCCCCTGAAATATTAGGAAGAACACTAGTACCCAGAAGGCAAGATAAAGACAGCTGTGCTGACATTTAAACTGGCAAAACACTGCAGTGGGAATGCACTGCCCTGGAGAAATTTATGAAATGTGCATATCCAGATTAAGTATATTCTTTTTTATTGTTTTGGACTGTCTCTGAAGCTGCTGGAAATGCTTAACTGCTTACCTATTAAATGAATGTGTTTTGTCTGTGGGGAAGGCTTCTCATGAAAATAGAGACCCAGCAAATAAAGAAGCAAAATAAAACTCCAGAAAATGATAAACATTAATTCAATATGTATATTAATTTATTTCAGCTGTCCTAATCAGTCACAGTAGTAGCAGATGCATGTCCTTATGTATCTTGTATTCTTAGTGCTATTTGTACACACTGGAATTGTTTTATGGAGGTTGTCTATTTTTTTTTACTAGTTATTACATACACATGAAATTGAAATATGCTTTCCAGGGACAGTTCACACAGATTAAGAGCACACATTCAAGGAAATGCATTGGAAGTTGTTGTGCAAACACCAGTGATGTGACCTGTTTGAAGAGATAAAAGCCTGACTTGGCTTCATTCTGTGAAACTGTTGATAAATGACAGCTGGTAGGCTGGCATTACTGGATGATGAGAATTAAAGGAGGTGATAAGGAGCTGTTGTGCCTCCCACTGAGTTGCAGGCTGGCAGAACAAGTTAGAAGAAAGGAGAAATACAAGGAAACATGCTTATTTTCTTGTATTTTGATTAGCTGGTAGAGAAGGATGCTGCCACCTTTCTTAGACAGTGTTCGCCTTTGGGACATAAAAAGGGAGAGACCGGGATAATTGTGTTAGAAGGAGTTAAATTTACTGTGATTGTTATTACCTCAGAAACTAGTAGACTCCTATAAACACTGTGATATCAGTGGGAATGCACGGATGTTTTTATGGAAGACATGCAAAGTTGGCCAAATCAAAGAGAAAAAAACACTCATTCCAGCATCTCCACAAGCTCTGGGTAGATCCCGAACAGCTCCTGGAACATCAGCCTTCTACTGCTGCTGTGTGCCTTCACCTCCAGTCATGTTTTTCTTTCTCTGTTTTGGTTGTCTTTCCTTTCATCTTGCATCTCCAAAACACTTGGCTTAACCACTCTCCACCCAACAGTTACCACTGTATCCCTGTAAGTAGAGGCAATTTTTACTGGGACGGTTCTTGCTTGATTAGTCCCACTACCAGATCTGCGTGCCTCCAAAAGGAAAAATGCAAAAAAGAATGAGCACTACACAGGGAAAGGGGCTTGTCCCAGCTTTCTTTATCTCTTTCTTTGTGAGCACTGAGCTTGTGCTATCTGCTGGAAACAGGAGGGCACTCCAGC
This sequence comes from Anser brachyrhynchus, assembly GCF_964034855.1. NCBI lineage: Eukaryota > Metazoa > Chordata > Aves > Anseriformes > Anatidae > Anser > Anser brachyrhynchus. Next base: position 121,302,467 of record NC_137695.1, read on the forward strand.
AACGAGAGTGAGAGATCCAGAACAGATTTTTTTCAACCTGTGCGTTGCAGGATGCTGGGAATATGTGGAGTACTTTCTAAAGAGTGTGGGAAAGATGCCTTCAATGAGATTATTGTCTCCACACATCAATTTCCTTGTCATTGCAGCCATACCTCCTCTGGAAAACTGAGCAGGCACTGCTAGTCTAAAAAGGTTGCACGCAGCAGGGCTTCAGCCTTTGACTCCATCTTTACCACTGAAAAGTGAGATAAGCTCTTAAATGAAGGTGTTACCATTTAACCTCAAAAAATGCAGTGATAAATCTAGCTGATCTTTCTGAACAGATTCTCTGAAACTGGATGGTTGTCTCTTCATGCCACAACACCTGCATGGGCAATAATGGGCATTACTTGCGAAGAAGGTAATCTGCTTTGGAATCATTTTAAGTGTCCCTGAATGAGTTTTTGGATGTGGAATTGTATTCCCTCAGGTCAATCTGCTTTACATGACTCAAAATACATTCTGCCTTCTGAATATGAGAAATATTCCCAACATAAAGAAGTTGGGGAAAGGGAGTGGTACCTTCAATGTGCTTTCTCTGTCTCTCTCTAGTTCTTCAGATGCTCTTACATCCAGGTGAGAGCCTTTCTCTCTTCATAAGGAATTTGTCCAGATCGAATTCCCAGAGGGGCTATGTTCAGGTCTTGCTGGGGTTCAGCAGTGAATCCATCTAGCTGAGAATAAATCTCATTAGTTTATAGCAAAATACTGCCACCTACAATAGCAGCGAGGAACAAATAAGGCAAACACACTGCCTCCCACTGAATGTCAATTTTCTGAATGCAGATTAGGGTATGTTATTTCAGTGGATTTTCTGTGTCTATTCATCTGTTCAGAAAAAGATGTTCATTGATGTGAGCACTCATATACATTTATTCAAGACAAAAGGCTTTGCTTTTTTCTGTTGCATCAAGAGGAGCAGTGTATGCAATCTAGAGATGCTGTTCTCCCTTCTGCAATCACATGGTAATTTCTTTTTAGAACGGGCAGAAATAAACAAAATGATCATTTAAAGTACATGCACCTCTATGTAAGCATTTTTCAGAAACACATTAGAAGTAAATGTTATTTTCCTATCTCCTTTTAGGTGGCTAATTCTTTAGATTGTGTGCAATAGTATCAATAATGTATTTAGCTGCTTGGATAAGATTATGTTTTGTAAAATTAAAAATTTAGAACTGTATATTTGAGAACTGGGATTTCACAGCTGGCATTTTAGTAGAAAAAGACTTTTTTTTTTTTTTCTAGTTACTGCTCAGTAATATAATCCTCAGAAAATTAAAGGATCCCATAAATGTTCATTTGCATGAGCTGTATCTAATACACTAGAACCTTATCTACATGGCCAAAGCAGAAGTGATAATGAGTATGTTGCAGTATATCCAAAAATGGCAAATCCTATTCGGTCTCCAAAAGTTGTTTAATGGAAACATAACGCTAGAAAGATGAAGTAATGTACCATTTCTTTAGGAACTGTTGACATTTCATACTGCCCTTTTTTTCACCTGGCAGAGGGAGAGCTGGATGAGACCTGGTGGTGGGATGGGGGAAGGCCTTTCATGGGCGGCCTTGAGGACAAGCTCCTGTCAGGAACCTGGGAAGTGCCAGGAGAGAGGGAAAGAGATGAGAAGGGGTTGGTCCCACCCTACCGCAAAACCTTCAAACCTTACGTTTCTTTGATACTAGCATCAACTGTGAAATAGCTCATCAAATGTCATTAAAAACCAGGGAGCAATTGCTGTTTAGCTTACCTGCCACATTGTCTGGCAGAGAATATGGGATGAAGAGAACGCTTACTGGGAAAGTGTCCCCTCCCTTTGGGAAATCTCTATTTGCCTGATAGCTTTGAAATATTGTGCAATGTACAACTCTGGTGTTGATGTTTAGCCCTGCTCTGATGTGGTTATCAAGGCATACCTGGGCCCATAACAGAGGGGTTCTCCTGGTTTTATGCTCCTGCGGAGTCAGACGGGGATCACTGCTAAGTTCAATAGCAGATGGATCTGCCTCCACGGTCTTTTTGTTTCTCTGTTTGTTGGATTTAAGCAGTATGTTCTTCTCTCATTTTTCTTCCTAGCACTTGGGCTCACTTGCTGGCTCTTACCTCATTTCACGCATTCAATCGGCGTGAGCTGGCTACGGACTGTGTGCGGAGCTGGGCTGGACTCAGTGGCGCTTTCTTGAGCCTGACCACATGTGCTTGGCAGATGATCACCGTCTTTAATTAGAAGCCGCTCGTGGCAGGAATGGTCATCACTGGTATTGCTGTACACAGCTGGAGCTGGCCTCCCAGGGCACGCAGCACACGACAGAGCCTCAACACGCTCAGTGCAGGCCTCACAGCCTGCCATACCCTGCCTGCACGCCAACCCGGGAGCAGGCTCTTGGGCTGGTGGCTGGAATCAAGCCCAGCACACCTCCTGGACAGGCTCCATCTGCAGACACAAAACCCCCTGAGGTTCTGCAGAGCCTTGTGCCCAGCTCCTAGCTTTAGCCCAGATGTGGCAGTCACTAAAAACTTGACGGGTTTTGACTGCTCCTGAACCCCTGAGTCAGCTGAAGTGATCAAAAAAAAACATTTGGGTGACTACGAAGTCTTCTAGCAGTGGGTGTGGATTTAGGAAAGAATGAAAAACTCTTCAGATAAAAGTTTTATCTCGCTCTAGCAAAAAAAGAGGCTTTTACTCCTTTACTTCCTTTTCTTCTTTCAGTTTTTATTCCCAAGTAGCTAATCAGAAATTATTTCCAAATGTGTATCACTACTCAGCACGTGGCTTGCAGTTAGAAATAAGCTTTTAATTGAACTTCCATGAAAAATTACAGTTCAGAAAATTCAGAAAAATCATTTTTTTAAATAAAACTTAACTCTCTAGCTAAACTGAAGATGACGTCCCCCACTTCTACCTAAACACTGACTTCTTCCTGTTCTAGATTGTTTCCTGCTCCTGAAGATTTGAATTTGTCAGGAAATAGTCCTCAAGAACATAATTATACACTATTCAGTCACACATTTCACTCAGTCAATATAAATACATATATTCGTTAACCAGTCTTGCAGAATATCTTTGTTAAGATTTAAGAAATTTATGATCTTGTAAAGGAGGGAAAATATCTCTACATTTATTTTTCTACATTACTGCAACATTTAAAACATACTTGTGAGAACCACTGCTCCTTTCATTAATTTTTCATCATCAGGACTCTTTAGATGTGGTCCAGATGAATGCAGACCAGGTGATGAGTGCAGACATGCTACCTGTGTTACCTGTGATCTGTGCTCCCTGCGAACACTGCTGCGAAGAGCACATCACAGATCAGGCTGCCTGCTGATCCTATACAGCCTTCCTGTGCCCTGCTAACAAGGAACAGGCTCAATATGTGTCAGCAGACTGTCAGCAGATATCATGTTAAACATTGTGGGATGTGTAGCAGAAAACTTTACACAATCCATCCAGGGAAAAACTGCTCAGTTAAAGGCTAATAGGAGCACAAATGTTACCGTGTCCCATGCTCTGGAGTCTGCCCAGCCCATGGCACAAGGACCTCAAACAGTAACTGATCAAACTTTTGTGACTGCACATATATTATATCATTGACATAGTAATATTATCTCATACTAACAAAGAATAATATCAATAAAGATTAAGATGATTCTGTTAAAAATGTGTATCAAGAGATGGAAAAGAATTAAGCAATCTTGCTGAAACATTTGAACAAATATTTGAGGAAATTCAATGCAATGTTCCTTTATTTTTAGTTCCCAGAATGAGAGGCAAATCCACCTGCAGGTTCGTTGAGTTTCTAATCATAAAACAAACTGTGTTTAGACTATTTGGAAAGGTACATGGTTTCAAAATGTTATATATACTACATATTCTAATGATTCAGTGTTTGCTGGTATCTCTGAATGTTTGCTTTTAAGCTACTTTCTTTTTGGTAGAACTTATTTCAGTCCTTAGATTAAATAACCAGAATAATTTGGTACCTGATCAGAATTATTGTACTCTGATGCAAAACCCATGCGGAATTTTCTGTGAAGAGGAAAACAAATTCCCAACATCTGTAATCTGAAATATCACAGCTGTAAAAGTGCTGAACTCCTGGTAATAAAGAGTGCATTAATAGAAAAGGGATACATCACTATTGCGTGGAAAACGATGTGTGTACTAGTTACGCACATGCATTTACTGTACCTCTTTTTACGTCAGAACCAGATTTACAACTTGTCACTTGGCTCCTTTCACTTTTCATATTAGCCTTTATTCATTATGCAAGCTGATGTTAACTAATAGCTCTTGGCTTAGCAATCATTTATGCTTTGGTGTACTTATGTGATCACTTAAAAAAAAGAAACAATGTGAACTAAAAAAAATTCATGGCCATTTATTCAAAATGATAATGTAATTTTCTATGTTCTCATGTTGAAACAGTCACGCAACAGAGAAGGAAAGGAAAGAAAGCAAATACAAGAAATGCTCCTGTGAAAGTTCATTCTTGACTGGCCTGTTGATGCTGCTTGCTTATACTGTGCAACACTAAAACATCGAACTGTACTAGTCTTCATGTAAAGCTTTAGTCCAAAAACATATTTATTCTTCTGTCTAAAAGGGTTTAGAGGACTTAAAGGGTATTTTTCATGATGGAGGAGGATATGAGGCAGTAAGTGGTTCATGCAGACAAATACATGCTTCCTCATGAAGCTCACTTAAATATTCATTCAAAGTGCCAGAAATACAGCAAAGAGGAAAAGTGCTATTGTTTGTTTGTTTGTTTGTTTGTTTTGTTTTGTTTTCCCTTTTGATATTGAAATGCTGTGCTTTAGTCTGCTTGGTTTTCCAGTTCCTGCCCCTGCAAGGGCAAGGCTTGGGCAAAATACGCATTAAAGGGAAGGTTCAGCTGTCAGAGCCCAAGGTGGAAACCAGATGAAAGTGGAGCTGGTAACTCATGAGACTGGCCCTGTGCTGATAACATCTGTGGGGTTTTAGGAAACAACTGTAGAAATTTAAAGGAGCATATCCAGGAGGGATTTGCTTGGTACTAGCACACTGGATAAATTAACACAGGATCAAGTATGAACATAAGGCACATCAAAGAAGGGAGCAAATGAAATGGGGGACAGAAGGGTTATTAAAAATGGTACATGTTGGGGGGATATTCCACAGAGGTGGGATGGGGTCTGGATGAGAAAGGGGGAGCTGAAGTTCTTAGTAGCACAAATGTTTCCCATTAGAAGTCCTACAAGACCAGAAACCCCACTATAGTGAACTTGGGAGCTGTCAGGTCCTTTGCTTTGGCTTGTTCAAAGCCTTTCAAAAACCTGCTTGAAGTGAGCACACCCAGGAGTACTGGTGAAGGTGAAGGTCCCTGGCTTCCCTCACTTAAATCACATGCCAACTCTTGCTTGTTTTCCTATAAACTCTCACATTTCACAGCAGAAAAGCTGTACTTCAGAAGCAGATGTCTTTTCCTTCTGTGTGCGTGTTTTATATAATCTTTGAAATAGCAGAAAAAAGACCAAAACAAATCTCTTCACGTTTCAACAGTTCCCGTTCCTAAGACCATTCAAATATTAGACTCTTAATTGTCCACTTAATGCTGCCATGGGCTATGCCAAAGTGTGAACTCAGAAACTGTTCTGGAGTTTGCAATGCGACTGCAATGTGCTTTAGGAATCAGCACCTCTTCTAAAGAGCATCTACATTAATGGTTGGTGCCACGCAAGTCATTTAGTGGAATTTGTTACTTATCAAAACTTTTATGAACATCTAAATTGAATGGGGGTAAATACTGGAGAAACTTTTGTGAAAGACATGGGATATTAGCTGCTCTCAGTAGAAAAACAGTCTAATGTATAAGGAACAACTCCTGGGAAGTGTCATGGAAACAAATTACCCAGTAGTCAATAGAAAATCCTTCAAAATAAGTGATAACAAATGTAAAAGCTGGATGTAAAGAACAGGAGAGAAAGATGAGCCTCACAGTGTTCCTCATTTGGGAAGGTCAGGTCTGGAAAACACGGCCCTACACAAAGCCCCTTACCTTATGGTTAGGCAGGCTGCAAAACAGGAAGCCATAAAGGTGGTTCAAATATCTGACAGCTTGAGAAGGGCAGCCTGGATACCAGCTGCCAATGTCAGTTTACAGACCTTAAATAAAAAAAGGGTCTCACTAATCTAAACATAGCAGGAGGGAGACAATAAAGAGTTTGAAATGCTAGGGTGTAGATTTGTTATTACACAGAGACTGGCCTACAGATCTGTTTCAAAAATACTGTAGTCTAAAGTACCAAACTACAATAACTATTTTATGCAAGATTCACTGTTTGTCTGAAAATTTCTGCACCCTACTGGTGCTAGCAAGTAGGACTTAATAACACTACTCAGGTTGGAAATCTGTGTGTGCAAAGTGATTCATTATGAGCTCTGCCAATGAAAGAGGCATTTATTTCTAAATGGTTCTCTAAAGGAATATAAAACCTGTTCCTATTTCTCTAAAAATATATGATGATGAACTTACAGTTTTTCTTTTGTTGTATTCTAGCAGGTTTACGGAGTCATGCCTTTCACTTACTGGAAATAGCATCAGGAGATGACAGTTTGGCACAACTATCCCAAGACTGGAGTGAGTAATGAGGAGTTACTGGGTAAAGGTGACTTTAATTAAAACATTTGTCTACATTTATATCAATTCAAAGATTCACTGTGTTGTTGTGCTTTTTTTTTTTTTTTTTTCCTAATCTCACCCACCTGGAAGTTGCCCATGTCTGCTTTCTTTTTCTAAGGAGAAAAAATTACATGGTTAGGGCTCTGTGTTCATCCAGGAGGAAACAGATGAAATGCATTTCTCAGCCATGTGCAAGATCTTTTACAGTGCATAACTGCAGTAATAAACATAAGGTCCATGTTGTCTGTCAGATCTGTTCAGCACTCAGAGGGAGAGAGAATGGAAATGAAAGTGTGCTGTAATTTCAACAAAAGCAGAAGCCTTTGCAGTCTCTGTTTTCTGACAACAGAAACCCCTGTGACAAAGGAGGGGAAATGTTGATCTGGTGTGCTGAGAAGCTCTCTATCGGTACAACTATCTGTTGGTAAAGTGTTTTCCCTACAACTGGGCATCTATGCTCATTCTTATTTTGAGAGCTTTTATGATGCTGGTTTTTTTTTTTTTCAGAAATTAAACATGAGTAAAAATTTTTCAGTGACTACAGCTACATCAATTAATTTATTCTCCACCTGCAGACCTGAATTCACCAGGTGTATTTTCAGGATGTCCTCAGACTCATAAAGAAAGCCTGCACACAGTAGTGAAGATTATCAGAGCTGCATGTGCCTAATAATTAACCAGTAATGAGATCGCTTTTTCAAGAGTCTGTGAAAAAACTTCCCCATGAGGTTTGTGTTACAGACTTTTCTCTGGCTCAGTATCAATGTGGGACCTTTAATGTGAATCTCCACAACTGACTGGGTTGCCTGAGTTAGGTAATGAGAATCTCCTGAATAATCTAGTAGTACTGTCTTTTTATATTTTGGTACTTTTCTTCAAATGCTCAATATATTTCATCCTAAGTTCAAGTACAGCTAGTCATAGTCTGAGCCACTTTCAGTACTAACATCTCTCAGTAGGAAAGTCTAACGAGGGAAGTCTTCACTGACTTCACTGATTACTCTCTTTCATTATGTTCAGGATGAATTCCTCTTTTTCTGAAAATTACCTGCCTGCTCCAGCTCCTGTTGGAGTCAGAACTGCCAACTTTGGCAAGCCTGACAGAGAGGGAGCTGGCGTGCTCCTGACATCAGACTGCACGTGGTCTCCATAGGTGGCCGGCTGCATTCGAGATGCATTAGCCTCCCCTGTGACTGATGGTTAATTGCTCAGTGGCAGTTTGTCCAGGATTTAGGTACTCTGACAGCTGGGACTAACAGGCACCCTGAAAAGTGGGGAGCATTTCAAGAAGTGGTAGGGGGATAAATTGGTGCTACGAGAAAGGTTATTGCTGAAAGTGCCTGTACTTGAGATTTGTTTTTTTTTTTTTTCTTCCAGAGGAAAAAAAGAAAACACTTTGATTTTAAAAAGTTTCTGCAGTAACATTAAATATTGTCTGTCTACCTATTTGGTTTTCAGCGCTGTGATATCCCCTATTGTAATATTCATGGCATCCAACTTTCTCTTCCTCCCATATAATTACATCACCTTTCTCAATAGCATTGCATATATTTTTATAAACCCTGAAGGCAGTGTTTAGAAACTGTCTAAATTTGACTAGGGTGAGATAGAAAGGCTAGGTGATATTTTACTCTGGCAGGAAAGAAGCACTGGAGAAAAAGATGTAGAGCTGAAATACAAATGTGGCCCATAGGGAGAGGCTTTTACCCACATATAGAGGAAGTATCAGAAAGAAAAAAGCTCCCCAACAATCTTTAATCCAACTTGAGCATTACTGCACTCAGAAATTTAACTCTTCCACAGTGCCATAAAGCCTTTTATAAGAAAGAGAACTCTAATCACGTTATCTAATCACCTGTTCAACACAGGTGAAAAGATGTCAGACTAATCTCATGCATCTTTGCCTTGTATCTCATTAAAGTGGAAGCTGCAGCACCCCAGGAGGCCAATGTTCATGTGGAATTTTGGCAAGGCAGAGACTGTGCTGTGTCTCTGCACCTGATGGGGCTAAACACCCACAAAGAGCAAAAAACATGTGCAGGGTAGGAGAGTTTTAGATTAAGTTGAGCTGTGTGGTGTTTCTCTGAGAATGTTACGATACCCTCTTAGATAAGAAGTGCTTTTTCTTTGTAAGTGGCTTTATGTATTAGCAAGTTCTTTCAAGGACAGGAGTCTTAGTAGGACTTTAATTCCAGGTAGCTGTCTGACACAAACACCTTGTCTGGCTCCACATTGGGATTACAAGATTGTACTGCACAGTATTTCCTTGCAGCCTTTCAAAGGAGAATTTGCTAACCATAGTGATAGCAAATGCTGTGAGAAAGGCTTAAAGGAAATTATCTGCTCTCAGGCCCAGGATGAAGGCCTAAAAAAACAGGCAGCATTTGGAAAAAAAAAACAAAAACATATGTTTAAAAATCAGCTTTTATGGAGCTCTGCTTACCACTAGCCACATGTAAAAAGAATGAGAAGCTGAGTTAAAACGTTCCAGGAAAAATAATCTCATCCCTTTTAAACAACACTTTTTGCTCTCCAGGCATTTGAATGAAAACAAATTATATTTAAATCCATTTGATGCAGATAAATGCCTTTATGCTATTAGTACCACTTGAAGTAGTGTTAGTGAAAATGAAGTTCTTTCTTTTTCAAGTGGCATGTTTTGGGAGGAGGAGAAAGAAGAAAGAGTACAAACATATAACAGAAAAAAAAAATCTATGCAAAAGCCATGGTATCTTCCTTCAGATTTCCTTTCCATATTACAGCGTGTCCCAAAGTTTAGGTTAAATAAAATTCACGTAACAGGAAAACTGTTATAATGCCCCAAAAGCTAAGTTTATAGAGCCACAGGAGTTACATTTTTGCCATTCCTAGAAAAATAAAAGCATCTTTTTCAATGGCAATGTGCTACTGAAATCAAATTCATGTCCATGGAGCCAAAGAACTCACAGAACAATACATTTATCATGAAAACTCTTGGTAATATGCATTTTTCAAGCTTTTAAATGCTTGACATATCTTATCACATGGCATAGCTTTCCTAGAATTCAGAAATCAAAATTAGAGATACTTAATATGTAAAGCATTATTTAAAACCAGCCTTCTACCCAGCTTTCTGTTTTCCATAGCAATAATCAATTCAAGCGATGGTCTACAACTTCGATGGCTATGACACTTTAAAAATAGTTATACACATAAAATCTGAAGATCCTTACTTGTCCAATAGTCTCTGGTGGCTCTGTTCAAAGCCTTTATGCCAAAAAAAAAAAAAAAAAAAAAAGGTAAGTGTGTGATCCATCAGTATGTATATCAGCATGTACTTTTCTCAGACCGATGTTTGCTTGTCTGTACAAATTCTCAAATTGTTCTCAGGAACAGAGCCCAGTAACATAGAGAGCAAACTTTGTCTAGGAAAAGGTTAGAAAACTGTGCTCCAAAATCAAAGCTATTTATTTGTACCCTTAATTTGAGAGAATACTTGGCTATTGTGAATCATTAGAATAGCTTGAAGAATGAGTCATCAGAACTTGATGACAGAAGAGTTATGTTCCAAGGAAAGCACAAATGTTAAGGTCTGACAAGTTTTAAAGAAATAACAGTAGAGTCAGAATGATATGTGTTATACTGCAGGCAGTTACATTCCTGGACTGTCATTTAGTATCAGACTCTGCTGTTACTTGCATTGAATAGTGCCACAGTTAATAAGACTGCTTGCAGAGTTGATTTCTATTAGAGTCTCCAAATCAAGATTTTTTAATATATTGCCCTTTAGGCTATGATCAATGTTATTTTTAATTATTGTATGGTGTTTGGAGATACCATTGTGATAAAATCTTAAGTACTGCATTAGTTAATGCTAATGCTAATGAGAGTTCACTGCTTTCTGTCACATTAATTTTTGCTCCATGCCAATAACCTTCTCAGATGGGAAGCATGCAGCAGTTTTGAGCTAGTAAGTTCCTAGGCTTGCGAGCTAGAGAGAGGAGCCAAGAGAAAGGAAACAAAGCACCCACGTAGGTTGAATGAGGTGTGCACACAGTGTTCCTGGTGAACCCCTGAATTCCATGAAAGTGGAAGATCAAATTCTCCATTTCGCAGGATGGAGTCCCTACCCCAGCTTTTAAACTCAGCCCCATCCCCATATGGTTGGAGGTACAGGCTTCTCCCACCCATTTGGGTTTTGAGCAGAAGCTTGATAAGAGCTTCCTAGGGCTCAAAGTTGCATTTTCAGGCAAAATACAACATGAAGTCAAAATATACTGCTTCCCCAAATAGATTGGTGGAGTTGCAATAGCATGGGAGGCTTTGGTAGAAGAGAAACTAGGCACTCCAAATGAAGAGGAGGTCCAATACTTCTTTTGCTGCTAAACTACTTCCTAAGGGAAAGCGATAAATGACAGAGTATGGATGAGATATTAGATTCCAGGGTTAGGACTGAAAACAGTGTTTAAGATGAAACGTGAGTTAAAGCCACTGATTTTTGCTAAAGAAGTAGATTCATCACCATGGGAGGCACTAAGATCCTAGACCCTGCAAAGCCCAGAACAGTTTAGGAGATATTGCAGTGACTGGAACCAGCACAGCAGAGAACAGCAGTAGGTATCTGCAGAAAAAAAAAAAAAAAAAAAAAAAAAAAGTTAAGCTTTTAGTGATATTCCCCTGCGACATTCCCCCTGGGCCCTTGGTGAAAAACTGTGCACCACAGGGCTCAATTTAAACAATTTAACCGCATATTCCTGTGGCTTACCCGGAGTTCAGCACAGCCACCGCTGCACAACAAACAGCCTGCAAATCAGCTGGGCTGAAGCTGCCTGGGATATTTTCCTACCAAATTGGAGTGCAGGCATGCTGCAGACGAGCACAGAAGCCGGGCAGTGCAGCAAGAGCCAAGGCTGGCGGAGCGCTGTGGTGGTAAGATGCACAGCTGCTTCTCCCTGAAGAAAATGGCCTGTGAGAGGAAACTGCTGAAAGGGGCAATGTCATGGCCCCAGTTCTTGAGCCAATTTCCACCATCCCAGGTGACTGCCATTGATGTGTTAGTATGGCAGGTTGTACGGTACAGGGAGTCTGTCCTCGGTAAATCGCGGACCACAGAATGCCTTGCTGTAGCTTGTCAAAATCTTAAGATCTTTAGTGCAAAAGGCCAGAACCAACAAATCTTCAGTGTGCCAAGGGAGGACAACAGAAGACAGAGGAAATTGGTAATGTCCGATGAATTTGTCAGATAAAATGCCCAGCTGGCCCTAAGAAGTGGAGTATGATTTGTTCCACAGGAAAGTGTGAAACCCAGGGATTTCCCTCAGGCAACCCTGCCAGTCCCCATCTCCGCTCACCGGTTTAACCTCAAACAAGAAGCAGGAGCCTAAGTCCTACTTTTCCAGCACCACTGGCTGGCCCCCACTGCAGTCTATCCCCTCTGCTTAACTAACACTGAGGGGCTTTGTCATTCATCAAGGCAGAAGAAAGCCTTCCTGAGCTCTGAAGATGAGCAGCAGAGCACTGAAGCATGGAATTAATTATATACAGTAATTATTTGTTTTGGCAGCATGACAAAGACCTGTTAGCAAAGACTTTATTCAGTCAGTTGAACTATTCAAAAGGTGTTATTACATTTACCGAGCTCTATCTTGAAACAAAGAAGGTTTCTTGCCACTTCTCCAATTAAAAGGCTGCTCCAGATCCTCCACTGCTGTGGTGATTTGAGCCTCCCAATACCAGTCCAAATTCACTCATGCTTGGCATATATTCACGTGATGCTGCAGAAGCAAAATCCTTTAATTGAAATAATTATTTTATTTCTCCGACACTTGCTTCCCTGGAATCTGTTTAGAGAGCTTCCTTTTCACAGAATCACCAAATCACAGAAGGGTTGGGGTTGTAGGAGACTTCTGGTCATCTGATCATCTGGTCCAATCCTCAGTGCTCAAGCTTTTCACTTCATACTGCTAAGCTCTGCCTAATGCTTTGCCAGTGATGGACTTTCTGGACAGACAATTGTCCTATCAACGTTTGCTCTTTGTGTTCATTTCAATTGATGCTTTCTGAGCAGAGGTGTTCCTCTCTACCCATTTACACTGGGGGAAGATGGACAAGAAAACTGCCCCAAATAGTCTAAGCAAGCCATCCAGTTTCTTAGAGTCTCTGTTTCTTTTCAGTCCTGCTCTCACCTCTGTAGAGCACTACTGGAGCAGAACAGGAGGGGCTGATGCCCTTTCTATACAAGCCTACATCTACAGAAGTTGCGAGGCAGGGGAAAAATGCCCTGTACATACGGTACAAATTAACCTGCTACAGTTCCAAGGTTCATACAGAGCATTTGAACCACTGTGTGTTGTTTTTTTTTGTTGTTGTTGTTTGTTTGTTTTTTTTTGTTTTGTTTTGTTTCTGCTGGTCTTTTCCATGAGTATTTAATCACCCCTTTCTCCCTGCCCCCCCTTTTATTTTTTAGCAAACCCAGCAATTATAAAAGGCAAATAACCAAAATGAATCATGTTGCTATTGCACAAACTTAAAAAAACAAACAAACAAACAAACAACAACAACAACAAAAACTGTCAATTTTTTTGAAAAAGTTTGAATTGAAAGAAAAAGATGGAAAGGACCAGGTCTTGGCTAAATCAGTACAAATCATTTCCAGCTGTGACATTGGCTATGGAGTTTATAAAAAGCATGTTCTTTTGAGCCCATGTTTAAGTTTATACCCTTCTCTTCCAGCCTCTTTCACCTAACACACTTTGCCTTTCCCTCCTACCTTCCTTTTCACTCTGTGCCTTTACCTATGCATTCCTGCCTGCAGCTTCTAGGAAGATTCACAATTTTTAACTTAAAGCATGTTGCATGTACCCTAGTACAGATGGTATGCCTTAAATATGCCCATGGAAGAAGAGTTGTATTGGGTTTATGTGACAAGGTTTCGGTAGCGGGGGCTGCAGGGGTGTCCTCTGTGAGAAGAGTCCAGCAGCTGGACTCTGGAAGAGTCCAGCAGCTGGAATTTGTAAAAGACACTGACCTGCATATTTACATATTTATATTTGCATATTTACAGAAAGCTTTCTACTCACTTCAGCTAAAGAGAAAAGTGGCAAACAATGTAACTGGGTGATTTTGACTTGCATCCTGTTCTTAATGTATGATTTCTGAGAATACAAACAGACCTCTTTTAAAAGCACATGAGAACATGGGAATGGTTTGGAAGTCCAAAACTCAATTTAGGCTGTTGTGAGGCTTACAATTAAATGCTTTTATGACAATTCAAAGCTTCTCACCCTGAGCTTCCCCACATCATGCATTAAATATATGCATTCATTTATTCAATGGTTAAAACATCCTGCATGTCAAGTGTGTCCGTGTGTGTGTAATTGTGGGCACATAAGCGGTTTCACAGGGCTCCTTACTTTGTGCACTGGTTTTATTTAGAATCTTGGAAAATCTACTGAGAGAAAGATTTAAATAAAGCACCACCAACCATTTTCCGCTTCTCAGGCTGGCACAGGCAGAATTTCACTAATTTCTGCTATAACTGTAAATATGTCTGAACAGCTTATTTTCACTACTGTATTAATTGTCTGTAAAAGGACAAGAGTTATGCAGTTAAATTGCTTGCTCCAGTAGGAATATGATAGTTTAAAAGCAATTAACAGGCAAATTTAATTTTCTATTACAATCAATTTTTTCTCCACATATTTCATTTGATTTCTGTATAAGCTCAAATTGTTTGCTACACTGTTGTCCAATTAAATCTCCAGCATTTGAACTAGAAATTGGCTCTTTATAAGGACTCTTTACCTGAGCTACACATTTGCCAGCAAATGTAAAAACAAACAAACAAACAAAAAACAAACAAACAACCTGTGTATTCATATATAAATTCCTCTACCAGCTCTCTTAATTGAAATCCTATCTGCAGAGGTCCCTAAAATCCTATCTATCCTTTCTAATCCTGAAATCCTATCTAAAAATCCCCTGAAATCCTATCTAACAGAGGTCCCTAAAAGCGGTCTCAGACCATGCCAGGGTGAGTGGTTTCTGCTGCCGTTGGTGGGTGGGTGAGGAGCATGGTCCCAGTGTGCTCCCACACCTCTGACTACAGGACGGCATCTTTCTAGAGGTTTTCTTTTCTCTCAGATGGAGGAGGACTCTGCCAAGCAGAGGTTGGCTCAGATGCACCCTAATGCATGGCACAACATCTGCCAGCCTTTAATCCCTTCATTCAAGGCATATCCTGGGAGTTTTTCATTTATTTATTTATATTAAGTGGATGGTTGTTTATGCTCAGTTTTACTCCTGTGTCTCTACAGAAATACTTCTGCAAATGTGTTTTCCTTTCCCAATATACTTGCCTAGTTTGACCTAACCTGGTGAAAGAATAACAACTCCAAAAACTGTAAAGACCTTGCATAGTTAAGTGTAGTAATTATGGGAAATTTCAAACACTTCAAGTGTACAAATTGTAGCATTCAGTAAATAACCTTGCTAGTTAGCTGAGAACTGAGAGTGCACAGCTGTATGTGGCAGGGGACTATGAACTCAAGAGTTCAGACTGTGGCACAGAGACGGTGACTTTTATCTAAACTGTAGGGTAAAACCTCAGCAAGACACTCATGGCCTTTCTATTTTTGACAGTTTTCATTTAAATTTTCTGAAGAACAAAGGTGAACGTTTAAGCATTTACTGAACCCAGTTAAAAACTGTTATAAATTACCGTCCAGGGAAGTTTATCCACTGCCTCTCTCAAATTTAGCAGATAGAAGACGTTTCTCCATAAGGCCCTTGTTCAAAAAAATACCTTTTCCAGATCACAGCCAACTATCTGTATGTTTATTTTAAAGGCATAGGTATTCAACTTTGCATTTTCACACTTCTAATCTCCAGTTACTGCTTAAAACATGGAAAATATATTATATTGTTGAATACAAGCACATAGCATTCGATTCCATTTTCATGTTTCAGAGTTTATGTCTGTAACCTCAGGTCTCAGAGGGCTCTCAGAAAACTGAGAAATGGGTGGAAGTGTGAAGGAGAAAAGCAATGAGAACAGAGTAGGGAAATATTGGATGTATCAATGTGTACTAAATCTAGATGTGAGTCAATTGGTTTGTGCTGCTCAAGTATCAATTTATGTGGTTGAAGATCTTAGAAAAAAAAATCTTTTCTTCTTCTTTTATGAATTTTATGAATTTTAACAGCAGCAACCCTTTTATCTCAAAGGATAGCTTCCTTTGAAATATATAATCTACTTAAGAGATAAGTGATCACAACTTGCTCTCACTAAGACTTAATAAGAAGTTCAAGAGATTGACTGAACTTGCTATGTAGGAAAGTCAATGCTGGTATGGTTTTCTTTCAAACTAGTTCATTTTTGGAATGCAGTTTCCAGAAATGTGAAAGCTAGTGTGAAAACTGGCTCCTTATTTTTCAGATCACTACATTTAGCAGAAGCAAAAGTTCTGATTAGCCCTTTCAGATTCATTACTTGTGCCTTGTTAGCATTTAGAAATAAAATATAAGTATTTTAAAGTACTTTCTACATTAAGAAATATTTACTTTCTGACTTTTTTTTTTTTGTCAACTAAAGCACACTTGAAGGACAAATAAACTCAGTCAGGGTTGAAATCCCTCCATCATTACCTCGTTACTCATGACAGCAGTAAGCAGGGAACAAAAAGGCAAATGTTAATAATGGAATGTCAGCCTGGATATTTGTCACTAATGTTGAATGCCCTTGCTCTGTGTATACTTTTATCAGTGCCCTGACATTCTTCTAAAACATTCACTAGGAAAAAAGAAAAAAAAAAAGTAAGAGAAAAGTAGTACCACAATAGCTAAAATGGGAGATGTCTTCCATGAGAAAAAATCTAAATAATGTAATTATTTTGGAATCCCTACAGGAACCCTGAAAGTCTCTTCAGATTTTTTATCAAGCTCTGCGGTTGTGTTCATCTGACCTTGATGAATCCCTGTAACAATAGAATCTTCCTTGACAGAGGTGATACAAAAAGGACATCACCAAGTGAAATACCTAAGGAATTTATGGCCTATAAAATGTTTTCTTTGGAGATGCTGGACCACCCAGTAGTTTCACAGGACAGGCTTGGGCCTCCCAACACTTGTCCTGCAGGTCAGAAAAGCTGGTCCCACAGTATCCAGTGTTCTCACTGGTGTGCTATTTTCATTTACTGTTTGAAGTGTACTTCTCCAATATATCTGCATAAAGTTAACAAAAATAATATATGTGACTAACAGCAACAGTGGGGGTGAGCTAGTCACATCATTACAAACCTGGTCACATCACTGACCTGGTCACACCACTGACCTAGTCATCCCATCTACAGTCGACGTCAGATCTCCCGCTGTCCCCTCCAGACATGTCTGGGGGGTACTGAAAGCAGATAGGAGGCTGGCTTTTCTCTGTACTGTGGCCTTATTTCAGCTCCTTCCTCCCCTATGACTACCACAGGTCCATTGTCCCATGTCCTGGTCTCACTTCTACATGTGTCTCAGTCCAGATGTAATCCACAGCCCAGGACAGGTGGGCATGCAATGGGTCTGGGATGGAGTTAACTTTCCCTGCAGCAGCCCATGCAGTGCTGTGCTCTGCACGTGTCGCCAGAACAGCACTGGTATCACACTGATATCTTGTCTATTGCTGAGCAGTGCTGGCACAGCACAAAGACTCCCTCCAACCCCACCCCCCCAAGAGCCAGCAGGCTGGGGGCGGGCAAGTGATGGGGAGGGGACGTCACCAGGGCAGCTGACCTAAACCAACCAAAAGGATATTCCATGCCCTGTGGTGTCACACTCAGCAATAAAAAGCGGAAAAGGGGAAGGAGAGGGGGAGCTCTCGTTATGAAGATGTCTATCCTCCCAAACAACCGCTACACGTATTGAGGCCCTTCTTCCCAGGATATGGCCAAGTATCTCTTGTTGATGAGAATTAAAGAATATATATATATATATGTTATTTTTTTTTTTTTGCTATAGATCTATCATGCAGTATACCATTGTCACTTCTTGGACTCTGGAAGAGGCTTAGGGTTTTGATCTGTGACTGCAGCTTTCATGCGTTGACCATGGTTTCTGTTTATTTGTTCGTTCTCTGTCCTTGCACTGGAAATTGTCTTTACTTTTTTGTTTGTGATGCACCTCTGCAGTCTGCCTCTATTAAGTTAACAGAAAAGATTGACCCGTGAATAACACTCTAGAAGAAATGGAAAAAAAAAAATCCTCAAAATTTCAAAGACAGCAGTTTGTTTCTTAACCTGCAATAGACTTTTGAACTGTTAAATGGCCAGTGCAGTCTGTGGTACATTATTGCCTAATATGACAGTTACAAAACTATATTTGGTGAATCGACCTTAGGGGAGAAGAGCAAGTGCATATTCTTGGACGAAGGCCATGTAGTCTGAATGCAAAATATTCCAAAGACACTCACAGACGTGGGGTCTGCTCCCAACGGTGGGATCTCCTTCCCTAAGCATCCCAGCCTGTGCTCTGGTTCCAGTCTGGTGTGCTGGTTACCTCAGGAAGGCATCTGTCACTGGGCATCCCCAGGACATGGCTGTGGGTCTTTCCCACCACAACTGTTGTGCTTGCTGGGAGTCCCAGGCCTGCAGAAGGGTGCTGCATGGGCCCCAGCATCCTTTGTCTGATGGTAGCAGCATGGGGTTCTGATGTGTTTATTGGTCTCTGCGGGCGTTATTCTATTTGTACATACCAAAACTAAAAGATAACTGAATGATAGTAAAGAAGAATGAACCTATAAAAATTCTGTCATGGCTTCTTATTATTGTTAGGGACAAAACCTAACAACTGCTATGATTTTGCAGTCAGAGATAAACAAAAAGATGGATGGAGCCATTAGCATTTTCAGGAGAACATACAGTTCCTGTGGCTAAATGCCTGAGTGGGTTGGGTTTACTCAAAGATTGTAGTAATTTGTTTACATGGGTACTTAGTCTTCTGAACCAGTCGTTTAAGTTCTGTTCAGCAACTTCTATGAATACAAGAGGGGAGAAGAATAAAATTGAATAGGCAAAAGTTTTTATTTGCTTAATCATTTAAAAAACCTAGAGCTTCAGCCTCAAGAGCTGTTCTTGTTCTACTAGTGCTTTATAATCTCAAACCCTTGTTCAAGAGGATAATTTTTTCTTGTTTCGTCTTACTTTTGCATTCACACTACAGCAAATCAATTTTCACACCAAAGACATGTGAATTACCCCAGGCTCCTTTCTCCTCCATGTTGCAATCACTTGTTTTTCAAGTTGTTCTGTCTTGGAGATAAATTATTTTAAATTTGATTGTCTTGTATTGATCACCCTTTTAATGCTGTATATCTGGTTTTGCTTTAATGGCATATTTACCACCGAAAATCTTTCTGACTGGTTTCCTTTGTAATCAGCAGAGCAATTATGAGCAGCACTTCTAAGTGTCAACACCACATCTTTTCTGAGTAGCTTGTGGAGGACTAGTTCACTGCTTATGATTTTACTGTGATTTCTGTACTTTATATCCCCTTTTCATTTTATATGCTGGTATTTTGGTTATATTTATCAATCATAGTTGATAAAACATCTTAAAACATACAAGCACTGATTTTTTTCGAAGTGTGATTTCAACACTGATTTTTTTATTTTTCAGAATAATTCCAAACTAAAGTGTGTGACTTACCAGAAATCCACTGAATTTGCTGTAGATGTCCAATGACTCCAGTAAACTCCAGATCATGTCACATTTCTAGGACAAAATAAATGGCGATGCTAAGAGTAAGCACCTGTATGCAAGAAGTACTGGCAAAACTTGCACTGATTACCATGTAAGTGACCATCAGCCTGTCAAGACTCAAGAACAGAGGAGGCTTGCAAAACCATATCTGAGTAACAACAGATGGGGAAAAAAAAGGTGAAACTGTTGGCAGAACTAGTTACAGATAGCAATGAGATATCTTTCAGTAGGAATGATTTATTTTTCCAGGCATGGGGTTTTTTAAATAAAACGCAATCTAGAGATTCACCATGGTTTTGCTGCCATGGAAACATTAAGTGATTAGCGTTCAAAAAAAAAAAAAAAGAAAAAGAAAACCTCTTAATCAAAACAATATTGCAAAGTTTTCAGTTCAGACAAATGCTGAACATTACCAGTTTGGGAGGAGGACATATATTATAACTTTTCTGGGTACAGAATTGACTTCTATCTCAAGTCATAATTCCCAAGGAATGAGGAAACCAAAGAGCAAAATTCAGATCAGTATGGGGAAGAGGTTTTCTCTTCTAGATGATATATTTTATTCTCTAAGTTTAATCACCGTAAAGAATGCTTTGGGATGATCAGAAGTATTCATGAATATTTTTCAAATTCCCAAACGGTTTTATCAAAAATATGTTACAGAGAGGGAAGCACAACAAAGAATGTCAGGAAAGTTGGAACATCTCTCATCTTCAAAACATAAGCACTCTGAGGTTTCATTGTAAAGTTTTCATTACGAAAATCAATTTTAAAAAGTAATGATTTAAGTCTAAGAAATTTAAAAAAGTAGATAATTACTTCTTTTCTTTTTTTTTTTTCTTTAAAAATGAGTTTGTTATCTCAAATTTTGCAGAGAAATCTCTACCAATTTTTATTTTGGATTTTCTCGTTCTGTTTTCTGCACATTCTAATAACTAAGTTAAAATACGATAAAGACACAGCCACGTAAGTCTGGAAATGTAAACAATGGAAAGATTTTCTTTTTCTCATTTGCCCTCATTGCATTGTAAGTGTGTGTGTGTGTAGCAATTTATTTACAATATCAGTAAGTTATTTTTAACAATTGTTAGATAAGATTATTCTTTTGGAGAGTTATACTCATAGGCACTTTACTAAAGCTTAGAAAATAAACACTGTATTTTAAAATGTTCTTAAATGTTTTTAAAATGCTTTCTGTGTAACTGTGTAGTAAACAGTGATAATTAGAAGCTTTCTTTTTTCAGTCGGAATTACTTTCTTGGTTACAGATGTCTTTAATAAATTATCTAAATGAGCATTAAAGTGGTACAATTTTAGCGTAGTATCAGTTAGTATATCCATTAGTGCTATCCTACAAATGATATTTAGTAAAATATCAAATACTTTGCAGAATAAATTCCAGAATGACATATCCTTTCAGTACCCTGAATATCATTAGTCATTGCTGCAGAATAAATATGGTCTGTCTCAAATGGACTTTATTTATGCCATTTGTGACAAATAAAGATATTATGATATTGCTAAGAATAAAGTTTAACATGGTGTATATGCTGTTTTGAGCAATTCTAATACAACTTAGAATATAACAAATTAATTTGCAAATGTATCTTGCATTCATTTTAAAATGTTAGAAATAGTTTCTGGAAATTAAGTAATAATGTTTCTAGGGAGCATTCAGTGAGTTTGAATAGGCATGATCCTCTACCTCTCAAACTAACATTGTGCAAAATATTGTACTAAAATAAAATTGTAATGCAACTAAATAAGAGGTAAACATTTTTGATGGTTTGAAATGTTTCCATTAAATTCTACTTACTTCCAACACATCTAGACTAGCTTGTTTGGATACCAAATTACTCCACAATATTTCTACACTGATTTCTATCCCAACGTGATTCAAATGTCCACATTTCTGGATACTGAACAGAGATGAAACTAACAAATCTCCTTCCATTTGTTCGCTACTAATAATTCTGGAGAAATAGTCCTGATTTTCCATCTGGAGAGCTAATGCAGATGAAGGCCACTGCATCCTAAATTATCTCTATATATTACAATGTGAGGGTCAAATTTTTTTGGCAGAAAATATCTTCGATGATCTCTTCATGGCTTTCTTCTACCTACAGTGAAAATAGCTGATCTTCACGTTTCCCGAGAACTGCCAACACAGTGAATTGCTGGATTACCTCTGAGTCTATGCTGAAGCAAACAGCACATTGTGAAGGTTTTTATCTGCACTTAAAACAAAACCAAGAAGCCTTTTCTTGAAAGAAATGTTTAGTTGAAACCACACCTTGTCCAAACAAGCCTATTGCTCCTGCTCTTCTAGCAGGACTAAGGTCTCTTGAGCCATGCAGCATAGTTTCTCTATGATCATTTAGATAATACTGGGTCTTGCAGCCATTGTTGACATGAAATCAAGTGGTTTTTCTGTAACATAATTCAGCACCATGTCAGATTTCAGATATTCCATGCTGACTGCCAGCAGAAGCTGTAATATTTTCTGATACTTTGAAGAATTGGTGGGTGAGAAAAAAGGGTTATGGACCTCCCTGATAAGAGAATAAACAGGAAAATGTTAGTGAAGACTGAAAATTTCCTTCAAGATCACGGACGGCAATATGATGTGAGGGAGTGCCTGACTGCCTGATAGCTAACCCCTTCATTAGAAAGTTGCTGAGGGTGAGTGACTACAGTGTACTAAGTTTATATTATAGTAGGAAAGATGTATCCTAGTATAGATAAATTCCTCTGGATCTTCAGACATTTATACACATGTGGGAATTGGTGATACATTGAAATTCATAGTCAGTGCTATGCCAGTGTCTTGACAGAACAGCAACATAGCAAAATATAAGGTTCAAATTTTCTAGCTATACTATTTCCCTATCATTGCATTTGAAAATCAATAAATATATTACAACATATGGGGTACTGGGGTACTGAAATGGAGCCATGCTGCAGGTGGCTTTGGTACTCAGATGTGTCCTTATCCCCTATAATGTACAAAACCAAGTGAAATAAGGAGGGGAGTAAATTGTGTCTAGGACTAAGCAGCTATCAGGGAGAAAAGAGAGGAGATGACTGAAGGCTGGGTGTGACCAAAGCTATTTACTGATGCTCCCGAACAGAAAACTATGACTACCAGCTGTGGCCATTGTGAAGTCGTACCCTAGGAAAGAAAATGAGGTCTAGATTTTGTGAAGGGATCTGTGCAGCACATTTTGCAAGCAAAACAAAACAAAACAAAATTGGAAAACAAAATTAGAATAGAACAGAATAGTTCAGTTGGAAGAGACCTTCAAATATCATCTAGTCCCACTGCAGTCCGCAAAATTGATACTGGTAGCAAAGAGACTCCACTCTCTTCTCTGTTGTTAAGTCAGTAAATGACATAAGAGAGCAAAGAAGAGAACTATTTTTTTTCTCCTTATTTTTACCTTTTTATTTAATCAAAAAGCAGGCAAATCAATGTCATTCCATTAATACTTTATTTCCGTAGAGACACTCAAGAAAGTTAAACAGAATTAGCTAAAGATTTAGATATAAAGCTCACAGAACAACTTGCATTAGACCTCTCAGTGGGGATGCTTGGAAACAGGCAAATTGAATTTGTGTCTGAACAATCCAAACCATTTCATCCTGAGTGAAATTATCTGAGAAAAAGTCTAGCATAATTTAACACATGCTTTATATTCACACCTTGGATAAACTGACTGAAACTTCATAGACAAGTCCTGGAAATTCAACCTTCATAAAAGATTTTAGATTACTCCTGCATCATAACAAAAGTTCATGGCACATTCTTGCTTTTATTATATCCTTTGAGTGATATAGTTTAAAGTATTTTATCAATAAGAAAGGCACAACTAAAAATATTACATTTGCCCAGCATCAATGCGTTAACAATTTACAGCAAACACAATCATTAATATTACATAAGCTACATTTTTATAAAAACACTTATGGTGTAAAAAATAAAGCCCTACAGGTGTGGATTTACTTTACATTTTTTATATAAGGCAATGCAGCATTAAAGCCCATTTATGAGATTTCTCTTGAATTTTTAACATTTCATTTAACATCTCACTAGACGGTAGAATAAAGAACTTTGTAAGGACTAGGTATAATTAGAGTAGGTTTTTGTGCATGTCTTGCAGCAGGATCCTGTGGAAGTTTCTACAGCCACATGAAAAATCTAACAACTTACTGAGACAGTAAATACAGAAATGGAGTAGGAAGAATGAGCAGAAATGAGATTCAAAACCACGACTTCACTCATGTGCTTGTCATGCAAATAAGAGCAGGGTGGCACTCTGAAATGTTTGTATAATGCCAGCCCTATAATCTAACAATCTTTTCATTTCTCCTAATGTAGAAGATTTAGCTCAGAAACTACGGAGAAATTTTAAAGCAAGAAGACGGTAATTTCTTTGTGATGAAATTGGTTTTCTTAATAACTATTGGTTGAGTATACTAGGGGGAATGTCATTATGTTGAACTTTTTATATTAAAGCATTTGAAACTCATGAAACTGTCTGTTTGAAAAAAGATTTTTTCCGTGAATGTACTTCATAGCACCAGAACAAATTATTAGTAATGCATAATGCAAACTACATGCAAAGTAGCTATTCCCAATGTACTGAGCTAATGTGAAAGTCTTAGGGCCTGTTTTGAAGGTAGCAGGACATAATTTTCCAAAGATCTCATAGACTAGTTTTACATGAAAGTTAAGGAAGAGAAGAAACGGCACTCCATTCTTTGGACAGTAATTAAAGGTTAGGGAGTTTCTTTTTTTAAAAAAGACCTGTTCAAATTATGAACATAATACCTGGTGCTATATTATACTAGATAATAAAAGAAATAACAGTCTGGGCTGAAAGTTAAAATGAGCCTTAGGAAAAAAATTCTGAGTCTTAAACCTAACTGTGTATCAGTAACTAATTAAAAAGGGTGCTCTCTCTGTGTGCCCCCAGACTCTCTCCTTGGCAGGCGTTGGCACCTCGTGGCACATTGTCCTTGCTTATATCTTACAGGCACTTCTTTGAGTTGTGGATCCTGGGGCATCTACTGATATCGTGACTACATTTATACTATTAAGTGTACAGACACAAGCTGCTGTATAATGGCACTGATTTATCCTAGATGAATGTATG
Source organism: Anser brachyrhynchus (assembly GCF_964034855.1). Lineage (NCBI taxonomy): Eukaryota > Metazoa > Chordata > Aves > Anseriformes > Anatidae > Anser > Anser brachyrhynchus. The sequence continues at coordinate 121,327,042 of NC_137695.1, forward strand.
GTCCATAAAGTCACCAGCATTTGACACATGAATGGGGAGCATAGGAAACGGATGTGGTTCCACTTATGACTTAGGCAGATATATTTCTTTATGTAAAACATTACCCAGTAGAGAGCAGGGAACTCTTGCAGTATAAAAAGACTGAGAAATAGCCTACATTTGCCACTGAAGAATTTGTCCTGCATTAAGAAAAGCCTTCATAGCATATTGGTGAAGCACCAGCAGGGTGGCACCTCTCACAGAGAGTGGGTGGGCAGGTGGAATAAGCTGCCACATCACCAGGCATGCTTTATTCCGTGCTGTATTCAAGAAGCTAAAATAACCTCACTCAGTACTGCTTCCTTAGCTGCGCAAACTGAGTTGCACATTGACTTCAGAAAAACTTTTGCAGGCAAGGTCTATAGGGCAGTTCATCTGAGACAGGCTGAATCTGCACACTGGAGCTTTGGATGTTTGAGAAATATGAATATTAGCACTGACAGAGACCAAAGGACAATTGAGAGCTGAAACAGCGTGCTGTCTGACAGACAGCAATTAGCTGAAAATGGAACTTCTCTGCTTCGCTTCTCTTCATTTATTCTCACAATACAGATCATACATTTTTCATGAGAAGCAAATGTGTATGCAGATAAGTGTCTGCAGAGAGCAACTGGGATGCAAGAACTCATTTTGAACTCTGCTATGAGAGTACCCTTTTCAAACTACTGACTATAATACAATATTGTAATGGTTTAGAAGTAATATAATGGAATCAATACTGTGTTCTGCTTCTCTTAAGATACACCATCCGCTTGACTCAAATGAAAACACAGACCAAGAACAGCCAAAGACATTTCTCTTTTACTCTCATCCCTAGACTGGTACTTTTAAAATTAAAACAACTTAACATCTTACCATATTTTGTATTACATTTTTGTTTCATATTTCTGCAACAGAACAATGAAGAGGAGTAAAATCTGCAAGTGGCTTTGAATGTCAAGGTTGAGCTCAAAAGCTTTATTCACTGCCATCCCTCAGGTCATCTCCTGCTCATTTCTAGAAAATGTACCCCCATGTTAGCCCAGAAATAAGTGCAATTTGCAGTGTAATACAGAGTATTTGTATCACTTGGATTCATTTAAGAGCTGCAAACATGGAAGACAAAAACTGTCAACCTCCATACACAGAACACAGGTAAATCTACTCTGAACCGAAACAATATAATAAGTCTACTTAAACTTTAAAATAATGATCGTAAACACTGCGTTGTATCTTGACAGCTCTTTCTAAAAAAAGAAGGCATAAAGCTTGTATCTAAAATTCTCCCACAATTTTAAGAAAAATTGACAGTTCCTGCCAGGTATCCCACTGCACAGACAGGAATTAAAGTGGTCATTTTTCCAGTTTTCAGTGCACAAAGTCCACTCCTAAGAAGAGCAGGTTTATTGTTAAATTCATGGGTGGAGAGAGGAGGAAAGCAGGGAAAGGAAAACTATTATCTTGGTGTTGGTACTGGTCAGGGTGACCTTCAGCATAATTTGGGGAAACCTAGTGCAACGTCTGAATCTTCCCTTATGCTTGATCACCAACAGTCTTGCAAGTATTTCCTTCCAACAGGACTTATATTGGAGATCAAAATGGGCCTAAAATCCATCCAATTTAACCAGTTTCAGTGGAACTCCATCTCAGCATTATCTCACTACAGAACCACTGTATCAGTAACAGGCCTGATATAAAACGGTTTGTGTTGTCGTCCCCAAGCCTCCCAGATTTTTCCAATTGCTATGCTTTTTCACATTATAAAGGTGCTTTAAATGCAGGACAGCATGTGAACCACTTTCCCAGGCTGTTTTAGTCAGAGGGCTTGCTACTGCTAATGCATCTCCACAAAGACTTAATAAAATCAGTGACAAGAAATGGAAACACATAATGTCATTAAAAGAGACTAACAAGCCTGTTGTTCTTAACTAATCATATTTTAGGATTGTTTATGCAAGGATACATACACAGAGGGCTAAATAAGACAAGCCATTAAAACATGACAGGATTATTAATTGTTAGAGCAGGCTGAAATCTCTTTAATTTTCCAAGTGACTTTTAGAGCATAGGAGAAGCGAAATGAAAGAGAACAAAAGCAGTTTACAGGAACTGTGTAACATGTGAATGAGTGTGGAAACTTTCCAAGAGTTTGAGAAGTTAGTCCTAGCAAAATCACTATTCGGTAGGTATCATAATTATTATTGCTCTTGGACAAAATTTTGCCTCCGCTTTATTCTTTGTTCATAAAAGGAGCTACTGTTGCGTTGGTGTTTATTTGCTCCTGCTCATGATTTTCTCTACTGGAGGCTTTTATATGAAATATAATCTTCAGTATTCCAAGAAAATTAATCCATTCTGGTCTCTAAATGATATTCATTCACTTAGTGCAAAATAAGACGAGAGAAGGAGCAAAATTTTATATTCTAGTTTTGCTTCTTTATAATTGCAGACATTCGAAATCTTCTGTATTCAATAATCGCAGAGAGCCATGTTTTGTTTTGCTGTTCCCAAATAATGAGGACAATGTTTCTTCTTCTAATAAACTTATGGAAGATGTGTGTCCATTTGAACAACCCCAGCCTCCAAGGGCCCTATAGACTACACCGGAGCAGTTACTTTGGAAGTAACTTCCAGGAAGCTTAGTGCAGCAAAAGATATGACATCCAAAGTAGTAGGATGCAAAATAGCTCTAGCCATGCCCAACATGGGTGTTGCGAATCCACTGGAGGACATCCTGACATGCCAGAAATGTGTCAGGTGGTCTGGAGAGACCTTTCTGTGCCATGCTGCACGATGATGGTAGCAAAAAGTGCCCTAGTAGTAGGGTCACCGTGTGAGTGATCTTTCCTTGGGTAAGGTCCCCATTTTTGATCTGGAAATTTGGTCTGGATAGAATCAGAACTTTAACCATTTGTTTGGTTACATCCTGCACATCCTGCAGTTTCACTGGAGCAGAGTGCCTGACTAAGCTGATGGATATGAAGAAGTCCCAGGACAATGTCCCAGTGTATGCCCTCTAGGTCCAGCACATTTTGGGTATGTCAGCTGTGTTTATTTAAATAAGTTGTTTTGCACATGCATGGTTAGTCAAATACATCTACATGACCTGAACTCACTGCATACAAGTCACAAACCATATACTCTGCATATCTGCCACAAGGCGTATACTCATGTATTTCTGTCAGATGGACTCTGGACAGAAATAGGAGAGTCCTACATTTAAGTTTCTAATTTGTGCATCTTCATCTTCAGCATTATATATATATATATGTATACATATGCATACAGTTATGTGCACATATATGCAAATATATACATCTATTCATACATATGGGCCTTTTTGATACCAATTCTTATGTTTTGCTAGAACTTGAGATTCTTTACACATGACCATTATTCTTTAGCAAGTGCCAATGCCCCCAGGCACTTCGATCCTCTAAAAATCTCAAAGATTTCACCCAGGAAAAGCAAGGCAGGCTCCTGAAGAAGAATTGTAATAAAGCTAAATGTAAAATGGGAAAAGTACTATTGGTACTATCTTAACCTTCACTTCCAAGCAATTCTTTGGATTATGCATCTGTGCAAGCTAGCTGGGAATAATTGGATTCAGAACAGACTCAATTCCATAGAATAGTCTGTGCAAAGGAATAAATGAGCAGGAAGACTAGATAGTTGCTGTAATATTTAAATTATAAAAAACACAGACCTAAGACATTACTAGAGAAATAGAATGTGTACTCCTTTTTTTTTTTTTTTTTTTTTTCCTTCACTGTTTTGAGTTTTACAACCTTTTACACTTCTGAGCTGTTCTTTCATCTGGGACTGACTAAACTGATGATTAGTTCCTTCTAGCCCAAAGGCTATGTATTCAGCACCCATTCAGAGTGAAGAAAATTTTAATCAACCAGGACTTTCCAAAATCAACCAAAGAGCATAAAAGATAATTTGTAAGTGGTACTGAGACTGAATCAGTGAGATCTCTGAATGCTCATTTTGACATTGCAATTTGCACTTGTTAAAATTAATATTATATAGTGACCATTTTTTTTTTTTTTTCTTAAACAGTGTTTTTTAAAGACAATGCAATGACTTTCTTTCTCCTAGTGAAGTTTTCACTTTGCCAGAACAGTTTAAAATAAGCTGCACACATTTCACAGTAAGGACATTTACAAATTAAGGATGAAATTCTGCCCTTCCCCTTTTTTCACCATGTTTTCTTTCGAAATTTCTATAGAAAATAGGAGAGATGATTCAATGACTAAGGTTAAATAATTCATTAAACCTCCTTCTAGCTATTAAATATATATATATATTATGCATCTTGCATCAGGCATGTTTTGTCTTCAGACTGAGTTTTTTCTGCTTTCTGTTTTAACGTATTCTTGCTAAATTAGGCCACAAGCATTTAATGCATTAAACGTTATCCATATAACACATATTTAAAGTACTGTAGACTTAAACAGAAACTTTCTTTAAAGCTCAAAATACCAAAAAAAAAAAAACAAACCAAAACGAACAAACAAAAAAAACAGAAGAAATGAAAAGATTCAGAATGCTCTCTCAACATTAGCTGTGAGTAGCAATAATTAATCAAGGTGAAGAATGATTGCAGTGGATCAGTTAGGGAACAAAAGCAGGTTTGTTCTAGGGGATTTGTATTTTTTTCTTCAAATGGCTCCTTAATCAGAGTCATGTGGCTACATGATTATTTTTAGCAGAAGAGGGTGGTGCTCTTAGTGACACTTGAAGGTAAAGCTTACTAATATCACTCAACCATACTTTTTCCCCCAGTGTGTATTCCCCCCGCCCACCATGTCTTGTCCCATCCCTCCCCACACCCCCTGAGTTGAAAGCCATTAGTAAAAGCATAATTGCCAGAGTTCAGGACTCTGGTTCAATCTTCCACCCCTGGGATTACAGAGGTTGAAGGCATGACAGAACCACAAACTGTTCCCATGGTAACTTTTTTGGCATTGAGGCTTCAGGCAAATGACAATACTGGTGAATGTTTAAAGAGCAGGACTTGAAATATCTGTTTGAAATAGTTCTTAATTCCTAGTGTTGCTTGAAGGAGAAAGAGAACAATAATAAAATATTGATATTAATAATAATAATGTTCTGACTCATACATGTTGTTAACTCAATTTTTAAGTGACTCGACATTGGTGTAATTGCATGTCAGGATTCATTTTGGACTGGCCACTGTAATTGAGTCTGATTTGGTAAAGCTAGAGGGGTTCTTTTTCAGGGGTAGTTTTGTTTTGTCTTGTTTTCCTTTTGTTACTTATTTTACAGTCACTGAGCTGATGCTTTATATCTGGGGACTGAAGTTTCCATAGGATATTTTGCCAGCCTTCATCAGCCTGATACAGAGGAAGAGGGTGTTATTTTGCCCATAGGTGCGCGTCCCAAAACGTGGTGCTAGACATTGTCACTTGTGTCCAACCTCCAGTCCAGTCCTGCTGGCTACAGTTTATGCAGCAGAGGCTCCCCAGCAAGGCTGGGATCTGATTCTGGGCACCAAGGCTGGAGGAGTGAGCAGGACTTTCTCCAGCCTCTGTTCTCCAGGTGACAGGGGAAGTCCCGTTAAAGAGTATCCTCAGCTAAACCACAGCAATAGGTCTTTGAGGGAGAGGTGGGCAGAAGGGTTTCTTCCCTATTTTCTTAGAAGTCCTCCACAGTTGGACACGGGCCCTATGCCTTTAGAGGTCAGAAAGAAAAACTTGCCCCATCCTGCTGCTCTCGGGCAGTCCTGCTGGGCAGCCTGGGGCGAGCACCCAGCGCAGAGCCCTTTCCGCTGGTCACAGGCACAAGGGCAGTACGTGGGCAGCTTTTTCCTTGGCTTGTTCTTTACAAAATTAATCCGTTTGAACTTTGCGCTACTTATTGCTTAGCCTTATTAGAGAAACTTCACTGGCATGTTACCTGTCCTCTGTGAGTACTGATAATTACTTCTTGGTTCATAAAGTACCTTACTCCAGACGTATAAAAGAACACTTTTCCCCAATAATGCTAAGTGCTGTTCATAAAAAAAGTAAAATAATAAAAGTAAAAACTGGCTTTCCCTCTCTTAATAATGCCCCAAATACAGAAAGATGAGCAAATTAAAACTAGCAATACTTCAGAAATGAAAATGTTCATTAAAAAAAAAGAGCACAGAATGGAGAAAAGGTAAGCTAAATTGCCGGGAACAGGGAGTTGCACGACTCCCGTGCTCCTAACAAAAGTTTCATCACAACTGAGCAAAAGGTGACCAAGTCTGAAATCTAAACAGCACCAGTCCTCTCTGAAAATTTAGTACAGCAGAGAAAATAATGATAATTCTGTACAGTTCTTCGAAAAAAGGAAAATACTTAGTATTTTATTGAACATACATTTTTCTTTCTCCCAACACTGGTCTCCACTGGTGGCAGAGAAGCGATCATGACCAGCTGAAATGCTATTTGTGAGACAGGCTCTCTGGCACAGTGGGCAGATACGAGTGTGTGTTGTCAGACACTGGGGCTGCTGGTAGCACTGCTTAAGGAAGGGCTGTGGGGAGCTGACAGTCTGTTAAAACAGTGCTTTCAGGAGTGCCCTCAGGTACGTGTCCTAAACAGTTCTCTTATCCTAACCTGTTCTGTCCTTCTGAGTTTGAGAGCTTTCCTCAGTAAATGTGGAAAAAAAGGTGATTCTTACAGAGAAACAGCATGCTGGCCTCTCTGGGAAATAGTGCTATTACTAGACTGGTTTTGCTTAACATTAAACAAAACCTGTACTAACAAAGGAGCAGAAACTTAATTACTGCTTAACCTCCTGAAATTGTTTCATAAATAAAAAGTGAGTGCTGAAATGCTGAAGGTTTGCAGTGCTGCGAGGTGCAACACAAGCAGGTACAGCGGTGCAACACTGCTGGAACGTAAGAGCAGGCTTCCAAACACATTGACATCTTGACCAGCATATACACAGATCTGTCCATCTAAAATCACTGCATTCACCCAGCCAATGGGTAGAGATCACAAATAATGGATCAAACAACTATACTAATTAGTAATACTTTTATGCAGTAAACAAATTTATACAAAACATTTTTATTCTAGCACTAGAGCCATATATTTATTTATTTATTTGTTTGCTTGTTTATTTATTTATTTATTTTCCTCATAATAGTGGTGAAGTCACCATTCTGATGTGTCTAACCTGAAGAGGCCTGACAACATTATTTATGGCAGGTACATGAGATGTCAAGGATTTTGTTTTCCAGCTCACAACCCACAATTTCACATGGCATGGGATATCTGCATTGCTATGTTGTAAGGCACAATTGTCACCCTTAACTAGGAACAAACCCACCTGAGATCTGGATGCTCTGTCACTGACTGTTAGAAATGGATGATGAGAAAGAGAAACAGTAACTCAATAACTATGACACACAGAAATAAAGTTTTCCCCACCTTGAATTAGAATCATAAGAAATCCAAGCAGAGTCAAAACAAATATTATCATCTGTACTGAACATTTTCAGGAAATCCTTAATGCACACCGATTTATGCTATTTGTTGGGATCACAGTTATTTAAAACTCCTGTCTTTGTAGCAATTGCACTTTAGGAAGTGCACAGGATTTCCAGTATTGTACAATGAGCTGATTTTATGTTCTGTTTTGACACAGATATTCTACATACAGCTTGCCTAAGCAAAAGTAGTTAAGAAAAATTAAAGCAATCTAAATAAAGTAGCGAAGTTAAAGTGTTTGGAAACTTTTATAACAAAAGCTCTCCTTTTATAACAAAATATAACAAACAAACAAAACACCCAAAAAAAAACCCATGAAGCAAAATCTTTACCACACTCTTACTTAATTCTTCTCTTAAAACAATCTTCACTATAATTGTTTTCTGGGTACAAATCAAAACTAAGTTTGTCTTTCTGAAGGTCTGTGGGACTTTGTAATCACTTTTCAAATTCTTGTACAATGTTCTGCATTAGAGCTTGGGAAGGAAGCAATCAAGGAGAGCCGAAGTGATGTGAGATTGCCTTCACTCCAGCTGAGTGGACAATTGCATCAGCAGAGCAATCTTGGCTAATTGAAGAAAAAGATGAGAGGTTGGTCAAGCAGCAAGAAAGAAGACATCGCAAACCCAAAATGTTAATCCCCAAAGCACTGCCCTATGCCTGACTCCACAGAAAGTGGGAAGATGGAAAAAACATGCAGGGGAGCATTCATGGCACCTTGAAAATTATGACAGAAAGGGAGCAAAAGTAAAAAGGAGGCTACTTTTCCTGCTTATGCCATGAAACCCCCCACCCTCACACACACAGAAGTGGGTAGCTGTTGGTATAAAGCTGAATGAAAGCATGATGAAAGAGGAGATTGCCAGGATTGTGGATACCTGTAGCTCTGTTTTGCCCCAGGTGAGCACTTTCTGCACCTTGCAGGACATCAATGCTACAATGCAGCCTGCCAGAGAAATACACATCATCTGGGAAATGCCCTGGAAAAAGGTGTGAACGTGGGCTAAATGTACTCATTACAGCTGTTGAAAGAGAGACAGTTAATGGTAACAAAAAGGCTAACTTTTGCTGAATGATGATGCAGTGAGGAATCACTCTTAAACTACTGTGGGGATTACAGGAACAGATCCTGTTTCTTGTGTTTAGGATGGAAGTCCTCAGTCCTTCTCAGATCTCCTGCTCAGGTCTACCCCCTGACCCTGCCCCGCGCCATGGCTAGGAGGAGAATCCAGCTCCAAAGCAATACATGGGCAGGGGGCTCCAGGGCTGGAGTATAGTCCATCTGCTGGCTCATTATTGCAGATGATATGTTCTAAGTCTTCTCTTTCTTTAAAGATGAAATTCTTGCTCCTAAAGGCTCTCCTCAATTTGGTGTGAGCCAGGGAGAAGCAAAAAATTAACGCCCTACCCAGACCAACAATCCTGATTTCCACGTTAGCCTTCACCGGGAAGCAAATTATTAAACAAAAGTCTCAAGGGAGGCTTTTGCTGCCTATTGGCAAACCCCTAAGTAGTGTGCCTGAATCACAGGACAGCGTGCATCAGAGGACACGTTAGCATCCGTGCAAAAAAAAATCGCTCCCACTCCCTTCAGTGGGGACAGTTTTCCACATGAGATTTTCCTTGGGCTGCAACACTGACTGTGTTGTGTTTATCAGAGAGCACATTATGGTCCCCACAGAGGCAGCAGGGCTATTCTTAGCTTTCTGTGTTGGTACACTTGTAACTCTAAAAGAATAAGAATGTTAATCTGATGGCGTCAGTAAATCTGATGGCGTTAGTAGGACCTAGTTTCCAAATTAAGCTTTTTCGTAGCAGAGACTGCTTGAAATAACTTCTGCACTTTTTATTTCTACTATTCTCCCGTCTTGATTTATATGTGTTTCTATTCACTTTTCCTTTGCTTAAGGCAAAACAGCTCCTTGCAAACACTTTGCAGCCCTTCAGACTGTTAACATCTCAGGTGGTTCTCAGTATCTCTGAAGCATGCACTCAGAGTCACTAGAAAGCAAAAGAAAGAAGCCTGTGCATATTTTCTACACAACACTGTTACATCCTCCTTTGCACATGACCTAAACCACAATAACTTGCAGGCTCTCCTAATAACTGAAAGGTTTTTTTAATAAGATGTTCTGTACGGAGAGAGCTCGTGCTCGGTCACGCTCACCTCTGTAGATGTCTGTTCCAGAAGATATAAGTCTGATTATAGAAAACATCATGCAATGTGTAAGTCTGTTCATACAAATACTTACATGAAGAAATGCTCCTTAAATATTAATGGTGCTTTTGTTCCACTGACATTAAACTTCTGCATTCTTCCTCATCAGCCATTTCAGTGAAAAAGCACCTGCTTAACAGATAATTTCTGTCTTCTGAAATAGCATTCTTAATTTCAAGTTGTAATCCTGATATCCCAGCAGAAGGCTAAGGAAACTCTCCCAAAGTCGAGCAGTACATTACAAACCAAAAGCAGAACCAGTCTAGGAGCAGCCTGTTTCCAGGTAGGGTGTCCTCATTTATAGTGAATATTAAGGAAAGAGAAATACGGAAAGCTTAATGTTTAGAATAGAGGTAAGTAAGCTTTCTATTTTCTTTCTCTAAATTGAAAAATTTATGCAGGAAATTTTTCAGAATTTCGGCTTTTACTGACAATGTTTTAACTCCATCAGTGAGCCAGGGCTGTTGCTTTGCCGACATGGATTTACAGTGATACTCTACTTCCCCTCTGTGGCAAAGTTTGATAGCTCGCTAGCCATGCAGCAATAAAGCAAGGAATGAAGAGGGAGGTTTGCATTTCTGTTTATTAAACAATTTCAATGAGAAAAAGAAAATAAAATAGTAACTGTTATTATAAACATTTTCAATGGTATTCATCATTTCTTTACAGACATTGGTTTTTATTCCCAGCTTCCACCTGTTTCAGAACTCTTTCAGTCATCATATGTTGCGCTCTCATGTCATGTTTTTGAAAGGCTTCCTGTTACTGTACTTCCAGGCTGCAGCCCAGCAGCTGTGTGGAAGAGGAAGAACCATGTGGAGGAGGGTTCGTGCTGTGGGTGGGGGCCTTCAGCATCCCCCACCGTGTAGCCATGTGTGCACAACCAGAAGACAGAAAAAAAAAAAACTGATAACTAAAAATACTTCAGTTAAACACAACTCCAAACATATGCACTGACAATCAGTCTGCTTATTTTATGTTGTTGCGAGAAGAATTAAAATTTAAGTAACTGATGCATTTGTATAATCCCTACTTCTTTCAAATCTCAAAGATGATATTTTAATTTTGTTGCTCTTTTCTGACTCTGAATTGTAAAAATACTTGCAATTCTTTTCAGGGGGGCAATTCTAAGTAATGCATTAGATCAAATTACTCTTATTAATCTGAAAGTATGTCCCCAGCAAATGCATATGACCATAGCCTGAAAATTAATTATTATTGTATCTAAGGAAACATAATATATTTGTACTTCTAATAATACAAGTAAGTACATAACTAAAAATGGAGAAACATCAGTTTTAAATATATAGACCAGTGACTAGCTGAAATTTTGCTACCTTCATTACAGTGATCTACAGAAAGATTTTGTCACTGTGCAGACCTTCTCTTAATGTCTTACTCTTCTACATCTTCCGTTTTCACTTTTTTTTTTTTTAATCTTATTTGCACTAAACACGGTATTTACAAAAGAAGATGTGCTGTTCCAGCTGTTGTTGCTCACAGTTTTCATTTCTTGCTCTTGTAGGCACAGATGTAAAGCAGATGGAAAAAAACACGATGCAGTTACAGCATCTGGGTGGATGGAGGTGGAACAAAATCCTGAAAACTGGCCTAGGAGTGGCCAGTCAGAAATGTGCTTTGCAATTGCAACACATGGGGCAGTTCAGTTATACCTCGTTAAAGAAATGCTTCTGAAATCACTACCTGGCATGAAAGGGGAGAAAAGGCACAATTTTTGACACTGCATGGTGGCAAATGGGATTGAGACAGTATGGTGGACATCTCTGTATGCTTTAATCAGAAATGAGCAAAGCTGGAAATTAGAAATAATCTTTTTTAGTGATGTCTGAACTGAAAGCCAGTCATTTGTTGTGTTTCCTGGTAGTTGTACAGAAAGAAAGTACCTTCTCAGACTGATGTGTATATAACGAGTTTGTTGAATCTCTCTCATTGCAACCCATTTTGTTTATGGTCTGACTTCTCTGTGAAAGTCAGAACCCAACATTTCATCAGTACCCAGCTTCATATCATATCTTAAAGCCGAAGATGAGAGACAGGCAGCCAAAGCTCCTTTCTCTGGTCCTGCCAGACTCATGCTGCCAGATCACAATCCAAAATGTCAATCAGTATAATGACATCTTCAGGGAACAGCCTGGGATTTTTCAAGAGCAGCGCTGTGTGAGGGTTGCAGAAACCTCCTTACCCAAGCATCTTCCTTAAGTCTTTTTATAAGGCTAGTCATGAAGCTATAAAGATGATCTATGGATGTTTCCTAACTGTTAGTATATTGAACTCTTCTGGCAAGAAAGATGAAGCTGAAACATTTTCCAAGATTGATATAACATAGGGGTCAGAAGAGCAATACCTTTCTTCTTCACTTCAATAGAAATAGAGAAAGAATATGATCTTATAATTGGATTTCAGGAGCCATGAGCACAAAGCAGCAGCGGGTCAGAGCCGAGCAGGCAGTGTGGCAGCAGGCAAGAGCAATTCAGCTGCTGCCTTCTTGCATCTTCCTTCCGAGTGATTGCCTGGCCCTGACCTGAACCATTTCACTATTTTTTGTCAGGTGAGTTGTTGCATTGCCTTAGGGAGCCTAAACAGCTCTGCACAGGGTCAGGGGAGTGCCTGAGGCAGCAAGAAGGCAGTGAAAGGTTGGGGCTGGTGGGGCACCGAGCCCAATCCACTGCAGAGCAGCTCCTGGTGCCAAGGCTAGGGTAAGGGATGGAGGGAAGGTGATGTGAAGAGGAGAGGTCTGAAGCCATCCTTTCCTCTAAGTGGCTAGGAGAAGACATGAGGCCATTTGGGGGTATTTCTGAGGGCTGAAAAACCTGAAGGTTTTCTCCATTACATCTGCCTCACAGAAACAGAGAAAAAAAATAAAAATGCCCCAGTGGAAATTAGCCTTGCAGCCTCTCCACTGCAGGGACAAATATCACTTTCCTTCTTAGGGCTGTGCCTGAACAACTGGAGGTGTTCTGCTGAGGACATATGGTCCACATAGCGCAGAAAGATCTATTAGATTCCATCTTTTTCTGCTAAGAAACAGATGAATCTAGAAATAGTGTCAGTTTCGCTGTTTTGCCTGTTTTCTCACTTTTTTTTTTTTTTTTCTTTTCTGGCTTGTCTTAACTTTGTTAATCTGTGGAATTAACTCAATTATATAGAGAATAAAAAGGGCCTATTTTTGTAAAAGGCTGAAATTTATGTGTACTGCTCCTATTTATTTTCATTTTAGCTACAAGGTACTGTTATAACAAGTGACAAGAAATTTGCTTTTAAAAGATAACAAAAAACTACAAGGTGAATAGTAATACAGTGAGAAATCCCTTTAAAAATCCTGGATTTCAGGTATGCTATGAAGATTTCATTCAGACCTCCTTTGGGCGTGCATTAAACTACAAGTGTCTAGATTTGGCCACGTCTAACCACATCTTGAAAACCTCAAAACCTGGAGACTCCACAACCTCTATCAGCACATACTATCCTCAGAGTGAATAAGTTTTTGCAAACACCCAGTTTAAAACTCCTCCCAAGCTGCAATTTATTCCCACTGCCCGTTGTTAAACCACCTGCCGCTGCCAAGAGTGTGACCCTGGTATCTCTGTAGCTACTCTCCAAGCTGCTGTTGTATTAGGCCCCTTAGCCTCCTCTTCTTCATGCTAAATAAGCCTGACTTCCTCAGGTTTCATGGGTACACCATACACTCCAGGACCCTGACCTTCTTAGCTGCCTCCTCCTGGAGACTCTCCAGTTTCTCCACAGCTCTCTTGCAGGAAGGTGGGGGGCAACCATGGGCATGGTCTTTGGGTATGGTCTCACTGTCATCTGCTTGTCCTTGATCTGCTAGCCATAATCCATAATACACCTACACGTGTTTTACCTTTTATTTTTATTTTATTTTATTTTTTTGCAATGAGAGAGTGTCATTGGCTTTTGTTATGGTGTCCACGATAAACATGCTTTTCTGTGAAAAGGATCGTTAATTCAACTCAAAAAAAAAAAAAAGGAATATCATTTTTTGACATGTCTATTTAGCATTTATTCAAGGACCACGTGATACATTAGCACACTCAAAAACCGTGATTTGCAACAGTAAAAATGTAAGTGAAGTTGAACTTCATTGCAAGGGTACAGCAATGAGCATATTAAGATCAACAGAGGTATAAATTCATGTTCAATTTTCAAGTTGCCATTACGCTGGACTCTGAAATTATTTTTCTTAATGTAATTCACAATTTTCTAAATCCAAATGCAGGCAGGGGAGGATCAACTACTCTCTGAACCCCTAAGCCAGGTCAGTCCCAGTCTCCAGGCATACATCCGCAAAGAGCTGCTAATTCCCTGCAATTTAGTCCCTTCTGTGCAAAGTGGAGGACACACAGTACTCCTGGATAAATGCACTCCTGCCTCTGCTTCTACTGTCTATGGCACATGAAGAAAGACCTGAGGCTGTTCAAGTTCACCTAACCTCTCCCTGATAATCCTCTCCCTGCTTTCTACTTTCTGCTTACTAAGATGCAGATTTCTTTCTGCTTCACGAGAAGAAAAAAGAAAGTGGCAATTTGGAAAAGTTTTGATTTTTAGATCAGCTACAAGTCATTTAAGGCCTCGCAAAAAGAGAAATTGGAAACAGATTTATTTTTTTTTTCTTCACATTTCCTTTCACTGTCACATGAATTGTTTCATAGTCTTGCTTCCTTTCCTTTTTGTGTGCACAGTACTTGGAATCCTCAAGGGCTCTATGACAAAACAGAAAAGCAGCATTGTCTCTGAAGTTTCAGATGGCTAAGAGCTTTATTGATAAAAATGCTCAGAAATGTACCTATTGCCCACACAAAGAAGTGAAGCTCCTTAATTACTGTTGCCAAAAACACAGTCCAGACAAAATCTGGAACATCATGATTTATTTTTTCTTTAAATTCCCAGACTGAGTTTTCTTTTAAGGTACTTCTGAGGAAATCCACCCTGGAAGTGTCTTCAAAGGGCTCAAGTATTTGCAGTTTTCATTAAACACTTCCACTGGAGCAATCACCTGAGCATCAGTCTAGATTTAAAGCAGTCCCTGTTACGAAATTCTTTGGAAAGTCTTCAAGACATGAGAAAAACCTTAGACAAAACTAACGTCACTTGCTTGAACAGCAAGGGTTTCCACCAAGGGGTGTGAAGAGGAAACATGCTCTGAGCCCATCTTGTGTCTTGCTTACACTGAGGATGACTTTATTTTCTACCTATTTAATTACTTAATTAATTCAATTTCTATGTAATACAGCTACAGCCTGTGTCTACTACTCATTTATTTATTTATTTATTTATTTTAGAAAAAAAATGGCCGTATTGAGTCAGTGGGAAACGGGTGTAGTCCATCATTCCAAGTGCTTCAGACTTGAGATGCTCCATCCGCTATCCTGAGGGCACCATAATGGTGACACAGGAGAAGCTTGAGCCTCTCTGTCCATACTGTCTGGGCAGAAAATTTCCAACACCATGACACTGAGTCTGTATATTTCAGGTAATTTATTGGAAAGGTGCTTGTTTTAAAGGATTACCAGAATGAAACACTTAAAACAAGAAGCTTATGATCACATTGATCTCAGATAGGTAGTTCTTCGTCCATTTTCATTCTGTACTTGTTGAAGGCAGAAGTGTTAGCAAAAGGAACAGAATATGATATTGTAATATTGTTCAGACCCTTACCTTTGAGAAGGTGAAAAAAAAAAATCTCAATGGCTGAAAAAGAGAAGTCTACTATTGTCAAGATTTTTAATACCTAATATAGAGAAATTTAGGATTTTTCCAAGAAGAGAAAAACATTTCTAGAGATGCTGCAAAGACTGCACTGCCGATCCTCAAAATCTTTAGTTTATATTATTTTTCCCATTCTTTCCCTACAAAGGCAGCACAAACTAAGACAGTGCAGACAAATAAAGATGAACTCCCTTAAAAAAGATAACACTGTTAAAGATAACATTGAAATAAACTTTCAGTTTTGAAAGTTAACATTGAAATGTTAATTGTTTGTTATCATGTAAGCAAACCCTTTGTGCTTTGTCTATTATATATTAACCAAATGACAGTGAAATGTTGGTGTGTACAGAAGTGAACTTTGCATTTTGAAATAATTCCTGTGTTACTGAATGTTAGTTCAAGTGAAAAGAAAACTAGACCAAATGAAAATATAAGTGGCTTGGTTAAGCCATGCTAATTTTTCTGTTTTGGCTTAAAAATCAAAGCTTTATGAAATGCCAGTGACAGAATTTTCTTCTTGGTTATCAATATGTCATCATCGTAAATGTCATCACATTTTGATAAGGAATTTGCAATCTAAATATTTGACCTGAGTCTATATAATCTGAATTTTATTTCCCATAACATCCTCTTTCCTCCCTCTCCTCTTCCCAGTGTCCTGGACATGTGACTTGAGATGGACTCAAGCCACAGAAATTCAAACCACATTCCCACAAGGAATAGGAGCGAAAGAATATAGGAATTATTCATGCACTTTTTCTCCCTCAACTGCAATTTTCATAACAACGCTGAATCTCAGATGTGGAGTTTCAGAAATGGGCAGTTACTGTTCTCATTTTCCTTTTTCATGTGATTCAGCAGATACGGCCTCAGGAAAATTGCCTCTCTCTTAACTACAGAAATCATGCCAAACTGAAGGCAGCAACAGGCATGGTCATAACAGACTCCTCATCGGGGAGATTATTTTCCATTTGTTTGTCCTAATGCAGTTTTCATAGGTGGAAGTATTAGACGTGGAAACAGAAATCCAGAGAGTGTTACTCAGCAAGGACTTCTCTCTGATGATCCCAATCAGTGCCTAGAACGAAAAAATTCTGTTGCACACACACACATCCCAGCCCAGTCATAAGACAAACGCACAAGAAAGCTGTGCGTAGTCCTGATTCAGGCAGTCAGTGTTGCAAAAGCTGCCTGTGACTAACATGATTCAACAAAAACTCAGTGCTTGCTGTCAGTGATTCAAAGCATCACAATTTCTACTGAAGAGAGCTGGCCAAACAAAAAGTGACTCTTTTTTTTAAAACATTTTTTTTAAACATTGCACAAGCTTTCTTGTTTTAATTGTTTCATCTCCTACAATGGCTAAGCTAAGAAACTTAACTTTTATATTATTTTTAAGTATCATACTTAAATATAGAGCTATATATAAATAACAGAAGGAATTACTTGCACACACACGCACAGAAATGACAATTTCCACATTAGCATTATATTTAGGTGCAAATGTAGACCCATAAATCTATTTCTCTCACTGTCTGTGATTTCTTCCTTTAAAATTAGGATTTATTTATTTATTTTATTTTTTATTATTTTTTCCCCTCTGGCTCTATATTGCTTTTAGATGTTCTGGAATCTGCATCATACCTGTGGTAGGCAAGGACCTATTTATTTTAGCTTTCACCACAGGTGCAAAATCCCTTCAGCTGACAACTGAAGTTTAGGTTATAGCTCTTTCTTCTTGAGTCAAGTTTGACTGAATGAGTCTGCAGAGCTGGAGAGCAGCACAAAGTTATTTTATGTTTATGTGCATGAGAGTGTAAGACACTGACTTTTTCTCAGTTCCACCAGCAGAATGGTGACAGTCACTAGAAGTCCGTGTTGTACAAAGAAAAGGTAATGTGAAGGAAGCAATAATACTGCATTTTTTATGTTGTTAGGATAGTACTGGTAAACAGTAGCAGAGAAAAGCACTGTAAGCTTCTTGTAAAAGGAAGGAAGAGAAAAGGACTTTGTTTCTCCATGTGCAAAATGAACAAAAGGACAACAAATGCCAATGACAAAAATAAAAATATCCAAATAATTTCAGTAGCAAACAGCTGAGAAAATAGTGAGCAAATTGTTGTTGCTGGTACAGAGGCAAGAAAGAGCCTAGATAAGTATGATGGAGGTGATTCAAGAGGCCTCAGCATGCTGCTGAGAGGCATAACATTTCCAGATAAAGAAGTGTACAATAGTTCTCATGTGCAAGGAAGGCCAAAACAGAAGCCTGCTGTTAGCTAGCTGGAAGGAAGTCCAAATGCTTTCAAAACGTATAAGGCAATTTATATTAGTTGGAGAACCAAGTCTTGGTATTTTAATGATTGTAAGATGGGGTGTTGCAATTGCTTAAGCAACAGAGCAGGCTTTTGTTTGTTAACATAAATAAGTAAAAATGTGCATGCGGTGAGGGAACGTCTCAATTTTAAGAAACAAGCCAACAAAAAGTGTGTGGGGAGGTACAGAGTTAGGGAAGGTCAAGTCGTGCTGATGATGGATGGGAATAAAGAGATTATTTGCATGACACTGAAATGTAGGAGAAGTTGAGCTTAAGGAAGCGCAGGAGCTGCCCCTCTAACAGTATCAGACAATTACCATTAAGTTGAAGTGGCAAGTGGAGTGGCTGTGTACTTAAAATCACACAAAGCTTAGATATACCCTTGTCACAATTGAACTTATTGTTATGATTTGCAGGAGCAAAACTGGTAGGAAATAAGCAAGCACAGAGACATCCTCCCTCACGTGAAGTTCACACCGTGACTTTCAAGCTCTAGTTACAGACATCCGTGAATTTGGGGGATAAATTTATGGAGTTTGGAAGGAAGAAAGGATATTGCCAGTAGCTTAAACCCACTGTACAAAAATTTGCACTTTCACTACAATATCAAATAAGTCATCAAAATCAAATAAAACATACAAGAAAAAGCATGCATTAGAAATAACAACAAGCTGTCAAACTGAACGGTAATAACTCATCGCCGCCCTCTGGATCTGACCCCAGAACTCTGCGGGTGTCCTCTTAACTGAAAACATATGCCCCGACTGAGCAAAGCCAGTGAAAGACCTTCCCTGGTTTAAACAACAGGAACAAACAAGGGGTGTGTAAATTCAGAGTTCCCAGTATCTTTCTGGTACTTCAGGGCATTCATGAAAAGATTGAGCCCTCTACTGGCCGCTGCATTTCTTTCCCCAAGTCAAGTATTAGAGATCCTATTTCTAGCAGTCTTCTAATGAGTGAATAAATGCTTTGGCAAATTTACCAGACCAATTATGCTGCAAATGTCAGTGCTTTATGGCATATCTTTTATTATGGCATACCTTTTTTGGTCAAAATCTATTAAAATGAGATTTAATATGGGTTCCAAAAGTCATCATTACACCTGCATAAAATTATTGTTGTAAGAAAAGGACTTATAAGAAGAGTAAGCAAACTTGTGAAAATTCAGTCCTGTAGGAAATATCACATACAGGAGAGATTTAACCTTCCTCCTACCATTAAAAAAAAAAAAAAGTCGCTTCAAATACCTGTAACATGCACTAAGGTTTTAGAAAATTATGGAAAGCAGGTTAAAACATTGGCTTTTCCCTTAGTACAGAATTTACAAATATTTAATCTCTTAATATAAAAAAATAATAAATTTTATTTTATAAAATAAAATTTTATAAATTAAAAATATTTATTTTATAAAATTATAATTTTATGATTATTTATTTTATAAAATAAAAAATATTTATTTTAGTTGCACCATGTCCCCATGCAGAAATAGTTTACACTGAGCTATTTTTCCTCAGTATGTCCAAGGACACCAAACCCCACTCACTGTTATCCTGTAAGACATTAAGTTTAATTATTGTAGGACTACAACTGAATTAATGTTTGGAGCTTGAGAGTGTGACTGAAAAGCCTTCAGACACTAGATGAGTGTGCGGGATGTCTGTGTACCGACTAAGAGAAGACTACGTGGACGGTCTCACTATCACACAAAGAAAGAAAGGAGCAACTGGCTTTTAGGTACACGTACAACATGACAGCGCTCAGGGCCTCGCAGAAGCACTGCTGGGAACCCAGCCCCGTACCATACCACGGCGGTAACTTGGGGGGAGAAACCCCAGCCTGAGAGCCCCCTGCAAACACCAACTGTTAACACCGTGGCTCAGCTTTTGCAACTTCCTTCCTTCTGTGCTTTTGCCCTTCATGCGGCTTAACAGAACCCACAGCAAAGAACAATTTTTATTTCCCCCCCATCAGTCAATCTACTTGAAAAAATGGTATTTTTGGCGCAGCAAAACTCCCAGACTAGACATGGGAATCAGCTAGTCCAGCAGTCAGTCACACAAAACAGCAACTAGAAACACGCCTTGTCTTCCTTAGACAAGCCTGCTGCTTGGGCTGTGCAGGCTGCTGCTGAGACTGCACATGGGAGAATGCACTGACAGATCACAGAATCACAGAATCGCCTAGGTTGGAAGAGACCGCCAAGATCATCTAGTCCAACCTCTGCCCTAACACTAACAAGTCCTCCACTAAACCATATCACTAAGGGCTACATCTAAACATCTTTTAAAGACCTCCAGGGATGGTGACTCAACCACCTCCCTGGGCAGCCCATGCCAATGCCTAACAACCCTTTCAGTAAAGAAGTTCTTCCTAACATCCAACCTAAACCTCCCCTGGCGCAACTTTAGCCCATTCCCCCTCGTCCTGTCACCAAGCACGTGGGAGAATAGACCAACCCCCACCTCGCTACAGCCTCCTTTAAGGTACCTACAGAGAGCGATGAGGTCGCCCCTGAGCCTCCTCTTCTCCAGGCTGAACAATCCCAGCTCCCTCAGCCGCTCCTCATAAGACTTGTTCTCCAGACCCCTCACCAGCTTCGTTGCCCTTCTCTGGACTCTCTCGAGCACCTCCATGTCCTTCTTGTAGTGAGGGGCCCAAAACTGAACACAGTACTCGAGGTGCGGCCTCACCAGAGCCGAGTACAGGGGGACAATCACTTCCCTAGACCTGCTGGCCACGCTGCTTCTTATACAAGCCAGGATGCTGTTGGCCTTCTTGGCCACCTGAGCACACTGCTGGCTCATATTCAGCCGACTATCAACCAGTACTCCCAGGTCCTTCTCTGCCAGGCAGCTTTCCAGCCACTCATCTCCCAGCCTGTAGCGCTGCTTGGGGTTGTTGCGCCCCAGGTGCAGGACCCGGCACTTGGCCTTGTTGAACTTCATACAGTTGACCTCAGCCCATCGCTCCAGCCTATCCAGATCCTCCTGCAGAGCCTTCCTGCCCTCAAGCAGATTGACACACGCACCTAACTTGGTGTCATCTGCAAACTGACTGAGGGTGCACTCGATCCCCTCATCCAGGTCATCGATAAAGATATTAAAGAGGACCGGCCCCAGCACTGAGCCCTGGGGGACTCCACTAACTAAGCCTCCAACTGGATTTGGCTCCATTCACCACAACTCTTTGGGCCCGGACATCCAGCCAGTTTTTAACCCAACAAAGGGTACGCCAGTCCAAGCCACGAGCAGCCAGTTTGTTGAGGAGAATGTTGTGGTAAACGGTGTCAAAAGCCTTACTGAAGTCAAGATAGACCACATCCACAGCCTTCCCCTCATCCACCAAGCGCGTCACTTGGTCATAGAAGGAGATCAGGTTCGTCAAGCAGGACCTGTCTTTCATAAACCCATGCTGACTGGGCCTGATCGCCTGGTTGCCCTGCAAGTGCCGTGTGATGACACTCAAGATAATCTACTCCATGAGCTTCCCTGGCACTGAGGTCAAACTAACAGGCCTATAGTTCCCCGGGTCTACCCTCTGGCCCTTCTTGTATATGGGCGTCACGTTGCTAGCCGCCAGTCGACTGGGACCTCCCCCGATAGCCAGGACTGCCGATAAATAATGGAAAGCGGCTTGGCCAGCTCCTCCGCCAGTTCGCTCAGTACCCTCGGGTGGATCCCATCCGGCCCCATCGACTTGCATACATCCAAGTGTCGTAGCAGGTCGCCAACCATTTCCTCATGGATGAAAGTCTCCAACCCCCTCCACCCATGCCCACCTCCCAGTTTGCAGGATGGGAAGTTCTGGGTTGTTCTTTCCCCAAACTGCTTGAGAGCCCCACAGCAGACACATTTCTCAAAACTACTGCGAGATATTCCACTAATCACTTGGTTAGATCACATACAATCAACAAGGACTTCCAAAACACCCACGTACAGCTCCTGTGCCACTCTTAAGTCTACATCCATACAAGTCAATTGCAGTCGAGAAATGATCCTGGACTCCAGAGCTCAGCAGTCTGAACTATTACATGATCCTCAGCGTGTTTTTGGCCTAAGCAAACCAGCTCCATCCCTCAAAATTTCCCATGCACGGTTCAGTAGTCTGTGTGATCCCAGGACACTTCTCAGCCAGCAGTCCACATGTAGCACCTCTGCCTTGGAGTCTGAAACCATTTAGTAGTATGTGTAACTGGTGTTAGTGCCAGGGCATAATTTTTGGAATGCTAAAGCATAGCTTTTGTGAGTGCTAACAGGATCGTGCTGGTACAGGTTCTGCCTGGCAGTTTTGTTTCTGAAAAAGATGAAAATCAGCAAAGAGAATCAGGACCAGTGTCGCCAGGATGATACCTGCCATCATTCTCCATCCATTCTTGTACATACTGGTAGGGGTGGCAACCACCTTCTCTGAAGCTGCACTCAACTACAGCCCAAAATGTCACACTGATGTGATTAGAACATCTTCCAACTTATTCCACAGTTTCATTTACAAAGAATGGTGCATGATCAGAAAAAGGGCTACTAATGGTAGTAGAGTCTGGCAGAAAAACAGAAAGTCATGGAAACAAAAGACAGGCAGAATGAATTAAGATGGTTCGGAAGACTTTCAGATGAAGTTGGAAGGAAATCTTCAGATCCAAGGAACACGGAGAATTTCCATGAACTTTTCCATCATATAAATCCACCAACTTTCAGAATAAAACACATGAAAACACAAGCCGTGGAGATCTCTAATCACACTCACCATAACGTGGCTGAACCTGTCAACAAGGATAATCCCTCAGGCAGAAAGCCATGCACACAGGATGGACATAGCACAGCTGAAGCTGTCCGACATATTACCAGGAAAAGAATCTGGTGCACAGAGAAACAAGAAACAACCAACAGAAAGAAAATATATAGGAAAACAACCTCACAGTCCAATATTTTCAGAGAGTTTTATTTATAGAATTGTCATTTTGATTTGGCACACAATTGGAAAACGGTAACACAACTTGGTGGGGTAACAGGAAAAATGCCAGTGTTGCTCATCCTTTGGGTGGGGGAACACAACAACAACTGATGGTTGAAAACAGTGTTATCTGAAAGGGGGCTCCATCAGCTGCAGACCATTAAAAAAAGAAGGAAAAAAAAAAAAGAAAGAAAAAAGATAGCTGTGGTAAGGCCTTGGCCAAGGCTTAGGTCTTGGTCCCAAACATTACCAGCTTCAGGATGAAATATGCTGGATAGATTGTTGCTGTGGTCCTCTCTTTCAGGGAGTTTCCACCTCTGATCTCTCATCTTTCTTGTCTGCATGGACTAAGAAAGGAGCAAGGATCAAGAAGGCACAGACAAACGAGGAACAGCAAAGAGGGGAAAAGTGGCTGCCCCTTGACGTCTGAAAACCACGAAGTAGAAGGCCTCATGCCCCTGGGTATGGCCTGTGAAAGGCATTGGCGGCTTGTGGGGTGAGAAGACTGGCAGCAGGTGCTAGCACTTGGTTATTAAGCTATTATACTATGAGCATTTTGGCAATGTTGAATTCATAATTTTGTCAGTGGACCTGTCTGTACAACAGAGCCCTGAAATAAGGCTTGGTCTGACCGGCTTGAAAGGAAGCCGTTCAGTCTTCCCCTGTGTTAGAGGCACCTTCCCCCTCATCCTGCCAGAGCCTACAATCACAGGCATTTATCTGTGGGTAAATTTCAACTGTATGATTATCTAACCTCTGAAAGGGAAATGAAACCAGCAAGGCAATTTAAAGCCAGAAACGGAAAATAAGTCTTCTCTGTTACAATTTCTCCAGCACAGCCACATCTAGGGAAACATAACCCAGACGGGGCCCAGCGCAGGTCAGTCCCTCTTCACTGCACTGCTCTGGGGATGCAGGGCGCTTGTTTTATATGGTTAAACCAGGTTACAACAGCATTGCACCGCTGCTGTGCGACTCCAACAGATAAGAAGATGCTACAAAGATGTCAGGATACATTTGTTTATAAACAACAAAAGCAGATATGAACTCCAGTGCTGACTCCTCTTCATATCTGATCTCCAATAACTGGCCATTTCCAAAAAACATACATCTCTTCCCACAGCTGAAGCCCATTAGTCTATTCTTAATGACTGTAAGGTAAAAGCAAATATATGAAACAACATCACTAGGTGATTTCTTAGCTCCATCTACATGGTTCATTCATCATCTCTGCTCGTATTTTCATTACTATTATGTGCTTTATAGTTCAGAACAAACAGTGCTTCCATAAATCTACCTGTAAAAGTCTGGCAAATAGGTTAAACTCAATACCAGTTGAGTACAATATTCAACCCTTTTATTTCTGTGTCCATGTATTTATAAAACATTCAATGAATGCAAGTCAGGACTTTTGGTACAGTACTAGGTATCATCTATGTTACCATCCACTCTTTTTAGCAGAATGACGAAGAGAAAATACACACCGCTTTAGAGTGATTTCAGTGACAGTTACCATAATCATAATATCCACCCAAAGAAAAAAAAGCCACCATCTGAAAACCAATGCTAACACAATATATTCTCTTACTTCCCTTGATTGGGCCTCAAATGTTACCACTAAGTTTTTTAATTAAAATTTTTTAAAAAAAGACACTTTTGTAGGACCCACCTATGCTGTGCAATTGTTTTAAGTAGCATCCCTAAAAATGCTACATCAGTTTTATGTGGAAAATGCTAGCAGGTGCAGAACAATGCCCTCGCCAGGCAGCGAGACATTGTTACAGCCTGACCTCCTACCGCTCGGAGAATAAGCTTCTCTCGCATCCACAGCGGTGAAACCAAACAAGCATTCGAGCCAGAGCGGCAAAATGTTTTAGAATGGAGTGTAGACATGGTCAAAGAAATAAGATGCATGGGTTGTCAATACTGTGCACAGAAATATCAAAGTGCACTGGCACACGTGCACTAAGCAAGCACTTCTGAACACCTGCTGGTCTGTGCAAGAGTTGCATTTATATTAGAAATCGATACTGACCGGGGCCTGACCGCACTCCCTGCAGCAGCACCTGTCAGCCAGGCTGGGAGCTGCAAGCAGCACCGCAGGGCCCGGCTGGGGGGCAGCTGCCAGAGCTCAGGCTGCGCCAGAAGCGCCTCCCCCTCACCTTCCCTTCATTGCCACAAAACATGAGATTGGGTCAAAAAGGGGCCCGAAGCAGAAAGGTATCAAACACTGTGATCCAATGCAGCAAAGCGATTTAGGATATAAACAGGTCGGAATAAGCATATGTCGTCCTAATGAAAAACTAGTATTTTAGCCAGCATATGGTAACAAGAAAAGGAAACCTAGGGCTCTTCTTTGTACCTTTCTTTATCTTCCAAACATCTTTACCTTCATAATTTAGGCAAACATTTTTGTTTACTGCCGTGTACCTTCAATGAAAATCCCAGTAAGCCCTTTTGGTGTACGTAACATTATCTCATTTTTCATTTCTCATGCAGAATCTAAGTCTGATCACAGCTTATGCAGGAAGTGATTGAACTGCAACCAAAATAAAAGCAGTCACATTTTCACAAGGTAAGTTTAAACATGCTTTCAACTTGAATTGAAACCAGCCACCTCCCAGAGACTTTAACCGTCTATTTAAATATTGTGCAGCCAAGCTCTGTGACGCACAAGTTTTAATAGCCAGCTATGGCTATTTCTCATGCTTATATTTTAATCCATGTTCTTTAACTACTAAACAGCAGAGATGCTTTTTTATTAGGCTTTAAGCCACTTGTATCAGACTGAAGGGAAAATAATTATAAGAAAAAAAAAAGCTGCAGTCTTCTTGCAAAATATTAGTAAAGCCTTGATAAATATCTGGTTTTTTGTTATTTGCTGAGGTTTGGAAGCTCAACAAATTTTTAAAAATAGGTCAGCCCCTCTTTTAAAGGCTACATTCACTTATTTGTCATACCATATAGCAGGTCATTAAACTTAAAAAGGGAAGTTAAGTTGTTTTGTATATTATCTACATGTGTAGAAGGTATTCTCAAATAGCAGCAATTGTATCAATGTTGGGAAAAAAAAATGGAAAAAAAAAGCTTACCCGTACCAAAGGCTAGTAGGACTAAGCTTCAGTCTACTTTGCCAGTAAGTTTACGAAATTAAAATCTGTATCAGTAATTATGCAACATCTGAGGAGGTCTTTT
The DNA here is from genome assembly GCF_964034855.1 of Anser brachyrhynchus. NCBI lineage: Eukaryota > Metazoa > Chordata > Aves > Anseriformes > Anatidae > Anser > Anser brachyrhynchus. Next base: position 121,352,978 of record NC_137695.1, read on the forward strand.
GGAAATGTGAGCATGAGATAGAAGAGCATTAAAAGAGGTATTTTGACATTCTCCACTATTAACATTTAACATAAGGAAGAAAACCTCTTTTTAATGAGAACAGTATGATGAAAGAAGTTAAAATGAAAAAAATAATTTATTTTAAATAGCCTATGTTCCTACTGAATAAATTTCAAACAAATATTTGAAGAATCAAGAAGAAGTGGGAAGCTTATCTACTGATAATTAAAATAACAGGTATGTTTTAACTTTCTGAAATCCCTTCAGAGGGGCACAAAGAACAACAACACAGGTGGTTATGCTTCTGCAGATAGAAGTCTAACTATTTTAGAGGTACAACAATTTGTCATTTGGTATCAAAGGGCCCATGTTCTGTTCTATGTAAAGTGGACTGACAAAGAGCATTTTTCAGTAAGGTTTTGTGGACTCTGGTGTACTTGAAGGGCCACTTGTTCTTCAAACTTGCTTTAACAGATTCAATTTAAGAGAAATGCTCTATGTATGTGTAAATTTCCATGAATCGAGTAACCACAAGCTATTTGGGATAACTCAAGAGCTTTCTGCAGAAAAGAACGCCCCTTAACCTAAGAAAACAGAAAGTTAGTTCTGGGGTTTTAGAAAAAAATGCTAGTTTATATTTCAGGTTGTAAATGGAAACAACCAATCAACTTACTATTTCCGTCAAACTCCTTTCATATGACTCTATCCGATGAGGAAAACCAAAACAAACAGGTACTGAAGAGGTTGCTTCTATAAGTACAAATGCCAAATGATGAACAAGTCCTACATTAGAGGAAGATCTAGCATGCATCTTCAACACTGTACGGAGAAATCATCAAGGACAAGAATTAACTGTTAAAAACTATACAAGGAAACATTGCCTTCTTTTAAAAAGGTATATGGAAATAATTACACTGATTAATAAAACACTGATATTCACAACTCATCTGAATTAAACTGGTTTACATCTTCAGGAAAAAAAAAGTCAAAATAGTACAGAACATTTTTGTTTCCTCTTAAAAAGCAGAAAGAGTGCCACTCTGTCCAAGATAAACTGTTGCCGTATATAAATGTGTGTCAACCTTCTTGTGAATTCTGTTGAGGGGATACAGAACACAGGGCCGTCTTTCCTCCTGATTTTTTTAGTTATCAAATGCCTATATAAACCAATCTTTGTTTCTACCTAATTCATTACAGAATTGCTAAAACTACAGTAAGATGTAAAAGATTTCAAGAAATTCCTCTGAGAACTACTGAGGTTATTTTATGAAACAATTTGGATCTTTCTTTAATTCACCTATGTTCACAAATATATATTGTATATGCACCTTGAATATAAGAACTGAATGAAAACAGTCAAAAAAAAGACATGGAAACTGAGGTGTGAGGCAGTCAGTGCCCTTCCTACTTCTGATTATTATTACTGTGTTGTTGTTTTTATTTTTATTTTTTTTTAAATACCACCACTGAAGAAACCCAATGCAAATGCAGTCCCCAAACCCACACCAAACTGCTTTGCTGCGCATCTTTCCCAGCAGGTATTCACACTTGCTTCTTCAGTCAGAGCATCTGGAGGCTTACAAAAGCATGACTTGGATTTCTCCATCAGTCAAGTTTGTGTGACGTTTCTTCCAGATCTGGAAGTTTTTCAATCAGTGCTCTATGGTTCATGTTGATACTGGCTATAAGTCCCCCCTCATTGCCATCTGAGCCAGTGTAACTGATTTCTTCACCAGTCAGGGTAGTCATGTGGCCACCCAATGCTCTCAACACCGCATTTCCAGCACAGATGTCCCACTTCTTAATATAGGTGACATGGATATACACATCAGCTTCTTCTTGATTCTTTTCAGCTACGTCAAGGAGGGCCAGCACTTTATAACCTACAAGAATTGGTTGGAATAAGAAAGTTAAACCAAGTTTCCCAATTCCATCACAAAGGATAAATCTACACATGCAAGCTACAGGAAAGTGATGTCATGAACTGTATCATGCCAGTCCAGTATAATGGTGGAAGCACCAATAACCTGCCTGCCATCTGACCCATAAAACAAAACAAAAACAGACCCCCAAGATTCTTTTTAGACGGCCATTACCGATGTCTTACAAAGTCTTGTTCTTTTAACGAGTCTCTAGATGAGTCTATAAACTTGAACATAGTTTTGCTGTTACGTTCACTTACTTATTTCTCAATCTCTACATTATGCTGAAGCCTACCATCTTTCTGTCTTTTTATTACAATAGAAGATGCATACACCAGTCTATTACAACAACTTAGCTCAGGGCCATTTTCTTCCATCATACATTATGCAGTACAAAGTCACTGCTCCAAACAGCATTCTTTATTTTATGGATTTTTTCTTCTATTTTTCAACTGTTCAACCAATATTCTTGTTTTGTTAAGCTATATCTTTTTCTTCTCATAGAGTCAAGACCAGGAAAAGATCTAATATAATCAGTTACATTTTCATCTCCTCTACCAAAAGAAAATTCATTTAGATTCATTATCAAGAACCTGTGCAAGATAACCTTCTCTAGCTTTTCACATTAAAGACAAAGAAAGATACATTTCTGTAAAATCTGAGTACTGCATGGCTTTTGTGAGACTTACAAACAGCTATTGCTTCACACTGGTGTCTCACATATTTGCATTCTGCCAGTAAAATACAAGAGAATATTGCATAATCAAACAAAACATAACTAAAACCTCTTTGGACTGAATATGGGACAGGTAACAGTGGACTTCAGTGACAATATTTTTGTATTTTGACATAGATGCAAGAAATAGTACCAATCTTCAATGGCTTTTTCTTAAAATATTATTTAATTAATGTACTACTAGTTAATTAAGAACAAACTGTTTATCTTCCGTGATTCTTTTTTTGGTCACACACATCCCTCTTCCTTACACACAGGAATCAGTATCTTCATTGAACGCACATCAGTGTGTTCAATGGGACCAAAGTAACATTGCTCATCCAGGATTAGATTCACATATTAACTTGTGAATAGCCTAAAACTTGAATGAGGTTTGCATTTACATGTCTACATTCAGGAGAAACTGTGTCCCTATTGCCTAGTGCTTGCTTTTGGGAACATGAAGAACAGAAGGTAAGAGGAGAAAGAGGGGATGTCACAGTTGTACCACTCCATCTAGTAACAGCTATCCCATTAGATCATTTGAAAGCACTAAAATGGATAGGATGTTTAAAGAACCAAACCTGCTCCACCAGCGGGGATTATCACAGTCTTATTTCCAAAAGTCTGTCGTGCAACCTGCTCCACTTTTCCTGCGTGGGAGCGGGATACAATAATCCTTGGGGTTTTCTCATTGTAGGAGGAACGAGCTTTTACATTTGACCCACCATCCACCATTGCCCAGGCTAGAAAAGAAAAACAAATTCTGCTAAGCTTTACACTTAACAGAGACTGCCTTTTGTAGAGATAAAAGGATACCTACCTGAAAAAATGAAAGTGATCCCTCCCTCTAACTGCATTTCCCTCCATAACAGTGAAAGTTAGGGCTGACCCAAGGAACAGGCACGTGTCCATGTGTGCACAGGAGCACAGGGGAAAAAGAAACAGCTCCTCCCCACACATGCACAAATCTAAGTGTGTATGACATTACTTCATGCCTGAAAATGCCTGTGACATAATTCCAAAGTCAGAATAAGAATGAAAAATCCCAAGTAATATTTAAAACTCGCAATTGGAAAGCCACTAAAGTTAAGAAAATGACTCTGCATCAGACCAATCCAATATTTCTTCAAACAACACTTTCATAAAAACAAAAAGTCCCCCTGCCCTTCAAAGGAGAAAATGGAGGAGCATAAGTGTTACCTTAAGTCTTTTTGCTCAGAAGAATAATAATGAAGAAGGAAGTGAAAATATCTGATAGTGTGTTTTGGAGCACTGGATTTAGAATACGCAGCCTCCCACTTGCTTCATCGTGAGGTTCAAAGCCAAGGTTGGAAGTTGGCATCCCCTAACCACTAATTTGACATTTACTTAGCAGGCTAACCAGCAATTTTATCTCAGTAGAGGGCCAGATTGTATGGCAACAGACTGAGCTATGTGTATTAACAATAGTAACTGCCTTTTATTGCTGTATATTGGTGTGGTACTACTAGGAACAACCCTAATCACAACATATTGGTACTTCCAGCTTGGAAAATGAATACTCTTCACATGGAATGACAGAATTAATTGCATTTCATCTAATGCCATGTCTGAACATGTCACATTTTACTGCTGTTAAAGGAGTTAAGTTCTCAAAATTATGGTGCTGAAAAACGGCACTGAAATATAGTCTTAGTTTCTGTGCCAGAATTACTGCATAATTTTACAACTCTAGAGGTCAGTATTGCCTAAGGGAAAAACAAGAAGAGAAATTCTTGTTTTAAATGTATAGTATAGAAGATGTGAACACTAAAACTACCTTGAAACATTCAGAAGTACACACACCGAGTGCCAAACTTTTAGCCATTCTCACTGATACATCATTAGTACTAAAAATTTAATTAGGCCAGGGTTGTGCGTTAAAAGCATGTCAGATATTCAGTAAGGCTATGTTAGTCTTGTCTGATACATACAAATAGTTGCCATTTGCCATATCCCCATTGAATAAACACCAGTTCCTAGCTGTAATTTTATGGATCCAAGTTCTGATGCTGCATGAACCAAGTAGACTAAAGACTAACAGCACACGTAAGAGCAATCAGTATACATAGGCTTCACTTTCTTTGGTTTGCTCTAAGTGCTCCTAATGAATGGAGCTTAATTGTTAAGCATATTTTCAGTTACTTTGTTTGTTTTAAAGGCATTAGTTTTTATGTTAAACACAGGCAGCATTTTCCTTTGTGGTTTTACAGCACAGAACACATTGACGGCTCTAATTCTGAGGTCTGCAGCAGTGTTCTTTTGCACCCTGGTACTATTTTCCTCGTTTGTATCTACAGACATTCTCTCAAACATTACATTTTAATTAACACTATGATTGAAGAAGTCAGATATACATGAAGGCATAAAGGTACCTGTATATGCTGAGAACGGCTTATGTATCACTCCTATTACTGGTTTACCATTTACAGCCACACAAACCATCGTTGTGACATACTGCCGAAGATCCTCTGTGGGCAAAATGAGAGAGGAAGCAGGTTCACAGAAAGATGTTAAGGACAAAAAAAGAAAGCAGACCTAACATTACAGAAACATTGCTCTTTGAAGACTAGCCTACTTTCTAACTCTTACAATTATGTAACTTTGTTGTATCTTCAAATAACCTTGCAGTTATCAAAAGATTTTGAAGGCTTTCGAGCTTTCCAGAAACTTTTCTTGTTCAGCAGATGTACCCATACTCCTACCAGAGTTAATGCTAACAATTGTTTCTCCTACAAGATGTACATTCATGGAAATCTGTGTCCTTAAATTCTCCCTTTCATGCCCTTTACCCTATCGTCTATTGGTTCAAAGCTGAAAAATTCAAACACTGAAGAACATTCACCTGAAAAGGTGATGGTATCAATGAAATATTCACAAAAAAATCCCTATCTAGTTGTGTTTGTTCTGCAGTATTTATCAGCTAGAATTTTAGTTGCGTTGCCCTAAGCTGCTTATTCAACATCTTAAAACACACGAAGAAGAGGGAGACTCAATTATGTATTTTTTAAAACTGTAACAGAAATCTTTTTATCCCAAGTTAAGATTAATATTTTAATTTATCCTTCCCTTTACAGAAAGAAACAAGAAAAAAAGAGATATTTAGTGTTGCCACAGTAATAATTGAAATAAAGAAATGTGCAATTCCAACAGAATCCATATACAACAGTTACCATTTATTTTAGCAATTAGTTAGAAGGAATACCAAAGCTATCAGAGTTGGCACACATAAAAGTAAATGCTACAGTCTGACAGCTATTGATATTTCATTATACAATTTGTTCAATTATACCCACTAGCTGTAATATAGCACACTTGAACAAGAGATGCCACTTTAAATACTTACTATTTTGTCTCCAGTATAAAAGGCAGACATCAGAATTACACACATGATTTGTCAACAAGAATCAGCTACCTGTGTATTCTTGTGTAGCATCTAATGGATCGATCCAGACAGTAACACTTTCTGCTGGAACCTCTTTCGGTTGTATTTTTTGTTTTATCTCTTCAGGTATACTGCGATCCCAAGAGACTGTCTCCTGATCAGCTGTATCAACACGTTCTTCAGAGTTTATCTATGATAAGACAACAAAGGTAGGCACATTAGTTTATCATATGCAGCAGCTGTGGAACTGGGAAAATTACAGGTGTGTTCATGCATTTTCTTTCTCCCTTGACCTCAAGCTAAACCAGCATGAACTGTTTTAGGAACGAACATTTTTTAGGAAGTGAAAAGCTACCAACAGCATACACCAAACAATGAAAAAACAGAATTCAAAGTTTTGCTGTGAACTACACCACAGCTGGACACCATTTCTCTGTCTGCAACTCTTTCTACGGAACAATCTCATTGTAGGAATTGCATTTTTTAACCAGAATTTCAATGCAGTTGCTTCAAAGACTACAAACAGAACGTTCAATTCTGGACACTTGTACAGTGTGGAGCTATAGTTGGGATCAAATATCACACCTAGATCAGTAAATGCAGATTCAAATGCACAGACACTTTAGCAATAAATATTTTGCAGACTGTGGTATGACTTCAGGGAGTAAGAATTCTAGGTTGCATTCCTGCTTCCGAAATTGAGTTATGACTAGCAATTTAAGCAACTCACCTGGATGTAACCTTTACACAACTGTCAGATGTATGTTATTTTTTAAACAAGTTAATAATGTTTCTTATCTGTCTTTAGGTGTCCCACAAGGAACATTTAAAAACAGCAGTCAAATGTCATATTTAACCTCACTGTCACTTGTTGCCTAGCTTCATGATTTTTCTTATTGATCAGAGTATTTCATAGAATCACAGAATGAAAGCGCTCATGGGCAGGGACATCTTTCACCAGATCAGGCTGCTGAAAGCCCTGTCCAACCAAGCTCTGAACACTGCCAGGGACAGGACATCCACAGCTTTAACTTGGAAACCTGTGCCAGTACCTAAACACTCTAATCGCAGAAGTTTTATTCCTTCTATCTGATCTAAATCTACACTCTTTTAGTTTAAAACCATTACCCCTTGTCTTACTACTACATGCCCTAGTAAAAAGTCTTCCTTTGTCTTTCTTATAAGCACCCTTTATATGTTGAAAGGCTGCTACAAGGTCTCCCCAAAGCCTTCTCTTCTCCAGGCTGAGCATCCCCAATCAGCCTGTCTTCATAGGAGAGGTGCTCCAGCCCTCTGATCATCTTTGTGGCCCTCCTCTGGACCTGCTCTAACAGCCCCACAACCTTCTTGTGCTGGGGCCCCAGAGCTGAACGCAACTCTCCAGGTGGGGTCTCACGAGAGCAGAGCAGAGGGCACAATCACCTCCCTCACCCTGCTGGCCATCCTTCTTTTGATGTAGCCCAGGATACAGCTGGCTTTTTAGGCTGCAAGCACACTGAACTTTTAGGACATTTTGGAAATTATAAAGATTTTTTTTTTTTTTACTCTTGCTAACTTTAAAGGTGGGTTTAATCTAGCATAACTCTAAAGGGATCCTGTATTGACTAGTTCTGATGTCCAGTCAAGGCAAAATGACAGGCATGTATGGGATGCAAAGTGTCTACGCACCTACAACCAACCTATTTCCCCTTACTTACTGCAGACAGAGTCTAGACTATTAGCTTAGATACAGATATCTGACTGCTAGAGCAGATAAATATGCTATGACTAAAATAACTTATTATAGATGTTGTAGGCAAGTGACATTGAAAAGTAAGAAAAATAAAGAAACAATCAGATTATGTTTGAATGTAACGGACTTTGTATCAGCAGGATTTTTACTTAATTCACATCATGACAAGAAAAGACATCACACCTCAACTATAACAGATTATTAGCAAAGGGTTAAGGGCCACCTTGTCCAAGAGAATTAAAAAAGAGAAGCAAGAAGAACTGCAGCAACTCCAGCCATACACCATAGCTGTCTTTTCATGTAAAACCAGTATTTGAAGCACTGCATGCCAAACAGAGCCCTTGAAGTTGCCATGACATTTACAAATTAAACATCCGTCATTGTACAATCAACCTGATAATTGTTTTCTCCCCTGGGGGTAATGGTCCTTCAAAATCAAGATGAGTGGTTCCACAGACTTGGCAAGCTCAACACAAGCTCCTGGCAGTTCAAGTTCCACCATGGCAAATCAAGTACCACCATAAGAAGTCACATTAAAAAAATAAAAAATCCTCAACAGAATTAAGGTTGTCTCCAAGAAATTAAGAGGGTTGTAATCAATCCTAAGAAGGAAAAAAAATATCTCTTGTTAAACCTGTTGTAACATTACAGTAAAATGAAAAGGCTCAAAGTATCTGAAAGGCATTGTTTTCAAAGACTTTCTACCCGTTCAAATTTTGTAATTGTGGCCATGACGTTGCAGCATTTATACTGCTAGTTAGCGGTCTCTCTCAACAGCCATAAATAATCTACCAGGAAAAAAAAAAAAGAGGAGGAAAAAAAGATAGCAATGTGGTTGCAGAGATCCCATGATACTAGCTCCATTTGCTGGTCTCTTCCTCTGTGGGCCACTAGTTCTCCCATTCATATTACAATTTACTCTGTAGCCTTAGCTGAGTATCAGTCATAGGTTAAGTAGAAATTCACAGCCATTCCACCACGTGGTTACTAGATTTTTTTAATATATTGTTAGGAACCTACATTACAGGCTTTGTACGACATGGTTGCCTTATAGAGGATCACCAGCCCTTAAAGCTGGGAACTTCACTTAATTTATTTCTAATGAATTAGAATATAACAATAAAACAAATCTTTGTGTCAAGATGATGGCATACCTTACTGCTTGATTTTCAGTTCCTCCATATCATTCTCATTTGTTGGAAGCCTCCAAAGGCCGTGACCTTACGTTTCAGTATTTTCTGAAGTGATACAGACATGTTGACTATATTGTCAAGTCTTCACTCAGAAATCAAGAGTAGCTATGGTAAATAGACCACCACAATGCCAAATGTTTTTTTCAAAGTCTTTCCAGCAACATACTCTCAGTCAAACTGCTGTGGTACTGTACATAATTATAAGGCTGCAAGTCTGTACACTTGCCATCACACAGATAACTTTGCCGACGGTGGTGGCTTTACCCAGCTGGGCAGCCAAGCTCCACCACAATCTCTCTCACTTCCCCTCCTCTAATGGAAAGGAGCAGAAAATACGATGGAAAGGGCTCAAGGGTTGAGATAACGACAGGGAGATCACTCAACAGTCATTGTCGCGGCCAAAATAAATTCAGCATAGAGTGATTAATAAAATTTATTACCTATTACTAACAAGCTACAGCAGTGAGAAAAACAAACAAACAAAAACCCTAAGGACACCTTCTGTCCACTCCCATCCATCATCTTCTTCTACCTCCTCCCCCTGAGCAGCTCAGGAGAATGAGGAATGGGGGCTGCAGTCAGTCCCTGTCGCTTCATCTCCGCCGCTCCCTCACGGCCCCTCTCTGCCCCTGCTCCCCGTGGGGTCCCTCCCACGGGATGCCGTCCTTCCCGAACTGAGCCTGCGGGGGCTGCCCACAGGCAGCAGCTCTTCAACAACTGCTCCCACACGGCTCCGTACCACGGGGTCCATCCATCCCCCAGGAGCAAACTGCTCCAGCACGGGTCCCCCACGGGCGGCAGCTCCCCCCAGACCCCCTGCTCCTGCGTGGGCTCCTCTCCACGGGCTGCAGCTCCGGCCCGGGGCCTGCTCCTGCGGGGGCTCTCCATGGGCCGCAGCCTCCTCCAGGCCACATCCCCCTGCTCCACCGGGGGCTCCTCCACGGGCTGCAGCGTGGAGATCTGCTCCGTGTGGGACCCGTGGGCTGCAGGGGGACAGCAGGGCCCCACCAGGGGCCTCTCCACAGGCCGCAGGGGAACTGCTGCTGCCTGCCTGGAGCACCTCCTGCCCTCCTGCTGCACTGATCTTTATGCCCGCAGGGCTGGTTCTCACTCCTTGCTCTCCCAGCTGCCATGGCACAGCAGGTTTTTTCCCTTCCTTAACTCTGCTCTCACAGAGGCGCAAACAACCTCGCTTATTGGCTCAGGTCTAGCCAGCAGCGGGTCCCTTTGGAACCAGCTGAAACTGGCCCTTATCAAACATGGAGCAGCTTCTGGACTTTTCTCACGGAGGCCACCCCTGCAACCCCCCCACTACCAAAACTTTGCCATACAAACCCAATACCCCTACTCCTAAGAGTCAGATTTAAATAGAACCCATCACGCAAGAATTTGAGGCAGCAAGTAGAAGACAAAAATAAAGAGCTATCGGGAGTCAGCCACCTAATTGCTGCAAGCAGTAAGAGCCAGTCTTGGGAAGTTCTGCATGCTGCCCGCTGACACAGAGCTTAACAGTTTCAATAATCTTCCCCAATTATGTTTGAAGAGAAAGCCCTCCTCCCAAAGAAGAGCCACATCAGACACAGAGATTTAAAACAACATATGTAGATCAGCAAACAGACTACTGCTGAAATGTCAACAAAAAAGTTACTTCATGAATTAGGTAATCTGGCTGGTTTTTGCCAGCGCAGAATCTCCTAAAAATGGGTCAGAAACGTTTAGGCATCCTGTTACGAGTGAGGTGTGCTGGTCTCAGGAGCCAGAAGTTTAACAGCAATGCCTGGATCAGACCGAGGTGTGCCTTCCAAAATACAGAAGCATTCCAAAGCCTGAGGAAGCTAATCTACTGCACAGAAGGCACTATCTTCCTGCATGCTGGAGAGGGAAACCTGGGTCTGCTTGCTCAGGAGGAAGGCAGACAACTCCACAGCATGCTACAGAGCAGTGTGGATGAATTCAACGCTCTGGGCAAGCAGCCAGCAGTCCCATCTACATACAGACTAGGGCAGCTCACAGGGGTTCACTGCCCTGTGTGGGGCTACTCCCCACCAGCTCTTCACAGGGGCTCCGTGGCCACACACCACCCAGGAAACCTCAATACCAGCTGCGTGCCTGGGGCGAGGTGACCAACCTCAGGCTGCACGGTCTGAAAGGGCAGGGCACGGAAGTAGTTCTGCCTCTGAACTCGCCCGTCAAAGAGAAATTAAACTGAAAATCTACACTGAAGAAGTTAAATAGAAGTTTCTATTCAAATACATTGAAGATTTTTAAGATACACAGCTCTTTTCTTTTTAAAAGTAAATACCTGAAAACGCAATGCTTCTCTTAGAAAGCATTTGGGATTTTATTTCAATTACTCTTCCTCCTTCCCTGCATCCTTATCCATCCTAATACGACATACTTGTTATCTACAAAAATAATCCAATCTCTTGATAAAGAGATGAGGTAGCATATATGTTTACTCCTGAAAGTGTTAGTATCCCCATCTGTTAATTGAATCCTCTCAAATCCAAATCTCGCTGCTTTTTTATTAGAATAGAAAACAAAACCAGAACACAAGTACTATCCCACCTGTATTATAAAAGGGAAAGTAGCTACTTGAGCTACTCAAGGTAAACAAAACAGTTCAGGTAACAACAAAAGACAATACTCACTAATCAGAATATGAATACAAGGGTAGGTACTACATTTCGAGGACAGAGATCAACTCAATGGGTAAGTCCATTGATTTGAATGGGACCATGAAAATGAAAAGCCTAGACACCCAGGCAAAACAGCACATGGGAACATCAGTAAAAATACTAATAGACATTTTAATAACTGTGTAACAGACACAGCCACTTCATCAGTCGTTACACAACATATGCGTTGTACACACCCAGGCTTCAAACTTTGCTATTTGTATTCAAGTGATAGGAGATAGAGGAACGGAGCAGAGAGATGAAAGTAAATCAGTAAACAAAAATATTTGCTAGCAATAACCCCGCAACAGTCATTCTGACACCTTCTTCCTGGCTAACTCCAGATGTCTACTGTGGACACCTGGAGGTATGCCCTCCAGGAACCAGCCAGCAAGAGGACACCCATAACCATACACCTCGCAAGGCTCACTGACCTGCTGCTGTGTGGCTGCATGGGATTGAACACGATTTGCTGTTACCTGTCCATGCTTCAGAGAAGCTGCCACCCAGGGGAAAGCAGTTCCACCAGCAGCCTTCGGGATTGCCCCTGCACACCAAGCAAACCCCTGCACAGCCTCACGCCTCTTCTCTCTCAGCACCGCTATCGCTTTGCTCCAAAGAACGACGGGTGCTCACACCCGCTGCGCTGATGGCCAGTCCATTTCACCCTCATTTGCTCAGCTTCTGACTTTTCCCTCAAAATATACTGGAGGGAAAACTGCCTCATCTCCTTGCAGCACCTGTATATATGCTATATACGTATATATGTATATATGCAAACTGCATGAACTGATCAGATGCCGAAACCTCTGAAAGTGGCCACCCACTCAACAAGGCGGGATACCCAAAGGTACCTTCTGCAGCAGCACGATAGGAGAGCGCTCTCCAGGAGCGCAGGAAGCAGACAAAGCACCATATTCCTAGTAAGGGAGTAAAGTACCGATGTCTACTTAGACTGGTTAAGAAACAGGGCTCCAGAATCTGCTGTAGAAGGTAGCAATCACATTCACACCAAGACTTAGCTCATGGGCAGCAATGACCACTTGCAATCCTTCCCTTCAATCTTTTGAATTTGGAGGTGGTGAGTAGCAATTTCCACCATAAATGAAGACTGCTTCCTGAAAGCTTCTGTTACTACTTGACACTGAAAAGAAAGCAAACTTGGATATCAAAATACCACTTTCTTCTTCACCTTTCCAGGCTGCTAGCTAGTGTTCAGCCAGGTTTGTTAGGTCATGAGTGAAATCAAAAGCTCACATACTTAAGATACTTTTAAGCTTCAAACAGTTAGAATATTAGCCTTGCCAGCACAGTCAAAAAATCCCGTTTTATTCAATAAAATTGACACTCTAAAATCAGGCTGCTTCCTATTGAAAGGGTTCCTTCTCTCCTTTAATTTACCACAATATACCAGAAAGGAAAAATAGCTTTTACATGTGAACTTCTTCATGCCTTTCAGAAAGATTACGCTTGAGTTTATAAGGGTACATTTCACCACAAAAGGAGACAGAGAACTTTGCTGAATGACATGGTTCTCCAAATAGATTGCTTGTTAAAAGGTAACAAAAAAATATAAATTTTTATAAAAATATATTTTTATATAAATGTGTAACGTACACAAATATGTAAAACAGTAAAAGGCATAAAGTGCCAGCCACATGTTGGCTCTCATTTGAAAGGAAGACAACAAATACCTCTATAATAATGCCATGACACAGACAAAGGAGGCAGGCATTTTTAAAGACTCAGAAGTCTAGACAGGAAAAAGTTTTGAACTTTCCTCTACTGTCAACTACACCTTCAATAATTTTAACGAAAAAAGTGGTTTGACTCACGAATAAGATGACAAGGTGCACAAGAACAAATATGGACTAGCCTAAGTGTCAAAAAGCTCGGTTAATGCTTATGGGAACTCATTACATGGCTGTGGTCATTAAGCCAGCAGGAAGCAGAGTGCAACTAACAGATAAAGACATATCGGATGACAGATCTGCTTCTTCCGACTTATGATGAATAGAAGTTGGTAAAGTTGGTAAAAATAACAGAAAGGCAACAGAGGAAACTGCATGGATCACAGAAGCCACACAATTTCCAACAGTAATTTTTTTGAACAACTAAAACGTAAAACCAGAAGTAATAAAGCCACTCGCTCATTAGTTCACAGATTGTTTCGATAGATGGCAAGATTTGCAGTTACAGTTCTGTACGGATGCAAGCTGGAAAAAAAAAAAAAAGGAACGTCTGGCTTGTGGCAAGGGTCACCCTGCCACTTCTCAGCTTCAGATACCAGCCAGGTAAGAGAGGAGGAGAAGCATGTCAACACAACGGGGCTGCGAAGTTCTCACTGCCTGCGAGCGGCTGCAGCAGCACAGAATTCGGGTCTCCCGACACTACTGGTAGCTACATCTGGAAAGATAATCGCAGAAACCATTGCCATAAAGTTACGGCCTTTCATTTCAGTTTAGGTACAGAGCCTGCAAAAGTCAACTACCATCAATAAAAAGCCATGTTTGAAGGTGTATGCCCAGACAACACCTATTGATGGATTTCAGATTAACATTCACAGTTCTTGCTTTACTTATGAACCTGTTGGCAGTTGCTAAGATCACGAGGGTCAAAAGAATGTTAATTTTGTTAAAAGCCCCAAGAACTAAGTACGCCTTTCTTCCAACATGAAGAGACAAATGACTGTGTTTATTTTGCAGAGCACTGAAATCCTTCTGAAGTTTAAGCAGCATGCGTTTTGTTTTTGAAACCTAGTTCTTTAACATATCTATCTCCTCCCACTGAATCGGTATCAGATGCGGCTTGCAATCTCAGATGAAATTCCAGTTTTGTAACTACGACAGTTGACACTGCGGCCAAAAATCTGCAAACAGCAGGTTTAAACCTGGAAAATATTTCTGGTAGCTGGAAAAAAAAAAAAAAAAAGAATGCTTAGAGACATTCACCTTCAAGAAATTGAATTAATTTAGGGGAACAACTCATTAAAAGTAAAAATGACATATTCTTAAATTTCCATTTCAAACGCTGATGCCCAATTTCAGCATTATCATGCACAAACTTGAAATGAGTTATTTATCATCTGTCTTAACTGGGAAAGAGATAGAAGAACCAGCCAGGTTCCAGGCAGTGCCAAGACTGCTTGAAGATGCTTGAAGAAAAAGGCTGGGACAGAGAAAACTTGATTTCCATCGCAGTCATAATAAACCAGAAAGAAAGGAAGAATGTTTCTCTGCTTAGTATTTACACTAGAAAACAAGACATATAGCTGGCACAACTACAGAACGTGCATCAACGTGCTGGTCAAAAATGAGCACAAACTGTTGGAAAAGTGAGAGAATGTGGTAAATTCATTTGAGTCAATAAAACTGAATCTATGAAAATCGGGATAGTATAGTGCAGAAGCAAAACAGCACAACTGTTTGTGCCACTTTAAAACCGGCTCTTCCACAGTCTGAGCACAGAGGGACTTTGACCAAAGGTCGTTTTTAAGGAGTATGCACCTCCCTCGCCAGTCACTCCTGCAGATGTACTGACGCAGGTATTGCTGCAGCATGAAGTGAACCAGGGTATTCCTAAATCTTTTTTTGTTTTACATTTCCTACCTTAGATGCGTTCAGATACCAAGCCCAGGGCAAGGAACATTGTCAGAAAGGAAGACCCCGATGCGTGGCACTCAGAGAAGCTCTTTTAGCAGGCAACGCAACTCAAGTTCCTGCACCATGAGACCAATTCTTCAAACCCAGAGCTCTTCTGGACAGAACTTAATCACGTTTCTGGCCAGTCTAACCGGATTTGGAAACACAGCCTTCCCACCCCACTCTGTCCACCCAGCAGCAGGGCTGCCTTGAGCATCACCTCAATCCCTTCACCGGATTCCTGCTCCAGCCCTTCTCATTGCACCACCACTATGCTAGAGCAAGGAGTAGATGGGCCTGCATGGAGAAACAAACAAGAAAGCAGTGAAGTAACCCAAAATAGATACTTTTTAAAAAAAAAAAAAAAAAAGAAAAAGCAGAAGAGGTAATTTTAGCTGGATCAGACCACCAACTTGTTCTCAGCACAATAGCAGAGGACAACATTGTAGTGCAGGAGCAGGAAACACCTCAAGCCTGTAACTGTAACTGCAGTGGATGACTTTATCAAAAGAAACCACTGCATATATTTCAAGTGTATTTTAAAATCAACTGCACAAACCTGTTTCATAGGAGATGCATGCAAATATCCACTGCTGGATCTTGACTGTCCTGAGACAACACTGGGTAATACCTGAGTTAGAAAGAACTGATTTGCCCCTTCCTCACACTTGTTTCTGATGGGTATAATGACAGTCCTCGGTACCATTCAATTTACTATGCAGTCATAAAACCAAATCGATCTGCCACTCTTCTATATCATCTAACCTTGCTGTAGAAAGCCTTGCTTATAAACTGATGCAAACACATCCATTTATACGAAACATAACAGGTAACATATGCTGCAGAGTTTCTGTTCCTCCATAGAGACAACAGCTCTGCAAAATGTTTTGCTTTTGTCTTTTTCAATATTTTTTCCTCTTCTTCCCCTCAAAATTTGAACGCTTTTTTATAAACCACAACTGTAAGGATTGTGAGAATCCTCCCAGATTTATTTCAGCTTCTAGAAGAAAAAGAAGCCAAACCCTTCCTATCTCCTCTTAATAATCAAGCCTTTGGAGAGGATCTGCTTCTGACAGACTGCATGTGTTTTTTGCTATGCCAAGCAGCACAATGCAAGATATCCAAGACTGCTCACTGAATTCAGTTTATTTCAGTCAAATGACTTCTCCCCCTAGTTATTTTTAAACACTGGAAAGCCAGAATTTGGCACCAGCTTAAATGCTGAGATACCCGTTAGGCTCAAGGCTTCCATGGTGCGAGTAAATAAAAATTTTGCTTAAGTTTACCCTCAGAATTCTTTGCATTCTTTCAGTTTTTGTTTATCAGTTCTTTTGTGAGCAGTAGCATCTCTAGCAAGAAGAGAAGAGAGCTTTTATTTGACTTCAGCAATGTTTTTTTTTTATGCTGGAGTGTCCCTCTGTACTCGGAGATAAGGCTGCAGTTATAAAGTATGACATCTACCGCAGTCTTTTATTGCTTCAACATGAAAGGTGCCTTGGGAAATCCCATACAATCCTCATATTCATACCAACTCAAACTGTAGGTCTGCTGTGTGAAATAGCAGCAGTTTTAGGCAGGTCATGCTAAAGGTTCATATGATGGATTTACACATTGAGATGACCTTGTCTTCACACCTGAAAGTGTATACTACAACATGTATAGAGTAAAACACAAAGGGTTTTTTTGGTCGTTTGGACAAATACCTTTGAACACACCTTCAGCATGCTACAGGCTACAAGACAGTGTGGGTTATCAGCACATACAGTTTGGTGGATGTTTCGTACTTGCCTCATGAGATAAGGTGCTATTACTCAGATCATGTGCTGCTAAACATCCCACAGCTGACCTGTCAGATTTAGCAACTTTAAATCAGCTGAAAGGTTTCTCAGACAGACTCTTCCTCGTTCTCCTCAATGTTCACACTCCTTCAGTCTAATGGGGCAGGGCACGGGGGTGGGAAGAAAGGCATATGCCTGAATTTTATCAGGCTCTATGCATGCACACACTCGCATTTCTGATTTCATATTGTGTTTCTGAACACATCCGTGCTTTACAAACAGATAACACTTTCTAAAGACTAGCAGCACAAGCCAGCTCCTTGGAAAATCAAAAGGAGTCCAAAGTTTTTAAAAAGATAGTCAAACTTAATGCCCCTGAGAGGAACAGACCCACATCAGATCCTCACCCGAGCAGGGCTCGTGCAGGCAACCACAGACATGGAGCAGGCAGTTCAGTTCAGTATTGCCAAACAAATCCCCAACCTTCTCAAGTAACACAGAGAACCCTTATACCTAAAGGAATGAAGCCCCTCCTTCTGCAGAAGGGTGAAAACGTGTAATTTCAAGCAGCCATACAGCTATACCATAACGCCAAGCTCCACGAGGGCACTGAATAGCAAAATAGAAACAGAAACAATACTTTTTCGTCCTTTAACGTAGAGCTTCTGAAGGTGGCTTGCCATTGACAGAAAAGCCAGCAATCTTTGAAATATAACCTTTATAATCTTTTCGCAGAAAAAGGCTAAGTACTTATAAAGTTTATTTCCAATACCGATCAATCTGGTGTTTGTTTTAGATTACATACTCAATGAGGTCTCTACGATACTTTAAAAAACACAACCACACCCTAATGAACTTCCAAAAAGTCACTGAAAACCGATTAAATAGTGACTCTGCTTAAGTAAACTTAACTATTTTCCTTTTTCTCTCAACCTGTCTAGGAAAGGCATGCAATCAGCACCCTTCAAACTCGAAGTTTGCCATCAATTTCAAATGTCAATAAAAAGTTAAGGGATTTAACATTAAAAGACTGAAGAAAAATTCCCATTTACTAAAAGAAAAGTAGAAACAAAGCAGAAAAAAAAATAAAAAAGCCCCTAAGTCTGCTTCTGGTTTGGGGGCAATTTGAAATATTAGACCCAAGTTTTGGAGGTGAACAAGGGCAGAGAGGGCCATACCTCTCTGCAGGGAAAGCGAATCCGTTTTGCCCACGTGGGCAGCGATCTGTGTCGTGGCACAGCTGTTGGCTTACCTGCTCACCCAAAGAGCCAAAAAGAGCTGCAGGTATCGCAGCACTACGCTCCTCAACTTCTCTATGTGCTCTCCCCACTTCTGGCTCTATAACATAGTGGGAAGGACGCCTGGTGGGAAGGGTAATTAGGAAGATAAGTTAACAGCACATGCACACCTGGGCGTCCCAAACACATGCTGAGGTGGCACTACTATATTATACTGGAGCAGAAAGAGGAGTGGTTTTTTGCCCCCCGAGACTTGGGCACCACCTGAGCCCCCCCGAGCTGCCCCACCACCCCTCTGCAACCCACCACCCGCAGCGGGGCGAGCGCTGAGGTGGCACCGCCACAAAACCAACAGGAAGGAAGGAAGGGGGGGAAAAAAAAAAAAAAGGGTATCACGGTAACATTCCCCATCCCCAGCCAGGCACCCGAAACACGACCGTGCCCGCACCGGGGCAGGGGCGGGCGGCGGGTCGCCCACCTGCACGCCGGGGAAGGCGGCCTGCAGCAGGTGGTACATCCTGCGGTTGGACAGGAGGTCTCCGCTCGTCAGCTTCTCCTCGGCTCCCTCCCGCGTCTTCCCCTTCGCCTTCTCGTTGAGGACGTTGCCCTCGCGGACCCGCTTCACCTCCTCGCCGCCCCGCACGGCGGCCAGCACGGACACGGCCAGCAGCTCCCGCAGGTCCACGGCGGCGGCGGAGCCGCGGGGGGGCTCGGCCCCGCCGGCCGCCGGCTCGCTCAGCATGAAGAAGGCGAAGCGGCCGGCCAGGAAGCCGGAGTAGAGGTGGTAGAGGACGCCGAGCCCCAGCAGGCAGAACACGGCCATGCCGAGCGGCGACAGGCGGATCCCCATGGGCGCCATGGCCGGGGCTGAGGGCGGGCGGGCGGCGGGCGCTCAGCGCGGCCCCATGGCTCCGCTCCCTGCGCTCGGCGGGGCCGGCCGGCTCCGCACCGCGGCGGGCAGGCGGCGCCCGTCTGTATCCGGGTCAGGCGGAGGCGGGGCGCCGCCGAGCGCACTGAGCATGGCCCGAAGGGACGGGGGGGACCGGGGGGGAGCGGGCAGAGCCGGGATGGGACCCGCAGGTGGGCCCCGGTGGGCGCTCCCCGCCCGGAGGCGTGATCCCGCTGGCAGGCAGGGGGCCTGCGGCGAGCCTGTGAGGGGAGCGCACTATGGCTTTCCTCTGCCGCCCCGTGTGCTTTTTGTATTTATTTATTTGTTAAGCGTCCGTGCCCAAGAATGTGAAAGCTCAGACCCCAGTAAAGGTTGTCTTTGGAAAGTGAAGTTGTCATTATCGTCGCCGTCTCTGCGCTTCCATTTTGCTGGCATCTCTGTCACACGGTGTCTGTCATACAGCCTCCCCGAGGTGCAGGGGCTAGCAACGAAGGAAAGGAGCAATACAGCTTTGCATTTGAAACAGGGTTCCATGGAGCTGGGTTTTACTCAGCTATGCTGGGATTTAACTTTCTATGCCACTAGAACATCCTCATTTTCCACCTTTCCATGCGCTTTAAGATTTTCTTTCATGCATTCTCTTTTTTCTTTTTGGCAGAGGAGGGTCTTTAAGCATATACCGCTCATTTTCCTTTCATTGACTCCATGCTTCAGCATTTTGTGTAGTAATAACGAACGACAATAAACGATGCAGAAACACTGGGGGTGTTTGATAAAGAGTAAGCTTGCGTCTGCGATGAGCAGAGAACGTGAGGCTAACAAAGCAGGCGTGCTTGTAATTTGTCGCCTTTTTAAAAATGCTGGGCAAAGCCGCCAGCAGCTCTGCTGTACGGTGCGGTCAGTAACAGTTCGCATGGTCAGTGAACAGGAATTTTCAACTGTGGACGGAGGAAACAGGAGAAGGAGACAACCTGTCACTGTTTTAAATTGGAACTTTCTGAGCTGGTTTCGTACTTAATGGAAAGAAAGTAAAATACACAGCCTTTTAACCCGCTGAATTGGCAAAGACCTTCCAGAGGTATAGAAAAGTAAAGGATTTATTATTTGCTGCAAAGATTTCTATGCCTGCAATAAATATAGCTTGTAAATATTGGCGGTAATGTAAACTGTGAAGTGGACAATGCACAGAGGGCTCTTTATTTCCACGGCAGTATATGTACTGCTGGCCTCTGCTGGCCTTCCGAATTCACCATGTCTATTGCTGAGCGCAGTCGTGTAACCAACAAACAATCTGCTGGCATCCTTTTTCTCCGTAACAATCTTACCCTGCAATTACAGACATAATTTTTCAAAGGTGTTAATCTGGCACATCCCATGTTACCTTCTGAAGATCCCTGGCTTGGGTTCCTCATGTTTCTCCAGGGTGCTGTTCGCACCAGCTGGGCTCCAGAACACAGCAGAGATCTCTGCAAAATACTCCTGGCCTGGCAGCGTAAACAGAGTTTAAGCAAGCTTGTCTTAACATTTGCAACCTGTAAGATGGGTTTCTAGAGACCATGATGAAGGCAGGAACTGTTGATAAACTTGAAAAATGATGTTTTGGTTTATTTGTAGCAAAATGAGATTTATCCTTTTATATGAAGGGTAAAGAAAAAAAAATATGGAAATGTTCCTTTTGAAACTACAAAAAGATTATTTGGGACACTAATTCTGGGCCAAATAATTTGATACATTTAAAAAAAAAAAAGTTTTTGCCTAAATCAAACCAAGTTTTTAAACAAACACATTTGTGTTTTTGATAGGAAAATTGCATCCACTGGAAGGAAGTGTTCCATCACCGAGTGAAAAAAAGATGCTCTAACTGGAGAGGAGCTGAGGATGCAAGTCTGAAGATATATACACTTATGGGAACTGTGTCAGCTGCAATCTTAGGAGTCAGCTTCATGTGGAGGCAGCCCTGACCTTAATGACCCAAACAACACGCTGATGAGCTAAAAGCAGTGGGCCCCTTTAGCCTCCCACAGACACGGTTGCTGTAGAAGGGCTCAGCAGAGCTTCTCGAACGGGTTGCAGCGTGCTGGGAGTGAAATGCGCGGCTTTCTGTTTAGTTCATCTAGCAGAGGCTGTGCGTGACACAGAGGCAGTGAGGATATAATGCAGCCTGACTCCCAGAACTTTTGGAGGGCGATGTTTGTGCTGTTCACCACCACAGTGACGAGGCGAGTGGTGGTGAATTTGGTCATGCTTGGAGCGAGGGAGGTTGACAAACGAAAGGGCCATGTGCTGGTAGAGAAAAGGCATTGACAGAAGCGTCCTGAACACCCTGTGGGGAGCCCTGAGGAGCACAATGAAGAGGGCTGTGTAGATACTGTGAACCCCTGACCATTGCCAGGGGGAGAAGGAGAGTGTCATGACCATAATACAAAGCTCCATGTTTATGTGACAGCTGTGTGGAGAGCATTGCAGAGCACAGGGAGTTTTGTGTCTCCAAATTATAGTCAGTGGTAAGAATGTATACACCTAGAGAGCTCCTATCCTTGTCCAGACTGGCAGTTTTTTGTCAACAGCACTGTAAGCTGTAGTATATTGCCACAGCTGCGTTGCCAGCATCAGTGCTGACTCATGTGGAAAAGCAGGTGATGCCCGCATCTTCCACAGCTCCAGCCATGCGAGCAGGTTAACAGGGTCCGCTGACAGCCACAGAAGTGCTGTGTTGCTGGTCATTTCTCCGTGACTCCTGCCTAACCCCAATGGTTTACAAAGTCACTCATGGGCAACCCCGCTGAGTGTTTGTTTTTTGTGCCTGCAGCTGCAGCGTGCCAGCGGAGTATCTGTTCAGCCATCTGAAGAAAAGATGGGTTGTCCCTCAGGGTCAGAGCTGAGATTGATCTGCAGCACATGAAAAAGATCTGCTGTGCCTGTGCTTCTGAGAGGCCATGAAAGAGCAGATGGCTGTTGGATGGGACCGAAGGACCCGAGGGGAACCTGCTATGCAAGCACGAGCACAGCTGCAGCCACTTCACTTGCCTCTGAGAGCTGGAAGGTAGTCCATGAGGGAAGCCCATAGTCACTATTTAGTGTCAAGTCTTGTGTAGTGTGGGGAAATTTTCTCTTGCATAGAACATTTGATTGGCACAGAGCACGTATGGGGAGCTCTGACTAGTCATTGTTGGGTTTATATAATTGGCTTCTTCCTTCTTTTCCTCTCCTTTCTTTTGCCCTCGTATTTCCTGTTCTTGCCAAGTAATTTTGCTTGTAACGCTATCTCACCCAATCTTGTTTGCAGTAGCAGCCCCAGGTATAGTTAGCTCTTTCTTATATCCTGGCTGTCTCTGAGGGATGAGAACCTCAGGAGGGTTGTGCAGAGATGTACTAAACTCAAGGATATTTTTAAGGTCTTTATTTAAAGTAGCATGTAAAATAAAATCAGAATGCTTCAAGGTTTTTGAAGTGTGAAGGTGGAGAAAACAGGGCAAAGAGGATAGATATATGTTTCTGTTTTACAGGGTATCCCAAATAGAGATGGGCTAATACTTCTGCTGTGCCTTTTACTACCCACTCTTCCTCAACCAAACCACCAAGTGCTTAGAGGTTTGCATAGGAGAGACATGGAAAACTCCAGCCATAGGGCCTGCATATGTAGGGTAGCAGACAACAGTGAAATAGTAAGAGAAGTACAGAAGGGCTCCATGGTTGTTGCAGGGACTTGAATAGACGTCCTTTATTATCTGTGCGCTCTCACACACCACCTTTATGTTTGTTAGTAAGAAATGAAATTACTGTGACTGCCCATGGCCACCACAGAACAATCCAGCACTGTTAAGATCATGAAAACCCATTTCGTCATTTCCTATCGGCAGAACAGCAGTCTCTTCCCTGTCCTCACAGTGCCATGGATTAGCTATGTGAAGTAACAAGCATCCTTGGAGCTATTTAGGGACAGATCTCCACAGCCTTGGTAATAAAGCAATACTTTTTTATATATTTTTATCTGTTCCTGGTCTTATAGGCTACTATTCAAGCCTGCTGCATGAAGTGGGGAATGGTGCCCACAGAGGTGCAGACTGCTGCCGTTTCTGTAGGCTCTGGGCTTAATGGATCCTGGCATAGGTTATCCATCGGGCACACTGTTTACTGCTGGTGGGAGGGATCTGTAAATGGTGGGTGTGTAGGTGAGAAGAGTGCAATGGAAACAGAACATCCATTTGCAGACAAAACCAATATTACCAGATATGGCACCAATGTTGGAGTCAGCTCAGGACAATGAGTGTCTGCATGCATGGCCAGGACCACCGTTTGTGTCCTGAAGCTGTTACAGCTAATGGCTTTCCAGGACAAATAGAGTGACTGCCTTGGCAGAAGGAGTTTCCCACAGAGGCTCTGCAAGGAATTCCACTGTATCAGGAAACATCCTAAGGGTGTTTAATACTAACCAAGCTACAGTGCAGTTTTGTAGGTCATAATGTTAGGTGAAATCAGATGTGCAACTGTAGTCCCTGAGAAAGATACGCTGTGTGACATCTTGCTCAATTTTATCCAGCATGTTCTTCTGGGATGGATAGACTATTCCTTTATCTCTGTGGACACAGGAGCTCAGTTTTTCATCGTTCTCAACAAAATGTCAGCTAATAGGACCCATGCCAAAGTGTTTATGGTGCAGGACTATGGGACAGTTGTTAAATGCATGGGACCAGCTGCAGGATGAGTCTGGAGTGTGATGAAAACAACATGGCTAGGCACTGCTGGAGGTGAAGCATACTGGTTGTTGTGTTAGATCATTGCATCGGTTAAATGGCTAAGGCCTGGCTGCATACCCAGAAATCAAGAAGAGAAAATTACTATGTTAGGAAAGGTCTCATGGAGTGAATTTCTTATCTGGTCTTGATCTGGGATCCAACTTGAGGTGCTGTGGGAGCTGACAAATTCCTAGGTTACTGTAGCCCAACCTTTCTCAAAGATTTTCTCCCCATAGCAGTGTGGTCCGTGGCCATGGATGCTTCCTTTTCCTTAGTGGAGAAGAAATGCATCCAAATCCAAATAAAGGAAAGGATCATAATCTCTGCTGCATGTGGGAATTACATCTCAGTTCCTCACCAGGAGAGGATCCAGCTCCTGGAGCTTGCAGCAGGTCACACTGCCAGAACTAGAGCTGTTATGGACATTCATGGTCCCCTGGCCTGTCTCCTTGCATTGCTCCAGGTCCAGTTAACACTGATACTGAGATGCTCAGCCAGCAGCAGTGCAGTAAAGCTTCTCACTGTCTGATGGGCAGGAGAGATTGCTCTGCCCTCCTGCCTGCTCGCTCCTGTGCATCTCTGTGTGCTGAGCTGCGCCCAGGGCGTGCTGCCTACGGCAATGCTGGCTCTGCGCTATGGCTTGGTTCTGGCTTGGTGGTAATGCTGAGAGTATTAAATACAATACCTGTGGCTCAGGAGAGCACCTGAGGAAAAGCAAAAGAGCCCAGTCCAAGAGAAGGTGTCCAAGGTGAAAGACAGATGCAAAGTTGTATTGGGTTTATGTGGCAAGGTTTGGGTAGTGGGGGGCTGCAGAGGTGGCCTCTGTGAGGAGTTCAGCAGCTGCCCCGTGTTAGATAAGGGCCAGTTCCAACCTGCTCTAAAGGGACCCACCGCTGACCAGAGCTGAGCCAATAAGTGAGGTTGTTTGCACCTCTGTGAGAGCAGAGTTAAGGAAGGGAAAAAAAAATCTGCTGTGCAACAGCAGCTGGGAGAGAGAGGGCTGAGAAGCAGCCCTGCAGCCCCCCAGGTCAGTGCAGCAGGAGGGCAGGAGGTGCTCCAGGCAGGCAGCAGCAGTTCCCCTGCGGCCTGTGGAGAGGCCCCTGGTGGAGCAGGCTGTCCCCCTGCAGCCCACGGGTCCCACACGGAGCAGATCTCCACGCTGCAGCCCGTGGAGGAGCCCCCGGTGGAGCAGGTGGATGTGGCCTGGAGGAGGCTGCGGCCCATGGAGAGCCCCCGCAGGAGCAGGCCCCGGGCCGGAGCTGCAGCCCGTGGAGAGGAGCCCACGCAGGAGCAGGGGTCTGGGGGGAGCTGCCGCCTGTGGGGGACCCGTGCTGGAGCAGTTTGCTCCTGGGGGATGGATGGACCCCGTGGTACGGAGCCATGTGGGAGCAGTTGTTGAAGAGCTGCTGCCTGTGGGCAGCCCCCGCAGGCTCAGTTCGGGCAGGACGGCATCCCGTGGGAGGGACCCCACGGGGAGCAGGGGCAGAGAGGGGCCGTGAGGGAGCAGCAGAGACGAAGCGACAGGGACTGACCGCAGCCCCCATTCCCCATTCCCCTGCGCTGCTCGCGGGGAGGAGGTAGAAGAGGGTGGTTCGGTGGAAGGTTTTTTAGTTTTTTTGATTGTTTGTGTCTTTCTTTCTCACTGCTCTAGCTTGTTAGTAATAGGTAATAAATTTTATTAATCCCTCTGTGCTGAGTCTGTTTTGCCCGTGGTGATAATTTTTGAGTGATCTGCCTGTCCTTATCTCAACTCTTGAGCCCTTTCCATTTTATTTTCTGCCCCTTTCTGTTTTGAGGACGAGGAGTGAGAAAGCAGTTGTGGTGATCAGTTGCCCAACTAAGTAAAACCGCCGCAAAAATGGCATGCAAAGTGTGACACAAAGAGAGCTGACAGTGCTGGTAAGGCTCCAGGAAGGGAGAAGATGCTCCAAGCCTGCATTTACAGGAGAGAGCAGCCAGAGCCGGGTGTCGTGACCTCAGGAGCCGAGGAGTGGGAAGGGAATGGGAAGGGGCCTGCAAGGACCTGTGGGTGGTCTGGGGAATTCCGATACAGACAGCTACTGCTTGATCTGATACAAAGCTGCTTTGCCAAAATGTTTGGAACAGTTTTTAATGGTCTTGGTGCTTATAAATCAGATCAGCAGTTTGCCTCATCTAACTGCAAAGGTTTGATGTGAGGCTGTAAGACCTTATGCTGTCTTTAGGGTATGGTCAAACTTAGTTTAGGATAATGGGAAGGGGTGGAATTTTACTATTTTATTGAGTCACAGATTTGTTAATAGGCCAGTGATGTACAAAGCTGAGAAGATAGTCTGAAAAAAAAAAGATGTTTATATCTCCAAGGAAATTAAAAAGTCTTTAAGGAGTCAAGTTTAGAAATATCTGAATAAGTATGAAATTAAGAAGTTTAGAAGGGGAAAGACTGAATTTGTGTGGAATCTCTAGAGGATTAGGAGAGAAAGCTTATCTGTAAAAGCTTATGTGATACATAGAAAGAGGCTCTGTAGATACCACATGCATATGGTATGCAGAAGACTGCAGTCACAGGAAATATGAGGAGGGGCCTCTTTTTATATTTGATCATGGTGCAAAAAGCTTTAGCATTTGTGATTGTCAATTTTAGATGACGTACAGAGAAATCCTTTTGTTTGGATTCTAAATAGTGTGGAAGTTAGTTGCAATTTCGTTGGTAACTGAACTCCAAAGCTGTAGAGAACCTAAACCACAGTGCACTGGCATTTCATCCTAGGAAAGAGCCAGGAGGAAGGGGAAGCCAGGGGAAGACACTGAACTGCAGGAATATTAAGGGAGTTTGTGGCAGCTGTCAAACAGAAGCTACACTTTGATCAAATAAATTTCTTGGTTCAAGGTGGTGTAAAATTTAGGGGTCCAAGAAAAAGAGATGATGTTAAATGACCTGATAGTCAGTTCTGGTCTTTAATGCAAAATCTTCAAGTCTATAAAGTGACTATAAATGCTATCAAATTAGAATAGCATTTACATATGAATTGGAATTATCCATTAAAATGAAACATCCATTTAGTTTACAAAGGAAAAAGATGACTGTGTAAGTGCAAGGCAATGAAATACCAAATTTCACAGCTTTATGGAGAGACTCCCTTAAAACTCTATTGTATTTCTATATTATGAGAGAGGTTTAATAGCCAGTGGATTCTAGCAGACTCTCCCAGAACTGGTTGTGGTGGTAAAATCCCCTCAGCCAGTCAGAGCTTCATTTTAACACCACACTGCTTGACAGAGGCACCTTTCAGAGCTGTGAAGTTTCTTCACATACTTCTATCCACCCAAAACAAGAATGCATATTCGCTGCTTCCAGCACTGCAGAAAGTTTCAGAAATGACACTGAACACTATCAATTGCTTAGTAGCTGAGTGGCAATCACAGCTGAAGTGTTTATTCCCTTCAGTTCCTGCCCACGACTGCTCATTTCTGGCCCCACAGTCATCATCTTCTCTCAGTTGTGCCAACATAGTTATTCACGGAGGTACAGTGCAAACTGGGACAGTGAACTGACCCAGGGTTAAAGCAGTTTTATGTCCCTGTGTGGCACTGCCCATTTGAGCTTTTTAGCTTGGTGCAAGTCTAAGACCACCCACCCTCCCTGCAACATGCTGTCCCCAAGTATATTTCCACCACCTCCGCACAGGCTCATGTAAGTGAAGCCACATGGGGAACTGGGCCAGAGAACTCATTCATCTGCAAGCTAGCCTGACAAAAAGAAAAAAAAATATATTTGGCATGGCACAGAGATTAAGTGTTACACTGCTCTTTTGGATGGCAAAATGGATTTGCTGTGTCCTGAGACACTGCATATCATGCCATGGACTTGGCGTGAGGCTCCCAAGTATGGACTCCAAAGTCCCGTGTTGTGAAACTGCCTCCTGTGCTTCCTATTGCAGCTTCAAAATAGCTTCACAAGAGAGTGCTCATACCCTTAACAAAAGTGCCTGTGCTCCTCTTTGAGCATCTGAGGATGGTGACCTCAAAGGGACCTCAAATCTAGGGCTTTCCACGGTTAATCTATTTGAAGAAGACAAGTCTTGAAGCCTAGGATAGTTCAGAACTCCTGGCCTCAGCCTTCAAAATTAACATCTGGTTTCAAGACACTCATGCTTTATGCTTGATGAGAAACACCTGAGTGGCTAGTGCCTCCTCACTGTGGATACCCTTCTGCAGAGACGGGGAGAGGATTCTGCCCTAAAGCCTCGCAGCATACTTTGCCTATGAACTTTTTATGAAGGGTTAATAGATCAGAATTTAGGGAAAGCTCTGCTTTGAAAGTTCTGGAGCTTGAACAAGCTCCATTATCCCTTAAACTTCTCTCTAGTTTGTGGCAATGAGCAATTATTTGGGTCCTCTAGTCTATTCTTTTAAACTTGTTTAACACCTGCATGAGGGAAGTTTACTATGGTGTATTGAAGTGATGTGTTTATTTTGATGAATGTTGATGCAGGTTGAAATAAAATGATTATTTTTATCTTTGATCATGAAGAACACTGTTGAAAAGTTTATGATTTTATGGTAGTTTTTTCAAAATTATTCTCAGCCTATAACTTATAATACTCAATACTTTAATACTTTTTAATACTTAATGCTTATAAACTTTTATAACTGGTATTCTTAAACTGGCCAGCAGTCTAGTTTTGAGGTTTAGAGGAAACTGAAATGGGAGACCTTACTAGATTATTTTGAGGGAATCCAGATGTTACTGATAATTACTCGGTTTTACTCATCTCAATAACCATTAATCATCCCATCTGTGATATCAGTGATTTATTTGTGAACATTAGAGAGCAATATCAAGCAGAAAGCGTTAAGTAGAAAATGCTTATTTTTATACATATTCTTAATCAAAAGCTAGAGACAAGTGTCTATCCTGTATACATCAGTTAAACTTAAAATCGATTCTTAAGTAATTTACAGTCCAGAGTTTCTACTGGTAGAAAGTCTGGTGACATTGCATGAGACTATAGACAGAGATAATATTATAATGTTCTACATCCCATCTACTACTTTTAAATCTTTTTTTTATTATTATTCTGTAGACTCATCTTAAGTGAGTAATAGACTTTGTAGTCTTGGCTTTAACAGAAAGGTCATTAAGAATATGAATATTAAATTAGCCTGCATAAAATTGCTTCCCTTGGCTGCTGTAGGCCAGTTAGTTCTCACCTTGAATTTCTGTGTGCCTAAGGCCAATAGACAACCAGCCGGCACTGAAGTTCCCTGGAAACTACAAGCTGTATTTTCTTGGGTTTCTTTGAAAATCTCATAGCTGCTACCTTTATCCTGCTACCACTGCTGCTATTCTGCCAACTGGAAAGTAGCATCAGGGTGGCTGGAAACACAATTCTATGTGAGAGGATCGTGTTTTTAAGCGGAGATTGATTTCCCATTGGAAAAGTGGATGAACCAATATTACTTAATTTAATTCTTGTGCTCTGTGAGAAGTTAATGAAACAAGTCCTTGTTAGATTATTTTTGGGGAGGTGATATTTCTACAGGTACTAGTTGGCCAGCTATTTGAGCAAATTTCACTTTCCTGTAAGCAATGATGATTTAAACATAACTATTACATTAAACTGATGTGCAGTTTGTGTACAGCAGTTTCTATTACATTGATATTCTCTATGAGCAAGCCAGCCCCCATTATACAAAAGTTTTATTCTGAGGAGCAGTAGGCAGCTTTTCAAACCAAGTCTTTAAAGAGAAAGGAGTCAGCACGATGACTTTGCTGACTCTAGTTTACTCTTCCTTAATACGACTGCTGAGATAGGCTGGAGGTCTAGATCACATAAGCACTTAACGTGCTGGCTAATGCCAGGAGAAACACAAAGGGAGGCTTGTTGGCAGGCAGAAGCTGGTGCCTGTGCACCACATAATTATCAAAGGTGAATTACCTATGTTTCATTCTTATCTTGGTAAGGACAATGTGTCTTACCTCTGCTGGTCTACTGGTCTCTTCGCTCATTATGAAGACTTCAGAGCATGCTGTTTTTACTTGCTCACTTCCTAGTAACACACGAAAGACAGCTTTTATAAGAATTATACAATGGCTGGAGTGGTTTCTCTCTGCCTGCAGGAGAAAAGGTCTCTGTTCTGGTTCCACATAGTTTGGAGGACTCCTCCATTAGAGGTAGCCCCCAGATCTTCTCTTATAGTAATGAGGATTGTCAGTGCAAATGGCCTGTGGGACTTGGAGCAGTTACGAACTGGAAGAGCTGCTGTAGATCTAGCTGTCCAGCAGCTCAGTATCCAGAGCTGGGCCTGGGTTTGGATTTGTCTGTCTTTTCATGGATGTGTAAGGGGGCTGTCTTTGACTCTGTTTGCAGTGCCATATCAGAACTACTTGTCCGCGCTCCCCACACAAGGCTCTGTTATGCAGCTTGACATTTCTCATTGGTTTTGATGTGAATTGAAGATGGTCAGCATGACAGAGATCCAGTTAATGGTTAAAGACGAGGCTCCCGTTAAAGTTTCCATTCTCGTCTTCTGTAAATTCCATGATGGTTTTCCTACTCATTGTAAGGTTTGGGGAGGGTATATTCACAAATGAAGAAGTGAGATTAAATGGTCACCAGCTTAATCACATTCTAAGTCTCTTCTTGAAACCCATGGTAATTAGTTGCTTTTGGCATTACCCTTCAGCCACACCTGTATCATTTTCCTTATCTTCTAAATCCTTAATCAAGTCCTCACTGGTTTACCTTGTTATTAATGGTAATATTAATAATGGTAGTTTTGGTCCTAGCTGTATGAAATATTTATGCTCCACTATTTCCTAGTAAGATCCTGATTGAAGTACTTAATTTCCAATACATGTTTTTAAATTGTAAATTCTTATGACTTTAATTAGGAAAATGAGAAAATTACAGGTGAGATTTAGACTACCCGGGAACACATAACTGAAACGGTAATTGTTGTTTTGTCCTTTTAATACTTTTTTTAGTTGTAAGACCAGACAGATAAAAAGGAGTAGTAGGGGAGCGGAGAGAGTAAAATAGCATCACCAGCTGTTCTCAAATATTTATTTGTGGGAAACTTTTTATCTCTGTAGATATCACTGGGAATTCTGAAAAACATTTTGCTGAAACATTCCTAAGTAACAGACTGTTAAAAATGTGATCCTTTTGCTTGTGATAATATTGTTATTGTTATGTAAGGCTAATTGTGGGCATCTGATAGGGCATCTGTCCTTTTATTTTACTGGTAATATGTAGGCAGTGTCTCTCTCTCCACTTCTTAAAGAACACTGTGCACTACTGTGGTATCTGCACATCAACAAAATGTCTGTAAATAAAGGGTTTCATGTTTGCCTATCTTTTGTGTCAAAAAGCCTTTTGCTTCAAAAAATCCTTTTGCTTCAAAAGATTCAAAGTTTTGGCTGCCTGCCTTTAATGTATCTTGAATGTGAGTAAGTTGCTCCCTGAAGATTTTTCTGGAAATAATGGGCTGAGGATATAAGCAGCAGAAATTCAGGTTCTCATTCCCCACAGCTGCAAAAAATGTGCTATCAGACATGAGGCAATGTTCTCAGGTCCATGAAAAAGCATATTCATGTATTCAAATAAAATATTCTGGTAAACAGAGTAGCACTACATGCAGGCATTGCATCAGTCATTAACATTTTTTAAAAGTAGTTTTACAAAATTTGATATTTTTTCCCAAACAACTGCATTTTGTTGGAATATTGCAGTCTGACATTTTGTCTTTCTATGTGGTTATGATTCTGGAATAGAAATATGGGGTTTTATTATAAATATTCTTGTGAGCACTAAGAGTAAGAATATTTCTTAGATATACTAAACTTTGAAGGCTCAAACATTTTTTCCTGGTCAGGCAAAGGAAATGCTGTTGACTGTTAAATACTTTTTAACATTAAAGAGCTTCAAAAGTATTAAAAAAGATTTTTTTTCCTCATAAAAATATTATTTTTTCTTAATCTTAATAAAAATATCATTTACAAAAAGAAATGTTAATTATTTGTAAACAGAAAAGAATGCTGTTATCTCATTTATTTTTCTCCAATCACAATTTGACTTCTGGTTCTAAGAAATAACTCTCTCCAAACAAAATTTGGGGAATTTCCTGCCAATTACAATGTTTCTCTGAAATAAACTTAAAAAAATCCAAGGCACTTACAGAGCCAAGGCCTCAGGCACATTGAATCTAACACAATAAGGATTTCCCCCTTAAAACCCCCCTTTTTTTTTTTTTAATCTCCTTTTTTCTTGAAAGTAAATGTTTCCTGAAGAACAAGTTAGCTCTCTGAACGTCAGAATCTATATACAGCCACCCCGATAAAACACATTGCATCTCATGCTAATCCTTTCTTCAGTGTGTGGTCTCCTGATCAAGAAGACATTTAAGTCTTCAGAGTTCCGTAGCAATTTTAAAACATTGCCAATAAGGCCTCTTGTAATTTCTCTTCAATCGCAGTGTGTAAATGTTGAGTTTTGCAGAAAATTAACAGCCAAGGAGCCATCAAATGCGTATCAGTTTCAGAAGAAGAGAGAGTGATGCTGACCAGGTTCCTGTGCAAGTCTGCTGTGGTCAGTTAGCACATACTCTGCAGGTCTCTGACCAGTGAGATTCTTGCATTAACATCACAGACGTGTAGTGTTGTTGAAACTTGCACAAAAATATTGGGGTGTGAATACAACTGAATGCATGGCTCCAGACTACAGATCTGGAAAATCTGAACAACAGGAGACTGGCAGTGCTGTTCAGATATTAAGCATACTTTATGCACCGTATGCTTGTTTGAACAAGAACCTATCACCCTGGAATCAATACTTTCCCTCCTTCCCTCCTTCCCTCCTTCCTTCCCTCCTTCCCTCCTTCCCTCCTTCCTTCTGTCTGGTGTTCATGAGAGGAGCAACCTTCACAGGTGCTTTTCAGGTTTCTTCCTTGGGGCTGCTCCTGTGAGTAAAGGCTGCAGAACTGGGCTTTCAGAGCATATCCTGCAGTGTAATGTTGAACTTTTAGATATTGAAGAGAAAGTAGGGAGAAGCCTGTTTTTTAAAGTAGGACCCTAAAGACAATATTATCTAGCTATAGCACTCAACACTTTCTTTCTTTCTTTGTTGTTTTTTTTTCTTTTTTCCTTTTTTTAATGCTAAACATTTAGATTGATATCTAGAAATGTGCAGTCATGTTATACTTCCATTTTACATTAGAGCAGTGCCTTCCAACACAGTAAGAGATATCCTTAAACAGAAGAGCCAACAGTGTCATAGGAAATGGAGCCTTATACTTGGCTTCTAACCTTTGTTTAAGCAAAAAATACATGGATATATATCTGAATACTGTCTTCCAAACAATTCAAATAGTATTGTGCCAAATGTATTTGCAGTCATATTGCTGTACAGGTATAATTTCCAAAAGAGCTTATTTCTATTCCACTGTACCCTGAGTAATATATGATCTCCTGAACTTTTAATTTTTTGCAGGTGCATTTTAAACTATTGGCCTATATTTCATCAAGTTGCAGGTTACCTTGTTTATTATTGTTCCCTGATTTTAAGTCATTAAAACCCCTAGGTTACGAACTTACCAGCCTACCAAAGAGCTATGTGTTAACTGGCACTGTATTTCTAGTGCACCGGTTGCTTTCCCTATCACAGCAACATTATTCAAATCCTTTGTGGGCTGGTTGCTCCAGAAGCGGATGCTTTGTAGAGTACAGCACTAAATAAATTGATCTTCTATACCTCAAAATGCAGTGAAATAGAGGATTAAACTGGAATGTCACCATTGTATTAATTTCCCAGGGAGGAAACAGTGAACTTCACTGATCAGGCTGTCTGCTGTTGCTAAGATACTGGCATATGAACAAAACCTCATGGTCAAAAAAAACGCTAACACGTATGAAAGAATCAGCCCTAGGCACTCGATCTCTTCCCACAGCAGAAAGCTATCATCCATCAACGCAGTCACCAGAGGGCTACATGCAATCCTAACAAACACTTTAACATGCTGATGATGGAGCTGAACAGAGGTGGATTTGTCCAGAAAGAAAATTAAAAGGAAATATTATAAGCCATATCCATGTTTAAATTTGTCACACTACCCTGCCTAAGCTCAAACTGGTTTAGCCGGAGCTTTGGGATCTCTCTCTCTCTCTCTGTAAGTCTATATGTATTACACAGAGAATAGTTGATGCTTTTGTTCATTGTGCTATGAGACTTGCTCCACAGGGCAGGCAAGAGATGCTGGATCTAGTCAGAGTCCCTTTATCATGTATCATTCAAAATTCTTCAGGATTCGTAATAATTTAAATCTCAGTCCATCAACAAACAGCACCGTTCATCAAAAAGATTCAGTAATCCGTGAGGTAAGAAAATTTACTAGTCTCGCTCTTTGCAGTACAAGCAAAGGTAATAATGGATTTTGTTCAAGCACACACCCGATTAGATCTGACAGTGCACATAAAGCATTTGGTGTGGTAAACAGTCAATACTAATGGAGTCTGTTAGTGGCATCTGAAACATCCACCGCTGAG
Source organism: Anser brachyrhynchus (assembly GCF_964034855.1). NCBI lineage: Eukaryota > Metazoa > Chordata > Aves > Anseriformes > Anatidae > Anser > Anser brachyrhynchus. The sequence goes on from NC_137695.1 coordinate 121,387,431, forward strand.
AGGGATTAAAAGCAGAGAAAAGATGGGAACATTAACAATCCAGGGCTGTGGTGCATGCTACAACCCTTCGCAAGCAGCAGAAGGATTAGCAAAAATAAATGAATCACAGGCTGTAAATTAATGGGACTTTTGTAAAGACAGATGTTAAACTGACCAAAGAGGTAAACTGAATGTTTTTGTTAGTGTAGTACAATAAATGTTCTTCTTTCCTAATGCAACGTAACTAACCCTCTGTTCTTAATGGTGTGTATGAGAGCTCTATTTGATGGGAAATTGAATTGCTAAAGAAATCCAATAACAGAAATAAAAATTAGTTGAGTAACTGGAGATCAGGCCAGAAAACAAACCTAAAGAAAAGGGGAAAATGCTAACTATTTCTTAAATTAATTATAGGATCAGTATTATTAAAACTTTTTCAAATAGTGTTGTGCAGTGAAGACGGTATGATTTGCTGGACAAAATGTAATGTTACATCCAAGAATGGGCTGAGCTTTAAATATTGATACAATACTTTTGGAAACTGCCTGTCAGAGAATGTAGAACAACAGAAGAGCTCATGCACTGGAGTCATTCCATGTTAGCCATTGCTGGGACACCCTGGCCATTTGCACTTGGGGGCAGACTCAGGCATGAACTTGTCCCTTAAAGTCTAATCCTTGCCAGTTCTCTACTTTGCAAGCCTCAAGTATATTATGGCATAGCTTCTTACTTCAGGAATCTCTCTCATTAACTGCTCTGAATCAAAGAAAATCTTTCTATGTATGTATATATAGAAAGATATATAATGTATTGAAGTATAACATGGCAGCACAACCTTTCAGGTATTACAAATCCAGAATGTCATGTGTCTATTAACCAATGCACTGAAAAATCATAGAGCTGTAAACTCCCAATATAGACACCATGAGCTTAGAAATTATGTTATATGCTTTACTGGGCAAGAACAAGTGCACCTGGATGTTTCTGGGTCTTTGAGAAAACTTCCTTGTGCGCTCGAGCCTTGGTTCTCACCGTGTTCTTGTCTGTCACGTGTGTTTCACAGGTTTGAAATAAGTCACTGGAGCTTTGTGGTCACAGTTGAGCACTTTGTATTTCCCATGTGACCAATCGTGCTTCATTTCCTGAGCTTCTAAAGGAGGACATCATTAATTTGTGAGGGCAATGTTCTGAATGCCTCCAGAATATTCACGAAGTGAAGACTGAATGGCAATATCTTACCAGTCAGAGATGTGGTAAGCAATATCCACGAAGGAGCATTATTTTTCCTGTATAGTTATTGCTGATAATTTTAACTAGTGCTGAAGTATCACTGAAACACAGATGTCTCTCTACATATCTGTGGGCACCTGGCAAATTTAGCATCACTCTTGAATGTTACTTAGGTAACATTGCCATCTGGACATCTTGGAGTGACTGAGAGACTTAGTCACACCTGAGAAAAGGGTTATTCACTCATTCACTCCAGAGAAAACAAGTCTCACTCATGGAGGCTCCGCTCAGCATCTTTGCTGAGGCTCAGTAGGGCTGGTAGGTCTCATTGTAAATGCAAGATGCAGAACCAAAAGCACTGAGTTGTGGTTTGTCTGTTTATGATGATGATGATGATGATTTAACCTTTTAATTTTTATGATTCTAATGAAATTATGTGATTGCAGGGTTAAAGGTAAAAGCCTTAAACCAGTCTCCCAGAAGCCTCCTTTGAACTCACTTGTCCTGTTGGCTTCTCTTGGGCTGGTTATTTAACAGTTTACCCAATAAAAGAGAAAATGAATCACATGAAAGTCACCTGTTTAGATCTATATTTTAGTAGTGCTTAAATCATGCTCTGCATGCTGTTCAGCTCAGTGGAGTTGCTATGTTTTTCCTGTTTTCAGAATAAATGAAAGGAGGTGTGAATAACAGTTGTATCATGCACAATTTAATGATATTTAAAATTATACAGAGCCTATTTCTTTTCCAAGTTTTCCTTATAAAAATCTGGAGTTATTTCTTTGAAGCTAATGAAATTAAAGTAGTAGAAAACAAAATGCAAGTGAAATCAGAATCTAATACATCAAGCTTAAGAAATACTGGAATAATTAATCACAATAAAGTTTAATCAAGTATTAAATTTCTTTCAAAGCTATTAAAATGGTATTTAAATTAACATTAGCTAAAAATTTTTAAAAAGCCTATTCTGGATGAGCAATTGCATTGCTTGCAAGCTGCTTCACAGGGAGACATTATATATTCATCCGTTTGAAAGTGACTTGTCTCCACACTATTTCCATCTTCCTCTTCAGATTGCATTAGTTAACATTCTCTGTAAAATTAAAATGTGTTGTTAAAGTAAGGGCTAGCAGTGCTTACTGGAATATATTTTATTCCCTGTTACATTGACTTGAACCTAGGGTAATGAAAACAATGAAATTACTTCAGATTTATGCCACCTTCGATCTGAACAGAATCTGGCTTTGGAAGCTGTGGTTTTAATGTCATATAACTTCCTCATTCATATTAAGTGATGCTGATGTTTCTCAGGCAGAGAAGACCAATTCAGGCAAGACTGTCAGAGCTGTTATGTTATGGAAGGCCATTAGCGTTTAATATGCTTTTGAGACTTAGCACAGTTTATTGATATGTTGTCTACTTGGAGCCCCCCAAACTGCTGGCATTCTCAGCGTGTGGTTCAGCCAAGCCTCTAATTTTTGCAGTTTCAAAGCAGCTGGGAAGTGGAGCACCGGCAGGAGGGCCCCCATGCCAAGAGGGAGTTGTTCAGTGCAGGGCTTTTGCCAGCACTGCCACTAAGTAGTAGCAGATGAAAATTGCAGTGAGAGAGCCAGGGGATGAGAAAAGCAAACAGCAGAAGAGCAGGGTAGATAATACTAGTGGGATGGGAAGAGCTGGACTCCAAGCTGCTGTTGGGTCAAGCTGCTTGAAAGCAACGAGTCTGATTGCAGCAGTAAGGAGTGTTTTTCTTTGCTCCCTTTCACACATCCCCTAGATTTTCTAGCACTAATTCCAAGGATCATTGCTTCTTTGTAGGAATGCAAAACTATTTCAGAGACAAATGACGCTAGTTTGCTTTATCCTGAAGCCAAGTGTTTTGTGGATAGCAAGAGACAGTGAGGAGAGCTCCATGTTACAGAGGAAGTTAAGCACGTGCATTTTATAAAGGGCAAAGATCTTGCACTCAGTTATCTAGGAAGCATGACAGTGTATTTTGTAACACAGTAAGACAAGGTAACATGCCTGCATTCACCACCCTGCAGTCTGATTTCAAGGTACCTCATGATGCCAACTTATATTTTGGAGAGCCATATCAAATCCATATACATTTTTCAAATTGAGACAACAATTGTGGGATTCATCTCACCTAACTTTGTAATTCCCATTAATTATGCTCTATCTCTTGTCAGTGGAAGCAGAGTGAAACCTTTGGATTGCATTTGTTTGTTCATAAGATCAAGTGAATGCTTCTCCTAAGCAACTCGTTTTTTTCTCTGTTGAATATGCATGCAACCCAGAGGACAAGCTAGTTCTTAAACAGCTAATGTAAGTTGAAATGAATTCTACTCACATTATACCATGTCCCTAAGGAAAACTTCACCCACCTACCACCTCAGTATCTTTCCTTCGCATATTTATGCAAAAATTGTTCAAACTGTTTGGGAGGGATCCTGCGTCAGCCAGAGCTGTGAGATAGCACCGTGCCATCTCTTGTCTGAAGGCATCAGCCAAATGGTTCCACGTCTCCACACAGGTAGGATTTTAGCACACACAACGTGTAAACCAGAACAAAAACCCCTCCCATCTGCTTGGTGAAGCACACTGAGCCAAATAGATGTAAGAATGAAGTAGCCCTTCCCCAGCAGATTTTTGCAGGCTGGGTGCATTCCCTTCAGTTTTGCTTTCTCTTTTCTACACCTCCACCCCCCAGAGAAAGAGCAAAAGGCACCTTCAAACAAGGAACTGAACTAAACTCAGACCAATTCCTTCAACCTGCCTGGAGACAACACGGTCCCTTTCTCCCCTTGGACCTGTAGAAGCCACTGCCGAAGCCAGAGCCCCTGGCCGTACCCCTGAGAATATTTTCCTATCAATTACACTGACTTTAATACCATCTAGTCATGTTGCTGACTTGGGATTAGTAGCCTGGCGGGTTTGTTAGCCATAGAAAAAAATTACAATTATAACTGGCTTCAGCATAACATCTTTGTTCCTAGGTTCAGCAGATAAACCAAGGCCATGAAGATTTTCATCGGGAAGTCTGTCTAGATAAAAAACAGAACAAACAGTAGGAAGGTTATTTATTTGGCATTTAGGTACTTGGTGTCTGATTGCAGACTGCAGGTAAATCTGTCATATTCTGTAGCCATTGAAATGTTAGTTTGTCTTCTTTCCTTACTTCTCAGATCAATGTTTTGCTCGTTCAAAGTCAGGAACAACCTGCATAGGTAGCATTCATGCAGAGGGAATTAAAGAAACTGAGACTAAGATTGCTATAAATTAACGATGCCCTCTTTATGCCTTGTACGTAGAATTTCTGTCTTGTTGTATGTGAAACTCTTATCTCCCTGCAGAGGAGTTTATAGTGTGAGAACAGCAACCTAATGGTTAGCAATTAAAAATCTAACTGCCTATAAATAGAATTCTGAAAATCATAAACAAGTATTTGATGATTTAATTGGTAGAATAATTCATCTTCTGGATAAACATACAAATCTGTCTGTATTAACTTTTACCTGATGTCATAAGTAACCTCTCATATCATTAAATAACTATTAAATTATAGCATTTAATGCTATGATTTCAGGAGTAGAAACTTCCTAGTATGTATCATGGAGCTGATGAAACATCAATGCTAACTACATCATAAATAACAAAGTTCTTGCAGATAGCTCCCAGGTTCTCCAGGATATCATGATACCATGCACACGTCTGGCTTGAGTTACTTTTCTCCTCTGTATATGGGATTTCCTGAGGCAGTTTTGTGTCATGCAGTTCATTAAATGCAGGCAGGTTAGCCTTTAGGTAGACCCTACACTTCCCTTGTGAACCAGTTTCTGATCTCAATCATTGCATTATCACTGCAACTGAATCCATGCAAACAGTCCTTGACAGAGTCCTGCTGGGTTTGACAGGGGAATACCAGGAGGCCCCGCTGTGTACATCAGGTCAAGCACAAATTGGAGTGAACAGCAGGCCCAATAATGTTAACAGCATATCAACTTGCAAATTAGAGATGGAGAAAAATATATTCTTTGCGAATAAAAATTAATGGGAAAACCCCATACCCTCAACCCACGCAATGCGTAGCTGGATGCAAAAATCATTATCAGCTTCCTCTTAAAAAAAAAAAAAACAAAAAAACTATCAGCAGGTTTAGACATATGTATGTATATCAGCCTAAAAGCTTCTGAAAAACAAAAATCCCCCAAAGCTTGGCTGAAACCTGCCAAAAGCTTTTTTAACCACAAGAAAAAAAAATAAACAAAACCCAGTTTTAAGTGAAGCAGATACTTCAAATGAAAGAGCTAATTGAATCCCAAATCTGATAAACAGATTGATGGAAACTGTTCATATCAGTCTTCTGGTGAGAATAGGCACAGGCAACCCACCAGGGTAGTAGCATCTCCTTGATCTGTACTGGCCCAGGCTGAGCACTAACACATGGCAGAGAACAGAAACACGGCCTGAGGGCTTCTCACAGGGTGAGTTTGAAAACAATAAAACGTGGAGCCAGACATACTCCACATTGGCAGATGATGGGAAAATGAGGAAAGTGTGGAGTCTTATTTCCAGTGTACACCATGCAGCAGATTGGCTTCCTCCCTGGGTAATAGGGATAACACAAGCCTCAGCTCTTTATGAGAAAACTTCAGAGGCCACCGAGAAGCATTTTGCTTCTCAATTTTGGGCAGCTACTTAATCACTGTTTAATCATGTGAAATGGCTGCCAAATTCCTTCTAAGGGACTAAATTAGAGATTATTTAGGGAGGGTTTTTTTTCCCTGGATATAGCTTTTATGAAAGCAACATGCATGACTAATTGTAATGAGTGCAAAGTAATAAAAACTGGAGATTGAAATTTAACTCTATGAAAAAGCTGAAGGAAGTCTTGTATTTTGGTATTATTTTTGACACTGTAAATCCTGGGTAAGCAAATGCAAAATGAGCTTATGTCAGACTGAGTATAAGCATTTACTGCAGTGATGTTGATTACAAAGTGTTCATTTGCACTGAGCTTTCCCATTTGCACTGCATTTTTGCAGAAGTCCCTTGCATGTGTTTGTTAGCTGGGCAATGCTCAAAGCTGACTGAGGGCTTGGGAGCAGTCTGAGATGGAGCTCTTCTCCTCTGCTTGATGGTTTGTCATGAGCATCTGCCTTCTGGTTTGTCTACCCCCAAAATATCAAGGCAAAGTCACACAAGATCTTAGCTTTTGATTCTTAGCTAATGTCAGGGGAGAAACACATGTGAAAGTTAACTAGATTGAACAGGTCAACATTTTTGGTCTTGAGACAAAATGGAAATCTCTGCCATAAAGGGAAATCAGAACTGTTTAGGAGACACAGAGATGAACAGCAATCTTACTGCCATTTCTGCTGCTGTCTAGAGAAGGACGTCTCAGTATCTCTCATGATGACATCCAGGCAGCACTGAGGAAAAAGAAATCTCCAGTTTGTATGCAGAAGAGATGGAAACTGATGTGGTCCATGGAAGAGAAAACAGTTGTGGAGAGGGAGGCTGGGAGTGGTTGGCACTAGCAAAAGGGAGAGGCAGTGCACGGACATCAGTGCCATGTCAGCACTGAATGCTGTGCCAACATGGGGTTCAGCCACAGGTGCCCAATAAGTGTCTACTCAGTGTCTTAAGAGGTTTTCAGTCCTGGTTTCACTCAATGCTACCTGTATTAATTATCATAAAGCTAGCTTGGCTATGCTAGCAGAAGCTGCATCTGCAGAAGCAAATGCAATATAGATTGACCTGGAATGGGTGCGAGGGAGTCTGAGACCTGATAAGGCTGAGCCTGGCTGAGAAAATTGAGAACAAGATGAGAAGACTAAAGGTGGGGCCTGGGACAGATGAGATAAGAAATCTAGTGCAGAGGAGAACAGACAGGAATGGGCAGAGCAGAGATGCTCTTATTCAATGTGATGCAGAAAATATGGGATGCACGCTGAGCAACGCAGGAAGCACAAACACTAAATATCTCCTGTCAGTGATCATGGCTCATCCTAGGCACAAAGCGTACTCGTGTCTCAAGAAAAGGAGTGACCACATAGTTAGACATGTCATTAAAAGTGTACCGAAAGAAGCTTCATTAAATCTGCACAGGGAATCTTAATTAGAGCCTTTCTTACCTTTGGGGTGGAGTTGCCAACCACTCTGTCTGTTATCACAGATTTGTCTGTGTGTAGATAAGTGCCTGTAGATTGTAAAGTAACAATACTCTATATGTTTTTAGATGTAAATGGAAAGTTCTGTATTAGCGAGGAATTCTACATCTTCCATAGCATATCATAGGTAACTATAGGCTATACAACAACTTTTTTGTTTAATTTTTCCTGAAGAAATCCTGTATTGGTACTCGGTAGAAATAGAAAGTCAGACAAAGTGGCTCATTGAATGGGAATGGTATAGGGAAATTTACTAGGCTATTAAAAACCTTATTGCTCTAAAAGTTTAATGTTTTTTTCTCTGATCCTTGCGGGTGGGGCTGGGGTGGGAAAGGGCATTGTCATGGACTATTTAACTTCATAACTCCTAAAACAGGTGTTGTAGTAGTCAAGGTAGAATATGCCTTTCTTGTATACCCTTTTGTTTTTTGAACACGGTGAATTAAATGTGCTGATCAATAGTTCACTGAGTTCAATAGATCAATTTGATTTATGTCCTTTGGCTCAAGGAACAAAAGCAAACTAATTTCACTGATGTTAGCACAAGTAATGCAGATAATCTACTATTTGCTGTCTACTAATCTATGCAATCTACTGTCTAATAATCTATGTGAGAGCAAAACCTGATCCGATGTTACACGTAACGTCAGCATCATGAAGAGATGTGACATTCAAATGAAAAATGAGACTGCTTGAATGCCTTTTAATAGCTTGTAGAAATAAAAAGGGGAAGCACTGTATATGTAACACAAAATATGGATTTTCCCCCTAAATTTCTAAAACATCTGTCAAGCAATGTCATATAAAAGTTCTGGCCTTTATCTCCCAAGTATTGTCGGTGTGAAAATTCAACCAACTCTCTTGACATATGGAATTGAACAAAGCGTTACGTTACAACTCATTGCACTGCATAAACTTTTTCTACGTTTTCAATTTCTCTGACTTACTATTTTTGAAATTCTGATATATGTAATTTTTAAGTAAGGGTTAGCTATGCATCATGAGAGAGCAGGTTTTGGCTTATTAATACATTATTTATATGAAGGTTAATCACTGGTGATTTACAACACCTCTAAAAAAAGAACCTGCTTTCCTGTTAAATGCTATAGTTGTTCTTGCTCACTGTATTTTCTTTTTGACTTATTTAAAAATACTCATCAGGGAGCTTTTATTATCTAAACTGAATTTGTTGATTTGTAATTACATATCACCTATAAAATTAATTAAAATTTTCTCTCTTCCTGTGGTGTAGTTTGGGGTGTCCTGTGGGTTTTACAGAAAATTTGCTGAGTATTTTTCAAACACACCATGCAGTTTGCATAAGCCTACTATAATTTTACATTTGTCAGCATCTGTATGGGCTGATGTATTTTCTGTCAATCATAAAATTGTGTAGGTTTATTTTAAAAGAGTTACAGCACTTATTCATACTCTGGCTCTCTCATGTGACAGAAATATTTAATCAGTGAACATAGCAGGTAGTATGTTTTCCAGGCAAATTTCACTGTAATTGCTTTCCAGGATAGTTTCAGGGCAAAGTAAATGGTGCAACATTGACTTATTGTGCTTCATAAATTCTGAGCTAAAGAGAGAACATAGTTGGCTTGAGCAGGCAGGACTGCTTTGCTCTTTCTGCCAACAGTGTAAGCATCCCAGGAAGAGTGGGAAGCGTGCAGGACATGTCTGCAGCACCCTGTGCTGCACTATTTGCGTCTGCTTTGCTTAGTGTTTCTCTCCTCTGTGGAGAGGACTTTATATTTCTTCTACCTTTTGTTTTCTTCTACCTTCTACCTGGACATTATATGAGGAAGTACAAAATTGGCATTAAAAAGCTGGGGTTAAGAAAATAAATATAAATATAGAGTTCTGCAGACATTCTGTACCTGGACTGGACTCTATTGCCAAGGTTCATCCTCTCTCTACCAGTTCCAAAACAAGACATAGCCTTCCTTTTTTTGACGGTTCCTATGGCTAGAGTAAATATACACTTTAATCCTCATCATAGTGTCACAGGAAGAGATAACAAAATGTTGGGAGTGACTGTGGATGGCAAAGGTACGGTCATGAAGAATCCCGGGAAAGCCACACACGCTCATGACTGAAACACAGTGGCTTAGGGACCTCCTTGCTGACCAGCAAAATGGCCTTCCTGCTGATTTGAAAGCCAGACCACATCTTCCTCACTGAATTGCTGACTGAAAAGTGAACACTTATAATTGTTTAACACTGGAAGACAGGATTGTACACAGGACAGGGTACCTAAAACAGTTTCAATGCCCAACTACCCATTGCCACAAGACCCCATCATATGATCACAATTATGAATTTAGTTTGCTCCATCTTCAAACTCTCTTGGCCTTCATTATGCTCTTCCAGCACTTCAGGCCAATCTCCCTGGGCAATGATGGTCCTAGCAAGACTGGCCTTCAGAAATCCAGGCCATGGAGACCTGGGAGAAAGTCTGGAGCAAAGAAAATGGACCTTCAGTGAAAGAGGATGAGGTTAGACCATTTGGAACAGGATCACATTAGACAATATTTAAGCAAAGCGGACTCTAAAAGACCTCCTCTGGCAGGTTTGAATTGGGGGGTGTGGGTCGTGGTTGCAGGAACGTCTTTAGTTAGAGCACTTCCTAGAGCATTTGAGATTACTCCACAGAAACAATTCATATCAAAAGGGGAGAGACAGGACAGCATTTTTGTGAAGGCAGTCCCTCTGCTGTGGACCAGGCTTGAAGGCTTCCCTTGAGTGGGCTGGGGTGAAATCAGGAGGTGGGAAACAACACCGCCTTCTTGAGACACTGAAGCATTGAATGCTGGCTTCTAAGCACCTTGAAAGATATGCAACACTGCTGCTGGCTTCCATGTGCCTTAGGAAAGCCTTGGTGATGTATCTTGCCAATATCTAATTTATGAATGTTATGTTCCTGTTCCCTCGGGGTGGCTGACAAGTTGCTGAGAGCCAGTCTCATCCTCCTCAAGCAATTGCATTCATTGCTTCACAACACCAGCCAAAACTCCTCAGCCAGCACAATGAGCTCCAGCAACCTCACCATCTGTGTTGCACCAAATCTACTGAGCCCAGCTGAGGACAATCTGCTCCTACAAGAAGCACTGATGGAGTTCCCTGACAAGGTAAGCTGAATTTACCAAGTGGCTATAGCCTTGAGGGCTCATCAGACCTTTCCTTTTCAGAGGTACCTTGCTGAGCAAATCTCCCTTGAACAAATACTTGTGGAGGTGCTTCCTGGAAGAGCAGCCACACTGCTACAACTTTCTGTAGTTGTAGCAAGGCTCATGAATAGGAAAGGATGTTGGATATATTTTCAGCCACATAGCTTGAAAGCAATGGTTTTATGTGTGCAGGTGGACGTGCTAATGGAGTGGGTTTTTTTTGTTGAGAACTGCAGACAAATATTGGGGAGGAGATGGCAACTTTTTCAGACCTTCTGCTGAGAAGTCACCAGTACTCGACAACCCCACAGGTATGAAGATGGACTGAGGACTGTGACAGGCTGGGGCTTCTGGTTGTATTCTTAGTGTGTTACTGCCTGGACACCTTGTGCAAACAGAGCTTATGAGCATTCAAGACAAGACAAACATGTTTTCCTACTGAGAGAAATGGTCAAGAAGAAAACCAGTGTAGGGCTTCAGGTAGGTTTTGTTTTAGCAGTTTTTTACTTCCAAGAAGTCATCTCTCTGCACACACTTTTGCTTTCTAGTTTGTTTGGAAGAGCAAAGCATCTGTGAGGGGGAAACAGGTATGGATTGACAGGCAGACATATTTCTGGAGGCACCATCCCCTCTGCTCGGCCTGTCTCCAGAAGCAGGGGGAGATGCAGTGGTGGAAGCAGAAACACGGGAGAGATGTCAGATCCACAAACAGTGTAACAACATGTCTTTTGTGTAGGGGTAGTTTCTGGTGTAAAGCTGAGGCTGAAATATATGGGGTCTTCTCCTCTCCAGAATGGTAAAATGTGTCTGTTCCAGTGTCTACTGTGGGGATATCAGGAAGGCAGGTGCTTGCTTCTCCATAAGCAGTAGTTTTTGTTTTCTCAGACAGAAATTCCTATGCTGAGAAATATGTCTCTGCACTGTGGACACTGGGTACAGAAGAAGCAGAGTTCAAGTAGCTTCTATGCCTCTTCCTAGCATTAGTATCTTGTGTGTTTGGTTTTCCCAACACCAGATGATACATAATAAGGAAAAATGGAAAGTGCATAGGTTAATCAAACAAAATTCCTGCAAGAATAATACAGGGGAAGACAAGTTTCAAAAGAAAAGCCTCACAGCCCAGAAGGTTAAATAAGACTCACAGCCCAGAAGGTTGCCGGAGGGCTATCTGCTGAAATATTTCTCGTAAGGGCAGAAGAAACCCTGGCAGAAAGAAGTTACTTCTTCGCTTGCTCTTCTTTCCCATCATTTCTCTGAGCTATATCTCACACAGGCCTGCGGTGCCCCAGTCTGAAAAGCTGCCCCCCAGCTCCTTCTGCATCTCATTGTGCCAGGGCTAGAATGGGTGGCTGCGGCAGTGCCTGCGAGCCTAGAGGGGAGCTGCCCACTCCAGGCTGAGGAGCCCCCACTGATGAATGGTGTGTCATGCACCCACGGGAATACTGCACTGTGAAGTGAGGCCCCTTCAAAAAAGTGCAAGATGTCCATTGGGGGTGACCACACCATCTTTTGAATCAGCTCCGAAGGAGGGAGACTCCACAGCCTCCCTGGGCAGCCTGCTCCATTGCTTTGTCAACTGCACAGTAGTGTTCCCTGATGTTCAGACTGGACCTCTTGCATTCCAGAGGTATATGCTGTAGAAAGGGAGACAGAAAATGAGCATGGGAAGGAAAGTGAAGAAGGAGAAACTGAGTGCCCATGCCACTAGAACAGAAACAGAGCAGAACTGTGAAGTAAAATAAATCATTACTTACACAAGGGATGAGCAGTTGGTCCTCCTCAGAGAAGGTCATAAGCATTTGTGTCTTTTAAGAAAAGACTTCACTCTTGCTGCAGACTAAAATCCTGTGAAAGTGAAAGCAAGGTCACCTGTGTGCAGTCCTGCAAAAGTTAGAAGGGAGGCTGTTTGCAGTTTGCCATTGTACTCTGTGTAATGATACCCTCGGAATTTGCTCAGCTGAGCTGTGCTGTTAGCAGCTGTCACCTTCAGTAAAGTTCATCTGAAATCATACTTCATCACAGCTCCGTGAAGTCTATTTTGGGGTGGAAGACTGTGCAAAATGTGGCTAAATGCAAACCAATCCAAGGGATCTTCTTTTGAGAACTAAGGTCGAAATTTGGCAAACGGTATCTTCCTACTCCAGGTTATCTCTTTCCACCTGTTATCTTCTGCATTTTTGTTTTAGGTGCCTTCAGCTTTGCCTCCTTTCACTCCAGAAAATGTGGCAGACTCCTTGTTCTGCCTTGAACAATTGAAGAGCTTGTTAGAGGAAAGAAGGTAAAATGAGTTAGCTGAGAGTAAAATAGTAATGGATTCAGGTTTATCCTGCCTATCCCCATCTAATAATATTATTGAACTGGAAGGTTGGCAGGGTCTTCTCAGGAAAATGAAAAAAGAAGAAAGAGAAAACAGACCTGTGAAAAGGAGGGTGAAAGCAAACTAGACAAATAAAAGGAAAAAGAGGAAAAAAAGGGCTTTCAGGGATCAGAAATTGAAAATGCCCTAGAAGGCAAAGAACAAAAAGCCAGGAAAAACAGTGAGAACGGTATTAAAGCTAAGCAAGGATGTTTCCTAGTTCTTTTCTGGGTGTTTCTCCTGTGAAAAGCTGCCTGGACATGATCCTGGGCAACCTGCTCTAGGTTTACCTTCCTGAGCAGTGGTGTTGGACCACATAGCCTCCAGAGGTCCCTTCTAACCTTAACCGTGGTTCTGTGCCCTTTCTTCACCTTAACTCAAGATCACCAATAAGACCAAGGGGTTGTCATGGAGACCCCGTGGGCAAAACTTGCAGCCAAATTGGACGTGCCAAAGGTCTGTGTGATGCTGTTAGCACAGGGAGCTCTGTCCTCTTCTTCCGTGTGTGGCAGGGATGCCAGCATCACCCTGCAATGCTGCTGGGTCTCCTGGGAGGTGGAGGAAGCCTTCCCCTGGCATCAGGTCAATGCAGCTCCCGCGGGGCAGAGCGAGCTGTGGGCAGGCTCAGGCCTCCGCTGTCTGGAAACCAGACCCCAGCCAGGCAGTATGAGGCCAAGTGTCACAATAGGGAGTGACACTCTTTTACCTGTCAGGTGTGGAACTTACAGAAGAGGTGTCTTGGTGTCCACGTCCAGGTTTGGGTAGTGGTGTGGCCGCAGGGCTGGGCAGGAGTGTTGTGAGACAGGAGTGAGGAAAATACACTTCCCTGAGCTTCATTACCCAAATGATAGTCTTTTATCCCATAAATGGTCCTAGTCTTTCAATCCTGAGAGCAATTTAAAATGCATTTTAAGGTTATAGGCAGATTGATTTAGCCTTCCTTTACTAAAATCTATTTATTAGTTTCTACACCATCGTCACCATTCCTGAAGAATCATAAAAACATATTTCACAAGATCTCTGTTTACTCCTTTTCAGTTGGAGGCTCTGAGAGTACTTAGAGAAGGTATGATGGTGGCAGAGCTCATGTGTGTCTTCTTCTGGACAACAGATTGCTCAGTCGTTAATTTGGCTTTCTCTGTTTTCTGACCTGTGGTTTGTTCCTTCTGAAGAGCAAGAGCACAGAAGAAAAATCCACTGCCTGCAGCCAGGTCAGCTGCCCTGCTCATGGCAGTGGTGAACGCAGCAGCAGGCAAAGTCTGTCCTCTCCTACTACATGAGTTATTTGTGATGGAGCCATATATTGCTATTGTAGCTGAAGCCAGGACAGCTACAAATGCATTTTGGTTTATGAAACTCTTAAGATGGCAACTAGCACCAGAAAGTCTTCAGAGAAGGTAGAAATAGCTGTGGCTGTTTTTTTGTTTTGGTTTGGTTTGGTTTTGTTTTTGTTGTTTTGTTTTTTTTTTTCTTTGTGTGTGTGTGTGCATAACTTCAAAAAAATCTGAATTCACTTGGATATTCAGCCCCCACCCTACAAAGTAGTTGTGTACAAAGGATGAAGCTTCACTTTCACTGACATCGTACAACTGGACTCAGCTGCTTTATCTCTGTCAGTGAGCACATGGGATCATGAAGCTGCAAAAGCTGTGGCCATACTTAAACCGTATCTTTTCCTACATCAATCAACATCAAATTATTGTAAGAGTTACCAAAAGTATATTCATCATCTTAAGTAGTATCTGTGAACTTATTGCTTTCAAGGAGCAAGTCAAAATAATTTCAAAGTCGTTTCAAGGTCCTGTATTCCCCAGAAGGGCAGCTATAAGCAATAGCAGGCACAGGCAGTTAGGGAACAGATACACTGAATGGAGACAGGCCCCAGAATCCTGATCTCCTGTAACTTCCCATTCACCCTATGCTCAGCTGTTGAGTGATTGACAATAAGGTCCAGATTTGTGTCTGGCTCCTGACAGGGCTGTTGCCTTTCTCTTGCAGAATAAAGTGTTGAGACTTTGCTTTGAGGCATAACATACGTCAAAGGATTGATAGGAAGGAGGAGTTGAAAAAGAAAGGCTCAGTGGTGCCTTGGGGATCCTTGTTAAAAAGCTAGTGGTATATGCTAAGATCAAATATGAGCGTGTTTCCCATCTCAGTTTCAGCCATCCGTTATATCCCTTCTTGAGACACATATGCAAATACTTATTGCATAAGGAAGAGTTATTGCAGTCCTTGAAATGGTGTCATAGCTCTGTCCACGGAGGGCTTACAGCATCTGTTGCCATCCCTCTCTCTCTTTCCTTTTTTCATCTTTCCTTTCTTTTCTTACTTCTGTCCTTCCTTCTTTTCTTTCACACTTCTTTCCTTCTTTCTTTACCTTTGCCAGAAACAGTAGGGAAGTAGACAGCTAAGGAATAAACCTTTTAATTTGCCTGCAAATGTAGATTTAGCATTCCTTCAGATCCCTTACAACATTTCTGCCCCGAGTCTGGGAATATGTATGTTTGCTTCCTTTAAAACCAGCATAAAAACAACTTGTGATGACTTTTCATTTTTGAGGCTTCTTTTTGAGGCTTTGTATGAAAGGGGAACAATAATGTTACAATAAATACCAGAGAGAATTTCCAAAACCAGAAAGGAAAAGAAAATTAACAGGCAAAGGACAGTAAGAATTCAAGAGCTGAGGTGTGAGCTGAAGATTTTTAGGAGGGACAAAGTGAAGTAGAAAGTGTCTTGAATTTCATGTAAGTTAATGCAACTCCTAGATCTCTCTCAGGTGTGCAGCAGACTCTGCTGTCCTTCTTTCAAACCTTTGAACACTGCTCTAAGTGAAATATTTCTATGATGCATAAAGATGGTCCCAGATCAGAAGCACACACCTGTATTTTGAAGAAAATATATGTCAGGTGAGAAACACACTCCACATTTTTCAGCTTTAATTTTGCACTTATTAAAACTCTGTTGGTACAAGGGTAATCAGAAACCCTGGTAAGGTCACAAGAATCACAATTTTTAGCTGTTTCACATACTATCTAAATGAAGAAGCAAAGTCTCACTATTTTACTTCTGTCAGTTGGCAATCCTACCACTGGCTTGTGTTGTGTGAATCCTAAATACTCAGCAAGGATTTGTTCCAAGTTACGTTAGACACTAAGATATGGGCAGTTCTTAAAAAGGTCATATTTCACCTGAGATAATTTAGAGAAAAAAAAATAAATTTAAAAAAAAAAAAAAAAGAAAGGCAAAAGCATTTAGGCCCTATACAGAAGAGATCTAGTCTGGTGCCTTCATATTTTTTTCCCTGTACTGCCCACTAGAGAGCAAAATAGTCCAGGACATCTCAGTGCAAACATAAAACCAGACAGCTCAGCCTTGTGTTTTGCAGAAATAGTGGCTTACATCCTGGAGGCAATGCAGTCCTGCCAGCTCCGTGGCTCTGTCCTAAGGACCACGTTTTGCTTGCAAACCTGGGTTATTAGCAGGGGGCAGCAAGCGTTTATGCTGCTCAGGTTTTGAGAATAGCTACATCATATCTACCCAGGGGCTGCCGATCAAGCCTTCTGCATGGCAAAGGGACACTGTGGATCTCTGTACACTTACAGGTCTCCAAGATTATTACACCTGCTTACAAGGTGCCAAAGCAATGCCGTATGCAATGCCAGTAATAGTTCTCTCTTCTGTGCTATAAGCAATTCCTTTTAAATTGTATTTCCCAAAAAACAAAAGCATGCCCATTCCTGTCTCTAGGTTTTTATCAATGCTTTCTGACTATGTTGTTGTGGATCCCAATTTATGGTTTAGTTTCCCATTCGAGCTGTGGCTCCTGTCAGGCATGCTCCTTCCCTGGAGCTACCTGTGTGAAATGAGCACTGTACGGCTGCAGCACCTCTGGCTTAGGTGGCAGCACCAGGGCAGGTGGAGGGCCTCTTTCCTCAGCAAGTACATATCCTCAGCTTGTCAGCTGCAGGGGACACCTTGAAAGGTAGGCAGAGGAGGAAAGCACTCCCATAATTTCTGAAATGGTGTGAGGTGTTTTCCTGCGCAGGAAGACTTCTTACTCAGTGTGACAGTGCTGAGGCCAGGGAGGATGCTGCAGGGTGGGGAAACTGCAGGGACTGTGGGCCTGAGAAGGGAGTGGCAGATCCCCTGTCCCCACGCTATCGCCCTGTCCTCTGCCTTGCACTGAGGGTGCAGGGGGTGCCTGCAGTGCCCTTGCCAGCAGGCATTGCTGGCTGGTTAATCAGCTCCATGAGTACATGCCCACCAGCTGGCAGGTCTGAGAGACTGCTCCAAGACCTGAGGAAAGCCCTGGGAAGCTCATAAAAGAGGGTGTTTTACAGTAACTCCTGGTTCTGCCTGACTAGCTCAATTAGGCTGGGTAAAGTTTCCCATCTTCTGGATGTTTATTTAAATGGAACTGGCCAACCTTTGCTGATTTACCTTTGGCTCTATTTTTCTGTCAAATTAAGAGGAAAGCTATCATCAAGCCACTGACCATGGGCTTTGCCTTGGCAAGACATGGTATGTTAGCCTGATGCAAGCCCTTCACCCAATCTCTCTCCCTTTTCTGATGATCCCGTCCTCCACCCCTCAGACCCCCGGACTCTTTCATGCTTTCCTCTGCCAAAATCCAGGTGGTGACTGCATTGCTCCCCTTCTAAGCCATCCTCAAACCTGATTTCCTCTGTTACTCATGTGAAGTGATCAAAACTGATGTTCTGCTCCTGCTGCTTTGTGGGGTGCTAAAGCACAGTCAGCTTAATTTGCAGCACTGTGGGCAACTGAGTTTTCAGTTCTGTAGCTAAATTTTAAAAATAAATAAACAAAACATCAATTTAACTGAAACCAAATCTTCTTCAGTTTTCTCACCAAAGCCAAACCAAAATTCAGTTTCTGCCTGAGAAAAGACTTTTCAGGTCATTTCAAGAGGACGGAGATAATAAGGGTTTTTAAGTTTCCTTAAATTATCTTGATGTCTATCCAGTTCTAAACAAACAAACAAAAATTAAACTAAAGATTTTAGAATGAAAAAAAAATGGGAAAAAAAATATCAAAATGTCGGACTAAAATGTTTAAACCTGTTCTGAAGTTCTCTTTTGAGAGAGTCCTCTCTTGGGAGGCCAAGCCAATCTGATAAATTCAAAAAAAAGTGTTCCAAATCAGTCTTTCCATATGCTGTTCACAGTGTAAAAAGGTGCTCCATGGAAAATTGAAGTCAGTTGGAGTTCACTGATGTGGTTTCTGTTATCCATCAGTTATCTCCTGTTTCCATTGTTATCTCTTTGAAGCAGACCCCTCTACCTGTGGTTAGATAGCGGAGAAAGATGGGATATTGGTCTCTTTCCATGGCTTGTATGCCTATTAAAAATAAATAAAAAATAAAATAAGGCCAGGATTTCCATCTCAGTGAGGCTAGAAATGCCCAGCTATTTCAGGTCCTAACTTTTACTCTGTGTTCAATTTTTCTTGCTAAATTGCTACAAACATGCTGCCTTGCTGGGTCTGTCCAAGCCACCCTAATGTGGTAGGCAGTAGGTCTTCCTCTCACCTGTCATTGCATGGATTTCTGAGCATCCCCAAAGAACGCTTATGTCAGCAAGAAGCCAAGAAAGAACCACACATAAGCACAAACAACGTGGATAATTAGCACATTTCCAAGGTTTGTCTAAAGGTACTAAAATAGGTCGTACTAGTCCCAATCTACTGTTTCCTACAGTAAAAAATTTTCTTTCTTCTTTGTTAATTTGCAGATTCCTCCTGTTGTTTGTCCAATTACTTTGATCTTGTATGTTTGCCTTGCCCATCTGGAGGTAGATTGCCTGAGTCCTGGTTATCCTTCACTTTCTGTAGTCATTTAAAATGATGATTTATGTCCCCGAGCTTTGCTCTGCTTATAACAGTACAAATGTGGTAGACAAAGGTGGATTGCATTTCACATCTGTTGTCCAGATGTCTTGTGATTCTCGTTCCCTCTTCTGAGAGACTAAGGTCAGATCTGATAAAGACATCCGTGGCTTTCCTTGTACTGTTTGTGAGTGAACCCCATCTCGCTTGTCACACATGAAGTTCTCTGTCCAATTTCCATGTGTATCATGTGCTGGCAGTGAGTGACCTTTTCTTAGTGGTGGTGGTGGTGGTTTCCTATTCGTATGGGGTGATAAAGTCATATGTCCTTGAATGGTTTTCCCACAGATTCTGTACATGTAATAAACTATTCTAGTCTTAATAGCTTGTGGCTTAGCCCACAAGCTCTGCCCCCACATCTTGTGTGCAAGTTTTGCCTTAAGATAAGCAAGCTCAGAATATGTTTTGTCCTGCACAAAAAGCCCAGGAAAGCACATTATTAATGCTGCATCTGTATCTTCCAGCTCTTTCATCAGGGAAAAAATTTCCAGTGAGAGAGAAACAGTTGAAAAAATTAATTCTTGTACCTAGGGGTGCCCCAGAATGTTCTCTTTTCCCTGTAAAAAAGCAGCTATGTTTTGAATATATAACTATATACCCATCAGAGTAGGGACTGGAACATGAGTTTCCCACATTCTCCCAGTAGTTGTCACCCTCTCCCCATTTTTGTCTCTGGGGACAATAGCTATTTAATTAAATGTATCCAAGTGGAAGAGTTCCCAAAGGAGAAATTAAGAGAAACCTGTTTCCATGCAGTCTAAACTGCTGATGGGGCCACTTTCTGAAAGGTGTATAAGCCAAGTTCATGTTCCAGTTCTGAGTCACACAGAGGGTATTGGGATGGATGAGCATGACTGCACTGAAAGAAGAGCAAAACAACATTAGGAGATAGTACATTTACATTAATAAGTATCAGACAGTGTGCCAAGGAAGGTTTTGATTAACTAAGCTTTTCTCATTAGTCAGTGACTAACGACAACTCTTCAGGAAAAAATCAATAAAAATTGAAAAGCAGTCCTATTAGTAGGAAAAAAAAAAAAAAGTCCCGTGTTTGAAAAAACTTGTCCTTTTATCTTCCTTTAGGATGTGTTTGATGTCTTTGGTTATCTCAGGGACTGAAAATTTGAAAAAAAAAAAACATCAATATATTAGAAACAGGAGGTAGAAGAATAATTTTATTCTCCAGAATCCCCTAGGGAAGATTTGAGCTCAGACTGCTTTACTCAAAAAGCAATGTATCTCATATTTAATTAAGTGTAAAACCCACATGACAAATAGTCTTCCAGGTCTGATCTGGAAATACTAGTTATCCCAATCAAAATAGAGCACATAGGTATACAGGACTCTGAGAATGGTATTAGCTCAAGGCAATTCAAAACTATTAATTTGATTCTTGTCAAGAAAATTATAAATGAGCAACTTATAAAATGGAAAAAAATGTGGTGGTGGTCAAAGTTTAATTAGAAATTATGTACCTGCTCAGTTTTTAATTGCAATAGCCAAAATGTTATAGTAGCATAAAAAAAAAAAAAAAAAAGAAAGAACTGATAAGCCTCAGAAAAGTTTAAATAAGTGAAATGGCTCTCCTGACTACACATATTTAGTCTTATTTCTAACTGGAATTGTGTCACTCATCCAGGAGTGAAGCAGTCTGTCAGCATCACAGAAGCAATACCATGCAGAGGGAAATGTTAGAAGTCATCCCTGCATCTCACGTTGAACACCATATGCCTACCAGAGTTAACGGTGCTTTTCCACAGGAATGTTAGTTAACCCTTCCTGATAAAAGAAAAGTTGTTTGTAGTTTTGGATGTATGACCAAATCAAAAAAGTTGTTTGGGCAATTTTTATCTTATTCTAGATTTTAACCATTTAAGAATGATGAAAACACAAGAATAACCATAACGATTTTGACCAGAGATCCGTGCTTTTTGCTTCCCACAGTGATGATAAATGAGTGACCAGTGAAAAAGAGGAGCAGGACAAGTTTTTTTTTTCTAATACTCTTCCAGGATCTGAGAATTTTGAGCACAGGGAATTTTCTGAGTGTCCTGTGATTTCTCTATTTGGTAACTGACAAGGGATATCTTCGAAGTTTTTGTCCAGGCTTGACCTGACCACACATAAGCTTCTTGCCTCCTCAGCATCCCTTGTCTAGGAGTGTCACAGGCCCATTACACCCTGAGAAAGGTATGACGTTCTTTTGATTGTTTTAAACCTGCTTTTCATGAGCTTCCTTTGATGCCTGTAAACGTTGCACTTGGCTTCTGCTTTATTGGAAACACTTTTTTGTTGTTAGTGGCCACACAAGTTAGGGAGGTCTGGCTCACTTGGAAGGTTTTCCTTTGTTTCACCAAGACATTGGTTTCCACCAAAATGTTTCTTTCACTTGGACTAGGGGTTATTTCAGAATCCTATGTCATTTTTTGCCATCAGACTTGACCTGATTTCCTCCAAACCTCATTTGACAGAAGAAAACGGGGTGTGCTACATAATTCATTAGATACCAGAAGTGCATTAAAAATGTATTTGACTAGAACTAATCCCACTAGGAAATCAAATAACAGCTTATTTCCTTAAAGCAATCTTGATGGAGCAGGCCAGTATTCAAACATTTCAGACCTTCTCTATATTACTGGGGAGGGGGGGATGGGAGGGGGGGGGATCACCTATGTTAAAAATAAAATAAAATGTCAAGGTCAGTTGAATGGCAGGAACTTAAAAAAATAAAAATAAACAGTGGTGTGCTCGAACCCAAAGTACATGTACCCTGAAGACATGTAGCCTGAAGAAAAACTAATTTGTTGAATTATTTAGTGAATGTGGCAGATCCTGGATAAACCTTTTTCATCCACTTGGATCCAGATAAATTATAAGTAACCTGTGCTTGCAGGTGAGTGCTCGCCTTCCTACAGAGAAATTGGTGATGTGGCACTTCCCCTAGTGCTTGTGGTTAAAGGAGGAGCTTTCTAAGAGCAGAGGGTTTGCTTTGAGTTCCCACACTGGAACAACATTGTCTAATGTCAGGATATTTACTGTAATTCACTGTAAGCTTTGAGCAAAACTGTCAAGAGATCTGCAGAACCCACTTAACGTCAGCCAAACATAAACTATTGATCACCCGGCTGTTTAGATCTGTTCCCTTTAGCTCTTAGGATTTGACAAGAAACATGCTGCTGCATAAGATCTGGAATTCAGTCACACGGAAGTTTTCAGAGGGAAAATTTCTTTGTTTTTCTGTAAGGAAAAGCCAGTATGGAAGAAATCAAAACATCCTGTAGAATCATGTCACTTTGGGGATCAGTTCAGCAGAAATGAGGCAATTTTCCCAGGGAAATTTTCTCTGCTTTCCTTCCTATCTGACATGCTCCCCTCCAGTCTGTCTAAAAGCAGCTGCTGAGCCCAGAGCCTGGCAGCCTGGGCCAAGACCCTCAAGATTTCTCCAAGTGCAATGGGGTGCCTTCTGTAGACAAGAAGGGGAGAAGGTCATGCAGCATGGGTAACCTCATCTCTTTCCAATTAAGGGTGAAATATATCTGAGATATTTTTCTATGTTCTTTTGGCCATGTTGAGGGGTTTTTGACTTATCAAGCTTGTTCTTTAATATGGGAAGATTTTATCTGGGGGAGATGGGCAGCAAAGAAGACAGGAGGGGAATGAGGATTCCTTATAGCCTGCCAATTTGAAATTCTTAATGGATAAGTGGTTTCTTTTCTGTCCCAAGAGCATCTCCTGCAGCACACAGCATGCTCCTCTGTAGGAACAATCCTCCCAGAATAGATCAATGGCCTATCTAGGACAAGATACATTTTCAAATCCTAAACCAGATATTTAATTAGAATGCATTTCCTTTTCAACTGCCTTCATGCATCCCATCAATACTCTTGACATCTCATCAATAATTCCTTTTCCACTCAGTCTGAGAAGTACATGCCTTTCCAAAAAGCTCTTTTGCCAATTAGGCAAATAAATGAAATGACCAGAGCTGCAAAAATGCTTGGCCCTGTCTTAGCTAATAAGAGCTATGGTAGCTACTGTGTATTACAAAACAATGAAACCTCTGCTTGTTGCCTGCATAGAAAATGGCCTGCCATTACTAGCTATGAGGGAGAAGAAATAGATTCCATAATAGAAAAAAAAAAATAAAGACAGAAATTTCATGCAAAACAAAATTAAAATAATGATTAGTTTTATTTTTTCTTTTATTCTAGGCATATTATTTACTGTCTAGCATAAATTGAAAAACAAATTTGAAGTACAAAACCAGACTGAAATGCAAACAATGCGAACTGGAATATAATTCTAACTGTAGATAAAAGTTGAATACCTGTATGCAGATATTAATACATTTTAATCAGATGAAAACTACAAGTAATCAAAACTGTCTAGTATGAGTAACATTTTGGTCTTTTATTGTTTACAACATCTATATTAAAGGAGGTAATACCAAGGAATCTTTGTGTGTGTGTGTGTTTTTGTTTGTTTTTTTTGTTTGTTTTAATACATCAAATGTTGCATGATGCAACTGTTTTCCATGAACAATTTTCCCATGATTAGATTTCCACTGTCTCCTACTAGATGATAATTCATTTGGAAGCACTTTGTCACTACTGAGGCTAATTATTCAGTGTAAGATAAGAGCTTACAAAGTCTTGCTTTGTAAAAGACATGTTGTTTCTGAGATCTATTAAAAACACTGTTTAGCTTCCAGCCAGATGCCCCATTTCATTTATCGTTTACAAGCTTTTAATGTAGATGACATGAATGAATCAGTAAAAGTTTGTGGGCTTTTTTTCTTTTTCTTCCTTCCTTCCTTCCTTCCTTCCTTCCTTCCTTCCTTCCTTCCTTCCTTCCTTCCTTCCTTCCTTCCTTCCTTCCTTCCTTCCTTCCTTCCTTCCTTCCTTCCTTCCTTCCTTCTGTATTTAGCCTGCTTTTATTTCATATATTTTTTTCTTCTCACAAAATGTGTATATCCTGTTCTGGGTCAGAGAATTGGTGGTTGTAACTCTACATCATATTACTCAAGTCAGCCAAAGATGTGACCTGTGCTTTTTTTTTTTTTTTAACAAGAAAAAAAAAAAAAAAGGATATCTGTGGATTTGAGGTATGATGGAAAGGACATTAAGAAGATGCTGACTTAGCCTCACTCTGGAATCAGGTTTGGTAGGGCATAAATTTCCAAATGAATTTACATTTATTAGCTGTAGTTTCACATTTTAATGTGAATTGTATCAGGAAGACATAAATCATGTGAACAAAATTTGATCTTGGTCCCTGTCCCTGTTTAGCTCTTGGTTTTCAGGGTCACCTTACCAATAGATGGTATCCAGGCTTACTTTTCCAGTCGTGCAAATAATTAGTATGAAATGTGGTACTGAAACTATTAGAAGAAAACTAATGAGTAGTTCAAGTCTTTGCAGGAGCAGAGCCCAAAATACTTAAGTAGGCTACACAGTTACCTCAATGGTGTTGAATATTCACATTTCTTAATTAACTTTAACTGAAAACACAGAGTTATTTTCAGCAATGAAGATTGAAACAGTGTGTCAGCAAAATCTGTGTTCTCTTTCTCTTGGTCTTTAACTTTTAGCACGAATCACATAAGAAGTGTGATCCATCAGAACAGTTGCAGCCTAGTCACATCGCTGACCATTCAGTGTTCTATTACATCTTCCTGCAGAAAGTCATCTGACTTCTAATGGACAGCTGCAACCCCTTCTGGGCCTGAAAAGCCGAGTGATATCCTGATATGCTAACTATGGGATTCCAAAGAAAGTCGCATTTCCAAGGCCAACTACAACAATCCTGGAATAAATTTAAAATGTTCCCATAGACAACTCTATTTGGTACAAATATGCGTAACCTACCATTTGATATTGATGGCCACCATAACATTGCATTCCTTTCTCTTATCTTTCAGACATTTAATAGATGACTCTATCTGCCATATGATATTCTGGAACAGGTAGATTGAAAAAATATCACAGAACTAGGATGTTAGTCTGACAGTTCTAATCATGAAGCTCATATGAGCACAGATCTGTACAGCCGTAAAAGCAATGGCACAGTTACTGCTGGAGGTATGTGTGCACTGACAACTCATAGTGTGTCCTTAGTTTTATGATACCTCAGCCTTGTTTTGATGAAAAGGTATTGACAAAAGTATGAAGATGGCACAAGGAACAACTGAAGACTCTGCCACAGTCTTACCACTGGTGGGAAGCTGCTGGTAGTGAGAGCTACCATTAGAGATAAACAATATCCCACATTGCAGAAAACAAAGGAAGATGTTCCTAACATCTACCATTAAGGTAGGCTATAACTTAGAGTAAGCACTGATTTGCCTGTTCAAAGAAAACTCTTCACCTACAGTTTCTCAACACAATAGTCAGAAATGACACTGTACTACAGAACAAGATAATTTCTGATGCCCTGATTTGCGAATCATCCTTCCTAGGCAATGGATAAATCTCTCTGTGCTGCTTGGTTTTTAGAGGACATTAATTTCTAAACAATACTTGTTCAGTTCATAATTTTTCCCAAAATATTTAACATTTTCTTCAATAAATGGTTGTATTTCTAATAAAATCACACCACTAATGTTCAGGAAACTGCCACAACTGATAGAAGTGGTTTCCCAGACACACATTGTGATGTTGCACTTCACTTGACAAATGTGCTGCTGTCCTCTGCTCCATGTTTGTTTATTTTGACTCATGCCTTTAAGGCATCGGGACCTGACATTCCCTAGCCTGGCATTTTGAAAAGAAATGTAAACTTTGGAATGTATTATGTACATATTCCTACAGATACGATCTCTCTGAATCTGCAGAAGGTACCTGGTTGTCCAAATTGTTTGTAAGCCTGTTCATTGTTAGCACTGCTCATGGTACTGTGAGTGCCTGTCACGGATCTGAACAGCAATTACACTGATGACTGTACAAGCAGCAAATAAAAAGATGATCGTGGACTCCTAATGCGTGTAGATCACAAAGACACTAGCATCCTTTTGTCCTAGGGAAGTTAACCCTCCAAGCACTGGCTTCTACCAGGTTGTTTTTTACTTTGTGTGAGATAAAATATTTTTCAGTACAAGGTGGCAAAAGTTCTACTTAATACAAGTGATGCTCTTGTTTGGCTTAAAAGAAGCAATCTCTCTACGTATAAGTACTTCTATCATTTGTTAATACATATCTGTATTTTACCTAGGGAAATCAATTACTGTCATTCTTTCATGTCCCTTTTGAAGTGACAAAATACTTGACACTCATTTTCCAGGTAGTGACTGTAGCACAGAGAGATGATGTCCCAGCTCCTTCAGGGAATTGATTTCAATGGAAGTATGAATTTCAATGGCTTTCCCAGCCTGTGAGAAGCAGCAAGCTACAGCTTCCCAAAGTCTAGGCTAAGAACGTCTTACCAAAGATAGTCTGCTTCCTTCACCCACTGGCATTTTTTCAATAGAAAAAGAAAGAAAATACTAATAAATAAAGCTGCCATAGCTCAGTCTGTGAAGAAAGATTTTCCATCAGATAAAAGGAATGTCTCCAGTCTCTTTATCAGGGCCTGCCAACTGATCTATGATGGAAGAGGAATGTTTTGTGGACTATTTTCTCACTAATCTTATTTTAAGGAAAGTAAAATAATGAGGATTTATTTGGGGCTCTTGGTATACTTTTCTTAAGGCCAGACAAAAAAGGAAATCTGGTATTTGTTTTATTTCAACTTTAGCACTTTATCTGACATCCTGACATGAGAGCAGACATGAGAGTATAGCTCATTCGTCTAAGATCTTAAAGGATCACAAAAAAATTTTATTCTCCAAATTATCAAAACTAGTCTGATTGACCAGCATGGGTCCTGTGTCTAAAAACAGTTTGGAATTTCTATTCTTATAGCAGGGCAGTGTTTTTTCTGGCATGTACTTCTAAAGGTTTTTATTAGTTAACATGGTTTTGGTTGGGTTTTTAGGTTTTTATTGTTATTTTTCAGGTTGTTTAATAAATCTTTGAAAACTCTGAATCCTCAAATGCTGTCTCCTGAAAATGAGTCCTGGAATGGGTGACCAACAAAAAGTAATACAGGTTGAATTGGCATTTGAGCAAGCTAGTGCCCCAGAAAATCAAAAAGTGCTATGTGAGTCTCACAGTCTTGTAGGTGGGTATTTAGCTATACTTTTCAAAGTAGTGAGTGCACAGCATCCCTCTGGGTTACCAGGATGGCTCTGAGAGTGTTGCGTTGTGACCCTGTCACAAGATAGACAAGATTAAGGGCTGCAAGGGGGGGTGCATGCTCTGACATTAAATCAGATAATTCAGACATATTAGATATGAGAACAGACTCTCTGAACTCAATGATATAACTCATGCAGTGACAATTAATGCTTTTGACTTGGCATCAAAACATTCAAAACCCTGTGAGCCCACTGACACAAGTAAAGTTTTCTTCATCTCTTCCCTGATACGCACCAGAAGAAAAAACATCAGGCATAAATATTAAGCCACTGGAAGGTCCAGACAAGTGTTTTTAGTGTTGAGGAATTCATTAAAAAGCAACTTTGACATTTTGGCAAATGGATAAAGTTCACTGATTGTATTTTGCTGTTTTTATCTGAAATCCTTTGTGTTTTGCATGTTTCAAATGTCAGACACATTAGGTAGGTTTCCCAAAATCCCCACAGCAAAATAATAAGCTGTGAGCTTCAGATTCCCTCTTCATCAGATATTATGTAAGGTCTTTTCCTGGTTCATCTCTGCTAGAGTTACTGGTTTCTTTAGTTTCATCTGGAGTTATTCTGTGCAGTCTTTCTGTAGTTCTGCATTAAAATAATAACTTTTTTTTCGTTTCTTCTTTTTTCCTTCTCCTTCTCCTTCTCCTTCTCCTTCTCCTTCTCCTTCTCCTTCTCCTTCTCCTTTCCCTTTCCCTCTTTCCCTTTCCCTTTCCTTTCCCTTTCCCTTTCCCTTTCCCTTTCCCTTTCCCTTTTCCTTTTCCTTTTACTTTTCGTTTTCGTTTTCGTTTCCCTTTTCCTTTTTCCTTTTTCCTTTTTCCTTTTCCTTTTCCTTTTCCTTTTCCTTTTCCTTTTCCTTTTCCTTTTCCTTTTCCTTTTCCTTTTCCTTTTCCTTTTCCTTTTCCTTTTCCTTTTCCTTTTCCTTTTCCTTTTCCTTTTCCTTTTCCTTTTCCTTTTCCTTTCCCTTTCCCTTTCCCTTTCCCTTTCCCTTTCCCTTTCCCTTTCCCTTTCCCTTTCCCTTTCCCTTTCCCTTTCCCTTTCCCTTTCCCTTTTCCTTTTCCTTTTCCTTTTCCTTTTCCTTTTCCTTTTCCTTTTCCTTTTCCTTTTCCTTTTCCTTTTCCTTTTCCTTTTCCTTTTCCTTTTCCTTTTCCTTTTCCTTTTCCTTTTCCTTTTCTTCTGGTCACTGTGCCAGATACCACGGCCTGCCCAAGGTAGTGGCAGAAGTTACAGAAGCTGTCCTGCTCATGGCCCGGTGATAGTCACCTCACTCTTCACTACCAGCATCCCCAGCTCACCGCAGAGATATGCCCACCTCAGCAGGAATGGGTTCAGGTAGATTTATGCAAGCGAGAGGAGTTGGAGAGGCTGGGAGTGCATAAAACAGGAAATATTTAGACAAATTAATGAGCAGTTGCTGCAAGTGAGTCACCAAAGTATGCACACTATCACAGGGTGGGATCTGTATTCCATGCTGAGGCCAGTGCTCATCAAGAAAACCAGGGTCGTTGGGAAAGCTCTGATCCAGAGCTTCCTGAAGTCAGTGGGAGTCACTCCATGGACCTGCCTGGCCACCCACCCCCAGGGGGATAAGGGGTCCCAGTGTGTGGAAACAACTCCACCTACACGGAGCCCACAGCAGGACCCAAGACCAACTCTTTTGGTTTGTTTGTTGTTGTTTTGGTTTGGTTTGGTTTGTTTGTTTGTTTGTTTGTTTGTTTGTTTTCTGTTGTATTTACATTTTAGTGGTAGGGTTTCAGAGAGAAGTAAGCAGCTTGTCTGGATCTTTATAGGTTTGTGACAGTACTTTTTGAATGGCAGTCCCCTCCCTGAGCAAGGCTAGGAGCAATACACCGGTGTTAGCTACAGTTCAGTTTCCTGTACAGCAGATGGAGCTTTTTATTTTTAAATGCAGCAGCAATCTGTAAGAGAAATGTGAGATGGCAAAAACCCAACCAAAACACCACAGCCAAACACCCATGAACATGGGAAAATCGCCTTCTGGATCCAAGCTTTGGAGAGCTCCAGCAGGTCCACCTACTGCAGAAACAGATGTTAGTAATTAATAATTGACTCGAGTTAGCTGCTCTGTCCTAGATAAAATGTTTGAAGATTAATCACAAGCTTCTGAGTCACTGTTATTTATTTATTTATTTATTTATTTATTTGTACCTGCCCTTTTGTGAGATTTCTGCCTCATTTGGGATGAAGATCGGGACCGTAATAAGCAAAGAAACTGCATGGGGGAGATTTCACTGCTGCTGTGAAGTGTTTGGTGATGGGACTGTTAATAATTAGGAGTCAAAGTGTCACAGCAACAGGTCTGTACACAAGAAACATCCATTCTTGGACAGATTTAATGGGAAAAAAAATCAAAAGGTAAATAATTTCCTTATGAACTCTGATATGTGAATCAATAATAGTGCCATTAATTGGACCCAGGCAGTTTGATGCATGCCCAAACCTCTCAGTTCATGATTCAGGACTATCTCATTTCCCTCCAGGATTCAATCAGATAAGTATTATCTGAATCCACATTAAACAGTGTTGTGAGCTAGTAGACAGCTGTTCATCCATGGCTGAATGTCAATGTGCATAAAAAAAAAAAAAAAAGCACCATTCATTGTATTCTTCACCCATCTAAATAAGTGCAGATCCTCTGAAATCACTCAAATTGAAATGGAGTTACAATAGAGAATTACCGAACCTATAAAGAACATTAGCATAATTTGGATGCAAATCAATGCTTAAAGATAATTAATTTTCTATACACTGCAATGCTCCTGTCCAATTAGTTATTGTTAAATATCTCCAGAAACAAATTATTGCCATTGAATATATAGTACTCACTTTTGTGTATGTTTTAAAAATACATTGAGAGCTAGTTAAAATTCCAGTGTAACCATGTCTTGTTCTGTTATCCTGGGAATTTTCCATCCGTTCAAGATGACTTCTGTTCTGTTTTAAGCTTTATAGTCTCCATAAATCTTAAACATGCATCAGATGAACTTTTTTATTGTGGAAGATAATCCTGTTGTCAATTACTAGTAAAATCTTACAATTAAGTACATGGCTGCAATCACAACATATGTAATGACCCCCTAAAGCCCAAACAGCAGAAGGGCAATGTGCTGAAGAGTATTATGCTTACTAACATCTCTCCTTATTTACTTACTTTCATTATCATTTGTTGAGCTATCTGTCCCCAGATGGCAATACTTTTTCATGTTTAATAAGATACCCTTAAAGCTTCCATTAAAAGAGTGGTAAGGTTGCAAGTTAAAGTACTTGGTAATATGCAGTGTCAAAGGTAAATCTGCCTGTGCAAGCAGAGCTTTGCACTTTGCATTTGAGATGTTGGACTGTGGTTCTTCAAGTAATGATGTAAACACACACTTGTTTACTTTTGCAGCATAATTTTGCCAGCTGCACAGGAAGAGTTTGAGGGCTGCACGTAAAGCATAAGTCATATTTTGGGGATCCCATTATTATCATGCAACGTAGGTATATTTAATATTACCTGAAGCCTGCAATGGCAAAACAAGTCCATCCCGCATCTTGTATTTAGCAGGGGCTTCTGGTAATTGCTGTCTCTTCAGAGTCAATTACTACACTCTGGAGATATCTGAGTCTGATTTCAGACACTCCAGCCCCATTGATCTGAACTCTGAACCTTCGCGTTATGAAGCATAGGACCTAGATAGTCTGTTCAGCTTTAGCAGGGATTTGAATCCATCACATTGTCTTTTCTTAGTGAAAGAAATGCTTAATATTAGGTACCTAAATCTAATTAAAATTTCCTGCCGTTTATTGGTTGCATATATGTTTTTGTTGCTGCTTCCTTTTTAACTATGTCACATAATTAAACACAACACCTATTTTTCCCAAGCCACTGGGTACATCTGCTACTCCTTCTAGCAGGTATTTAGTAGCTGTGTTGTAATGGATTCCCAGTATGGCATGCTGCAGTAGGGCCATGGCTTGGCTTGTGCAACATCAGAAAGTGCCGTAAGGAAAATCCAAGGATTATATAGGCCTGTAAGCCTAGGATAATCAGGATGAATTTGTGAAAGAGGCAAATATGTTCCAGGGTTTTTTTGCAGGTTGCTGCTCAAAGGCTAGCTCCTTCACTAGAGCATCTCAGAAATGGGGGCTGAATGTTGTCTCTGGAGAGCAGCTTACCGAAGCCCCACTGCGGCAGTACTGCGGCAGTATCAGTTATCAATATTGGGAATGCATTGGAAGTGAAAGTATATTTGTAAATTAAGGAAAATGCAAAATCACAGTGATCGCAGTGTTCAAAGATCTGCATAGTTCTTGCCCTTTAATTCTGACATTCACTTAACGTTGACATTCAATTGCAACTCCTCACCCCACACTCCCACCCCCCAAAAAAGGGTTCCTAACTGAATATTTGACTATATTCTGATGAAAGCACATGCTTTTAGTAACTTGTAAAAACTCAACTGATTTATCAATATTAACTGAATGTCAGAATTAGGGGAAGCTGCACTATGCAGTTAAAGTGCAAGTCCATAATTTGAATTTTCATGGTTTTTTAAGTGAAGAAATAGAGTTGCATGGATTCAGAAGAGTTATGCATGGTCCATGAGACAACATGGAGATCCAGAGCTAGATTTTCATCTCCATCCCTTGCTGCTGAAAAATGGAGCCATTTTTACTGAAGGGGCTTGAGACACTCAGTTTGGGCAGCAAAGAGAGTGTGACCTGAACATGAGGAGATTAGCACCTACGTGAGTTGACAATGATCAGACAAGTGCAGTCCTTCAGGCTCCCCGCAGAAGAAGTAGAGCTCTGGTCTAGCATGCGTTATCCCACCCTTTCCTGAGTGTTTCCAAATATTATCCACATATTGTCTCCGGTAAACAGAGTGGGTGTTTGCTTTTGGGAGTAGCGGGGTAAAATGCTTGTGTGTTAAGAATTGCTGGCCATTGATAACTACCTCCAGTTTTCAGTGAGGACCACCCCAGGTATACTTAAGACTTCATCTGCAATCAGGCTGGGGCAATTTCAACAGAAGGCCTGCACACAGAAGCAGCACCAAAAAGGCTTTATGCAGGGCATTTTAGCTAATAGCACAGGATGCAGGGAAGAGTGGTTTTTTCCTTTCTCATCTCCACAGGGCAGACTGAGGACTTCCTCATCCTGGAGATGGGACGTGGGTGGAAATTTTGTTGTCTTGATCCAGTTCAGGGGATTTTTGCTGCTGAAGCTGCTACGTGCTTCTCAGCATGCAAGGAGAAGGATTACTATTGGTCCTGCACTGAGATGTTACTGTGGGTGTTGTAGAAGCTCAAGTGAAGGGTTAAGCATGGATGCAAGAGGGACAAAAAATAGATGGGCCTGATTGCCTTCTCATTTTGACCCTAGAGGCAGTTTATTAGCCAAAGCAAAGCTGTTTTAGCAACCCTGGAGTCAGAGTTAAGGTCAGGACTTTTATGTTCCTTCAACTTGCTGATAGATTTACAAAGAGAAAGAAATCATTGAAAAGCAGCCACACTGTTCCCTCTTCTCATTGCCTTTTCCCCACCGAGCCCGAGGGTTGCAGCAGCTGGTTGTGTGCAGATGTCTTGTCTTGGGAAGTCCCCACCTGCCTGGAGAGCTGGCGGTGGCCCCAGCAGCTGGCCATGGGCTGATCCAGCTTTCAGGCTCCAGCAATTTTATCTTGGAGAAAAGTAACATATATATTGGGGACATCAATGCCTTGAGTATGGATTAATATTTTTCATTGAAAAAAAAAATAGTAGGAGATACTGAAAAACGGAAGCATTCATTTAGACATTTTAATAATGAAAAAAATAACAGCCTATTTTGGCTTGACAGTTTCCAGAGAAAAAGTTTCTCGTTTTCATTTCAGGGGAACATAATTTTCACTTAAAATTGATCTGTGTTTAAAAGAAAGGGTAACAAGAGACTAACACAATTGAAAAATTGATTTTTTCTTTTGCCTGAGAAAAATCTTGAAGGTTGACCTAAAAAAGTTTATCTTGGGTTGTGTTGTTTTTTTGATGTTGTTCTTCTGCCTTGTGGAAATTAAAAAAGAAAGAAGATATTCTACTGTATTTTCCTTTTGTTCAGTTCTGTCCTCCATTTTTATTGGGTAGATAATGACAGGAGAAGGGGGAATGGTCTTAAACTAAAAGAGGATAGATTTTGATTAGACATTAGGAGGAAATTTTTCACTGTAAGGGTGGTGAGGCACTGGAACAAGTTGCCCAGAGAAGTTGTGGATGCCCCGTCTCTGGAGGTGTTCAAGGCCAGGCTGGATGGGGCCTTGGCCAACCTAATCTAGTGGGTGGCATCCCTGACTATGACGATCTTTAAGGTCCCTTCCAACCCGAGCCATTCTGTGATTCTATGATTCACTCCCACTCCCACCCACCAAGCCAACTGGGCTAACACATTTTTATGACCAACTCCATCTTTGAACAAAGGCGTGCCAAGGATTGCAACAGCTATCAAGTAATGTTTATTCGTCATTGCTACGCTTTCAGTAAATCCTCAGCAAATGCTCAGTTTCTGATAATCTGCTCTCCGGCTGCAAAGGGCCAAGCCACTGGCTTGTGCAGCAGCATGCAGCGAAGTCACATTATGCAGCTGGAAATGGGGAGCAGCGGTCTGCACCTGGAGGGGTCCTTCCTAGTGATGAACAAATCACCTGTTCTTGTTCTTATAGGGAACATTGCAGAAGGCAAGTTGTGTATTTCCAGGGAAAATTACTTGTGTTTGCCACAGAGCCCATAACTCAAATGTGATGCCAACCTTTTCATCATGTTACAAAGGAAGGTTTACTTCATCAGCTAAGAATGACACATGAGTATATCTCCATTTTACTTCTGTTTATGTTCCCTGAGCTGAAGCTTTGAGTTTGCCATAGCAAACCCATCTAGAGTGTTCAGTTCCCACTGTTACTAGTGGAAATTTGCTTTCCTATTGGTGTCATGGATTATATTATTATATTAGCATGTGCTGTTTGAACAGTGTTTGTTAATTACATCAGACCGAAGTATATCTGAGATTACATTTGAGTAGTTACAATAATGAGAATACTGTAATCCTTTAAACCATAGCCAAAAAACACTGTTTACCTACCTATCCTGTGCTGAGAATGAAATCAGCCATCGTGAAGGAGAGAATGAGGGGTATGTGTCTGAGGAAGAGAAAGATCTTTAGACGTTTAAATTCCCTTTAGAAGGGGACATAAATCAGAAGCCTTTATGTCTGTTTGGCTTACTTCATTGATGTAATTGTGTTGCGTTGTGAAACGCACCGAAAGCATCTTGCCCTAAGGCCATCAGGGGGTGCCTTGGGTGATTTCCACTCTCATCTAAATAAAAGCCCTGCGGCCTGTGACTGCGGAGATGTCTTTTGCCTTACTGATTCAAACTTGTTTTCCATGAGCATCTATTTGATTACTTTAGTTTTCTCCCCCCTTTTTAAATACTGTTCCTACTCTGAGCTGTCCCCTTTCAGTTGTTAGTCCTCATCACTTTATGCTGATGGCATACAACTTTATTTTAGTCTGTGACAACTTTGATGAGGACATATTTTTGTCTGCAGTTTTGTAAGTCTGGTCTCGCCAAGAGCATGCGTGCAGTTTGGGCCAGGAGACGTGTTCATGAAGGAGGAATGAGAAATTAAATAAGCATCAGCAAGTTAATTGGTGTGAGTGTTTGGCACACATTTAAGGTCTATGGAAGAAAAATGATTCCAGGTGATTCTCTTCAACACAGGCTTGCTTGGGAATCACTCATACAGCTCAAGCAATTTGGAAAATATTACCTAGTTATCATGATAGCACAAAGCAGCTTGGATTTGCAGAAAAAGTTCACAACTTCATGTACTTCTTAGTTAGCAGTCAAGCTGCAAACAGTATGAATGCTAATATTTTTCTTATTTCTCTTTAAGTAAGGTTGTCCTCACCTAAAAAATTTGGTTGTTATGTGACTCCTGAATTCCTCTATCAAAAAAAAGGAGCTTGGAAAAATTGTTTCTTACAGGTTCTTCTTTGTATTTGTCCAGGCTGAATTTTGATAATTTTGATTATTTTCCAGTTTATTCCCTTTGTACTGTCAACACAGGATTTTTGTCTTTTCCAGTATTTAATCTCTGGTTTGCTCATGCCAGAGTTCAGTTTATTTTGCCCTGTGTTTGTGATAAAGTTCTCCTCAAAAGCTGGAGGTCACAGTCTTTTCTGCAGAGTCTCATAGACACCGAAGGTCAACACCTTTCTTTTCTTCACCAGTAAAATATAGTCTTCTTTCTATTGTAAAGGCCTCGGTATATGCTAAGGGGATTAAAAAAAAAAAAAAGTAATTTGAAACTTCTTTCTTAGTCATCTAAAACGTTATTTAGTACATTTATATAATGTGCCTTGTCATCCCAGGTCCTGCCCTAATAAAGACTTACGCTGAAGCTTGTCATCATGCGCTCTGAGAACTGCCGTTGAATTCAAACGATTAATTAGCCAGAGGCATAAAGATCTGCTAAAGCGTAAGCTTTTTGTGGATCCAGTGCCTTTAGGTAGACTAGTAACTTATTTGATGTTATTTACATAGTATCAGTGTTCTTGTAGCTGAGATAGCCAGGAGATATAAATGAGACAATAATTGCAGGGGAAAGGAAGGATATTTTGCTTGACCGATAGATATACTTAAAAAGATAAGTCTCCTTTCATATACAAGAAAAATGATTGTGCATTCAGCAGTGCATATGGAGCAGGGAGTGCTCTGATTGTATAGGTTATATATTTATTCTGTATATAAGTGCAATAGAAAGGGAATAAACCCTCCAAGCCCCAAAGCTGCTGGTGAGCCTCACTGAAGCCTGTCATTGAACCCTCCACATCTGAAGAAATCCTTGTATATCATATTTCCATTGCTCAGTCTCATTTCTTTATCCAAATTTTCTGAGAACGTTGACAAAAATAATTGAAATGAGCTTTACGTTAGAAGTAACTGTTTGTGTCTGTGGGTCTGGAAATCATAGAGTCATAGAACCATGGAGTGGTTTGGGTTGGAAAGGACCTTAAAGATCATCCAGTTCCAACCCCCCTGCCATGGGCAGGGACAACTCCCACCAGACCAGGTTGCCCAAAGCCCCATCCAACCTGGCCTTGAACACCTCCAGGGATGGGGCATCCACAGCTTCTCTGGGCAAAGAAGTCTTTCACTTCTTTTTTGGTCACTAATGGTCAAGCCTGGCCTGATCTACAAGTCTCAGGCAAAGTTTGCTGTCCCTGCAGGTGAAGAAACTTTTTTATTGCATTGTGCTTAATCCTATTTTATTTTATTTAGAAGAGAAGGAGATGGTTGAAAGGGCAGTTCACAAAGAGAGGTTCCAGAGCTGTTTTCTGTGGTGTATGCTACCTCTGCAGGCACACAGGTAAATGTGCTCAGCACCCACTCAGAAGCTTATTCATCAAGGCATTTAAGTATGCACTTGAATAACATTAAAGTCAATGGGAGTAGTTTAAATATTGCTTGAGAAGAGGGAGGATGGACTCTTTTGGATTGAGGAGCACAGAAAGAAAACTGCTTTACTGAGACCACAGATGACAAAAAAGTGGGGGCAGAAAGTGCTGCCTGTGGGTAACTGCAGCTCCCAGTGTGATGGGCAGGAGAGCTGTGGCCAGTGTGACACACTGGGGACACCCCAGCACAGACATCTTGGGACACCTTGCCTGCCCCGTGATACAGGCGGAGGGAAGCTGGCCATGCCTTCACCTACCCACTTTCTCCTTCCCTCCTCGCTTGTGCCTGTAGTCAGATGCTTTTACAGCTGTAAAATGACCTCAGCAGTGGTGTAGGCACAAGATAAATACAGATTGACACTCTAGAAGCTCACCGATTCCAGCTTTTATTGGAGACCTAAGCAGAAAACATGGACAAAAATAGGGGTGCAGCACAGGGGTATGGGTGCTGGGCAGGCCACAGGGGTTTGTGCCATGGGGGTCGGGAGCCCGGGGGCTGCTCTTTGCCACCCTGCTGCTCCCTTCCCTTCCCTTCCCTTCCCTTCCCTTCCCTTCCCTTCCCTTCCCTTCCCTTCCCTTCCCTTCCCTTCCCTTCCCTTCCCTTCCCTTCCCTTCCCTTCCCTTCCCTTCCCTTCCCTTCCCTTCCCTTCCCTTCCCTTCCCTTCCCTTCCCTTCCCTTCCCTTCCCTTCCCTTCCCTTCCCTTCCCTTCCCTTCCCTTCCCTTCCCTTCCCTTCCCTTCCCTTCCCTTCCCTTCCCTTCCCTTCCCTTCCCTTCCCTTCCCTTCCCTTCCCTTCCCTTCCCCAAGCTTCTGCTCCCAGCGGCTGGTTTCCCATCATCACTACCACCTGTTCATCTCAGAGAGACCAGACTCAGGAGGAAGCTGCCTGAGAGTTCTTTTTTTGTTTGTTTTTTGTTTTAAGAGTTTATCGAAACATTGCCTCGTGTCCATTTTAAGGCAGGGTTCAAGCATGCCTTTTGGAAAGGTTATTATGCAGGCGGCCCTGTGCTACTGCAAACATATCTCCCTGCGCGGTGAAGTGCTAAAGTAAATTTTGTGCTTTGTAAAACATAAAGCATTATTAAAATAAAGCACTTGGAGCATAAATTATAAATGCAGTGCCATGCTGGTTGCATTTTTGGCTTTCCAATTTATAAAATCTCTTCCATGCATCTACCTGAATCTTTCTACCACTGCTTTTGTTAACAGCCATCTTAGGCACCATATTATAGAAATGATGGCAGGAGCGCTCAGTAACACATCAGTTTTACCATTTGATATTCTTGATCTGCAAGCAGGTTGGAATCTCTAAAGAAATTGTTCCTGCCAGCTCTGTGGTTTTCATTTTGTTACCGGCAGAAAGAGTTTTTGTTGCAGTCCTAGCTTTGCCTCTGAGTAGCTTTCTGTTTGGTAATTAAGCTGAGATTTCAGAGAGAAAAAGGTTTTGCCTTTCTCGTGTTTGCTGCTCTGCTAGAGTTAGACCAACTTGCACCAGCAGGGAGTGAACATTTCTCCCCAGGCACACAATAACATATTTTAAACAGTTCAGGATGCTGTGGGGTTCATTCATTCACCGGAGAAGTGTCTCAATTTTGAAATGCACCAGCTGGAAAAGAGACATCCTGTTTTGGCTTTTTACAAGTAGTTCTTCTAGGTCTTTCTGCTCTTGTAAGTAAAGTGAATCCAAGAGTAGAAGCTGGCTATCTCTTCCTGTGACCTCTATGTACTCATCTTGCTTTTCGATAGGTTACAAAACAAGGTAAGTTTGTGCACAGTCTCCCTCGAGATGCAGCGCTGGGATGCAGGCTTTTAGTGATTCACAAAGCAGAAGGGTGCTCACTGCCAGCTCGCTCGATGAGCTCTTGATAGAAATCTTTCAAAAGCACTGGGGAAAAAAGTAGCAAGTCCAGAGATTTATTCTGCTGTCACTGCTGTGGATCAGGACACGCACTGACAAAATCTGTGTAACCTGATGTGAGGACAAAATGAAGCCTGTCAAGTTGCTCTTTATGGATATAGATTGTCCAGACTGAGCCACGAATACATGTGGTCATCTGAGTAATGTGGTAATCACTTCACACAGTGAGATTATAGACCTTGTTTGCAGATACAGGCTGTTTGCACAGTTTTGAGTCACTGGTTCAATACTTGTGCCCTAAGCTGGGGGACTCGTAGATGTGGGTGCATGTTAGATGCAACTCATTAAGCTGCAATCTTTATTATCAGATGCTGCCTTTGCTTCAATTGCAGGAGGGTTTCTGATATGTATTTTTCCACCTTCCCGGTCCATCCAACTTTTTGTAGCCATGCAGAGACAAGCGAACAGAAAAGCTAAAACAGGAGGCCTTACACAAAGACTCAATAAATTCTGCCAGCCAGACTGACTCTCCAAATTGTAGAGCAAGGCATCAAAGACATTCGTTCCTACATGCTACTGGTGTGCCATGAAGCTCTCCGTATTCACAAAGGCACCTTCTGGAGTGACCCCAAGACTCATATATGGGACTTTCCACCCAACCATGCTGAGTTTACAGAAATGTATCTTACTTGCAAACCATGTCTTTCGGCCTGTAAAGAGAATGGCACAGAAACACCCAAAGGACAACAACAACAGAGCCAAAAATCTACTGCATATCATGGTTTTAGGGACCTTTGAAAATTAATTTTCCAGGTCTACATGTGTTATTTTATTTTCCTGAGGCTGAATCACTGTCAGGAAAGAAAAAAAGAGCTTTTGTAAACTCGTTACTGAAAAGAAATATACTCCAGACTGTCACATCTTGGCTTTAGTGCTGGAAGGAGAGAGGAACAAAATCCACCGAGGAGACTGACAAAAGCCTTCACATAGGTAGTGATACGCATGCCACATGCTGTTAACCGCAGAGCTGGAGATGTTACCTGTTTGTTGAGCAAGAGAAGGAAGATATGTGGCTGAGAGCTTTCCACCCGGGGCTGGGATGTGCTGCCTACAGCACCTGCTCAGCCTCATGCTGTGCAGCCTGTCTGCTGCACCTGCGAGGTCTGGGGAGGCTGCAGAGTCAGGACAAAAATCCCCATTGTATGGCAACTGCTGTCAGCTCTCATGGCAGCACCCGGAGCCAGGAGGGGTTGAGACAGAGGGTAAGAAGAAGCAGCACAAAGAGGAAGAAGAAAACCCATTTGGTGTTCTACAAATGCTGATAAAATAAAATTGAATGCCAGGAAAATAAAATGTACAATTGAAACAGATGCTCCTGGCAGCCCAGAGCTCAGGTAAGCATGTGGTGGCAGGCGAGCCTCAAGCCGCATCATCTCACACAACAGGCATCATTCTTCATTACTGTTGTTGTTTACTGCATTGGTTGACAAAATGTCTTATGCACATGAATAATCAATTTAAACAGATGGGAAAAAATCCTGCTCTGTGCATCAAAGACTTAATTAATGAGAACTTTGTTATTCATTTCACAGTAGCAATAACACCTGAAGTTGCTGACGATCACCCAGGTTTAGATTCCTGGGATCAGCTATCGGGACAGATTTTCTATAGAGCTTGGCAGCGAAACTCGGAGTTGACCTAAAAACACCTACTACAGACTTCAGACCTGCATTGCTTTAGAAGAAAGACTGTCTACGTTTTGGAAACCTGACTCAATCCACCGCACAATTTTGACGACTGTCCGCAGCCAAACTTGGCATTGGGCAAAGTCTAAGATGTTAGCATATATTATCAAGTCCCCTTCTGTTTTCTCCTGTGGCGGTAATGTTCAGACTATTTAAGAAAAAGAAATATCTGTCATCTTGGCAACGTAGATAACTTTGAATCTCGGTTCTCCACTCCTCCCTGAACATCTGAATTTTTCTCTGAAACTGGTTCAGTGACATAGTTCAGCTGGCACCGACAACTTCTGAAAGAAGTTGTAAAGCTTGACGCGAACAGCATAAAGAGGATTATATCAGCCTTGGAAGTATAAATATCTCTGAAGACATTAATGTTGGAAATAAACATCTCTGTGTGCACATGTATAAACATACAATATTTATACATACATAATAAACATGTAATAGAGAGTTATTTTCTGGGCAATATCACACACCTTGACGCTACCCTTTCACATACAAGTTTTCTGATTCTTTCCTTGAAAAAAGATTTCTCAAATTTCCTTCCATATACGAACTTTGAATTTGTATTGCACATCCAACGTTAAATTAAAATTGACATTTCTGTGCCACCTGCGATGCAAGGATTGCTGTCAGGGACTGTTAACCAATTTAATGCTATACTGAGTTAGAAACAAAAAGGAAAACTGTGAAGCTTTTTATCATGAAATTTAATACTGCATTTAGATGAGGAGTATATTTTGTTTCTAGGCCCACTGAGTCTTTTGAATGCTTTCCTGGAGAAAAAAAAAATGCAAATGCATCTTTTTATTTTTCTTTTTATTTTTTTTTCAGATGTTGATGAATTTCTTTGTTTTCTCCAGTTAGAATGTTCTTTGTAGGATTTTTTTTTCCATGTCTTTTCCAGTTGGGGCATTGTCAAATGCCCACAGATGTTTCTTTCCCCACTGCGGTGGTGCAGTATCTCATGGTATTCATGAGGGCTGCTAAGGAGCCTCCATATGAATCTGGTTGCTAGCATTTCAGTCGTATTGTGACATGACTCATGATTGTTTCCCAGAAATTGGGGAATGGGGAAAAAGGAGAAAATTCTTTAATTAAAAGACATCAGGTAAAAAGCAGTGTTTTGTTTTTGTTGTGGTAAAAATAAAAAAGTCACGTTTTACAGATGTAAATGTAGAACCCTGAAATACTGACACATTCTCTTATCACGCACAATGCTGAGGTTCTCTTACAAATCACCTTAAAACTGCAATTAAAAATGTACAAAATAATAATAATAATAATAATAAAATAGCCTCTCTTGCTGTGGCAATGCTTTCTGGTGAGAGAAGATCTAGAAAAGAAATATGTATTTTTTTGGGTGTGTGCTGTTGGTGCCATCACTCTCCTCCAATGTGAGGA
The DNA here is from genome assembly GCF_964034855.1 of Anser brachyrhynchus. NCBI lineage: Eukaryota > Metazoa > Chordata > Aves > Anseriformes > Anatidae > Anser > Anser brachyrhynchus. The sequence goes on from NC_137695.1 coordinate 121,428,966, forward strand.
GCTCACCTCTAGGGCATGGGAGAGCAACCATCCCATTCCCTCTCATTACAAGGACCTGCAAACAACTCTGCTTTTCCGGCATACACAGCCTCAGAAATGAAACCCAGCTGATGGGCACTGATGTTTCCTTCGATAACGTCACAGTTCCTCATGGCTGTGGTCTGGCTGTTTTTTGGTGGAAGGAGAGAGGGTGTGAGGAGCTTTGTGGCTTTTCTTACTCTCGGCTGTTAGAGCTGTCGCCAGGTCCCTCTCATGTAGCTTCTGACAGGCCACGCAGGTGGCATCTGGCCTTAGGAAGGGAACGTGGCCGTTGTGTGAAGTATTGGCCTGCGTGGCTAAGGAGTCGGACCTGGGCCTTACTCCCAGAGTGCAGGCTCTGGCCTGGCCTCCCATAAATCGTGTCGTCCTCCTCAGTTAGCTTTTCACCCCACAACTTAGCAATGATATACCTTCCTCAAAACAGTGGCAAGTTGGCTGCAAAAAGGTAGCAACTGATTTTAAATCCCTGATATACATACAGCCTGCTGCCTGCAAAACTTTTCTGGGGCGTCAGAAATCTGTTGTCTACCAACCCGCCACAATTTCCTTGGACAAATGTTCACATTAAACTTTAATGTTTTCTAGTTTTAGGTCTTCACACCTGTGTCCATGGTGCAGCTGAAACATCTGTTCTTCACTTTTGCAGCTGGAAGCTGGAGTCCCTTTCTCTCCTACATGTAGTGTAAAAAAGGTGCCAGTTATGTTTGAATTGGGTCTGGGAGAATTCTCATTATTCTCCCCCACCCCACTCCCCAAAAAGAGAAAGACTTTACACCTTGCCTGTTGTGATTATAGTGAACAGGCATCTGTTCTGCCCCTGAGGGAGCAGTGACAACCTGCTTGGCCAGAAATAATGTGCTAAAGATTGGGACATCCAGATCTCAGTGAAAAGGAGAACAGAAATGAAATTAATTTTGTTTTGGCTTTCTCTTTATTGAGTATATAATTCCCTTGTCACATCCTTTAGCTATATGCTTCACCCCTCAGGCTTTAAGTCTTAATTTTACTGAAATCTCTTGCTCACAACCTTCCTGCAGGCAGGGCTGAAACACTGCACGGTGGAGCAATGCACCAAAACTAATGGAAAACAGAATTGTATTTTTCAGGCTTTAACATGGGGCCTGGAAAAACTATTTGACACCACGGGTTGTGCAGCTGCTGGGGAAAAGTGCTTTTGTGCCAAGAGAAATGTTCCCAAACTGCTGCTGGCCCTTGTTAAAGCTGAATGTATTTCTAGCTCTGAGTGTAGTGAATATTTGGTGACAAGCGTTGATGACAGCTTTTTAGGTGTTACAGCTTTAGAGGCAGAAAGAGTTCTGAGCAATTGCTTACTCCATAGGCTAGATCCGTCCTGTTTGATAAGTGGAGGTGAAGATTTATAAGCAAAATGGTAGGAGTCCAAAGGCCTTTAGGAACTGAAGGGTGGCGAAAAGTAATTTCTGTGAGCCTTTGGTGTTCTGCCCCAGTGTTGAGGATTTTATCATTTTCTCATGCCTTAAATATTACTTTAATGAGAATAACTTTCGTTGTTGTTGTTGCTTATGTGCAGAATCATTGTGCTGTAACTACTAAGTCTTCGTTTTTGTCCAGAGATGGAAGGAGCAGGCTTGTCTGGTATTACGTCCACTTAGCGTAGGATCACAAAATTACCAAAACTGGATTCTCAACAGAGTTCCTTTCTGCAATAAAATAAAAGACAAAGTTCATAGGTGACTAAGTGGACAAGATTTCAAACCATTTTCTCTTCCTTTTGCTGCACTTATTTTTGTTGAAAAAAAGATTTCCCACCATTATGCTCTCTGAATTGCCCTGTCAGAGAACTCTTTTTAGCTGTATTTTACCAAATGTCTAATAGATGCTGAAACCTTCAGCCAAGAGAGCCTGGCCTTTGTGGCTGCGTGCATACATACACAGATCTCAGCCAGCCTCTGCTGAGTACAATACCATAAAACCACAAAGTGTTCAGTTTCCAAGGAAACAGTGAGCTCCACTTTTTGACAAATGTACACAATTTATTACTCATTTCTACAACCACACTGGTTTCTAACCATTTTTCTGCAGCTAGAATAGTATGTGTTTTCTAACACAAAACGAGAGAAGCTGGCTCTTGCTGTAGGACAGAGCTTTCTCCAGGATCACCATGGTTTCACCCTGTCAGCGGATTTCACTTGTTCATGAATCTCACGAGAAATGGTGTTGGATGCGTGTGGTTCAGAGGTGACCTCCAGAGGAAGCCAGCCAGCTGGTGGTCCAGTGACCTTGGGCCGCCTATCTAAGGGTGTGCTGATAAGCCCTCTCTGAGATTTCCAAAAGCTCTTAGGCACCTCTTTCACTTTGAAATCAACTCATTACCACAGCTGCAGCCTGTCAGGGAAGTGAAGTGAGAGCTAACAGAAAAATCTTTCCCTCTATTATTTGGATGTGCCAAGGGGAAAAGTATGGCACTTGTTCTTCCCACCTCTCCCCACCTCGCACCAGAGGAGTGCTGAAGCGCTCAAGAAAGTACACGGATGGGCGGCCTGAGAGCCACTCTGTGCTAATGTCACCACCACTGCCAAGAGCATTTGCTGAGATTATTGGAGATCACTCAGGTTGGAAAATTGTTTTACGGTGGAAGTACTTTATTCTACCAAAAAATGCCAAAACCAGGAAGGTCCAGACAGGCAAAGCATTGGGCAGTGGTGGTGAACCTTTCATCTCACTTCTGGCTGTGTTTTAAAAAGCCTTGGATTTACTTTTTTTTCTTGCTGGATCTCTGATGGTGCCAACACCTTGCCAGAGATGTCCCATGGGTGCCCTGACCACTGCTCCTGTTCTGAAGTCACAGAATCACACAGAATCACAGAATGGTTGCGGCTGGAAGGGACCCGAACTCGTGTTCAGGAGCCCCTGCCCCAGGGACAGGGCAAAGTAGACAGCATGGGATTTTATCTGTTGGCTGAGTGGTGATGAAAGTGGCTCTCACTGGTCAGACTGGTCAGACTCACCAGCAAAATACAGTCAGGGTGATGCATGATGTTTCCCCAAGGCAAGCATCTGCACACAGAGTAGCACTTTGAAGCCTGGTATTTGGACAGTCAGAACAAAACTGTGCATCTGAAACCACTGAGAGATAATTGAAATAACCACAGAGAGTCCTCCACCAGGCTTTGAAAGCCTGACTTTTAGAGGCTCATTGTGCCTGAAAGAAATGCTTCAGGCTGAAGCAAGGCTTATTTTTATGCCCTTTTACAGTACAGAACATAAACACTCTCAGTAAGGCGACTTACATATTTAGCACTTGTGGTGAAATGGAGGACGAGGAAGCCATTAGCTGGCACATGCTGCATCCCTGCTGGAGCAGCGCAAAGCTGTGGATTGCATTAAGGGCAGACACAAGAGGACTGTGCTTGAAAACCCCAGGGTGAATACTGTAGGATCTGCTTACCCTGAAGGGTTGAATGGCAAGCAGATAACACACATTTTAACCAGCGGCATTGCTGCAGATTTAGAAAGCCACAGTTCTAATTTCAGTTCTGAGCAGAAAGGTTTAGAAGAGAGCTACAAGGCTACAGTTTTTATCTAGATAAGAATTGGACTGGCATTTGGCTTTAAGGCTTAGGGACAAATGAGAGTTACAACTGGAAGTTCAGGTTTTTAATTAAGTTGCTGATATCCCATAACTGAGCCTGCTAAGTTCTCAGATCACCATGCCAGAAATTATACATTTCCATTGTTTTTGACCATACAAGAATGGGCAGTCCTGGGCAGTCCCGGCCAAAACAGGAAAAGAAACACCTCCAAGCATCCCTCTTAGCCCCAAACCAGCACAAATTCCTATCTGAGAATCCCATACTCTACAAAGTGAGCAAAATGGTGGAGGTTCTGGAGGTTCTAGGTTTCAAGTCTGGTCCGTCTCTAATTGTCATGGATCAGGACTACCATACACAGACTTCATGCTGATGGAAGCTTTCAAAGTGCCATCACTTCTGATTAAATTTTCTCCTTTTTCTCCTGAGCATCAACCCAGGCTGTTTTCCCAAGAAATGCGCAACTCGACTGCATACTATCTATGATCAATCATGAATAGCCTAGAAAAAAACAGTTAAAATTTTACCTCGGGCTGCAGACTGTGAAGGACCTGCCATTGCTACCATTAAGGTAACAGCAACTGGCATCACAAAAATATACTTTTATTATACTTCTGTTTATGGTACAAAAATATGATAGTTTTTGAGTTTCAGCATGATTTGTTGGTTTTGTTGTTGTTTTGTTTGTTTGTGAGAATTGGATCTTTTAATTAGGTTAATTGCTTTCTTCTTTAAGTTTATATACACTGAATTTAATCAATGTACCACTAAATTTGATAAAGCTCTGTGTGACCCGTCCTGTTTTTTTTCATAACAGATGGTACCTGAGGAGGAAGTTGGACTAGATGACCTCCAGAGGTCCTGAATTTTCCCATTATCCTAAAGAACTCTAGGAAAGCTGTGATGAGAAGTTTGGAACCTGAACACCCATATTGCTCTAATGTCACCACAGCGAGCAAACCTTGCAGCCTTTTGTGGCACTGCAATCTCTCAGAAAAGAAAGAAAATTTAAATGACACAGTGGCTGACAAATATACAGCCTATTGTCTTTCTTCATATTGACATTCTTATTTGCAGTTGTGTTTTCTAATGACTATATATGATAATTGTATCAAGTTCAATTCAAGGCAATTGCCTCATGCCATGCAAATATTGTTTTACAGTAATAAAAAGTAATTTTTGGAAGCTCACAAATAACTGTCTCAAGTTATTCCAAAGCCAAATTGAAGTGTTAATGTGGTTAGTGAAAATGATTTTGAATTAGCCACATTATTAGCTTTTCAAGAGACAGAGAGAAATTGGAATTCTCGTGGGTTAAAGGATTTGGCTGTGAGAAAATATTTGCTCAGGCACAAGAATGTCATTAAGGGGATGAGGAAGTGATGCTGGATATGTTTCTTTATCTCACTCCATGATTTTGTTTCTAAAGCTTTATTTGCCTACCAGGATACAGAGGGGCATCGGTAAAACATGGCTGAAAAAATATCTGTCTAACAAAATCAAAATATTAATTGGCTGGGACTCAAATAAAATTCAGACCCAGAAGTGGTCAGAAATATATACCTTTTTCATGTGCAAAAATTATTTTGACATACTCTTTAAAAATGCTAATGGAGTGACAAATTCTGGAAGAAAAGATCCTAAAAATCAATGATCAGAACAAAAAAGGAGGCCCTGCTATGTATCCCAATAGCTCATGAAGATACAGGTTAATTTTGAACTGACCTAAACCAGAATGTTGACCACAAATAAAATCTTAGGAGATAATGTTTTTTTATTACTAGTGGTAGATCAAAATGTTGTAGAAATAATATTATTACCTCCTTCCCCCATGCTCCCCCCAGTAATTTTCAGAAGTACATTTTCTATTCAGAGACACTTCTAAAAAAGAATAAAGTAAAAATTGCTGACTAGCTCTCTATACTGGAAAGGAGTCCATTCTGGCAACACTTTCTTCCATCCCCTGACAGTTTTAACGCTGTGCCAGGAAATGGGGTCACATACATTTATCCATGCTGGTCCTGTGCCATCATGGCATTATAGATGCTAGAAGGTCAAATAAATACTAAGCCTTCTTGTAACAGCCTCATCCTGTCATGTGAATAAAGTGGAGTTTATAATTTCATTTTAAATAATGAAATTAGCTGATCACCCTGTTGTTTGAACCCTGCTGAAGAAGTCAGTTAGTGTTATCACAAATGTGAATGATGGATGAAATAAACAGCAGGAGAACAGAGATGGCATTTCTTTTCTTTCTTTCTTTCCTTTTTTTTTTTTTTTAATGCGGAAAAGAGAAGAAGATGTTCTCCAGCTGTGTAGAAAGAGTTCAAATCGCAATCACTACCCCATTTTGCACAAACCACTGGATTCTTTGGAGGGCTGGTTAGTATTCAGATAGTTAATGAAGAGCAAAGGAAAATTACTATTTTTACTAAAGACATACTTCATTTTGCTGGCTGGAGTTAGCTTATATTGCTGGGAAATGTGTCATACTCAATTTGTTCCTATAAAGCGGGGGAGATAAAATAGTTTGAAGTATTACAAGCTAAGCTTTACAGTGGGGTGTAACTCAAACTCCCTTGGAAAAAGAGGGGAGTTATGATAATTTGGAAAGTTCCTCATGAGTTCTGGTTGATATTAAGAAATTGATGTGCCATGAATGACTGTTCTAATCTGCCATTTGATTATGGGACTGCATGCTCTGTAGGATCATTGCAGTTCCATATTTTCATTTCCGATGGTGGTAGGCTGTTGGCTGAAACTGGGGGAATTTGGCCTAAAAATGTGTGAATTCAGAGAACAGAATCTCTGCCCAGGAGAAAGGAGAGGCACTAATGGTCTCAATTGCATCAGGCCAGACTCGTCCCATATTCTGTGTCTTAGCATGGCGTTGGAAAAAAAAAAAAAAAAAAAGCCATGGGAAGGGTGCAGTAATACTTTCCCACAATACTTTGAGTTGCAGAAGTAATCTGACTTGCCTCAGGGAAATTCTCCCCTCTGAAAACCTGCTGCATGCTAATGCAGCCAAGGAACATGCATAGGATCCTGTTATTTTTTATTTAGGTATGCAGACTGCCTGTGTACAAAGCCATGGTCCCCAGCCTGCGGCTGGTGATCAACAAGTTGTTTACCTGGCCTCTGACCTTGCTTGCAGAGACAGGAAATAAAGAAGTTAATTTGGAAATTTGCAAGGGAATTCGCAGGGGAGCTCAGAGGGGAAGGAGATGCTTGCGGCATGATATGTGGTCAGCACAAAACGTGTTGCTCAAGAGCTACGGGAGTCCAAAAGGAGACCTACTCGGCAGTATCTGCCGAAACTAGTCTTTGTCTTTCCATGAGGCATTTCTAAATCCTTGTAGAGCTTCTCAGCTTGTTTGCTTTCACTACCATACCTCTCTGCAGGGATGACTGGAATTGGAGGCTGCATTACAGGCTGAGCTCCGGCAAGGGATTAGTTTAACTACTGAGAAGTCCAGGAGGTCAGCCCGGGTGCTGGGAATCTGATGATCCTGGGCTGGGAAACTGCAGTTCCGCAAAAAGCTACCAGAGAGGTCACAAAGTGGGTAAAAGAGCAGGACAATGTTTGCATCCCAGCACAGTGAGACCAAATTTCTTAGGTTTGAGTAGCTGTAACAGAGCCACCAGTTAAGTGGCAGAAGATTTTGTGCCATCTGGGTTGGCACAGTCTCATGAACCACTGTTGCCTGCCCCTATGAGAATGCTTCTTAGGAGGATTTGAGAAAGGTTGTCTGTTATTAAAATTCAGGTAGCACTGGGCTTTATCAACTGTTAAAAAAATTATCAAGCCATGGCTCATCAATACTCACAGCAGGCAGTGCTGTGGGCTTCTGCTCAATTTCAGATAATAGCAATGTTGCCACCATATTAACGTGAAAGATGGATGTGAATTAGAATATGATTAATCATTGTTGGCCTTGTTTGGCTGATGCATGTTTGCTTTTTAGGTAATATATATGTATGACTTTGTTGGATGCACGAATACCTATTATGCATGTACAGCCACACAATTTCTTTCAGGTTTAGTTAAATAGAATGAATCATTTTGAAGGGAGTCAGGCACTTTGAATACTTTACATTGACATCACAGACAAGAACAAAACTTAACAGTATGCCCACACATCATGTGTATGCAATTTTTAGCAGCATTCTTTTTTATTATCAAAAGCAACCACAGGTGATTTAAATCATTGACATATTACAAAGATTCCATATACTTTTGCTTATCTCTATTCCTATAGCTTTTTTTTTTTTTCAGTCATGGAAAGGTGAAAGAAAGGCAAGAGTTGTATTTAGTGAGACCCTGATTCTTCAGAACCTTTATAAATACAATTTTTCTGACAAAGATCTACACAATAATGGTGTAAAACACAAATCTACTTCTTCATGCCTGAAACAGACTGACAAGGAAATAAAACTCAGATGATTTTCCATTTCTTTTCGGGTCTTACCAGTACCCTTGGCTGGGTAGATATTTAAATATGGATTTGCAAATAGATATTTCCAGGAGGCTGTAGCATCTATGAATTTTGAAAACAGGAAGTTTATGTAGAGGTGAAAAATATCAAAAGTTGCTTCAGGCTCCGTGGTGTTCACTTACATAGCCTAAAGAATTTTTCCAGCTCTCTGGATTCGACGTGTATCTTCTCCTTTGAATATGATTGTAGGCAAACTGATTCTGATCTTTATATTACCAGTCAGTAAAAGCCTCTGAGCCGTTCTAAGGTGCTATGTAGTTGTGCATCCAGCCTTTTGGTGGAAAGCTAAAATATTCTGATAGTACTTACCAGAGCTCAGTTTCAGGTATGTAAAACCCTACTCTACCTATAGGTCAAAGTCTCAGAAAAAAAAAAAAAAAAGTCTTTGATGTGACATAGTCTGGTCTTTAGGAAAAAGAAGCATATGTTTCAAGAGAATCTCAAGGGATGAGTCTCAGATGAAGATTTGGACTCATACAGGCAAATGTTAGCTCAAGTCACTAGAACTGCAGCTTTCTTGAGCAACATGGATATTTTCAGTGGAAAAAAAAATCTGCTGAAAACAGCTTTGGGCTCATAGATAAATTTGAAAATTGTATTTGTATTAGTCCCTCATGCCCAAACCAACCCTTTCAGAATGAACCCTGGCCTTTGACTTTCTCAGCAACATCCATACATATCTTTGGCTGCTGCAGCCACAGCTGTGAGGAGCAGCAGTGAGACTCAAGCCAAGCCAAGACGACTGGACAAAAAGTCACATTCTCTAGTTTTGTATTGAAGAACACTTCACTTTTCTTGGCAACAACCCTAGGACTTTAAGACTTACTGTTTTCTTTCTGAGCTTTAGCTAGGATACCCATGAGAGGAACCACACCATAACCAGTGAGACAGGAACTCAGAAATGCTGAGCTGTTTCACCAGCCCAGAATCTTTATTTCAATCCACCAGTTTCTCCCCACCCAAGTTATAATGATATTTCCTAATCCTCTCTTCCAGGAGGTGGAGACTTAAATGTTGTCTGGAGTTCCTGACAAGATCAGTTATCATTTCTAATATCCTTGTTCTGCTAAATTTCCATTTCCTGGATGGATGTGTGAAGGGTGTATATTCTTGTGTACGTGTATGTGTAACTGCACGTGAATGTTACAGCTCTTCAGGCCATATAGTTATATGTCTCCACATGTGTTTAACTTCCTCTGATGTTAATGGAAGATATAAATGCCTTTGTGGACAGATGTTTAAGAGAAGGGAATGTTTACCTGAGTGGATGTCACGGTTTTGGCTGGGATGGAGTATATTTTCTTTGTAGAGGCTTGTATGATGCTGTGGTTTGTATTTTTGATGAAAGTAGTGTTCATAACACACCGATGCTTCACCTGTTGCAGAGCAGTGCTTACACAGAGACAAGGACTTTCAAGCTCCTCGTGCTGCCCTGCCAGGGAGGAGGCTGGGGGTGCACCAGGAGCTGGGGGGGAACACAGCCAGGACACCTGGCCCAGGCTGGCCAAAGGGAGGGAATTATAGAAGAGCTTGGGTTGGAAGGGACCTTAAAGATCCCCTAGTTCTAACCCCCCTACCATGGGCAGGGACACCTCCCACCAGACCAGGTTGCCCAAAGCCCCATCCAGCCTGGCCTTGAACGCCTCCAGGGATGGGGCATCCACAGCTTCTCTGGGCCACTTGTGTCAGTGCCTCACCACCCTCTGAGCGTAGAATTTCTTCCTTATATCTAATCTAAATATACCCTCTTTTAGTTTAAAGCCACTTGTCCTGTCACTACACTCCCTGACAAAGAGTCCCTCCCCAGCTTTCCTGTGGGCCCCCTTTAGGTACTGGAAGGCCGCTGTAAGGTCTCCCCAGAACCTTTTCTTCTCCAGGCTGAACAACCCCATCTCTCTCAGCCTGTCTTCATAGGAGAGGTGCTCCAGCCCTCTGATCACCCTCGTGGCCCTCCTCTGGACTTGCTCTAGTAGGTCCACATCCTTCTTTTGCTGGGGGCCCCAGACCTGGACGCAGCACTCCAGGTGGGGCCTCACAAGTGCAGAGTACAGGGAGACAATCACCTCCCTCTCCCTGCTGGCCATGCTTCTTTTGATGCAACCCAGAATATGGTTGGCTTTCTGGGCTGCAAGCGCACTCAGCCAGCTCATGTTGAGCTTCTCAATATAACATACCATGTGGCATCATGCTCAGCAATAAAAGCTAGGATAAGAAGGAGGAAGGGGGGGGGGGTGACGGGACACGGGACACTGGGAGTGATGATGTTTGTCTTCTCAAGAAACCATTATGCATGTTGAGCTCTGCTCTCCTGGAAGTGGCTGAACATCTGCCTGCCAATGGGAAGTAGCAAATGTATTCCTTGTTTTCCTTTGCTTATACATGCAGCTTTTGCTTTACCTCATAAACTGTCCTTATCTCAACCCATGAGTTCTCACAGTTTTACCTTTTTGATTCTCTCCCCCATCCCACCTGGGGAGTGTAAGCGAGCAGCTGTGTGGTACTCAGCTGCCTACTGAAGCTAAACCACAGCAGTGGACTTTTCCTGTTGATACATTTTATCACATTTCTATAAAAACATTTATTACTGTGGGAAATTATCAGAAAATCGTCTTAATGAGCTTATCTAAAATCTGTTTCAGACTGCGTAATCAGTGAGTAGTTGAGAGAACCAGAAAGATCTCAGCTTTCTAAAAGCATAGGACCTCTTTGGTTTAATCACATGCACTGCTGCAATGTGGGCAAGCCCCAAAGGCAGAACAACCGTGGCCTTAGCACCGCATCCTGGCACAAGTCTGGTGCCACTCATGATCCCTGCTAGTGTACAGGCACAGAGCTCAGCAAGTGGGTTATGAAGCCCTTCCATGACCACAGATTGACCGTGTATTTAAGACAGCTGATCTCAAACCAGAATGTGCACAACAACGCTCAACATCATGTACTGGATTTAATGAATGTCATCAACAGATGTGAAGATGTATGGGAAACCACCATCCTTAAAAATTAGTATATATATAAAAGAAGTTCATCAAATGGCAATGACTTTAGTGCTAGGTTGACCACTGCAATTTAATGTTAACAACATATCCATTCTCTTTCATTTGCACTTTTAAATTGCAGTTTACTCTTTAGTTCAACCAGAATAAAATACTACGCAGGAAGAAAATGCATTTCTGTCATAGCCTCCTTTGAACTCATACTATGAGTTATAGAAATTGTTAAAACCATTAGTGTGAACATTGTCCTTTTTGGATTTGTATATATCTTCCAGTGAGAAACTGAGAAGATTCTTTAGTATTCGGATACCGGAAAGATAACAAAAGAGAGAACATGAGGGAGTTGTATCATGAGGAAGCTGTGAAGTTGAATGGGGTTTGTGAACACTCAGTGGTCAATATGAAATAATAGGACTCCAGAAGTGGTTTTAAATGAATCTGAACTGTTTTTCTTCAAAATCTTTACACAGAGCAGTTAAAAGAACATGAGCTAGAACACCTACTTTGTACCTGCATCATCAACAAAAACACAATTTCCTGTAGACTACTGGAAATTTCAGGCAATTATAATTACAAGTCAGAAAGAAACCAGAGGCCAGCTGGACCCTGTGAAGTACTGAGTCACAGCCAGGTTCACATGGCACTCACCAGGGTCTTGTCCTGCTCCACTTCTCCTGGCCCACTGATGCAGAGTGCAGTGAGCTGAGGCACACATTGTTCCTGGCTCAGCATCATCATCACCATGGTGATGGAGATATGGCAACAGGAATATGCTTTGTAATGGAGCACCCAGGGGTCTTCAGGGAGCAGAAGCAGAAGCAGAGGGACTCTGCCAAGGTCCCTCTGCTTGCCCAGGAAGCAGGTGCTGCAGTGTGGGCAAGCCCCAAAGGCAGCACAACGGTGGCCTTGGCACTGCATCTTGGCACAAGGCAGGTGCCACTCATGATCCCTACTAGTTTACAGGCACACAGAGATCAGCAAGTGGGTTATGAAGCCCTTCCATGATCATAGACTGACCTTTACAATGTGGATTGCCTGAGGGACAGACTTTGGGATCAGGCCACACGCTGCAACTTTCACTCAGACATTTCCCCTTTGTATTTTCCGTCTTTTGCCATACACACTACTATACTTATACTGCTATGAAGGTGTAGTAAACACCAAGTAACATAGCTTTTGTACAACCATAATTACCTGATCCACCCAGGGCCTAGCACTGTCTTCCAAATGTTCTTCAGTTGGGACCCTACTTCTGCTAATGGACCTTACTTTTGCTAGTCCATTATCCCAAAATACAAAACTTCATGTATGCTAAGGTTCTTCTAAAGCCTGGAGAGTGAAAACTGTTTGGGGAGCTACAGCTCCATTCCTCTGCAGTACCAAGCCAACTGCAAGCCCTTGTGGATTGGGCCTTTACTTGGTCACGTAACTCTTGTGTTCAAAACAACACATTCACCATGCACTACTTACTCTTTTGTGTCTCTTTGCATTCAAAATCTACTTTTTTTTTTCCGTATTTTTTTCCTGTCTTAATTCATATGCTTTTCTTAGTCTCTTCTGTTTTCCTCTTCATTCTTCATATAGTGGATTCTTTTCCTCATAGCCACAGCTTATTTAATTTTAGCTTTTCCTCCTTTCTGTGCTTTTTCTCTCCTTTTAAATGCATATTTATCTTTTAATTAAATCACCAGGAGGCATATTTAGAGCCCCCAGGGTTCACTTTGAACTACAAAAAGGAAAAGGCCTACTCTGTGCTATAAACAAAATGTTAATTTGAATTAATTGAAGGAAATGCTTTGCCTGTGATAGACTTGTTTCTGAATAATTAATCATTTCAGCCAGAAGAGTAAACATTATGGCCCTGGATTTTGCTTCCAATTCTACCAATGTCAGTCTGGAACAGCTTTGCTGATATGAGCCAAATTATTCTTATTTTGATACTGGTTTGGGCAAAAACAAGGTCTGGCCCCAAATCATCATGGGGGAAATACCTTTTGGTCTGTGTCATATCTAAACACTGTGTGGTGCTATAGGTGCTCTCCCTGACACCTAGGGCCTCATTTTTAAGAGGAATGGCTTCCCTCCTCGTTGCTGATATGCAGTGGTACACAGGGTAGGCAGCTGGGGTGGCTGGAGCTCAAGAGCCTGTTGGCTGAAGGAGAACAAGCAATTGTTGGATGGTAAGATCCTACCTAGGGAAGGGCCCAGTGACCAGGAAAAGGCTGTGGGGAGTAGAGGGTAGGGGCATGTGCCACCAACCCTAACATGTCCCTTGGCTCCTCGAGGTATTGGCCTGAAGGTAACTCTGCCATGCAAGCCTCTGACTTGCGGTCCAGCCCCACATCTCCAGTTTGAAAGAAGAAATAAGTAGCTTTTTCTGCTTTATTTATCCTTCCTGTGAATGCTGAATTCCTTGGCTCTTCACAAATATGACGTGGAAGAGAAGAAAGACTGAATAAAGCTGAGGGAGAGGAAGCTCCTCTAAAGAGCTCCTGACTGAAACGTAAGGACTCTTTATTCCCTTCTACCCTGCACTTCTTTTACTGAAGACTGATAATCTGTTCTCCTTCTACATGAATATCCCTGCACAAGAGGGGCAATTGCATACCACTTTATATTACCTGAGAACCTAAATTGAAATAAATGCTGCAAAGTCAGAAATTAACATTGACCAGTATTTGTGGCATACACACACAGAGAAAGCATATCAACAGAGACAGAAATAACAGAAGCTATCTCAGATATATAACAAGTGTTTTACTGTGTGATGCTGTTATTTAGTATTTGCCACAGTTCATGACAAAAAGCCACTCTCCACTGGATGTCAATTTATTCAAGGATTCATAAGATTAGATAAATTAATGGGAGAGGCTCCTAAATGCAAAGAGAAAATTCCAGAAGCTTTGGAAACAACTATAAGTGTGAGGGAAATAGCCTTTCTCGTGTATCTTCAATACCTCCATTCAACACTAATCCGGAAATTTCTCTTTGCATTTAAGAGCTAGAGGAAAAACGTATTTCAAGTAATTTCTTGGTAGTTAAAAAGAATAGATCTTCTTACCCTTGGTCCCTTCCCCAAGAGTCTGGGACTTAACACATTTGTTAATTGTATTTCTAGTCTGTACAGATTCTTATAGTGCCATCACTGCATTAGTATCCAGCCCTTCGCAATAACATTTTGTCATAAATTCCTTGAAGATCAAACCACTTTTTCTCAGCATCTACTCTTGAGCCATGCTTACTGGCATCAAAAGAGTACGAGAGAGAGGGAGTCTTAGTCTTGGAGTCTAATAATCCTAGTCTAATAAGGCATGTCAGTGGAGTGAAATGAAAGTTAAAGCTAACTTAGTTTTACATAAAACAAAAAGGGAAAGTTGCATATATTTTGGCAGTATATAAGAAAACTCAAGTTTTCTGAGCAAACTTACTTGTTTCTATCCAAATGGTATTGAATTGGACTTTTTATTTTTTTTTTCTACAATATAAAGTAATATCAAAGTAAGAAAGTCTTCAATATTATTTGCCTTTAATAGAGTAAAAATTCTTAAAGATTATCAGTCTTTACAAGGCACTTATTTTTTTCTGTACAAGTGGTGATTATTAACAGGGATTTGAAGAAAGGTTATTAGAGTCTTCTCTCCCTGGAATTAGAAAACTATGAGGTCTGAAAATATACTTCACTGAAAATTTTGATCACAGATTCAAGAACTGATTAGAAAACAGATTTGAAGAACAGTGTTATTAATATTGAAATCAGTAATACCTCTAAAGAGATATAATTCCTTTCTGCTAACAGAACTCTTAAAGTGATTTATATTCTCCCACTGAATAATATGAGTCTCAAATGTCTGAAGAGTGATTATTTTCACAGTGAATTTCTAAAGTGTAAGAGACAGGAGAAAAAGTCTGCTTTTATGGAATTGCTCTTTGAGATATAAAGTTTGACCCTTCATTAATGGAGCTGAATATACTTTTACCAGTGCATCACTATTAGTATTTTGCAGTATTTTAAAAAACTGAATAATCATTTATTTTCATCCACTCACTAAGTTCTCTGTTAGGTTCCTCTTTTTACCTAAAAAGTATGTCCCAGACAAGAGCTGTCCTTCATGTTGCGCAGAGACACTGACGTGCTGATGATGCTGTAGTCTTAGTGTTCTTCCAGGAAAAGTACCTGGACCTTCTAGTCATTGACCCTTAGAACCCAGTCAGGTACTCAAAGGTGATTCTGCCCCCCAGTAAGTTGTACAATGTGGTGAAAAATGCCCAGGAGCAGAAATACCCCCAAGAAGTTAACCACCTGAAAGGGGTCATAGACCTCATGTTCAGCACACTGGAGCAAGCAATGGCCTGTGAGCTGAGGCTGAAAGGAAAGGATAAAGAAGAAAAGACCTTCAATAGAGAAAAGGTGTCTGCCTTGAAGGTTCAAGTTTTTCTGTGTTGATTTGTTTTAGATATAGGACTTACCCAAACCTGCAAGCTTGACTCTTCTGCCCTGGAGGTGAATGCCTGACCTGCCCAGAGCTGCTATTGATCTGTTCGAGAGTCAGAGCCTCAAGTCTGAATCTCAGAGCATGACTAGAAACAGGTAGTGAATAATTAAACCTTTCTCAAATATACATCTTTCCCTGAACTACTGTTTTTTTAATGGTGATTTCCAAATTTTTCTTACTCTTCACTGATTTCTCCTTTCTTTCAGTGACTTTATGCTGCTTGGATTTTCCTGTTTTGCAAGAAGTTCCTTAATTCCCTTTTTAGTCCTCATCTCTCTTTTCTCTCTTTTTTTCTCTCAATCCCTCTCTTTCTCGATCACTGGTCCTCGGGCTGTTTATCACCTTCAAAAAACTCAGGCTTCAAATCCCTCCCTCCCACACCTTCCTTCTCTCAGGTGTTACAGATTAGGTTAATCCAATAACCAATGGAACCCGATGCATGTTTAGAAAACTAGCTCTAACTGCTTTAATGTGTTTAATTAAGAAGTCCCCAAACCCTTAGCTGAATTCTGACAGCAAATACACCAAATGAGTTTATTCATGTGATTGCTGTAAGAATTCCTGAAACTTGGCAGAGGAGACCTGGGCAGGTATTGTCCATTTATGCTGGTACTGTTCCTGAGATACCTTTTTAGAAGGTGATGCCATGGATCATCCTGCCTTATCTTAGTTTCCCCAAAACATTTTCTACCTTGAATTCTGCTCCATAAGTGATCACCACAGTGTCAGTGCCAGGCTGGATGCAGTTGGCTACTTATGTGTTAACCACAAGGTCATCTAAATATTGCTCTGAGCTACTCAACATGCAGGAGAGGTTCTTCAGATCTGCTCTCATCCATGCAGGTGCAGAAGGCAGCTAACTATTACCATCTGCTCTCTGGAACTGAGTTTGCATGGAGAGCCAGAAAACAGACACCTGTTTGGAAAAGGAACGCACAATAAATCATTGCCAAATTATGTTGCAAGAAGGGTATGAGTGAACAAAAAAGTGAAACAGGAGACAGACAACTTCCACATTAACAGAAAAATAAGTAGGGTAAGAGGGACAACGTTGTTGGGGTTGTAAATGGTATGTACAGTCAGGAAACTGGAAACTCATTTGTAAAGTTCAAGGGAAGGCGCATGATAGCGCTGTGCTCCCTCTGAGGTCATAGCCAGTTTACATTATCTACTGGGGAAGTGCTGTTTGTTCAGCTTTGACTGAACCATGAGTAAGTCTACATTGGGCTATTAGTTTTCCATGGGGTGCTTTATCTGATTTCATTCCTGACTTTGGTTTCTTGATCTGCTACCATTGCTACAGATTCACTGCGGGTTTGTCACTTCTGCTGAGCGACTTCTGCCACCTCTCTTCATTCTTGCAGGAATGTGCCTTCACACCTGGCAAGTGTCCTCACTACTTCACTAACTGCATGCAACACAACCATGAGAAGGGGCTTGTGCAGTTAGAAACTAGACTTGCCGGCAATCCGTTCCTGATCACAATATGAAAGTGAACTAAAATTACTTTTAATTCAACCCCCAGTATTTTCTGATAAATCCTGATAATACGGATCTTGTTTATCAGCTTGGATCTACTCAGGTTCAGAACACCATATAAACATTTATTTAAATATCTTTTCACGTCAGTTACTTTTGTGAAATTTAAGCATGTGCTTCAAGCTAAGTATTGTCCAAAATGCTGCCTTAGACTCAATTTCCTACTTTCTGTTTCACTGTTCGTCTTCATCTTTTCATGCTTCATCTTTTCAGTCACCACTACGTCTTTGATTTTCTAAAATTAAAGTGAAACAAGCCATCTCCTCTCCAGGACATTGTGTTGTGCTCTGTGAAGTTTTCCTTGATCCACGTGGCCTTATTCTTCTGTTTTACTTCCACTTGTTAACATAGACTTTAAACACAGATCAAACAATGATAAATCTTAAAAGGAGTATATCGATAGCTATAAACTACAATACACAAGTGTATGTTTAATATCTCAGGTTACCTGGTATCTCAAGATGAGGTGACTCAGGAGAGGAAGTCACTAACGGAGCATCAAGGTTATTTAAAGCCAGTTTCCTTGTGTGTGCTGTTCCTTCGTTTTGGAAGGCACATCATTATACCATAATTTAGGCTTGATTTCATAAATAGAGCTTTGGCTTTCTCTCTGATTCAGTCTTTCCCTACTTCACATTTTCTGAGCATTTCCTGCCAAGCTGCATTTTTCTCCCTTAGCAGATCGGTCTCTGCTGTCTCCTGGTTTCTTTTACACCAAGTCCCTTTAGGCACCATATCACTTCTGAGCTACACCTCCCTTTGAACAGTGGAGAAGCAGAACGGAAACTGCCGTTCTAGGAACTGGGAGTTTGGCAGCACCTTGCTCATGTCATAAATCAAACTGACAATAAATCGTTAGCTATTATTTGATATGGCTAGAACTGAAATACATATTGACTTTGGAAGAGTCCTTTTTCCCTTCAATCCTTCTGAACAGTCACATGTTCTTTCTTTCTGTCCAAAAATGAAGATTGGCAATGTTATCCCTGGGTATAGGAAATTAAAACACCTTTTCATCTTGTGTCATAAATATTATTTGCTTAGGCTAATGTTTTCATAAGGCTTTTTTGTTGTTCCACAGACTGCTAGCAACTGAGAAAGTTGTTTCTCTTACTTCATCCTAATACATGAATTCAGCAAAAAGTGAGACAAATTGGAAGCAGAGAAGTGATTTTCTTTCTCATTAACAACATATCCCTGGAATCTATATTAAAAAAAAAAAAAAGAATACTTATTGCAAAGCTATCTGTGGTTCAATGATATATATATATATATATAAATTATTCATGTATTACTTATATGCATCTCTAGGAATGAGATGCTGTAAAGCCCACTTGGAGAAATTAAAAAAAAAAAAAAGACTAGAAAAAACAAATTGGGCCAAGTTTCTACATGTTGAAGGTAAAGCCAGAATGACTGAATGTTTCCTGGATTAAGAAGCCCTGTTGGGTAAGCAAATGGAGTGTGTCCATCTGTGAAAGCTAGGAAAGGAGGACAAAATCCAAGGATCCTATCCTGAGCCTGTTTTCAAGCCTCCTGGCTTCTTAGTACTGAGGGTTAGATCTGGGAGCCCGAGCCACCTTAGGTTGAAACTTGTCCCTGGAGAATGAAAACAAACCAAAACAAAAAACAACATGCTGTTGAGCTGCAAGTGCATGTTTGCTGTGCTGTTGAGAAGTGCCTCTGTTATCAACCTTGGACCTTGGGGAAGTTGTGGATACAGTGCATGTTTCTTCAAGTTCGGCAGCAGTAGCCTGGGTGTTCAGTTGTCTGTGATGGGCCAGGAAATATTGATCATCTCTGAGAACCCTGCTAGCCTGCAATAGTCTAACTTAAGGGATTGCCCAGAAGGACCACATGAAATGACTTCTGGCATGGCACAGGTTAATAATGGTAAACAGAAGGAGGGGTGTGCAGCAAAACTCAGTTCCAAGGTTGGGAAATATTCAAAACCATGATTGGATTGTCAGAAGCTCAGTGTGGAAATGCTTCCTTTGCATGACTGGTTGTGTGAATGTTATTTTTGGTAACAGATGTGATCATTTATGGCATCGTGGAACATTAAGTTTACAGATGCTGCTAAGTGATAAAGTGGCACTGTTATAATTTTTTATGTAAACTCAGTGCTTAGGAAGTCAAGATCTTAATGGCATTGCTGCAATGTGGTAAAACGCTCATTTGTCCCACAAACTCTGCCAAGGTCCCTCTCTTACACTGCTTGTAACAAGCATTGCAGATACAAACTGTAGAGATGTTTAGGATATGGAGATGTGGATATCCAGATAATACAAATTGATCTTTGCTCCTTATGCTCAGGAGACAGTTTGAATTTACATACAAATGTCATTTCCAAAGCAACCAGAAAAGTATTAGACTTTTCAAGGAAAGACTTACAGGCTATCTGAAATTGGCTTTTTGACATCAATTTAATTTTAAAGGCCATATTTAGTTCTATTCCAGAGAAATACTCAGTAAAGTCAATTCTGTATTTCCAACCAAGCCCAGTGAAGTCACTGGAGAATTTCTTTAGATTTCTCCTCACTGTATGAAAACAAAAAATATGTTCTGTTTGTTAAGATTGCAAATACCCCAAACTCCCTGCCATAGAATATTAATAAATACCTATTTTTACATGAAAAGTTCCCAGGTAAGTGAGACTTTCATGTGAAAGTCTTCAAGATCTTTCACTTTGTTACTGGATTTATATCTTCCATTATTTTACCTCATTTGTTCTTGTTGAAAAGAATGGCAAACTGCTTGAGAATATCGAGACTGAACAGTCATTCCATTTAGCTGTTCTGCTGTGTAAGATTATGTGATGCTGCCCTGCCTACAGCAAAGCCCCTGTGGTTTACTACTGTCAAATGGACTTTACTCAGTTATCCAGTCTGCATATAACAACTGCCTTTGCCAATAGTACCAGACTATGTGCAGCTGTAGCATCACCCTCGTGTAAGGGTGTCACCCTCTGTAACAGTGAGATTTAATTGAAGTTTCTTCTACGTACCCCATTATTATGAGGTTTATGAGTCAAACTTTGTGTGTTTTCTAGAGTCCCAGGGAAAGGCATTTTCTGTCTCAACAAGTCACACTTATTTTTGCCTTTCTAAGCCCCAAGGTACATAAATTTGGCTCAGCTTCTTTGTACAAATATAAAATTACCTTTCAAAAAATATCCCCTAAAACCCAAATCACTGAGTTGTATTGGGATGTACTATTGTATTCAAACCCAGGTTTCACTTTAAATATAGACATGGCAAAAATGAGTGTATAATAAGTTGTTGTTTTTTTTTTTCTAAATGGAGTTGAAAGACTTCTTTGAAGAATATTGGAATGTGCAGTGAACCAAGAGCCCAAAATGTCTTTAGGAGAAGAAATATCCACTGTTTTTGGAAATTATGAGATATTTATAGCTGTCTAAAATACCTGATGAAATGTTCTGGTGTCCCTGGAAAATATATAGTAAATGATTGGGGTTTTTTTGGGTGAGAGAAAAAAATGCTTACTTTTAACCAACTAGAGAAAAGCCAAGCCCTTAATCCATGTTTCCTGCTGGCAGTTCTTTGTCGTGCTGTGTTATGAGTGAGTGCAAAGATGGTGAGTCAGACTTTGTAAATGAGGGGTGAGAAAGACGGGAATTGTATTTTTAGAAAAAGAGGAAAACAAAATGAGATACAGAAACTGTTTAAAACAAACATGCTTTCAAAAATACTGGCTGTAGAAAAAATGAAGGAAGCATAGAATGTGCCTTTCAGGCCCACAAAACTGTTGAAAACTGTGGAAGGCTGTGAGAGAGTTTTCTTATCCTGATGTGGTCTAGTCTGGAAAAATTAATTCCTGCAGCCAGAGAGCATTAAGAAATGGGTTTTATCAACATACATAGTTTAATTGCAGGCTAAACTCAGAACAGATGTTGGAAATCATTTCAACTGGGTAAGATTGTGATCTGGGATGCTTAGCTGCTCATATCGGTAGAAAAAAATGTGTTGTTTAATTTTTTAATTTGAAAATGAGTGGCACAGTTGAAAATTGTGAAACACTAAAACACCATAAAGCTAGAAAAGACGTATGAATATTTCATACATCTAGGTGAAATTCCTATAAGCATATCTAAATAGATAATTCTGTCTGTCATTTCAGGGCATCAAGATTTAAATCAAATGCCAAAATCATCTATTCTAATACTAATTTATATCAGCAACAAAGAAATTATGTTATTAGCAATTTATGTAATATATGCTAATATATACGCAAATTAACTTTGTTATAAGTTAATATTCCTTATGAGATACTGATTCTTGTAGGGGAACATCCATTAAAACATGCTGATCTGGAATTAAACATAGCTTAAAGGCGGTACAACTTTTGCTGAAAAAGAATACATTATGTACAGTTAACCAAATATAGTCACTTTTTATATGCTTAATTTTCATGTGACGTGATAAGTTGTATTTGTTATTGATTACATTTAACTTACACCAAGTTTTTATAGTAATTAGAATAAAATATAGAGTAAAATACACTTTAATTTAGTTAAAACTACAGTAAGTATATGGGATAAAACCATTTTTTCTGTATATCAAATGCTTTTACAGTTAATGCTTTTTTTTGTTTGTTTGTTTGATACATAAATTCTACTAGTGTTTAGTGAATCAAACCCTTTAATTCCAGTTGCCTCATCTTTCGGCATTTTAGAGGTAGTATATCTCAACTCCCACTGTCTTATATTCATTGATATACTGGAAAAGATAAAACTTTTTGTTTGTTTGTTCTTGTTTTCTGAGTGTTGTATGACATAGCTATAGCACTGGCCTAAACTGAATAACTAAAATAAAGATTATTGTCAGTCAAGAGTGGCAAAAGAAAAGCCATTTCTGAAAAACTCTCTATCACCTTAAGTGGTTTTGCTTTCAGGTTCGAAGCTGATCACTTTGTTCTGCACCAGTCTGACTTCCTTTAAAATTTTTACTGCAGATTTGGACGTCTCAAATACAATTTTTTTCCAATAACATGTAATTTTTTCTCTAAGTAAGTTACAGACAGCTCAGGGTATTCACAGGTGTCATGTCAAAACTAATTTTCAGTAGATCTGTTTTAAAGGAAAAATTACCTTTTTTTTTTTTTTTTTCCCCAATTTTAACTTATGGAGAGCTCAGAAGATGTGCTGTGTATTGGAGAGAACTGTGAAGTAGCCCATAAGTCCCACCTGCTTGCTACACTCCATCCAAACATGCCACTGCTTGTGGCATTGGCCAGGAGTCCCTTTCAAGAAAGCTGTCCACAGCTCGACTGACAACATTTCCCTGCTGGCATCTTCCATGCTGTCCCCCAGAAAAAGTACGCAAAGTACAAGGTTTTGTTCTGAACTTTTCGTGCACACCTCTGTATACAGCCTGCATATACATCCATAAACTTCTACACTGCTCTAGCCCAAGAAGGCACCAATTTACATGGCTACATACTGCTTTAGACACGTAGCTTCAGGCTCCCTTTTAAGTCACAGACAGGTGATTTAAAACCACGAACACCTTCAAATAGCTACATACATGCCTGTAGATCTGCGTATGATTTAATTTACACTGACTATTGAACAGGCATTATTAGCCAGGTGTTCCTCATATTCGTGCTTTTCAGAAATCCATGCAGTATACAGATCAGATTCCTGAGATTAAATTTGACCTTTGAACGTGTGTATGCTCTCGTACCTCTTGATTTTACCTCTTGCCCCTAAGGAGACCTGTGTATAACATTTCCCAGGGAGCTGGAACAATCCTTAGTTGAGCCGGGTCGTGAGAATTTGGCAAGACAAAGTGCAGAATTACCCAGGCAATTGCTGTAGGGACAGTATGAATTGTTGCTACTATGTAAGCCTTTGCTTCCATTTATCTGGTTTGTATTTATTTATGGTGCAGGAGTTATACAGCTTGGACAGGCTCCTTCAATTACTTAATAAAATACAAACATGTAAATGTACATAAACATCCCCAATACACTGCTTTCACTTCTTATCTGCTACAGCACATTTGCTGAATTTTACTCCTTCCAGCGCTGCTGGTAGTAAGTGTTGATTCAAAAAAAGAAAACAGGAAATAATTCTTCATTTCAATAATTCATGGAAAATGAACTGAAACTATGATACCTGTGACACATGAGAGCACACATCTGAAACTGCGTTATTAGTATTCAGTGCTGGGACTGCAGCCCTGGAACATATGCTTAAAGCATTGCTAAACCCCTTTGGAACACCATTTCAATAGAAATTCAGTAATCGGTTGAAATAAGTCGACACAGAAAATTATGATATAATTGGAGCTGTTTAATTGCCTGTTATGTCCTTTAGTTGATCCCCTGAAACAATGTTATTAGTATTTAATGTGAAATTTCTGCAGTAAAAAAGGTGAATTTATTGGGTGAAAGGACAATCTCCCATTCCATGAAATACAACTGGCAGATGGAAACATGAAATAAAGTGCCTCCAGTCAGCTTTTACTATACCTGCTCGTAAACTTCCCTGACCTGAGACACAAAAAAGAGTTTCTGTGGGACACTTATCATTTACTGAAGGGTCTGCTCTTCCTCCACCTTCACAGCAATACAGGCGTTTTATAATTTTTAATATATTATACAGCACTTCAGTGAAAAGGGTGGTTGAGAGGAATAACGTGGCTCGTGTTGTTAACATGTGAGCATGCCAAAGCATGACAGGCTGGTGTGGTGCTTAGGTCCCTTAAAGAATAATATTTTACATAGGATTTAAGAGTACAAAAGGTTTATTGCTGCCTGAGTGGAGCCTGTATAGTCCAGCTTGTTTTACTGACTCTTTCCCCAATTTTTTTTCAGTAGACACCTGATCACCAAGCCCAGACCTGCTCACCTTGCTCCTAGATACGGAGCTTCAACAGGGCAAGCAGCAGCTCCTGTGCAGAAGCACAGTGGTGTTATGAGGAGACACGTTCTCCAAACACAGGAGATTTTGGAGCTGGGAAATTTGGAGCAATTTGCTTTTAATTGTGTGCATTTATCTCAGATTTTTCACCGCTTCCTTTGCTCTGAGCAACCCCAGCCCATGAGTTTATCTCACTGTCACGCAATCTACTTTGGTGAGCAGGTTGCAGCTGCAGCTGGCTCGATGCAGGTTTTCTCCTCCAAATACTGAAACTTCTCCACCCCGTCTGCCCCCACAGTATACCTCCCTGAGGACCACAGTAAGTAACATTCAGTCCTGGATCCCAAAAGCCTTCCTTTGCAGATAAATATTTTACAGTTTGAAAGTCCCTTGTTTCAGATCATGGATTGAGAGAAAAAAAAATAAAACAAAACAAAAGATTTAGACCAACTGTATTTTCTCCACCTTCCAGAGACACTCTCGGGGCTAGTGTTGGTATTCAACATCCTCCCCATCAGAGGCAATGTTTAAATGGATATTTACTCTAAGGGGAGTGTGAGACTTCCTTTGTGACAGGAATAGCTATGTTAGTGGTCCTAGCCCTGGGTACTTGCATAAAGCCTCACACACACGAGCACTTAGATTAAGATCAGTTATCTGTTACCTCTGTTACCTTATGCATATGGTCAGCTATCCCACAGGACCAGGCTGATGCCATTTCCCAGACGGCCACAGGCTCATCAGTTATTCAGCCTCACTGGTAAAGGTTGGTAAGAAAGGGTCTTAGTAAGATTTAAAGTGATTTGACAGTATTTTAAAGGGTCTGTTAGCATAGTTAAATGTGGAAAGATTTCTGTAGTAAATATAGACTTGGAGAAAACATGGTGTGGAGTTTTATGCAAGTTTTATCACTATTCTTTTGCTTTCTCCTGAGTGGCGTTGACATCCTGTTAAAATGTTCATCAAGGGTTCACAATGAATTTGCAATGTTTAAAAAGTAGTCTTCTGCAGGCATTTTGGGTGCATATTAAATGATGCATTACATAAAAGTTTGTGGCTGTTGTTAGGTTTTCACTGCTGCAATATTAGAATGGCTAATATAGTTTGAATATTTTTATGATCTCATTAAAATACAGCATTCCAGCATCTCCTTAAGATTTTTAGGTAATTCAAGAGCAAAGGATGTATTGTCTAATAAAAATTTTCATTTGCCGTGCTTTGTATTTTGGTATGAAACAATGGTAGAACACCATTAGTGGAAGTATTTGTTGAGATTACGTAAATTCTGTGAAAACCACCAGGATTTAAAAATCCAACACAACCACGTTATTGCTTCTTTACAAGACTGAGCAACAGATGTTGTGAGGTCTGCTTTATGACATCCCCCAAGCCAGTTAGAGCAGTCAGGAAAAAGCTGCTGACTTAGGGTGTGGGGGGAATTCCTGTGCAGCCCCAGCCACCCAAACCAAGAGGGCAGTGACTCTTCAGTTCCTTAATCTGCAAATCACTGGCGCCCCATCTTTTCCACCACAGGTTTTTTAAGAAAGACGTGGAGCAGGGGAGACTGGGAAGATCCCACACAGGCTGAATGCCCATGGGAAAACACGGCGAGGATGTGCAGTGTGAGATGGGACCTGAGAGTCTCCCTGCAGAAAGCCTCCTGAGCTGAGTACTCACCTCACCTCCCAGCAGCGAGGCACAGCTCGAGGACATGGCAAACAGAAATCCCAGCACAGTTTTCAGCACACTCAGCAAATTAGTAGAAGTGTCTCTGCTGAATATGTAAGTGTGTTTAGGCACTTCAGACTCCTTGGCTGTGCTTGATTGTCTAATTTTGCATATTTTTAGGAATGAGGAATCTGTGCGTGACTTTGAACACTCTGTATCGTATTCAGTTATGTTTATTTTTAAAGTGCAGTGTGAGGAGAGAACATTTCAGCATAAGTGTTACATTTCTTTAGCTAATAATTGACATGCTTTAACATGCATTTTCCATGGTAACTGAGAGGATTTAGTTATATCCATTGCCTTTGATGTCAAAGATTACCTCCTCGCCATCTGCAATTACTCATTTCTTTCCCACTCCCATAAATTCCCACTTTATCCACTGTGTTAAGTGAATGTTTGAGGAGCTGGACTGTAAACCAGATAACCGAAGTGGTAACAAACTACAGCATTTGGGCAGAAGCAGGTGGCCACAGATAAGGGCAGAAGCAAGAACTTGTACGTTTAAGTTGGCTATGTTGCCACAACTGTTGTGCTGCTGCACTCTGAGCGGGTTAGCACGATGGAGGACCCATTGTCAACACATTGGGTATTGACTTTCTCCTCCACAGTCCTACAATGTGTGTATACAGGTCTTGGATCACCTGCCATCATGACCCCAGAATGACAAGATGATTAATATCAGATGAAATTTATACAGTGAACCAAGAACCTTCTTGCTGCACACACTTTTTTTCTGAAGGAGTGGAGTTAGGTAGTGACACAAAGCAGTTTTCTAGAGAGGGGTCAGGGATGGACAGGAATTCCTTATGATAATAAGGAACTTGACATGAGAAATCAGTCTGCAAACACTAAAATCAAATCCATGGAGAAACAAGGCAAGTATTTGGATTACATTCACCCCTGCTTTATGTAGTACATTCCTCAGGGCCTTGCTCCAGTGTTAAAACTTCCCATCTAAACAGTATTTCTTTCTTAAACCTACAAAAACCATGTCCCCCGTCCAAGTACTGCTGGCTTCATAAAGCAAAGCAGCAGAGTGAGAAAATGGCTGGGGCCACTAGTTTCCAAGGCAGCGTCCTCAGGTGGAGTCTGCCTGGGGAAGGAAACCCATTGCACTGCTCTGTGACGAGGCCGGACCCATTGTCACTCAACGTCACTCAAGAAACCCTTATGAGAGCAAGAACTATTTGTAATGTTTTCCTTCCTTCCCCAAAATAATAATGGTTGGTAGTTTGTTTTTTTGTTTGTTTGTTTGTTTTGTTTTTTTCTCGAATGCTACTTCTTTACACTGATAAATGTAGAAAGCATCACTGAATGTATATTAACTAGGATGGGCACAAACTACTGGACTGCTTTTACTGATGTGTTCAAAGCATTGTTAACTTCCCAACCTCATTGAAGAGCTTATAAAATGAGTGTGCCTGTGCATGTATACGTATGTATACTTAGGGACATGGTTTAGTGGATAATATTGGTGGTAGGGGGACGGTTGGACCAGATGATCTTGGAGGTCTTTTCCAACCTTAATAATTCTATAATTCTATACACATGCACACATATACGCAACAGGCACACACATACAGACATATTTTTATGACATTTTTATCCTCCAGTTGAAGTGCAATTTTGTCTACTCTGGAGTATATATTCTCTGCCTCAGTTTAAAACATCTATAAGCTATTTAAAGTCTCAGGGGAAAAGGAGAAACTAAAGAAAATATACTGTGAACATGAAAGGTACTCAGCAAAAGTCTGTTTTGTCTTTAAAGAAAAGGGAGTACAAGGGTGTAAAGCATGTGCACCACGTGCATCCCTCCCTCGCCCAGTATCCTTCAAAACAGCATCCTACAGGAGCGTTTCAGAGGCTGCTTGCCTCACCCTCCTCCTCACCCCACCAGGCGCCTCTTCTCCAGAAAACCTCCCTCCCTTCTGTCCTCCAACTCCTCCAGTAGGTAACAGTCCCCCTTAGACCCTCTTGGTCTTTTGAGTTCAGAGGCCAAGGATAAAGAACAAATGAGAGCAAAAATAAAATAATCATAGAAATCAAAAACAAAACAAACAAGTGTTAGCTTACTTCAGCCAGGAAGTAGTGAGAAGATGCTGTTTATGGTCTCCTATGCCTTTTGGAGCAAAAGTGATGTTTTTAAGTAAACTCAGGTACATAAGGAAAATGATGCCACTCATCACAATCTAGGAAATACAGTTTGAAGGGACGTATTGTGAACAGCAGAGTTCATAAATAACCTGGTGTGCTACTTGCAATTACACAGATGAACATTACTGTTTAATCTGGTGAGTATATCCATCGTTAACTGCCAGAGGCTTGAAACTTCAATTTTCTTCTTGAAATATAACTAGAAAAGCTACAGATTGAGAGTTAATACTGTAATCATACAAACAGATGAGATATACAAGTTAATGTATTTGCTTTTTTTTTTTTTTAATGGATTAATAAGGTTCTACTTGTGTTTCTGAAACAACACAATGCCTTTCTGTTCGGACTCCAATAAGGGACTTAACATTCAAAATATGTTGATTTTTATTATTATTATTATTATTGTGTTTTATTTTTCTTTAAATGCCTTCACTGATGTATCCAGTGGTTTTTGTGACTCTGTCTGCTCAGGTGCTGTTTTACCATGGAATGAATTGATCATTCTGAACAGAGAACACAATACAAAGTGAAATAGACTTGAAGGTACTTTGTGCACAGAATGTAAGAAGCACTCAAGTACTGAACACCTCAACATTCCTCCTACTCAGACACCTATGACTGGGTACCTGGGTCATATTGTAGGCGATGGATTTAAAGTCCTTCATTATTTTACAGAAAAATAAGCCTGAAGCTGATTGTGCACATCCATGCATGTGGACATTTCTAACTGCCCACCAGTTTCCTAAGAGTGTATTAAAGCCACTTGTATAGAAGGGAGGAAAGAACTGTTTTTGTTTCTTTTTATATATACATATTTTTTTTATTAGGTGGAGAAGAGTGTTGGATTTTGAGACTTCTGCAGCTGATGGATTTTCTTCAAGTTTTGCATAGTATCTTTTGGAATCTCACATATCTTGAAACTTCATTTTCTTTTCCGGATGTGACATTTATATTCTGTCAATACGTAATGGACAGCAGTTCCTGAAGCTACTGTCCAGCTACAGTAGGGGATTAAATAGCCCAGCCAAGTCCCTCCTCAGCCTCTGGAAATTTTTTCAATTAACTTTAAACAGACTGGATTGAGACCTTCAAATTTTAATGCTGGGACACTCTTTTAGTACCCCACACCCTCATTAAGAAACTAACCTTCTTGGAGGAGGTCTGAAACCTGTATGTTACCATTTCCGTGTGTATCAGTAACTTGCACAGTTAAGAAACAGTCGTGCTATGAAATGGAAGCTCATGGTAAGTGTCAGGGAAACTCACTGCCTGGATACTCTTATTGGGGTAAATTTCCAGAGGAGAAATAGAAATTGAAGAGGGCTTTCCATTCCAGTAACACCTCTTTCAACCAACGGGCTGACCAGCTGGCCATAATATTATAGTTTTCTGAGTCTGCAATTAGCTTTATATTCTCTGCCTGCCTGCATGCTCCTAAAAGAACTCATCACAGCACATAATAATAATAATAATAATTAAAAGAAAAAGTTTATAAAGGAAAGTCGAAAACAGCTTTTAACTACCTGATAATGTTCTTTCCCAGACTGGGTATTATTATGTTTTGCCACAATGTGCCATGCATCAGAAATCAGAAGATGGTTGCTTCCCAGACTCCCAGTCTTTCAATGCACTCTCAGAGCCTGTGTTCTGTTTTGGCTGACACTAGGCGCTGTATGTGCTAGAATTTTTCAGTTAGATGAAAGAGCACTAATTTGGGATTTACTTGGATAACTTGACCAACTCTGAATATGGTTTCTTCTCCCTTTTGCCCAGATAGGGGCAGCAAATGCAAAACCCAGAAGTGCATAATGGTATAGCACGGACTAGAGCAGACCATTGATTCTATGGGAATGTCATGCTCAATGGACTCAGATATTCTGGTTTATTCTTTGGCCAGTCTTCATCACTCTTGTCTGACTGATCGATGCTGTAGGAAAACAAGGTGCTACAGAAAAAGGGTCTTTTCATCTGAGATCTGATAGTGGACGTGACAAAGTCATGGGGCAATATATTTTAATTTTTAATAATACTGAATACCATGCTGGGGAAAAATAACAAGAGGTCCCTATATATATTTTCAAAACTTGGAGACAAAACCCCACTAACCTGAAATGTTCGTTTTTTTTTTCAAACAAAACCAAAACCCAAGCCAACCAAATATATTGCTAAAGGTTTCATTTACAAAAATAGCTGCAACCCAGCAGCTTTCAATAGAGGTGTTTTCATACAGAACAAAAATCTTATTTGAGGTGTTTGTTTTCATTGTCTTTCAGTGCAATATGTGAAAAATAGGTTCCTATGTTTCCAGTCATACAAGTTATATCAACCTTTACATGCTGTCTGTCCTCACAGGCATTGTTTTATTTTGTAACCTCCTTTCCAGTGTGCCTTTGGGGCATGCTCAAAGAGGTGTATGGGTTGTTGCAATGATGAGCAGCTCTCACTGCACAGTCCCTGTGATGCCACAGACCATTGGCATGGCAGAGGCTTGTTTCATGTGAAACAAAGAAATGCTGTGCTGGAGGAAAGGACATGATGCGCTGAACAGTGTGGCAGGAGGTCAGACTCACTGGTTAGGATTACAGGGGTGTTTTGGAATCTGAAGTGAGGTGTCTAAATGTGAACCAAAGAGCCCGTGTGTGTCCTCCCTTTCTCAGGTGCTGAGCATACGGCGCCTGAATGGCTGCTGCTGGGGCTTTAGCTCTGTGAAAGGGAACGAGAAGAAAAAGCTTATTCAAAACTTGGTTGGCAGCCAGAACTGGAGAAAGCAGAGACTCCACATGAAGAAGATTTGACCCAGCGCTTTACACTTATGATAAATTTAGGAGTAACTGGCAATACTACCCTGCTGGTCAGTAAACTGGTAGAGGGCAAGCACCAGTGGATTCTGATGCTTTTTTTTCCTTTGCCCTCAACCCAACACTTAAAATCTCAAGAGATTTGGCTTGCTTTAGTTTGGGGATATTATGGTGGTGGTTGTTCTCTGTTGTGTTTGTTTATTTGTTTGTTTATTTGATTGTTTGTTTAAGACTTAGCACAAATGGCTGCTTTCAGATCTGTATCTGCTTGGACTCTGCTTGGTCCTCCAGTCACCCCAGCAAGTCTGATGACAATGTTCTCCACACTAATGTTAGTCTGTTAGTCTCCTTTTGCTCTTTTCTGGACAATACACTTTTTTATTTTTTTTTCATTGTTTTGACTTTGTTTTGGTGGTTTTTGTGTTTGTTTGTGTTTTTTTTTTTGGAGCTGTGGCTTTTGATAAACCTTAGGCAGGACCAGGAACGGTCACGCTCTGATCACAGTGAAGCCCTTCTGAATGCTTCTCCTTTCCCCTTGCTGTCATCAGTGATTGTGATCAAAACTGACTCAGAAACCCATTCTTCTATTGTTTGCCTCAATACTTTAAATGTTAATTACTTAATCATTGAGAGAATGGTTTTGTTCTCTTCTATGATATAATTAATTTTTAAAACCATGGGAATTAATTGTCCTAAGAACTGACTTTCTTCTCTGCAAAAGAAAGTGGAAGATAATTTGTTTCCCTGATTTAGGATGTTCTTGCTTTCTAGTGTTGCAGCTGTCATGATACGCATGCCTGTTTTCTCAGAATGACATGAACTTGGAGCTCACTGCAATTGTAGTTGTCATTTTTCTACCCACCCAGAGACACCTGGGGTACAAGTTTCTCTTCAAGCATTTAATCCCCAGAATAATATGTGATGGCCATGCAAAATGCCGTGTTTTCTGCAGCTAACATTCCTCCCCCAGCTGTGTAAGAACTGGTTCACCCTTTCTCAGCATTATGAATGCAGCAGGCAGGGAATGGTAGGGGCAGAAAACAAGGGGAGGGGATAAAATCCTGTGCTGTGGTCATTATTCTGACATTTCCATGTGTAGTTGTGACTACTCCCAGCAGGAATAGGTATGAAGACAATTCCACTCTGAATAGAGTCCTGTTTAACTGCAGTGAATTCAATTTTCATGGTCTCTTCTGGTCCACAGACACTGAACACATTCTGGGTTAATTTCCCTTAATATAAGTTGGGGTGGCAGCTTTAAAAGAACAGAAGAGGTTTTCAGATGTACAGTGGCACAATCCTGACCTTGGTGGGGACAGCAGTTTTGCACTCACTGAAGGTCTGGCCTCTGCCTGTTCTTAGCAACAGCACAACAGCCAGGAAACACCTCCCAGATTATGTTAACTATTAATTCTTTGTAAAATGCTTCTGTAATTCCCCAGCTAATATCCATGTGATTGAGATGCTCTCCTCAACCAGGGCACTGCTCAGCACAGGCAGAGGCAGGAGGTAGAAGGGAGAAGGTGAGGGCTTTTACCTTGCTGTCTGGGAAGGGCTGTCCCACCACCTGGGTGGGACAAAACCAGTCCCCATGTTGGCTGCTTCCCCAAATCCCATGTCTCTGAATGCAGCACCTGTTGGGACTGTGACATCCCGGTCCTTATTTTGGTGTGGCCAACGCTCACGGTGGCTGGGGATTTGCTGTCAGGAGTGCAGCAAGTTCAGCCTCTTTACCTACCAGGTACAGTACTAACATAGTACTAACAGTACTATGGTACTAGCCTAGCTAAACCATTCTGGTATTAAACCATTCTGGTTTAGCTAGGTTAGATCAGCTCCTTGCTCAGGTAGCTGGAATTGTCTCACCTGCAAGACACCTTACCTTATGACTTCAGGATAAATGTTTAAGAACGTGTTTTGCATTTTTCTCCTTTCTTTTTCCTGAATAGAAGTTTTGCCTGTAAAATACAGACTTATCTAATCAAGAACTTACACGCGGATTTCTCTACAAAATAAAGCTTTCATTTTGAACTTGGACTTTGGGACTCAAAATGTAGTATTAATGCTGCATTTTATTATCTTTATTGATGATCAAGAGTTATCATGTCATGCTTTTAAAGGAGAATTGGTGGTGCTAGCTCCCTCTGGGACACT
This sequence comes from Anser brachyrhynchus, assembly GCF_964034855.1. Lineage (NCBI taxonomy): Eukaryota > Metazoa > Chordata > Aves > Anseriformes > Anatidae > Anser > Anser brachyrhynchus. Next base: position 121,461,815 of record NC_137695.1, read on the forward strand.
CATTTTAATTCATGGTTATTTATTCATTCCTCTCCTTTCTTTTAATACAGACTGTTTGAGTTTTATTGTTTGTTTGCTTGCTTGCTTGCTTGCTTTCCTAAAGGAATGCATACCTACATTCTGATGCAGCCACACTTACCATACAGTTATTTGCTCATAATCTACAATCTACTGCTGACTCAGGGACTCACTTTATTTCAGAAACTGAGAAGAGTTGGCTCAATGAATTGCATCAATACATGTTATTTTAGAGACTGACTAAAACCAGTTCCTAAAACCATCGGACAACTGAAATGCAGCATGGTCTTGATCATCGATTTACATTAAAGAAGTTATTTACAACATTTGTAATGTCTTGCATTCCCTTTGCACCATTATTTAAGACTCAGGAGATCTCAGCCTAAACCAGTTATAACATCACAGGGAGATGGTCATTAGGTCGTGACGTGACTTCACCAATGTGAATGCATGCTTTGGATAGCACAAACCATTCTCAATGTATTAATGGACACTTAATGTATTTAAAGAATTGAAGTCTGCTGAGCAGGGCTTTTTAGTTTCAATGTGAAACAATAAAAAATGGAATTTCATCTGTATAAATATATTTTGAAGGCAGAAAAGAATTTCCCTGTAGCATGTCCCTATCTGCTACCCATTCTCTTGCTTACTGTAACACTAAAATAGCGTTTGGGGAAAAAAAAATCATCAAGGCCTCACTTATGAAGCATTAAGAAGTTAAGAAGCATTTTATTTAATAGCTGTTTATGAAACGTGGCACTAGGAGTTTGGCTTATCCAATCAAGGTACAGAAACTTATTGAGGTACAGAAGCTCATATTGTCAATCAAAGCAACTCAAACCTTGATTTCGAAGTAACAAATATCTATAATGAAAAACTGATTAATTATTTATGTGCTAAAATCATTCATTGTTTGTTTGTTGTTTTTTTTTTAGTCAATATATTTGCAGAATTTGTTATTTTAAAAAGTCAATAAGTGTGATACATCCAATAATTCAATGAGTGACTAACAAGTTCCAATTAGGAATAAGATTCGTATCACTAAGGGGGAACCCTCATCATAAGTTCACTTTAGGATTTTATTTTCCTAATAGAATTATATCCTATAATAATAGGATGCTTGACCTCGCAGAGAACAAATTTTTAAGTTGGCTTCTAAGACATGACCTATTCAGTTAAAGTTTCAATGCTCTATGAAACAGTGTGTGCTATTAAAATAATGACATCCAATCCTACATATATGTGCTGTGAAGACTTTTAGCACTCTGACATTAATTGCTTATTTGCTATTCAGCATCAGCGGCTATATCTTAGTTCATTTGTACATGTTTATTAAAAGAAATCAAATCTGACTGAACAATTTCTTCTGCAGCTGTACAAGTGTGAAGATGTAGAGCCAGTATATGCTTTGAGCAAGGAGAAATAGCACTGAAGACAGCACAGAAGAGTACAGTTGACTTATAACAAGTACACCAGTATTATCACAGATGTCATCCTCTATAATTTGTAGAGCAGTTTGGATTTCTGTTATGTTAAATCAGTCATATTTATAAATGGAGAACAAACTGTAGAGTTACATGAATGTACAACTCTTAACTTCTAGGGTAGCAATTGAAAATGACTTATTTGTGTTAATAGGGCTAAATGGCCTTCAGATATGAAGGGGAAGAGATGGAATGGCCTTTTCTAAGCTGGTAGATTGGTTAACTGAAAAGTAAGATTCATATTCAAGGTGAGGGTTTTGCAATCCCTGCTCATTTAGCAAGGAAAGTTGGTTAGTGACAGTGGAAAATAGTTATAACCTTCAATCAAGTACTGAAATGTTTACTACTTGCTTCAGTGTATTACTGGATGAACATTGACGGCATTGCTGATGACAGACACACACAGCCTGTAGCAGGAAAACACGGCAATCCAGAAGAGTACTGATAAAGAGTTATGATGCCATTACCTGTCATGAAGTCCATGCAGACAGGGCTCTACAATTTATGTAAAGCCAAAGTCAAGTGGTAGACCTGAAGGAGACTGAGGGACCTTGAAAACTGCCATGAGATAATGGATTGTGGATTTTATATGGGTCTTTTTTTCGTAATTTGAAGCTTGATGGTATTGGTGAGCTGTCAGAAAGACTCTGAGCAAATACAGTTTTATTGCAAATCATCCTCCCAAGGAATAAAAAACACAATCGCCTTGCATGTTTGATTTATAATTAACAGAAATAAAACTCTAATCACAAATGTAGCTACCACATCTAGACATAAATATTTTAGGTAGTTCTTCAAAGTTACATATAATGTGCACTGGAAAAATTGAGTGTTATAGTAAATGAAGTTATTAAATTAACCTTTAAATGAGAAATTCTGGAGTCTCATATTTGTCGAAACATTGGTGTGTTTGTATAACGATTCCCAAAGATGCATCATGTAATTAAAAAAAAAAAAAAAAAAAAAAAAAAGCTTATCTTTCTACAGAATGCACAGAAATATAAATGTCTCATAAAATTAGTAAAAAAGAAAACCTTGAGGTTGAAAAGACTTCATCAATTTTAGTATTTGAATTCTGCTTTCAAATACATTTATGAATTATATATATTTTTAAGGTGTAAGCTCTTCTTTAAGAAGGGTCATCATCCAGGTTTTTTTTAGGTCAGACTGTGGGTTTAGGAGTTTCACTTGCAGGCAGCTCCTCTGCCTGCCTCTGGAAGCAGAGGACTGTCACAGAAATAGCATTAGAAATGCCTGTATTTCCATCAGTGGCTTACCTAAGCAGTACATAGATCTGAAGGACCAGATATTGGAGGACATCTCAGCTGTAAATATGTGGAAAGTCTCTGTGAAGCTGGGTCACTCCTTTGGTGCCAGTGGGGAGCCTGAAGCACCGCACATGGGATGCTTCAACAAGTTCCCAAGTCCCACAGTTTCACTGTGTTCAGTATCACAATTTCCAGAGGCACAAGTTATGTGTGTCACTCCAGCCAGCTCTGCTGAAAGTGCCAGTCCTGTTGTGTAATCTGCATGTCTGGCAGATGGCATATGTGATTAGTATTGATTAGTTGAGGGTCTGAAAGGAATCTGTTTGAGTGGAGCAGAAGAGAGCAGTTGGACATCTGCGCAGCCGCCTGCGAACACCGCAGACGGAATTTGTCTAAGTCCTTACTGTGGCCGTCTCATAACTTATTGTATCTTACATTATTGTTCATTAGAGGTTCTGCCCAAAAAGCTGTCAACTGTCCATTTCACCTCCTTTCCTACTCCTTTCCCATGATTGAACAGATGCTGCAAAATGGAGTCATAATAGTTCATACAAAAGATACAGCAGCCTTGTAATAAAGCGGAGAATGACAGTTGTAGAAGCCCTGAAGACCACTCAATTATTATTGTATATACTGCATATATATATTATATTATTGTATATGGTGTATTGAGTGGGTGATTGCTGATGAATTTCTTGTTAATGACATTATAGGACTGTTAAGAAAAAAAGTGAAACCTGGCATATAAACAAGTCTGCCAGAAAAGGTGGAAAGAGTAGAAGAGGTTACAGTAAAGGGTAAAACTATTCAATATATTGTTTAGTTTGGAGCTAAATAATAACTTCTCCCTCTCTCACCCCTGGTTTAAATAATAGATTCCTTATTTTCACTGAGAGGACAGTTGATTTTTCATCTGAAAAGACTCCTCTTTTACAGTGGAATTTTACATTAATATAGATCAACTCTAACTGGAATCTCTTTGCCCTTCATAATCATTTTGTGACTATTCTGGCCAAACTGGAAATGTCAAGGTAGGAAAGGGAGACTGGAAGTCATTGTCTACCTTGCAGGGTTTCTCTGAGTAACAATAAAGGCACCGTAGTATATTTGCATTTGTTTTGCTGAACTGTACTGTGGTTCATATCTTTTCCCTTCTTTGTGCCAGAGACTTTAGAAGAATATGAAATAATGAGCAGCACTTTTTCCAGCTTATACAGAAATATTATAACATTATGTAACCCTCCAAGTAGGAGAATTCAGGTAAGCAAATGTCAAATCAGTGCACAAATCAGTACTCACCTCTAGAAGGACCACGGTTAGAGCATCACATTAGGGCCAGTGTGCCTGGCAAGTCAAGCAGACTGCAAGAGTCTTAAAAGCTTTCTGTTCCTTTGAAAATTCTGGTTGCTGCTTCCCACTCGTTTTGTATTTGACTATTCCTACCTGATCCATAGGGATGGGAAGTGTCTATTGTAAAGCTGGCTTTGTGCCTTTGCAAGGGGACCTGGTTCTCTTCTCAGCATCCCAGTGCTGGTGCCAGTAGCACAGTAGGCCTGGTGTGAACACAGAGGCTTTTTGTTTCTGAAATGCATTACTACAGAAGTGCTGGAAGAGGTTAGAAATTAAAGCATTACAGTTTTTACTCATTTATGAAAGCTGCGCTTCGTAACAGAGGCTGTGACAAAGTTAACAGGCAGCATATTCCACTAATTGCAGTTCATAATTATCATCTCAGGCTTGAATGGTCCCAGTACTCACAGAGTGGAAAGAATGAGAAGTGAAATAATCTGAAACAGCAAGTGTGTGTGTTGCTGATTTGTCTTCTTGTTTCATTTACCTCTCTATATGACCCCAGCATAACTTCCCCCATTTCAGCTGAGCCTTTCCATCAGTGTACCTGCCCCCATGGTTCTGGTTCCTCCAAAATGAGATGTACCTCAAAAAATTGACACCCCCCACAAAAAACTTTCCTGTAAAAGTCAGTTCTCCCTTCCAGCCTCTGGAGAATGGCATTGGTCTCAGCAACTAGCATCAAGACCAGGAAAACTGACATAGACTGTATACAGACTCAAGTCCAAAGCCTACATGATGTCAAATGTTACATGATGGCAAGAATGTATGGGTGAATGTCTCTAACTGTAGAATCAAAGAACCAATGTCCTTAAAGTATCAGAGGAGTTAGTGAGTGACAGTGCAATATTAAGGTGGAGTCCTTAAAAATGCCATTCTGGTTGTATCCAGGACAACATTAAAGTACACAACTCCACTAACAGAAATTTGGCGTCATAAGCCTTTGTAGATTGGTAGATTCTTGAGCAATGCCAGCCAGTTAATGGCTCTTTATAGATAGAACACGAGCACTGCAGGAACACCAGAAGGAGACCAGTGCACATGTCCTGATGTCTGTCCAACATCCCCCCCTGAGGTGACACATCTGCAAGAAAGTGAATGAGGCTTTGGGTGGTCATTTTATAAGCAGATATTCTAAATGAAAGTACTAACTTTAATAACTGGTGCCAGAACTATGGAGAAACAACTCAAGTTTTTATTACTGCATTTTCACAGTTTCGCTGAGCATTGCAAATATGTTAGATGAACTAATATAGGGGACAAGATAGGTGCTTGTGTGTGACACTAATTCATCTCAGCTTTTCTTCTAAGGAATATAACAGTGATGATGGAGGAAGCAGTATGACTTTAGTGCTATCAGCATGAAGAATTAGTATTAGATACCAATGACAAAAGAACAAGAAGATAAGATGTGAAATGAGCAGTTGGTCTAACCAGTGGAACACCAGAACAGTCAAAAATGAAAGAGCATTCAGGGAAATGAAGAACAAAAAGACAAAGACTGAACCAGAAAAACCAGGCTACAACTAGAAAATATGTCGAGAAAAAGATGTAAAGACTTATATTGCAGGGAGAAGGATTTTCCAACAATTGTTGTGATCCAGGAAAAAGCATCCAGAGACAACAGAGGCTTTATAAACCCTACGCTGTATATTTTAGAGATTATATCCTCTGTAAAACAAATAATGTCTTGTTTAAACACTGAAGTTAGAAAGGCCTTTGATTAGATTTGTTCTTGCTTCACAGCCCTATGGCATATGTACATGTTCTGGTTACAAAAAAAAAAAAAAAGAAAAAAAGAAATGCAAGTTACATTCTTTCTTTCCAGATATTTCTACGCAATAGCTCAGCTATTAGAGATTATTTATTTTCAAAGTTAGGTATTATGTTTGGTTTTTGCCATTCAACTTGCTAAAGGATCAATGTTATTAAACACAATCATCAATCTGTTTAAAAGGTTTGTTTCTTCTAATCTATCTTCAGCACCTGAGAATTTCCAGATGCCTTTCCCAAATTAAAACAGTATTGTCTTGTGTCCTTTGCCATAGAGTTGATGTGATTTAATTTAAAGCTAAAAAAAAAAAAAAAAGTGTGGACAACTTTCTGAAGCTTTCAGATGCATTTGCTTAGCTGAATGTAAAATGCAAGTCTAGAAAGACAAGGATATACAGTGTAGGGCATGCAATTAGTTAATAGGGGATCTGACCAGACAACAGCAAACTAAAGCCATTAAATTCCATTGAGATGTTTGCAAGTGAAGGAAATCTCTGGGTGTAACAAAGTAGCCTAGGAAATTTTACCAAAGTTCACTCACCTCACAACCCTTCTAGGGGATTTTTTCTCTTTATTTTGCAGACTGTGGAAGGGAATGATTGATACAATAAAAGAACTAGTGCCGTCAACACCTGTTTTGACAGATTATTCAGTAGACTATTGACCAATAGCAGCAGGTGCCTGCATATTCAGTAAGGACAATACTCACAAAAAATAGCTGGAAAGAAAAGAAACCAGATCCCTGAAGGAAGCAACAGTGCATCAAGAGGATTTAGGTCTCAGAGTTATTACCTGGGTGGATGCCCAGAAGTTGCATGCTTGGAAACTGGGTAGGTACTTACCGAGTGAAAACCTGATTTCTTCATGTGTGGGTGTAGTTGATTGAGAAGTGTTTTGCTTCCTTTTAACTGGTCAGTAGAAATAATCATCATGCTGGCATAGTTAAAAATACATAAAATGTACCTTTCATATCAAAGAAAGATCACTATAATAACTTGTTTCCTGACAAAGGATTTTATATTTAATTCAACTAGACCAAAAGCTGAACACATGTATTACAAGAAAAAGATGAGGTTTGGATTGTCCTCTATAAATGCATGTAAATAAGTCTGTATGGCCTTGTACACAAGCTAAAGAAATGAGGTTCCTACAGGGTCACATCTCTAACAGTGTCTTATCTTGCTCTTTCCCTTTCTGGAGTATTTTTCATTCTTACTCATTTACCTTGCATAAGGGTGTATCACCATCTAATCCTTTTGTGAGAGCTCAAAGGCTCCTTATACTGGAATCACTTCTAAATATTAACTTTTAAATTAACAGCAGCCTGGAAATTCACCTACTGCCATCATTACTGCACTGAAGGGGAATTCTTGCAGGGACTCGCAGGGACTTGAGTTTAATGGGAAAAGCCAAGTCAGAGCTTATTAAGCACTGTTTATTTGGAGTTCAGGACAAATAGTACAAGTACTGTATATCAGTACAAAAATATGTATCACTTGCATAGACTCACCCTGGTCTGACATTATAAATTGTTAGTAAATGGTGCCAAGGCCTACCAAAGCCTACTAAGTCAGTTTAATGATAAACTAAAAGCTTTCCATTTCCTTGCCATGAACATAACAACTCCCATGTGTTTTATACAGTTATTACCTTCAGGGAATTTAGACTTTCATAAGTGCTATTGCTATTTACTTTATTTGCTAATGGAGTTAGCTGGGCTTTAATGTGAGGAAAGTTGAAAAGGCAAAACCGGTTTGCGTTTAGAAGTGCCTAGCAATTTGCAAAGGAAATAGTAAAAGTAAATTAAAAAAAGCAAGTCTGTTACTTCTAATAATGCAGGGAGAGGCATTCCCTCTAATTTAGATGCCCGCCTAAGCATGCTCCCAGAGGAATTTTAGCTGAGCAGCCCAGTTCGCCAGGTGTAATTGTTTCAGTCCCCCCAGGGGAAGGCAGGTACCTCTGCAAACCTGCAGAGTCACCTTGGACATTATGCTGTTTCCATTGTTTATGCAGTCAGTTTTCAGGTCTCGGGAAGACAACCCAGTGGATCTGGGCTCGGTGCCTTGCAGAGCACAGGTCTGCTGGGTGGTGGACCCCATGGTAGGCCCTTCCTTAGCTGAGGGAGGGTGGCCCTGTGCTCCAAGAGCTGCCATGTCCCTGGGTTTTCGTTGCCTGGAACAAATATACCTTTTGGATTGAATCTTCCTGGAATAAACCCCACAAACCGTGCTGAGTGACTGTACGGAGTGAAACCTTCCTTGACTATGATCATGCAGAGTGTTTCTCACAGCTGGTCTGGCGCCCCAGGAAGCTGCTTGCATGGACTGGACTTTGAGGCACCTATTAAAATTGTCTTCCTTTCTTCACGTCTGGGTGACTGTAGATTTTGGACAGAGGCATACTCACTCCATCTGTGCTCAGCCCTCTCTCAGGACTCTCTGAGAAGAGGAGGCCTCTCTCATGACTCGGAGGAGGCCTCACTCAGGCCTCTCTCAGGAACCGTGGGAGCTGGTAATGCGACAATGGGCTCACCATCCCCATCCCCACGATTTACAGCCCCAACCCAGCACTGTGCAGACATGTTCATGCAACCTCCTTTTCTCCTCCAGCTCCAGCAGTCAAATGCCTGCCCCTGATATACAATGTGAGCATACTCCCGCACAGCACATTGACAGTACTTTAGTCGTGTGTGAGAAAAATATCAAACTGCCTTGTATTTTCAGCAGCCATCCAAGGGCAGAGGGTAAGTCTGAGTGCAGAATCACAGATATTCATTACTCTAAAAGCCCTGCTACAATCCCATCTGCTGTTTGTTTGCTGCAGCATTGTCAGATTTCAAACTGTAGGAGAGAAAAATAGAAACTACCGTGCCAAAGCAAGGCTGTTTCAGCAGCTGAATTTCATTAACATAGTCTTTAAAATGGGTTTCACTAAGGCGTTTAAGATATTTCTGTCAAATCAATTATTTAAACAGGCACAAGATGCTAGATATCAAATGAGGCGAGCATCTAAATCTTCAGAAAATTAACTGTTAAAATAGCTCCCTTTCTTTCGCTGTTTTGCTTCTGTTGCCCATGCTTGAAAGGCTCTATGCAGCAAGTTGTGCAATTTAAATGACTTCGTGAATTAAAAAGAGAAACTTGTCTGAGAAAACTCATATAAATACCAATCCTTTTTCTGCCTTCTACCTGAGGTTGCAGGGTAGCTGTGGGCCATGTCCACCCCTGCAACAGTTTAAGCACGGTCAGGAAGATGTTGGGAGCAGGAAACGGGGGCAGTCTGGCAAACATCACAGTTCTCCAGCATCACTGAAATGCAAGAACCCAAATTAAGTGCTTTGTCTTTCCAGGAAAGTGATGTACAGCTTTAAACAAACTAAGTAAAAAATGCACTGTCATCCAACCACTTTATTTACTTTAAATCCTCCTGAGGCTAAGGCACTGACCTGAGTGGACAGAGAGTTTATTTAATATCAGAGTAAATTGTTCTTTTCAATTGCCTTCAACGTGAGGGAGTGGGGCTGCAGGAAAAGCTGTTAGTCTGGACAGCCTGTAGGATCCCAGAGCCAAATGTGAAGATGGACTGTAAACCAAAGCGTGTTAATCTTGAAAATCTTTAAAAACCTGAAATAGAAAAACAAAACAGAAGACCTTGCTGAAAGAGAGACGGAGCCAGGCTGTGGTGCAGTTGAAGCAGCACGCATTTGCTCCATGTCTCGCATATATGCAGGCAACATTTCCAGTTTAGAATATTGTGAAACCTTCTAATGAGGAAGCTGGGAGCATGCTGTGTGCTCTAACAGAACATGACTGAATTTCACTTTTACTGCTTTGCTGCTATTAGTGTGCAGTGACCTGTGGAGTTTGTTAATAAACTGCTATTCCCATTATTGTTACTCATTACAATAGGCGTTACCGCTGTCCTTCCCCTCCTCTTCTCTTCAGCAGATTCAATCATTTTATCTTGGCAATATATTAGTAAATTAGTACTATAACTGAACACTTTATATATTCAGCTATCTGAAAGACACACTGCTTGCCTGCCTACTACAGGTTTGAATAAAAACACTGTTAAGTGCTCACTGCAAAAGTCTCACAAGTTGTGTAATTATTTCCACAAGCTGTTTTCTCTATTAAACATAATTTTAAATTCTTTTTTCCCCACCACCCTCCTCAGAGGGTAAGATTTCTCATAAACACAACCTTCAAATAGTCATGTCTTTACTACCAGTGTATAATTTTATTTAAAAGGAAAGGAGGGGAAAGTTTACAGGGTTCTTATTACCCGACTGTAACTTTTCATGATTAAATGCGTTAAAGCAATAATTCAGAGTGAAGGGATAGTGCTGAGGGCAAGAAAGTTTACGGTGTAAACACTTAGTGAGCCACGCTGGATAGTCAGACCTCTTACCTTGCGAAAATGATTTATAGAAAACAACTTGATTGCATTTTCAGCCCTACTACCACTGGGTGATTAGATGAGAGCTCTTTGTTGTTATGACTGTCTGCTTTAACTAAACTTAACTCCATCTGCTTTTCATTCAGAGCCAGCGCTGCTCGGGCAGGCAGCTGCCAGGTAAAGAAGGAGAGGGCGGGGGTGATGCTGCCAGGGGGTTTATGGCCCTCAGTTCAGCTCCCCGGCCTCCCTGAGGCTTCCTGCCAAAAATCTGGACATGACTTGATCCCTGGGTAAAAAACTGACTGGAAGGCCAGGCTCAAAGAGTCATAGTGAATGAAGTTCAATTCAGTTGGCAGCTGGTGAGCAGAGGTTTTCCCCAGGGCTCAGTACTGGGGCCAGTATTTTTAATATTCTCAATGATCTGGATGAGAGGATTGGGTGCACCCTCAGTAAGTTTGCTCGTAACACCAAATTGGGTGCCAATTGATCTGTTTGAAGCTAGGAAGGCCCTGCAGAGGGCTCTGGATAGGCTGGACCACTGGTTGAATTCAGTAAGGCTAAATGTTGGGAGCAGCAGAACAGGCTTGGGAAGCACGGCTGGAAAGTTGCCTGGCAGAAAAGGACCTCTGGGTATTGGTCGACAGCTGGCTGAATATGAGCCAGAGCCAGCAGTGTGCCCAGGTGGCCAAGAAGGCCAGCAGCATCCTGGCCTGCATCAGAAATAGTGTGGCCAGCAGGACCAAGGAAGTGATCGTCCCCTTGTACATTGTTGCACTGGTGAGATCTCACCTTGGATATTATACTTAGTTCTGGGCCCCTCACTACATGAAGGATATTGAGTTGCTCAAGTGTGTGCAGAAAAGACCAGCAAAACTGATGAAGGGACTAGAATACAAGATATATGAGGAGCAGATGAGGGAATAGAGGTTGTTTAGTCTGGAGAAAAGGAGGCTGAGGATAGAGTTCACTCCCTACAACTACCTGAAAGGAGTTTGCAGAGAGGAGGATGTCGGTCTCTTTTCTCAGGTGACAAGTGCTAGAACTCAAGGAGTTAATGGTCTCATGGTCTCAAGCTACACCAGGGAAGGTTCAGACTGGATATTAGGAAGACTTTCTTCACGAAAAGGGTGGTTAGACATTGGAACAGGATGCCTAGGGAAGCGGTGAAGTCCCCATCCTTAGAGGTATTTAAGAGATGTGTGGATGTAGAACTAAGGGACATGATTTAGTGATGGGACTTGGTAGGTCAGGTTGACAGTTAGACTTGATGATCTTGAATGTCTGTTCCAATCTAGCTGATTGTATGATTCTATGAAACAGCTATGAAACATTGTTGCATATTTAGACAATGTGTTTCTGGGTGTCTAGGTGTCTTTTGCTAGTCTGAAACTACTGGGCAGTCAGGTATTAATGGAGTGTAAAAGTTGTAGACAGGAAACTTTGGTATTTTTATGCTCGTTTCATTTCAGAATGCAATTGAATATGGTATTAGCTGGTATGCCTGAAGGACCTGAGCATTGCTTAGGTCTTACCACTATGGTAGGCAGAGGAGAAAAAGAAATAATCTAACTTCTTCTGATTTATCTGACTCTAGATCATGGCAAGCTTTTTAAGACAAGGACTTTAGTGCTGTGCATGGAAATGATAAGTGTGGAAGATGAACCAGGAGAAAAATTAAAATGTAAGGAGATACTCTTTCAATCACTTCTCAATGCAGAAGTGATTGCTGTCTCTGCTTTCTCATGTTTATATATATATATGTGATTGCATTTCATTTCTGTGCCTTTCTAACTGCAAGTAAAATGATGTAAAGCCCCTTGGACCTTATTCTGCTGTCAGAAACACTGATGTAAGTCCTGTGAGACACTCAATATGTACTTGCTGGTGTTTATGAGGACAGAGTCTTCTGTGTGGGAGCTGTAAATGTACGTATATGTTCCCTGTGAAGGGGGGAGGTATTTCAAAAGTAGGGAAAAACACCTTAAGTGGTCAGCTTGAGGGTTTGAATATTTGCATTTGACCTGTAGAGCAAGATCCACAACAGGGCCTCAAGCATTGCAGTGGGGCTGTGAGTCAAATGTGAGGACTCCCTGTGAGATGCATAGCAAGAAATGGATAGCCAGAAATGGGAGCTGCAAATGTAAATGCAAACGCTAATGAGGATGGAAAGAAAAAAAAAAGAAAAAAAGAAAAAAAGAAAAAATAATAATTCCCTTCTTTACATCTGCATACTATATTCTGAGTTAAAGACTTTCCCTTGCTCAGGGTTCACAGTTCAGGCCTGATACCTAGCCTTAGGGCTTAGCTGTCTTTCTTTTCAAGGAGAGAAGAGATGTTCTTTCCCTCCAAAGGGAAGGAAAAGCCCTTGACCACCCTTACCATGGGGACCTTCTGGTACTGCGCTGCTGTGATCCATGTCCAGGCCCTCCCTCCTCTTGCGAGGGTCCTCAGACCCCAATGCCCAGGACAGGGATCTGTCATCAGGTGGGATCCCAACACTCTGCTTCCTAAGGAACAAGAAAAAATATTTACCACAGAGGAAAGAGTAATAGCTTGGCTTAGGAATTACAGCTGCCACCTGAGGCTAAGGAAAGCTGGATTGTAGTCCTTTCACTGAATGATTAATATAACTTAATGCAAGAGTGCAGCAGGGAGTTGGGAAGCGCATAATTTACTCTTCAGAGCCCTGTTTGTCAGCGGGGGGCGGGGGGGGGGGGGGGGGGGGTGTGCTAATCTTTAGGCTTTATCCCAAGAGCCTGGCTCAGGAAACCAGGGATTTTATATTTTGCTCTGCTCCAAGGGCTGGGCTATGAGCACTCCCTTCTCTTTCTTTCCCTGGAAGCACCGTGTTGCTCACTCTGTTCCTTTCTTGTAATAGCAAGTGTTGTCCTGCAGCTTGTTGTACAACAAGCTACAGGGATGAAGGTTAAAATGTTAATTAAAACAAATCAAACTATGAGCCTGTATGTCCAGCTGAAAAGAGTGGGATGGTTACTTGCACATTTAAGGAAGCTGCTAAAAGCAAATGGTTTTATAGCTAAATAAAAGGAAATGTGTGCTTTGGAAACCCATTTCCCTGTTTAGTCTGTTTTCAGCTAGGTCCCAATGGTTTCTTGTTTCAACCAGGGCTACACCCTCAGACCAGGATATTAAAGTTTCTGAAGACGATGGAAAAGGATAGAAATAGAGACACACAGGCAAAAGCTTCAAAGTCAACTAAGAAACAGGGTATAGTGCAAGACAGACAAAAGACCCCCTCTGCCTAGAATATTTCATGTCTCAGGTTCCTTCTTTGCCAGCACCATGTACTATTTGTTTGTTTGTTTGTTTTCCTAAAGACTGTTATGGCTATTTTATTTAAAAACTTAATGTACCTGATTGCATATGCCCATTTTTGAGGTGCTCAGATAATACATTGAATTCTTACAGTAGCAGCTATAAATATTATTATGCCAATCTAAAACAGAGACAGAAATTTTTGGTGACTTGCCAATTATAGTAGTGGGACAGAAGATGTAAGGGCCACTCATAGGTCCTATTCAGTTCCTATTCACTCATAGATCCTGTACATAGATCCTATACAGTCCCTGGATTGTCCTTCTACTTACAAAAGCAGTAGTTGTAATGGAACCTAAACAACAGCTCACATCTCACAAAATGTTGAGGTACACAGGCTGAGATATATCAAATCTGTCTCATTCCGCTTTTACACAAAAAGGAAGTCTTTCTCGAACAAGGAGAAACTGTTTCATCAATTGGCTTTCTAGCAGTTTTCCTACTCCTGTGCAGCAATTGAGCTTCTGTGCATGTGTGGAGCTGCCAGGGAGAACGCAGCTGATGATGCTTCATTCTCTGGGTAGTAAATGTTTAGGCTTGAGGGAAGACCTACAGAATGAAACAGCTTGTGCTGGAAGAAGTTTCATTGCCTCACCCACTGTTCCTTCCCTTATTTTAGTTAAAGTGGCAATGTGCCTTCACTGAGCTGCTGCACATTGTAATGATGTCGAGGAAGCCTCTTCCGCTGCCCATTGAAATCACTTTTAGGCAGAATGGTAGTGATTGGGATGCTATGGGCTGGATCATCTTCATATGTTTGTCATGGAAACTAAAACAGACTAATCTCACTTTACTATAAGTCATTCTGAAGATGAAGTAACTCAGTCAGAACTAGGAAGATCTTGAAGTTGATGTATAAACCTAAATCAATATGATTTATTTTAATTATACCCTTTAAGGATAAATAATCAAGAACACACCATTGCAGCTCATTTGTGCCAGAACTCTAGTGCACTGATCTTCTGCATTACAAAATAATTTATTATAAGTCTGGCATTATTTACTGCTTACTTGCAATTAGAAGAATCATTCATTTCTGATATTCACAGCAAGAGGTGAAGCTAGGGAAAAAAAAAAAAAGAGAGAGAGGAAAGAGAAATAAGCTCTCCTGTTGCTTTGGCAGTGGTTCAGAACATGGAAGTTTGCTTAAAAAAATAAAATAAAAATAAATAAGTAAATAATGTCTTAAAAAACAACTCCTTGTGCTACTAGTAAAATTAATGTATGATATATATAGAAAAGATACATCAACACAAAACCCCTAGTTTTCCAGCAGGAAATTTTTCAGATATATTTGGCAAATCAGAAAGATGCAAGGCAGATCAGAAAGATGGAAAAAAAAATTTCTGCCCCTCAAAACTTTTTTTGCTGATATTTTTCTGAAAATTGTTAAAACATTTGAGCATTTGCTGTTTCCCACATATCAGCCTAGAAAGATCAATACAAAAAGGTGTCTAGTACAGCTGACACTAGAGGAAAAAGAGATAAAGTGTCTGACTTGAATAAGAAAGAGACACATTAGTTCCTTTACAGTACTCTATCTCATTCTCAAACACACCTGACAAACTTTATCCTTGGACACTTAAGAAATCATTGAAGCAATTCTGGAACTACTAACAGTTTTATCATGGAGGAAAGCTGAGGTATAGGAAGGATGGGAAAGGGTACACATACTGCAAATAAAAAGAGAGGTGAAGCAAAGAAAGGGGAAAGAAAAGGAATCAAGGAATTATGGAGCAGGCAGCCAACTTCAATTTCCAGAATACTTCTGGGACAAATGCTTAAACAGGTTATATTCATTTATATTTCATGCCTGACTCCATCTTCTATGATGGAGTGACTACATCAGTTTACAAGGGAAGATCGACTGATGTCATCTACTTGGACTTCTGTAAGGCTTTTGACAGAGTCCCACACATCATCCTAATCTCTAAATTGGAAAGATGTGGATTTGAAGGGTGGGCCATCCAGTGGATAAGGAACTGGCTCAACTGCCACACCCAGAGAGTAGTAGTCAATGGTTCTATGTCCAGGTGGAGGCTGGTGACAAGCGGTGTCCCTCAGGGGTCAGTCTTGGGACTGGTGCTTTTCACTATCTTCATCAATGACATAGACAATGGGATTGAGTGTACCCTCAGCAAGTTTGCACATAACACCAAGCTGAGTGGTGTGGCTGATGCCAAAGAAGGAAGGGATGCCATCCAGAGGGACCTAGACAGGCTGGAGAAGTGGGCCCATATGAACTGCATAAGGTTCAAGAAGTCCAAGTGCAAGGTGCTGCACTTGGGATGGGGCAATCCCAGACATGAGCACAGACTGGGAGAAGAACTCATTGAGAGCAGCCCTGTAGAGAAGGACTTGGGGGATCTGGTGGATGAAAAGCTTGATATGAGCCAGCAGTGCGTGCTTGCAGCCCAAAAGGGCAACTGCATCCTGGGCTGCATGAACAGAGGAGCGGCCAGCAGGGTGAGGGAGGTGATTGTCCCCCTCTGCTCTGCCCTTGTGAGGCCCCACCTGGAGTGCTGTGTCCAGGTCTGGGGCACCTAGCGAAAGAAAGATGTGGGGCTGTTAGACCGAGTCCAGAGGAGGGCTATAAAGATTCTCAGAGGGCTGGAGCACCTCTCCTATGAAGAAAGGCTGGGAGAACTGCGGATGTTCAGCCTAGAGAAGAGAAGGCTCGGGGGAGACCTCATTGTGGCCTTTCAATACTTAAAGGGGGCTTATAAAAAGGATGGACAAGGACTCTTTACTCAGGTAGACAATGATAGGACAAGGGGGAATGGTCTTAAACTAAAAGAAGATAGATTTAGATTAGACATTAGGAGGAAATTCTTCATTCAGAGGATGGTGAGGCACTGGAACATATTGCCAAGAGAAGCTGTGGATGTCCCATCCCTGGAGGTGTTCAAGGCCAGGCTGGATGGGGTCTTGGCCTAGTTAGATGACCTTTAGGGTCCCTTACAACCTAGGCCATTCTATGATTCTATGATCTGGAAGCCAACAAAGTAAGCACCAGCAGAAATGAATTTGTTAAGGGTAAAATAAGCTGTGTTTCATTGTGCAAACAGTGTCGGGCCTTATGACTAAGGTGCAAGCCATAGATGTGCTGTAATTTGATTTTCGTAAGACTTTTGGTGCTGCTTAACATGACATTTTCATAAGCAAGAAAATATGGTCCAGAAGCAAATTTTACAGAATAGTGCAAAATTGAATGTATAACTTTTATCATCACCTAACTGCTAAAAGGGATGACTCTTTCAAGAGGTTTCCACTGATTTCATACTGTGTCTCATTCTAGGCATTATGATCATTATAAATCATACGTAAAGTAAGGTACAGGAAAAAAAAAAAAGCTGCTATGAGAAACAGATAATCATACTAGAGAAAGATCTTCATGACATCCAGCAATCCTATTCTACTCAGCACCAATAATGCTACTGTTTGTTTCAAAAAAGATCTAGAATAAATGGAGAACAGGGAAGAAGAACTGCACCACTATTTAGCTGCCAAAGAAAAGTGGAAAAGTCTTGTTTAGGCTTTAAGAAAAATGTGGAATGGGAGCAGAGGAACAAGGATGGTTGTAAAGTGGAGAAACACGTTTTTGCCAATTGTGTGGTGGATAGGGCAGGTGTAATTTGAAAGAGAGAATGAAACTAGACCTAAACAAAATATTCTAAGAGTGTAGGCAGTGAAAGAGTGGAAAAGAGTGGCTTGGAAAAGGGTGGTGCCTTCAGCATTTGTAGTCTGCCACAGCATAGTGAAGGACTGCAAAGCTGTGCTGATGGTGCCTTGGCAAAGGAAATGGAGAAGGTGCGTGGAATTTCCATTCCAAACTAATTTTCCATGGTGTTTGACTGCCACAACAGAAGCAGAGATGAAGTAGATGGATAGGACTAGATCATTTTTTGCCAGTCATGTTAAGGAGTCTGCACTGAATAATAGCTCTGCATTGGACTCCAGTGCAAAAGAATCCATGGCAAGAGAAAGGGGACTTCTAGTAGGATTTGGTAATGATTTTCCCAATTTTAGAGCACTGAAGTAGTGTGACTAGAGTGCAAACATGACTCAGTCTTTGATTTAACTTACTTGGTTTTACAGCCATCAGATTGGAGCTTTCATTATTTCAGCTTTTGAAATATGTTGCTCTGCAATGTGTTGTCATATAATTTATCATCCAGCGTCACAAACACCATTACAAAAATATTTTCATGTCCATGGTTTTAATCTAGTGAAAACATACCCCAGCAGGGAAGAAAAAAGTCACTGCCAGATCAAGATCTAACAACTATCATGAATCCCTGGCTTCACTCGACCCTCCTAGTCCAGCATCACTCTTTGATCAGATTAGTGGCTGGTATTGGATGCTGGAGAAAAAAAGTGTAGAAAAATCTCATGGCGAATGATTATTTGCCATGAAATGCCAAAAAGGAAACTTTCTTCCCTGTTCTTAACCTTCAATTTGTGTTTGGCAGGAGTCAGTGCAGGCTGCATGACCCAACCTTTCCGCAGTGACTCAGCGTTACATTGCCTTCAGTTCTTTGTAAGGCAGACATAAGGTGAAGTCTGTTTTCTTTTCTCTAGAAATAGGGACAGCAGATGGCTCGTGGAAGAAACTAAACTATATTTCAGGTCCTCCTGGGGCTTGTTTAACTCAACCTTCCACATAAGTAGTCAGATTGTGTTTACTTGCCAATGAAGAAAAGTCTATTTTCAAGTTCCTTTATTTTCAGTTGACATAAACATCAGCAAAGGTTGAAATAACATTGAAGCAGTTTTAGCAAATGAATAAAAACAAAATCTAAATTGCAGAGGGAGTATAATATCATGTCTATAGTGAAGGGCTAAAATAAGGGCAGTGAATCAATTTCATAAACTTTCCGAGGTTTTGCTGTAACAAATCTTAGTCTGCCATATGCAGATCTGAGCTGGTAATGAGCAATCAGATCATTTCAGGCTCCCTGATCAATCTGTTTAGTCTCTATGTGACTGGCAGATTTTAAAATTAATTTGCTTTGGCATTTTTAACAGTCATTTTTTTTAAATCATCTATAGAGGCTCCGCATATCTTCCTAGAGGTGAACCAAGCTTGCTAAAGAAGAGTCAGAAATTTGTCACTGCAGTGTCGGCTTGTAGTCAAGTTAGGCACAGGAAACAGCCTGTAATTTGCAATGCAGGCTAGTACAAATTATATATTTTCTCAAGTAATTGGCTAGGTTTATATATGTTTTATATATATTTTCATCTAAGTTAGATTATTGAGAATATCTATATAGAACTATGGAACTAGAACCTGATCAAATGATGTGTAACAGCATTACTGAGCTCTGCAAACAAAAACAAATTAATCATAAGGAATTATAGGAATGATAGAGCCTGACCCCCTGATATATATATATAAAAAATAAAAATTAAAAAAACAAACAAACAAACAAACAAAAAAACCATGATATATTACCTGGATTAAACATCTGTCCAGTTTATCCAGAGGCAATCAAGAAGCATCCTGAGAGCATGCTCCAGAGCTGCTCTCCTCTCTGCTCGTACAGTAGGGTGCATGCAAGGTTTAAGGCCATGTGCCAGGGAGCACTTCCTGACTTAATAGCAATCTCAAGAACACTTGTAGCAACATCTGTCTTTACTGGAACAGCCTCAGTGTGCCAAGCAGTTCTCATCCTTACTAGAAAATATCTTTCTGACACCATCTCTGTGTCCTGGCTTGCTCGGTTGTGAGTGATGAACTAACAAGACACGACTAGGTGTCAGCTTTTATTTCATGATATAACCCTGGCAGGACAGTGTTGATAGTCTGGATGCAAGCTTTAAGAAATGCTTTGACTAGCTCTGCTGGGTTATTAACTCACTGTTAATGCTATTTACATAACTTCTTTCTGTTCCTAAACTAAATGGAAGCTATGACGTGCCAGAAAGAAAATGTTACTATAGTTGTTGAGAGAAACTTCACACTTTAATTTGTTTCTGGGAAAAAATGCTAGATGAATTGGTGTTACTTGGTTTGGCCCCTGGGGACATAATGTCCTCTAAGAAGTAGTATGGGACCTAGACAACAGCAAACACCTTTTCTGAAGGAAAAATACAGAAATATTATGTTATAAATCAAAGAGGAGAGTGTAAAAGAAAAAGGTCCCTTCAGTTTGAGAAGATTGAAAGGAGGGCAAGATACCAATGAAAACACTATCTAGGAATGGATTGCAAAGCTTAATGGAAAAATACTGTGTTCAAACAGTCCTGCCTAAAAAACTATGAAAACTGTAAATATAAAGGAGAGAAAACCTTTAGAGTGATCACTAGAGACATTATCTGAGAAAAGCTTTAGAAGCTGAAAAAAAAATATTTTAGAAAGTGGATATATCAAAGTACATGGTAACCTATAAAACTCTGTTAAACAAGTTTTTATCTTGAGATTTCTGCTTGAATTCTCATCCAGACAAATATCACCTTTCACAAGAGGTGATGGCTGTAAAGCAAGAAATATTTCTGCAGAGGAAGAGAGAGGAGTGTGGCACAGTGGCACTGGGGCACAAGCTGTCCTCCGTGCCAGGGAGACTGCAGCTTTTGGATGTGTTTTCAGATGTGCTTTTTGTGCCCTCTCCTCTTTTACCATCTAAAGAGAGCTTCAGTATAACTGCTGTAAACTGTTGGTACAGCAGTCAGCTCTTTGGCTGCTGGAAGTGGGTGGTTTCTTCAGAGCTGTCAACAGGGCTTTAGGAGATTTTGCACACCTGCTATTTACCATTTCTGAAGCCACATGCTTATCAACCCTTGGGGTGAGGCTCTATGTATGCATGTTTTAAGTCATGTTTAAAAATGACTATATGGCTTGATGCTTACAGGAATCTTAACCTTGAAACTTTTCTCGCCTCTGTGTAATTTACCCTATTGTAGGTATGATTGCCTCTTTTCAGGAAAAATCAGCCCAGTTACCTATGGGATAATTTCCATATGCTAGATTTATAAAGAGAGGAAAGTTAGAGAACATCCTCTTTGAAGTGGGAAACAGTGAGTAATGGTGATGACAAAGAGAAAAATGATTCATGTTGTCACATTTTCAGGTATTTCAGTTCCTCAAATATCATAGGTAATGATTCATTGATTCCTTACAGATTTCAAAGTGCCTCTAATGTTTTTTTCTAAGAGGTGCTTTGTGATGGCTGTCAGCATTAGGAGTCTTACTCTAAAAACTAGTGAAACCTTAAAAGCATGCACTTAATGGTTTTATGAAGAGTACAGGCCTCTTGCCTTTGTGAATAACCCCAAAATTCTTCACATAAAACTGTTCAGATTTTGGCCAAGAAGTCCGAAGTTTGGATTGCAGTTTGGATCAGAAAGTTTGATCTGAGGAAATGAAGTAAAAAGGTTGAGTGAGAGACGGAAACTGAACACAAAAACTGGACGTTGAGTTAGGATTGGCAGTCAAAACAGCTTTTATAAACAGGGCAAAATTTTGATGGATATTTACTTTTAAACTGTCCCCTGAGAATTTTTTCAAACAACTCATTGATTTTTTAGGAGGCAGGAGGGGTCTCCACAGCACCTGGCTTTGTGTTCTCATTTCCTCTACACTTCAGGGTTTTTATAGAATGATCCCTTTGCCCAATAAACTTCCAGTGAATCCAAATGTAAAATGAACAGGGGAAAACGCAACATTCAGACTCCTCTACCCCCCAACCACCTGGAATTTCCTTCTGTGACTGGAGATTTAATGGCAGAGCTATTGCTCGTGTAGCAACTGCAGCAATAGCAATCATGGCAATAGCAACCTCATTGCTAATGCCATTTTTTTGTGACTGTACAGATGAGAGTGTATCTTGCAACATTCACTGTTTCAGGAATAATGAGGCTGTTCCTGCTGAACTTAAAGAAAATATTTTATGAACCTTTTTTATTCTTATTATTATCTTTTTGTGGAATTACTCTGTCATTCACAGTATTTAGCAATATACAAGCTTAATATTTCACTCCAAAATGATAATGTTTTAATATATTTATTTCACAATTTTTATAGTTCACAATGTGTTTTTTTTAACATCTGTTCCCATGGATTCTTTCAGCAGAGATTATCACTTTTCCTTCCACCTTCCCAACTTTGATTTTTAGTAGGCATTATAGCTTGTATTAGGACAAAGATCAGGGAATTAGTCTCTTTTCCATATGCAGCACAGCTAGATCCTCACCTTTTCAGCCATGTATCTTTTGGCTTTTCTGGCTTTTTTCACACAGTACATGTTTGCCTGTTCACGTTAGTTTTCATTTTAATTCTCCATCCTCTGATTCCTTCAGCCCCTCTTCCCACGGTTGCCTGTCCACCTACCCTGCTCCCTTACCCTGCATTTCTGTGGTCCTGAGGAAAGGATTATTCAGGTACTGGGTGAGGGCTTGGTTGTGTGTGGGTGGTGCCCACTCACTGTTAGAGGTGTGCTTCTCACTGTTAGTTGCTAAACTTCTTACAGGACCTGATGAGCAAATGTAAACTGAGATTTTGATGACTTGCTGAATTCAAATAGTTTCCCATAGGCAGTGGCACAACCCCTAGTTGTTTTTCAGTCAGATAGTCTGATCATGTGTATCACACACCATTGATGTTTACCATATACTACTCCACTGGGTCCAATGGCCTTTGTATTTTGGATAGCGCGTCTTCAAAGCAAATCATTGTACTACTCTAATTCAGGGATTATGAGACTTTAGGAGATGGCAAATTTTCTAAGTAGTTTACTTCAGGAAACAATCTCTGTGAGTGTTACTGGGTTTTGTATCTTATTTCCTATTAGAATTTATCTGATCCAATTTCTTGGGTTTTCTTGCACCTTTCTCACTAAATAAAGGAATATGTACTCCCCTCTGTTTTCTTCTTGTGAAGGCATTATAGTCTGTAATCAAATCACTCTTCAATCTTCTCTTTTAATAAGCTAACCAGATTTGAGCATTAAGCCTTTAACAGCAAGATGTTTTCTCCAGAAAATGAATAACTACTGCGGTTATCTTCACAATTCTCTTGAGGTTTCTTAACCCTACTATAAATGCAGCCACCAAAGTTCCATGCTGTATTTCAGTACCAGCCTCACCTATGTTTCACACAGGGATAAAATTACTTGTGGTTCATGGATTACAGGGTTCAAACAGTCCTTTTTCACTAATGCATGCCACTCAGAGGTATTAATGAGGTTTTCTCCCCTACTGTGAATTTTAATTTCATTCAGAGTCTCTGCTTTCCAGAATACAGTCCTGCATTCTGTTGGTATATCCCATCTGTTAAGAGATATTTAGTTGTGTGGCTTCCCTGTGTTCATTATTATTTACTGGTTTCTAAAAGCCCCTGGTTTTACCAAGTACTTTTTCTCCTTACTTAGTATCTTCCATTGTTTATCAAACATTGGAAAGTACTGAGGCCCCACACAAATCCCTCATGAAAGGTCTTTTTCCTGGACTGATGGTGTTCATGACATTATTTCTTTATCACACACTACTGAGAAATGCTTATTGAGTAACTTGCTCAGGTTTGTAGCTTGCAAAATGTTAGACTAGTTTTGTTAGCAGACTATAAGTGAACCATGAATGTCTGAAGTCCTATATTCCCTTTGTTACTAATGGCTCTAAAGCAAGCAATGGGATGTACAGGCCTCCATGTAATATTGTTCTTCCTTTTTACTCTCTCTGTCTTTCTTTAAGTTACATCTGACTTTTATTTGAAACACACAAAGTTTTCTACAAGCTTTTAGAACTGTGTTTTAATAGTGTATTTTTGCCTTCCTAGAAAGTATTTTTTCTGTTAATCTTACATATTTCATCTCTTCATATCCCTTCAAGTCATTGTTTACTTGATGAGGTGGTGGTTTTTTTTTTTTATTTTCAGTTTACCAATAGCAGTCACTTCTTCCAACCTCTTACCCTAAGAGGCTTCAAACCTCATTAAAATGTTCCCTGGTTCCAAAAAGCCAAATCACATCTATGCTACTGACAATTTGCCATTTATCTTCCCTTGCCCATGAGCTGAGCGAGCACAGAGACAGACACCTGGCCTTTCCTCCACAGCTTGCACCTAAAGCCTATTATTCCCTACAAACTGCCTTGTGACACCCTGTCTTTTGTGCAGTCAGTGACATGTGGAGGGTTGTTATTTGACTATATTTGCCCGTCCAGCCCTGAAGTTGTATTTCATACTTTTGTGGCAGAGAATCATCTCACCACCATGCTGTGATCATGTCCAATGTCCACAACGTTTTCACAAGTTGATGCTTACAATTTCTTATCATCCCATCGTGTCTGGAAGGATCATTAGTAGTGGCTTATTGTATACTGGATGTATCCCTATTATTTTTGAGGGGGAAAAACATATATATCAATACAAACTGTAATAGACAGACGTGTTAAAATTGAAGCTAGTCTTAGAAGAGAAGGGCCAAAAAGGTGTGTCTAGTTGGTGCTCTCTACCCCATGTAAAATATATGCTCTATAAACTGTGGCTTAGTATGAAGTTATTAAATCTGTCATCAAAATTGGTCATGCTCAGCCTTCCAAACAACTCATCTCCTCTTATTAATGCAAAATTTTTAAGATTCTTGAAATAAGTGATATCTTAGACTAGATGGGAAAACCTGAGTGATAAATGTCTTTATGTTTCGAAATGGGAATTGCATCCCCAATCATTCTTGCTTAATATTTGGCACAGATAGCATTTAGGGAAAAAGAGTACAGAAACATTAGAAATAATCCTGTCTTTAGGGCCTAGGTCTTTCTATTTTATTCTTTTAACCAAGAATAAGGTTTTTTAAAGGGACAGAACTTCTTCTTCTATTCTTCTGCAGGAGAATAAATTCTGAAATGTCAACATTTATTTATTTATTTATTGATTGATACTTCTAGAATACACAAAATCCTGTGCTATCAATTAGGCACTTCTTGATTTGAAAAAGATTTACAGGAATTAATGTGTCATGCCTTGCTGAGACACAATATGGAAATTCCACCTTTTTGCTAATTGTTTAAATCTTTTCAGTCAGCTTAAATCACTGGAAATCTTTGAAAGAAGTTCTTTCTTACTGAAATCAGTAGAAATGTTTCTAATAATTTCAACTGGGATACAACATGTGTGGGTCTTCCACTTTGGGGGTTGCTGTACTTTTAAAGGCACACAAGAAGTATTTATGAAAACAAAATCATTGTATCATAATGGACAGGCTGGTTTTTTACATTTTAAAAGATTTTCCTGTCCCTTCAAAGCCAGGTGGGTATTTTCTTCTGTTCATTGTAGGTGGATTTGTTTGGGCATCTCTTCCATATAAGCTACTTCTTGAGATGTCAAAATAAATGTAATTCATGAAATCATTTGAGCTCTAGAAACTTCATTATGTTTGGAAAAAGGCACTGTAAATTGACCTTTTTTTAAAAACACTTGCTGTTTCAGAAAAACTCCTTGTATAAATATTTAAAGTTTGAACATCCTTTATTACCTTATCACATGAGCTGCCAGGTGGTAAATCTATTTATATTTTAGGTTGTTTTAATTTATTTTTTTTATTGATTTGGTGATTAAATTTAATATGAAAAATTCAAGAAATTGCAGACATTTATAATAAATATCAATTATGTAACATCTCACATGAACCATTTCAACAGAACAGATAGCTAAGAACCTATCAATTTTATCCATGCCAAGCAGTAATTTCTTTTAAATATTATGCTATACATGAATAAATTACATTAATGTTCTCTCACAGAGCTGCATCTTCAAAAACAAAAACAAAGACATTATGAGAGAAAAAGGACTGTCTGTTCTAGATCAACTGTGGAAGGCATAAATGAAAATATACTTCAATTTTACATCATAAACGCATTTGCTACCAAAGATCAGCAACAAATCAGCTTCCTCATATAAATTGGATCTCTGAATTTTAATTCAGTTCTGTCCCTGAAATACTTGCCTGCCTGTGGTGCTAATTTCCAAGGGATGTTGAATAGGTTTCTGCTGGATAATTTCAGAACAAAGCTTTAAAAACATGCCCAGCTCATCCAACACTAAAACAAGAAAGCCCCAAACAGATTTTTCAAGGTCTTTCCTTGAGGGGTAATATGCTGTTACTCAGAACTAACATACAATATGTTAAGAAAAGAAAAAATAAACCTTCGAAAATAGTGCAAACAGAATGCAAGATTGTATCATACAAGGAAGGATAATCATGTAGCATGAACATCATGGTTTCAATATATTTTTCTCATTGTCATTCATCTTTTGGTAACTGTACTGTAATATGATATTAACAAGGAGCAACCTTGATACAATGATTTCATTTTCCAAACATGGTAAAGGGTTTTCATAAGGTACTATATGTAGAGTATGTGTGAATTAGTATATGTAGGACAGGAAAAGATGGATGAGCTCTTGTTAATTGGCTTCTAGATGAAATAAGCACAATAGTCCTTGCATCCAGGTAAAACAGTCTAGATCTGAAGTGACTTTGTGTTCAGAGTCTGCCCTACTGCTCTCTCTTGAAAGAAGTCTCAAACTTTAGACACAGTGGTTTGAACCAGCAACTAGTTTATGCAGTTTTCAGAACTTGACCGTCTATGGTCTCATGCCCCATCCTAAGAGTACAGCTGCCAAAGATAAAAAGAAAAAGTTCAGTATGTTAGGCATTTTTTCCCAATTATCTTTCATAAACTTATCAAAGAGCTAAGAATCTTTTCATATAGAAAGACCTGTCTTCCCAAGTTTTTGTGTGCACCTCAGATGGTAAAAGATTCAAAAGATGCTGATGACTGCCTATTTTAGACAACTGCTTGCCTTAAACAGTCTTAATTTTATGATAAGAATTTTTCAATAGGATTGGAAGGAAAAAATATACCTGAATTTATTTTAGGTCCAAATTTAAAACAAAATAAACCAAACAAAAAAAAAAGTTTGTTTGTTTGTTTGTTTTGTTTGTTTTTGTTTGTTTTTTCTCAAAAATCCAGTAGATGATGCTGGAAGTCTTAATCCAATGTATAGTCAAAAGTGAATCAAGCCCTGATCATTTCCCATGTTACTGTCTTTGAGGTAAATTCATCTGTATTTTTCATATCACTATTAGTTTAAGTGGAATAATAATAATAATAATAATAATAAAGTCTGCTACTCTTTCAGAGCCTGGAAAAAATAAAATGGACCTGATGGTATAACAGTCATATGTTATAACTTAGTTATTAACTAAGTTATGCAACATTGGAGAACCTCATGATTCGAAACAACTGACTTTTGTTGATGATGATAAATATTTTTGTATTTTTTATGTTGTTCTTTTTGTCACAGTCTTAAGACTTCTGTATTCATCAAATACTTGTGTTATCTGAAAAAATATAATAAGTTGGCATTGGTTTTATATGGTTGGTCAATGCTAACAAAAATCTTCAGCTTTCACAATTGGTTGTAGTACCTCATTTTTCTCATGTTAATATGTCATATATATGCAAATTTCTGAACTGCATTACATTAGAACTTGTCGGTCATGAAGCTCAATTATTTTACATAGAACGCAATTTATGAGAGTGATATAAAATCATTCTCCAGATCAGTTCTTTTCTTTGACTTTCTTGAACTGTTCCTTGAAATTGTTTTTTTTTTTCTTTCTTCTCAAAATAATTGTAGGCATATGTGAGCTTGATATATTTCTATCTTTACTTTATTAGATACTTTTTATTACTAAATACTATTTTTTTAGCTTTTAAAAGCGATGTTCCTCTTTTTATTTTTTATTTTTTAATTATTTTCATTTCTTTTTGCCTTTGTGTGAAAGCTAACATGATGAGGCACTTCCTGTATTATACAAATACAGCATGTGTCCAGGACTGAAATATGATCACATTCAGCCAAGGCTTTATGCATGCTTTTGTAAAAGTTTTTTCCCAGCTATTACTCTGCTATCTTGTCATTGACTATTTGCACTTGAACTTTTTTAAGCTGGATAGGGAATTTTATCTCATCCTGTTCTCTCTACATTTCTTTTCTAAATATTTATAGTAAAAATGAGCTAAATAAACAGAATTTCTTCCTGATCCCTAGGATATTTTAACTCTTTTAATGACCTTTCATGTCTTCTCTCTGCCTGCTGGGTTGAAATGCAGAAAGATGATGGTGGTATTTATATCCTGCACTGAAGTTGTTGCAGCACTTATATAGGCTTTTGAGATTGTCCTCCACAAAAGAACAAGAGCCATTGATAAACTGTGCTCTTGTCATTTGACTAGCCATTATGCACAAAGACCTGCTTTGAAAAAAATTATTTTATAATCCATCAAAGAACTGGATGTGAAAATTACTCGTCAGCAAGATGACAGATAGGTTGAAGTTCATAATTGTCCTGTGCTGTACATAGTCCTGTATTTCCTTAAAAAAGCAGCTAATTGACAGTAAGGTATTTGAATTTAAAAACCAGACAGTATTTTGGAAAACATTTTTTGGTTGAAAGCCTTTTATTTGCTTTCTTGCCTATTTGAAAAGGAGTTTATTCTATTTTTCCTGTCCCTGGACATTTCAAACACTGAAAATGTGAAAAGAAAAGCATAAATAAGATGTCAGGTGTCAAAATTCTAGGAAAAGTTGAAATTTTGCTTTGTACAGAGGTGAAGTTACAAAAAGACCTATTATCTTTCCGTTCCATGTGTCTCCAGCCTGCACTGCATACAATTTATGAGCAGCTGTTAGGATATTCTGTAAGATGATGTGGATTCAGCTCTTAATCAAAATTAGTCAATAGACAGGCAGTGGTTTGCCATCTACATCACATATGGGTTACCACTACTGCCTGTGTGACCCACTGCTTGGAAAAGTTCAGTCTGTGGATGAGTAGAAACCAAGTATTCAAAATGAAGCTGAACCTTTTGCTGGAAGTAAAGGGCTTTCTGGAGAGGCAGCAGCCATAACACCATCTCTCTGTGTGCAGACACAAATCCCTAAGTGGATTGATTTAGCATATTAATTCAGGAGTCTTCACAGGGTAGTTTGTTGCACTGGAGAGGCACCTGGATGTTTTTGCTGTCCAAAAAGCTGTACCTCCAACAGCTGTAGGTACTTCCCAGTCAGACTGCAGTGGCAGCCTGATATCCTCAGAAGTTCCCATCTAACACAGATTACTGCAAAACATCCCTCACCTGTCTTATCATGTCAAAGGAACTTTTATTTAAAAACATTTTTTTATCTAACAAGAAACAAAGTTCTGTGTTGAACTTTTTTTTTTTTTTTTCCTGGAGAGTGGATAAGAAAATGAGTCACACGTCAGATATTAGTTAAAACATTTCTAGAAAGTATTTGAACAGAGACAGTAAAACAACTTTTACAGAATAAAGAACAACTTGTATTTCTGTAGAGAACATAACCCAAAATGCTTTTTCCTCAGGGTATAAGTCATGGACTGCAGCAACAATGCTGACACAATTTTGAGAAGCTCCTGCAGTAGCTTGACAGTCCTGGAGCACAAGTCCCCACACGAAATGCAGTTGCTCCATCTGCTAATCACCTGGCATGAGACACTCTTGCTTTCATGACACACTAGCTATACTAGCTATAAAATACACATACCAGAACTGTTTTCCTGTCACTGCTGCTCCTTTTCATTGCGGCATTATTCAGTGTCACTGTTATTCCCCCTCCGCTTCCTATTGTCTCATCTCTTAACTTGTCCTACAGTCACTCTGGAATAACTCTAAATATAAACACTTGTTGAAGTCCACCTGTGCCTTTCTTGCCTCTATCAGTCCTTGCTCTGAGTAAGGAATAGCTTACTCCTGCAACTTTATATGCTGGTGGACAGCAATATATCTAAAGATGTCTGGAGCCCGTAGACTCCTTCCGTTGCATTTGTCCCAAGTATTTCTGTTTTAGCAATCACGCAGTGAGAGTTGTGACACTTACCAAAGCCATGTCACATTGAGAAATACAATATTCAGGCTTGTCTTTTCAGTAAATTGAGCAAGCCGTTTGATGCATTCAGAGTCTGTGGAAATTCAAGCCTTTCAAATATAGCTTTACCCATAACTGTACCAGAATTCTTCCCGTTGAGAAGGATAAAGTATTTATTACAACCTGATGCACATTTTACTTGCATAGCCATTTTTGCTGAGTCTGCATCCTGTTATTGAACCAAAGACTTTCTGATTTTACTGGCTCATTTTTTGCTATTCAGTTCTGAATGTATCTCAGATTAGACCTCTACGAACCAGGTGATTCACAACTGCATGCAGTGTGCATTTTTCCCCTTCTTAACAAATAAAGCCTCTGAAGTATAACACATGACTGATAGATAGGCTGGTTGATAAGTAGGTAGATGGATAAGTACACTAGGTAGATAGATTGACAGATGGATTTCAGAGATTTTAAAAAATAAAAATGAAAAATTTAAGAAAACACAGTGCTTCACTGAGAACAAGTAGTGTCATACTCAGGTAACAGATATAAATTTGGATCCAGAAACCTGCCATCACTTCATCTGTAAAGTGATAAATATGTTGATAACTGGTCAGATCTTCCTTGGGGAAATGGAAAAAGGCTGCGTTCCCTATGTCTGTCATATTCTTGTGGTACAGATTTAGGTAGAAAACATAACTAGTCTATGACTTTTTTCTCTTCTCCCTAAAACACTGGTAGTGGGTGGCACATTTCTAATGAAAGAAGAGTCTCCTTATTCTTCTACTTGCCTCTATGAGCAGCTTCACTCTTGCCCAGATTATTTCAAGACAATTCTTCACTTGGCTCCAAATTGATTATCATTTATTATTATTATTTATTTATTTTACATCTATTTTATTCCCTGTTGAAGCAATGTTGGCCACTCCACTAGTAATATTTGTGCCTAGACCTCAAAGGCTGCATTTGAAGACCCTGCTCAGACCAGAGCACATTCTTTTCTTCTGCAGCCCAGTATCCTGTGGAAGGGAAAATAGGCACAAGGACAGAAGGGAGCCACAGGGAATTGTGACAACATTCCTGTTCACATGACCAGGACCCAAGAGATATCTGCTTAAGACAAATTCTTCCTCTGCATTTTATGAAAAAAGGCAGCCAAAAGGGAAAAGAGAAGTCTTCAGTTCCTAACTGTAATGCTTACAGTGAGAAATCTCTGAGAGTTATCCTGGCAAGAAAGTCTGAAAAATGAGCTTTCCTGGGCACCTGAGAATCCAGTTAAAAGGAAGTTTTAATCAGTATGCAAACATGGAGAAACTTCAATTGGACTTTCACACCTTTTTAGACACTGAAAGCAATCAATGAGACTCCATAAATATGTAATAAACTGGAATGAATTCCTGTGCGGATAGACCAGATTGTACTACCATTATTAATGCATCTATTTATTTTTGCAGAGGTTACTCATTTATGAGTTCCTCCATGCAAAAAGATTGATTATTTCCAAGGAGTGTTGCACTGTTACACACATTTCACTTAACTGCAGAGGTGGTGAGGTTAGCAGTTAAAGGGGAGTGTGATTAGCAAGAATAAAGAAGTGTTGATGCAGATGAAAGTTGGAAGACAATGGAAATGGGGAAAACACACAAGCAAATCTAGACAAAACAGAATCTGTTAAAAATCTAAGATCACTTCTATGTCATGCAACTAGCTCTGAAAATCACAAGATAAAACAAACCTCCTACTCAAGGTGTGCTGAAGATTTTTTTCTATTTCTCCTCCCAAAATAAAAAAGTAGTAATAAGCAAACTTATTTATATCTAAACATTTTCCTCATAGTATTTCAACTTCATGATTTCAACTCCATGATCGACCAGGCAGATCAGCCATTAAAATGTAATGTGTTTTAAATAAGAGTTTGTGTCTCTGAGGAGTTTGAATCTTCCTGAGTGGAAGAACATTTGTTTTAAGACACGATTTCACAGTATTTAGGAAGAAAAAAAGAAAAAAAAAAAAAAGCACTGAATCAACAAACTAAAACTCAAAACAGCAACTTAAAATAACTTATTGATTTGGAATCATTCCAGACAAGACAGGAAAATAAGGAAAAAAAGCCAACAAAATGATCTGTACTCCTCCTGAAGCAAAGGTGTTTGCTCAACATTGTTTTTCATCCTGTTTGGATTCAGAATATTTTTAAACCAGCTTTGATAGCTGTTTCTACATGTGGGGCAAATGTATATGCAGGAAATAAACAAGTAATATACAATTGACCCTACTACCTAATAGGAAATTTATTTCAAGTTCTTAGTGTTCACGGGTTGTAAGGCTAAAACGGACAAATATGGCTTTATATTTTTATTATCTTTCATCTGTTACCTTTTTGTTCTGAAGTGAACCATAATTATAGAATGATAACTGGTGTGGCATACATCAGCTTCCCAAGTCATCATCTGGACTCCCTTGATAGCTGAGGTAGAGAAGAATGCACTGCCAGGGCATGATCTCTCTCTAGAGAAATCTAAAACAGAGCAGATTCATCACACTTTGAAAGTGCCTAGTTCTGTCATGGAAAATAGGCCTAAATATTTGGTGAGAAGAATACACTGTTCATCTCCATCTAAGAAAACAGTTCTGTCCAAACTCTTAGCAACTTTTTCATTGGCTGATACTATTCCCATGTATTCAAGATCAAATAATATAGTCTTCAGAAACAGCAAGTTGGATGAAACTGCTCTATCAGTAATGTTATATTGGTTGTCAAAGAATAAAGGTAGCCACATCATAAGCTGGGAAAATGACCTATTATTTTAGCTATGTCACTTAAAAAGAAGCTCTAGAGTGGCATCACAATAGGTATGTTTTGTTCTCTGGTTTCAGAATTTCATGTTGCATTTAAAGAGCAGATATCATTCTGCAAGTATGTGCATATGATGGGTTATTTCAAAAGAAAAATATACAGAGTATTGCTCTGTTAAATGATCTTTCATCATCATCTGCAGATTTTTCTCATTTATTTAGGAAATGGCCCATGGTCCAGGTGACTTTCTGAGACCTGTACCTTTTTTGCTCTAACACTTTGTTTAGAAATCCTGAAGAGAATTACTTAATTTCACACCACTAGGACTGGTACATATGCAGACGTTACTGCAGAAATTCCTGGCATTCAGGTCATACTTGCTGTCTCCTTATCTGAAATTCCCAGGCAAAAGTGGTTTCCTAAAGTTGCAGACAAAACCTGCTCTGAATTCTTCACTACTGACATCCCAGGAAGTTAGTTTTTGGAGTCTATTGTCCTTCTACATTGAGTTGAGAATCTAGAACAGTTCTGTCCATGTGTGGAAATTAAGTCTGTTCCAGGTTTGTTTCCTTTTTGTGACTGAAGTCATTTGCTAGCTAAGTGAGTTTTTGTTAATAGCTTCTGATGTCTCAATTTATTTATGTTAATATCAAAGAATTACAGAATAGTTGATGTTGCAAGGGACCTACAGAGGTCATCTGGTCCAACCCTGCTACTCAAGCAAAGACATGTATTGCTGCTTGTCCAGGACCACGTTCAGATGGCTTTTGAAGATCTCCAAGGAGGGAGATCCCACAACCTCTCTGGGCAGCCTGCGCCAGTGCCATGTTCCAGTCCCTTCCTCATCTTTGTGGCCCTTTGTTGGACTCCTCGCTCTGGCCATTCAGCCAGTTTTTGATTTACCTCATTGTCTGCTCATCCAGCTCACATTTCAACAGCTCCTCAACATCCTATGGGCGACAATGTCAAAGGCCTTACTGAAGTCCAGGAAGACAATATCCTCTGCTCTCCCCTCATTCATCAGACTGGTGATTTCATTATAAAAAACTTACCAGGTTGGTCAGGCATTCCCTTGGTGAATAGTTCTGATGATTTTTTTGTCCTTCAGTCCCAACTCTTTCAGCCTCTCCTTATAAGAGAGATGTTCCAGTCCCTTGATTATCTTGGCAGCCCTCAATTGGACTCTCTCCAGTATGTCCAGGTCTCTCTTGTACTGGGGGGCCGAGAACTGGACACAGCACTCTATGTGTGGCCTCACATTGTTGTATACGTCCAGTCTACTGAAATATTATTTGGGACACAGTTGTCCATATGTTTTACTACCTGTACTGCATTGTCCTAAACAGCTGCTTTCTGAAAGAAATAACTTCCAGCTCTTCAATTATTTACAACTTAGGCTGCCATTTTATCATGGCCCTAAGTCTACCAAAGTGGGGGTTGTCTCAGCTAACCTTGGCCATGCATTCCCAATCTTCCTTTTTTACCACCCCCATTACTCATCTTGATGTTTAATGAACTGGTTCAGTAAACTGATCTTCCTGAAAACCAGCCAAACAAACAAACAAACAAAAAGTGATACGGCTTTACTGGAATAGTTTTCTGATTCATTCGTGTCACATAGGCATTGACACAGGACTAGTGATAAGTGCATGTAGTTGGAGACAATCAGAAGAAGGAAATAATCCCCCCTGACAGTTCCAGACTTCTATTTGGGTGGCTCGAACAAGAACTAGGACCTAGTGTGCATCTCACCTCTATTTGGTGTATTCCTCCTATCCTTCTTTCACTCTCTATCCATCTTTCTTAAATAAATATATTTGTCATTTCCCTGGATTTCCACTACTACTACTCTTATTGTTCTATTGTATTTCACAAAGAGGCCAAGAAGACAGATTTGAGTTGTGGGCCAGGCAGAAATATTGCAGCTTTTTACTGACCTTTTCATAATGGATTTCAAGCAAACTGGCAAATGTTCTAGTCAACAGAAAAGTCTGCTACCTATGTGGGTACATAACACAAAGCCTGTACGTACATCTGTCTTGACAGCTGGAGTTTAGGAATTAGAGTTCTCTTGAGTCATCTTGATCTTTCACTATGGAGAAAGCCAGAGGCTGAAGAGCAGTTTCAGCGAGGGCCAGGGGCAAATCCAGCTTTGCAAGGAGCCTCTGTATTGCTAGCTACTTATACAGACAAAATGTACTTGCTCTTGTTCTGTTAGTATGTACTTGGCCTTCCAGTCATTTGGTGACATTTGAATCCATTGTCCAACATAAGCCAAGTATGTAAATGTTTGAAGTTCTACTAGAGAGCATCAAGCTCCCTGTGTGGTTCATAGAATGAACAGAACAACTCTGCAATGAAGAAAACTCTATTGGTTGATGAGAAGACTCTGTTGGTTGATGAGAAGTTCAGTATGAGCCAGCAGTGTGCTCTTGCAGCCCAGAAAGCCAACTGCATCCTGGATTACATGAAAAAAGCATGGCCAGCAGTATGAGGGAGGTGATTCTGCCCCTCTACTCAGCACTTATGAGACCTCACCTGGAGTCCTGCATTCAGCTCTGGGACCCCCAGCACAAGAAGCACATACACCTGTTGGAACGAGTCCAGAGGAAGGATCAAAAGGCTGGAGCACCTCTCCTATGAAGACAGGCTGAGGGAGTTGGGGTTGTTCAGCCTGGAGAAGAGGAGGCTCTGGGTGAGACTTTATTGCAGTCTTCCAGTACCTAAAGGAAAGCTGGGGAGAGACTCTTTGTCAAGGAGCGTAGCAACAGGACAAGGAGTAATAGTTTTAAGTTAAAAAAAGAGATAGATTAAGATTAGATATAAGGAAGATATTCTTTACTATGAGGGTGGTGAGGCACTGGCACAGGTTGCCAAGAGAACCTTGGATGCCCCATCCCTGGAAGTGTTCAAGGCCAGGTTGGATGGGGCTTTGAATAACCTGGTATAGTGGAAAGTGTCCCTGTTGATAGCAGGGGAGTTGGAACTAGGTGATCTTTAAGGTCCCATCCAACTGAAACCTTTCTATGATCATTCTAAAAATGAGTGCTTTTTAGGGGAATGTTTTCTCCCATGGAGTACATATGCTGTTAAACTCCAGAGGAACTGTAGAGGACAAAGCTCTAGTAAACAGAAAAAAAATAAATAAATAAAGGGGGGGGGGAGGGTAAACGACAGAATCTTTAAGCAAAACCCATACTTTCTGAGAAATCAATGTCAGCCTGTTAACAAAGATACACTGAAAATCAAAATCCATTACCTCTAGAGCCCACTAAACTATTTATTATTTATTAAGCTAGCTTAAACTGCTTGTATTTTAATTTCTTGCAATTTCTTTAAGCAAGTAGATTACCTAAGTGTTCTTCTTCCTTTCAAAAAGATCTCAGTGACAGTAGACCGAATGTTATTGTAGAAGCTTATTCATTCCACTTGCATCAGTATTCATCAACGATACAAGAGCCAGTCTGAGGCTGGCAGTGACTCAAGGGCAAGCAGTCATTTTTCTAATCAATGCACCTTCAAAAAAGTCATTTACTATCCAAGTCTAGACATACAGCAGAAACGTACTTTGCTTTGCTCTACTTAACATCCAATCTATTCTCTAGAAAGCTGAGAGCAACTTGAATTTCCGTTGCCTTATGCAGATTTGGCAGGGTGCCGTATGAATTGTTAAGCTTATCAAACACTGTCTCTGGAACACCATATAAATAGCCTCCAAAGCCTTTGAAAGGAAGAATAGATTGGTTTGCACCTGACCAAATCATGTCATTCCTCCTTAGGATTCATTCTGAGTACAGAACACTTTTTTTTTTTTCTTAGCTTCCACCAACACCTTTCACCTATTGTTCTAAATATTATCCACTATTCATTTGAGACAGGTTGTTCTTTTATCACAACACTCTCTGAACAAGTCACAGGTCTTGTATCAGTCTGTGTTTATATGAACAGACCATTGTCAGTGAGCTCTGTGAAGACTGACACGGGCTTCTTTTGCAAGGATGACATCTCTGTTCAAAATCACTTCAATAATGCTTGCAAAGCTCTACACAATTTAAAGGGTCAAGCTCACAACACAAATGAGTTTTTTCCACATGTATCAGAAGCACTGGCTGCTATGTGTAAAGCCTCATTTTTCTTTCTTCTTGTCCCTCACTGTCCTTCACCTATTCCTGGCAATGGGGTCACTTATCACCTTCAAAACATGTCTTCACTTTATAGGATATTGCCACTTTGAAAACATTAGCTGAGTGAGTCATCATTTCCTATGGATAGCACTATAGACTTCTACAATTCTGCTATGTCTCCTCCTCCTGATAAGATTGCTCTGCGACACAGCCGTAATGCATGCTACAGCACAGTTCAGTTTGGACCTCAGGGACTTAAATCTTATCAGTCAGGGAGTGGAAGAGCTCTAAAGGGCCACTGGGCCACTGTATAATTTAAAACCTAAAAGATTTATATAGCAAAATGGTCTAGCCTTAAAACCATTATTGCATCATTATTTCAGATTAGTTCTAAGGACCGATATGCAAATTTACACGATCAGCCTAACTAAATTGATCCCGATGCTGTATTAAAAAAAAAAAAAAACATGATGGAAAAGGGGTCCAATAAACCTCAGGTATTCCAGAAGACCCTATAGATTCAAGTTGCCTATCATAGTTATGGAAAATACAGTAATAGACTGCTTTTAGGAGGAGCTGCTTCTCCTTTCTCCATTAACACCGAGTGCAAAATATGCTCAATAAAGGGTGTTTTACTTTTTCCTTCTCCTTTTTTTTTTTTTTTCTGACATAGAAATATTGATCTAATGAAAAATCATAGCATCATAGAATATCCCAAGTAGGAAGAGACCCACAAGGATCATTGAGTCCAACTCCTGGCTCCACACAAGACCACACAAAAACAAGCCCATGTGTCTAAGATCATCGTCCAAATGCTTCTTGAACTCTGACAGGCTCGGTGCCATGACCCTGGAGAGCCCATCCCAGTGCCCGACCCCCCTCTGGGTGCAGAACCTTTCCCTAACCCCCAGCCTGACCCTCCCCTGTCCCAGCCCCATGCCGTTCCCTCGGGTCCTGTCGCTGTCCCCAGAGAGCAGAGCTCAGCGCCTGCCCCTCCGCTCCCCTGTGAGGGAGCTGCAGGCCGCCATGAGGCCTCCCCTCAGCCTGCTCTGCTCGGGGCTGAACATACCTCAGCTGTTCTTCATACGTCTTCCCCTCTAGACATTTCACCACGAAATACCTGAAATATTTTCAACAAGTGGATTTTTTTTAATTATGCCTAAATCCAAGAGATTTTCTTAATAGCAGTGGCTTGCTTCCATTTTCTGATACTTGCATATCTGTAAATGTGTGACAACATTTGTGTGACTCATGGTCAACACGCAGAGATCACCTCAGACTATGCATTTTAAGGCATAATGTGAAACTATTTCCCTCTCCTCCTTTGGGTCATTACTTTTGTGGATGCAAAAGATGTACAGCCTGCTTTGTTGTCTGGTGCAGGACAGCCATCCAGTAGTAAAATGATTTGCAAATCCTTGTGAAGTTTTTTCTATCTGGCTATGTGTAAATTTGTGGGCAGTTTGTTTGTGGGCAGCAGCTTCACACTGCAGCCATGTAATCAGCTGACCTGCTTGTGTCCAAGCAATTTGTGAAATGACATGCTATTTTTGAAAACAGAGCTCTTTAAGATTGAAATTGAAGCCTTGGCTGCAAAAATGTTTGTCACAAAGTATTATACTTCTGTCTCAGAAGCAGAAGTTATCTGCTGTGACAGAGTAGTGGTAATGATCAAAAGTACGTGGTGGCTCATTTTAAGAGACCACATAGTAAGCATTTTTATCTGACCATTTGAAATTTTCTGTAATAACTTATCTGATTTCTTTCATTGTTAACAATAACTAT
Source organism: Anser brachyrhynchus (assembly GCF_964034855.1). Lineage (NCBI taxonomy): Eukaryota > Metazoa > Chordata > Aves > Anseriformes > Anatidae > Anser > Anser brachyrhynchus. Next base: position 121,500,040 of record NC_137695.1, read on the forward strand.
TCCTCATTTTCCCTTTTACCTGGGAGCCTTTAGATGCCACATCACTCTTCAAATGATTTTTTCTTTCTTTAAGTCTCTCCTTCGGGCTGAAGTTCCTAGAACAGTCACATCAATACATTCATCAGGCCTCCAGGCAGGTGATCCAATTAGTGACTTGTTGCTTGCCTTTGTGAGAAGCCGGGCACCATTTGTGCCCTTCAGAAGGTTTGGGCAGCTTCCTTGCTGAAAAACCCTAAAGGGTGTGTGCTGGATGTTAGCACCTCTTGAGTGCTGGCCCTTAGTTAATTTTGAGCAGATGTGGAGTAGTCTGATCCCACTTTTTCTTTGTCAGGTCAGCCACGTGTCCTGCTTGAATCAGGCACATTCCACATAAAGGAACATTTTTCCCTGGTTCTCCCTTGCCGCACCATGCTTCTCCTTGACTTAGCCTGGTGTTTCCTAGAACTGAACAGTTCAGAGAAGTCCCTGTTTTCCTTGGCAAGTGAAGTCTGCAGTGAAAATGTGCACAGAGCTCAGCTGTAGAGCACAGCTTTGGGACATAAAACCGACCAAAACTAGATAGTCAGAATAAGACTTGGCACAGCATGGTCTCTGTCAGGGAAGCCTAAAAGGAGAAAGTGGTTAGGGAAGAGAGAAAATGGAGTGAGAAACAGAGAGAGAGGGGAAAAGTGAAAGAGGTAGAAGCCAGCGGTGGGCAACAGGATCGGTGAAAGGGCTGGAAGGCACGTCCTGTGAGGAGAGGCTGAGGACTCTTGAGTTGTCTGGGCTGGACAGCAAGAGGCAACCTCACTGCTCCCTGCAGCTTCCTGAGGAGGGGAAATGGAGATGGAGGTGCCAGTCTCTGCTCCCTGGGAACTGATTACAGGATGTGAGAGATCAGCACAAAGCTGCGCTAAGGGGAGTGAACATGAGGAAAATTGTCTGCTGTGAGGGAGAACAGACAGTGGAACAGGCTACCTAGAGACATTGTTGATGCCCCATGCCTGTAAGCGTTCAAGAGACATTTGGATAATGCCCTAAATAATGCTTTAACTTTTGGTCAGCCCCGAAGAGGTCAGGCGGTTGGACTTGATGATCTTTGTAAGTCCCTTCCAACTGAACTATTCTGTTCTATGGATTAAGAACAACACAAAGCGAAAGGGAAAGACTGAAGGATGGAGATCCTGTGACCATGTGAGACAGAGGAAACAAGCCATCTGCATCACTGATGCCTGCCTTGCCACCAGCCAGCAGTCTGTTCTTTTCCCTTCCCCTCACTCAATCTGAAAGCACTACGTGCTGCAGCCCTCTTCCTCCCCCTCTGCACCCAACTCCTGATGAAGCATGGGCTGAGTGGACAGACAAATATTTAGAGCCCTTCAGTCATTGTTGTATCTTGGCATTGCGCTGAGTAACAACGAGGGCTTGTGGGTGTGGGAAGGAAGCTGATTAAACAGAGCAAAGGCCCTCTGCATCATTGGCTCTTCAGGCAGCTGTCGTGAGATGCCATCCTACTGCTTTGCTGACCTTACTTGAATATAATTTTCAGTCATCTTTGCTGCAAATTTAAGTCCTTTCCCTTACTGCCTACCTCCAGAGGATAGAACTGGTAGCCATTGCTTTTTTAAAGCATTTTACACATTAAAATAAAAAGATTTAACTGCTTTCTCAAACATCTCTACCCCATGCTTCCTTTTCCTCAAAACTTCATCCCTCCAATCTTTTCATTCTTGTTCATCTCTACTATACTCTCTGATTTTTTACATTCTTCCTGAGTGGTGGAACCTAAACCTGGAGAAGACCCGACAGGTTTTCTCAGATTTCCATGGCAGAGAGCAGAGCAGAACAAATAACACTGCTGTTAATACCTCTTGCACTAAGATTTTTCTTCTCCTGCACATGCCCTCATATTGAATCTCAGGGAGTGTGTACTTGGTCAGGCAACTGAGCTCTTTGTCCTAAGGTAAACATCAGTCTGCGTACTAGCATTGCACATTTCCAGCATCCCCTGTTTGGATTTGTCATTGCACACCAAGTCTGTTTTTATGGACTCAGTAGTGTCACTCCAGGATGTAAAACAGTACCCATGCTGCAGGATATAAATGATTTCTTAGCTGAAACAAGAGGGTAAGGCTCTTCAGCACTTTCAGAAAATCTTTCCAGTGCAGTTTCCAGTTTAAACTCACCTACTTGATCTGTTATGGAAGAGACTATCTGCACTTACAGAGTTGACTGAATAAGGGCTGAAGAAGCTGCCATGCCCAGCTGTGATGTGCTTCTTACAGACCCTTAAGAGGTCTCTGTAATAAAGTGCTGCTCCATTTCTCCACATCTATGATGCATGGAAATGTCTATTTCTTCACAGTACTACTGTTTTGGTCCACCCTTTCAAACTCCTTCTTATATATATACAAGGTGATAAAAATGTTAGAGGTCTTATACAAGGTCTTAGCATGAATTCTTCTGCACTCTAGGATGTAGTCTGAGATCAAGTAGGACCCACAAATTTTCCTGCTAGGTTGCTCCCAACCAGTTATTCCCTCTTTTGTATTTTTGCATTTGATGTCTCTTCAGTAAGAACAGCATGTATGAATCTAACTGACAGATTTCAGACTGCCCCGATCTGGATTCATCGACAATTAACTGCTTTCTGATCCTGGCAATACTCTTGAGCTTGCTTTTGCTCAAGAAGTTCAGATGCATATTCTCTGCTGGAGAGGCAAGATCTTAAAAAGAAAAAAAAAAAAAAGTGTTATCAATTGAGACCTCCTGTAGCTCTCAATCTGACGTCTCAGTTTGAAGAGAGCTATTGATAACTTCATCTTGAGGACTGTGTCTTATTATTCTATAGGTACCTATCAAATTGTTGTTTGTTTTTTTTTTTATAACACTTCTGGGTATCAAAATTAGGTTAACCATCCTGTCCTTCCTTTTTCTCTCCCCCTCTTTTTTTTTTTTTTTTTGAAGACAGGCACTACATTTGCCCTTCTCCAGTCCTCTGACACCAACTCTGCTCTCCTTAGTGTGTGTGAGATCTGAGACCATGGCTAGCTGCTTTGTTCCTTAAGTACCTTGGCATGGATTTCGTCAGGCACTCCCGACTCGAATACAACTGTACGGTCTAAATATTCTTTAATTTACTCTTTAGTCTGCTCTGGTCTGTGTTGTCCCATTTCCCTATTTACTTTGTTTCAGTGTCTGGTGAAGACTAATCTCTTTACTGCAGCTTGATAGAAAGCAGGCACCAAATACTTCAGCTTTCACTGTATCACCTGACTTCTGCACTTTTTTCTTAAATTGATTTTCTTTGAGGCTTTTCTCTGTCTTCCTTTTCTACTTGCTGCAATTCCTGAACCCTTTATTACTGCCTCATTGCTTCTAGTGGATCATACTTTGGAAAAAAATAAAATAAAATAAAATAAAATAAAATAAAATAAAATAAAATAAATAAAATAAAATAAAATAAAATAAAATAAAATAAAATAAAATAAAATAAAATAAAATTAAATAAAATAAAATAAAATAAAATAAAATAAAATAAAATAAAATAAAATAATAAAAAAGCTTTTCTAGTTTGTTTTGTTTTTCTTTTATTTTTTTATTATTATTATTATTTCTTTACAGTCATCCTTTATTGTATACCTTTCTTTTCACTATGGTTTTGACATTTACCATGCCTTTTTTATTTCTTCAGGGGAAGAATTACCTTCATCTTTTAAGGTAGTGGTATATCTTCATTGCTTTTTATTTATTATTTGTCTGTTCTGCTCCTTTTAATTACATAGAAAAAGGATAGCCAACCAGTGGTATTTCAGATGCTCTAACAACTTTGTTGGACCCCCCCAGGTTCTTATTCTGCTTTTTTAATGCGTTTCTTTCTCACACCAGTTAACTCCTGTTGTGGCCAAATCTACCTATATTTCACCGTCAGATTTCCAACCAGCTCCCTTTCACTAGACAGAAACAAATTTAAAATGGCTGGACTTCTAGCAACTTCCAAACCCTGTCTAAAACAAATTGGGGTGAACACATTGCCAGATGGGTCAGCACTGCTTTTTGGACAGATGGATAGGTAGGTAATTAAATCTCCCATTGCCCAGTTCTGCATCACTGCTTCTCCCAGCTGCTGCAATTGCCTGGTGTTCCTAACTGCATCTTCTGTCTGAGCAGCCTACATGATGGAACCAACTCTTTTGTATTCCTCTTTTTCCCATTCAACAAATCTACCTTTCACCTTTTCCTAACGTCTAGAAGCAACACATGCATTCTTCATAAGCCATTTAAGATGTCCTGTGCCTGCCTGCCCTTAAAATGAAGTTGGTACCTCCTTTATTGTCACTTTTCCCACCAAATTTCAGGTGGCAGTTAATACCTAGGCTTAGCTTTGATTTATGCTTTCCAGTCTGTGTCCCATGCTTCTGCATATAAACATCTCAGATGCTCAGCAGACTGGTGCATTATCTTCGTTTTTGCAATTTTCCATCTCATGTCAGTCATTTGATTCCCTTCCATTTTTTCCCTTTACCTGTAAGCTTCTGACACTAGTTTTTTTTGAATCTGGCATTAAATTAATTAACCACTAGAGGATAACGTGCACAAGCACACTTGCAATCTTATGCATTAAATTAAAAATGTCAGTATTGTTTCTGGTTAGTGGTATGTAGCCACATCTAAATGAGATGATTCATCTGTGAGCAGATCATAGCTATGTATGTGCTGCAGTACAAGCTCTGCGGATATGAGATGTTCTCTTCTAAATATCGTTTCAGAACAGGGATAACAGGGATTCTTTGTGACAGGTTTCAGTCACGTTCAGGTGGGAAATGTGGAACACATTGATTTAAAGGCAGTTGCCCTATAACAAAATACCTACCTAAGATTATAGAGTCTTTTGATCTGAATTATAGATAACAATTTGATAAACGTATTGTAGTTCACTGCCTAATATATATATTGTTTTCGACTGAGTTCTAGTACAGGCCGTAGGGTGTTTTGGCCATAAAGAAACTCACTGCATCATAAAAATATCTTCTTTTTTTTTTTTTTCTTACTTTTTTAATATAAAACAACATTGGCAGAAGCCTTGTTTTTGTAACTCATGAGGTTTTTACCAGCGGATATACCCTATTTTTGATTATAATGTGGTGTAACAAACATTCTGCAAATCAAAGCAAACAACCACTGGGAGTTCTCAGGCCTGTTATTATCTTAGCTCTAGCAAATACAAACTCCAGGCTTCACATTTGGTCAGCTATAAAACGGCTACAGATGTGGACCATATTTCATCAGAGCTCTGTTTATTAGGTTGTCATATTTCTACAGGGAAACCCCCAGAGAGGGTGGCTCAGAGCTTTTCTCCTTGGAAATGGAACTTCATGGATTTTTTCACCAGAGGGGTGGGGTGTCCAACAGCAGGACTCCCAGCACCCAGCATCTGCAGCACGGACCCCGTTTAGGTCAGGGGGGTTGCACAGCATTTGCCAGCTCCATCTCTGCTGGCCTGCCAGACCCTTCCTTGGCTCAAGGGGTCCAGCTGGGGCTATGGGCACTTCAGAGCAGGACCCCCCCCTTGCTCTTCTTCATCTCTGGAGGAGCAGCATTGCCCTCAGGCTGGCCTCTGTGTTCACAGACACACACACAGATGCTGCCCATTGGCGGGGAGGAAGGGAAAAGGAAACTGGAAAAGTTTTAAATGGGCTTGCTTAAACACATTTTTTAATCCCCATGTATTTCTGATTCCAAAGTAGAGCACGCATAGCTATTTCCTTTAAAGAGCTCAAAATTAATTTTGCTTCTTTCATCATGCTATATAGCTTAACTAATGATATCAATCTATTTCAATTCTCTTTGCTTAAATTACTTTGTATCTCTGGTACTAAGGATACTCATCTGCTAATCAATACACCGGAGATATTCCTATTGATTTTTTCTGTCTTTTCCAAATAATCTGTTCAAGTAAATTATCAATTGCTGCTACCCAAATGCCCTCACCAAATGCGTTTGTCTACAGTAAGGAAAAATCTTACTGGTTAACAAAGGAAAAGAAAACCAGTTGTATTTTATCAGATCTGAAAGGTACACAGTCTTCTGATGTGTTCCTGGGGAAAATTCCTCTGTCCCACTGGAAATAGTGTGGCATGGCATATGTGGTCACTGGAGACTTCGTTGCAGTGCCCTACCACTCTACTTCTACAGCAGTGTGGGAAATGAAACCTTCGGTGATGACTTTGCTAGCTTTTTCATCATCTTTAGCAGGCCATAATGGACCATGTATGATAGTCTAAGATGGAAAAAATAATAATAATAATAATAGAGGGGAAAATAGCTCTTAATTAGAGAAATTCCTTTTGGACTACAAAAGTAATTTGTCCAGCAGGACTAGCACCTTGCAAGGAGGGGAGGTTGGACTTGAGTTGGACTTGAGTGACTTGCTCCTAGGTCAGCTCCCCACTCAGGCACTGATTCAAAAGCTTCACACACTGCTGTGCTGCATAGAGCATCTGACTGCAGAGCAAAGCTTGGCTGTCAGTGACAGACTGGTATTGGGGGAGCAGATCAGAATGAAAAAAAAAAGAAAAAAAAAAGAGGACGAGAAACTATTTAAGAGCTAAACTGTACTTGTGTCTCCCTGGGAGACATGAGGTTTGCCTTCACTACCTTCCTTCATTAAGTGTAAGAACACTTCATATAAAATCTTACATAAACAGTGAAAGCTTTGCACTGACGGAACTATCCTGAGGGTAGATTTCCTTTATTTTTTTCACAGTGGCTCTGTTTCAATGGGACTTCAGTTTTCTATGCCAAGGTCCTGTTTCACTCAAAGTGAGACATGGAAGAAATGCTAGCTCATCTGCTCACCTTGCACATCTACAATGGCATACAGTATTGCTGTCACACAGAAATCCAAAACGCCAAACTACTATAGCTCCCTCAATAACTTTATCCGGGGTGCATGGGAAGTAAATATGTTAGTATTTTCCTTCTTTTTCCGGAAACATTTTCATTCAGATGGTTCAAACTCTTCTTTGCAACCATGAGGTCTTGGAATTTTCCAGGTGTGGAGGTGCCTGTGTCCAGTTCATGGGACTATATGAAAAACATTTAATAATTCAAGAACTGGTAAAAGTTAGAGCATCATCAGGTTTTACACCCTGTTTAAAAAATAAATAAATAAATAAATAAAAACTGCTGATGTTCTGTATAACCCACTAAAACAAAGCTAAAAAGTACATCTGGGAATGGGAATTCTGTGCCTGTGCTAAAGCTGTTTGACTGGCATCTTTTTTGCATTATTAATCAGATTAAGCTCATAAACTGTGTAGATGCATCACACAGCATTAAGAAGAGGCTTGCAATAATCCTTTTCCTACATTTTTAGTTTATCTCTTTGTTTTCATAAACATGTCTACTGCATTTCTTGCTGCAGTATTTTCAGCTGGTCAGTTCTTTGATTTCCACACAGAAACTGGATGATATGCAAAAATAGTTATTAAGGAATGCAATGTAGCACTCTATATTAATCTTTTTCTTCACCATTGAAAATACCCTCATATCTGGTGAAACACTAGGCTTGTTTCATATCACCATCAGGTGGGGAAGCCAATCTTCCCCAAGAAATACAAATAACTCTGCGGTGGGTCTGTCTGCAGTGAGCCACATGGGAAATTGGGCACTTGAACATGAGAGGATGGCAAAGCTGAGGCCAGTACAGTGGAGATTTTTACCTGGCTCAGGAAAGCTACTGGGAAAGTTATTTGTGTAACTTTTCTTTCCTGGATAAGAAAGTGCTCCCTCTAAAAGTTATCAGAAAGCTCCATAAAGCCTGCAAGTCCCTATAACTTTTCAAAACTGCTCTTTTTCCTTTTTTTTTTTCTTTTCTTTTTTTTTTTTAATTGGAAAATGAGAAGTCTGGGAAGTTTCATAAGCCCCAAAAGACTTGCCAGCCAGAAAACTCTTGGCAGCTTTCCTACTTTTTCACTGATCCTAAAGCAAATACATGTGGAGCATATGAGGATCCCTACTGAACAGTGATTATGCTACTTTTGTTCATTGCCAATTAAGTTCAATAGTAAAATTATTTGGATTGCAGAAGTAATAAGACTGTATTGATTAAAATGTGCTGATGGTGGTTAAAATAAAAGTTTCCCTAGGAGTATATCACCACCACCTTCATAAATAAAGAGTTGCTAATGCTGGATGTAATGCCAATACCAAGGCACACTGGCAAATCAATGGAGCTGAAAATATTATAATTTGCATAATAAGTGCAGAAATGATGTCAATTGCTCTTTATATTTCTATTAAGATGACATAGAAGCCATAATAGCATTTTAGTGGCTATTTTGCCCTTTGATATTCTCATGATGCAAGTTAGATTTATCCTCCTAAATGAAAGTAAGAATGGGAAGCCAAAGATGAGCACTCACAGTGGTTTGTGCAACATGTATGAAAATCATATCAGAAGCATGGGAAATTGAAATCTGCTGGAACATAAACATTTATTTAATGGTCTTCTGGCCTACCATTCACAGGGAGCCAGTGTTTAGAGTTAAATGATAGTCCAATTTTATGTTACCTTTTTCTGCCTGGTTAATGTTGTGTAAGTATTATATAGTGTGAGAGGACTATACAGGGAAGCTTCAGAAACATATCCTTACACATTCAAATGCACATGTATCTTTTACTTGTAGGGTCCACCACTCAGTCAACTTTTTTGGATTAAAGATAGCTTTAAGTTAAAAGACAAGCAATCTAAAAATCTTCATATCCTGAAATACACGATAACATCCTCCTTCAGTAAAATCCAGCTAACATTTCCCTTACTAATGATCATTTTATGCTTTATTTCAAATATAGGGTGTTAAGAATAGTGGCAGATGCTTTCTGGCAGATACACTTTGATGAGGTTACTACAATACCAAAAATTGATACACTTCTCATATGAAAGTGTTGTTTAAGGTAAATTTATTTAAACTGAAACCTTTCTAGTGACAGGATAGTGCAAAAAGGCAACATAAGTTTCACTGAACTTCCTTCTGGGTTTTGGGGGTGCTTTTTGTTTGGATACTCCCTTTTTGCATAGGTTGACAAGTTTCAAATTTTCAAATTGAAACAACTTTCAAAAAAATGTTCCCAATTAATCTGAACAACTTAAAAAAAAATGCAAATACAATTTAGTTGGATTTCAGACAAAACTCCCTCTCTGCCTTCCCTCTCCTGCCTTTATTCAGGACTACCAATGGACTAAAACCACAGAGTATTCAGATGGTTCTGTGTTCTTGGATGGTAAAGAAATAACAGTTATTAAAAGGCTATTTCAAGGATCAGAGAAAAGCACAATGGGAACCTAACCATGGAAATCAAAGCCAAAGAAAATCAAATAGAAGTGCAACACAAATGTTTAATAGTGAGGTTGATTTCTGCTGGAACCAGCTACAGAGAGCAGTGGTGGATTGAAGACTGCAAACCTTCCAGGTGCACATTTTAGCCAAATGTCAGCTATTGGGCTCCATACAGAAGTAGGTGGAAGAAATTTTATGGCCTATGATATACAAGAGATCTGACTGTGTGACCTAATGTTCCCTTTCTGTGCTTAAGATCTATTAAAAACAAGCATTAGTGCCCCCCATCTGAATCTCATACACCAGGAAAAAAAATTATTTTGGGGGTATGTTTTTTGATGGATTATTGTTGTGAAGTTATAGAAAGGCTCTGGAGAAAGCAGTGTTCATTCAAAGTGTATAAATAACTCTCTTGCTGAGATTGAAACAATGACTCTGTGTATACTATTGGCAGTGCAAACCCCATGCAATCTATTTGAAAGAATGAACTATTCCTGCAATGTTTGCCAGCTGGAGAAGATTTATTCTTGTATGTTAAGTGTTTACTTTGTGCTTAATTCAAAATGTATCTTTGGTTCATCTTCTTTAGTAAGAGCCTTTTTGTTTACTCTAACTGTTAACTTACTAGAATAGCAGGGATTGTAGACGATACTATATTGTTTCACATAGCTTGATGTTATCAGGCAGAAACAGACTTTTTTTGGCAAAGTTATAACTGCCATTAAGGGTAGTTTGCTTTAAAAATAAACAAATAAATAAATAAGAAGGGAGATAAATGTGCGGTTAAGAAACACAAGAATAACCGATATTTTTCACTAAAACAAAAGTGCCTGCTTTGTCCTTTGTTCATCTGGCAGATTTCATACTTGCCATATTATCATTCCTATTACAGTAAGGACTGAATGCCTCATATGACCTGGGGGGTTTGTTTCACTTAACACGAGACAAGCAGAGCTACGTGGTACCACGGATGGGGGAGAAGAAGAGAAGTGCATAATTGTGGTGGGATCAACAGTGTGCCTTGACACGCAGTTAGGGCTAGGTCCTGGGTTTTGTGCATCTTCATGAAGTAGCCTACAGTGCATGGTTTTGTTTTTGTTGTTGTTTGTCTGTTTTTGTTTTGCTTTGTTTTGTTTTGTTTGTTTGTTTTGTTTGTTTGTTTTTCAGTTTCTGTGAGTCCCTAGGGATGGAACTGTGTAGTGGCAGGGCTGCAGTTTGGGCAGCTGTTGCTTCTGCTAAAGCACTGAGCAGTTTTTATCAAGGATGCAGCACCTTTGCTCCCTCTGTGGATCAAGTACAATGGAAACATGGGAGGTATGCATTTACTATCCTACCTCACAAAAATCTCCGACCTAGGATGCAGCAGGTTTGGGTGCATTTTCTTTCTGCTTTCCCCTTTTGTACAAATGAAAACTGTTATTTCACCAGCTTTGCTAAGATCTGCAATTCTGAACCAGCAAGTCCCCAGTCCAAAACTGCATTCTGACCAGGGAGGTCTTTTTTTATTGCCATGAACTGTTCTTTCCCATGCATGGTCTGGCTTTCTCATGAGTTTAGTTATGCCAAAATGGACAACTTTATGTCAGTTATAAAATGGAGCCAAGCAAGTGCTTTCACATAGTTCAGCTTCCCATGGAATTTGCTACTGAATCTGGTCCCATCTTTTCATTAGGGCTCTTACTTGTGTGGCAATACATTTTCCAGGTGTAGTGATATTGAAAGACAGTGAGAAAACATCTCACTGGTGTTATGTCCTGGTTTGCATGGGGATGTGCTTTTCTACTGGGAGGACAAAAAATCAAGAGGCAAATGCAAAGGGGTAAAGCAAATTGTTTCATCTAGCTCTAGAGTAAGACACTGGTTTAGTCCATATACAAAATCATTTCTGAAAGAGTGAAAATGTCACCTGTGAAATGGCAGAATCTGGTAAATAGCAAAAGACAATGCCTTCATATTGGCCAGTCCCTTCTGCCTGTGTCCTTCAGACCTGTTATTCTCAATTTCCCCTCTGTCAAATGGCTTCAAAACCAGACATGATGTCTTGCCTTTTCTCCTCCGTGTTGGCACTTCACAGTGAGGGAGGTCAAACAGAGGAACAGGTACCCACAGAGTTTGAGGGGGTCTCTCTGTCCTTGGTAACATTCAAAACTCAACTGGACAAAGCCCTGAGCAATTCTTTCTGTCTTCAAAGTTGTCTTGGTTTTGATGAGGAGTGGGATGACCTTCAAAGGTCCCTTCCAGCCTCAGTTCTGCATCTGCCTCCAAGACAGTTAATTCTTCTGTGACTTGGTTTGGTCTTGGCCTACTTGTTATATTGTCTGTCTAGATGGCAGTTAGACATTGTATAGACCTGCTCACTATTTATATTTTTTTTCTGAAATGGATGTGCTTCTTCAATGCCATGTCAAGTATTGCTTGCCAATATTAGATATTCTGCATAAGGTATTTAAAAAATCTTTCATGCTATTTCTGGTAATTTACCACGGTGAATCACAGTCCAGCAGTTATTTTCTGGCACCAGCAGCAACATGAGCTATTTGTCCTCCTACACCGCCATCTTTGCCCTTACTGAATATCAAGGACGTTCGCCAGAAAACTTTCTATTATTTTCACTGTCTCCTTTTGAACTACAGGATATAAATCATCTTGTCCTTTTGTTAGCTTTAACTGTTTCTGCTCAGTCTACTGTGTGATGCAATTGTAAAAATCCTTTTAAACATTTAATTTCCTAAGGGTCCTGATTCAGTTCTCAGAGACGTTACCATTCTTCTATGACTTTCTTCACCTCAACATTCATAAATGAAAAAAAAGTTATGGCCCAGAGGTTTGTATCCATTTCCTCCAGAGATAATAAAGCAAAATTCTTTACCAAGTGGTATAATTGTATTGTGCTGGCTATGCAAGAATGACCTCAACTGCAAGCAGATGCTTACCAGTCCTGTCCCAACGCAGTGCCAGCACAGTGTCAAAACATTTTGGTTTTTATATCATTTGGTCAGATCTTTTCTAACAACAGATCAGAATAACTCCTTCCTTCTTTCCCTCCAGCCTTCCTTCCCTCCTAATTCCTATTATGATTTGTGTCTAACCATCAATTTGCCATCATTTATTTTTTGACAAATACTTGCCTATTTAATGATGGCCTTGTACCTTGGTATTTTAAATTCCTCAAGCACACCATGAGCTGCTTGTCCATAGGAATAAGCACTTCCTTCCCAGAGCCAATTTAGCAATACATATACAGTTTTGACTCCCTCCCGTGGAAAAGAAATGAGTGGAAACATAGTGTTTGCCTCCCATAACACCTCCTAGATGGCCATTCTGAGGACAGGGTGTCCATTTTAGTAACTGGGAGAACATGAGCAATGCAAGGGGCCAAGAGGGGAGTCAGTAGAACTCTTCCCACAAGAGCACGCATCCACTCAAGCCGAAAGTTTATTAGGTTGGCAATGGACTAAGAGATCGCAGACTCCCTTTTGTGTAGAGAGTGAGGAGCTGATGGCTATCTGTATACATTTCTTCCCCCCGTCTTTCAGTCCAAATGAAAATCAGAGTCCTTCCATATATTGGTGTGAATGATCTTTTGGCTTTTCCATAAGCATAGAAATTGCTTGCTGAAATCCAGTGAACAGCTTTTTGCACAGTGTCTGCAAAGTGCCTGCATCTTAACGAGGTTTAGCAAGATCTTCATCCTTACTTTTCAGCCATGAGACAATGAATGATAAGTTGTGCTAGTTAACCAAGGTTATTTGGCTGAACTCTTCAATCCTTTATAGATCATTTAATGGTGATGAGGGCGCAATATTTTAGATACAATATCAAATTAATGTCTCTGAGTTCTCACCTTGAACACCATTCATTTCTCAGTGCACACTGCAGGATGATTTACAATGAGTTCTGAATAGTAAAAGATTCATGTACTAATATCAAATTATTCTGTATCTTAGGCAGTCTTTCAGTTTGGGCATTTATGAGGCGACATTATTTTTCTAGATGTATGCATAACTATATTAATATATAGTTATCTATATCTAAATCTACCTGCAAAGCATACATTTGGGATAAAGGGTGGATGCACAGGTTTTCACTTGGCATCTTTCTCTGTTCTCTGTAATCTAAGAACTTTTTCAAATGAAGTTCAGAGGATCTCTCAGGTGTTCCTTTTGCTTTTTAAATAGTAAGAAAGTGAAAAAGAGGTTTTTGGACAGAAATTATCATGACTGTCACATTTTTCTTGGTTTCTATATTCAGTTCAGCTTGTATTTGAACTCAGTCAAACAATCCTATTAGATGAAAAAAATAAAAATAAAAATAAAAATAAAAATAAAAATAAAAATAAAAATAAAAATAAAAATAAAAATAAAAATAAAAATAAAAATAAAAAATAAAAATAAAAATAAAAATAAAAATAAAAATAAAAATAAAAATAAAAATAAAGGAAAAAAAAAGTAAGAAGAACTGCTATTAAGCTACTTAGGCTATTTTAATAAAATTAAAAGTACAGTATAGCCAGTATAGCCTTGTTTTTGTTTGCTGTCCTTGGGTCTATTTTTAATGGTGTGTTTTGAAATATCCCCCTTGAAATAATGAGATTTTGCTCAACCTAGTTGAGCAAACAACTGTTTACAGTTAACAACGAAGCATGTTAATATTTAAACAACTGTTAACAATTAAATATATCTTTTTTTTTCATTTGGTAATTCAGTGGTGTATTTTCTGTTTTTGTGGATAAGACTCATTTTTCTTCTCAGCTCCCAGTCCTGTAGTCACAGGATACCACCTCTGATAAAACAACATCTTGAATAATTTTTGCACCTCCAATCACCTCATTTCTAGATGGCACGAATAGTGTGAGAATGTAATGGTTCAGTGAAAAAAATAGAGGTCCCTCCATGACCTGATCAACTTTGGGTTCAAACTAAAAGATATACTGTGTCATAAAATGCATAACTTAAATCATGGGAAACATCGCAACAAAGATGAGATGGGTAAAACTGTCCTCCTTTGCAGAAGCAAGCCCATGATGTTTGATAAACCCACCAACCTTTGTTCGCTGTTATCCTTGCATGTGTAAGGGCTGTTTGCAGACTGAAATTTGGCTCCATTCTGTAGCTCAGACATCTCTGAAGCAGTGCCTGCTAGCAAATTTGAGATGATCCCAGGACTGTTCCCATACACATTTCTCCTCTTTTGCACAAGTTTCTCCCTAATCTGCTCCCAGCTGCTGCCAAGCCCCATCAGTTAGCTCTGGCAGACCTTTGCCTCACCACAGTAGTGCTGGCATGGGGGAAACCTGTTTTGAAGGCATGGTCATTTGAATGGAAGGATGAATACTACACCTGATGCCAAAGGAAGGAAGGCACAAGTGATATTTCATTAATCCCTAGGCCTGCTGTGCTGAGTGAGGAGCACAATCTGTCCTTAACTTTTAGAAGTGGAATGGGAGAAATGCATCATTGCCACAGCAATCTTCCCTTCACATCATCCATCATTTTCCTAACACATAGCTTATATCTGGGAGGACAGACAGAAAATTAACCAGTAAAATCTCCAGAGCTGTGTGAGAAATTAAACCCAACACATCAGAACAATCACAGAGAGTAAAATCAGCCTTCTCCTTGCACAATTCCTTGGCATTCAAATAAACTGCATTCATCAGCAATTATCAGTGTACCACAGTACAAGCCTGGGATTGCTCCCCTAGCTTAAGACTGGTCTTGCTGCACTTACGATGTAAAGAAAGCAAGGCATGAAGGAGGAAGGGAGTCTAAAATGGCAGCCCAACTTCAGCACATGGTGCTCTCTTTCTTCTAGGCTTAGAGCCCTCAGAGCTCACACCAATCCTTGCTTCCTGCTTTGTCAGCCTCAGAGGTACACAACAGGAGACTCAGCCTTCAGGGTCCTGACAACCCTCTTGCCTTCCACCCTGCTTGCTTTTGAGTAATGGGATCATTACATTCCGTCAAGGTCGCTATTATGATAAAATTAGAGACATCACATTCATGTATCAAACGAAGAATAAATTGCTCATATAGAGCATATGAAAAATCTCCCATCAAAACTAGGTTTATATCACCCCATTCATGCCTGAGCAGCAAAATGATTCCTGTTTTTCTCAAATTTAAGTCTACTCTGGACAGCTTTTTAACTATTTCTGTTGAAGGAGCTGGTTGAAGCCTGTTGGTTGTAGTCATTCCCTAAGGATTGCTTTTTCTTACTTTTGCTCTAGAGCTGGGCCATCACCTCAGTCAAAAAGTACCTTTTAAACATAATTAAAGCCAGCTGTTTTCTGACTGGTGAGACAACCACCTTGAGGGAGACCAGAATATACCCTCAGCTCAGAAGCGAGACATCCCAAGGAAGGTCCATCAACCTTTTGTCCTTCTCCACCCTCAATTCTCTTTGGTCATTGTTTCTCCTCTCCTACCATGCAATAGCTCCCTCCTATCTGGGAGGCTTAGAGGAGGCATAGTATTCAGTCTAGCAAGGGTTGGATTAGGTTAGGTGCAGTAGACAGCAAGAGGCTAAGCTGAGATGTAGGAATTGGCAGTTAGGCTGGATGAGCTCAAAGCTGGCTCTGCTGGAGCTTGAGCTGCAAAGGATTTCTGTAAGGGGGCAGGAACAGAGTTTGGCAAGCAGGGTCTGGAGCAGAGCAAGGCATGAGGTCTATGTGTATTTGATGAGAGAGGAGCACTCGAGCAGAGCAAACTCTCCAAAAAGAGGGAGGCTCAGATGAAAAAGCTTTCAGAACTGCTGCATTAAGCATGCTTTGTCTGCCTATCCTCTCCTGAAAGGGAGAAAGGATTACAGTGGATTCTTACATTTTATTGTACCTTTAGGATTAATGTGCAAATACCAGTGATACATTACTGCTGTATGCATGTTAAAAGGCAAATAGAAGAAAAAATGGATGGAAAGGCAAGAGGGTTTTTGTTGGTCCTTCAGTCCTTGGGAGAATTTATTTGACAAGCTTGAAATATGGGCCCAGAAAACTGCCTTGGTGTTTATATTGAAGGTATAAAAGGCTGAGATTTGTGGGGCCAAGCATTATGCTCAGCAGTACACAGATGGATTAAAAAACGCTGACCCCAGCCTTGGAACCCTTTATTTCCAACACGTTTCATTCTCTTTCTTTCAATGTTAAGTGACTAGAAACAAATTGGGGCCTTTTATTTTTGGATGCCTGCTTGAAAATTTTTAGGCAGGTCTTGTGGCTTTTTGTTTTGTTTTGTTTTGTTTTTTTCTTGAAAGAGAGGTAAGTCAGTCTGAAATAAAACTTCTTATTCTTGTCTCTGAGAGTGTAAGACAGAGGCAAAATCTTCAGCAGGTGCAACAAGGGACAAGATAACATAAACAGATGCTGAGGAACTTGAAAAGGGAGCATCCTCTGACATCCATACCAGCATGGCTATGGGTGCTGGGTGAGTAATAGGGAACAAGCCATAGAAAACAACTGGGTTTGGTGCCCTCACTGAATTTCTCTTCATCTGCTCCTGGCAGAGACCCCTACAGCGAGACTCATCTGACTCTGTTGGGACTTATTATGATTTTAAACTCTTAAACTGTACTGAGTCAAAGAATTGAAAACTGAAGAGCAGCTGAAAACCTTGGTCAATGCAAAGCTGAGCTTGAAGGTGGAGGGTACACAAATGAGTTGTCCATCTATCTGTGAGTGAACTGGAGCGAAGCTACCATGCATCCTCTTTAGTCCCCTTGACTCCCCTTCTCATTGTTTAGGATGAGGAAAGTGCAGTTTCTGGAATCAGAGGCTGGAGTTGTGGGTGGTCAATATGCATTTGATTTTTGTTCTGCTCCTTTCATATCTCTCCTAAAGAGTAGACCTCTGTCTCAATCCAAACCATCTTTTTTATGCCTCATAAATGTTATCAGCAGTCTTGCAGAATATTTTTAAACTCAGACAAGCCTCCTTCTCTAGTAAGAATAGTGGGCAAAGTAATATTTTCATTCCTGTATTTTGTTGTTGTTGATGTTATTTACAAAACTCCTCATCAATGCTGCTACACATGGGAAAAGTGACAAGGTTAAGATCCATGCGCAAATAAAAGACTTGCCAAAGAACATGCTGGTACTCTTTGCAATGGGAAAAAATCAGCTGATGATTCCAGTTCCGTGTATATTACATATCCTTTTATAAATAAATTAATTTAGCTCTCCAACAGATACAAGCCCTTGCAAAACTCCTCCAGTCAGATATCTACCCCCTTATCTCTTATTCAGCTGGATGAAGTCCTTGCTAATGTTTTTGCCAGTTTGTCTATTTCCTTGCCCCGTTGTTTATCTCCCCTTCTTTTTGGTCATTTTTCATAAACACCAACCCAGCAATGTGTAATCACAGCCAAACTACTGATGCCAGTCAGTGTTCAATCTCTTGAGTGTAAAGGAAGGGCAATGGGATCTGGCCCTAATCCAGGCAGCCAGAAACACTTTTCTAATACATGCTGTTTTATGGTGATACGTGACTGTGAATGAAGCTGTAAGTGGAGCAGAAAGGGTCTTTTACAGTAAGATCAAATGGCAGAAGAAGACTATGCCAGCCCTTCCTAGAAGAAACAGCTTTGGAAAGCTGCTTTTGAAATACATCTTGTTCTTTGGGTTCTTTAGCTCACTTTTTGCCAATTTTACATATTTATTTTTCTCATTCAAGATTAAGACAACACAGCTTAGTTAAAAGTCATCCAATAATGACATTCAGTAATTCCTACAATTAGTGGTTCCTTTTGGTACCAGGCAAAGCTAGTGCTAGCAAATGTACTTGTTAAGTTGATAAAAATAGTGATCCAATCAACAGATCTTTTCTGCTACAGTCATCAGAATATAATGAGTTACAGCAATGCCAATGATGTGAAAACATTATGAAAAGACCCTAGAGGCAATTAATGTTTGTAACGCTGCTGGAAAGTGATTGGAGTGCAACGCTGAGCTCTGTAGAGATACTCAAATGTGGTGAATTCAGACTGGGAGCATGGCACCCCCCTGGAGAATAATTTCTGTACAAAATCCCAGGTGTGTTAATCTTATTAAAGCACGACACTAGCGTAAATGCAAGTACTTTAGGATCCAATGTGGCACTCCACTGCTTCATCTGAAAATAGTGAGATGCCTCAGCTGCCTGGGGTGAGAATGTGCCATGAAGCCATAGTGACAGGGACAAGAACAATACCTCCCAAAAGTCTGTCAGCTATGCTTTGCTGCTAGAAAACTTTGCTGATGCTTTTTAAATATACAAAAAGAGAAGAGCAAAGCAAAGCCATTTGACTCTTAACATTACGCAAGAACAATGTGAGAACATATCAGCAATAACACCGCAAATAAAAAAAAATCAGCATTTTAAGCAGATGTTGCTACTGTAGATATGAAACTACTGAGTAAAATTTCAATAAATTCTAGCATTATGAAGGCTTTTAAGCATGACACAGCCTTTCCATAGGAGTGTGAATGCCTATCAAATGAGCCTTGAGGTACTAAATAGATATAGAAATACAGACTTACTTTATGTAATTCAGGCATATTGTCCCAAATGGGATTTTTTTCTTGTTGAATCTATCTCAAGAAAGGGTTTCTCTGTGACTGCTGTATTTCTAAATTCTCTTAGACAATTGCTATATACAGCAAAGGTCTCAGTTTTCCACTTGCACAGGATAATTCCTTTGGCTATCACCAATCTCACTGACACCACCATTTGCTGTTTGTTAGTTTGTCAGTCAGACTGTTTCTAAAAGATGGACTTGATTACAGCTCCAGCTGGGAGCTTTATTGAAACAAATTCTTCCAGAGACAGTTGTGGTGAAATAAGATATTAGGAACTCCTCTGTGTATGCTGAGACTTTTGCTCCATTTTCTTTTTTTCTGTCTTTTTTTTTTTTTTTTTCTTTTCAGACTTTGGGGACAGCATTAACAATTGTCATAGAGCAGGGAAAGAAGTTTTGACTCAGAAACATGAGGGATCTAGTACTTATTTCAAAATTTATATATGTCAGGCACAACAAGACCAGCACATGTGGTGTGCTGGTATGTCAGAAGGTCCAGAGATTACCTGGGTAACCCCAAAATGTGAAGTGATCCATTGTATCATTCAAGACACAAGGAAAAAGCCTCTATAATATCACATCAGTTCATGTTGTTGGCATGAAATGTTGTCACCAGGTGTTCACAGAAAGCCATGAAACAGATTGCTGGGCTGCAAACAGATGTCTGTAAACTCAGTTGTGTGGGGTTTCAGTGCCCTTTATTTTTCAAATGTTACTGGAACAATTTTTGTTTTCAGTTTTGGGTTAACATACAACTGAAACTCAGTGATGCTCAGCCAAAACCCACAAGTCTTGCCTGGTTTTGAATCAAAATTCTACAAAACCACAGTGTTTATCATGGTTTCTACATGAAGTCATAATTAACCCCAGGTTTGCTCAAAACTTTGTCCAAGTTAACTAAAAATTCTGTAAACTGTGGGGAACCTGGCTGAAGTATTGGGTAAGTATGAAAACATGAGCTGATATTTGAGTATGGTCTGATACTAGCTTTTGCTGAAAAAGTTTCAAATGACTGTAGCTGCAAAGTGATTGCTTTATCCCACAGGGTGGATGTTAATAGAGCTATAGAGCTGAATTTAACTTCTGAACTAGAGAAACACTACAGTAAGAAATACATTTTTCCAGTTGTAATGGATTGTTCCTGTTACAAAAAGCTATGAAAATATGCAAATGTTAAGAACAGCATCAAGACTAAATCAACAGCGTTAACATTATACTTTTCTATATATTTATAGTTACTTAATTTAAAATAATAGTAGAGAAACTATTTCATTTTTGCCTGAATTTGAAACTGGTAATTTTAGCAGCAAGTGTACTAAATTGTCACAACCCTCTCACTTTAAAATGATTTTAGCATTAAATACAGATGGAGCATATATATACATGGCTATATTAATAAACACATAAATCTTTGTCTCATTTAATTAGAAGTCAACAGCTACATAAAGATTTTGCACTAGCTTAACCCTGGTTGAGTAAAACAAGTCCTCTAAACAGGAGCTAAGTAACTGCCAGGAGCTTTGCTATTTGCATCATTAATTCTGACCCTTTATTTGCAAGAATCTTTCTCCCTAAAGTAATTTCTCTCAGTTATCTTATCACACCAGAATTTCATACGCAATGCCAGGTTTCCAGTGATTTCTCTCCATATGGCAACTTCCTCAGCTAGATATGTACAGTCACTGTGCAGCAGTTTCAGGGAAGTGGGTCTTTTGCATAACCTGCTTCACATACATTACCCACCAATATATTTCTGGAAGCAGAACAACGATTCTTTGTTAGTGGGATGAATATATTTAAGCTCAAAGTAGAAAAACTATTTTGCAACTAGGAGCCCCTGGAGATTCAAGATTTGATTTCAACAACTAACACTTTTGACATTGCCATTTCAGTTAGTGGAGAGAAGACCACTGCATGTTTAAGTTTAGAGACTTCAAACAATTTGTGCATTTCTTTCTGTAGATACTCATTTCTTGATACTGTGCCCATTCTTTCTAATGCATGTTAGATATTGAACTGTAGATCTATAAGTAGTCCTGCTCTCTGCACTTTCTATCCTTATTGGTTTGCAAAACTAGGGGGTTAGTAGTTTGAAACAAGGAGGAACCCTGAGAAAGCCTTTGTTTATCCTAGAGTCAGTCTCTCTGTGCTCACAGCCCATGGACTGGAAATCTCCACTTTAGGCATTAGACAGAGAACACACTTGGCAATGCTCAGCAGAGCCCTCCCTCAGGGACTGTTCAAAAAACTGGTCTGGGGAAATTAAATTCCTCTTTTCTCTGTGACTACACAAGACGGTACATGTAATTTACACTTCAGGCAATGATGGATTTACGCTAGAGGAGCAGGAAAGCAATGATCCTCGGCGTTGAGGCATTTGGAAAACCCTCCAGAAGAGGAAGTAACCTAAAGCAAAATACACAAGCAGTTCACAGGATCAGAGGGAAAGAAGATGATCAGCTTGCATAAGAGGTAGTACCCTCTGCAGCCCAAAATGTTTTAGCCTGTAGGGTTATCACACTGACAAAGACAACTCTTCACCATTTATGTTATTGGATATTCAAACTATGTTGATAGATGTATTACAGAAGAAGCTGTTTTAACTAGACTCTATCACACATCTCCATGTTTCCATAAAGAATACAAATGTTCCTTTCTTCATGGCTCATGTATTTGCAATGGCCACCAGTTACATAGGCTGCAGCACAGTGTCTTTTTAAAGTCAAGCATGATGGAGAAATAAGTAATAGTAATAAAAAATAATAATAATAAACGGTCAAAGGATGATTATCAGAGGGAAGGAAAGAAACATTATAAACTAAATAGGTAAAATATCGGCAGCTCCTTAAATCCTGGCTGGGGAAGGGTCTTAGCTTTGGACATCTTACTGAAAAGGTCTGGCCTCTGGGCAAACAGATTGAAAAGCCAAACAGGAGTTTCTATCCTACCAGATCACAGAAGCTGGAGATAAGATTCATGGACATCCTTTTGCATCTAAGAACAAAGTTTGGCAAAAGAAAGAGTTTTCTTCCTTGCTCAAATGGTTTTGCTGTGTTTTAACACTTATATGAAGAGAAGGTACCTTTTCATGAGCATCATCTTTAAATTACTGGTTATAGACTTTCTCTCCCATGTTTACAGGGAAATGCCCTTTGTAATGTGACTTCTAGGCAAGAGCAACCACAAAAAGGAAGAAGAACTGCCTACCCCACAAAAAAAAGAGTTTTCTCATCTGTAACTATTCCTTGATCCCAACTAATTGCCTTTTGTCTGTGCTTTTGACTCCAAGTTTTTACAGATTCCATATGTAAAATCTTCTACAGGACTTGCTTCTAACCAGTTACTTCAAAGGAAAAATTCACAGACTCACTGAATTACAGGATAATTCAGGGTAGGAGGCCAGTTCAGGGGGTGTCTAGTCCATCTTCCTTCTCCTTGCAGGTTCAGCTGTGAGGGAAGACCCGGTGTCTCGGGACTTCGTTCAGCTGGGTCTCCAGTGACAGGGATGACACAACCTCAGTGGGAACTTGTTCCAATGCAGGATTATCTTCACAGTCAAATGGTCTTTCTCTATATTCATTTGGAACTTAACTAGCTTCAGTTCATGTCTACCCAACTCAATAAAAGCACTTAACAACACAAAACTCACAAGAACTGAAACCTTCAACCTTGGCAACTTTACAATAGCCATTTAGCCCAGAAGGATGCTTTTCCATGTCCCTCGTTTTCTCTCAGACATTCGTTGTAATACATCCCAAGTCTTTCCAGCAAAATGAAGACAACGGAGTGAATATGGAACATCATGAAAGTACCCTGTATCACAGAAACAGATAGGACATTTTAGGTATCTTAGGACCACCTTAGATCCATGATCATGCAAGTGATTTCATACATAATTTTAAAATGTATTCTGCAGCTTTTCTCTTTTCTAAGTAGCAGTGCTAAATCTGTCATTAGTCTATAAAATTTGTGATTGTATTTTTCTCTTTGATCTGTCCATTAGCTAGCAGTACCATGACAAGTAAATTTGCCAAGTAGATAATGCTAAGAAAATTCTGCTAAAAGATGTCCTGACCATCTAAATCTGAATCCCCGTAAACAGCTTAAAACAATACTGTAAGTTAGATGTGTCCTAATGTATTCCCTTGGCTCAAAACATAACAGAACAAATAAATATGAGCAGCCACATGCAACTGTGTGGTCACACATATGAGAGAGAAAACCTGAAGTGACAGTAAAAGATAATTGACATTCACTGAAGACAGATCATCTGGCACTTGGAAGCAGTAAACAAGATTCCTCAAAAAAACACCAAAGTAGTAGCAACCAAACTGAGGAACAAGGGAGACAGTCTGCTAAAACCATACTGCCAAAGCCATACAAATAACAGCAGTCATGTGCAGCTGGAGCACTCCCTGAGTATTGCATCCTGGCTCTCAAATGGAAATGACTGCCAAGTGTTTGCTGAATAGTGCTGTAGCCTTGCTTACAGCTTCCATTTGTTTTGTGCTCCTAAGGCTGCAGGTTTATAGATCCCCAGATGTATAATTGAATGCTTTGTGCCTATGCACTTTATTTTATATTGAGATGCTCCCAAGCACCTATTTTCAGGTTTTCTGCTGTTTTAGAGTAATATTTTCCTTCCCTATTCCAGTAACTAAGCACTCTTAAAGTAGCTGTTCCTGTCCTCAGGGAGATCCTGAGGCTAATTCTTGGAAAAAGAGAGATGGAGTAAAGACACCTGTACCACTTCCCTCTCTATTTATGTTTGGTTTCTCCCTTCATGAAAAGTACAATCTGAAAGAAATGAGAATATTCCCTTCCATACAGAAATGTTAACAGTATTCCCTCATTATGGATAGAGATAATTTAAAAGCCAGTGCAAGGGGCAGTTAACCCTTCAGAAAGAAGGGTCTAACTCAGCAGAGAGTGGTAATAAAAAATGATGTATAGAGAAGAGAACTCTTATTCTGACCTGTGAGGTTCATGTCATACCAGGAATTACTGAAATTCTACAGCATATTTCACATAGCTTTTTTTTTTTTTTTGGAGTTTCCAGACTGAAGCTGGAATAAATTTTGGACAAAGTTGTCCAAGACTGCTCAAAACTGACAGCAGAGCTTATGAATTTTGTGCAGAACAATTTCTCTTGTTTTCAAAGTACATTACCCAAGGAAGATAGCTAAGATCTACCTATTTTATATTTTTTACACACTCAAAAGACATTTGAATATATGATGGAAAATGTGGATTGGATTCCATTATCTGAACTAGTGTTTAATGTCAACCAGTATGAACCAAGGTGTGCAGTCTCTTGTCTAGCTGATGCTCCAGAAAAATACAGGTCTCTGAGAAGTCCTTTGTGATATCTTCCCCTTCTACATGGATATCTTAAATATCTCAAGACAGCTAAAACCAATATACTGCACAAGAAAATGTCTCATGGCCAATAGAGGCCCATGTAGTTATATGTACACATGGGTATGATCCAGGCCTTCAGATTTCACTCGAGGAAAATGCCAGTTAAATGAATGGGAATTTTGTCTGATGTCGGGGTCAGCCCTTCAATACATGGAGAATATGTACCCACTTCTGTTGCTTTAACCTTCAGCATTTGGTTGTTGTTAAGAGACAGCTTCTGGGAACTGCTAAATGTTTGCAAATCTCAGGCTTTTAATGGAAGATGTGAGTCTTTAGCACTTTTCCATATCAGAAACTAACTCCATTTTCACTCTACAAAAAATATATATGTATATTTTGATAATTAATTTCCAAATGATGACTGAATTATACACACAATTGAAGGGGACCCCTGGTTAGCCATTAATAGTGGATAAGTGCCAACTGTCAGAGGTGTTTTAATATCCATAGGTAATTATTACTTTTAAAATTTAAATATTATAAAAATACCCAGTAGGAAATACAAAGCCTGATCTGCAGATGGCAAAACTCAGACTGGTTTCATTGAGAGCTCCAGCCTCTAATTCTAATTTAATAGGGCAGAAACATAATTAAATTGTGATTAATACAATTTATTTGGGATTAAGAGACACATGTGTACTGAATATGAAATATATAAGCTTCTAATGACCAGCTGCTACTTAACTTTATTGTCTTTCTTAACATGAACTCAAATGAATGAGATAGATTGGAGCACGCGCTGGGTGATTAGCAAAGGCATGAAGTTCAACAAAGGAAAATGCCAGACTCTACACTTGGGGTGGAGTAATACCGGACACCAGTACCAAATAGGAGACAAGTGGCTGGAGATCAGCTCAGCAGGAGGGGACCTGGGGATGCTGGTCAACAGCTGGCTCAGCGCAAGCCAGCAGCGTGCTTTGGCAGTCAAGAGGCAAACTGCAATTTGGGATGCAATAAGTACAGCATGGCCTTCCAGTCAAAAGAGGTGATTATCCTGCCATATTTAGAGTCGGTGTGGCCTCAGCTTGAGTACTGTGTACAAATTGTTAAGATACCTGACCGCATACAGAGGAGGGCAACAAAGCTGGTACAAGGGCTGGAAGGCGTGTCCTACGAGGAGAGGCTGAGGACTCTTGGGTTGTCTGGTCTGGAGAAAAGGAGTCCAAAGGCCGACCTCACTGCTCCCTGCAGCTTTAAGAGGAGGGGAAGCAGAAGGAGGTCTGAGCCTGTGCTCCCTGGGAACTGAAGACAGGGTGTATGGGAATGGCACAGAGCTGCGCCACAGGAGGTTCAGACTGGGCATGAGGAAAAATGTCTTTACCGTGAGGGTGGTCAAACACAGGGACAGGTTTCCGAGTGAGGGGTTGATGCCCTGTGCCCATCAGCATTTAAGAGACATTTGGACAATGCCCTCAAAAATATGCTTTAACTTTTGGTTAGTCCTGAAGAGGTCAGGCAGTTGGACTACATGATCTTTGTAGGTCCCTTCCTGCTGAACTATTCTGTTCTGTTCTGTTCTGTTCTGTTCCGTTCTATTCTATAACCCAGACTGAAAGTATTTGATACAGAAATTGTCAAAGAGAATCTAAAATGAACACTCATTCCTTAACCCAATTAGAAACTATCCTAGATGTTATCAAACATAGTTTACAAACCAGAATTATTTATAAATCTGTTATGATGGAAGGTAATGTCAAAGGTGCACTGAGAAGTGTGATTTGAATAACAAATAGGATGAAATATCAGTTTATCATTGTAGTCCTTCTCTCTGCAGACCAATTATCTGAGTGTGTGTGTGCACTGAGATGGAACTCCAGTCTGCTAAAGCTGCCAATAACTGGGCCTGAATGCAAAACAACTGAAGCAGTCTCACTCACTGATCTAATCACATATATGAGTATGTGTACAGCCTTTCTCTCACACAACTTTTTTTTCTTTAATTTGAGAAATCCAAACACTTCTTACCAGTAGAGTAAGATGCTCAACAGTGTGTGTCAGAAGTGGTATCATAGCTCTGTCCTTTCCCTACCAGTGTTGAATCATTACCAGCTCAGAGAATCATGTGCTGCAGCTGTTTGCTTGATGTAGTACTTATGTGGTACTAATTCATGAGTTTATACAGGAGAGAGATGAAGTGTGTACCTTCTAAATTTGTCCTCCTGTGGGGAAAAAAAAATAAAGTTTGGAACTCAAGTGGGTGGACTATTGTCTTTTCAATGAGTTTAACTGGAAAAAAAAAAAAGGCAGCTATTTCATATGCTTCAAATAAATCACAGGAATAATATATCTTGTTATCTGAAAAATGTAATACAGATTCAGGTCCATCTTTTCTATTCTGCAGCTTATTCTTGGTGGAATCAGCTGTGCATACTACCAGATCATAGCAGTACACACACTTAAAAAAAATGCCATTTGTCATTTTAGTTATTGGAACAGAGCCCAATAAATGAATGTCAGGAGACCACCAACAGAGTGTGATGAAAAGCACTGAGGCTAAAGATTTCTGGGTGACTCTGTTACACTTGGCTGCCCTTGTGGAAAAACACCCGCGTTGCTGCTAAGAGCCAGCTTTCTCATTTCTACAAACAACATTTCTCTCTGTAAATATCTATTCATTATTCTAGAAGTGAAACTCACTGGTTTTGGGGATTAAATTATGACCTCTTCTTGCACTGTAAATAAGCAGAGACCTGCCTTCCTCACCTCTGAGCGTGTCAGGATGCAGAATGGTGGAACGCACCCCCAGCTTCTCGTCAGCAGTGTTTGCACATCAGGGATTGCTGCCTTGGGAAACCTGCTGAGAAAAACAGTAAAATCACTTAGACATTTTTTTTCCTTTACCAAACACTGAAAATAAAGTTGCTATAAATCCTGTTCCTTTCTTTTCCCATATAAAAAGAATACTAGCAAGAGCGAATACTAGCAAGAGCTGACAGTCTATCTCAGGGAAATGTGCTATTATTACAGGTCCTACATGTGACAGTGTTGGCTGTTTATGATTTTTTTTTTTTTTGTAACCCTTAGTAGTCACCACATCAGGGCAGGACCGATAAGTCCTGACCCAAAAAATGCTCAGTGAAAGCATAGGTCAAGACACAATAGATTGACAAAGAAGGAAACAATGACACAATCAATCTCTCCATGCCGGTAGCCCTACCATATCGGCAACACTGTTTACAGATTTTTGCAAGGCTACGTGTCAAAGAAAAGTTTTAAGATAACTTTCAGAGGAAACTGAAGGATTTCCTTTCGTATACTTAGAGGTTTCATCCATCGAGTGCAAGGGGCTGCCTAGCAAACAGCATAGAAACTTTTGTTTCAGAATTGAGCAGGCAGATGACGAAAGGGCCAATGGTCAGAATGCTTCTGCTGATCGGAAGGATGTAGGATGACAGTAGGCTGAGAGTACTTAAGAAGAGAGATCTGAAGAAGAAGGAGACAGAGATGGCAGCAAGGTAAGGTCAGTCACAGGAAGACTTCTCCACTAGGGAAGTGGCCATCTGTTCCAGCTGGATATGACATTGAACTGACTGAGATATGACGATAAGTATTTTTGTTGGACAGTTGGATAAAAGACAGTGTCTCAAATGATAGGGGATGTACGTTTTCAATATCTATCTTCGCACAAATAGATAGTTATTATGAAAAGCAAGAGACCTTGCAGCTCAGCTAGAAAGTAAATTTATGAGTCTATGCAAGTTTAAATCTGGCTCTAAAAATACTTAGATTTTTAATTCCCAATAAAATTGAATTACAGTATGTGCAACCAATAACGAATGCTGCATAGTGATACCAGGAACCAACTGGAAGTGGGAGCTAACAGATACTGCACTGACTGAGAGAAAAATAGGGAAGAAATAGCCCATGATGAGCCTTCAGGGAACAGAGTTAATGTTTGATGCAGAGCAGAACTCACAAATAAAGTTAACACAATTGCAGCTAATGGGAATTAGGTGCTACCATGATATTCAACTAAGATTTTAAAGGAGAGGTGTTGGTCCGAATAAAAGAAAGAGATGTGTAGGTCATCTGTATTGAGAGGATAATTAAGTTTGTGCTTTGTTGATGAGATTAACCAGAGGTAAGATATAAAGATGAAAGAGAATGGAAGCAAGGGCAAATACATTTGGGATTCCCACCGAGAACTAAGGAAAGACAAGGACATGCTTCTGACAGATATGCTGAAGAAATAGAAGAGGACTAGGGGACACCAGTGTCACAAGTGGTGGGAGGAGGTACAATTTCAGACTAAGGTTGCCTTTGAAAGAGAGAACTGACACATTGAAATACTCCAGTTTTAGGTTTAGAATTCTCTAAATTTTGAATTGGAAGGCATTGTTAAAGACTTCATTAAGTGTGGCTGCAGATGAATGCAAGGAGAAGAACGCCTTCAAGAGTTGAGGATGGAACTGAAATATGTGACCTGACATTATTCAGCCCACTTCGACATAAAAGGGAGAAAGAAGATAAAGCAGTCATTGGAGGAGCAAGGGGAAGTCAAAAGTGCTTTTAATACAGA
Source organism: Anser brachyrhynchus (assembly GCF_964034855.1). Lineage (NCBI taxonomy): Eukaryota > Metazoa > Chordata > Aves > Anseriformes > Anatidae > Anser > Anser brachyrhynchus. The sequence continues at coordinate 121,528,848 of NC_137695.1, forward strand.
AAAGGCAATAAACCTGGCATTAAGAGGGAGATAAGCAATAAGAAAGTGAAAATATGATGGGTAAAAAAAATAAAATAAAATAAAATAAAATAAAATAAAATAAAATAAAATAATAAAATAAAATAAAATAAAATAAAATAAAATAAAATAAAATAAAATAAAATAAAATAAAATAAAATAAAATAAAATAAAATAAAATAAAATAAAATAAAATAAAATAAAATAAAATAAAACCTTAAGGAGACTGTGACATGGCATTGAACAGAGTTCCATGGCTTGCTGTTGTGTGAGGAGAAAAAAGCAGGAAACTTGGGATGGGGGAGAAGAATTCGTTGTGAGAGGGAATGAAAATGAGATGAGGAAGATCGTGTTATATTTTACTTTATGTCTCAAAGGTGTTGGGACCACTCATGAAACAAAGAACAGTGTTTCTGAGAAACAAATCAAAGATGGCAAAAAGGAAGGAGGACTAAGATAAGTGTCACATTAGATATGAAAGGAAGCAGGAAGATTGTGCTGATGTAGCAAATGAATTTATACAAGTGGAAGGAAAGGGAGATGAGGATGGAAGAGACCAAAGAACTAGGAAAGCTGGAGGTAACTACACAAGAGGAAAAGAAATCAGTGTGGAAAGAACGAAAGAATCAGAAATTAGAAAGACAGACCCTTAAGTCAAAGGAAATGAAAGCCATTGGCAGTGGACAGGAAAGGAGAAAAACACAGACTGTGCTATGAACATATTGTATTGTGCCCATCATGACCTAGAAACCAAATCCGCCTCTGTGCACATTTCTGTCAGACAATTATAATGAAGTTTTTGTGTTTCCATATCAAGGCTAATGCTTTGTTGTGATGTTGTCATCTGGATTCTTAAGAAATGTGCTGACACCATTTGTTCTTTTGGCACGGGCTCAATTGAGCCCTTCTGGCATCACTGGTAAGGACCACTTTCCTTCAATGGGAATGAGGTAGCAGTTTGTTTATATAGTATGGTTGTCCAGGGGATAGAGCAAAAAGGCAGGATCTTTTCTCCTGTGCTAGGATTAGCTCCACAGCAACAGAGTGGCAGAGACTGGAGCCAGAACTGCTTAATTCCTACCACATAAGGGTCTTTGTTATTGGTACACTAGGTGTTTATGTGGATGAAAAAATACTCTATTAAATGTAATGCTTCCCATAGGGGGAGAAGTCTTGGCCCCAAATTTTGCCAGTTATATTTATTTCCCACAGTTTGAATTGACAATGTGACTTGGAGAATAAAACTGCTGAAGGTTGCAGAAAGCAGACTTTGCTGTTTATCTAGAGATCCCTGTTTCAGCAGGGCTTCCTTCTACCAGGGCTCCACTGCTGTGCCTGGTCACATGGCCCATCTACCCTTTTGTGTAGTTTCAGTCACATTTATCATGTGTCTCTTTTGTCCTAATGTTGCTCAACAGGGACAACACCAACCAAAAAGCAGAAGCGCTAGGGGATTGTTCAGGCAGTCCTGAGGTGAACTCCGTAAGAACTGCAGATGTTCAACACTTTCCTAAAGTGGGTCATTTATATAGATATTTTCATTCAAGGGAGTCAACTGTGGGGACCCAAACCCAAAATGTAGGTTAAGGGTGACGTGGAAGATCACTGACATCAGTGGTGCAGACAAGGCAGCAAATCAGTCTCTCATGCTTATAGCAGCATATTTACAGGGTGCTTTGGGTGACAGCAGATAACTGCCATACCTAATGATGGACATCCAAGATGTTTTGAGTGACAGGGGGTTCTCAGGAACCTGTTTCTGGGAAAGATTTATAGGTTTTGCAGTGAAGATCTGGAGAATAAAACAGTTCAGTCCTTTCTCATGCAAATACCTGAGCTGTGTTAATGTAGTTTGAGAACATCGGTCTTGATCTCTGTGCTTTACTTCTCCTGGTTTTGAAAAGAACATAACAATGCCTAATTCCTTCACACAGGTGAGCTGAGTGCAAGTTTGCTCATAGGTCTGTACTCAGGTCTATACTTCTTTCTGACGCTATTGAAGACTGCTGTTAAGAAGAAGAATTAGCCTAGACAGTTATTTATTTTCAAATTTCATGTCTTTATATCCCTGCCAATGCATAATGCAGTGTCACTGTTAATGTTTGCCCAAGGCAAATTCAGTCAAGTAATAGCAATTGCTTAACAGCATTAACAGTTCTGGATTTTTTCCCAGAAATGACTTAATGTAGGTAGTTACTTGTGACAAGCTACTTTCACTGGTGATCTGAACAGTGGCATAATATGCTTGCTATGTGCTGCTAGGCATAGTGTAAGCAATACCACATTCATCTAACTTGGGCCTGCTGAATGCAAACTTTCAAGCATGCTAAGAAGCCCTTTGGGCAGGGCTGCTCTGTGGTATAATGCTTAAAAACACCCTGGCTGGGTCCTGAGACTGCCTAAAGGAGAGCTGGTTGCTCATAGCTCCATCATGAAATCGAGTGTCTTTCCCATGGGTGTCTCTGGGACAAGGAGAACCATCCTGTATGCCACCACACTGCCAGATGGCAGCTGGATTCAGGAAAAGAAACCATGGGCAGTCAGGACATGGCATGGACATGCAGGGTCTGTACCATGAACAAAGGACTGTACCATAACCCAAAGCCAGACATACTAGTCCATTTGTGAAAACATGGCCTGTTTTCAGCTGAGATACAGTTAATTTTCTTCCTATTAGCTGGTATGATGCTGTGTTCTCTATTTTTGATGAAAACAGTGTTAATAACCTGCTGATGTTTTACCTGTGGCAGAGCAGTGCTCGCACGGAGCCAAGGCCTTTCCAGCTCCTCGTGCTGCCCTGCCAGTGAGGAGGCTGGGGGTGCACCAGGAGCTGGGAGGGGACAGCCTGGGCAGCTACCACAGGCTGGCCAAAGGGATGTCCCATACCATAGGGCATCTTGCTGAACAATAAAATGGGGGGGAATTGGCCCAGGGAGTGGATAAGGGAGGAGGCTGCCACTCCGTGGGGTCTGGTTGGGCATCAGTCAGTGGGTGGTGAGTAATTGCATTGTGCATCTCTTGCTTTGTATATTTTTAAATCATTGTTATAATTATCATTATTGCATTCATTTTCCTGTCCTATTAAATGGTCTTTATCTCAACCCATTAGTTTTTTACCTTTTTTTTTTTTTTTTTTTCCTCTCCCCCATTCCACTGAGGGGAGAGGGGAGTAGGAAGGAAGTGAGCAAAGAGCTGTGTGGTTCTTAGCTACCTACTGGGTTAAACCACAACAAACCAGCAGACAGAAACTTCTGATAAAAGCAAATAACATACAAAGCTGTCATGAGAAACTTCAACAACGGGCAGCAAAATGAAAATAAGCCTTTCGTGTTACATACATGAATTACTGAGTTACTGTAATAAACAATTATTTCCAACTACATAAATAGCTAGAAGGAGGAGCCCGGGAACTACAGACCAGTCAGTCTCAATTCTGTGCCTGGCAAGATCATGGAGCAGATCTTCCTGGAAACTCTGCTAAGGCACACAAAAAAATAAAGAGGTGGCTGGGGACAGCTGACATGGCTTCACTAAGGGCAGATCGTGCCTGACAAATCTGGTGGCCTTCTGTGACGGGGTTACAGCATTGGTGGGTAAGGGAAGAGCAACTGACATCATCTACCTGGACTGGTGCAAAGCATTTGACACTGTCCCACATTATATCCTTGTCTCTATATTGGAGAGACATGTATTTGATGGATGGACCACTCAGTGGGTAAGGAAATTGGCTGGATGGTCACACTCAAAGAGTTGCAGTCAACAGCTCAATGTCCAGGTAGAGACCAGTGACAAGTGGTGTTCCTCAGGGATTGGTGTTGGGACCAGTGCTGCTTAACATCTTTGTTGGTGACATGGACACTGGGATCGAGTGCACCCTCAGCAAGTTTGCCGATGACACCAAGCTGTTGGACAAGCTTGAGAGGTAGTCCTGTGTGAACCTCATGAAATTCAACAAGGCCAAGTGCAATATCCTGCACCTGGGTTGGGGCAATCCCAAGCACAAATACAGGCTGGGTAGAGAATGGATTGAGAGCAGTCCTGAGGAGGACTTGGGTGTAAGTGTTGGTGAAAAACTCAACATGAGATGGCTATGTGCACTTGCAGCCCAGAAAGCCATCCTTATCCTGGGCTGCATCAAAAGAAGCATGGCCAGCAGAATGAGGGAGGTGATTCTCTCCCTATACTCTGCTCTTGTGAGATCCCACCCGGAGTTCAGCTCTGGGGTCCCCAGCACAGGAAGGACATGGACCTATCAGAACAAGTTCAGAGGAGGGCCACAAGGATGGTCAGAGAGCTGGAGAACCTCTGCTATGAAGACAGGCTGAGGGAGTTGGGGTTGCTCAGCCTGGAGAAGAGAAGTCCCTGAGGAGACCTTATAACAGCCTTCCAGCACCTAAAGGGGGCCTACAGGAAAGCTGGGGAGGGACTCTTTGTCAATCAGTGTAGTGAAAGGACAAGGTGGTATGGCTAAAGGGTAGATTTAGATTACATCTAAGGAAGAAATTCTTCACTCAGAGGGTGGTGAGGCACTGGCACAGGTTGCCCAGAGAAGCTGTGGATGCCCTGTCCCTGGAGCAAAGGGCTCCATTCAAGGCCAGATTGGATGAGGCCTTGACCAAACTGATCTAGTGGGAGGTGTCCCTGCCCATGGCGGGGGGTTGGAACTAGGGGATCTTTAAGGTCCCTTCCAACCCAAACCATTCTGTGATTTTATGATTCTAAGTACACCACAGGCCTGCAATCCTTACATGGACAAGTAGTCTTACTGCCTTCCCTGGGACCAAGGGCCACTCTGCTACACAGCAGAAAACAGCATATTGATAAACAATCATACAATCAGAAAAGTCCCTCTTTGTATTTTGACTGTAATATTTTCTGTGCATATATTGTTTAATTTTGGTATACATTGCTTCATATTCTCTTTAAGGTTGTTTTCAAAAAATATGGATGCTAATATTTCAGTGCATTGTTCCTCCCAGCAGATCTACATATCTTTGGTAGTGAGTGCATTAGAATACCTATTCAAACAAGGGTAGAAGTGTGGATAATTCACAACTTGTGACTCTTTGTTCTTCCAGTTACCTGCTGTGTCATTGAGCTATTTTCAGCTTGTCATCTAGAAGATAGATAGCACAATAGCAAGATATCATTCTTGTCTTAAACTTAAGATCAGAGAATATCACCACAGCTTTACATCCTGGTGAATGATTCAGGGGCAGGTTTGTGTTTGGCTCCTGGACACAGTAAGAGCTATGCAGCTTCTCCTGTTTTATAAACATCCCCTTTCCCCTGCCTTCCACCAGAATACACACACCTGCTGGATTCTGTGTTGTCCTGCACCACCATCCCACTGGGCAGGTTTCCGTGGATCAAAGCCTCGTTATATCAATACCTTCTTGTCCCTTGCTTCTCCACACTCTGTCATATCTCAGACAGAAAGGTCCTGCCTACAGTCTGCCAGTGAGGGTAGGCCACTTAGGGCCTCATTTTAAATAGCAACAGGTCCTGTTATGCTGAACTTCTGTTCTCATCAGCAGTGTGAATGGTTGTGGCAAGGAAATTGGGAGAAGGACTTCTTATAGTCAAAGAGAATAAAGGGAGAGAACGGTGTAGCCCACAACAAGCTGTTTGGTTCACAGTCACTTGGGAAGAGGGGATATTTTAGAGATATTTTTGAGATATTTGCACAGAATTACCAATGCAGTAGGTCCTCTGTAGGTATATACCAGGGTGAATGACCTCACATTTGTCCCCCATTCAGTGTCTTGCGGCAATGATGGAAAGATATGGATGAACAATTGGAGCGACCCTGTGCTGCAGCCAGATTCAACATGGGCTAATAGCAGCTTGTGTGTGAATCAGAACAGCCTGGAGGCAGCCCTAATTTACAGCAATACGGCCAGGTCCTGGAAAGATGAAAAGAGAAATCCAAAGAAAGTGCTGGTGGTAATCCCTGCCACTGAAGGATGTGGGCCATAATGAATGGGCAGAATAGGGCACACGTTCAGCTGGGATGATGGGCTTCTACCTCCTTCTGCCTATCTCAGTGTTTTCAGTATTTTTTGGTAAACTAGCATAAAAGAGATAAAATACAAGATTAAAACAGACACCTGTAAAGGGTCCTTGAAAGAGATGAAGGATGAATAATGCTGGAGAGGATTCTGAGAGCTAAGATGAATGACAGGGGCTAAATTAAGATGGAAGGTGGCGAAGGATGCTTAATTTGTGACTTGAATTCCTTGTGAAAGTCTTACAAAGACAAAGGAAAAAGAATGAAAATGGAGAAGTAAGAGGAAGTAAGGTAGAATAGAGCCTTGAAATAACGTCTCTCAGAGTGGATATAGATTGCTATGAATAATGCATCACTAATTACAAAGACTGTATGCAGCCATGCATTTCATTTCAGGCATGACAATTGGAATCTAAAGGAAAATTCTCATACTGTAAGAAATGTGATAATATGTCTATTTCTATAAAAAACTATGTGTATTGCTGCTGTTTCCAGTGAGAAGTTTTTGTTGTTGTTGTTGTTTTCTTTCTTTTTTTTTTTTTTTCCTTTTCTCAGATATTGGTTCCTTCTTTTTATGTAGCAGTAAAGCCATAAGCCCGTGCCTGTGAACTGGCAATCTGTTTCCATGGAAATGAATGGGATGTCACAAACGTAGCGCTATGACTTCACTTCAAGCACAAGGAGAAGATGGCAGCAAAAGAGGGATCTCAGATTATTTCAGGCTCTTATGACTGCCCACTGTAAACCCAAATCAGCAGATAATGGAGGGGAGGGAGAGGGTTGGACTGAACAGAGACTTTGGTGTTGCTTCAGTGGGAGATGAAGGGTGTGATGATTAGTCCTTGTGGGACGTCTCCTTTTGTGAAAGAAAGGCAATTGGCTTGTTATTATTTGTGTCTTAGTTAGGTGATGTTTTCAATTTGTTGCAAGAGCTATGTACTTTTTCCTTACAGTGTACTAGTTGAAAGCAAGTGAATAAATTGTGTCGCAAGACAATGAAGATATTAAATGGAAGACAGATTTATTTTTATGATACTAAACTACATTTATTATTTTATCTCTATATACACCAGTCTTTCAAGCTGTAATTCTTGAAGTAAAAAGCCATCCCATTGCAAATTATCAACTACAACAGAGGGCTGAGCCTTCCTTCGAAGAGTAGTGAATGGCTGGTTTACCATCAAATCCAGACTTCTTTTTTTGGCCATTTTTTGTCCAGTTGTGTCGTCTCTGGTTTATTACTAGACTCTCTTTCTGAGACTTGGTGCTTACTTTTGAAGCCAAAATGAAATTCCCCCAGAGTTCCTCTAGTCCTTCTGCTTCAGTGTCCTGTTTATCGATGGTGTTTACACAGAACATCGGACAGTATTTGCCCTGGCAGTTCTTCCTTTGGAAGTCAGAGACAAGGGGTATTCAATAACTGAGAATCTTTCTTAAAACCAAAGAACATTTGTTTTGAGAAAGTCTTCCTTTTCAAGTCTGCCAGGCTTTTTTTTTTTTTTAATCTTTGAATCCCCAGGCATTTTCCTGTCCTGGCATTGTCTCTTAACAACTGTTATGTTTTTGCTGAGAGGTGGCTTATCTTAGCCCATTCTTCCCTTTCTGCTTGTTTGATTTCTTTTTTTCATTCTTTTTTTTTTTTTTTTTCTCTTCACATTTCCAGGTAAACTAACCCAATACATTCATACACTGAGCAGGGTAAGAACTAGGCCAACACACAGCATTCATAACCCATTACAGAGTGCTTCTAATTTTGTCACAGACATGGGAAAGGTTTGATGTTTACCTTCTTCCTCCTTCTTCCTCCACTTATTGAAAGGCCAGCTGGAACATTAAATTGTAACACTGCAAAATAAGTCTTTTGCATGTTGTCCTGTACCAGGCGGGCAAGGAGCAGAGAAAGGCAGTGTGCGTGCTTACCCAGCTATACCCCAGACCCAAAAGATAAGGAGAAAACTCTTGCATCTTTGATTACTTCTTCCTCTAGCAGGGGAGCACTCACTAAACACTTTAAAAACTTATTAAATGTCTCTTCCCTTGCTGCTGATTGCAAGCGAAGTGAAACATATGTCCAGTTACAGCCAGTTACATATGCTCCCACTGGGAAACAAGCATCCTTCTGAACAACACAATACGCTTTGCCATCTACTGATAAGGCCCAACAGCTACCCCCATGGAGCTAAGAATGATGGAAGAGGAGAGAGGAAGCTTATTTTCTCTCCGCATGGAGACAAGCAAAAAGCAGCCTCTGTCCTTTGCACTAGGACATGAGTAGCCATAGTGCTAGGAAGTAGCTACGAGTAGCCATAGGCTAGGAAGGTAGAAAGGAGGTAGAAGGTCTTTACCCTCAGATCTTTGTCAATAACCCTATCTTTCAAATATTTGGCAATGGGTATTTAGTCTATTGGAAACGAGAAGAAACTCTTTGATGCTTCTTTATAATTTCTGTGACTAAAGAAGCCATGAAAGTGATCAGTTGTTTGTTTTTGCCAGTGTGATACTGTGCTGTGCAAATGCTTTGAAGTGCAAATCACTCAGGAAGCAGGTATCAAATTCTAGAAGTGCTAATATTTACCTGGACAGAAATCTAGTTGCTCCCTGACAAAGATATATACAAGCTTTCTGACCTTCTTGTTGAGAATTACATTTCAGTGTGCCATTTTGGCTGTATGTTGCTGGAGGTGAACTCAGAACATTAATTGTCTTCAGCAAAGAGGCATTTTAATGCTATCACTTGCTAAAAATAAACTAATTATAGTGAAGAGATTTCCCCTTTTTTCACGGCTGTCTGCAGCATGAGTTCACTTGACCCAGTGACAATTAATTGCCTCGTAATTGGCAAGAATAAGGATTTTCTACCTGTGTATAGCTGCTTCAGATGCTAACCAAAACAAACACAAACAAACAAACAAACAAAAAAGAAGCATTGAAGCTAACAGGTCTTCTGCATAGAAACCAATATTTTAAAAACATTTTAGAAAGCGATTTTTTAGATTCCCAGGTTATTACTTACACCCACCGTGAGCTATGTATTATTTACAAATAAGAAGGTAACTGAGGGAATCACAAATATACCAGAACTTCATGATAATACATGAAGAAGCCTTTGAGGAGCACTTTGAGATATAAGATTGAATTCCAGAGTGGTATTCCCAGGCAGTACTGCTGCCACACAGGTGCTGTCGCCTTAATCCCAGCTGATCAGTATAGACCAGAAGGTGCCCTTTGCTTCTGGCACGCTGGTGGGTAGATGTGCTCCAGTGTCTCTAGAAGTCTCTATCACCTGTAATAGCAATTCAAGCTGGCACTGCCAGGTATGCAGGTATATATACTGTAGCCCTCCAACAAGAAAAGGAACTGGATGTTTGCAGACCATTAGAGATGAATGCATTTGTACTGCCTGAACTTCCAGATTGTCAAGAAATTAAAACCAAAAACGTGGCAGTGAGCAAGCACTCCTATTTTGTATGTGTATGTCAAAGCCGGTAATGTCTCAGACAGGCTTCCTGACCACTGACTCCCACGTCTGTCTTTTTTACCAGATTCACCAATTTGTTTGCAGGCCCCATGTCCTTTCTTTTGAGTTACTTTGTTACTTTTTGACAGAAGAAAATTTCTGCTGTCACACTGCATTTGTGATTGAAACCACTGGCTTGAAAACTGATGAGCTGCTATTCTTGCATAATTTCCCTCCTATGGCCTGTGCTGTAAATAGAAGGAAAAATAGTAATCTATGCTCCATGGTCATGGGAGCCATTATTTTTCTTTATTTTTGCACAATAAAACAGATAAACAGCAGGAAATCTTTTACCGTGTAATCATTTAAAATCAAACCAATTTAAATATGACAGTATTGCAGTGTTTTGTTTAGCTGCCAGCTGCAATTAAACATTGTGCATCTTCTATTATTCAGATTTCTGGGGTTGCAACAATGTATGGAATCTGTCCAGATTCAGAGTACTCCATTTTACAAGACGATTATGAAGCATCCTAGCCTGCCTGGGATTAATTTGAGTCCACCCCACAGTGAATTTTAATGCTGACATAAGACTTAGACCATTCTGACTGTAATTTACTCCCTACTTTTTTTCTCTTTCGATTTTAAATCTTGGGGTTTCTTCAGTCTGTGGAAGCACCTCTCTTTCACTAATTAAGTGTTTACTGGTCACTTTTTGTTCTTCTACGTTGCTTAGAAATGAAGACAATATCCTTTGCATTAATTTATTGGGTAAATTATTCTGCAGCCTTACACAGACATCACTGCTTGATGCAGAGATGGCACAGCTCCTCCAATATGTGCAGACTTACTTTTCCCCTGAAATTACGGGAAAGTCAACATTAAAGGAGCAACAGAATGAGTTTGAATAGGCCACCCATGTCTCCCATCATTTGAGAGAAAAAGTGACTAACAAATTAGAGAGCTTTTACACAGGGTTAGAAAAATAATTAATGGGAATTGAATAAGTAAGAAAAAGGGAATCGTCACACTGCCATCAGGTTGGGCACTTGACTTGAACATGAAAACTAATGACTATACCCTATTGATAGCCTTCCCCTGTAGGAGAAAGAAGGGGTTCACAGAGTGAGTCAGGGTAGATGCATGACTTTGCTGCTCTGAATGTTCCTTCAGAGGAACCAGAAATAGATATCTTGACCAAATGAAGTGCCAAATATTCGTACTCCCCAGGGAGATTTAAATTCTGCTTGTGGAGCCTAAGCTGTGTTCATTTGTTGTTGAGCAACTTCACCAGTGAAAAATACAAATCTCTTCACAATCTTAAAAAGACAGCTTCTCAGCTTTTTTTTTTTTTTTTTTTTTTAATTAAATAAACATACAGGACTGTCAGACTAACTCTCCTGGAAGTTTTGAATTAACAAGAGTTAAGATAGCAAAGAAAACTTCTCTGAGTTATTTATTCAAACCTTAAACAAAGAAACAAAATTCAACAGCCAGGAGGTTCCCAAAATGTTGTTGCCACATATGCAACCACAGCAAATCCTGACCACCTGCATATTTGAATGAATAAATACTTTCTTTCTTTCTTTCTTTCTTTCTTTCTTTCTTTCTTTCTTTCTTTCTTTCTTTATTTATTTATTTATTTATTTCTGCCTGCCTTCCTTCCTTTCTTTCTTTCTTTCTTCCTGCCTGTTTTTCTCTCTCTCTTCTTTCTTGCTCTCTCTCTCTTCTCCCCCTCCTCCCCCACTGTATTTCTGGAGTTCTGGAGGTAATAAACAGCCAATGTCATTAGGAAACACTATCTCTGTGAACAGTTTAAGGCTGAAACTCATGACACCAGGAGTGTCTTCCAATTTCATGTTTTGCGGCATTTAATTCTATGTTCAGGATGTTGAATAATAACCTTTCCCCACCTTGAACAATGGAGAACTGGCTGTAACACAGAAATCTTTTCCATTTCAAAGGAAGAATTTCAGGTAACTCTGTTTTTTCTAGTTCCTACTCCATGTTAATAAAGGACCTTAAATTTGCATTCTGGGTGAAGAACTCAGCAGCTGTGCTTTGTATTTTAAAAACTGATTGAAAAGCAGCCACAATGACTCAGCTATTGTTACTCATGATTAAGTGGCTGCTGCTAGAAAGTAGTCTCACTTTGACTTGAAGGTGTTAAGAGTCAGCCTACAAGACACCATGGAGGAAAGAATATCTTCCAGGGAGACTGCAGAGCACTCACTTATTGATCTAGAAGCAGAAACAATCTAGCACGTCGTTTCCTGATAACTCTGCTTTCTTCCTCACAGCTAGTGGTAGTAGAGAGGAGAGAATCTCTTTGCAAGATCATTTTCCCTGATTGTTGGTGGCTCCTCTGCTGACATCACTAGCATTCCCCTCCTTATTCGTCTGGCTCCTTTTAAGAAAGATGCCAATGGATGCCTCTTTAAAATGCAAAAGCATGAAAAAAGTAAGGAAAGATTCACTTCAAGCCTTCTGGTTTTAGTAGACTAAATAGGCCAAAACCCAGATTTTATGATCAAATAGCCACACTACTGAAGCTCTTCAATCCATGCCTAGCCAAGAGTTAGTAGATACTGATAAGAAGAGCCCCGTGACTATGTAGAGTAGTGGGTATGTTTCCATACTACGGGGACGTACCCCTAGCAGTGAGAGGTTGCTGGAGTTTCTGTGAGCCCTAATGACTGCATTAAAATGTCATGAGGGTGAGGGGAACTACGGCAGGAGACCCAGGAGTGATCAGAAATGTAAACAAACTGCTGATTGAAGTTGCAGGCATTGAAATCAACACAATCTAAGGGACCCAGGGAGGTCTAACCACCACACACAGTCTTGGGAATCTTTCTAGTTTAACATCTTCTTCCCTTGTTATTTTTTTAGACCTTGCCATTCTCAAAAGAGGAATAAAAAGCTGCAGATATTGCCAGAAACAATCTTCATTTACCATAAACCAAATATTTTACTTTTTTATGATGCTTTCCAGTTTTATAACTTTAATATTTCCAACAGTGTTGAGCTTTGAATATCCCTTCAGATACTAAATTTCTAGACCAATTTGGGGGCCTCTTGAATATATGACCGAATAAGCTGGGATTTGATTGACAAGACTTACTGTGGACCTGTTGTCATTGGCCACTGGAGGTCACAGGAAAAGGCCAGCTCAGCTCTGTAAGTGGCGTTCCCCTTTCCCTTCCTCAGAAACCAAATATCATTAACACGGGCTAAAATTTTAAAAGGCACTGTACCATTTTTCCCCAAATAAAGTTTTGGAGAACCAGATTTTCTGACAAGGCCGTTGCAAAAGGAGGTGCAAAGCCTGCTCTGAAAGGCTGGGATCATCATTCCAGCACTTGATATGAAAATCAGCAAGGAGGATTTGCTACAGGGGTAGGAAATGAAAGGCAACTGCAGGTGACTTGTTCGCTTTGCTGCAAGAAGCTGAGGGACTAAGGGTCTGGGTAAAGGCATGATTCTGCACTTCTAAACCTGTGTCCCACCCACACATTGTCTGTTCTGCTTCTAGCTCATGGCTGTGGGTGTCTTGCAGTGCTTACCAGCTCTTCATCCACTTGACATGGGTTAGGTGGTGCTAATCCAAGCTTCAAGGGACAGATGGTCCACAAAATGAAAAGCAGCAACAATCACTGGCAGCCTCACCGGCAGTCTCCACAGGCATCCCCCTTGGATGGCCAGGAACGAAGGGTGATTTATCATGGGACGCTGCTCATCATCTGCCAGAGCAGCCTTAACGGTGCTGAATGTTTTTACCTCAATGTCTGGGGACACGTGCCAAACAGCCTGCAAAGCTGCAGAGTTTTGTGGAGTTCCCATGGACCGGGAAGGCTGCTGATCCCTTCTAGATTCAGGAATGGCTTGGACCTCTGCTCCATATTTACGCTTACTTCTCACTGATGTCAGCAATGAATTCACAGGAGTTCTTTGTGAGGAGGGAAACAAGAATCCAGTCCTCTGCGGAAAAATAACTGTCTTTTATAGAAATAAAAGAGTTATTTCGAAGCTGTGAAAACATCAGGGAGAAAGAACATTAACATCACAAATACTGAAGAATCCAGTCACTGATTTTATCAGTGATACCTGTGAAATCTTATTGCTCTTAATACAGTCATGCAACTACAATCGATTGGGAATATCCATCCTTTTGACAGGGAACAGAAGGATAAAATCTGCCTTCTTGCAACCTACTCAGCCAGAGCTGGCAGGAATTAAAGAAAACAGCACATATTTTAAAAAAAATCAATTCTCTGTACAAATGTTACCGCAGTACCCAAAGATGACAAACAAACTGAGCCCTCTCTGTGGGGCTTGTCTCTAGCCCAGGCAACTCTGACAACACAGGTCCTGCTATAAGAGTTTACATGGTAAATGCTCACATGTAGGCTTTGTGTAAAGTTTCTTGCTTTTCACTGTGAATATGTTTTATGCTGGTTCTTGTGATAGAGAAATAATGCTCATCCTGGATACACGCACCTGGAAAGTAACTTCTAAATATGGGGAATAAATTATTAATAACTTTTTCCAAGAATATTTGCCAAGTACATCTGTGTACAATTTAAGTGGGGATTTGCAAAGGTGAAGCCAAAAGAAAAATATGGCTTGTTGATTTCTGCAGCAAGACTAATCCAAACAAATGTTTACGCAAAATGTATTTTCATCAAGGTATTAAGAAATAAAAAGACCCTTTAGTTGATGTTATTACTGGAAAGCCTATGGAATCATGGACGTTCAACGTACATTGAAAAAAGGAATGTTCTTTAGTGACCATAGAAGCACGGTTGTAAACCATCGGAGCTATAGTGGAACGGAAAACAGAATTTTTGATCATCTTTGCTGACTGAGTACATTCTGGCTTAGTGCATCTGTATCATCTCTAGCATGTTAGAATAAAATAGATACACTCTGTGGCACAAATAACTTCTTGTTTGTAATATGTCTTCTTTATGTTCTCAGTATTTGCTTTGCATAAACATCTGTCACAACTCAGCAACTACGAAACACAGAAGATCTGTATTTGCTGAAGACGTTTATTGCTATATGATGTTGATGAGCTTTTAAATAACAGAACAAGTGTTGTAAAACAACCCAAAAATGGAGCAAAACCTTTGAGCAAAAATATAGATTTTGAATTTCACCAACCATGCTAAGTAGATGAATTCAAATCTACCAGATCAATACCTTCAGGAAATAGAGATGCCCAGAGCTAATGTACAAACCACAGCCATTCCAAACAAGCAAACAGCCTCTCTCACTACAGCTATACTTTCTGCATGTGGACATAGACTTAGCAAATGCTGATAGCTAAAATGTTTTAAAACTCAAGATATTATGTTTTTTCTATATTTTTGAAGGCTTTGCTTGGAATATTGCCCAAAGGTATTTTTTAAACCTAGATTGAAGCAAAATGCTCCAGTTCCAAACATTTCAGTACATGAGTAATCAATCAAAAAAAGATGCCTGGGATTCATACACCTCTATAAGCAAGACAAATGATTTAAACACAGAGATTTTGAATAGTCTTTGGAAAAATACAAATCCCATAGGCTCCATATCCTGTTGTGCAGCTTGAGCACAAGGAAGGACAAGACCTGAATATCTAGATCTAGATTTGGTTAGGTTTAGGGTTAGGTTTAGTGTTAGGGTTAAGATTAGGGTTAAGGTTGGGGTTAGTGAATTTCCTGAGAAGGAAACTGCTCTAACAGCAGCGGTTTCATTGCCAAACTCATTCCTTTTATCCTCTGTCTTCTCCTGAGGATAAAAAAAAAAAAAAAAAAAAAAGATATCTAGATGGAACAAAGAGACAAGCAGCACTGATTATGAGGTGCTTGGGCTGTAAAAGCAATCTATTCTACTATTCCAAGAGTTAAAGCTATTTGGATTGCATCTCATTGACCAGCCTTGCAGTTCTGTCCATAACAACTGCGTTGGGCTTGGGGATGGCTCCTTTACATCACTGAATGTCTAGGGGTATTCCAGGGGCAGAGAAATCCCATCACACTGTGCTACAGTTTACTCGGAAAAACTTGATCAAACAAGGTTATTATGGGCCTGCCTCTGTTGCCTATGAAGTTAAAGCCCTATTGACATCAATGGAAAGAGGATCAAATATTCTGTTTTCTCTACAGAGTGAAGAGCTCCCAACAAAGAGCTTCGTGGTGCTGTAGCTAAGCAGCAGGAAATTTGCATTTTGTCATAGATGCCTGAGGGTTCAAGATTCTGCCTTTACCATGTTTAATTTAGCATTTGTAACAGAAAAATAAATAAATAAATAAAAAACAGATAAAGCTGCATATTATCTCTGTGAAAATAAATAACTTCTTCAGTGCCAAGCCTTGAGCTCACTTTATTATATTTCCTCAGAAACTGAGATGGTTATCAACAATGGCAGTGATTATCAACTCAAGGAATTATAACAATCATGCGGCAGTGTGAACTCCATTGTGCTCCCCAGTTTCCCTTAGGCCTGTAGGACTAACCTTTTCCCAGCTCTGGACCCTGGAGTGAGGAAAATTACATTCTGATGGGTATTCTATTATTCTCACAAATGCCATTACAGGCCTGCACTGTCTCTGATGTCCACAGTCTGTGCCTGCAGGGCAAATGTCACAATGGGGGCTTAGAGGATTTGCAGCAAACACTCACTCCAGACTGAATGGACCCTACATTATGTTCCACTGAAAGATAGCCTTGGTGAACCAAAGACGTGATTTGGGGCAAAAATTGTGCCCCGTAGTTTTACAATGATTCAGTCACAATAGAAGATAGAGATTTTACTCATTAACATTATAGGCCTGATATAAATATTGTCTATATTATTACTATTATTATTATTATTATTATTATTATTATTATTATTATTATTATTTGCAAGACTGCAGTGTATGAGACACCGCACATTGATGAACACCATGCTGTAAGGTCAGGACAGGCAAAGGCAGTGTTTTTGGTGCTATCGCTTCTGTGTATCCTCAGGAGAACTCAGGCATGCACTGTTTATGGAAATGCAGGTCAGAGCCAGGAACTGATTCGAAGTCTCCCATATTCCAAAACAATACGTCAAACAAGACTAACTTCTGCTATCAGTGTTTCTGTGACAAATGTGGTGGTAGTTCAGGTGGAAACCAAACAGACAAAAAGCAAGTAAAAAACATTTTATTTAATCAATTTGACAATGCAATCTGTTATCTGTCCATTATTAAATTAGGGCTTTTTTAGTTCTTTTTAGCATCTGTTTTGGATTATTTATCTCATTTTAGTTCATTAAATTCAAAGCAGCTTCTGTTCAAAACATAAGGGGCTAACCTGAACCCTCAGGCTGCACACCACTGGGTATTATATCCCCTCAGTTTCCTTTTCGCTTCCTTTTCCTTGCCTACATTCAGCTTCCAGGTGCTGAGAAGAGGATGCCTTTTTCTCTTGTGGGGCATTATCCTTGTAAAGCCTTTGTTTGTGATTAAGTGGAAAAGAGGTTTATGCGAAATAAAAATCCATAGTGTGCACTTTCTAATGTGCCCATTGGTGCTTTTGGAGATGCAGAAGGAAGAACCTTGGACAGTAAGTTAAGGGTAAAATATTGCCCAAAGCGTCAAGAGTTTGACGTTGTTCCTTTTTGTCATTTATCTTTGGTACAAGACAAATGATTTGTTTTCTACTGTATAAATCTTCAGTTCACTCCAACCGAAATCCTGTAGGTTTCTGCTCAAACCATACTTTTAAAATATTACCTAAGCCATTCACCAACCTGACTGGGACTCAATTACAATTTTTTGGTCTGTTAGAACAACCAACATCCTCAGTTCTTCACACAGTACACTCTGTTCTTGGCCATAGGGTTTCATTCCAGAGTATTCTGGAATTGCAGCCTCATGGTGTAGGGAATCACACTTCTGCTGCTTCCAATATAAATAAAGAAAAAATCCAGCAGACTGCTGGACAAAAAATAAAAAATTGACTTTTAAAGAACTAGGAAATCTCCTACTTAAAATCACAATTTACCCTTCCTTCTTCCTGTGATTACTTGGTATTCAGCAAACAATTTTTCAGAGTATTCATGCTTTGTGAACCCCATGATGCAGCTACTGCTAAAGAGAGATCCTGGCACCCACATAGTGGAGTTAGGGGATCAGAGTGAGCAAAAGTTTGGATCCTTCCTTTTCCTGCAGAGAACAAATCCCTCACCTTTATCCAAGCCCCCGCCCCATCCTGGGTTTGGAATAATTGTCTTATTACTGCTACAGGAATATAGCACTTGGAAACTGAGGAAACCTTTGAAGTGCTTTTCTGTCCAATAAAGCAAGTCTACAAAAATAAGAGGTGGAAAACTTAGGACTGTTTATATGCTGTTTGAATGTTTGAAACCCCCCCTTTTTTTTCTTTTTTCCTTTTTTTTTTTTCCTTTTTTTTTCTTTTTCTCCCAGGGAGTTGTAGAAAACACTGGACCATCACTTCCTTCAGGCAGCTTACAGAGCATTTGCATGGCCTCTGCACCAACTTTACAGCCTGCCCTTTGTAAAAGAACCAAAATTTGTGGAGGAAATCCCAGCATTTTCCCTTATCTCTGTGCTTTCCATCTCCCCGCACAGACTTTTATCATCTGCAGATTGCAATACTAAGTTAATGCAGTGAAACCAATGCCTATGCGAAGGACACCTTTGAGAGCAGGAACAGTGGTGGAAGAGCCGTGCGTGTGGCATGATGTGAGTAAGGCAGAGCTGGGAGCAGTTGCCTAATAGCTGGGACTCTGTTTTCAGGATGTGCTGCAAAATGTTGAGTTTCCAGCTTCAGCATTTCCATTCCGAATCTCTCACTATAAAGGCAACAATAGTAGACATTACTAGCAAGATAAAATCTAATTTTCCAGGGTGGAAAATAGGCCGTTTGTAAAAAGGACTGTTTTCCTTCCAAAAGTAACATCATCCTCACCTGCTATATTAGTCCCCAGCTTTGGTAAAAAACAAAACAAAAATAAAAACAAAAAACTAAAAAAAATAAAAAAAACCTCTACAGATCTACAGATCACAGTTGTCTTTACTAAACAATTCCAATTTCAATGAAGAAGAGGCTGTAAAATGTGTTTGATGTCACTGGAAAATGAGCACTATACTTTTCATACCATTCCATTCATTCACTGAACCACCACTTCATCCCTGATTCAGCTCCAGTGAGCTGTAGGGCTGTAATTCCCTTCGCAGCATCACAGAACGGTTGTGGGGGAAGGGACCTCTGGAGGTCATCTGCTCCAACCCCTGCTCCAGCAGGGCCACCCAGAGCAGGCTGCCCAGGACCATGCCCAGGACCATGCCCAGGCAGCTGTTGAAGATCTGCACGGAGGAGACTCCACAACCTCTCTGGGCAACCTGTGCCAGCGCTCCACCACCCGCAGAGCACAGAAGTGCTTCCTGGTGTTCAGAGGGAGCCTCCCACGTGCCAGTTTGTGCCCATGGCCTCTTGTCCTAGCGCTGGGCACCACTGATCAGAGCCTGGCTCTGTCCTCTTTGCACCCTGCTTTCGGGTGTTTATACACATTGATGAGATCCCCCCCCAAGCCTCTTTTTCTCCAGGCTGAGCAGTCCCAGCTTCTCCACCTCTCCTCATAGGAGAGGTGCTCCAGTCCTTTCATCATCTTTGTGGCCCTTCATTGGACTCTATCCAGCAGCTCCATGTCACTCTTGTACAGGGGAAACCAGAACTTGGACACACTTCTGTCAGTATCCCCAGTAAAATCTTCATACCACGCAATTAGAACCCTGAATTTGCCATGTTTTCCTTGCTGTTTCATCATGATTTCTGTACATACTTCATGTTTTAAACTCTCTGAGCTACCATCTGATTTCATGATTTTTTTTTCAAGGAAGTTAGGAACATGGTCATTAACTGTTGTTTTTAAAGTGATTATTATCGGAACAAATTTAGATATCTTATCTCCTAAGAGGCTGAATTTGTATGCAGGCCAGATCAAATCTGGGTTACTTGTACCCCTGTCAACTTATATGAATTTCGTAACATCTGTTGAAGCCTACAGCCTCTTTCATTGCCACAGTTCCTAGTTGTGTTTGCATCTAGAACACCACAGGGAACACCCACTGAATTATGTATCTCTTAGCCTTTCTGGGTCAAATAGGAGCAAGCACATTGCAAAAGAACAGCATGCACTGAAGGGATACTGTAATTGCATAAAGGTTTCTTAATTTTATAGTTCACTCTGTCTTTGAAAGTACTTTCTTTTCTATTAATTTTACAAAGAAGAAATATTTGATCTCATTTTCTCTGCAGAAAAAAAAAATTCAATGGTGTTTATTCCATGGAAAATGGAAAAACACAGCTCTCCTTTGGTTTTGCTGGCTGTGATCGTGGCTTTCGTTCTCCCCCTTGAAGAGATCCTCTATGTGCAAGTCCTTCCCATGCCTCCTAATAAGGAGAAGGTGGGAAATGGCACTTGATTTCCTTCTCCTGAGGTTTTGGCACACATCCAGAGATATATCTTGGGGAACTAGAACCAGGTGAGCCAATGAAAGGGGTTAGGGAGAACACAGGAACTCCGTTTGGATCTTGTGAGCCTTTTGACATTACGCATGTGCAGGACAGGATGCACTTCCAGGGTTTTTCTGTTGTTGTTGTTGTTTGTTTGTTTTTTCCAACATCCACAACTGTCTCATAGGGAGACAGAGCCACTGAGAGTTGTGGAGTTGCTGTTGCCTGGCTCCCTTTGAGACTTTTCATATGGCTATGCCTATATTTCTGCAGATCTTTCCTAGTCTTTATGGTAAAACTTAAAAGACCCATCCAGAAAAGGGCCTCATTCTGCCTGGTGCAGAGTAGGAGGTGTTGTCCTCGAGAAGTTCTTCTGTTACACAACATAATTTGGGACATAGTTCATACTTCATTTCTTATGGAAGTAGTCCCAGGTTTTCCACAGGAAGGACAGAAAATGAAATCAGTAAGTGTTCTGCAGAGACAAGTACCCATTAAAGTCACCCCATAGGACTGGATCATCTGAAGTCACATTGCTTAAGTAAACACAATGAAGTAAAACCAACAGATGTGTTTATTATTATGTTTCCCACTGGCTTGAGAGGTACAACATGAGAAAATCTTCTAAAGCAGTAATTGGAAGAAGAATCTATAAGGGGATAAAACAGAAAAAGAAAAAAAGAAAACAAAGAAAACAAAAAATGGAAATTATACAAGTCCAAAACTTTTTACTATTACAATAACTGTGTACTCACTCAGGTGCAAATTCAACCCTGGGTGGTCTGTGGGAAATAACTGGTCTTCCTTTCATTCCTGCTCACATGCCTGACACGGTGAAGCTGGCCAAAGTTTGTTGCATGCTGCATCCTTGCAGTTGTAACATCTTTGTTCTGCTCTCCTGAGGCTCTGCTGAGCTGCTATGACCTCTTTGCTGTTGGCAACCCAAGAAGCATGAAGATGCTTACGGAGCAGGGAAAATACGGGGAGAATAACTCTCAAATAACAGAGCTGAAGTGAGGAACAAGAACTAAAAGTGAGAGAGAAAAACAGCAAGTCTGGGCAAGATCAAGAGAAACAAGGAAAAAAATTTGGACACCATTGCCAACAAAAGAGTTACTAGAGAGGAGATTTTGGCTAACATGTCCTGGTGATTTTAGAATCTTTTGTCCAGTTACTTGGCAAAGTAAATCCAAGAACAATAGAACCGAAACTCTCTTTCTTAGAAGGGACATTTCTCATAGTGAACAAATAAAGACTGGATCCAAAACTTGCGAAACAATCAGCATTTCTTCAGGTTAAAAGAGACATTTTTTAATTCTTAGCAAAACCTGAATATATAAACAGTGAACATTATGGGTACTTTAGACAACCTCTGTCTTGGTTGCTTACAGTAAAAAAAATAAAAATAAAATAAGGACTGGCTTTTTTAATTAGACGAAATTCTCTAGTTTGCACAAGATTACCACTACATTTTGGAAAAGATCTATCAACAAAAGCACTGCACCAGTAACCTGCCATCATCTAATTTTACACTGCATCCTTGCCTCTAGCTCTTCTGGTTTTGCAGGGTACAAAGCTAGGACCCATTCACACGTTCATTAAGCAGCATCAAGGACAGAAAGGTGACAGTGAGTAATCGCTTAGCAAAACACCAATAATGCAGGGATTACTTCCCTTAAAGCTGAGAAAGTATTTGAGCTGGGTCTTGTGCACCCAGGTATGTATACCCACCTATTCTTAGAGATTAGTGCAGCAGGTGGTGAAATCAGCACAGACTTGATGGTTGTAAAGATAGTTTCTCCCTCATCCAGTCTTTTCCTCACTAAATCTACACAGGAAAACTGAAGGGGAATTCGCAAATACTGAAGTTTTCACTGGGAAAACTACATATGGAATTAATTACATCATTTGCCCACACACCCAAAACTCTCTTCCTAAATACTGTTTTCTAAACATAGTCTTTTAGTTCATGTTCATGAGATAATTAAATAAGCACATCCAGAGTTCATTTAGCAATCTCATGTCCTTTGTACGTTCTCATAAACTTTGCATTTTCAGGCATAAACTGTACAACCTTTCTCCCGGTGACTGAGAGATGCTGAGCAGAGGTTGGTCTCAGCTCCCCTCTTCACCTCATCATACCCTGTTCATACATCATTTTCCTCATCCTGGATCTACGGAGCAGCTGTCAAGACTGTTATCTGCTATGAATAAGCCATGCAGCTGCCCACCTAAAAACAGTTATCAGCTGGAACCAGGCGAGAGCTGCCCACTGGTTCCTCTGGTCCTGCTAACATCTGGATCTCAAATCGTTCCCATATGCCGGAGCAGCCCTCCCTGCAATGTCAGCGAAAAGCCTGAGCTGTGTTTGCAGCACTTGAAGCATCTTAAATGCTATCTGAGACCAGTTCCATGGAGAGGGAGAGCATAAAAATACCTTAGATATGGAGGAAGAAAGCATTCTTTCAAGTGCTGCGTTATACTCACATCTACAGCAGCTGACCCTGAGGGCTATGGGAAGGAGTCTTTGTGAGAGGAGCAAGGAAGCAGTCATCAATAAGATATATTGCCCAAAGCTATTCATTAGCGCTGTCAAACTTTTTTTTTTTTCCTCTTGCAGTAGGCTTTCCCATTGTCTGCTGGTTTCCTGCTGAATTATTTGGTTACAAACAAACAAGCAACATGTCTTTTAAAGGCTTTGGGGAGGAATGGCTCAATTTATTCCTTCACACAAGATCTAGATGAGACATCACACACTAAGAGGTAGTTTTCATAAAAAGCTATTTTTTAGAAAAAAATCTCCCTCCCTCCATTTCTTATGGTGAATCTAGATTAATTCTGCCAAAGCCAATAGCTTTAATCTGGATTTATACCATTGTATCTGAGAGGAGAATTTAGTTCATATATATTAGATGACAATGAGTATACTATATATACTTTATATGCAAATACATCTGCTCTCTCTCTTATATGATGTTTATTTGCATATTATTATTTAAATCGAATAGACTGTTAGCATCAAAGTTACAAAGCTGTGCTCCTCTAAAACGGGGAAAAAAAGAGAAAAAAAAAAAAACTCCAGAAATAAGCTGCCAGTTTGCTCCTTTATGGTTTCCATGTTGACACAGTCTTTAACAATGTGATCACACATAATTTTGACACAGGAATACCTACCCTATGCACTCCTCTTCTGGATACTTTAACAGATTCACTATTCAGTCTTTATGCACTTTGATTTTGTTCAGCCTTTTGCACTGTTTATTTTGTTCTCACTAGTTCACTAGCTAAGGAGGGCCAAAAACAGAAAAACAATCCTGGAGAGGAAAACATCTTTGAAAAGTCCTGGGGGAATTACTGGAACAGATACTGATTCTTTCTTTTCTTCACTGGTAGTCAGATGTACAGTCACCTACTTAATCCTTGTACGTCTAACATATCATGACAAAGCTCTACCTTTTTAAAAAAACTCCCTATTATTTATACAAGTTCAGAATTTGTCCCAAAATGACTTTCACTCTCTGGGTTTTCTTGTTTTTCTCTGTGCTCTTTGCTTTTTTTGTTGTTCTTTATTTTTGTTTGTTTGTTATTGTTCGTTTGTTTTTTAAGTAAGTGGAACAATGGCTCCTTAAAAGTCATACAAATAGAGGTTATCATAAGGTACACAGGCAAAAGAACACCAAGGCAGGCTGCAAGGACTTTGGGTTTCTCAAGGGCTTTTGGAGCATGACTAAGAAAGTTTAAACACAGCCCTGCAGAATCCTTGCTAAACTACACGTCATTTGACTTCACTTTTTATTTTTATTTTTCCCCAAATACATTGGTCACTGTCACAAGAAAGTGGAACTTTTAAAAATCTGTTGTTACAATCCAAAAGTTCATTCAGATCTGTCAGGCCAAATTCTTGTATCCTCAGTTGTGCTTTAAATTCCAGTGTTTTTCAAGAGTAAGAACTACTAAACAGTAACAAGAAGGCAAATCCTCATGCATTCCTATTCCAAGACCAATTCAGCCAGAGAAATCTGGTATGAAAGTGGAAGTCAAGTTGATGCAGCCCTTTGCAGCACAATGCGTCAGAGCTCTTTGGTTGTTCTGATTATTTTCCTTTTGGGAAGTAGCACATGATATCAAAAATCTCCAGCTAGCATTTTGCCCTCCAGCACATTAGCTGAATGCTGACATACTTACTGGCAGGAATACATGAAAAATAGGACAAATATTTCAAAGAAGGAATGCAGTGCAAGGTCCTGTTACCCAGCAACCATGTGTTTAAAAGGACATCTGGATATCATTGCCACTGAGAACTTGATGGCCTTCTAATTATCCATTGATGGAGAGGTCAGCAAGGTATCATAAGGCTTACAAAGAACTGCAAAAACAGCTATGAAAAACAAGTTAAAAAATAGAAACTTAAAGAGGAATTTTCTAAAATCTCACTGTCATTTTGATTTCTGCCCTGTTTTCCATTTCAGACCTTCATGGAAATGGTTAACCTCTTTAATGGACTTTGGTAAAATTAAATTCAAAAGAGGAATATTAACATATGTACTTATTTGTTCTTATCTTGCCTTCAGGCCACAAGAGAGAGGGATCCATAGCAAACAGGCACATTAATATTTTCAAATGTTTTGATTCATCCAACTTTCAAATGTTAAGGAATAACTACATGTCAAGACAGCCATGCTGTGAAATTTTCCAGCTGTAGCTACTAGTGGCTGCCCAGAGTCAAATTCTGAGGTGAAGTTTAAAGTGTGGTACAGTAAATCTTTTTTTTTTTTTTTCATTCAAACTGCCTGAAGCATTCTTTCACTGTATATGAAGAACTAGACTCTCATATCACACAGTTCAAAGGCAGAAGTATGAACAGGGGCCAATTAAACTTACATTTTCACCTTCTTCAAGTACTTTTGGTTTTCTTTATTACTGTATATGGCAAGATACCAAACCTGATGATTGCTGTGGTCTTTTTTGGCTTTATAAAATGATTTGTTATGGTGCTACAATAGTACTTAGATGCCTCCCTGAAGAGCAAAAGCGATCCACTGGTAGAGTCTGGGCAAACACACTGTAAGAGATTATTAAGTTTACTGTCTCATCACATGAGGTGAAAAAAATGAGGCCAGAGACTTGCTTCAGGTCATCCAAGTGAGCTTCAAATTTAAGCCTTGAGTTGGAGTCTCTGTCAGTGCTTTTATTCACTGGACTGCACCACTTACTCTTTTCTTATTATAAGGTAATCGTGCTTGCCCCAGGGCTTCTAGGGCTTGAAATTCTTCCCCAGGATATCTGATGGTGGTAACAGCAATAGGTGCTGTAATCAGAGCCATTACAGAGAGGCGGGAGGAGGAAATTGCTGGGGAGAAGGTGACCTCAGCCCAGCACACCCTGAAATAACAATGAAGATAATGTAAGACTGTCACCCTTAGCTACAAGATGTACGCGTGTCCAATGAAAAAGGGCTGAGGACTCTTGGGTTGTCTAGTCTGGAGAAAAGGAGGCCAAGAAGCAACTTCACTGCTCCCTGCAGCTTCCAGGTGAGGGGAATTGGAGAGGGAGGTGATGGCCTCTGCTCCCTGGGAACTGAAGGCAGGATGTGTGGGAATGGCACAAAGCTGCACCAGGGGAGGTTCAAATAGGACATAAGGAAAAATTTCTTTACCATGAGGGTGAACAAACAGTGGAACAGACTTCCTAGAGACATGGTTGATGCCCCATGTATGTCAGTGTTTAAGAGACATTTGTATAATGCCCTAAATGCTGCTTTAACTTTTAGTTAGCCTTGAAGAGTTTAGGACCCTCCCAACTGAATTCTTCTAAATGTTAAGGAAGAAAGAGAAGAATGGCTTAGGACACTGGAAATCACCATCAGTTCTCCCTGTCCCTTCTGCCAGCCCCTTTTCATTGGACTAGACTGGCATCTTACTGCTGTCAGTAGCTTCTTCAGCCACTATCAGAAGAGCAGGAGACACAACCCACAGAAAGCAAAACATGACATACTGTGAACACTGTGAGTAATCCCAGCCAGGTGATCAGGGGTTTGAAAGCTTGAAGCCTAATGCCGGTGGCTGTAGAGTCCAGGACCCAGCTTGCAATCTACCAGCTTTCCTCCGCCGCTCCTTCATGGTCACTCTGCCCCTGCTCCCCATGGGGTCCCTCCCACGGGATGCCGTCCTTCCCGAACTGAGCCTGCGGGGGCTGCCCACAGGCAGCAGCTCTTCAAGAACTGCTCCCACACGGCTCCGTACCACGGGGTCCATCCCCCAGGAGCAAACTGCCCCAGCACGGGTCCCCCACGGGTGGCAGCTCCCCCCAGACCCCCTGCTCCTGCGTGGGCTCCTCTCCACGGGCTGCAGCTCCTGCGGGGGCCTGCTCCTGCGGGGGCTCTCCATGGGCCGCAGCCTCCTCCAGGCCACATCCACCTGCTCCACCGGAGGCTCCTCCACGGGCTGCAGCGTGGAGATCTGCTCCGTGTGGGACCCGTGGGCTGCAGGGGGACAGCCTGCTCCACCAGGGGCCTCTCCACAGGCCGCAGGGGAACTGCTGCTGCGTGCCTGGAGCACCTCCTGCCCTCCTTCTGCGCTGACCTGGGGGTCTGCAGGGCTGGTTCTCACTCCTCACTCTCCCAGCTGCTGCTGTGCAGCAGGTTTTTCTTTCCCTTTTCTTTAATATGGTCTCACACAGGTGCAAACAACATTGTCTTGGCTCTGGTCAGTGGCCTTTGGAGCCGGCTGAAACTGGCCCTTATCTAACATGGGGCAGCTGCTGGGCTCTGCTCACAGAGGCCATCCCTGCAGCCCCCCTGCTACTAAAACCTTGCCACATAAACCCAATACACAAGTCAACACCCTGTTTGCATACACTGTTGGTTAGTGCTAGGCAAGCACATGATCTGATGCCCATGGAGATTGCCCAAAATTCAAGGAATAAGCAGTAATGAAAACCAGCATGAAAACAGACCGCGGGAACAGCTGAATTTTCCAGCAAGCACTCTGCCACTAGCATGGAGCTCCAACCCAAGAGGTGTGAACAAGCTGTTGTCCTGCAACATTTCTAGGTGCTCTCAGCTATTTGGGAAGGTGACAGCTTTTTGCCACTGGTGCGAAACACATTTCTTGCCTCCTTAGATAGAAGTGTTGCTTCCATCTCCTTCAGTGTAAATAAACAAGATCCCTGTGATCTCACAGACACCTTTTTTTTTTTTTTTTTTGTAAGGCATGCTTCTGAAACCACTCCAAATGTCTTCTCCTTATATCTTCAGTCTACTATGGATAGGCAAGTGCGTGCCACATAGTGTCTTACTGTCAGAGAAAATATCTGCTGACAGTTTATGTTTTTTCTATAGAGGGTGGGTTTTTTTCTTACAATTTATTTGAGGCACAATTCATATGAAATATGCACTAGACATTTTTAGATGAATCAGAAATATGCCTCCATATGGAGAAAGCCAGAATGGCAACATTCCGTCCTCTGTATGAAAAGAAACTTTCATCCCTACAGATCTACCCTTTTGAATAAAAAGAGGTCTGCTATTCATGCAATATCATTTCCATGCCACGACTGGGCTGTGTAGTTCCTGATGTTGACTTGTGTAGAGAAAAACGTGGACTTGAAGATATAGTGACCAGGTGATACGCTGCGCCCATTTGGCCCTTTGGAGACATATAGCAAAAGGGAATCTCTGGGCGTGTTTGCTCCTCAGCAACTCCCCCACAGCTGTCCTCACTTCTCCTCAAGACTGTGATGACCACAGTTAGATTCTGCAATGTGGCAGTAGAAAGTTTCTGCCACAGTACCAGAGACCTGACGAGATTGCAGAGCTAGGAGCTACAGCCCTGCTAAGCCTTTCCTATGGGATGCAGATGACATCCGATTTCCTAATTTTGTGCTGTTAGCCACAGTTCACATGAGATGAAAGATTTAAATCAGCCAGTACTATAACATATAGAAGTCTTTAAAGTGTCCAGCTTCTGAGCCCGTGTACCAGTGACGCGCTCAGTAGACTGCTGGATTCTCAGCACTGGTCACAGTCATCATTCAACCCACCCCATTGGTGTTTTAGCATTGAAAAAGCTTATCTACCAACTTACTCATTTTGGGGGGTTCTTTTGTGATTCTTGTGACCATCAATCTTGGAATGTCTTGTGACTTTTCACTGATATCTGAATTTTGCGAGGCAAAAGGTTGGTGTCTGCATGGGGTCAGCTGGCACCATAAGCCCAAGGAGAGGACTTTAGGTAGAAAGCTTAGGTGGTGCATAGCCCTCTCTTGACTCTCTGTGCAAGAGTGTGTTCTAACTTTTGACTTCTGTGATTAGCCAACAAAGCAATGCATGTTTTAGCTTGATCCACAGTGTTAAGTAGCCAATCCAAACCTAATTTTGCTCTGTCAAGTTAAGGGATACTGCATATCAATTAATAATTTTGGCTTTGGCTTGACATTTAACGTTCAAAAATGTTCACAGGAGCACAGCTTGGTTCAAACAAATGGAAAGGACTAAGAAAACAGTCTGAATATGTTTAGTCCAGCTGCAACTCAAAATTCACTACCTGTAGTTTTCTAATGATATTTTCCTTTCTTTGCCATTCTCTGAGGTCAGAACTGGGGCATGCAATTAGAAGCAGCAGGGACTGCTTCTTACTTACATATTAACCTTTCCAGCACCCCATGCTCTCTCTTTTTACATTGCACACTAATGGGTTTCTGCTGATACTAACTGTCTGTTTTGGTAATTGGGCAAGACTTGAGTTCTAGAAGGAGGATGAGCATCTAATAAGTGACATCACCTAATATGACTGTTGAAAGAGTCCTCCTTACGAAAGGGAGCATTTTGAAAAGACAGACAATCAAAGAACTAACACAGCCCACCTGGAGATCATGTTATCCCCAACAAGCCAATCATTGTTTTGTTTAGACTCCTTGAGACTAGGCTATAAATCCCTCTGGCTGTGCAGAACAGTGTTGCATAAAACTCTCCAAATATTGGTCACCATTTCACAGTGCCATGTAATGACCACACAGCCTAAGCATGCTTATGTTTCTGTCAGGACGCAAGTGTACCAGGAGGCATTAATGGCCTCACCTGACATCTACACCCAACCCACATCCACTGGTCCAGGAGCCCCATTTCAGCTCAGGCCTAGTCTTGCCTCCAGCCCAGTGTCCTGGATGGACTTTGTACCTGTGTGGTTGCCTCGTTTCCAGTACTGCTTTTGATCTCTTTTCCTGCCGTTCCTGGCTGACTTCCCTGAATGCATCCTGGGCCTGGATTATCACTTGTGGGACCCTTGTATGCACAAGGGTCACACTCAGCACCTGACTCGTACCTCCAGTGATGGTTATCTATCTCTGTAGATAGTTAACAACCATCTTCATTACACCTAAAACCTGGGTCACACACCCAAGAAATGTAGTTCAAACTGCTGTACGCGTGGAGAGCACATCTAATGCCTTCTACCTTTCCTGCTGCTAGTGGTCTTGCTCTTTAAAACTTGCTTTCTCCCTTGTTCCTTTTCTGTCTAAGATGTTCATATTCTTCTGTACCTGATTTTATTTCTAATGATTTTTTTCTGCAAAGTCTCTGACTGGAAAGCTCCAGGGATAATAGACCAACTTCAGAAGAAATCTGTGGGAATACTGGGGGAAAACAGTTGATGAGATTTGTCATTTGTGTTTCTAAGCCTCCTCCCCTACTCTGCATTATCCGAGTTGTTCAAAACATGTTGAAATGCAGTGATAAAATAATGCATTGTTATTCAAAGACACATATTCTACCCTATGGTACCTCCCTCTGGTCCAAAAGTATGAACATAAATCACGTTGCTGGTTACATTATCCCCAGGCACTGCAATCACGCATTCATAAGATTCAAATCTACTGAAGTCATCAGCAGTCTTCGAGTTAACACATCCAAGATGGTCCAAGAAGCATTTTGCAGTACTTGGCTTTCTGGTTTTGCAACATAGTTTGGTCTTTTCGAAATGGGGGTCGGCAGAGAGAAGGCCTGGCTGAAGATAAAAAATTAGCATATTTTAGTATGCTTGAGCTGATTCTATATCAATTTGTACATCTTCTTCTGCATGCCCCTTTGCCATGTTTCAAAATTCACCTCCTGCCACTGACAAAGTCACCAGTATTCATTCTTCATATCACAGAATGTTAGTGTTATGTAATATTTATAGCACACCTTCCTAAATCCTCTAAATTACCTGAAGTTTGCAAAAATTCAAGCTATGCATCAAGGACCAAGCACAACAGCTTTCATTTGTGGGAAAGAATGAGAAGTTTAACTCTCAGTTTCCTGGATTTGACAAGCTTAAGCTTAACCCAGAATATTTTTTTAAATGCATTTCTGTGTGTTTTGGGAAATAAAGGAGCATTTGTCTCCATTGCATGCATACAAAAGCAACTTTAGTGTCTTTAGCGATCGTAAAGCATAAACTGAAGATTCACTCCTGAACTGTTTTCTTCTTGTCTGGAGAATCAGACCTCTGTAGCAGATGCATCAGCTTCTTTCCCTAGTGTATTCTAATAGTACTTGCAACATGGTGATTCAGTTTTCTAGTCAAGAAGCATTGGAATGGATAAAGTAGTTTGAAAATTACCATAAAGTCTGAAAATGATCCTGACAGGAGCCTTAAGAGTTCTATCCCTCTGCACAAAAGGATAAATCCAGGCCCTTCCTGATAGTTTGTCTTCTGCTTTATTCTTGAAGAGCTCGGTGCTGGCAATCCACTCCCTCCCTGGATATGTCAGAACATAGGTACTTGCTCCCAGAAGAATTTTTTTGTAATCTATAACCTAAGTTTCCCTTATCTGTCTGATTCACAGGGGTTATGGAGACAGTTAAGTCATTTTTTCATTTTTATTTTAAAGCTATTATTTTGTCTTCTCCTTAATCTTTCTCTTCTAGGATAAACAAGTCCAAGTCCTTTAATGCTCACAGGTCATGTTTTCTGATCGCTCATTTCGGTTGGTTTTCTCTGCACTATCTCTGCTCATTCCACATATCAAATGCCGAACATTTTCACTTACTTAGATACAATGACAGTCCTGCTAAAACTTCCTGGTGTTAACCACCCTACTCGCCTAAGTCACAGAAGTGGGACAGATGGCACTAAGCAGAATGTATTTTTTTCTTGTAGACGCAGGCTAACAAAGCAATGTTTTTCCTGCTGACAATATAGTTGACCCAAAGAGAGATTACAGTAGCAGAAACGTACAAGCTTCCTTCCTTCCTCACAGCTTTGGCCTATTCTAAGTAATTTTCTTTTATGTCTAGTTTAATTCTGATATGCATTCCTGCTCATATATGCATGTATATACAGGTATATATATTATATATATGAACACAAACACATACACACATATCCCAATATATTTATGTGTACACGGTGTTATATATAAGCACACACGTATATACCCAGCAAGCAATTCTTCCTGCATTTGCCTTTGTTAAATGTGGAAGGAAGCACAATCTCACTTGTAGTAAAAGTGCCTGTGCAGCACAGGACAGATGCTGCTAGTCAGCAGATTTTTGCCTGGAGGAAATTGGTGAAATTTTACACTAAAGGGCAGGGAACTTTACTGGACCTTTTGATGATCTCCTTCTGTAATGTCATAGAATCTTGTTAGCACAAAGACAATAAAGCAGGCTTGTTTAAATAACCCATTACAGTTCGTCTCTTATTCAGACCACATCACCAAATAAATGACTGCTGTGTCTGTTTTTTGATCAATCCTTCTTTGTCTTAGGCTGCCCCAGAGCTTTTCAGGATTAACTCCCAAAGAAATGAACTAGTTCCCGCTGAATGGACCCCACTGAATAGGGCACTGACCCAGAAAAATCACACACCTGATAGGGACTGAGAATTTGTTTCTTGTTGAATGGTACAAAAACCAAGATATGGACATGTATATTAGTATTGAAATACATGTGAAGTGATTGGAAAATGTGCATGCATAATCTGTTCTTCTCTGACATATGAAGGTGGTAAGTAGGTGTTGAGTGTGTTAAACAGTTTCATCTCAGGTTTATCTCAGTTTTGTGTGAACCTAGTCAAAAAGCGATTAGCTGACTTGGGCTGAGCCTAGTTGGAGAGTTTGGTATTGCTGAAGGAGACAGCCTTCCTGCTTCCTCCTCCTCTTCCTCCTCTCCATTCTCACCTCACTCTGACCTCCCAGGGACCTGATTCAACTCATTAAACTGGAGGGGAAAAAAAAAAAAAAAAAAGGGTTTTGCTGGCTTAGTGAGCTGCACGTGATCACCCTGGGGTGATTCAAGCACCAGCACAGCAGGCAGTGACGGGGCTGGGGTGAAGCTGGAGCAAGGGCAGGGGGATTAGGAACTAGACATACTCCTTTCCTCACAGAGACCACCCCTTCAGTCCCTTTGCTATACCAAAACTTTGCCATGTAAACCCAATACACCGCTAAAAAGAAAAATTGCCTTAAAAACAGGATATGGACTCAACCCTTTTGTAACCTTTAATAAATGCAGTCAGTTATATTTATTGTATGATCCTATCTGTTGAAACAAAAAAAATAAAGATAAAACAAAAATATATATTTATATGCAGAAATAGCTATTGAAACCCACAGGTATTAACCCAGAACATTATTCATTTGTGAAGGCAAGCAAATCTTTACAGTTATATTTAGACATATAAGACTAAAACCTTAGGTTTTCATCGAAGTCAGAAAAGCATCTGGAAATAAAATTGCCTGCTTAACTTCTGTGGACTTTTCAGGCCTATGCGGTACCTTGCTTGGATAAGCGAGAACCATATCTCTTGAAGTCTGTGGAATTATTCTGTCAGGAAAGAGATAAAAATTGGGCCAAAATCTTTGAGTAACTGGCCTAACAACCTCCTTCTACTGAGGTCTGGCACTGTAACAGAAAGCTTGCAGGTATTTGTGTGTCTGAGTGTGTGTGTTGGATTATTTGTATGAAACCAATTGAAACTCACATGACAGAGAAACAGAAGCTGTTTATGGTCATTGCACATGGTGGGTGGACAAGAATCTCATTTGCAATCATTTTCCTGATCCAAACATGGGAATTACCAGCGCAGAGCGGCTGTGACTTCCACATCAGCGTTGCTCTGAGTCAGGTCTTTGTAGGGAGGATGTCACCAGCTACGGGACATTCATTTAAATTTCATTCAAACCATTTCCAAACTTCTCCAGCAACTGAAGTGTGGCATGTCCATATTCAGATTCGAGCTGTGACTCTGCTGTGCTCAGTCTCAATGTCGCCACTGATTTTAATAGAGTCACATATCACCTGAAAATTTGGATGGAAGTCAAAGCCTACAAAGCCCGCCTTTCTGGGCTTTCCTGTGTGAACAGGTCCCACTCCAGTGTATGGAACCACAGCACTCCCAGTCAATGGTTAAAATCATCACCATCCCCTGTAACATGAACATATCATCAGTGTGTCGGTTTATTGTGTCTTTTAAGGGATCTTCATTCCCTAGTGCAAAAATGGTAGTTTCTTTAAAGCTCATTTTTATTTTAGCCTATCACAGTAGTGACTTTTTTATCTTTTCATAGGACCAAGGCAGCAGCAAAACAGAAGATGAATCAGCACTCTGCTGCTGATATCAGCAGAATCATGGTTCAAAAATGTGAGGCTGGGCAGCAAAACTATTCCTCTTCGTGCATTCCAGGGAGCAAGCTGATTTTCCTCTCCTCCTCACTGTCTAATCTGACACCAGTGGACAGAATTGATATTCTGAACAGCCAGACTGATAGGGCTGATATAGAGAGACTGCCTGACCTTTTTCCCATCGTTGAGCCACAGCTGCACTGAATCTTGGCTGAGGTTCTGGCAGAGCCACATCTGTTCTTTCATCATGCACTTATTTTCCATGTTCCTTGAATTTATGTATTGAAAACCCCATAATATCATGTAAAATATTTTTTTCCCCTTTTCATTTTCCAGCATGGAAATGGGAAGCTAAAAGCTTTGCAAACTTGCAAAAAGTGTCTCAAGAGATGCCAGCACTTAGAAGAGGGCCGTTTTCAAGTCCTGATCCTATACAGGAGCTGATACTGCATTCACGAGACTCATGAGGACTGCAGATGGAGACAAAGGTCTGAACCCTTTGGTCTAAGAGGTCTTGCACTGGCACCTCACTGGCTTAATGGAGTCCTGCTGAGACCTGTGAGCCCCATGAGCTCTTCTGGTTGCTCTCTTGGTCCTGCATAAACCTAAGGGAGCTAATGTAGGGGAAATGTCTGGCTACATTAATGCTATGTGATAGTCATTTCATCTGCTCAGAATCAGTGAATGCGAAAGTCTTCTCTACAGAGGGAAGTTCTTCCAGGGCTCTTCAGTGAGTCAACCTGCTTCTCAAAACACTTATCATTCCTCTGCCCTTTAACTGTAAAGCCCGTGCTGATAGTTGTCATTTCAGGATGATATGTACCTGTATTACCGAAGGGATGTAAGGACACCTTCACATGCAAAGCAGTGTAACAGC
The DNA here is from genome assembly GCF_964034855.1 of Anser brachyrhynchus. Taxonomy (NCBI): domain Eukaryota; kingdom Metazoa; phylum Chordata; class Aves; order Anseriformes; family Anatidae; genus Anser; species Anser brachyrhynchus. The sequence continues at coordinate 121,563,310 of NC_137695.1, forward strand.
ACATGCCCATAGAGCCACCAGGAAGACAAAAGAGCAATGGATTAAGTCCTTTTAAGATAATGTACTCTTCATGAGGTGCTGCCCTGGACGAAGATGGCCACTCAAGCACTGGTATCACGGTCATTATCCTTGCACCTCTGTGGAGCTCAGGGACCAGCTACTCATTCAGTGGTCTGGAGTGAGCAGGATGTACCCTTAGTGCTTTTCATATGGTTAAAAACAAAGTTCAGTTTATGTTTGTTAACTTCATAATGTCACACATAGTTCCTCTGTGGTCTGTGTCCACACAGTTCCTCTTGCTGCTTTACATCATGCGACATAACTCTGCACAAAAAGTAAAATGAGAACGCTTACTACAGGTTTTAAAACAGAAGCATTGCGAAAAGCATTTTGTACTGCACTACAGATACCTCAGACCAGGAAAATAATTTCTTTTTTAGAGGTCTGTTGTGGGAACACTCAGCTAACAGTCCTCAGGACTTGCTGGCATGTTTGGAAAGAAGGGGCAGCCTGGCTGGTCTTCTACAGAGTCAGTGATATATAACAGCCCTGCACAAAGCTAGCATCAACATACACAGTGCTGTCAGCTTTTATGCTGATGTGAAACTTCTTTGCAGGGATCGGCACTTGGTGCAATTACATTCAGCATAAGTCAATTGCTGAATCCTTTTTTCCTACAGCAAACAAGTACTTATCTAAGTATTGGACTCTTCCTTCCTTTTATGTAAACCAGCTTGAACCCACCAAATCTAAAACAATGAAGAAGCAAAACACTTCTTGGAAACATATTTTCACAAATTACACTGTGGAGCATAAAAATGCCTTTACCAAAACATGTACAAACTTCATTTTTCAGGGAAACTTTATGGCTCCTAACTGTTATTGCTCTCTCTGGGGCATCTGTCCTTTAGTTTATACCTGCATCTGTCTTAGAGATATGATCCTAACATACCGTTAACATTGTTCACTCCTACATAGTCTGGATGAAACCCTACTCTCTCCAAAATCAATGGCAAAACATCCTTCAGTGCAGCCAAAATTTCTTTCCGTAATTATAACTGCAGTTTATTCCCTGTCTCTGGTGTAAGTTTCTCTCTGCATGACGCTGGCATACTCCTTCCATCTGGCTTCTAACATATTAAATTTCCTACTTGTTTTTACAAATGTATAGCCAATGGTTTCCAGAACTTCATTCCTAGATCACCGACTTGCACACAATTTGTCAAAACTTAGTTAAAATATTCAGTGTCCCCACTGGCCTAAGGATGATAAATGGGATGTCTGTTCCTAATATTTCTTTCCTTAGGAAGCTCTAGAAACTCCATTTATGTGAACTGAAATCCACTATCAGAGACTTACCAAAAGAAACTTGTCTGGTAAGTGATACTTCTGTGCATTTGCTGATGTAGTCAGTTCAAGTAATAACCTAATATCCATGTGCTGGCGCTGTCTCAAAATACTTCCCTACTCTTTTCCCATGTATGACTGACTATGGAATCTGGATGCAGCACCGACATGAATGTTACAGCTGTTTTTTCTACATATCTGGCAGAGACACATTTAATCATTGCTGATTAAAACTATAAGCCAACCAATGATTATCTCTAACTGCACCCCAAGCATAACAGGCTGTGTTTTTGACATACCCCTGCTACATGTCATGCAGACACTGCGTGGCTGTAGTTTTTTGCTCAGCAGAAACAATTATAAAGGCAGATAGCCTAAAGACTCCTCTGGCTGCTGCCCTGAGCCTGCTTACGAGCAGTACAGCATGCTGCTAAAAGAATGACGCTTGAATGATACCATAGCATTGAATAACATTTTCTTTATCTCCATTACAGTCCTGCTGTAGGAAGTTTTAAAGAAAAAAAAAAATCTTATGATGTGATTCGTTGGATTCAGACTGGAATTTGTGCCACCAGCTCTCTAGCTTCATTCCTTCATGCTTCATCTGCCCAATTATCAAATCCCCTGTTGTACAAAGACACAATTCAGCTGTTCTAAGGGCTTAACTGTGCCCTCAGATAGAGGGATGTGCAGTACTCTGCATCTTACAGAATCAAAATGCACAGCAGCCAGTTTTCACTGGGTACACAGAAATAAACATATCTGAAATAAACAAGTAAACATGATCCTAAAGATCATTTAAGGAGACAAACATGCGCTCAGATGCAATGAACTGCTGACCTCTTCAAACCAGTTAAGATAGACCAGAACACTACTGAACACGAAGGCTGGGAAAACAGATGCTCTGATTTACTCGTACTGTCCTCCGTGAGTAGATATTCTGTATGTGCAAGTTCACTGCAAACTAGGCTTTTATCCAACTTGCTGAATATCTGACATTCTCTTTCATTTTGGGTAACCAACTATTCCCTTTCCTCTAAAAGATTTATGTCATGGCCTTACTACCACATTAACTATCTCCCTGTCTGTCAGCTCATCTCCCTGATTAGCAGTCACTTCTGAGAAAATCTCCATGATCTAAGATGTTTTATGTGTGCTTGCAGCTTTTATATCACTTACACTTTACAAATGAGGATTCTTTTCCATGCTGGAGTGACCAACATGCTGACTCTGAAAAAACGTTTAAAGAGAAATACTACACATAAAGAGGATGCGGGCAGAGCTCCATTCCAGAATGATGCACCAAAATCTGCTTTTGACCAGTGACGAGCCATGGCTTTGTTCACTCTTTCCAGAGGTTTAAGGCACATAGCACTTTTTCTATGCAAATAATAGAGGTATCGTTAGAATCCACATCGCTCACAGACATTTGATTGAGGCCAGTCAAAAGATATTTCTGGTCTTCAGAAAGGAACGGTTTCAGTCCAACTACTTCCTTCCATCACAGAGACCCAAATATTACAACCGGCGTTAGCTGACGCCCATGGTAGATGACTTGATAGCCAAGGGCTGAGTGACAGCTAAGAAAGAGTGGTTATCTGTCTCCATTGGCACCCTCTCCAAAGGAGGACTTCAGCTGCCATGGTGTTGCCTCTGTAGGCAGGCATGTTTGCCAGGTTTCCAATGAATGGCACATTTCGCAGTTTCCAAGGATGTTTTCCACCCCGTCTCCTTTAGATACCTGCAATTCTAAGAAAAAATTAGATGTCTTCTCTCCTCAAACTTGTCAGTGAAAGGAGATAGAAGCCTCCAGGGAGCCATTCAGAGCATTTTCATTACATTTCTGGAACAGCCTGTAACAGGTAATGTGTCTGCCCCTCTGCCACATGCACGTATTTCCCCTGAAGGAACTAACCATGGAGAAAAAGCTTATGAATTGTAAAGGTGGGAACATTTTACCATCAACAAGTTAAGGGTGGACTTCATTCCTCAGAGTTTGTTCAGCACGTGGAATTACTTCACCCTACAAAACATTATAATAAACCAGAGTTAAGAAATGGGGATAAACAGATTCAAAACCTTCCTCTCCCTAATGAAACTGTTAGACTTTTGTAGCATGTTCAGCTGGGTAGTGCATCAGCAGACCTATTCTTTGAAAACAGCCTTTATTTTTACTGACAGGCCGAGCTGTCAAAATTCATTACGCATACAGGTAAAATCAAAATGCAAATCTCTGCAGGAATGAATACGTATGCAGCCAAGGTGCTGCTTTGCTATGATTACTACTCAAAAATATGCCAGATATGAGTTCGTGGAAAAGTTCCTGTTAAAAAAAATAAATTAAAAATTATGGACATGTGGCATTGAAGCCGCCTTGAAAGGTTGCATGAAAGACTTTATCATTTCAGAAGCACTGAGTTTTCCCTTGGAGCATAGTGAGAGGTTGGTAGGCTCCTGAGAGAATATATAAAATGGGGACGTTCATTTTTCATTCTCAGTAAAATATTGATGAAGCACCTTTGTCAAAATCTATTTGGCAAACAGTGTGGTGTATCTTGAATTGCTGTATTTTATGTTTCTGGACATGAAGAGCATCATGTTTCAAGATGCTCCAAAATAATAGTTGTAGTGAAACAAGAATATTGAATTTTGGTTTATTACAATACACTAGGTAATAAAACTGTCAGTGTTACATTTAGACAATTGTACAGAGTGGAGTAAATACTCATAAAGGTCAGTGTTTTCCACACTTTTTTAGATGCTCACCACCCATTCTCTGCTTTTACCACAGTTTCTGGCATCTTTGTCATAAAAATCATTGTTTTGAAAACAGCTGCAGACTTATCGAATATTAGCCTGTATCTTCTGTTTGGATTAGTAGGACTCTGTAGGTCAGTTTCCCAGAAACTAAAGACTAAGGAATCTTTTGAAAAAAAAAAAAAAAAAAGGTCCTGGATCACATCAGAGTGGTTTGAGTATACTTATGATTGAATTATACCTGCATTTGATGAACACAAGCTGGGTAAGTAGAACACAGAGGTGATTCCCCTCTCTGTGAAGGATAGAAAGCAGAACTGGGAAAAAAAAAAAAAAAAAAGGAAGAAAAAAAAGTAACTAAGACTTCTGAGATGCCCAGATACAGGGGAACTCCATCTATAACCCCATGCAGTACGGATATATGTACAGATATGTCTTGCTGCCCTCATTGCATTTCACTGGTAAAAAACAAGACAACGGGAACAGCTTCCCACCTTCAGACCAGCCTTTACACGCTCACAGGCTGCAGCCCCTCTGCGAGCTGAGGAAACCCTACAGCTGGCTGGTTTAGTGAGCCGTCTGCCTGCCAGTCTCAGTCCCTTCTGCCATTATTCTCTCTTTCACTCGAGGATCAGGCACAGCAAGTCCCAGGGACTCCTGCACCAGAGCCCTTTGTGCAAGCCTCACCTCCGATCTGCTCACAGGTCGCTGCGAGCGCACCGTCCACCAGGGAAGTCATACGGTCCGATTTGGGCCCCTGCCTGGGAGGCAAAAGCACGGTGAATAGGAGAATAGGAACTTGTTTCTTCACAATTAGGTATTTGTCTGAGGAGTAACCCTGTTTGTGAGAACGACCGTGAATGGCGAATAAAAGGTGGTACGAACACGATCGCGCTGAACAGCTGGTCAGAAGGGGAACAAATGTTGCTGAATACTCATTTTCAGTATTCTTCTAGCCCTGGATTTTCTTTTCTTCCCTCGAATATGGTCTCTACTTGAGTGGCTTAGCAAAATAAAGACAGATGGCAATGGATTATCTCTAACACTTCATTAATTGCAGTGCAGCCATTACAGTATTTCTAAAGCACTCACTAGAGCTTTGCCTGACGATTTCCTTTTAACAGAGCTGCATGCCACTTTGTGAGAAGGGACCTAATAAGACATTGTGACTTCTTAATTAAGAATGCCTATATTAGTTATAACAGCACATAAATACATTACTAAATTTCATGGCTGGATATATTGCATATTTAGGAGAACTTCTCCAGTGTAAAAGAAGTTGCAACTTCTTGCAGAGGCAAGGCTGCCTTTGATTGCCTTGCAGTCATGGCATAAATAAAGAACAGAGCCAAGCCAGATTTTAGAGCCTAATTCACTCTGATGTCATTCAGCTTTCAAAATTAGGAACCTAATTTCCTTTTTCAAAATTGGCTTAGGCACATACAGCCAAACTGAGAGATGATTCAAAGCCTAAAGATGCAGATAACACAGTGAAACTACTAATGCGACCAGCTACTTAGTCCTAATGACCCCAAAGGCTATCTGGAAATCTCTTGGATATATTTTCTTATGTTTATAAAAATGTGATTCATCCAATCCTGGAATAGAAGTAATAACAGGTGACTTAGGTAACCCATTACCCTCATACCTGAGGATAAGTGACAGCACATCTCATTTCTTTAATTCTCTTTTAGATAAGCAGTAGGTTGAAATACACGTGAAGAAAATATCTGTTGAAAAAATTTGAATTATTTTGTTTAAGAAAACAGAGGTAATGTGCATAAAGGACTCTATTCATAAAAGACAGAGAGCAGTTAAAGGTAGTAACTGGTAAGTACTTATAACTTTATCCCTTTTTTTCTTAAAAAACATGAGGCATTCACATACCTTATCACTGCACGTCAGATAGGAGTTTTGCAACACTGAAATTCACAGTGCAATAGAGTTGACAAAGTTCAGAGACATTTGTCCAGTGGGAAGCTGGCTTTCTCCAGCAGCTGTGCAGCGAGTTTGGCTTGCAGGTCCAAGGAGAGGATAGCTGCAGCAGTCAGAGGAATGACAACCATGCCTTGCATGGGCGTATTTGGGCAGAACGGAACTGGGGAAATGAGAGAGCAAGTAAGGGATAACGTAGGATCATTAATATGAAATGTTTCTGAGGAGGAGGCTCCCTTCCAGGTACAGCCTGGTCCTCCAGGAGAGCCTGGTGGCCTGGGCCAGCTAGAGGCACTCCCAGGGTCCAGCACCACATACACCTCATCCGTAGAGCTCACACGGCCAAAACGTGCCCTGGTGTCCCAGTCTCCTTCCCCAGGCTTTCACAGGCAGCAGATCCCACAGCACAGTTTTGTCAGCTCCCAGACCCCACAGGCAATAAATTGCCTTGCCATGCCAACAGGATGCTGTCCCCAGCCCCTTTCTAGAAGAAGCAGCAGCTGTCTGCCAAATTTCTCTCTGAACAAACTTCCACCCCTTCCCTCCCTGTAAGAGGTGGCCCCAATCCACCAAACTCAACATAAGGTAAAAAGAAACTCTTCATCCCAATAAGTGGGATCCTTGGGTTAATAGATTAATAAAACGCCCCTACAGAATAGAATGAGCTTTAGAAAGAGCAACAAGAATAATCTGTGCTTTGGGAAGTCTGACTTAGATACCAAAATCTGAGGTGCTCAGCCTTAATTCGGCTAAGCAGTAATTCAGTCACAGTCTAATAGTGCCAACATAGCGAAAAAGATTAGTGACTGTGGCTGGCTCTTAAATTTCTCAAAGAGAGAAGAAAACAGAAGAAAGGGGGGAAAAAAAGGAAGAAGGAAAGCAGATGAAATAGAAGCAGAAGCTAAACAAAATCAAACCAGAAATAGCACATTCCTAGCAGCAAGGGTGGATAATTACTCACTGGAACAGTTTGCCCCTGAGTGTGGAGACATTAAGTCCTTAAATCAAGACTGGATCTATTCTCCTCTATCCAAACAGAAGTTCTGGTCTTTATGCAGAACTCAGAGAGTTGTTTTGTTTTGTTTTGTTTTCTGACGTGCATCGCCCTGAATGCCAGACCACATGATCTTCACATTTTGTTCTGCACCATCAGTCTGTTTATGGACCATATGATCTTCATATCCCAGTTTGGTAAAAAAAATGCATGCGATGCTATGTTGATTTTTCTGCTCTGCTTCTGTTATTGTTTATTAAGAGGGTTCTCGAGTGCCAGGCTCTGCTCAGGTTTTCCCCAGCTCTGTTGGAAGGGGCAGTATAGCTGTGCCTCCAAGAGGGTGTTGCAAAGCCCTGTGTCCCCTGCCTCCCAAATAGGAGTCTGCTGCCACAAAGTCTTATTTACGAAGTCTTATTCACTATTCAGTAAGACTTTGTGGCTCTCCCTGCAGGGCATGAGGAGTGCTGGGTGCCACCAGTGGGATTCAGGACCAGCAGCTCACTGAGCAGCGAGAAAACTCAGCTAGCTCAGAGGAAACACAGAGAGATGTTTCTTTAATTCTACCTGGGTTTGGATTAATTTTTTGATGCAAGTGATGCTACCTCTGGACTTATAGCTCCAAACGTGCTCTTGAATTAGACAGCAAGGTGTCTAATTTCAAAATCGAGCCAGGCTCCCCCTGGCATTTTAAAACGAAGGAGCTGACAGCTCTGCTCAGCAGCAGCAGTTCCCTATCAGAGGGCACTCAGCCAAACACAGCTCTTCTTCAGATCCCGGAGCATGGGTTCAAACCCAGGCTGGTTTAGACAATAGATAACTTTGTGAATGTCAGCACTTTCCAAATCTTGCACCAAATACACGGTGTCAAAAGTCTCGTTGGACCGTGAAAAAGCAATTAATTAGAAATAGATAAAGTTTGGGTTTTGATTCCACTGGATGTATAATTAGACAATTTAGCTTTTAAAGTACATATAGAGAGCAAATACATCAGTGCTTCCCTTTCCAGTGCGTTATCATTATTTTTATCATTACTTTTTCTTTTTTATTTCTGGAATCTAGGACTTTTCACACATCAGGTGCTTTCTATCATTGTGTTCAAATCACATCTTAAAAGTCCTATTTCAAGTAGATCTTTATGGCTTATTAACTACAATGTATTTGTGCCACTTTAATTTTAATTGTGCATATGCAATCTGTGCAAAAGCTTCTCAAGGTAGGACACCACCTAACCGCATACTTTCAAAAGATTGAGCAACAATGGTAAATAGCAATAATTATTTCTATTAGTGCTGGGAAAATGGTGAGGGTTAACAGTTTATTCAGAACAGAGACACAGAAGTGTCTAATTTTGTAGCAGCACAAGACCACTTTTCTGAGGTTAGCGTTCAGAGGTTGGTCTCATGCTGGTCTTTTGACAGAAAGACTCTTTTTTGATTTATGGCTGAACAGGCACAAAGAAAGCATGTGCACAGTAACTTTCCACTGAAATTTAAGGGAGCTCTTAAAAATAATTTTGGAGAGGTTTAGGTGGTAAAGCTATGAACAGCTGCATTACTGACTCTATCCCATTCCTTCCTCTTTAATTTTCAGCTGATATAGAAATGTGGGAATTGTTATGCTAGAGATGCTGTGCAGTACTATCAACCACTATCCAGCAGCAGCAGTTTCAATGTAAGATTTAAGAAATTCTCAGCAAGTGCAGGTGGGGTGGGTGTCCCTCATCATTATACCTCCTCCTGATCCAATAAAGATTAGCCTATGCATGAATTTTTTCTAGGTATTTCAGTCAGGTTTTTAGGTTGTCAGTCCTTATAATCATTTGAAAATCTTTTTAAATTCCTGATTTCTTTGTCTTTCTGCTGCTGTGAATTCCACCTCACAGGCTGCTGGTTCCAACACTCTTTTCTGAACTTTCTGTTCCTCTCCCTAGTACCATTGATTGTATTAGAGACAGGGCTGCACACTTGGTTACGGCATTATAACATCTGCAGCCTTTATCACCCCATTCTTATCTCTGTGGCATATCCTGTCTTTTATTGACTGCAGTCAGCAGAGCCTTAATGGAGCTGCAGTGAGAACCTGGCCTCTTTGCTGGGCTGATAAGGTTAATTGAGAATGCTCTAATGTCTGGGTAGTTCATGCTTTTCAACAGCCATGATTTTACGTTGCTTAACACTGTAATTCACTTGCCATCATTCATCTGAATAACTGAGGTCAGAATTCCTCCTCAGCCCTTTGGTTCCCCCAAGTCACTTGCCTCATCTTTTTCCCAGTGATCACTTTCCAAGTATATGTATATATAATAAACATTGCATTAACAATGTATTAACAAATACTAAACAAGCTGGTGTATCATATCCTAATCTTAACCACTGTTTTCGTGATGGCTTCTCCACCTGCTCTTCTCCCTGAAAACAGGGCACAGGAGGCTACAAGAGACTGCAAAGCAGCAGCTTTGATGAGGACAACACAAAGCCACCAGCCCTTCACAGTCACCTCTGAGAAAGGCAGCCAGTGATGAGCAAAACAGGCTGCAAGTAAGGTAAGGTGCTACTTGTTATCAAAATATGCTACTTTGCAGCATCATTGTGTCTTCAGTTTACACTGTAGGTATTGACAAGTTAGCAAAAAAATAGCAAAATTAGCAAAACAAATCCATGCGCTCCTACAGATACATTCAGATCCTTTCAAGGGTTTTAACATGGGACTGAAGTTGATAATATTACGTTGCCTGAACCCATCTGATTTGACAAAATGTCAGGAGGCAGTGTAATAGAAACTTTGTTTAAATATCTATGACTATATTCCAGTCTTTATCAGGCTTTTCAGAGCCGTAAAAATGTATCATAATTTTTCTCACAGTACTGAAACTTTACCAGTATTTTCGAAAGCCTGTGGTTTGTGTTCAAGTATAAAACAGCTCGTATTTCCCTCTTGCCTAATGCTGACCTTACACTTAAACTGCATTCTGCACTATTGAACAGTAGGAGTGTTTCCTATAAGACTTGGAAAACCTGCATAGACTTGGGAAAACTACATTTAATCTTTCACATATAATAAAGCTCTCGGGAATCATAGCAGACAGTTTTACATGGAAACCTAATTGCATGAGCAACTACCCTGATCCTCCTGAACAAATAGGCATTCAGAAATATAACAGAAATGATTTTGATTAAGTTTGTCCAAGCTAAAGATACAAAAATCACTAACAAAATTATGTTATTATTATTATGAAGGATGAATAAACAAACAAACAAACAAACAAACAAACAAACAAATAAATAAATAAATAAAGCATCAATATATTTCACCCAACAGACAAACACTTATTAAACCTTTTTGGGATACATCAAAGTTAAGTTCACTTTTTGTTGCTTTCAAGCTTTTTCCATACAAGGGCACTTTCTACTTTCCCCCATCCCTCTTCCAGATGCATGAATATGCTGGAGAAGAGCTGTGCAGAATAGCTGCAGATTCACTGGAGGAAGGAAAGTTGGTTGTTCCAGGAATTTCATCCCAATTTTTCACATTAGAATTGTGATAAACTCCAGAGATATTCAAAAAATATTGGCACTGGCTTTTTAACCACTGGGCTGTTTGGGCTTGTAATGGATTGTCTGCGTTGCTGATGCAGCAGTTGTTGCTGGTCCAGGCAGTGCTTTCTACCGAGCTTCAGATCAGAGCAAGTGACTGAATCACACTGAGTTTATGCCTGCTTTCTTTAGCAAAGCAACCTTAATTTTAATCTGAGTAACAACTGTTCAGTCTGGGCACCTTAAAACAGTGTCTTAAGGAGGCTGGCATGGCCCTTGCTGTAAGCGGTGATTTTGGGGCAGCCAACACTGATTCTTTCACCTGCCTTCTCCTGCCTTTGCAAGCTGGCACGAGGGTCCTTTCAGCATGCATCAAGAGCAGTGCTGTGACTGAGTTGTGAAACACTTGGTGTAAGCAATGCCAGAAAAGGATATAAGCCTATCTGGAACATCTGAACATGGAACCTTTTCAAAATACCATATGACCCATGCTAGCCGATTGGGTTTACTACAATATTTTATTAAGACAGAAGAACAGATAATAGTTTTCTTGTTCTGGGAAACTGCTGAGTTTTTTAAATTTAGTGTTCATTCCCAAGCCAGGTCAAACAGTCAACACAGAAAATTTTGTCAACGTGGTAACCATTAATAATAAGAAAGAACGGGGTTCACTGAAATATTTGAGCATAGAAGTGGTTCATTTTTGTTTGATCATTGTATAATTCTTTTTTCTTTCCTTCAATTTCAATAAATTTGCCTAAATAAAAGCAACTGCAGCATGAACTGTTTGATTTTTTGTTGTTGTTTGAAAACAGAGTTCACTTCAATGAATACAGAATATTTTTACAAAACTGGGCCCATATGAACCGCATGATGTTCAAGTGCAAGTGCAAGGTGCTACACCTGGGTTGGGGCAATCCCAGACATGAGCACAGACTGGGAGAAGAACTCACTGAGAAGCAGCCCTGCAGAGAAGGACTTGGGGGATCTGGTGGATGAAAAGCTCGACACGAGCCAGCAGTGTGTGCTTGCAGCCCAGAAGGCCAACTGCATCCTGGGCTGCATCAACAGAGGAGAGGCCAGCAGGGTGAGGGAGGTGATTGTGCCCCTCTGCTCTGCCCTTGTGAGGCCCCACCTGGAGTGCTGCATCCAGGTCTGGGATTTGGAGCGAACCCAGAGAGGGCTAAAAGATGCTCAGAGTGCTGGAGCACCTCTCCTCTGAAGAAAGGCTGAGAGAGCTGGGGATGTTCAGCCTGGAGAAGAGAAGGCTCCAGGGAGACCTCATTGCAGCCTTTCAATACTTAAAGAGGTCTTATAAAAAAGGATAGAGAAGGACCCTTTACTAGGGTAGATAATGATAGGACAAGGCAGAATGGTCTTAAATTAAAAGTGGACAGATTTAGATTAGACATTAGGAGGAAATTCTTCATTGTAAGGGCAGTGAGGCACTGGCACAGGTTGCCCAGAGAAGCTGTGGATGCCCCATCCCTGAAGGTGTCCAAGGCCAGGCTGGATGGGGCTTTGACCAAACTCTTCTAGTGGGTGGCATCCCTGCCTATGGCAGGGGAGTAGGAGTTAGATGATCTTTAGGGTCCATTCCAACCTGAGCCATTCTATGATTCTATGAAAACCCAATCCCAAAAGAAGAAATGTATTAAAATCAGTCTTTTTCCACAGACAAGTCTGACTTTTCTGAGTAAAAGATTTTGGTTTAAAAAAAAAAAAAGAAAAAAAAAGCAGATTTCACTTTTCTCTTTGATTGAAACTCACTGTTTGTCACATCTTGAATATAGTTTTGAAAATATTAGAGAGCTTTTATATCATTATGATTAAATCTGCTATTTTTCATTTGCATAAATATTTTAGCAACTGCTGTAGTTTCAATGGTTTTACATCAGTTTAGGACAGTGTGTCCTTGGGAATCCTTTTTATAAGCTTGTATAGATATACTTAAAACAGACACAGTAGAAAATGCATTGCCAATGTGTTTCATGACTATAGCAGTTTTACTACTATTGCATTTGATTAGGCTGGTTTATTCATTCCAGTTATCCTTTTCAAGGTCAAAAATCAGTCCTGCAACAGCTGTTTTCAGTGTACTTTCCTGCATGCTAACCTATACCCTCCCAATAACAACAAGTCAAATAAAGTGATTAACCATGCATAAACAAAATGGTGATGTATTATAATCACAGAAAGAAAAAGAAGTTGCTACTTCCTATAAATGTAAAGGGATGTGTTTTTCAATAAAGTGAAGGGAAAAAATGGCACCAGTCCCAGTTTTTCAAGGCTGTATGTATAAGGATCCATTTATCACCTCAGTGACAGAAGTTCTGGAACTCCTGTCATTAATGCTGAAGCAAAACACATTTGAATGTCATGTCAATAAATCACTTGCCAACTAGAGGATTGAAGGGTTTTACAGTTGTTAATCTGGCTAGTCTGGGAATAGAATTTACACACCACTTTCATTCATTACTAGGACAAAAATGAATCCAAATTATTGCTATCATAGAAAAAAAAAGAGGGAGCCTCGGTGTCAAAGATGATTAGAAATGCAGAACATAGTTAAAGTAACATTGTTTAATAAGAAATGTATCATATTTTGATGAAGAGTAATGTGTTTGTTTTGCTTATTCTGTTATACACGTAACTGTGCAAAAAAAAAAAAAAGGACGACAACAGAAAACTGAATATTAAAAAAAAAATAAAAATCATTGCCTAGTGCTATGTTTTGTCAAGAACAGGCAAAACTAATGGGTACTGAAGCACGTTCTGAAAATGAGCTAATCAAAGCTATTATTGGCAAAGGACAGGGAAGCGTTGCAGACTTGCAAGCCTGTACGTTCAACATCTGTCAGCAGTTCCCTCTCTCCTATGAAATGGAGGTCAAACATCAGCACATCACCTTCCTGTAACTGTGTCAGTAAATCAAGAAGGGCATATGTGATTGGATGTCTCAGGCAAACACAACTGTTTCGGCATTACTATATTAGTTTATGCACCATTTATGTCTTTCAGTGTATATAATACAATTTTGTACAGCAGAAGGCAACATCAGAGCAAAAAAGTAGAAACCAAGAGAGCTTCTTCAACAAGCATTTTTATAACACTTCTGTTCTAATTAAAAGTAACAATGATCCTGATTTTCAAAACATCAGAGATTCAAATACCTTTCCCCTGCCCCTTAATGATATCCATCACCTCTCATTCGGAGTTAGGGAAACTTTGAGCACAAGTGCTCTCACAGAAGCTTTCATTTTTGAAATATGTTTTTCACTGAATAAATAAAACAATATGCCGGTAACCATCAGAATGGAGGCATAGTGGACAGAGAAAAGGAGAAAAAATATGTGAATGCCTGCAGAGCAATGCTATAGTTGTACAGATGTGGTGGCAAGCAGTGTGAGCATATTCTGAAGGTGTTATGTGCCATCTACTAATCTCTTGACAATTTCTACTTCCTCCTAAACTCACACTAAGGATAAGGAAGTTAGTCAAAGCATAAATGTGCATGTACTATCTACTTACTCCACTACAGTGGAGAAAGAGAGAGGGGTACACTATACCAGATAAGGTCCATGAGTTCTGGTATTTGCAAACCAGGCACTAGGGAGGCTCAGTGCTTTTTTGTCAGTCCTCTTCTACAGCAAAATACCAAGGTAGGGTGCTGATCTTGAATTAACATGTGACACAGTAAATGTACAAAATATGGAGTTGATATTGATAAGTGTCATCCATGCCAGCTTTATAAAGTAAAAATTGGGGAAAAAAATGGGTTCATCAAAGCTACCATTAAACTCAATAATATAGCTCAATTGGTCACGGAAGATTAAAGGTTCAGGCATGATAAATGGTTTCTGAATATTTATCTGTAATGTTGATGTTATACAAGGGAATAGATCAGGACTAGAATAATATCAGAGCAACAAACAAGTGTTTCTGAGCCATGCAACTTCCACCCAAGGCCTTCAGACTGGGAAAGTGTCCACACCAGCCAGAGCAACATGACAGTCAGAGGCTGAATAGGATTTCATGAATGAGCAAGGACTACTCACCCCCAAGGGAAGAGAAGAGCTGCTGGAAAAGGCAAATTGCCTCCTGGGGCATCCAGAGACACTGCCCCCATCCCTCTGGGATGGTGCTCTTTGCTCCTCATGCACAGACATTCTGCTTGGCAGGGGGACAGCCTTGATACCCTGCTTGTCAGTGACCCTAAAAATATTGAAAGGAGAGATTTCACTCCCCTTGGAGTGAAACAGCTTCTTGGGCTTTTTTTTTTGCTTTTTTTTTTCTTTTTCTTTTTTTTCTTTTTTTCTTTTTTTCTTTTTTCTTTTTTTTTTCCCTTTTTTTCTTTTTTCTTTTTTTTTTCTTTTTTTTTTTCTTCCTATTTAAGTATAAGGCACAGCTTCCTCATAGTTAAGTTCATGAGATGTGGAAAAATTATCAGTGCAGAAGAAATTCTTAAAATCAGGCCTCATTAATTACAAATTCATGAGGTCTTCAGGGAGGGGAGTATGTCAGAACAGCTTACTGAAGAGAGAGTATCTTATAAATAAACATTATATTATACATATTCATTCCTTTATTGGTATATTATTTTTATTAACAGATCATATGAGAGAACAATGATTCTTGAGGGAGCAATTAAAAGGAAGGTAAGTTGTTACCAGATTTAAAAGACTATGTTAAACATACATTTGATAACACAACATGCTTAAAAATGTAGTGAGCAGTTCTGCTGAATTATTTCTTAGTACTTCTTGTGCCACAAAGAATACTGAAAATTTCTTGTTGTGTTGAGCAGAGATTAGGCTGCACATAATAGTCCTAACAAACTTCAGTTACACACTTGCAGCATAAGAGGATTTGGTGTAATTTCACAACTACAGCAGGGAGCAGGTCTTTTCACCATCACTAACAAAATTTAACTTGCAGCACCCAGAACATTGTGAAAGGTCTAATCCCCTAAGAATTAGGCACTGTTTTTCAAATGCACTCAATGAAGTTACCTTCTTGGATAAACTGGCATAAACTGGAGTTCATTAATATGCTTCAAATTATATGCAGTTTTCCTTTGAGTTGCATGTTATAGTAATGAAAATTCTAAGAAAAGCTGTCATATTTGAAACGTTTACTGCAATTGGTATCAAAGGGGATGTTAATGACTGGAAATATGTACATGTTCATTTCGAGAGAGCAATTAAGTTTTTAGTTGAGTATTAATGCATGCTTGGTTTATGAGAGAAATTTCATAGAATCACAGAATATCCCAAGTAGGAAGAGACCCACAAGGACCACTGAGTCCAACTCCTGGCTCCATGCAGGACCACCCCAAAATCAGACCATGTATCTGAGAGCGTTGTCCAAATGCTCCTTGAACTCCAGCAGCTCAGTGCTGTGACCACTTCCCTGAGGAGCCTGTCCCAGTGCCCGACCACCCCCTGGGTGCAGAACCTTTCCCTAACCCCCAGCCTGACCCTCCCCTGTCCCAGCTCCATGCCGTTCCCTCGGGTCCTGTCGCTGTCCCCAGAGAGCAGAGCTCAGCGCCTGCCCCTCCGCTCCCCTGTGAGGGAGCTGCAGGCCGCCATGAGGCCTCCCCTCAGCCTGCTCTGCTCGGGGCTGAACAAAACAAGGGGCCCCAGCTGCTCCTCATACATCTTGCCCTCTAGGCCCTTCATGATCTTTGTAGCCCTCTTTTGGACACTCTAAAAGTTTTATGTCCTTTTTATACTGCGGTGCCCAGAACTGCACACAGTACTCAAGGTGAGGCCACACCAGCGCAGAGCAGAGCAGGACAATCCCTTCCCTCGACAGGCTGGCAGTGCTGTGCCTGATGCACCCCGGGGTATGGTTGGCCCTTTTGGCTGCCAGGGCACACTGCTGGCTCATGTTCAACTTGCCATCAAACAGAACCTCCGCAGTCCCTTTTTTGCAGGGCAGCTCTCCAGCCTCTCGTCCCGCAGTCTGTACATATATCCAAGGTTGCCCTGTCCCAGAAAGTTCCCAAGGACGTCCAAGAGGCAGACATTCAATACTACAGAAGTGAAGTTAGCTCTCATTTTTGACCTCTGACTCACCCAAAGGCCCTTCTGTGAATGGTGAGCGGATTGAAGGGAGGATGAATGCGATGGCACATAGCTCTGGACAAGCAGAAAGCATTTTAGAACAACCTAGATTTAGCTGACAGCTTTTTGGAGGGTGCTTAGTACAATGCTCATCACCCAGTTGTAATGGCCTTTAACAGGCATACATTTACTGCTGAGGTTTTCATTTTAGGCTGTCTCTGTTATGAATAGAGAGAAATAGGCACTCTTAGATGATGGCAGTTCATCTGGCCTATTTTAATGGATTGCTGAGAAGGGGGTGAATTGTCCAGAAGTGCATATTCCTTGTCAGAAGAATTTGTACTTTGGTGAAATGAAACCTACCTTTCCTCTCAGCTTTGGGAAGAAGAGATTCCTAAAGAGAAGCCCATTGTGGAAAAAGTGTGGATGGCTGTGGGTTGGTTATTTGTTTTAGTGGCTTTGACCATTATTTAAGCCTCTGCTGAGTAGTGCATGAGTATTATGTTTGATGATGACAGAAAGCGTCAGATTCACTGCGTGTGCTGCACAGATGGTCCACAGTAACCCTGATTGTGTCACATCCACTGTGCACAAAGAGACCACTTGTACCGTACATATGCAGGAGTTTTGATGCCTTCCAGAAACATCAGACTCATCTCACACATGCTGAAAAGTTGATCCAAACGAAGCATGAAACCTGTGATGAAGAAACTATTCCAGCTTGTTTTTTGCTATCCTTAAATCCTGGGCAAATGTACACTCCTCAAATTCCACCATACGGCTCTTCCAGAGATCCAACAGGGCATATGTAGGGAAATCGAGACACTAGATAGCCCTACCATTACTGTTATTAGGACAGCAATACTTCAGAGGGATCAGAGAGCTAAACTACCATGACAGCAGACGCTTGGTGTAGCAGAGCTGCAGAAGGCTGTGTTATTGCAGGAAAAATGCTTTGAGGATTGATTTAATCCAGGGTCTTAACAAAGGGCATGCTAGAAAGTCATGTAGAAATCCTGTTCAAGAGTGAAATTTCATCTCATATTTGTCCCAAAAGAATAATGTTTTTAAAAAGTTCTGCCATTATCATTGAATTTAAATAACTTTTCTGTCAGCTAATCAATTTTTAGTGTTCTAAATCTGGCTGCTTTTCCTCAGTTATACAAATATTTTGCATCAGTTCCGAGAAAAAAAAAAATCCAAAGCATTAAACATTATATATAGTGCTACTATTTTAACTTTATAGTTAAAAAGAAGAAAATAAGCCTTTTTTATTATTATTATCTTTTTCTAGATGACAGTTTCTCCCCATCTTTTGACCAGCTGCCGCTGATAATATGTCACCAGAAAATGTTCTGTTTTCTGCAGTTTTGTGCAGTTCAGGAGATGTATACAGTGGTAAATCAGCATGAGGCTCCCTGACACTCTAGACTGTTTAAATTATACACATGTCAAGTATTTTGGGCTATCAAGTGTTTTATGATATACTAATGTATGACTGTATAACATCAATAAGCTCTCATCTGAGATTCTATGTTCTGGTTTGGTCAACTACCAAAAGGCTAAAACTTTAAAACCAGTTTAGTTAATTAAAGGAATGCAATCTTGTTCATCTCAAAGCCAGTCATGCATCTATGTGGATTTTGTCAGTGTGTCTAGTGGAAATAACTCTATATGGCTAGGTTTATGAGTGAGAGGTGAAGAAAACCTCATTGACCGGCTTGTGGCTTGGGACACTCTTTTGGAACCTGGAAAAACTGAACTGGGTGTTTTTTCCTGCTATAAGAGCACTTCAGGAGAGTGCTTTAACCATTCCACTGAAGTATACAATGGAGTGTGTGAAGAAAGAGTGAAAGCCAACAAAATTAGGTTTTATGTGGTCCTTAAAGACATGCTGTATTAAGGCAAAAAATTCTTGTTCAATCAAGAAATTGGGCTTTCCCTTGCCTGAAGAAGGAACAAAAATGTAATTTTTTGCTTTACTCTGTGAATGATGCTCACAGCTATCTGAATATTCTATTCCTTTAATTTTTTAAAGATGTCCTGATTGGAAATGAAAAGTTAATAATTTTGGTGTTTCTTGTTCTTCATTGTGAAAGCAGGTAACAAAATTCACTCATTTTGCTTCAAAATATTCTTTCAATTTATTTGACTCGATAGTGCCAAAAATTTAGCCAAACTTAATCAAGTAAACCAAACAATGAATTGTGATGGACCTGGACAGATTTATGCTTGGGATTTTATGATGTGCTTGTGACAGCAGTGACCTTTCACAGAACCGTCAAAGTGGGGCTTCACACTCCTGTATTTCTTTTACTTTTCTCTTCAGGGTTTCTTATTGCCAATGTGAATAAGAAGAGGAAGCTGAAATTCAACTTGCAGTGTCCATAGATAAGGATTTATTTTTTTTTTTAATTATTTTTTTTGGATGAGAGAAGCAGTATTGAAGAGTGACTGAGGAGTTGGTAGCCATGGGAACCAGGCTAATGCTGGTATCTTTGCCTAAAGGAATCAAACCTCTCAAAAGTCTCAGAAATATTTTTGTGAGAGCAACAGCAGCAGAACTGGCAACAGGAAGAACAGCCTTGAATGCCCTACCAGTAGCAACTGAGAATGTCAGAATTTTGGAGGACTGTGACTGTGATTTAGGAAGAAATATATAGTATATGCAAGAAAATTTCAGTAAATAAAAAGAAGAGCTACAGAAGACAGTGTGAGGCAGCTGTTGGGAACACGGGTTTGAATGTAGGAGGGAATGACTCAGTCCTCAATTAAGTGAGATGTGCAGGCACGAGTGTCACTTGCATGCGTATGGAATGGAAATGGTGTCCCAGCTTAGAAAATGAGGTCCACAGATTTTAACCCTTGTAATGGAAATCAAACTCAAAGCAGATTTTTTCTTGTTTAATACAAAGAGATAAGATCTTTGGAATTCCACACAGCTCCTATCTGGAAATGTCATCATCTCCAAAGTCTGAATAAAGGGACACCACAGAAGTGTTTCGTCCCAACTAAACTACAGAAACATCAAGCAGCACATAGTGATGCGTCCGTCACCACAGCAAGGTGGCAAATTGTTTCATAGCTCTTTTGGGATAACGGCATCTCTAGGCAGATGGGATTTGGCCAGGGAGCCCACTCAGAGGAGTTTGATCTCAAAGCATTGCCCCACAGCATCTCCTCCTGCACAGGGCAAAGACTCACACCAGCACCATTCCCTGTATGGGTGGAGAGTCAACACAATTCCTTCACACTAGACCCCACTGGTGCCCAAAACTGCTCCTGACCTGACAGCAAGAGCAGACCGGGATGAGTAAAAATGAGAACTTAAATCTAAAATTCCCCGCTAAAAGCCTAACAACAGTCTGGTGGGGATGAGGCTGAACCTCTGATCCCACAGATCAAAGGGACCATCTCAGCTGTGTGGAACTGTGCTGAACCCTGGCCAGCATGCTCAGGGCATTGCAGAGCTCAGTTTTTTGTGCTCCTATTCAACAGTGCACTGCGTGAGAAAATCCCCAGCTTTCCCCCCAGCCCATATGTTATCTAATATTTAAATGCAGCTATGGGTTACTTGGAGGAAAAAGACCTACGTTTATACATGTGCTGTTCTATAAAACAGCTTAAATCCTCAGGAGCTGCTAGCAATAGTCTAAAAGGTATTCACCCAGACAGACGTCTCACGGGAATCTATTTTTAATGCAGATCAATAGAAAATATTCTGGGAAGCAGAAGCAACCTTGAGAGCTGTCCTCTCGGTGGCATACATATTTTGAAAGACATGGAGTTTCTGAGATTTTAACGCAGCAGCTTCTGAAAAATGCTATCTGGAAGGAGCAGTTAAGATATGTAAAGGTGGCATTTGTTGGAGGCACAGATCCAAAAAGGGGAATTTCTGGGAGGAAAAATCTGGTCAAAATCCAAGAGTCTGCGCCAAGCTGTTTTAGCAGTATTCGTGGCTCCTTTGTGAGCCTGATGAACAGTTACTGTGTGATCAAGTCATGAAACTTCCCTTCCCTGAGCAAGTGGTAGGTATTTCACATCACAGCCATGCTGCAAAGCTTTATTCATTAATATTGGAAATCCTTACTTGTAAGTGTTTAGAAGAGTGAAAAGGAGTTGCTTTTATCTACAAAGAAAAGTTTCTCTCCTTTGTAAGCTGAAAATTTATTATGTGTATATAAATTCTACTCAGTTTTCCAAGTACTCCTCCTGTGCTGCATGATATTTTAAGGATATATCAATTTTTAGTACCAGATAAATATTATGTCTTTTTTAGCTCCTTTTCTATATGCGTTTAGCCTTTTTTTGGTTAGGCTCCAGACACAAAACAATTAGAGTCTGCAGTATTTCCACCGTTATTAATGCTACAATAACTTGGAGTAGTACCTGAGAAAGAACACAGAACCTTTTTTTTTCTTCCTTCAATAAATAATATTTTTACATTTACATACCCATTTATCTTTATCATTACTTCCGAAGAAGCCAGTATTCACTAACAGAAATTATTTTAAAACGTGTCATTATGGTACAGCATTCTTTCTGTGCGGAAGAATTGAAATTGCGATCACTTTCATCTTCAGGTGTTAGTATAAGGAGATATCACTGCTTTTTTATTTTTATTTTTTTAACAAACTATTTTGTCTGAGAGTTTCCATAAAAAACAGCAGACTAATGTCTTAGTTTGGAAAAGAAAGTAAATATCTCAGTTAAAAATGTTTTTAAAAAATGAAAAATCCTATTAAATCCAGCATCTTGCAAAATATATGTTTCTTTACATGATTTCTTTTATATCCTGAATGCACAGTGAATGTAATAAACCACTAAGGTAACTTAAATTCAGTAGAAAAAATAGTTATGTGCTTAACTGCAAGTATATGAAGTATACAATTTGGGTATTATCTGTGAGGTCACTCACAAGTCTGACCAAAAACATCTGTTTAAGTACTTTACTGAATCAAGATTTTAAGAAAATTACTGTTGCATCAGAGAAATGGAAGTCTCAGTGACAGAGCCCTACTGTAGTGAATTTAGCATAAGTTATATTGCTGACAGAAATGCTTTCTACAATGCTTGTACAACAATAGGCAAAGAGCAATGTCTTTCCTTCGTGTTTTGAAATTTGATGAATAACTCCCTCCTCCTCTTTTTGCACTGTAAATACCAGCCACAGACATAAATTTGACCATTCTTATGTTTGTTTGTTTGTTTTTCTCTTAATAGTTGAGTCCAATGTAAGGTAAATGTTTATATTTTAGAGGCTCAAGGTGAAAAGAGAAAGACAATAAAAAAAGGAAGGAAAAATAAATTTGTTTGGAGAGGGACGAAGATTCACAGGAAAAAGAGGGACAAACTGAAATCTTAGCAATATCTGGAGAGAGATGAGGGGAGTAGAGAGAAACTACAGCTGAGATATTGTCAGGAAGAAGCTGAAAAGAGTCTTAAAAATGAGGATAAGGAAGTGTGAACTTTATAAGGAAGATATATAGGGACTCTGGTGAGTGAACCCAAGTGTCAGGCATAGTTTATTTGAGAAGGTGTACAGTATATCGGCTAAAGAAAGAGAACAGGACAGTTAGGAAGAGCAATAGGAAGTGGTTAATACCAGTTATGAGATGATCAGTATTAGATTTTTTTTTTTATCACATACCTACAAAAAAGTTTTTGTTTTTTTTTTTTTATTTTAAACATTCCAGGATAAGTAAAATGACTTAGTGAAAGTTGCAATGTGAGAAGCAGAATAAAGTGAGAACGATCAAAGCTAACACTGAGCTTCGATGTTGCGGAGAAAACTGGTGATAGAGAAATGGGGGAGGGAAGTCATTTTAGGAGGAAATATGAGAAGCTCCATTGTAGACCTGCTCTATTTTGGGAAGCAATAGGACATCCAAGAGAAAGGTGTGGAGAAACAGTTGTAGAGAGATTATGCTCAGAGGGAGAAAAATGGTTTTGGATTGGAGGGTCAGAAGCACCAAGGTGAAGGAGAAGGAGAAGGAGAATGCACCAGGTCACAGCAATGTGGGGTGTGAATCCGGAGATGCCAAGGGAGCCACCAAAGCCCCCAGAACGAGTGCTTCTAAGAACATGTAGCTATTGAACGAGCAAAGTGATCGCATTTTTGACGGAGGGATGCTATCAAAGCTGCAGTACTTCCCCTCCAGAGGGAGGCCGAGAGTGGAGAAGAAGGTAGAGAAGTAGGACTTGGGGAATGCAGGAGCCGAGAGAAATAAAGGCACCAACTAGATCCAGACCAGAATGAGTCACACAGAAGTATGAAGAAGACGAGCAATGAACTGAAATCTGAGGACACTGCGATACAATATGAAATGACGAGAAACCCTTTGCAAGGTGGACAGTTTTAAACTTTCCTCCAAACAATAATACCTGCTGTAGGACAAGGAGGTGTTCATCTAAAATTATGGCTTTTTGCTCCACATCCTGCGTGGTATTCAGCGTGTATTTAATGGGATGTGTTGCAGTTCAGCCACAGGTACAAAGCAAATGGTGCATTTCTTTGCTTGAGGCCCTCATTATGCTCTGTAAACAATCAGAATGTAGATTTATTCCCAACTCACTGATTTTCTGCTGTCGTTGAAAAGCATGAGGAGCACATTAGAAAGAAAGCGCTAAGATACTGATTATCTATTTCTTCAAGCCAAATTGGTTTAGGTTTCTCCAGGCCTCCTAGCAACAGCTTTATTATTATGGAGTTATTTCCCCCCAAATACTTCTAAAACAAGTATCAGATTAATGTTTCAGATAAGAAGAAAGTATATTCATTAACTCTCAGAGCTAGTTTATTGAAACAGGAGCTTTCAATGAAGCATGCAAGTATGGTTTCATTTTGATCTGCTGATTTTTCTTTCTTCACATTATTGAACAGTGAATGTTTAATGATGATCTATATAATATAGTCACACTATAAATGAAAAAAAAACCTTGTTAGTGAACATTTTACAAATTATTTGCATATTCCATTTATTATTTTTTAATCTAGCTGCATATATGACTCATAGTATGCACATGCATCACTTTTGTTTACTTACAAACCAGATATACTGTATATTATGTTGGAAATAAATTTATATGTGAAGAATTTGTTTCGCTGTATAACAATTGCAGTTTCTGTTGTTTACAACTTTATAGAATTGAGATTTCTTATAATTTCCCAGCAGAATTATGGTATGCTATGAGAACTGCATTAATCTCATAAATACCTCTGTTTTGTTTCATAGTAAAATTTTCAGAATTTGTCATTTTACTTGGACTCATACCTTTTAATATATTTTTTTTTTAATTTCCAAGTAGGAAACCTACCGTGCACCTCACTTACACAAGCAGCTTATACACCTACGAGTCAACGAGTCTTGGGCTCACATGGCAGTTTCTGGAAAAAAAAAAAACAAGTTTCTTCAAGCTTTGAAAGACAATAAAGGTGAGTATATTAACTGCTGTTGTATAAAGCATTACTTACAATCTTGTGATTAAAAGATACAGAAATGAGCACCTTCTCCATTTCCTGATTTCCCTGCCATGCTACAGCTACAATTTTTGAGAAGGGAAATGGGGTTGCTCTAGTTCTTCTGGGGACTTTGTGAAGAGAGAGAAAACAAAGAGGAAAGCAAAGTATCAACAGGGTTTCTAGAGGACGGGGCTGTAGAGGTAGGAACTGTTATATCCATACTGTGACACTCAGATGCTGCTGTGGGTAAAATACAGGAGGCCAACAGTCTGGCCTGTGAAGTCTTTTCATTGCTAGAAATTGTGCTGGTAATTACTGAACATGACTCCCTTGAAGGCAGAGCTGGTTTATATCTGATTAACTGTGTCCTCAGAGATTGTTTTCTGTTTTTTCCTTCAAGAAACAAAAACTTGTATGATGTCCGAAGGTAGCCCTGCATTCCTTGTGCAGTCAAATGCACTCCATAGCCCATTCTGGTGAAATGAGACTGGGCAGAAAAAAGTAACACAAAAGTAGTACGAACCTGTGTAAAAATTAAATGACATTTTGTTTTCTTTGAAAACACAGTGTTTCAAGCAGATTTGCATTTAGTGCCTTTTTATGACCGGACTTAACTCAGGTGGACACAGTTTCCGTCATTCTTCCTTTGACTGGCACGTATAATGGAAAAGACTTAATATTAGAAATACAGATTATATAAAGTCAGCAAACCTTCTTGCACGGCCAATGGTGCAAAATTCTTTGAAGTTTAAAAAAAAGGAAACCCTTCAAAATGTCAAGTTTGCCATCTGGCAAGAAGGTTGAGAGAATACACGGAGGGAATAGATGCTTTCCTATAAAGCCACACGAGGCCTAAGAGGATAGCTGTTTATAATATGCAATTTGTTATGAACGGCAGCAATCTGTAGGATGTGGGACAGTGATTCAGAAAAAAAAAAAAAAGGTTCAAACTCTGGACTAGCTGCATTTTGAATATCCTGTATCATTAGCAAAAGTAAACTTCGAGTTAAATACACCCTAAATCTACAATATAATAACAGAAAAAGAAAGTTTTTTTTGTCATAACTTAAAAAAAAATAAAAAACATTATTAAGATTGTTTTATTCCAGTGAATGCACTCAAAGAGAAGAAAAAATGGGACAAGGTGTCACGAAACAGAAGGAAATATATCAGCTACTGTGCTGAAGTCAATGGCCAATTTTGATGTTTTCATTCTTCTTAACCAGTGCCACAGCAATAGGACAAACCACACCCTGTGATGCGCCATCCACTGGGATGGCACCATGGCAGGGTCACACTATGGCAAGAAATTCCTCATGGACTGGACTCCCTCTTATCAGGAAAGCAAAAATATATTTGATGCTTGTAAACTCCTTCATTCTTGAGATGTCTGCCTGCGGTTTGACTGAACCAACCAAAATCCAGTGTCCCCAGAACAGAGGACACATAAAAAAGGGTGAAGACAATAGAAGTCCCATTAGTCTTTAACAGCTTCATGAACTTCCCTCTGACCAGCTGGAAGACACCGCTCTGCTTACAGCACCTTGCTCTGGGCTGCATGAGCATGGGGAAATACTAAAAATATGTAGTTTTCATTACTTATAATCAAAAGGGAGATCAGTTCAATAAATATGGCAATACTTTAAAATATCAGAAAGGGAGATTTTTACTGTAACAAAAAAAAAAGTTATTGGGCAATAATCTTGTTCACAGAAACATTTATGACTTACAGCTTCTGCTCCCTCTTCTAACTGGCAAGAGGCTGGTGTTTATAACCACAAACTGTGTTTGATTTGTCGTGGGGCCTTGGACCAGCACTTTGTAACTCGGACCCCTATCTTGACAAAACTATTTTGTTTCATTTTCTTTTAGTAGGGTATCAAGTCAAGGCACAAAACACAGTAAGAGCAGAATGTTAATTCCTTTTTGCTCAAGAAAGGGAATAATTAAAGCACCAACAAATGTTTGGCGCCTGCTTATTAACCAATCCCATACTATATGCTTTACGCTTCTCAGAATCCCACTGGGGAATAAACGGGATGCACTCAACGGTTGCACCAATGTTTCCTGCCCAGTATACTTAAAGCCATTCTAGTGAAACAAAGTAGATGTTGCTATAAATCAGCCTCCAATGTATTGAAGAGGCAAAGGACAGAGCACATCGTTCCCCACGTCCTTCGCTTGGACCGTGCAAACCCAAGCTGTCCCTTGGTGGCACGAGGGCCCTGCACAGCCATGCCTAGCATGGGGGGACCAACAGAGCCCACACGTGGAGTCCCCAAAAGTTATCGAAGTGCTAGGGACTTTACAAAGACTCAGGATTCCTTTTGCCCCCTTTTTACGTGGAGACTTTTATTACCTAGGTACTCAAGTTTGCTTCTGCATTATTGAAAATACATATTGTAGAACAGCAAACAAGTAATGATTTATGATTGAGTCAGAAGGTTTCAGCAACACAGTTTTGTCACTTTCTTTTATGAATAAAACATATTAAGAACAGTTTGGTAAAACTAAGTAAGGTAGAGTACAACATATTAAGGCATATAATAAATAAAAGTCAGAAACTTTAATAGGGAAGAATATTTGTTTATTTTTCTCCTTGAAATCAGCTGTATGCAGTCTTCTTACCTATTTTACCCATCTCTGAAGAAACTTTCCTTGGTGCAGCACTGAAGCTATTTAAAGATGTATGTACCTCTTGAATATATGCTTAAATTTAAATCTGCAACATTAACAACAAACAAATAATAGCCAAATAGCTAAATGTGTTCTGCCTGTATGTTTAATAGATTATGAATACTGCATGCACCTGGTCAAAATTCAAGGAAGTGATTGGGCAGTAGTGGAAGTCTATCACTGAAAGCATGAACTAAAAATTAATTAAGTTTGAGGCATCTCTGAAAAGGGATGCTGTTCTGCACTGAGGCTGTGCTTGGTATCTGTAATAAACACTGCAGAATTAGGAATTATGATTGTAAGTAAAGTCCCATGCATGGTCAATAACAATGTGTCATTAAATATTGCACAGTGGGTTTGGTGCGGCTGTGAATTGTATTAAGGCTTTTGCAACAGGTTGTAAAACACACAAAAAAAGAATCTTTCCTCACATGCACCAATAGTTCCCATCATTTCAGTCAAATAAAATCTCCTCTTTGCTAATTGAAAAATGGATGATGACCCAGGATATGGTAACTATAATAAAACATCTTCCACTTGAAAAGATGGGAATTACATTAAGAGTAATCCAGGAATTCTGGAAAAGAAAGAAGAAATCACTTTTTTTTTCTTTCTTTCTTTCTTTCTTTCTTTCTTTCTTTCTTTCTTTCTTTCTTTCTTTCTTTCTTTCTTTCTCTCTCTCTCTCTCTCTCTCTCTCTCTCTGTCTCTCTCTCTCTCTCTCTCTTTCTCTCTCTCTCTCTCTCTCTTTTTTCTTTCTTCATTTTTTTTGTTTAATGGCCTTTTTGTTGTAAGCTTTATTTTAAGTTTCTGTAATATTTCTATAATGCTATAATATGCCTCTGCAGAGCATTCGTGTCCTCATGAAAGCCTCTTTTATAGTTATTTTGCACACGCTTTTAAAGATAATTCCATAAGTCATTGCCATTTCTGCCAAATATCTACAAATAATCTATCTGGTGTAAAATAAATACTTTAATTGTTTCACATGACAGACAGTTAAGCAGTATAATACTCCCTTATTTAATTTAGTGTATAATACTCGTGTTAAGTACCTAGCTGTGTGTGGTGCCTTCTACCCAAGATCTCCCTGCTATTTACAAACTTTATCATATCATATTTTTGCAGAGGCCATGTGAACCGAGGAAATAGCAAATATTTATTCAACACCAGGAAGAGTAGCACAGAAATCTTTTTTTCCACTTACAGCTGTGAAAATGCTAGCATATGTTTTTTGGAAGCTCTTTGGCACCTGTGGCTGCCCAGGAAGCGGAGCTGGGTGCAGTCACTGCCCTGTGGTACCCAGCCTTGGCTCCATCCCCTTCCAAAAATTTAACGTGTCTTTTTCTGGTATAGTTGAGTAAGTCCTATGAACAGCCAAGTACAAAAGGCAGGCCGTTGATGTTTCAGTTCCAAAACACGATATTAAAATGCTGTATTTTTTTCCGATGGATGGGCACTGTGGCTCTTCCATGATTCATGATGCCTAAACATGCTGACGCATACTCTTCTCCTGTTACTATGTTCAGCGTGTTGAAAAAGTGTGATGTTTTATCTGACAGCTCTTGTACGTAAAAGTGCTGTTTGAGGGTGATAATGAGACCACCACATGGGAGCTGATGCTCTGCTTCAGCCATTGAACTGTCCTGGGAGCCTCCCAGCTCTCCTTCTTCTGGTTTTCTGATGTAAAATATTTCCTTTTTGGAAAATACTGCAGTGACTTTATAGATTTGTGCCCTGCTAGATTATACATTTCAAAGAAAACAAGGGGCAGTGTGTAGAGAAAGAACACAGCATAAGTACATACCACCTCACAGCTTATTGCTCTCATCACCGTTTCTGTTCTACAGATGACTAACAAAGAAAAGCAAAATGTCTGAATGGAAATACAGTCATCAGCTTCACTGCAGTCACTGAAAGAGGCCCACGAGTTCATTCAAATGTCTTCCCTTGCATAACGCTTCTATTGCTGAAATAACGGCATTGTTCCTGCGGTGGTTAAAGATAATATTTGTCTTACAGTGCGACTTCGTCGCCATCCAAACTGCTTCTAAGCTGCATATACCCGCTGCCCCACCCACTCCTGCTCTATATTTTAAGTCTTTTCACAGATTTCTTGTTAACCTTCAAAACAGGCTCTCTCACAATCAATGGGACTTCAGCGCACACTTGTTTTGCAAAACCAAGTCCTTATTGTCTAGAGTGCTGGAATCATTTTTGGTTGTACGCTATAAATCAGAGGAAGTTTGCAAACACTTTCTTCTCAGATTTATTTTTTTTCTTCATCTGCAATGCTGTGATTGCTTTCATCCTCGATTTCTCTCCTGCCTTCTTGCAATTCTACATTAGTTTTGATCCATTTGTATATTTACATCATCTCTTTTAATCAATCTTCTCCCATTTGCTCTATATTAGCTTTCTTCTGATTGCTTTTTCTACTATTTTTGGTTATTCATTTCTCTCTTCTATATTCTTCCTGTACCCCCTTTCCCTTCTTTCAAGCTAACAAACGTAGACTGTATTCACAGACTGTTGTGTTTCTTTTTTGTTTTGTTTTGTTTTTAAGAATAACATACCAAAGTCAGAACACAGCTATTACTTATGCCTGATGTCAGTTATTCACCGCTTGTCACTTCGAATGCGTGCGTCCCCGCAGAGCCTCCACTGACACTCTGGCCCAGAGTATAACATCCTTACCACCACATTTCAAAAAATAACAAAATCTTTTCATGTCTGAGCTGAAAAAGAAGCTCTCAGATTAGCCAGCACAGAAA
This sequence comes from Anser brachyrhynchus, assembly GCF_964034855.1. Lineage (NCBI taxonomy): Eukaryota > Metazoa > Chordata > Aves > Anseriformes > Anatidae > Anser > Anser brachyrhynchus. The sequence continues at coordinate 121,592,854 of NC_137695.1, forward strand.
GGGACGCAGTCACCACCCACCCGCACTATATAAGTGCAGGCCATGTAACTTCCAGCAGCAGGAGCTGGTAACAGTGGGGGTGGCGAGCCCCTTCTGAGCACCTCCACTGCAGTAGCTTGGGTGGATATTTTCTAATCTGTCCCTGCCAGGGTATTTGCTGAACTCCTGAAAGCAGGGCTGGGTGGAAGCAGTGCCTGGAAGGCAGCTGGAGCTCCGGCAGAGGAACGCTGTGGGTGAGTACCTGGGCAGGAGGCACGGCACGCTTGGGGTTAGACAATTAATAAGGCCGCCTTGTACCAAGCTGCTCCTGGTGGAGAATCCAAGCTAGAAAGAAAAAGCAAGCTATGGAAGGTGAGATAGCTTCATGTTCTGCAAAACCGTTTTAAATAAGCCCTCTCTGACTGTCTAACTGAAGAGGGGCATCACCACGACTTGCCCAGGATCCTGGCACCATCTGGGTCACAGGGAGGGTGTGGAGCCTCGCTGCCAGCTCTGGGCCAGTGGGGAAGTCAAACTTCTCGTGCAGCCTAAAACCATTGGCTTTCTGCCCCCCTCTTCCTGCAGACTGGAAAAAAAATAAATGGGAAAGAGGTGATTCAGGGCAGGAATTCTTACAGGTGACTTCTTGAGAACGGGGCACCTGTTCCTTCAGATGGTGTTTTAATGAAATGAAAATAAAAACAACAACAAAATTGCACATAGCTATAAAGGCAATATGAGGTTTCGTGTGTCTGACCTTACGCAGCCTTTAACTGAGATTTTGGCTCATTGCATCAGTGTGTTACTTTGATTGCAAGAACTTCAGTATAACTGGCTTGTCCTCATAAAATTGTACAAATATAATAGATACCATGAGATAAACATTATGATTAATTTGTCTTTATTTTGACATAACTTAGTTGTTTAAATAATAAGTAATTCATTTCTACATATAAGTCATTTCACGGTCATGTTTTAATAGCCCTTCCTTTATCCTTACCATTCCTGAGATCCTTGTAAGGCTGGCCTTCTTTTCTGAGGAAATTAAGTAAATGCATCTTTAGAAAGGACTATAGCAAGCTTTTTATTTTTATTTATGTATTTTTTCCAGAAAAGCAAACACTGCTGTCTGGATCAATGCTGTAGCAATCCAAACCATTTGAATTGCTGAGAACACAAGGTGTGCTGCTCTGTTCTATTTCCCGTGCTGTTTCTGAGCTAATGCTGCAGTTCAAGATATGAAACAAAAATAGATCTGCTTTAGCAATGGTGAGAACCTCTCAGCTTCTGGCTTTATTCGCAATTTGGCATCTGCACTGTAACCTGGTCACACTTGACAATATTGACCGACCTCTGCTCATCTTGAATGCTGAAGCTCCTGGTAATTAAAGGAGAAAGCCATGCAACAGGCGATAAATGACTTCCATAGTGCCTCTCCCGTGGTGTTTATTATGTCCTATAGGAACTGCTGGATCTTTCTCTTCCCCTTTCTGATCCAGCCCTCCCTTGGTACCATCACTCCCCAGGCTGCCTTGATTAGCTGAGGAAAAGAGACGCCTGCCCTTGTGTTCAAGAGCTGTGCAACAACCAGAGAGCTGCACTGGGACGTGAACAACACAAGCAGGGCGGTGGCTTTGCTATGGGCAGATTTTTCTTCGCAGTTTAGTGTCATCACATTTTATATCTGTTATTGATTCTGTTATTATGCGCTGTTCCCTAATGCAATCATTACTGTGCTCCTGCATTCCTCTGGTAGGATAACGAGAAATGTGATGCTATGTGGTTTCAGTCCTTATAATGAGAACAAGGCAGCTCTCCTCACATACAGAATTTGTAATTACAAAGGACTATACTGTGTTACTGGTAACTAATTAGAACTCTCTGCTGAAATGACATTTCTTTATTACATATCATTAACAGAAAATGTCAAAATTAGCATGATAGATGTTTTTATATGAAAAATAGGCCCACTTTTGTAAGTGAAATCCACAAAATTACAGCACTTTGTAATATAACTATTTCAAATATCAGTATGAGTATTTTAAATATCAGTATTTTAAGATATGTTATCATTGTTAAAGAGATAGACACGATTTTTTGCCATACAAAAATCATAAAAAGGGAATTCTTGCTTTTAAAAAGGCCAGTGATGATCAGTTTTGTCCTGTGCATTTTATGAAGATTAAATAAAATTTAAAAACAAAAACAAAACACGCACAAAAAGATGAAATGCCGGGGGGGGGGTGGCGCTGAAATCACAATATTAGGCTCATAGCTCACTGTGTATTCCTAGAGCACAGGGCACACATTAACTAATTTACTCTCCTCCTCTGTGAAGAAGCAATATTGTTATCTATCTCACACAGTTAAATTGAGACAAAGAATTGAGGTGAATTCCTGCAGGCCAGCCAGTAAGGAAGATGCCGGCGCTGGGATGAGGAGGCAAGGCTGGGAACTTCCCAGCAGGCTGACTGGCAAGATACCACATACGCTTCTCACTCGTGGATTTAACTGAGGACGAGTACAGTGAAGTACCCATTGCTACTGCCAAAATGTTTTGCGATGGCAGGTACACACACAGAAAGCAAACTGATGTTCAGAGGTGTAGCTAAAAGTTTCTTACTGTCTGTAACAGGTTTAGGACTGAAATAAGTACATAATCACGTTGTTTAAGGCCATGTGATTCCTGTTTAATGGAGTAATCAAAGCAAACACTCTTGGAGTGCATTTGCATGCTAGGTTTGAATGTTTGTAAACTAGATAATGAGCAGGTTTCTCGTCAGAGGCCTGTATGAGGCACTGGTGAATTCAAGCCATAGTTCCCAAGGTGCCTGTTCCTTGACAACACTAAGGTGCTGGTAAGATATGAAAGGCTTGTGTGGGTAACATTCCTCTGCCAGCATTTTAAATACGCCGCAAGACACATAATCAATGGATATAATTTGCAAATGTGTATGGAGAATCGGTCCTGACAGTTTTGTTTACAAAGGCAGGCAGCTATTTGCTGAGAACAGATATGACATGCTATTCATCTTGCTACTGCTAAGCCAAAGGGATTGCATCTATGATAACAAACTGTTAGATTTGATTGTTAGAATCCTTATGCAATGTTAGTAATAAAGGGTGTTTAAAACCATATCTCATTTGTTCTTGGGCAATCGTATGGTATTTCTTATAATAATTTTCCCGGGGCACTTAAAAGGACAAGCCTAATTAAAGAACTGATATCTGTCTGGCTCAGCTTTAAAGGATCTGTGTTTCCAAAGTACGTGCATGCAGGGAAAAGGACCAGCTGTGTCTTTATTTCCCTGCTTGCATGGGCTGAGGCAATATGTTGAGTGACGTAGTCACATCCTCACACCTTTCAGTTCCTCCATTTTGGCTGGGGTTACATCCACGCACGTCCTGATACCAGATATTAAACACAACTGTAACAGCCTTGGATGTGATGCCTAAGGTGAGAGTGGAGAAAATTAGGAACAAAACTGGATCCTAAATGCAGCCACGTTCAAATTGACAGGGAGAATGCAGTGACTGAGAGAAGACAAGGGCAGGTCCTCCTGTGTAGTGCTGAGAGTTTCAGGGAGCCAAAGGCTTTCTGGCTCACTTCTCATTTGACCATGATGGCATTTGAGCACCAAAAGAATGGGTGACCGTGACTCACTCCTATCCTTTGCCATTACTCCCCATTTCAAACAATACTGAGAAAGCACTTTTCCCAGCACACCTAAATACTTACAGCATTTGTAGCCCCACTGACATGTTGTCCACGAAGTATACGCATTTTCTACTATTACTAGTTTTACTAGTAATTGGTAGTACTAGTTCAACAACTACTTCCCAATGCTCAAATACAGGACTATGGGGTCTTGCACCACCTTGTTAGCGCCAGCAGCTGGATGTATTGTGGGTTAGGGATGGAGAGCTCAGTCTTTTTTCTGAAGTACCAGTCAGTGGGATTTGCTGAACGTACAGCTCAGGGATGTTCAAGCATGGGCTGGCTGATTCAGCTGCGATGGTTCAAGCTGTGATTTTCTCCAGCCGCCTCGCCCCCAGCTCTCCAGGTGTGGCTGCGGCAGATGGATGGGCTGAGCAGGCAGACCAGGACAAGGATCAGAGACCGCATACACATCTTACTCATGGATTTAACCCAGAACTAGTATGCTAACATACATGCTGTTGGTGCAGCTGTTTCAGGCTGCCGCTGATTTCAGTTCACACCTCCTGGTCTGTGGACTGGTGGGACTCAGAGCCAATGCATCCTACAGGCATAGGGGGCAGAGGGGCAGGGAGGAGAGCTTTGTCAAGCAGTACTTGAGCTGCTGGGGCTAATTCAGCATGAGTGCCACAGTAATCCAGGCAGCAGTCTGCATTTTGAAATGTATTTTGATCATTATGCATGCGTTTACACAAGCAGAACAGATCCCAAACCCAAACATCCCGCAGCCAGGCCCAGAGAGCTAACAAGAGAGAACCGAGCTTCTTTATCCTCGGTTGTCCTTACACACAGCCGCAGGTGACTGCTTCCTCCCTCTGCTTGCTGCTTTGTGAACGGCACATACAATGCCAAAATACAGCTGAAATTCCCTTTGAACACAAGCAGGCCTCGGGTTCAGAAGCAGCAGTGACACGCAGACTTGCTGCTGATGGTGGGTTCAGGGAGCGTGAACAAAAGCAACACATTGTTTACGGTGGACAGAGCTCGTCTGCACTGGTGAGCTGTGCTGCACTACAGCACGACCTTGAGAACCTGTGTTAATTAACACAAGTTTATTTTAAGCAGTGTCAGCTGTTTCTGAGTAAACCTACTGATCAGAGTGACAAATTCTTTATTCTTGGTCTTGTAAAAGAGTATGGGTTTAGGAAGGCAGTTATGATCAGTAGCTGGATTTTTAAAATTCTGTATCTGAAAACCTTTTGAACGTTGTGAAGTATTTTAATGGACTGACAAGATTAATTCATTTTATAATTATCTGTTCAGAGGTAAGTGTAAAGAAGAAATAAGACTGGAACCAGGTAGTTTTATGCTCATCTCCAAAGGTTCCCAGCTTAGTTCCACAAAACAATTTTTCTTATGCACATGCTTTATTTTTCTCCTTTTAAGCAGTCCTACTAAATCAGATGAGCTTAATCAGGTACGTGCATGTTCATAGAATTAGTTTCTTGCCTCAGACACTATGTGTAAATCAGGGGCTACAGCATCTCAAAACGCAAAGCTCAGAGTGTAAGGATAATCATTTAAAGTGCCCTCAAACATCATCCTGGAGCCAGAGTGCTGGTTTCATTAAAAGGGTTTGCAACACGGTGAAGTCCATGGGTGTTCATGTCTATGGCTCAGGTCTATGGCTTGCCTTGCAGCTGGGGGATCTCCAGGCACTGACTGCTTTAGTGGGTTAGTCATCTGTCTACAGGGACGGAGGCTCGGCTGTCACCGATCTTGATGGTGAGAATGAATATTTTAATAGCTTTATTAAAATTAAAGGGTGAGACATTAATTGTATTATTCCATACTTCTTCCCAGAGGCAGCAGCTGCACAGTGTGGCATAATTTAATAAAGCTATCCATCATGTGATGCATGGGTGTGAAAAAGTTACCGCTCGGTAGTGTAAGAAACAACGCCAACTCCTTTTGTTCCATCAGGAAGGGCGCACACAACAGAAGTGCTCTTTAACAAATGTTTGTGTATTGGCCTGTGTACGTATTGTGGTAGGCCTCTGTTTTGACCAAGAATCTTCTGACCAGAACAGGTCACCTCATTTTTCACACAGAACGAGGTGAGCTGCATTCACCTATACCTCCGCCAGTGCAGCCACCCAGTCTGAAGAGTGAAGGACGAGATGCACCCCCTGTGAAGGTTGCTCACACGAGGAGGGGTGCCTGCGTGCTGAGCATGTGACAGATGCGTGTCCCGTTGCATGGCAGGGACTCCCTTCAGCACAGCCTGCGGGGCTGGTGGCTGGCTTGCATCCCCAGCGAGTAACGCAGCAAGCAGGTCTTGGCAGCATCAGGGATATATGATGTAGCTTATGCCTCTAGCACATTGGCTTTGTTTAAGGCTGCCTGATTGCTTGGGCAGGCTTTTCCATGTTTATTACATTGTTTTGTATTTTCAGGCTTTTTCTTTTTTTTTCCCCTCACTGTTCAGGAGGATATCAGTCCTGCTTCTATATATATATATGTATGTATATATATATATTTGAAATAGAAATGAAGGTTTATCCCACCCACAAGTTGGTTCAAGTCACATACTTTCATTTCCCATTCTCTAACGCAGCAGTGCTAATACGTGCAGGAAGCAGAAGGTCCTTGTCAGTTACGGAAAGTATCCCAAGTGCTTCACGTTCCCTTCCTTCCCCGCACACCTATGCCTTGCAACAGATACCTCACAGATAATTTTGGGGCAAGAGCTATATGAGCTGATCATAGCCTGTTGTCTGAAGAGTCCGTGGAGCGTCCAAGTGACTTCAGTTGGTGCTGAACAATGTGAACTGGCTTGGCACCAAAAGCCTTGTGCTATCCTGACCCTTGCACCACAGGCAGCCAAGGCCACTGCACCCCGGGCAAGCACTGGGGACTCCCAGGTGCCATCTTGTGCTGCTGGGGCTCAACAGGGCTCCTAATGAGCATCAGGGGAAAGGGCTTTTAAGGAAGGCTGCCAAGCAGCCTCGAGGTCTTAAAAACCTGGGATAGTCTAGTTTTATTTTGTCACCAGTTTCTTAAAAGTTCACTTTGTAGGTGGTCCTGTAGGTTGAACCGCTTCTGTCCAGATGATGGAAGCCTCTAAGTGCCCTTTGGAGAAGGCCTCACGCAAGAGGTTTAAGTTTCTTTTAAGTGGGAAGTGAAGAAGGGAAAGTCCTCCCCTTTCTACCACTTTAACTGCTGTGAAGGGACAGGGTGTGTTGACTGGAGTACCCGAACTGAAGAGCTGAAATCAGGGGGAAAAAGCTTGGGGCTAAGGAATGCCTGATGGAGCATGGTGAAGAGATGTATTTTCACAAGGTACCTCAATGCTCAGCAGGCAACTGGATCGTACATCAATAAGCAAACGAGCAGCAGTGTTCGAAAGAAAACCCGTGCACCCAGACAATGGGACAAAGGTGCCATCTGAAATCATCTTACAGTTGTTGGTGGCTGCCAAGCGCACAGTACTAAGAATGTTCCCTTCACAAAAGGAGGGCGGGAGCCACAGTTCAGGAGGGGAGCCTCCAGCCAGCTGCTGAGGCACAGCCGGGCTGCGTGCGGGCTGCCTTCGGGGCCGGCAGGGTGCCGAGCACCCCTCGGCCCAGGTGAGCGGGGGCTGTCAGGGCAGCCCCCAGGTCGCTCGGGCGGCGTTACGCCCGGCATGCCGCCCTCCCTCCCTGCCTCCCTGCCTCCCTCGGCCGAACAAAGGCGGCGGCGGGGCCGCTCGGTGCCGTGAGGGCCCGGCGGCGCTGGGCGGGCCCCGGCCCCCACAGGCGGCCCGGCACAGCCCGGCCCGGCCCCGCGTCGGGAGGAAGCGGCGGGCGGGCGGGTGCCAGCCGCCCGGCTCCCCCGCCCCCCGTCTCCTCCCCTCCGCGGCCGATCCTCCTCCTCCTCCTCCTCCTCCTCCTCCTCCTCCTCCTCCTCCTGCTCCTGCTGGCGGCGGCGGCGGCTTCCTCGGCCCCGGCTCCCCGCTCTTCCCCGCGGCTTCGCCTCGCTCCTCGCCGGGAGGCTCCGCGAGGACGGTAAGGGCTGTGCCGTGCCGTGCCGTGCCGTGCCGCTGCCCCGGGATCGGCGGCGCCCGGGGTTGAACCAGGCGCCTCCCCCCCCCCCCGGCTCTTTCTTCCCCGCTGCGGACCCCCCGCGGGCGGCGGGAGCGGGCGGGGAGCTCGCCATGCCCGGCCCGGCCCGGTGCGGTCCGGTCCGGGGGGGGGCGGCGGGGAAGCGGAGCCGGCTCCGTGCCCGCACCCTCGGGGCGCTGGGTCCGGCTCCCGGCGGGCCGGGCTGAGCCGAAATCCCTCGCTCGTGGCACGGCCCGGGAGGAACGGGCTGGGGGAGCCGCGGGCTGGACCCCTCCGAGGTGGTACCCCGAGGTGCCTGGAAGGGGGTGCTTGTGCCCCACCGAGGGGCCGAGCACATGGCATCGCCCCCGGGCTGCTGCTGCCGTGCCACCGCGCTGCCCCGCACCGCCCGCGGGCTGCCCTGACCCCACGGAGGCTTCGGAGGGGAGAGAGGAGGCTGCTCGGAAAGGTAACTGGTGTAATGGCCATTCCTCCTCCCCCCCGGACCCAGGCAGGGCAGTGCTGCGCCTCTCAAAGCGAGGGAATGGCACCGGAGCTATTTGTGTCCCGGGGTCCTGTGTGTATGGCACCTTTAGGGCAGGGAAGGTTAAAACTCCCGAAAACCTGGCGTTGGCAAGTCAACACCTCCCATGCAATATTATCGTTAACTTACTGAAACCCGAGTTACTGTAGTTTGCATGCTGATCCTTGCTTGTATGTAAAATCTGCAGCTACAGCGTTCAGATGTTTGAGGATGAAGCGTATCCTTTGTGCTTGAAATGACACGGCTATTGTGCTTTTAAGCAGGAAGACGACTTTTATCTTTACCACGGGGCTTTTATCACTCGGCTGTAAATGCTAGTTCTGTTTTTTAAATCTGCCGCTGATTTGTTGGGTGGCTTTGCGGGGGTCACTTCAGTTCAACCTCGCTCTTCTCCAAAATGCCCGTATTGATTTAATGTGGTACTGGGTCAGAATTGGCGCTTACAGCTCATTTTGCATCCATGTTTATGTGCCATAAGGACCGTGCTTTATAGAGCAGCTTGTTCTTGGTCCTGCCGATAAAGCCTGCTGGTTGTTCTTGGTGTGTGGGGTGCAGTGGGTGTACGGCGTGCCTTGTGTCTAGTGTGAAGTGTCCTACTTACTTAAAAATGTTTAGAGCTCTAAAAGGGTCAGTGTAATCCATGCCACCCATGCACGCAACTGACCTAGAATTAACAAAATAAAACACTTCTACGCACTTCTGGAGTAGAAAGCGTTGCATTATTCGCTGGTGGGGGACTAACACAGAGAGTTGCTTTTCTGAAGCTGTGCTCCTCTGTCCCAAGGGTGGGCAAGTACATCCCTTCTGCAAAGCCTTGTCTTGAGCTGGCGGGATGGCGGTAAGAGCAGCGGCAATGTGAATGTGCTCCCTGGGGAGATGCACCTTTGGGTGGTGGTGGCTGCAGAGACCACCAGTGGTCCTTTGGGGCCAGCAGGTGGTTCTTGCCACAGCCTGCTTTGGGGCTCGGAGAGCTGGCAGAGCTGTGTGCCCCCACACAGACCCATTTTATATGGGTCAGTAATCAGTCTTGGTGGTTGATGTTTCAAGCTATGATATTGAGTTTCCCATCTGCACCAGGCATACCAGGAATGTGCTTTTTAGCATGATTTACTGCCTTGATAGAACTGACGGTCCATGCCAGCAAGCTTGATACATTACAGGGAAGGTCTGAGCTGCCCTCGTGCCAGGGCATCCCTGTTGATTTTGAGAAAATTGTATCACAAGTTAAAGCCAAGAGGGAAGTGGTGCTTTTCCACCAGAGACCATTCACTGTCACTTTACTGGAGCACTTCTTTCCATGTCCTGCTGTCGCACGTGGCCATCAGCGCCCTCCTTCCCAGCTCCTGGTGGGCTGGTGGTGCATCTGAGCCGAGTGACCGCAGGTTGTTGCTGGAAGTGCTCAGTACAGGTGTGGTCTTGTATGAGGCTTTCTACTAAAAGTTCATGTTATGCTCCAAAATCTGAAGGGGTGACGTTCGTTTAATGAGTCAAATTATAAAACGTGGCCTTGCAGGCTTGTTTTGGTTGCTCAGAGCTACAGGACCTATTTGAGATCTGGTGGCAGCATACAAAAGGAAGATTTCCGCACGGTGTGATTTTGCAAGTAGGTTTCCAGGCGGTGACATGCAGTGGATATTGGTAGATCGAAGTATCGTCAGGTGGATTTTGACCATTAATTGTAGTGGAATGCACCATAAACTAAGGCTCATATTTGCAGCCTGCCCAGAGCTGGATGCTGTGGTTCTGGAATGTCTCCGTGGCTGACACTGGATCTTGCTTCCCATTGCTAGATTACGGCTCTGTACTGCAAGACCTAAGGCATACGTGTTGACTAGCCACAAGTTAATCATTTTAAATTAAACTGAAGGATAAATATATGTCAGCTACAAACTGCTTTTATTTCAAGGAAGTTTTATTTCAGAAGGGCAAGTTCGGAGAAGTTAGAGGAACTGGTTTGTGAAGTCCACTGGACTGAAGGCCTACAGGAGTTTCAGGTTTCTTTTTTTGTATATATATTTAAAAAAAAAGGTGCTTGGACTGTCTTAAATGAAAGGTACATCTGCTTAGAAGCTGTATTTTGAGCAGGATGAAAAGTTTGCCAAGAGGTGCTGCAGACCTTGCTGCAATAGTAAGTACCTTGAAAAAGATACCACAAGTTACCAGAAAGCCTGTATAAAATTAAGTGAAGGAGAGGACTGATCATCAGAGAGCAGAAACTACAGGGATAGTCTATGAATTGCCAAAAGCAAGAGCACAAAGAAATTTAAGATGAACAGGGGAGAAGAGAAAAAGAGGAGGAAACGAGAAGTTGGTTGTGATATTGTGAGGACCAGGCTGTAGTTGAAGGATACGTGGCTTGGACACCTCCAAAATTAGTTAGTTATGACCAATTTTCTATAGGGAAGAGGATTTGAAAATGGGAGGAAAAACAGAGTGACATACAGAAGTAACAAAAATAGATTTTATACTAGCTTCTAGATTTAGTGTTGTCAATTTAAGGAAGCAGAGAGTCTCTGGTTTAGGACTCTGGCATTCTGTTCCAGCTCCTTCAGAGCCAGGTTAAAAAAAAAAAAAAAAGTTGTTTGTCTATCAAGTTGGGTGTAGTGGTTGTGACAGCAATATAGCAAAACAATTATACTTGTATTTGCTTTAAAAGGAGAAGAGAATGAAATCCATTCACACTCTTTGCTCTAGTCTTAATGATATTCAAGGATTTAGAACAAATTTGGAATGGAAAAAAGCAATTAAATATACAAAGATAAGTGGAAAACTGGATGAAATGCATCATGGATTTGCCACAATTAGGTCATGGAAGACTAAAGTTGTATTATTGCTGGATAAATACTGGATGTCCTAGACAAAAGGAGGAGAAGACTTCAGTTCAACATGAGCATTACGGTGCTACGCTGAAAATGACTGAATTGGAAACGTGGGGTTGGCTAAAGAATGGTAAGCAGCCCAAAGGAGAAAAATTATGACTCTGGCTGCATGGATAGAGGAGTTACTGCTCTGGGTAGGTATTGCTGGAGGGCTGCTCCTTTTCCTTCATACTGGGTAAGATAACTGCTAGGGATGATTGCTGATGAGGCAAAGTTAGGAAGCACAGTCAGCACTGAGAAGGGCTGGATTGTTGCACAGGAGGAATTGGATGTCTATGATGACTGAAGCAATATGAATGACAGGATGTTAAGTAGCTCTAAACGACAAATTATCAGCTGAGTGATTATTAACAACATATCTGCTGTTAGTTGGCAGTCATCCCTTAAAACAGGCCTGGAGGAAAAGGCCCAAATGCTGTAGTCAAACAGGGATGGACTCTGATGCTGGACACGAAGTGAAAGAAAATGTGATCCTCACTGAGATCTCTTCAATGGAGATAGGCAAGTTGATATGCAAGGCGTTGGAGAGATTTCGTGTCAAATATTATACACAGTTCTGGTCACTTCTGTACAGAAAAGACAAAATTTTGGTGGAACGTGTACAGGAGCGTCCAGGCTAAAAGGATGATGTGGCATGAATACTCTGGAGCTAGACAGGAGGCTAGAACTTAAGTTGTGCAGGCTTTTGTAGCTTAGTAAGGGCAGAGAAGGAAGATAGCATCTGCTTATAAATTCCCTGGGGCAAATTCTTAGAGAACTGGAAAGGTCATAAACTGAAGTTCATCTGTAGTTTTGGATTAAAAGCTTGTTGTACAGGAGGATGACTGGATGACTTGCTGAATGAATGTTGGAGTACACGTTCACTGAAAACCAAAATGAGTTTCCCAGCTGTTGAATTTGGGATGCCCGCCCAGCTGTCTTTGTGTTAAGTCCTAGTTTGTGTTCAAGTTTGCATGCGGCTGCTGAAGAACCATGCAGCTCAGGTAACTCAAGCTGCCATAACTTTGGTGCTTCAATCCTCACCGGTAATCAACAGAAACAGAAGACACTTCCATGACGGAGGCGAGGTGAGCAGAAATGCTTATTTTTGGGGAGTAGCTATAGTCCATTCACTTGATGGTGAATGGAATTGCTGCCAAGTAAAACTCCTGGTTTAGCAACCTGGTTTAGCAGAAGGTGTCCCTGCAACCCGTCTAGTGGAAGGGATTGGAACTAGATGGTCTTTAAGGTCCTTTCCATCCCAAGCCACTCTGTGCTGCTGTGAGCACCGGGAGGGAGACATTGCCTGGGAGGGGGCTCGGGCAGAGCCTGGTGCATGGGTGATGTGGCTCCCAGCCAGGAGGACGTGTGCTCATCTACGGCTTCACTTCACCGGGTACTGCCTGACCCAGGCCTGGTGCTGAGAAAAGACCAGCGTGACCTAACCACCGGGAACACATTGAGGTATGAGACATGCCAGCTCAGACACCTCGTGCATGCTTTCTGTAGTCTGAACTCAGCTGAGGGCTTGTCTGGTACAAACTGAAAAGCTCTGTACCTCATAGAAAGCTTAATGAGCTTAATGAGTGTGTGATTTGAAGGCCCCACCGTGTTGGCTTTGATCTCTACCTGAGCATTAGGGTCTGCCCGTTTATAAGCTCTCCCGTGGCTGGGCTTTGTATGCACAGTCAAACTTCTGGAAGCTTCAAGAGGACTCTTCAAAAAGGAAGACGAATGTCATTTGTGTGGATGTGCCTTTAGAAGAATCATTTAAAAAAAAGTAAGATGCTTTGAGAATGTTTGTACATCAAAGCAAGATCAGTGTCTTGATACTGCTTTATGTCTGTTTTGAATTTATAAGGCAGGTGTCTAACTTCCTTTAGAAATATCCAGCTGCAAGCTCCTTCCGAGCCTAGTCTACCTAAAATTTCATAGTTCACGTTTTTAATGTTTGCTTTAAATGCACGTGTTTTTCCTTTTTTTTTTTTTTTCCTTTCCTCAAGAGGAGTTGTGTAATGAGTTCAATGTGTTGGCATCTCCCATAGGAAATAAACGTGAAAAGATTGTGTTGAGCCATCAAAAGAATAATTTAACAATCCCAGGGAAAATTGAATTTATTGTCTCAGTAGCTCTTAGCATGTATTATTAGGCTATTTGTTTATTGTGATTTTTTTTTCATCTGCTCTTGTTGCTCTTTTATACGAGTGTTGGGTGTATCATTAAAAAAGATGAGACTAGGGTTACGCTTTGCATTTGTGTAGTGTCTTTCATCGACAGTCTTCGTGTTCCAGATGCTATTGGATGAGGTGGATAAGTTATTATTTCAGATTCATAAAGTCAACCTAAATTTGAACAGTCTCTAGCAGTTCAGAGAGCAGAGCACGCATCTCCTGATGCTTTGTTGGGCTCCTGAAAAAACAAAATCACTCCAATAACTTCCTGTAACAATTTGAGGTCTTGGAAAAGTCTGCATTAAGAAACGGGAGGAAATGTTTGATGACTTTATTGGACAGGGAAGATAATGGCCGCATCCAGTATTGTCTGCAACTCAAGCAAGTGGAAAGAAATATCCTTATTGATGTTGTTAATAGATGAAGGAACTGAGAGTGGTCAGGGCAAGCGTGGTCAGACTGGGAAACAGCGAAATGGACTGGAGCAAGGAGGAAGTGGCTTAAAGAGATGGAGGTAAATTAATCTGGAACGTGCATGAGTAAAAAAGTATGGGAGAGAATGTGATTTTACAAAATGAGAATTATGGAACGACTGAATGAACAAACTGGGTGAATAGGGAAATGGTGGAGAAATGCTTGTCTCACACTTGAACTCAGTATGCACATTAACTCCTCTTTGAATTAAATTGGAAAGCTCATGTTTTATTCATCGCTGTGATCTAACTGGGATATCCATTAGCTGGTTGGGGTTGCACTATTCAGGAGAAGGTATCTGAATGAAGACAGTACTGCAGGGGAAGGAACAAAGCAGAACCTTACAGCAAACTGTGAGAGATCCTTTTAGGTGTGAGCATCTGCAGATTACGTGGCACTTTGCATAGTTCAGAAACAAAGCAAAGGAAAAGAGAAGAATTGTGGGAAGAAGAAAGGGGAAAGAAAAGTTGTTCTGCAGCCTCCCAGTACTCACTGGCCTCGTGCTTCCCGTTTTCCACATGGTGTGTGTGTGTTTGTGTGTGTGCGCATGCAAACAGGAGCTGAAAGAGTGTCCTTTCCTGTTGAAAGGATGATTTGATTGGTAGCAGTGTCGTTGTCTCTGTCCAGTACCTCTACACGCCATCACTACCCAAAGAACCCAGACCTTTGGATTTGTGATGACCTTTGTATGTTGTTGTCTTTTTCTGTTTGACAACTTAATCAGGGCGCGTTACCCTTTGGGAGGTCAGTGGGCCACTAGAAATGAAACTATTTCTCATGTGTTTGTGCATGCTGGGATGCATGTATGTATGTGCAGCTTAAACTAGGATGTGGGAAAATAATTTAGGGAATGGTTGGGAGAGCACTCTGAGATGATAACATGCATTTTAAATACATGTGTGTATATGTATAGTAATATTTCTGTGATTTGTTTGGCAGACTGTTACTTCTCCTGTCCACCCCCAGTGTTTTTTGACCTGTTTCTCTCTTAATTAAGAACATCTTGTCACTTCCCATGCAGGCACATACTTCTAGGAGACTTTGTTTAGATAAATGAGTTGTGTATGTGTGAGTTGTTAAAACGTGATAGATTTCACTTGTGTGTTGTATTTAATTGCAAGATTCTTATTATCTGAGTTGTTTTGCCTTTCTGAGCTTGCAATATTGCCGAAGTATATTGCTGTTGAGTTTTCGCAGTGAGTTACTTCTAGATGCCGAATGATAATTGCAGTGAGTGACAATCCTGAGTGAATTGGAATGGTAGGCAGAGTGAATGGGAATTTATGGCTTGCTTTCGCTCCATTTATATGGATGTCATTTTCGCACTGAAGATCCTCTGTGGCTGTGGGAGTTTTCAATGTAATAGAACTTTATACAATGTTTAGGGACTTAATGATAAATATAATTAATTCCATTAACTAATGTCTATTAGTGAGAAACTAGAGTCCCAGTTCTGTAACACCAGACATTTCTGCAGTGTGTTTGTGTAGATGCTTGGGGAGCATTTGCAGATATGAAGGTTTCTTGCAAGAATACAACACAAGCTTTGGTGAAGGCTTTCTGATGCTTTCATTAGTATTTTTTTTTTTTATTCTTACTGTTGTCCCCTTCTTGCAATGTTTGCTGGGCAAGTACAGGGGATTACTCCCATTATAGTATTTGGTCATAATTGCAAAAATGAAATTATACATACTAGGTTAAGCTTTCGAAGTTGTAGCTGAATTGAATCTCCAAAATCTTTGTGTGTTTAAAGTCACACATTTCAGCCTTTTTTTTTTTTTTTCTCCCTTTCTTCCTGTTTGGTAGACTGTGAGGGAAAGAAGAAACTGACTCTAATGAAGCAGAGAGTATAGGAATGCACAATGTAAGCATGCAGATTTGGCGAGAAAATGCTTTCCTCTGATCTTTGTTATAATGGTTTCAGGTATTCACTTGTGATTGTCATAAACAAAATGTGTATTTTTAGAAACAAATGTTAACTTGATTTTTTTTTTTTCTGATGAACTCCTTATTATAGCAAGCTTGTGCTATCAAAAAGTTTCTATTTTAGGAATGAGATCTGTTTTTTTTCTGTTTAATTGAAAGATGATCAGTGTCACTTCTCTCTTCCTTCCCTCTCCATCCCCCTTAAAACAAAACAAAACTTGCAGTCCTTAAACAAAAGTGTCTTTGTTTTTACATTTGTTTTATGAAATCACTTAAATCCTTTGGGAAAAGCTTTCCTCTCACAGGAAGAGGGGGGGAAAAAAACCTCCTAAAGCCAAAAACAGCAAGCCTGCTACCAGACATCACAATGTTTTGCTATCTGAATAGTAGCAGATTGCATAAAATAAGTGATTTCTCATCTTAGTGAATGAAAAAGTGCAATTGCAGAAATGCACACAAATAGACATATGGATTTCACTCAGCAAGTGTAAAATTAGGAGCACTCGGGGCGAAAATTTGCTGTGTACCTTTCTTGGAGCTTCTTTGGCCCCTCACTGGTGGGGAGGGGACTTTAAAAGTGGCATTTCAAAACTCTGCAACATGGAAAATCAAATGCTCTCTTCTGGCCTTTCTGATTTTTTTTTTTTTTTTGAACCCGCTTCCTCCTAAAAACCTCACGGTTCAACATCTTTGGGCCGTTCTGGTGCTGTGGCTGGGGTTGTGAAGCCATCCATCCTAATTTTCACAAGACAGCTCTTACAGTAGCCAGATGTGCAAATTACCCTTTACTGATCTAAGAACCTGGCAACTGACAGGAACCATTAGCAGGTAAGAGAATGAGCCATGGGCACCAAGAACTATATGAAATATTGCCCTGCTAACTTGCCTGAATAGGCTTTATTCAGAACATACACTAAAGAGCAGGAATGCTCAGAAAGAACAAGATTATTGCAGCGTATTTTCCCCTAAATGTAATAAAAATGCAAAATTGCGTCAGTGGCCTACTATTCTCAATCACCTGTATTGTTACGGGGGCTGGAGAGATTGAGGATGAAGGAAAATTGTCCAAGTAGATGCTAAATGTGAACGGAAAAAATAAGGAGGTCTCACTTAAGGCCTGGAGGTAATGGCTTATGTACTGTAGAGTAGGAAGTCAGACATTGTGCTCGAACCATGGTGTAGGGCTGACCTAGAGGACACCTTTGTCGGTATTATATGGAGAACAGGGTGTACCTTACCTAGCATCTCCTCACACCTCAGGCAGTTCTTGGGCTTTGCTTGAAATTTCCTCAGTCTGCACCCTGCGATGCCTCTGTCTATGCTCTGGCCCCAAATTACGTGGATGCTTACAGCGTGCACTAGGATTAACCGTATTCGCAGACCGTGTACGCCTGTAACTTTGATCCTGCACACTCCTGAAACAGCTGTGTCATTGCAATAGGCTTGTCCATAGCAGAAAGGTAGGGACACACATTGCTTACCAGGCTTGTTTTAATGTACTGACCCCGTAGGTACACCTGCTTATCTTTCTGGTGCTCAACGGGGGAACCGTGAGGCCACAGTGCCTTCTGAAGTAGCATCCGTACTGCCTGTGGTGTTTGTGGAGGTGGCTATATGGACATTCGTCTTATATTTCACTCATTTTTAAGTGCTCTTCGTGAAGACTAGCCCAGAGAATTAGAGGCTTTGGGGGCATGGAAGCTGAATCAACTCGGGCTTTGCTGGCTAAGCAGCAGTAATGTTTTCATTACATGGCCCAAAATTCAAGAGGCAAAATGCACGAGGAGAGGCCCTGTCCCCCAGCGACACTGAGTTTAATAAGAGATAAAATTTCTCCCTCTAAGCTTTCATTATCTGAGAACTGCTGTGAAGGTATCAAATGATGCTGTTCAGATTGGTGGAATAGACTAATTTGTTTTCCATATTACTTCTGCATCGCTGTTAGTGAGAAGATGTTTTATAGGGCACACAGCCCCTTCTTGAAATCAGATCCTCGTGCTCCACCTCCTGCGTGCACTTCCGTGCATCGTGTGTCGTTGTGGTCCATGCTAACCAAATGCTGCTAACTGCAGTAGGCTTACTTTACAGCTGAATATCACGATAGCATTATGTGTTTTGGTCAGAGGGAATCGGTGGAGCTGATGAGTGGAGGAAGACCTGTCCACCCCACAGATCCACACTCCCTCTCCTGGTGCCCCGTGTTTCCATTTTGTTGCGGGGCAGGAACGTTTTCCTAAACCTTTTCCTTCACGTAGGTGTTGGAGACTGAGGGGTCCAAGACTGATATCCAAAGTGCCCAGGGGCATTTGCAGCTGGTAATCCTGCAGTGGAATCGCAGCACCCATTGCTGCGGTCCGAGTGCGAAGGAGCCACCGTCCGAGTGGGACAGGAAGGCAAGGAGACGGTTTGCTTGTTGACATGAACTCTGTTTTGTATCAGTTGTCTGGTGTTTACTATTGCCCTTCACACACCTGAGGTTTATAAATACACCATTATATTAATTTCAGAGGTATTTAGCAAACGCAGTAATTGCAGAATAAGCTTGCCGTCCCTATCTGGAGGAGCGCTGGTGTTACGGCTGTTGTGATACAGACGCTGTCCAAATGCAAAGCGAGCTGCTGTGAGGTTCCCGTCTTTCTGCTACCTCTTTCCCATGCCTCAAACTTCCACTAATTTAAAGTGGAATTTCTAATGAGAAACAAAACCTGTTCCTTAATCAGTGTGACTTGCTTTCACGGAATGCTTCGTTCGGCTTGGTGAGAATTGTGAAAGCTGCCTAATATTTGAAGATAAAGCCTGCTGTTTTCAGCAATGAAACAGCCTGAACAGTGCTACCATCTCAGTGAAGCCGTCCTTCATTGAAGTGTAACTTGGTACTATAATATCCTGAACTGGAAGAAGTAATAAAATAGTTCTGCCCTTTGTTGTTAATAGTCTTTTTTTTTTATGTGACGTTTCTGGAGTTAAAACAGTGGGTTTAGCACTGTTTGCTTAGTACCGTCTCTTGTTAGGCAATATATAGAACACTTCTAAAATCAATTTTAAGCATTATTATAATAACTGATACATTGGAGTGTAGAAAATATTCTCTTGTTCTTTGATAGAGCAGTCACATGTATGCAATGTCTTTTTGCTTTATTTGAAATTCTTTTACACAGTTGTGTTGAGTTGCTTGGTTCTTGCTAGGCTGGGATTTTTTAATAGTCCGTGTCAGAACTCAATTTTTCATACTTGCAAAGATTGTGGTCTCTGACAGTGAAATATACCTCACTTTAGCACTGCTTATCTCGTTTATCAAGTCAAACAGCTCTTACAATTACTATCCATGATCAGCTACTTTGGCATGACAATTAATAAAGTATAAACGAGAACATAAGAGACTCTATGGTCGCCACCCTACCAACTTCACTGGGACTTCCAGTGAGTGTTCTCCAGGGATGGGATGGTGAGGACACAGGGGAAGGCAATTACAGTGTTGGAGAATGGCTGGGTTCATTCTGGCTGCTGGGCTTTGTATGTCTGAAGGCTCCTGAGAAAGTAGGGAGTGTGCCATTGGGTTGCTGTCCAGCGTCTGTCGTCTTTTTCTTTTTGATATTATCATGTCTTTGATCACAGCTACACAGCCTTTGGCAGCTTGAAGTGAAGGAGAACTTTTTTCCTCTGTTGAGAAATTACAGAATGTACATGTTTAATTGTTCTCAATTACATGATAATTTTTGTTTTAACCAATTCTTTTCTGACATGGGAAGAAAAAGGATGTGTTCTTCATGAAAAAGGGATGTGTTCTGTATGGAAACCCGTGTACAGCTTTTTTCAGATAATTAAAAGCATGTTGCAAAACTGATCTGAATTATCGTGAATTATGTAGTTAGTCCTCAGCCTAAATACATATGAAATGCAGAGTGATGCAAAATGAAGATGCCTGGTTTATTACTTTGTCTGCTTGTAAAATACTACTAACTAGTCACAAGGAAAAATCTTCTTGGGAGAAGATTCAAATTAAGCACTGTCTTTCTGTTTCAGTCATTACTTTTCTGTTGCCTTATTTATTTTTTTCTTCTAGCAATCTGCAGGATGAGTATTTAAACTAGTCATTAATGCTTCATTTTTGATGTCTGTAGTACTCTTACCTTTATGCTAATGTATGTAGATGTACAGGTCAGGACTTGACCTATATAGTAAAAATGTCTTAATGTACTTTGCAGGCTGCAGGTATTTAAATAAAAAGGAAAAAAGACGAGCTGTTGCCCAGTGCAGTAATTTTAGTTGGAGACTGACATTTCTGAAATGAATGCAGTTGTCAAAATATTCAGCATCTCAGGGCTGTTTTTCCGTTGCTGCTGTAAGTGCAGCTTGCAGAGCACTTCCAGGTCACAGTCAAGCTCTTGCATCATAGATGAGAGAAAGTAGCAATCCCTTCACAGAAAATACAGGGAGAATATCCAGAACAACATTCCCAGGAGTGTGTGTGCACATGAGGCCGGGAAAGGGAGTTGACCAGGGAGCTCTGGTTGATGACTTGCACCGCTGGCCGTGGGACCAGCGGCATACCTCGGCATCCAAGAAACATTACGTGGATGTCTCCAGGTAGTCTTGAGTCATCGCGGAGACAGCAGGCTGAATCCTCCTCCCCATCCCTTGGTATTTTTGCCGTAGCACAATGGTGTCCACATGTGTGTACACACGCAAATAATATTCTTTGTTCAGAAGCCCTGAATGTTTCTGTGGGGACCTGATCTAATTTCTAGATGAGCTTTCCCTTTCTGCAGCTGGTTTGGGCTGAATCTGGGAAAACAGTTACAGTACGTGGTCTGCATCCAAAGGAGAAGTGTTGCTCCCCTGAGGACTGCTGGCTGAGGTAGGAATCTAGTCCTGCACGGCGGGGCTGGGCTCAAACTCATCTGCCCAGGGTATCCAGGAGGTGGCACGTGAGCCCTCTGCTATGGCATTGCTCCCCTGATGGCTTCTGATGGCACTGAGCAGTGCGTGGTGGGCGTCTAGTGAGATGAGTTCCACAGCCCCCCCCAGGTGTCTTCTAAAACACCTCAAATGCTTTCAGCTTTCACTTAATGTCTGTGCTCAGAGTTGCTTTGTCTGGAAGTAGTTACATCCTCTAGAAACTCTCACTGGTGGTGTAAGATAACTTGGCAGCATCTATGAGAAAACAATTACATAGGGAAGAGGTTATTTTGAGATTTTTTTTTTTTGTCGTATCTGGAGAATTACCAAAAGCGGGGAAGTGCAAAATAGTGTGGTGTCCCCCCCCCCCCCCCAAAAAAAATTTCACACCGTTTTTTCAAAATAAATGCTTCAGCCTTTAAGTGGGTGAGTCCTTGCTCAAAAGCAGCAACTCCGAAATGTTCGTATTTGAGCCAGGAATAAAATCTTTTTTATGCAATCAGTTCATAGCTTGCTTTTGAGAAAGAAAGAATTTAGTCTTCCTTTAGAGACTTTGTTCTCTTTACAGAACATAATGAGTTTGCTTGCTTTTCAAAGGAAGAACTGAGAACTGCATTGAAGATGCTCTGCTGCGTTTTTGGCTTGATTTTTACAGAGGATAAAAGTGTTTAGCATTTAATACAGTAAACTATTTACAAAGGATAAGTTATGTAATTATGAACTTTCAAGTAAGCGTTAGTATTAATACCTGATTGTTGGCAACAACACAGTATAATATTGAAGAATTAGCAGGTACAAATATCTCTCTGAGCCTTTCTTCCTACCGAGCTGAAAATCAAGGGTGTGGCTTTGTAAGTAGAAAAATGGTTGCAGATGTAGGCTGGACCTGCACTGTTAAGGACTCTTAGATATTCCTTAAAGAGGTTTTGTTTTTCTTTTTCCTCTTATTTGCATGCCTTAATTATGTAAAAATATCTTAATTATGTAAAAGTCTCTAGTTTGGAAGCTGAAGTGCTATTTTATTTCTCCGAGTATCTTTCAGCATCCATGTGGTGATCGCCAGTTTTTAGGGGCTTGTTAATTTGCCTGTGACCGTTCGTTCATTGCTCAAATCTGTCAGATGATATCTGACTGCTTTAAAATAATAACAAACACTGTAAAATTCTTTATATGCATGGTAACCTGAAGGCAGTTTACAGATCCTGATGTAGCTGTGTAACGAACGTGCATATGGTGTACAGGGACAGATAAGAAAGTACTCCCTCGCTCTGTGGTACCTGCTGGTGAACTGCAGCTGACTCTTCAGGCAAGACACACACGTACTGGTAAAACATGCAGTGGTATTAAAATAGTGCCAGTGGCAATCAGCTCGTGATGTGCATTTGAGGGAGAAGGGTGAGAAAACAGCTGGCAGATTTTTTTACTTCCAGGTGCTAACTTGTGGTTTTATTGTCAGTGTTGGCTGCGGATGGACGAGGAGTTGAACCCAGTTTATGGAGTAGTCTTGCAAAGTGAAGTCCTGTTCCACACTAACAGAAGCAACACCAAAAGTAAGCAGGAGACCTCTTGCTGTTTTGTTATTTAAGCTTTCATGACAAGATGGCATAGGGTTGAGAGCAGTAGTTTGTCTCAGTAGAAAATGGAGGCTTCTCAAAGCTGCTGTGCTGGAAAGTGTAGTGTTCTCTTTGGCTCTCTTGTTTTTTATTCTATTCTGTATTAAAGCTATAATCACAGGATTTAGATCCCCCCTCCCCATGTACTTTTTAAGTGACCCCGTATTTCCATGAAACAAGTGATCCATGGACCAGTACCTATCAGCTGAACAGCTGATGTTCATTCCACTTTCCAGATGCGACAGAAGAGCCCCCATTCGGGGACGTTAGTAATTCCTGATGTCCTAAGCCTGGCTGGGTGTTTCCTGCTGTAGCACCTTCACATCATAGTGTAAAAGTATCAGAAAAGGTTGTATGAGGCAAAAGGAGATGGTATTTAAACATACACCCCCTCCCCCCTTTCTAGGCATCTTGCAATGTCATATAAATGCTACTGTATTTTATCATAAATTTATTATTATGGGAATTCCATTGTTTTGAAAGGATCTCTCCTGCCTGGTTTGTGGAGGCTTTTACCAAGTGCTTAGACTTCAATTACCTTAGGACTTTGCAGAAGAGTTAATGATGGAGTGACGTGATCAACTTGAGTTGTTTAGCAGGAGCACAACAACAGTTTTTCTGTTCTCTTGCACCTTTCTCTCACCATCAAGCCTGTTCCCAGGAGTGATGTGTTCAGCGTATGTGCAGGTATCTTGGCAAAATCACTGACGAGCTGCAGCATGTGGTTACTGTTTATTTTTGAGGAAGGCAGATACTCCACTTCCTAAGCCAAGAAGAAACTTTTGTCAGACAAAGCTTGATCTTTCTGTAAGCATTTTCAATCCTGCCTGTGTATTGCAGGTGCAGAGCCCGGACGGCGTGCTGGCTGCTGATCACTCCCTCTGTGGACAGAAGGATTAGAGTAGAGTTTCAGCCCTAATCCCGGGCTTCCTGTGCAGATTCGGTTCAGAGTCTTATTCCTGTTCAGTTGCTTGTGTGTTAAAGAACATGGTTTTATTTGTGCCATCCTCTCTAAATTAAAAACAAACAAACCAAAAAAACTATTACATTTTGAATGGAATTGTGTTAATTTTTAAATGGTGTTTTGATATTTATTGTATTGATAAACTATATTAAGGTCTGTGCCTTCCCTCCCACTCTTCACTGAGTAATTGTTAGGCATGTGCTATGCAAATTCATGCAGTAGAAAGAAGTGGTTATCTGTTAATTAAAACTAAATGATAGCAATTTCAGATCAAGGTTATTCCTAACTAAATTTTTTAGGATGTGAAATCTCTTAATTTTTTTTAATGAATGCTTTTATTAGTCTACTTTCTGTTATTTTTTAATTGTCCAGTAAATACGGTTCCTTTATGAACAATATGATACCTATAATATATATACACGGTATGAGCACTAGAAATATAAATTCGTTGTAGCTCATACATAAAAACATAAGGAGTTGAACATACTTAAATGGA
This sequence comes from Anser brachyrhynchus, assembly GCF_964034855.1. Classification (NCBI taxonomy): domain Eukaryota; kingdom Metazoa; phylum Chordata; class Aves; order Anseriformes; family Anatidae; genus Anser; species Anser brachyrhynchus. The sequence goes on from NC_137695.1 coordinate 121,616,518, forward strand.
AAAATTGGAAAATTTCAGATCTTGCAAATTTCATTGGTGCGCTTCTGCAGAGGGATGGCCCACGTTTCCTCATTCTCACTATTTAAAGAGATGCTTGAGTGAAAATTAAGGTTGTTTGGAAGTAGTGCTAATTAGCTCTGTGTCCCACATTGAGGGAGCTGTGAGATGCCCCTTGCTTGGGGGAGGGAAGGGATATCTTCCATCTCTGATCCATCTATGTGTAATCTCCTACTGTTGCTATTCAAAGGCCTAAAAATATACTGGATTCTGCTTCAAAAAGAAGATTGAATATATGTTATTGTAGGAACAGTGTTTGAGGTAGTTTATGCAAGAAAATAGCTGCTGTATAAAAATACCTATGGAAATGGAGATGCCTTGGCATGCCTTTGAGACAAATTAATTTGTTTTCTACACAAGTGAATACCGTTTTTCTTCAATTCTCATAGAAGCTCAGCAATAAGCCTTGAGCACAGAATACGTTCTTTATCCTGTGTGATTGGTGTGTATTTGTCTTTTAAATCTGTTTAACAAAGTAGTGCAACAAATTTGGGAGTAGCGACATGCTAGTTAGCTTTGCAGGAGGAGGCTGGGTCAGAGAAATGGGGAAATTCACGTTTTTTGCATTAGGTATGATTAGCTGGCACAAAGATTAGCTGTATCGTGTATTTCTTTTCAAACGGTTCCTGACCTCACGGGTACAAGGAAGTTGTGATCCAGCTGTAGCAGTATAAATTTGGCAAAGAAAAATAAGCATGGGTTTTGTGCAGATTTGTATATTGGCAGTAAAATATTCTCAGCTCATGGGCTTTCCTTTTACCTCGTTCTCAAATTTAAAAATAATGTTGATTTAGTGCCAAGTGTCTGTTGTTGTACCTGCCTGTTTGTATTTTAGTGCTCTTTATTGCTTTTAGTGTTTGTTTTTTTTTTCCTATGGATCCAGTCTGACACTTATGTTATTGAGGGCTGTTAATACCTGCTTAAATCAGGTATGGCTCACTAAAGTTTCTGATACACTATTAAATGAGTTTTAAATTTTGGTAATATAAAGTCTGGACTGTAAAATCTTACTTTTAATCTAGGCTTATTTGGTTAGGCTATGCTAAATCCGTTATTAAAAGTACTGGAGCTTTTTTTTTATTATTATTTTCATTTCGGATCAAATCTCTTTGAACCATGGAGACACGCACCTGTGCTCATTTTAATCCCTGTGTAGTTTTCATCAATTATCACAGCAGGAAAGAAGAAAATCAAATTGTAAAATGCTTTTGAAAAGTAAATACATTCAACCTGGGGTTCAAGTTTCTATTTTAATCGAATATCTTCTGTATTCATGCTTCTACGCAAAGCTGGGTAAGGGAGGGGTGAGAAAAGCCTTTTATGTTTTCATTGTGAAGTATCTGTTTTGAAGTGCTTTTGGTATAATATGGGTATAATGTTAGTGTTTGTAGAGGAGGACAGTTGTGTGTTTGTGTATACAGACTTTTTTTAAGCTAGTAGAAAATCTAGGTCAAGAGATTTCATTCTTATTAATAAGTCAAGGCTTTATTCAACAAAAATCTTCCTCCATGGCTAGGAAGCTTCCCGATTCGAGAAGCAGTGGTGGGGGAGGAAGTGCTGCCCCAAACATCAATGGGAGCTTTTCATTTCCATCAGTTTTAAAACATTCATCTTCCTTTCATACATCTTCTGATAACAACCCTGAAAGCTCACGGGGGCATGTTTTTCCCTTCTGCTCTAGAGCTGACGTTGGGCTGAGAAACGCAGGAAAGCCTTCCATTTTGGTGTGCAACAGGGAGCTGGGGACCCTTGGCGTTTCCCCACCACCACCACGTGAGGAACCATCCTCTGCTCCTGTAGGCCCTGCCCCGTGGCCACCTCTCCTGGCCGCCGGAGAAGACCGGTGCCCCCCAGGCAGCCAGCTGCGGCTCCCCCTCTGGCCACCTGACATGGCGGCAGCTGTGTGGTCTTACCTCAGCAAGCCGTGGGGCCTGCCCTTTGTTATAATTATTACTTTTTAAAGAAAACTTCAGTCTGGAAGCAAATGTAAAATCGCCTTTTGTTGTCCGTGGCCATGCTGGCCAAGATGTGCAGGTAATCAAATTAAGCAAATTCCCCCCCAAAACAGGTCTCATTATGTTGCTAAAATAAACTCTGGCCATGGGCCTGAATATATATATATTCTTTTTTTTTTTGGTGGAAAACATTCACTTCAGCAAAATAAGTAAATGAGAAAGCTTGCCAACTTAGTATCTCCCAGTGAATTGAACTGGGGAGTTGTAAAACATTCAGTCTCCTCCGTGGCCATGTCTGGCTTTCCAACCCCTCTGGCTTGCCAGTCGGTGACCTATTATTTCAGCTGGAGCTTGTCCCGTAGGCCTGCTCCATGTGCTTTGTGGTGTCAGTGCCCAGTGTCGCCTTCCTGGGCTGTCATGAGAGTGTCAGCCTGGGGGCTCCTCCAGAAGCCCCTCACTGTGGTGTCCTGCCTCCATGCAATCCCCTGTATTAGGGGTGTAGAAAAACCTCAGGGAAAACAGTTGTTCTGAAGCCCTTAATTTTCCTTAAAGCTTCTGGTTCGCCTTAAAACCAAAAGGAAAGGTAGTTAAATTAGGATAATTAATCATGGGACAGCTTACAAAGGGGATGTAATGAATTTTCTGCCAATTTGCAAGTTCTGTAAATCAAGATAAGAGGCTTCTCTAAAATACACTGTTTATAAGATGTGGCTGCTGTACTTGACAAAAGAATTAACTTAGATGCCATCTGTGTTGGCCTCTTGAAGTTGTTTCTGGAGTCAGACTTCAAGGTTTGGAGAGCTAGTCTGTATTTCTGTATGCAGCGTGGTATAAAGGAGGACAATTCTGAGAGAGGAAAGGTCACCAAGTTAAAAAGTTTGCGTTCAAGACTCCTCTTTTGCACTGTCCTTTTCTCCTTTTCTTGCCCAAGATAGTGTGGATGTGGGAGGAGGGCAGGATGCCTGCCCGTCTGCTGCTGCAGCAGTTGTCAACAATACGTATCTGCCCCAAAAACTTGGTTTTGTGCTGAGAGATTTTCAGATCTTCAAACGTGTGGAGTTGCAGGTCCAAACTTTCCCAAAATGAGAAGTGCAGAAGCCTTACACGTAATAGTCAGCCCGTATGACTAATATAATTGCATCTTCTTGAATAACTGCTGTAGATGTGAGGCAAACTTTGAAGCGAGTCAGTTGACACCCACACAGGATTAAATTATAACATCCCGAATAAATTGCTGTGCAGTGTAAGTGCTAAAGTAGCGTCAATACAAAGAAAGCTTGTTCCCAACAGTCCCTCTTATGTTGAATATCACTTGAAACTTCCAGGGTTAAAAAGTTAATTTGCATAGTTACATTTGCATGTAGAATGAGCAAACTTTGAGATTATTAAAGCTGGGAGCATGGGAGGGAAAAATGTCAAATGTATTTTAAGTATATATCAAATTCTGTTCATATGCCTTATATTTTACTGTGACGTCTATAGTTAGTGACCAAATGGTGACTTTTGGTTTACTATTTTTTCTTTAAAGAAATTTAATAAAATGATCATTCCCTATTTCATGGGAAGATCTGTCTTGAATTACATCATGTGAAACCCTTCAGTAGGATCTAAGCGGGACTATATCCTCCTAATTTATCCCTTTTTTTCCTAGCACGCAAACGTAACTTGAAATTGAAATGCATCATTTGTACAGTGTGAAAATGTAGCAGTAGAAACGATAACACTGCCGTAAAGATCAAGGTAGAACTCACCTTAGATGATGTAATTTTTAAAAAAGATTATTCCTTTTGTCTTTAGTGCTTTTGACAATTTTGTACTGTATGCAAACTCCTTCTTAGAAGCTTCTTATATTTGAGCTTGTAATTCAGAATGTTCAAATTCAGTGTTTAGGGTTTAATACTTGTTTGGGTGCCTGTCTTTATAGTTCATTTTATACAGAATTTTCTGCAGGAACATCAACGTATCTGGTATAATAAATGTTACCGAGTTTTACAGGGATGAGGCCATACTGACATTTTTTTTTAGTCTGGTGGAATCATCAAAATATGTATTGTCAGCTTAAAATCATCATTCTCCAACTGCTCCTGTTGTTAGGAGATGTAATTGCCTCCAGTGAAAAATACATATTTTGATGTATGAAAATGTGTGTATTTTTGAAGATGTTTATATCTCAAATCATCAGCATGATTTTCTCAGCGACGAGATCATCTGTCATAAGATAAACCAGTACAGCTGTCAGCGGAGTGGGCCTTCTTGATCCATCTTTACTATTTATAAAGGAATTGCTAGGTAATTGCACAATGAGTGACAGAGCACGATGAGCTCTCAGTTGCCCTCTGGCTTCGAGGTAGAAGAGAGACCTTGCCTTATGGGCCATTGCACAGCATTTTCCCTTATGTCTTTCTTTTTTCTCTCTGTCTTCTGCTGTGAAATATCTGAGTAGAGGTCTTGTGAACTACTGCATCTACGGTGTTTCTACTTATTAGTGATGAAGTCTGTCTACTTTATGAACTTTGTTCTATTTTAAAAGCTTTTAAAAATATTGTATGCTCTGTCCAAATAAAAATATTGTATTGTCTGAAGCTTAAGCTAATGAGCTAACAAACTGTGTGAGAATACAAGTCTCTTAAGCTTCACTCCTGATCTGACACTCGACAAAAGAAGTGGCCCAAAGCAAAGTCAAGCTGATGATGAGAGAGGTATTGTGCAGCTGTTGCCTCTTCCATGCCTTTCAATAGCGACCTGATAGAAGGTTGATAAACGTTTAAAAAAGAAGCAGTAAGGGCTGAAGTCCTCAGAAAGGAACCTGATTCCGAACGCTGATTTATACCTCTCTGAGCGTTTGCAGGTTTGGCTGCTTGCCCCTTGCCTGCATTTGCCAGCTTCCCGTTACTTAGAGCGCAGCAGTTGCCTGGATCTGTTTGCTCTTCGATATGGAAGTGCTGTAGCACTGCACTGAAATTTTGGGTAGCAGTAACTTGTATTTTAATCTAAATCTTTTAACCAATGACTGGATTTTGATGGCTAGTTCTAAACAAAGGAAAACAATCATGGTATCTTAAATATTTTTACTTGTGTAAACAGCAGTGCTTCCAATGGTCTGTTTCTAAGCTAGAATTCAATCCACGTTAGAAGTTGGTTCCTTCTCTGCTTTTCAAAACTGTGGCATGCAGCATGAAAAGATTATCATTAAATGCCTCTAATGAAGTTTGAGTCTGCAGAGCTGGCAACTTCTACATAATTCCTGCCTACGTGAACATCTACTGGGTTGTCCCAAGGATGGAGCCCACCGCCTAAGGGTGGGCTGCACTCCTGAGATGCAGGAAGAAAGGCTTTTGGTAAGGCATCCCGTGTCTGTGGGTTGCTGGGGGTCGCGACTCGTTCTGCTACTCAATTAAAATAGGATCATTGGTATCCTATATCCAGTACCCTTTTTTCCTTCGAGTTGTGATACCGTTTTATTGTTCCTGTCAGTGACGGTGGTGAACTATTGAAACAGGTCGTGAAGGGAGGCATTACACTGCCTTTGTAGTCCAGCATTTGCACGTTTAAACCTGTGGCCTGACCCAAAGTTGAAATGTTGCATATGTTCTTATTTCTAGCAAGATGGACTGTGCCTTTTTTGAAGCCTAGCTATAGTGTTAGTATTTTCTTGTCATGGTCAGTATATCTGTTTCATGTCGTCTAGTACTAACATTTTATCTGTTGACTGACGTGAAGTCCAAAACCGAGTTCACCCATCTGTATCCTTTTCTCCTCCAGCTGTAAAACATCCAAAGAGAAACAATTACAGCTGAATAACCAGGAACCAGCTTATTCAGGTTGTACTGGTTGTGGTGTACTGCAAAGGAGATGCACAGTTTCGGTGTAATGCAGGGTAAGCAAGTGGCTGTCCTCAAGGGCATATAAATCAAACTAAATTCTTGCCGTTTTTGAGTTTTAATAACTTACTGATGAAAATTTCTTAACTGGAAACATGCGTGTTAGATGTGTGGGCTGGAGAAGCTGTCAGGCCAGAAGAAAATTTGCCTTTCCAGGCTATAACATTCGTCTATATTTCATTTGTGCTTAATGAACAGATGAATTGATGACTGCTTCCCTCAGGTGACTCCCCTTGCCAGTTGTTTCATTTTTCTTCTGAAGTGCATAATTGTTTTTTTTTTTTTTTTTGACCTCTGTGTTTGTAAATGTTTCATTAATTATTTGTACTTACAATACAAACTTGAGAACTAGAGTGAATCCAATTTTTGTGCTGGGGAGTGAGCAAGCAAGGCTGTGAAACTCCTGCAAAATGTGTGCATTGCTCACTGTTTGGTGACTTTCCTACACTTGGATACTTACTGCCTTCCCATAGTTTTGACAGAAGTGCCGTGGTGCTTCTGGTCATTCAGGTATGCTGGAGAGCCATCCTGGCAGCTTCCTGGCATCGTTCCCTGGCAAAACTGTTAGGGCAAATTTTACATCAGCATCTAACTCTGACCTGAAAACCTGAGAGCTGTATTGATCTGATCATTTAATGGTGTTGGGTGTCACTGTTACTGTTTTGAATGTGGGTCATTTTCCCTTGATGATAAAGAAAAGAGAACTAACGCATCTTGGTTGGTTCAGTAGCAGGATACAAGGCTTGGGGCTTCAATGTCACCTGCACAGCTTGTCTTAGGTGGATATAGCAAGATGGGGAATATGAGAGGCCACAACCAATTTGTTCTAAGTTTGCATAAAAACTCTACTTCCCCAAACATGGCTGGATTTTCAACAAGAATTATAGTAAGTCCAAATCTGTTGAAGGCACTAAGTGACATTTGCCTAACTTTGATGTTGTAAAGACTTCTGAAAGCGTCCATGTCTTCCAGAGTGTCTGTCTTAAAATGATAATGGTGTCACTGTTGAAAAATAGAAAGAGATGTCACAATTATCAGGTCTAAAAATTTTTCTCCTTCTTAGTTCATGCTTTTAGTTTCATGCTTTTTCTTATGCTTAGTAGAGTTCTAGCTTTACCCAGTAAGTGCTACTAATTTTTGAAAAGCTTTTTTTTTTTTTTGTGAGAATACAAACAGGGTAGTGTAGTGTATCTGATTCCCTCTTCAGCTGCATATAATTACTCTCATGTTTTTTTTCATGACTGTCTTGTCTTAAAATTTCACTCAAATAACAGGCAAAGATGGTGATGGCATATGGTTGCCTGTAATGTCTGTCCTAAAGTCAAACAAATTACTTAGCTTGCATCTTATGAGCTAAAAAGTGGTTTTGCTTTCATAGGGACTATGAAAAATGAATAAAGCTAAATTGCAAACTTGAAAAAAAAAAAAAAAAGTGTTTCCTAAAGTAATATATGCCATGCGCTGCTGGGCATCCAGCACAATCAGTGAAATATAGATCACCCCTCCCATTCTCCTATATGCATAAAATTGAAGATAGTTCAGAATTTGGTTTATTTCAGGTTTTATACCCAGGCTATCATTCAGAAACCTTTATGTTTTGGCAGTAACTCCTTAAGATAGTGTATGGTCCCAGAATGATCGATAAAGACTCAAGAGGGTATGCTGTTTTTTATAGACGGAAATTGCCAGGACTGTGTCCAAGTCTCAAACCATTTTAAAGACCCCTTAAGTCATGAATCTCATTGGCATACATATTAGTATCTTTGAAAGAGTAACTCTAATTACTTTAATATTGCAGCTGTATTATCCTTTGTAGGAGTGCAATTTAGGAGTGGTTTTTTTTTTTTTAATTACTGTAGAAGTAAACAGAAACTCTTAGGAAGGATCTCTTCTTTTGCCTTAATTTCAACTTCAGTTTTGTATTTTATGGTTCTCAGTGACGTTTATAGTAATAAGGCAGTGTGGTATCTTTCTGTTTCCTTTTACAAGGAAAAAAGTAAGAAAGTTGATTGTTCTGAATTAATTTTGTAGTAATGTTTACTTAGATAATTTGGCATACTGGTCTACTCCTTAAGTCTGTCTTCTGTTCTTCTGTTGTCACTTGAATCATTATACTTGCTTTTCATCTTATACCTAATGTTTTTTTAACCATTTCACCTCCTTCCTTTGAACTCTTAGCTTGCCCATTGTCACCAAACCCAAGAGCATTCGTAAGTATTCAGGCTTTCTTCTTGAGACTCTTGACTAGAGGTGAATATTCAGAGACTGAAAACAGTAGGAGACTGTACATCGGCATATAAACTCAGTTCATATATTCACAGTTGTGTTTTTTAGTTCATGCCTCTGGAATTGTTTGTGTGTTCAGCCTGGGCGGAGTATTTTCAATCAGCTGCTGCTTATCAGTGACATTTCTTGGAGGAATGGTTCACCATGACAGTTGTGTCCATCCTCTTTGATAGTTGCCTGCCCCAGCTGCTTGTTTTACCAGACCCAAATCTGCCCGTATTTTTTGTTGTTGTTAATTTGATCAGTTTGAGTCACAGGATGGAAATCCTCCAGTTCCATCCAGCCCTGCATGGATGCTTTGCTCCGGTGTTGTAACCTCCCTGCAAGTATCGTGCTCTGCCGTGATCTTCCATTGCCATCCAAGGCTTTTTCTTCCTCAAGAGACACTATATCTCTTCTTACTCGTTTGGAGTTGTGTTTTACTTGGCTGCCCACGGATGCTTAAGAACCCTGATTTCTTCTATTATATAAAGTCTATCCTTATTCTCATTCATTTTATTTTTTTTTAATTCTAGAACGAAAAAACACCCTACAGCACCAGGTAACACACTGGCCACAAAACCTGTTTTTCTGGGTGCTTTTTTTTGTCTATTAAATTTTCATGACTGTTCATGATTCATTCCAGGAAAATGCTAGACTTCTCATTAAAAAGTTCTTAGAATAAATGTGTATTTTATCCTTTAATTTCATAAGAAGTTAACTTTAAAAGAAGTCCGGGGAGGAAGGCTGGAAGGTCAGAAGCTCTGAGTTTTGTTAGCAACTATATGACTCCATTAAGGACTCAGTTCTGTTTTGTTTTACTGATAAATGGTGCAACAGGACATGCTGATTGTAAAATGACAGCTTGTCTATACCCAATGCATGCATTTCCACACACATAGGATGCTTAATCCGTAACTGCAAATCCTAAATGAAACCCTGTTTTAAGACTAGAAAAGAGTAGCTGAGAACATGGGTAGGAAACGAACGTAAGTTAAACTAAACTCTGCTTTTTGTCTCTCCTTTGCTTATATCTATTTTTCAAACGTGCATACATACACACCAGCAAATGAAAAATTAGCGTGCTGGACTTGGTAATCTGCTTCTCGCTGAAGCTTCCTGACAGTGTAATTAACATCTGGGAGATTAATGGACCTCCTGTTTCTGTGAGTGCACTCTTAACTTTCCCTGGCAGTATATAGTGGCTGCGCTGATCTAGAGCCTTCTAGTGAGATGCTTGCAGCTGCAAGCATAGTGGTCGTGAAACTGTTAGACCTGTGAAGAAGTTTCTATCTTCCAGTTGATGCAACTCTTGCTCCAGAAAATTAGCAGTTTTTTTTGCCCGACTTCCTGTGGAAAGGAGAGTAAGGCTTTTAGATTGTGGGTGTCTTACTTTGGGATGAAACTCGCCATCCTTGTCTTCAGTGAGGTGAATTTTTCCAGCTGTGTATAGTCAGAAAATATGAAAGTCACGTTTCCCAGCTCAGAAGTGAAACCTCCTACGTCCAAGATGTTTCTGCATGTATTTGCCAGCATAGGTAGTCTAAAGCAATACCATATTACCGTGGGAAGAACAAACAAGTTAGCATCATTTACGGGAAGCCTGACTTCTCATTTCTCTGGATTTCTTCAGTTTGATTTCTCCATCTTTGTGGTGGTTTAATGCTGTATATAGGTGAGCAGATTACAGTTTTGTGATGTTGTTTTTTTATGAAAACATGTCTGTCTCCAGGAGTAGAAACTGCCAAAATTAGTGGATGTGGCCCCTTCCTAACTAAACTCTGCTAATTAATGTTTCTGAAATAATGTTCAGTAAATTGACTACACCTTCTAATTTGTTTGATCTGAGCTTTTTATCCAAAACCTTTAGAGATGTAAAGAGTAGTGACTCAGCACTCCTGCCTGTGAAAATTTAGAATATATGTTAAACAGACTGAATCTTTCTGGCATAAAACCCGCTGGCAAATGTTTCCTTGTTTCTAGTTATAGGTATGGCTGAGGTCTCCTTTACTTAATCTGCATTGTTAAATAACGTTATTCTCCTAAGGATCTGTGTGCTGTTTGGGTGCAGAAAGCATTGATATCTCTTTTGGCATAGAGAGCGTATCTGATTCATCTGAGTAGCTAGATACTTCCAGCTGCCTAGTTTCAGTTTCCTGACTTCGCTTTCTCCCCAGTGACAGCGATTAAGGTAACGCCTCATCAAAGCATCAAGTTATCAAATGTTTAATCGCCTGCTGCTGAGTTCCCGTATCAACTTATTCTTTTGTTAAGAAATCCTACATTTGTAAAGCCTTTAGTTTGGATTATGGAAACCTCAGGGTAGACTCGAGTGAGGTTTGAAGGTTTAAGTAGGTGCCTTTGGGATTGTTCGAATAAGAAGTCCATTCATGCATTCACGGATCCTTCTGAATTAGGTTTGGCTTCTCTTCTTGAGACGTGTATTTTTGTAAGTACTAAAACTTTGATTTCATACTTAGCAAGAGAATGAAAGAAGAGAGGAACATAGCAAATGAGGTTGAAAATTCTTTTTTAGAAAGGAAGTCCAAAAACTTGTTGATATTGGACAGTGAAGCAGGAAACAGCATGTGTCATGAAAGGCTCCAGCTTGTTGGCTGAAGGCTGAAACTTGAGATGCAGTCTATAAATACAAAACAAATTTCATAAAAATATTCCTTAGTGCAGTTCTGAGTATCTCAGAAGCTGTTGACTGGTAACTCTGGAGATACTTCGTGAATTTATCTGTGCATGTGCGTGCACATGCATGCACTCATACCATACCTTATTTTTTAAAAATTAATATATTTTAAAGTCCAGGATGTGTATTTCCTGCAGGAGACTGTAACGTTACCAGCAACAGATGTAAACTGGGAGCTGCAATCCATATTCGTTGCAGACTCTAACACAGAGACCACTTGCTCACTTGCCAGAGGAGCAGAAAGCAAAGAGCTCTGACTTCAGCAGGGCAGAAATGGGGGAATTAATCTGTGAAGCTATTCCCTACACAACAAGACAAAATTTTTCTGTAAAATTTTGTCATGGTTTTCTTTTAAGCAGTGCCTCCTAGGGATTTTGGAGGTGTCTTCTGTCCTGCCAAGACCACTTGGTAGGTGTAATAGCTGTCACTTGACTTGGAGGTAAAAGCAAGTGTACTTGAACTCGCTGGAGCTGTTGGTAAAGAAATATAGCTGGAACAGATTCACTACCTGTGAAAGTAAGGCTGTGCTCCCTTTTTTTCTTCCCCTCTTTCTTCACCATAAGTCAAATATGAACTTAGGTGGATCTTAGACTATGAGCTGCTCTGTTCTTTTCCCTGCGAAGTTGCTTCAGTTTTGGGACTGTACAATGTCAGTTCAGAGCTATTGCTTGAAATATGGTAGCTTGGACTATCAGAATAATTTGTAATAATAAAATAGGAATGTGTTTTTAATAATATTTATTTGGGATTTGTTGGACTAGACAAGACAAGGTTGGGAAGCTTTTTTTTCCCCCTCTCACACCATCTCTTTTAAGATCTTAAAGTACATTTATTTTTTTCTTCTTTTACCAAATACCGGAATAACAATACTACAGTATCCCCACAATAATTGAGTAGTCATAATGATGCTCATGCCTTCATGTTTGTCTTATTTCTTCTAATTTATAAGCACTTCCAGAAGGTACCCATCTGTCCCTGAATTCCCTTTGTTTTTGCTCAGTTCTGTTGTACTGCTGTTTCGATAGCAGCAAATCTTCAAGGCAAATTGTGCTAGGTCCCATCCACCTGCCCAACACAGAGATGCTTGCAAGCAAATGAACCCCTCTTCTTAGGTGTATGAATATCAAGACCCAAACTCAAGCAGATTTCCTAAATACTGGCGGTTGGGAAACATGAAGTAGTTGACTGGCAAATATTGCTGCTTCTTTTGTGTGTTGACTGTGTGAGACGACTGTTTCTTTGGATTTGTGCTTAAATAGTTTCTACAAATATTTCTGACATTTTTAGGAAAGGAATTCTTTGCTTCATCGTAACTGCAGCCTGATTGCAGGCCTGTTGCTGTGAATACCAGTGTTTGGAAAATTAACGTCATTTGGAGAAGCTCTGAGATACTTGATTAAAAGAAGCTGTTGTGCCATCTGCTTTGCCAGTAAAGGTGCTTGAGCACATAACTGTGAAATAAAGCCAAACTCCAGAAAACTCAGGTGCTTCAGTGCTTCTTTTTTTAAGTGTGTTACAGTTAGAGCTGGTCTTACCTCAAGTGGCATGTTGAGGAAAAAGAACATAAACCTAAACAGAGATTTAGGTCATATCCTGTACCTTGTAAATTTTGTATGGCTGTTTTGCATATAAGAAACAGCTTTTAATAGACGTTCATTTGAGGAAGGTAGTCTGTTATTCTTCCCGTGTGATGATGGAGATGGAGGACTTCGATTTTTATTTTTTTTTCCTGAGTGAAATAAAGTGTGTTGGAGTATGTATTTAACAAGCGCTGCTCCCTCAGCTGGGTGGAAGTCATGGGCAAGGAGGTAAGGTGGTGGGCAGGCTGGATTTCTTGCCTGCAGCTGCACAGCACTCAGCAAATCCCCTGAGAAGATGTCTCACCGCTTGTGCTCATTGCTCTGAACCATTCCTGAAGCATGTCTCTGAGCAGTTCCAGTGTGGGAAAATCATGGCATGAGAAGCCGAGAATTTATACCTGCCCGTAGGTTGTCTGTTACAATTGCAGAGCTTGGAGATTCTGCTGTTGGGACTTAGAAACGAGAGAGAACATCTGCAGCTGGCTGGATGCCCATCTGGTATCACTAGCCACCTCTTTGCAGCCTTCTCCCTACCCCCAACCGCCCCCCAAAAAAGAAGGGAAAATAAAAATCAAAGTACATACTTCTAATTTCCAGAGTTTATGCTTCTGTTGTTTAAGCCAGTGGATTGAACCTAAGGGGAGGCGTGTTGGCTGCCCTAAAACTGGCTTTGATGACATGATGATGATGAAGCTAAAAGCCTTCCTTCCCTGTTGCTGTGTTGCCAGGCACTGCTGCAAGGAGCCGCCGGGAGCTCCAGGCTGAAGAGACCTGCCTCCCCTGGGAGACCTCTGCTAAAGGTGAAGACCTCCAAGCAGACCAGGCAGATTTAGCAGGAGCTCAGGAATTTTACATCAAGGTAAAGAGATTCATTTTTCAAGCAATCTGAAGTGGTTGATGTGATTTTCAAGAAAAGGATATTCCCCCCCCCTTACTAAATAAGCACACCAATGCATCTCTGAGCATTTTCCTTCTTATGTGGATTGCTGCTTGGTACGTATGTTGTCATAGCAAAAGGTGGGGGGGTAGAATAGAAACAACAACACAGTGCATTGTAGGTTAGAAACAGAAATAATTCCTTACAATATTAGTAGAAAGATGTATCTGTGGTTTGATGTTGACAAAGAAACAGATTTCCAGAGCTCTACAGTGTGCTCAGTTTTTAGAAATGTATCCCTCTTTAATTGCTGCATTTCGAACTTAACTTTGAGCGGCCACAAAAATATGGAAGCACTTTCAGATGTCTCCAGCAACAGCAGAAGAATGAGGTTTGCATGTGATGAATTTCTGTTTACCAGCACTATAATTATTTCTTCATTTGGTCATCTAGAACTCACTCTCGCTTATAAAGGGCAAAATGCTTATGGGTGAAGACAAAATGTGACCCCAAGAACTTGGTTGAACCTACAGACAGCAGTACAGATACAAGCACTTTAGGGCATTTTACTAAGTTATGGTTTTATTAAATAGTCAGGATCTTGAATGTGGTGGTGATACATGCATAGTCTTTTCTTTATACTGATGAGATTAATTGAACTTTATGTAGCAGATTGGTTGAAAAAAAAAAAGGTAGTAGGAACATTTTCCACAGAATTCGTCAAAATTAAACGTAGGTCCTTCTAAAGGTCTTCTAACTTCTGCAGTTTTAAAATAGGTTATGCATGGTGTTAACTTCTTAGTTGGAAGGTTCCATAAATGAATATTCCTTGATTCATTTGAGAAGAATTGCAGATTTTTCCTGTTAATGCTTTATTGATCTTTTTCTGAATTAGGGCTCTGAACTAGACCAAAGTTCATCATCCTAACATTAATGGAATAAAACCAAACTCAGTGTGAGTTTTCCCATTAGTACAGTCAGCATTTCACCCCATAACCTTCCCTCATGAGATGTGTTGTACATGCCTGGCAGTAAGACCACCAAGTTTGGTGAGGCCAGCTGAGCCCTTTCTTAATCCATTCCCTTTCTCTCTGCTTCTCACGGCTTTAAGTTCAATTTCACTGAGCTTCTTCAGTCTACCAGCAAGGTCATCTTGAACAACTGAGGATGTTGTATTGAAACCTTGACAGAGCAGAAAAAACAGTAACTATACAGTGATTTCAAATGGGAGGGGAAAAAAAAAAATTTCTCTCCTTGATGTTTCCCTTTGTTACATTTACCGTAGGACTACACGAAACAATAGAAGCTGAGATAACCATGAACTTAAAATAAATAAATAAATAAATCAGTGTTTCTTCTGAATATTATGTAAAAAGTGCAGTTTTACACATTTGAGAGCGTAAGGACTCACGGAAGGTATTTGCATAATGGTATGGGGTGCGTGAATGTACTTAAGCGGGGTGCTGGTGGTGATGATTCATGCACAGAAGTGTAAAGTGCCGTAAGCTCTCGGTGATGCACAGCCTACAGACTGAAAGGCAGCCTTGAAGGCTGTTACTACCTCCAGAGAATCAGTTTGTTCTGTCTTTGTCTCTCTTGTTTCCCTTTGTCGGAGGGGTGTGTTGCTAACCAGAAACACATGACAGGAGATAGCCAAATGTTCTGGTGAAAATCAAGGGCACTTTCTAGCTGGGAAGATTTTCTGTTTCCCCTGTTTTTTTTTTCATTGATGCAACTGTTGGTGTAAATTATATGAATAATTGATCAAGGAGTTCTTGTTACCTCAAGTAATATTATGATTATTGGTTCTCAGAACTGTGTTATTCTTTGTTACATTGCAGCACTGCTTTTTTTTCCTTTAAGTTTTCCTCTGCTCCCACCCCTTTGTTCTCCCCCTCTCCTCTCTTCTCTGCAAGAACATGTTGTTTTTCTTTCGGCGTGCTCCATGATTTACTGAGAAGCGGATTCTCCTTTTTAATCGACAACAACATATTTTAAAATAATCCACGGCCCTGGGAACCGTGCAGTATACACATCTGGTTTCACATAAGCATGAATTGCTGGCTTTACAAACGTGAAACATGTAGTCCTTGCCGCAGAGCTAGCTCAAGTGTTCCGTAACTTGAGACCGTATCCGAAATAAAAACAAAATTGTATAGCTTCTTTACCATACTAATGGAAAACATTTAATTTACTTCTTAAAGCCAACCAAGAGGATGACGCAATGCTGTTCCAGCAGATTTATGGTGCCTTTCCTTCTGTAGAAATCAATACAGCTTGAAGGTGCTGTTATGGGAGCTGGCTAGTTGACTGCAATCCAGCTGCATTCGAATGTAAACTTCTGTACCGCAGACCAAAACTGATGATTTTGATTTATTCAGGCATCGCCGTATCTCTGAGATATTATGGTGTTGGATTTTATTCATAGCTTTTTCTCTGATTTACTGCCATTAACGCTAGATTGGAATTTCAAAATAGCAAATTCAGTCTGCTTATGATTTTTTTTCAAATTGTTCAGTTACTTTTTGCATTTCCTGAATTAAAGTACAGCTCTGTGTATATGCGATGTGCGCCAATGTGTGCCTGTCTGTGGGGCCTTTTTCCACGCAAAAAAGGCAAAACCAAAAAGCAGACCTTCATTCAAATGAAGTGTTAAGGGGTAGCATAATTTTCCACTTAGTACAGAAGAAGCTCTGATCATTAAATGCCTTTTTTTTTTCCTGCCAGAGGAGGCAAAATGCAACACTGTTGTTTTGGCTCAGTCCAAAAATGTTCTTACAATAGATTTTTTTTTTCCCCCAAAGAAGTGAAACAAGCAGTGCAGATTTTCATAGTAAACAACTTTTATGCCTTTATTTCCTTTTCTGTTCCCCTCTGCCCTCACTGATTCTGCTTGGACTTTAAATAAACTCTGTCCTATAAGAGGCAGTTGATGTTTCCCTTATTTTCTTCCCCAGTGGGGTTTGTCTTGTTTAAGCATTTTACTTCTGGCAGAAATTCTTTTCTAAAGTAGCCTTTAGGACAGGATCCCTGACGGTGCTTTTTTCCCCTAGTGGTGTATGTATTACCTATGGAAGACTCTTGCCGGTGGTGGTCCCTGTGGTCATAACTACCAGAAGGAAAATCATGACTACATAATTACTTTCCGGAAGTACTTTTTGTTTGTTCGCTTGTTACTAATTCCATTTCTCTAGTAACTTTAACGCAGGCTTCAATTCTCTAATCATTTTTCTCTCCCATATACTTATCAATCTCATGGTGAGTAAACAGCATGAGGAGATGCTGTAGAGGAATTGAACCAGGTGATTTATGTAGGCCTTCCCTAGAGCAGCCAAAGATGACAGGTAGGCTTGAGGTCCTTCTTTCTGGGCTGGCTCAGGGTGCGTGGTAGTGAAGAGGAAGATGCGGTTTGAAATTGTACAAGAGTCTTGGGTTGAGTTTTTTGGAATTTATTTATTTTTTTCTTGAGAGGATGGAGAATGTGATAATGAACACAATTAAGATGGACAGCACTGTTGCTGACAGTTGTTTTCTTCTTTGAAAAGACTACCACACGAGACTTAGTAGAAGTACATAAATCCTTAAAATTTATAAATTGGATTATGCTTATCTAGAGGAAACAGTGAAAACATCAGATCTACAGGCCTGAATTTCAGTACAATTTTAAACATTCTTGTAGATTTTTTGAAAAACAGAGCAGTTCTGGTATAAATACTGAATTTTTAAGACATATTGAACGTATCTTTTGCTATGAAAGTTTTTTTGAAAGTAGTATGGAGGAGCATACAGAGACAGTGTGATTGTTATGTTTTGTATAAACATAAGGACAGCTTATATCCAGTATCTGCTTGCTTAGACATAATAAAGAGACTTCTAGATATCAGATATTACCAAGAAATTTTGAACAGCCTAAATTATTTTCTGAAATGCTTCCTGAAGACCGACAAAATGCCTCAGTATTAGCCTTACTTAATTGCTGTGACGAAGCTGGATCTTCAGTATTTGTTCAGTCATAAATTTCTCCCTGGCTGCTCTTCTGCAAATTTTGTCTTGTGTTACAAAATATCAAATTACCAGGGGTATTGCCCACCAATACTCTTTAAAAATAGAGCGTTACAAGGAGCAACACCTGAATCTTGAGAAGAAGAAAGAGGCATAATTCCCCCCACCCTTCCAAACCCTCCTTTTCTTTTTTCCCAGTAGTTTCAACCAATTCTACTTAAACTATCCATTTGCAACTGAAATGCAGTTGGCTTCAACAAGCAGGTTGACACATTTTGGCAGTATGTTTAGTCCACAGGTTTCCGGTTTAACTGTTCTAAAATTCTTGTTGACATGAAAGGTCTGTCATTTAGTTCTCATTTTGCCTTTTCCCCTGTACTAACACTGGCAGTCCAGGCTGAAATATGCCATAACACTTTTAAAGCTACACTTTGAATAAAGTTTACGTTTACTGCAGCATATTTGCTTTGCTTGGTTACAGTAGTAACGCTGTATTCCCATATAAAATGAAGTTGTTAAGGAAAAAAAAAAAAAAGAAATGCTTATAGCGTTTGCACTAAAGTTCATGGAGCATGAGATTAGCTCCGCTTAGGACTCTGGTACTTTGAAGGGATTAAAAAACCTTTTCAGAAATGAATAAATACAAAACATTCTCAGACTAGCAAAACAGTATGTAAGTGATGAGAAGAAAGGCAGTAATTATTATGTGGAGAATAATCTGAATTGAAATGCCATAGTGGAAGCCACTTTATAATCTTACCATCCTACATATAAATCAAAAAGTACAGGGCATGACCTATAAAAACTGTAGTCTTTAAGCTGCTTTGAGTATGGAAAAAGAAGAATTTTTATCTAGCCTGAAATTTTGTGGTTTTTTTTTTTTCTCTGAAGTCAAACGTGAATCACTGTTCTTGCTGTTGATGTTGTCCTCGTGCTTCCAGCTCTGCCAAGCATAGGTATTGCTGCTTCATTGTAAGAGTGACTCCTACTCAGAATCTGAGTCCTCCTGCAAGCAGAAAACTGCCTGGAGGATGCAGACCTGTTGTTAAAAAACTTAAATAAGATAAGGCTAATCCTATTGTATGCTTCCACTTTAGGAGCTAGTATAGAAACTTCCCTTTCCTTGTTATGGCCCCATACCATTGGCCATGTGCCTTTTTGGATTTCTCCCCAGATTTTTTTTTCTGAAATGTTGGCTTGGAAGACATTAATATTAATAGTGTTTCATGCAGTTGTGGATTATTGCCCTTCTGTGCCAATTTACAGACTTCCAGGGGAAGAAAAATGCTCTTGCTTTTTGTGGGTCAAAGAAGGTGAAAATACGTGTCCACCTAGTCTGTTTGGCAATGGTAAACTTGCATTTCTTTAATGTGGGATGTTTCACTTTAACATGTTTTATAAAAGTAGAGATACAGTAAAGATTAGAATCCTAAATTCCTGTGATCTTTTCCTCAGCTCGTTTACAGTTTCAGAAGCAGAATTTCTGTGCATATAATATGAATTTCTGAATTGTCAGTTTGGATTGAAACTGAACCAAACTTCATGTTCCTGCCTCCAGGAAGAGCTAGCATCAGGTATTTCAAAAACAAATGTAAGAGATCTCCTGCAGGTGTAGGAGGATAATCTGCTCCCAATATTTACCTTAATCTTTTTTGTTTGGAGATTAAACTTCAAACCAATCAGTTTAATAATTTGTGTTCAATAATATAATTGCTTTATGAATATCTAGCTCTTGGAATCTTGCTAAAATATTGGTCTTACCAACTTCTGTGATAAAGATTTCCATGTCAAAGTTGTAGCTTGTTCTAAAATATATCCATGCAAATCTAAATGCATACAAGTATGTATCTTTAATAATTGAATATAGTTTTTGCCTTGTTCATTCTATTTTTAGGCTCTTGTCATATTATCTCCATAACCTTAACCATTTTAGCTGCTTTCTCCAAGCCTCATTTTGTTTAGAAAGGAAAATTATTCTGACACCCGACAAACTCCCTAGCCCTGGTGTTTTTCAAAATTAGATGCATGAAGAGAATTTCTGATTTCAGAATGAAGTTATTGTTTGAGTTCTCTAAACCTGCCTTAGCTTTCTTAAAACTTGCAGCATAATAGAAGAATTATAAATATAATAGAGAATTAGGGCATTAGAGCACATGTTCTTGAAATCAGTTTGTTTTGAAGAGGCATGCTTTTCCAGCTGTCCTAAAAATGAGTAACGTCTGTAAATAAATCCTAAGCAACGTTTGTATGCATGTAAGTAAGTAATTAGCATTTGGTATTTTTTCCTTTCTTCTAAGGAATCTAAAACTTTTCAAAGACCAGATAGTTATCAGTACATTTTGACTCACGGGGAAGAAGCTTTCTTGGGTCTAGATTAAGAGCAGAAACTTTTTGTTCTTTGATTAGCAGCTAACTT
The DNA here is from genome assembly GCF_964034855.1 of Anser brachyrhynchus. Lineage (NCBI taxonomy): Eukaryota > Metazoa > Chordata > Aves > Anseriformes > Anatidae > Anser > Anser brachyrhynchus. Next base: position 121,636,249 of record NC_137695.1, read on the forward strand.
GCGGCGTGGCCTTGGGCATGTCCTCTTGACTTGCTTGCACCAGTTTGCCATTGTATCCACTGCTGCAACCGCCACCATAAACTAGTTTGAGAGCTTTGGAGTCAAAACAAAAAAACTATAGAAACTGTTCATTATTCTGAGTAAACTCAACTTCATTTGCTATGCACTTACTCCTATGGCAATGTAAACTGCAGTGGAAATACACAGTTTAGACCATAAAGAACTACAATCAACAAAATAAAACCAGCTTGTGCAACGTGTATTGCAGTAACATGGATTTGATTTAACATAGTTAAATTTTAGGGTATTGGCCTGTACAACGATTGTGATGGAAATAAAGCTGTTTGGTTAAAAACGGGAGTGCTGCGATCAAAATAGTTAAAATAAGAGGGAAAGAAAAGATCCATCCTAAAATGAATACGTGGCAGTCTTATTTTGCCTGAGTTTTTAGCAGAAGATTTCCATTTGTGTTTTCTGCCAAGTTAATTAAATTTATGAAGAAAAGCTTGACTCCAAGTGTTTGACTTGTTAGTATCTTTTAACAAGGTTAATGTGGTGAAGGAGAATATTGATAAAAAAGAAGCTAAAGTTTAAGAGTGGACCAATGCAAGAGGTCTTTGTGTTCCTGTGTAATGTGAAGACTGAGTGTCCTGTTGAGTTTATTGTTTTATGTTTTGTACTTACTTTTGCATGTGTGCCAGAACATGCTCAGGGAAGAGGCATAAACTTTTTTTTCCCCTTTTTTCTTTCACGAATGCATTTATTTCCTGTCTAGAGTTGGAAAAGAGGAGCAACAAGAGGGGTTTTGTTAAATACAGCAAAATCTAATTACAGCTTGATTTAAAGCCACATTTACACAATGGCTGAGGGGTGAGTTCACTTCCACAAAAACAAACTCGTTGGCTTCCTACTGTGCATCGGGGAATGTGAAGGATGTGTGTCCTGGAGAGCAGCTGCCTCCCTCTGCTGGCTTGAGCTTTTCTTGCACTGTGTTGCAGCTATGTTATATGATACAAAAATAAGACTGTGCTCCTATGAGAAAGAATATTGAGGCATCAGTTCACTGGTGCTTTACTCATTTTACTGGTTATACTGCAGGTAATGTGTTATATTATGTGTTACATATGTGATCAGGCTCTGTTTTCTGTGAGCAGTAAAAATCTTGTTCCTCAAAATGGATGGCTGTTTCCTCCAGTCTGCGTTTCAAACAGTGGTATCCCTGCTGATTGAAAGAAGAAATGTTGGTGAATAAATCATGTTTTCTTGGCAACATGGTTTTCATTTGGTGTGCACCTCTGAAAGGTGCAAGCTCTCCTCTTGATTGTCTGCTGAAGTATTTCTACCGATTGTATTGGAGTAGTTGGTGAAGCATCTTTAAAATTATAGTGGTTTTCTATTTTTCGACTGTTTCTGGGTTAAATGTCTTGCTGTTCTTTTAACTCTGTTTCTGTGAGAAAAAGATTGCCTATCTCCAGCTTACTGAAATTTGAGCACATATTATGCTGTTCTCTTCCTGGGATAACCTTTGCCCAAGACCTCCATCACAGACTGCATCATAACAGCAGCTTACACTCATTTGAGACTGACGTGCACATGGTCTTTATTCTTTTCATATTTCCAGCAGATGAATGCTGGTTTTTAGCAGAGTTTTTGATGACTGTTGTGAAAGTGCCTGACCTTGCACTTTATGCTACTGCGATTCCTTCCATTTCTGCTACTCTAACTCATGAGATTACTTTTTTCTTCTAGTGCAGTAGGTACTTCAGTCCTTCTCCGTCTTGATGATTCCTTGCAGCTTTGTGTCATCAGAAAGGCTCATCTGTGCACACTCCTAACTTATAGCAAGACATCTTAGGAAAATAGGAAAAGAGACTGGGACCAGCATAATTTTGTTGATGTAGGAGCTTTTCCTTTTCAGAATAATTTCTTGTCTTTTCTCTGTAGTAACTATTTTGGTCACATTTATAAATTGCTTCAGCTCTTCTCCCACTTCTGTAGTGATCGTCTTCATCTGAACTGATAATTTCCTATGTCTCATCATGTGAAATGTTTTATGAGTCTAGAGATAAACATACTGCATTGACATTATCTAGAAAAATTGGTGCTAAGGAAGGGTTCTGGACTAGTAAAGCCCAATATATGTTTTGCAAGTATATGATGCAGTTTATCTTTCCAGTTTTTCACGTACCCTTAGTTATTTTTGCTGTCAAAATTGTTCGAAAACGTTATACTTGAGGTGGGGATAAGGGGCATGCATTTTCAAACCTAACAAAGAATTATCAAAAATACCTATATGGTGGCCCTCAGAGCAAAGCAGTTGTGCGTTGAGGGAGGCGATGTTGACAGGAGTAGTAGAAGAAAAACATCTTGCCCTGGAAGAGGGGAGGTGATGGTAGAAAGTGTCTGACAGTGAGGCTGAGTTTGCTGAGCCGTGTTTGGAGGCTGCTTGGTAAAGGCACACAAGTGAGGGGTAGATTGAGGCACGCAGGTCGGTTGGTGCCTCAGAGTGTGGGGAAAGCCTTAGAGGAGGAAAAACAGGCTTTGGGCAAGAGGGGAGTGAGCGGATGGCAGCACAGGTACGTGGTGCCACAGCAAGGAAGGAGGGACACCACAGTGTGCTCAGGACAGAGCATTGCAGCAAGGTTGGTGGAGAGAGGAAGCTAGAGAGCGAGCCGGGCTTGGACAGCCTGTGGAGGTAAAGCAGTTGAAAGAGATGGGGTTCACTGAATTGCGGTCTTTGCAGCACGGTTAGTGTTGCAGAAACACCAGAAAAGAGGATGGGTATAGGGCTGTGGAGGGTTTATAAGAGAGCCCAGCAGGGCATTTCTGACAGGTAAAGAATGAGCCAAAATGGGCTGTCCTTTTTGGCAACAGGTGGGCCAGCATACAAAGACAGGGAGGGTTGCAAGAAGCAGAGAGAAGGAAGGGACAAGATCTAATAAGATCATTCTAGCAGGGAAAGAAAGAATCATTTCCTTCAGCTTTTTTGTTTGGTGTCTGCCTATTTACCCTTGAAGGATTTCAGACCCAGCCATATTATTGTGCTGTGGGTCAACTATAATGTGGCCTGAGGTTGATGATGGAAAAAGAAGAGTGTAAAGCTCACTGTGATATGGAGAAATGTCAGTGAATAGTATGAAGACAAACATATCTCTATATATCTGTTACATAATCAGAGTCCTAGAACTACAAGAAAGCCTCTTTGCTGTGAAGTCATATCCAAGGAGCTCTGCACAGTCAAGGTCTGTCTGCTATTTGGATTGCATAAGCTTTTGTCAACATCAATCCACTTCTTTGAGATATTTATGGGCTTTAGTTAGGCCCTTGCTGCAGTTCCTGGGTTCAGTACTTCTTATTTTCTCGGAGTTGTCATGTGAAGGTCATCAAATGCAGAAAGAAAAAACAAACTCTACTTCCCAGCTGGGTTTCTCCTGCATTGTACATGGCCTTCAAATCTTAAGGTGCCCCACAGTGCTAGGAGGATCACCTTGTGGTCTTTGCCTTTTCCGCCTGGTTGTGTTGGAGCTCTGACCTAATTAAGGCGATACAAAGGAGGAAAAATCCTGCCCTCCCAAAAAAAAAGTCATATCCTACACTTCATTAGTTTTCTCCAAACCAGGGTGGTGAAGAAAACAGTGACGGGTGGGAAAATCTTGGAGCACTTGTGTGGAGGTCCCTGTCTGGAGCTTTGCCTCACCCCCTAGGGTGGCTCAGGATTCTTGCTGCTGGAGCACATCCCATGTAAAGCTGTTCTGTGGCTTGTGCATCTTCTTGTAGAGGCCTGAATTTCTGCAGTTAGTTTTTTCTAGAGGAAGTTACTTCGGGGGGAGAGGGGGGTGGATTGCCTCTTTTGTATGATTGTTTTTCCTAAACTGAACTCTTTTTAAAAATTCAATAGCTTGATAAGCACCTGGCTACTATAGACTAGTCCCTGCTGATATGCAGAAATGACTCAGGATGAGTTATAAGCTCTATTTTTCTGAAGCTTTTTTCTTCAGCTTGACTATTGTAGTATTTATTGTCATAAGAGATGCACAAATCTTCCACCCATGGCACTCCCCTAGTAAATGAACAAGCTAACCAGAAGTTCATGTTGTTTCCTTAGTGGATACATTTTCAGAGATGATGAAACTTGTCAGTTACAATGGTTGCAGAAACACAATATTAAAATACTAGGTATATGATTTTATTACTTCCCTGAAAGAGCAATAAACAAAATAAAATTCTGGAGTTTGTGAGAATTTTAAAAGGAGGACTAATTAGCTTCCTCTCCCTCTCTTTTTTTGAACACAGTGAATGTTAACTCCATTGTAAAGGAATTTAACTTCTGTGGTGAATCAAATATTTTTTTTTAAAACCATAATCTTTTGGGGGCTATGCCAGAGTGGGAAAGTTTACGGATTTAAGGCATTAGGTGGCATAACCCTACTATTGCATCTACCAGACTTAGTCGCATAATGGACTTGATGTAAAAACCAAAAAACCACAAACAAACAAAAATGGGGCCAGTAGGTCACGTTAATCAATTGTGTGCTAATCTCAAGCATTAAATGCCTGCTGTGGATTTTTCACTTAGCCCTGGTTAGTGCTGACCTGTATCAATATGGGGCATTGAGCTGCTCAGAAAGCTGGGGTTCCTCGTTCTCTGCTCTGGAAGGAGCTCCTCATGGAGGAGGAAAGCTCTCCATACATGTTACATAGGGAGTCTTAAGTGGACTTACTGCAATTTTACAACCGTGGTTGCCAGTTCTGGGGCTGTTGCCCAGCTTGCCAGAAGTAGCATTATTCCACCGAACGTAGCTTGTCGAGATAGGCCTTATTCTTCTGTAGGGCTGCTGATGTCATGGTGCTTATCATGGTAAGTCATCCAGAATTACCTGCTGTGTGATAAGACAAAATGTTTCCACTCAGGCCTGTTGAAATAGTTTGCTTCATCTTGGTATATTTTTAATTGTTTTGATTTTTTTGGAGTTTCTTAGACGGTGTGTTGAATGAAAATAAACCCTGCTTATTTTTTTCCCAAGAACCTAGTACCAGGCTGTCTGATTTGTATGAATTCTGTAGCATGCAAAGAATAGAAAATCATTTTTTCATTGAACTCAGTGGTAGTTGACTTCATTTTTCATCATTGTCCCCGAGTCCTCCTGCCGTTGCATTAGAAGAGCTTGTTATCCTAGCAGTTAATAAACTCCTTAATAACAGGGTTCTTAATGGACTTAATAAGCATAAATGCTTATGCTAGATAAATGCATAATCTGCCACCTAAATCAGCCTTCCCTGGTTTGTACATGCCAACATCTTCAAAATAATTTTCTGATCTATAAGGTGTTTTCAAGGAAGAGACGTGTTTATGCATAGATCTGTTTAATAGTGCTTAAAAATAAAAAAAAATAAAAAATGACTCACTCTCTCTTAGCGCTGCTGCCTGCCGCAGCCACAATTTGTAACTTATATTAGATTAGGTGCTGTAAGCCTCCAGAGGAGTGAAAGTATTTTCTCATGTGTCACACGAACAGTATGTGATAAGAAGCACTCTGGTGAACTGTTTAAGCAGAGAGCAAGCCTTAGATAAGTGACCTCAGCCAAAAACTATTCAGTCACTTCAGTGTGATTTAAGTTATCTCTGCCCAGAATTGCTTGGCATTAAAACTTAATTATTCTCATATCCAAGCTTGATATATTCACATCAATTCTAGATGAAGTTTTCTGTTACCTGTGGATTATTCCTGCAGGGGTTTTGTCCTCTGTTGAGCTTTCTAATATTTACATTGGCTTTCTCCTCGGTGTTCTACTAATAAGACCAGGTAGGTTCAAAGGAATGGATAAACCTATATACCCCATGCTTAATTTGTGACTGTTTCAAGTTACATCTTGATAACCCATTTCTATAAGAACACGTTCTTTTGCAATGCTCGTTCACTTGAGTTTTCACTATGATAGGCAGCCTGTAATGAAAATGTTGACTCATCTGAATGATATTTTTGTTTTCTTTATTTTGTAAGTCAGATTGCAAGATAATTTCAAATTACAAGTATTAGATCACATTTTTCTTGAATGATTGCTTATGATCTTTGCCAAGTTAGTTCTCTTACTCACCTACTTTAGTCACAGGCAAGGTTTTAAATTTCAGTGTTAAGGGAAGCAGAAGAAAGTGTTTATATAGAGTCCTGGATGATGATTACTTCATATCTCGTTAGCTTAATATTTTGAGTCTCTTCAAATTAATGGTACTCCTTGTGTTAAAGAACTTTGTGTAAAGAACAAAATGGATTTGTCTTGTAGCATAAAATAGGGGTAATCTTGAGAAGCACTAAGGCCTGTAAGGTGAAGCCTGGCTATGCATGTAATATAGCTTTCCATTCTTCTATAGATTGAGCACCAGCACCCTTTAATTTTCAAATGCTTTAATTCTAGTGCAAGTACTTGAATGACTCACCAGTTATCTAAAGCATCAGGTAACTATACCTATATTTAGCTTTGTTCTAGCTTCTTATCCTTGTTTCTATCTTAATTTTCTCAGTTGGAAGCTACAGTGAGTTTCGTCAGTGTTTAGAAAATCAAAAACCCCAAACAACCTGGGAAGCGTTCCCAAGTGTTCTCATGAGTACAACCCCTTCAGGCTCTTCAAAGGCTCTTTCTGCTGATGGTCAGGGGATGTGGAGAACAGGTCCTCTAGCTTCTTTCACAGTACCTTTAAACGCAAGGTACATAACCCCACCTGCCAGCAGGCAACACTTTCAAGTTGGAGGTGATACTTTTCTTAAAAAGAGGTGCCTTCCTTCTGCTACTTGCTGTGGGCTCTGCCCTGGTTGTGGTGTCCCTGATACGGGCCAGCTCCAGTGGTACCTTCGTTCTGCTGGTTGGGCATTGCCAAGATGATGGTCCCAGGGGGGTTTGATTCAGGCTGTCTGAACCCTAAGAAATGCACAATGAAGTGATGCAAGTGAAACTCCCAGAGAAAATGGGAACCAGTTAATTTAAGAACGTGGTTTTAGTTCGTAAAAGATAGATCAGAGATTTCCAGACCCCAGCCTTAACTACTTTCCTCGTTTGTTGAGGAAATGCTGTGTGCTACAGACGGCAGTACTTAACCATGGGTCGGGATGTCTGCCTTTTTAGCTCATTAGATCCAAGTGCTGGCTTGCAGGGGTTCAGACAAGAAATCAATACTGTTTTTCCATCTGGCTGCCTTGAAGACTATGAGAATTAAAACTGTTTATCTGTGTAAAGAGGAGAAGGAAAAAAAAAAGCTACATCCACACTGCTAGAAGTACAGCTAGCAAATACGAACTGCTGCTTGGGTTTGTTGCTGGGAAGGATCTAGTATTGATAATTTTGTACGTAAGTAGTTATGGGTACATTCCCCTGAGGTTGTAGTAGCAAGATGCGAGTAAAGTATTCAACAGTAACTTTTTTTTGGTTTTCCTCACAAATTTTGTAGATTTGCCTCCAGCAGGCTTTGCAAGTTGATGAGGTGAGTGAAGAGGTACTGTCAGCTGGAAGGCATGCTTTGTTTTCTGGAGTTCTGTGCCTCCTGATACTTCTTAGGTGTGGATTTAGTCGCCCTCTTCTTCTTTTGGACATGTGCTTTTTTCATTTTCCTTTTGCTTTTGTTGTTCTGGGATTTTTAGACATAACAAACTTCTCAAGTGTATCTATGCATCTCTTCCACTGCCAGCATATTCTACAGATAACTTTTTTTTAAAATCACCAGTCCATTTTACGTATTCCCAGTTAGCACAGTTTGATACTTCTTCCTCTCGTATTTTTATTTACTTGATGTGAGATACTCTAGTATACAATGGAAGACTTGGAGTCTCTGATCTTACTCCAGCTGCTCTCTTCTGTTGAAGCTGAAGTATGTATACAGAGGCCAAAAAAAATGTAATTACTGCAAAAAGTGAAAGATAATTTTTGGACATCTCCTTTATGCATGCTCAGATCTGTGAACGTTAATTTAAATCCCACATGCTGAATGAGTAGAGACTTCTGAATCTAGTCAATTTTTACACTGACTTATAAAGTAGAATTAAAAAAAAAAGTGTTCATAGATTTAATGTGATTGTCTCATTTTATTGCTGAGATACAAAGCAATAGTAGAAGCTACTGTTTCCTGAAGTACTGTACTAATTTTTCACAAGAAATGATTATATTGTAAGTGCCTAAAGAGAAAATGAGCTTTCTAAAGTCTTCTGAGCGTCAATATTTCAGAGCTATTTCAATTTGTTTTTAATGAAACAGATACAGAATTATATAAATGGTGTGGTTGTAAGTACTCAGAGAAACTTGAATACTTTAAATGAGACAAATGATTAGATTTTGGAGGTTAGGCATGTGTACACTGTAACTTGTGTGCTGGACGGCTCAGTATGAAAACTGTCCTGTGTGTAGGGTTATTTACATTGCTTCCCTTTGGTCCCTCCAAGTAAGGATATTTACGTTACTGAGTGGGATCTGGTAGGATTGCATGTGGCCCTGCAGCTGAGTACAGAAATGATGTTTTTTTTTGTCATACATAAATTTGTTATAAATATGAATACTACGTACAGCGAAGTAAATGTTAAACGCTTACGCAACCAAGAAATTTCCTCATGTTTCCCTTCTCCAGCAGCCCTTTTACTGTGGTTATGCTGCTTGTGTTTTGACTACAGCCAGCTGGAATTTGCTTTGAAAATATCAATGTCTGTTTTATTTGCCGATTAGCTTTGAAGCAATTTCTTTTTTAGACCCTGGTTAAAGGGGACGTTTGGGGAGCATGGAGGGACTTTCTTGTTTGGCTAAAGACTACATTATTACAGAGCATGCAGAACACGTATGTTTGAGAGTGACTGAAAGCTCCAGTTCTGACTTAATTTAATTTTGACCACTTGCCTTTTGATTTTATTTTCCAGTGGTTTTCTACCTAATTTTTACAGGGAGAAAAAAAAAAAAAGTTATATTATTACAGGATTACTGACTTCCCTTTCCACCTCTGGCATGTTTGCGATTCTCAGACTTACCACTGAGACATCATCCGCTTGAGGAAGCAGGAAACAAATGATCTAAAAAAAAAATTGCCGTCCTTTAGAGTGTACAATATTAGGAAAGATGCTGCATGAAGACCTGTAACCATCAGCCTGCATTGTGTCTAATCTTATGTTGACATAAATTCATGCCAAAAAAAAATAAATACCCACTAAAGTGATGTGTAGTCAGCAATGATAAATTACAGTGCCAGGGTGTCAAAGGTTTTTTGTGGTGGTGGTGGTGTTTTCTGTTTGGTTTGTGTTTTTTGTTTTTTAAATGTAAGACTGAAGATCACAATGCCTGTGCTTTTAGAAACTTATCCTGGAAGCACTGGGGATTTGCAGCTGGGATAAAGGGATAAAAGGCACCATTTGTTTTGGGACTCCCCAGCTGAGGATGAGTCTCTGGATGGCCACCTGAATAGTACTGATGGCGGTAATGTTAGAGCAAGTGACTTGAATGAGGTTCGTATGCCATGCTGACATGTGCTTCAAGGACATGGAGCAACATTTTTTGCCTGCAGGCCTGGGAGGGGAAGGTGAAGAAAATGCCTGCTGTTCTGGCTGGGAAGAGTTTGAGAAGGCAGACCGGTAAGTGATTTGTCCCCAGGATGTTGCAGAGTTCCCCTGATGTGCATTTGCCATCTTTTTAAGAGCATTCTCTGCCGGCAGCCCCTGTGCTGGTTGTGACGGGATCATCACTGTCCCCTCATTATAGGTGGAGAGCTGCGCTGGAAGAGGAGCGTCTGTTCAGTGGTCAGGGAGGGGGAGAAAACAAGGGGTGCGAGTCTCCAGGCTTTAGGGTTGGGCATTCATCTGTCTTCATTTATACTAATTTTTCATAACCATAGTTATGTGAATTCTTTGCACGTTTTACATTAGAGCATTGGCTAAAAGCCAAAAGCAGTCGTGGAAGCAGGGTCTGAGATCTTATCTGCCCCACAAACTTCCAGCTGCTAGGCCTATAAGCTGCCCAAGGTATAAGTGCACTCATGTTCAGGAACATTGTATGGAATAAGTCCTGAAGAGTTATTCATACAAGGGCTTTTTGCCTTGCTCCATTAAATAATTAAGACTCTCTTCCTGGAGAGGCTTCTTCATCTGTGCCAGCAAAATGCTTCTGGTTTCTTGTATGAAGACTGTGAGACTGGGTTCTGTACAAAGTCACACTTGTTGGTTTTATATGGATACAATTTCTAGTCATTAAATTAACAATCTTTCTAAGATTGAAATCTAAATTTATTTTACGCTGTACTAAAAAGGCTTGAAGTTTAGTAGGCTGTCTTCAGACTCATTAGCCTTGAAATGATAACCAATGCCATTGCATACGAAGCTAGTTTTTGTCTGGGATTCATTGTGCTGAATATCTTCAGCTCTTGCGTACAGTTCTGGGATCTGAGAGTTGTTCTGAAACTCTGGATTATGGGTGGGGACCGGAGACATGAAGTCTCAAAGGTTTTCCATCTCAGCTCCCAGCGAACTCGCTGGCAGCGGGGCGGTTTTCGAGTGGGAGCCTGCACGCTCTAGTGTCTGCGAAGAACCGCTTCATGTTCTGACAGTCGCACCTTGACTTGCTTTCTAGTTGTGTCTTGCAGCTCAACATAAACACCTTCTTGTGTAGGGAGATGTAAGAGAGCGGAAAACAGTCTTTGAAGAATAAAAAGACCAAAACAATGGGCTCTAGAGAGCTTGATAGGTCTTCATTGTCATCACAGAAGATCAAAGAAAGCCACAAAGTTGCACTTTCTACCCAGAATTGGAAATAACATCCTTAATTACAGAAGTGAGCAAGTCTGACAATTTTTCCTTCAAAGGAAGGAACGCTGCGCCTTGTTCTTCAGCTATTGCGCTGTTTGCAACATAGCATTTTTGAAAAATTACACCTGTCCTCTGATGGAAGACTTGCATTTAAAGTTTTCCTGGGCCAATCTATAGATGTCTTGATTAGGTATGCTCAGCATCGGATTGTGTCACAGATTGCAGTAAGCCAGTCATAGTGAAGAAGATACTGAATAGAAATGGAGAAGAAAGTGCCTGCGGTTGTGATAAAGAATAATACTGCGGAGGTGCTGGAGTGCACTTACTGTAGTGCATGCCTGTTTTTTCTCCTTCTGTGCTTCCAATGAGGAAAATCCAGGAACAGGTCTGTACTTGTGTGTCAGCTTTATGGCTTAAATGATATTCTTGGGATCCCTGTTTTCCACTGTGAGTACAAAAGCCGTATCCCCACTTATGAAGCCCTCTTGTGGCCTGTTTCATTGTAGTTTTAACCTCCCATGTCCTTTTGAGCAATTGACTTTTGCTACCATTATACCTCGTGTTACGACTTCAGAATCTTACATCAGTCACAATTTATTTTTTTTAAACCTGTTTGTTATTTTCTGCTAATGCATCACTTTCACTTGACTGTTGAAGGCAGAGGCTATTTCTGTAATATATTTTACAGCTTTTGGCTCGCTGGGGTCATGATCATTGTTTTTATGGAAGTCAAGCATACGCTATATGGATCCACTATTTAGGACTATTTTTGTGCTTGCCATATTATTGATGAGCAGTGTGGTCCGTTTCTGTGGTTCACCAGCTTCATGGCCATCTAGCCGGCCGGACAGAAGTCATGAAGTGGTGGTTAAGAGGCACATGTTAGTCTTCTAAAAGTCTTGATTGTGCTCACAAATGTGTAGTACTTCAAAATTAACAGTTCATACTGCATCTCTGATCAGAGAAAGGGGAATTAATGGACCCAGCTGTGAGGAAAAGTAGAGAAAAATAAGTGGAGTGGAAAGAGAAAAGGACACGAAGGATGTTTGTGTAGTTTGATGTGATTGCAGAAATATGGTGTAGAGGTGGAAGAAAACATTACAATGAAGGAGAAGTGGAAGGATCTTGGGGAGAAATGAAAGCTTGATATTGGCATGGAGATGCCGGAGTGGTGTTTGTGACAGGAAATGTATTTCAGGGTGATGACATGAAGCCTATAAATGATCTATCATTTGAATTTGGGATTTCTGTGTTCTTAGGGTGCAACCAGAACAATACTAACATCTGCATTCTCCCATGTCTGGTTGTGTGGGCAAAGTGTAAGTGCTCAGAGTAGTAAACTTCCAACAGGCTTCACTTCAGATCCTACTGTGTGTACTGGAAGCATCCATCAGTGGCAGGATGAAACACACCTTACTGACAGCTTGACTGCTCCTCCCGTGGTTCTCAGAGGTGGTAGTGGCAGATTGATGTCTTCATTTTGGTCAGCCGGGTTTTCAGTGAGGATACTGCCAATGTGTACATCTGCGGAGGTGAGGGATGGTGATGGTCTTTAGGGTGTGTGTGTTTGGGAGGGGGGGGGTTATTCGCTTGTTGTTTTTTTTTTTTTTGAGAGAGGAAGAAATGAATGCTATTAAAAAAAAAAAAAGTTGTTTTTAAATCAGTCTTAGTGGTGTCCTGCAGAGAATCCCTGTTTTGTTATTGGGACTTCTCTACCTGTTATTAAGTACCTAAAGCAGCAGTCTAGGACGCTTAGGGATATAATCAGCATATTTGAAAAGAGAATCAGCCCTAAAGTTGGATGTTAGCTTACTAACTCTGAAACGTGATCAGTACCATTTCTGTGTATGTGCATGCACACATGTACAGGTAACTGCTTTCTTACCAGGTTCAAATTAGGATCAATTCATAAAATATCCTTGTGCTCCTTAAAATGAACATATCTTTTTCTACGCTGAGTGCCAAACCTGAAGGCTGATCTGATATTTGTGACTTCCTGAGAAAGGTTTACTTGGCAAACACTAGGCCTGTGTTTTATTTCCCTCCATAAACGACGATGGTGTTCGTGGTGCATTTACCACCAGCCTGCAGACTGCCCAAACTTCAAGCACTTGCTGAGAAGGGAGAGGACACACCAAGTAACTACTGTGAAGTCAAAAAGGTAGTTTCCCCAAGAAAAAGAAAATAATGCTAGATAAATATTTCTGAAAATCAAAATCTAGAAAAATTTGTGAAAGAAAAAATTAACCCTACATCGTTTAATCCGTCTAAATGCAAAAAAAAAATACCAACATACATGAATCTTAAGATTTTGTTGTTGTTGTTTGTTATGTATACATAACCATGGGATGGTTTAGCTTGATTTCTTCTAAAAGTCTAATGAATGCACCAAGCCAAGTAAAATATTCATTAGAGTAATTGGTTCAGTTCAACCTCCCAAGGCTACAGCTTGGAAATACACACACTGTTGCCTTTAGAAATGCAGCATGTTGATTCAACAACGTTTTTACTCAACTCATTTTCATTCCATATGCTTACTATATTTTGCAAAACTCGTTTAAGTAAATGCTGTAGCAGTTTCCAAGCAATATTTGGTATTTTTTTTAAGTCAAAAGTTAACTATTATCCGGAGTGAAATGTGTTCAGTCATAAGGCACATCAGATTTTTTTTTTATTTTAAAATATTTCTGAGTTGAAACCACTGTACGTTTAAGTACTTAAAAAAAGCTCTCATAGCACAGAAAAAGTTTTGTTCCCAAAATAGACATCCATCTGTTAACTCACTTAGAAGTGCCTAAATGACGTGTAAAATTTATTAATATGCAAGCTAGGCAATTTTCAGTTCTAAGATTTGGTTTTGGTTTCATATCAGTTCATCCTGTCCATAGGTTTTCCTCTCTTCTCCCCTCTGTGATGGGCATCTGCATTGGACCATATGGTTTTGGAAACTGTTGATTGAAACCGTTCTGTCAAGAACGGGGCCGGAAAAAGCCTACCTTGCTTTTCATTTCTAAAAACATTGTAGAGCCCTTCTGTTTCCATGCGGAGGAGCAGGAAACTCGAAGTTCAGCCCAGATGGATCTTTTGTGCCAGGGACAAGCTTTTGCTTTCTATGAAAGCCTGCCGAATATTGGCCAACTCGCCTACCTTTCACAACTTGCTCACTTCCAACAGAGATTTGCTGGGGCTGCGAAGCCTCTTGTTACGGTGTCCTCAGGAAACCTCTCCCAGCCTCCCTAGCTGGCATGCGTACTCATGGCCGTATCCTGTCACAGGTCCTGCGTGTGATCCAGGCACTTGTGTGCGGTCACCACGGGCGGTGAGGAGGTTGGCAGAGCTCTGCCTTGTGCTCGGCAGGGGTTTTAGCTGACCGCCTTTGCCCTCGTCAACCACCGCAGGCTCCAAACATCAGACGCGAGGTGCTGTTCCCTGCACCTCCTTTTCCCTCCAGATTGTCCGAGGAGGTAGAAGTGACTGACAGAATAGATACAGAAATTCAGACTATTATAGCTGGCCTTTTAAGCTAACCACAGAGGTTTAGTGAGTGTTCATTGTGCTGCAGAACGGAAAATCGGTGTCTCTTGAAATACCAGATTTGCAATTGTCAACCAGGAAGCACTGTATTGGAGGACCCTGAGCTGCCATGTCACGTTGGATGTGGTAGGGCTGACCCCCAACTACAGGTCACAGCTTAAAAAAGAACACTGTTTGTATTTTCTTTCAGAGCCAGCAGCTCATGGGAAGGAGGCAGGAGGCTGGGCCTGTGCAGGAGCGATCTGTGAGGGCCCGGGGAGCTGCTGGGCCAGCAGGGGACGTGCAGCTGAAACTTATTTAATTTCTCTTTAAGGACTCTGGGTCTCTTTGTCACCTGTCATAAGGTGGCTTGGTGGTCTGTGGATGTGGATTAGATTAAAAGAATGACTTTAGAGCCTTTTGTGTGTCTGTCGTTGCTTACCAAACAGGAGTAGCCCCATAAGCTGGATCAGAGGGCTGGGGTCAAGACTCTTAGGCCCGTTCCCCTGTTAGTACCTTTGGCAAAATGTTGTTAGAAAAGTCATTATAGATCTGATCGTCTAAGAACTGTCAATCTTCTTCACTGGGATTCACATCTCCTGAACTCTCTTTAAATTAAGTTTTTAACCTGTGTGTAACAGCCCCCTGCTGTTATTCATGAAATATATAGTTTTCTGGATTCAAGCCATGCTGCTGAGAAACTTGGAATATTCCACAGAGTTTTAAAGAAGCACGGTTTATAAAAATTGATGAGCTCCTTAGATGATGTAATCCGAAAAGGAAGACTTAATAAAATAAACTCCTTAGTTTATTGCAACACAAAACTTAATGTTGACTGAAAGTTGACTCAAGGGGCAAAATGTCACTCTTCCTGCATTTCATTTTTATTTCTCGCAATATATAGCTTTGAGAATATTTTTCATATAGAAATGAAGTCTGCATCTAGCACAGAATGATTCTTTTTATGAGCAATTTTCCCTGGCAGATTAAGAAAGCTGTGACACAGCTATTTGCATATTATCAATAAATACGGTCTTGCACTGTTACCACATGGAAGTCTTGTTCCATTGGTAACGTTTTATGCAGTAGCAAACATAATTTTTGTACTGAAGTAAAAATACGATACATAAATGTTTATGAACAACCTTTAATATCATGTACTTGGACTGTACCTGATACTGTATGGTGCTGATAAAAGAATGGGAAAAAATGCCAGCGTGGGCATGTAGAAACTCATTATTGCAGTGGATCTTGTAAGTGTAATGTTTATGGATATGTTTTATGTGTAACGTAGTGGAACATCTTAACAATGTGTTTTAAAATTATATACACCTAATTCTGTACTATGATGATAGTATGGCAATATCAATCCTGAAAAATCTACTGTATCTTATGAGAGGCAGCTTAGCTACCTGGCACTTTAGAAAAACCAACTGTGTATTTCCATCCTGACAGTGAAGTTTAGAAACCATTTGGCCACTATTGAACAAGGTAATATATGAACCATAGAGGAACAGGAAACTTCTGAATTTTGTTGTGCTGATCAGAAAGAAGATTTATGGTAATATACTGCTCAGGAATACTAAATTGCAGTGCTTGTGTCTTCTTTTCATTATTATTTACCCAATACTTTGTTTCCTGAATAACTGTAGGAGCTGTTGGCATCTTTCTAGTATGCAATGGTCTCTTAGATCAAAACATTCCTTACTTTTGAGGACTTGCATATTTATAAGATGCATGTAAGGTTTACTTGAATAAGTTCCCCATACTTCTAAGGAGTGTTGGCTTGCTGAAAGTGTTTTCCAAACGAGTTCAGTTGTTTTGCATAATGGCACAAATTTCCTTGGCATTTCCACCAAAGCCTCGTGAAAGCTGTTAGGACTTCATGTGCCAGTGCACACACAAGCCCTCAGGTCATCTGAATATCTGCCCACGTGTGAATGTAAAGGACAGAGGTGGTCCTGTTTGACTTCTGTAGGGCTACTGTGCACTGAAAGCCTGCATTTAGTACCTTGCTGGTCAAAGGTCTGCCTTGTAGATTGTGAACTACAGTAAATAAATCAGTCTGAGACCTACTGTGTGTATTACATTGGTAATGTGTGCATTTAAAACAAGAATCCCTACTGATAGAGTCCACTACTACGTTGTGTTCTCTCACTCCAATAGATCCAGCAAACCACAAGTGGTCAGCTCTGAAAGCACACTCCTAAATATATCCTTTTTTTCAGAGACGGATACAACCCCCTCTCAGAGGCAAACGTTTTTGGGGTAGGGGGCGAAAAGCCAAAACAGCGATGCACAGGAATTATTATTATTATTATTATTTTCCTGCACCTGGCTGACTAACAGCCCCGAATCCCAACGCTTTCGGCTGGCAGGTGCGACGTGCCCACGCCGTAGGTCCCCGAGCAGGGTGGCTGAGCAGCTCGGCGCTAGGGCAGGCAGCTATAATTAGCTTAGCAGCCCGCTAAGCAGCGCTGGGCTGGCCGGGTGGGAGCCGCAGCGAGCATGTGCTGGATCCTGCATGTGCCCGGCTCTTATTGGCGGGCGAGGCTGCTGCCTGCCGGTTTGATAGGTTTCCCCAGTCATCTTCGTGCTGCATTACAGACATAGATACAGAGGTACTGTGTGCACGCAACGGTAGAGGTGCTCGGCTTGTAGCGTAAAAGCAAGCCCGCGGATGAAAGGCATTGGTCTTTGTTATAAAACATCAGTGCTTAAGGACTGCTAGCCGCGAGCGGAGAGGTCGGTGGAGGAGTTTTACTTCGTGGTAATTACTTTCAGGTCTTTATCTCTCTGGTAAAACACAGTCATGCATGAAATGAATACTGTTAATCATGTCATCAGTTTAATTTGATCTCGCCTTCATTAATATTGTGTGTACTCCAGTGGGAGAGCCGTCAGATTACAAAATGTCATTAGAGTGGATTTAGTACAAAAATAGAGTGTATTTGTGCGGGAATATTGCTTTCATGTGAAATTTTGAGCCTGTGCATTGGAGTAATTTTACTGGTTGCCTTTTGTAATGCTAGTAGAAATATTTCTTTTATTGAGATGTGTTCTGCAAAGCGATTGAATTAGAGCATTTATGACTATTGGTACATGAAGAGAAATCTCTGAACAGTGATTAGTTTAAAGAGTAATTCTGTGAAGCGTTCTTTAATTTGATCAGACCAATAACTATCTTGATGCTGCTCTAGCAGAAAGATAGAGGGAAGAGGAGTAATATTCTATTGTTCTTTCAACAAAGATGCTGTAGCCTTCATGTCTGGGTGGATTCTTTGTTTCATCGACAGGATTTTATTTTCAGTGGCTTTCAAAATGTGAAACTAAAGCAACCCTGCCTGGTAGATTGCAGTATATCCTTTGCTTGCACGCGCACACGTATAGACGTAAATGCCTGTATTGTTCTCAAAGGCTGAATTTTGGCCCAAAGCCTTGTTTATTGTCAGAACTGCCTTCAGCAGTAGAATGAAACAAGATGCATATGCCAGTCTTTTCCTCTGTGATTCTGAGACTATTTTTACAGTATTTACCAGTGTCATATACTCATTTAAGTTCTTCTCGTTCTTGACCTACGCATCAATTGATCACAACTTTTCCAATAAAAAAGCGTGTATATTTAATGAGCACTTCTTACAGTGAAAGCTGTTCAGAACAGAGGGAAGCAAGCACGAAGTGTGTGTATATGTGTGTGTGTGTATATATATATAAAAGTCTTAATATAGCCGTGCTTCATTTGATGGTGTTTGAATACTGAGGCTGACTGTTGAGATTTGGAAGTTGATGCCCTTGTCTGTGTCAGACTCCAGAGCCCACATAAACTTGTGTATTAAGTCACCAGTCATCCGGCTGGCTGGCTGCCACCATGCGTCTGAGGTACGAGTCGCTTGTCTCAGCCAGTGTCAGAAAGGTGTCAGGAACAGGAGCTATTTTGGTACTAGCCTTCACTCTTCCCTCCGCACCTCTCGATGAGGATGTTCTTCTCCCTCCTGCGTAGACCAAAGCAAAATCAAGTCATTTGCTCCTAAACTATGTGGTGTGAAAATACATCGCCTCCTGAATAGATGCCCTTAGCAAATAGATAAATGCTCACTTTTTAACTTTATATGGCTGTGGGTACAACAGTTATGCATGCTTTGTATTTGTGACAGTGTATTCAAAAGGAAAAGTGTTTGGGATGTTTAAATCACAGCTAGCACCTAACAGTTTCTTTGAATTTTTGCTACTGACTAGAATAGTTACCTTGTTGTCTGCATTCATCTGGGTTTTATTTCCAACATTACTTCTTTTATGCAGACTTGGAAAATAGCTGTTAAGCTCAGACAGGGAGGTCCCAGGTTGTGAAGGCATGTTCTCAGGGTGTCACGTATTCCCTCATTGCTTCCAAATTAGCAACCAGAAGCTTCTTTAAGAGGTTTTAAGCTAACTTTTGTCTTCTACCTTTTTAACAGGCTTTTATGAAGTATATATCTTCATGACCTTTGTTACAGCATCCCGTGAAGGAATAAGTAATGGTTAGTTAAATAAATATAGAAAGTAAAATCCCCAGCTGAATTATGTATTTACCATATCCAGACAGCTTATTTTCAGGAGAGGCTGACATATCTTGCATTTTATTTTCTGCTTCATGTGTTGAGCTATCAATATTTGTAAGTAACATAAGGCAAAGCTGGACAAAATGCTATAAAAGTTAGCATATTTGTGGTGGTGGATACAGCTACCACCACCACCTGATGGAACTGGAATACTGCACCAGTAGCTATTAAGGTGTGGACCTCTTTACTTCCAAAAAGAGCTGTGATGATCTATACAAGCGTCACCAGAAAAAATGACAGTCATGAAACTAGAGCTGGTGACACTATAATTGAAACTTGCAGTGCTTTAACAGCAAGGAATAAGCTACGTTGTTATTGCTTCTCTCTTTTTTTATAATAACCTCTTTTTTCTTCTTGGTAAACAAAGAAATTGAAGCAACAGTTCATGTGGACTGCTCTCTATAAACAACAAAAAAAAGTTGCCATCTTCGTTGCTATAAACATATTTTAACAATAACCAGCTTATTGCTACAGGAAATCTAGCATGCTTCAGATTATTCTTCATGAGATTTTATATTCCCATTTTGCCAGCAAGTTTTTTAAGTTTTTAATTGCTCTTTATGAGGAGCTGTGTGCAGTACGTGTTTGCTGTGTGGCTCTGCAAACTGCCCTTATTTCTGATGTGTTGCTCTGTAATTAAATCTATAAGTCATTTGTTATGTGAAAGGGAAACTTCCCTTTCCGACCCAGAATGCGGCGTGTGGTATGCGTACGCATGGTGAGAGCAGAAAAGTATGTCACAAAAATGAGTATCTCAGCTGCTGGAATGTTTCATCATATGTATATAACTGGCATAGAGTCACTTCAGTCATCTGTCACTAAGATATGTTTGTGTAGAAATGAGTATGTTGTTAACGCTTTCAGTGTCATACTGGTAATTTCATTATAACCCGATGGAAATAATCATATTCCTTGAAGAGGAGTGTTTTCAGAAGCGTTGGTTTTGGCTGCTAGCTGAAGATGGATATATGCAGTAAGCTGAGTACCAGTAATAAACAGCGTTACACTACCTCTGGTTTATTAAGGTATTACGTCTTTTTAGCATTACGTGTATAAGTGAATTTTGCATCAGTTAAAACGATACCAAACCTAAAAGAGAAGGGTGATGCTTAAGGTTAATGCATTTTTTTTTTGCGGTCTGTAAGCAATGAGAGACTCCAGAAGGAACGGTCAAGATAGGGATTTAAGATATTACCAACATGTTTATTTTGCAGGATTTGCACTTATATGCCGTGTTGTTTTTAAAGTTGAGTAGCAGTAAGTGATCTGTGTAAAGGTTTACGTTAAAATGAGAACAGTGCCCTGAGGCACCTTTCTCCTTTTCCTCTGTTTTTGGAACCGACTCCAATTATCACTCTGCTGACGGAATGTCAGTCTGCTTAAGTGGTCGACACATTCAATAGGATATCTGTAAGTGCTGCTTATAACACACTGAAAGTTCATGGGAGATCAATAGCCTGTTTGTTCCCTGTGTTTTGTTGGGTGAAGGTCTTTCTTCTTGTAAATCTCATAACTTTGGGGTTGGGGTGAGCAGGAGGGGCCTGGACGAGAAGATGAGGGACGTCCTTTGCGAGGTGTGTGGTAAGTAGAGGAGGCCTCACTGCCCCCACACTCTTACAGCACCGCTCCAGCAACACTGATGAACGGGATCCAAAATGTGACCGTGTCTCCTGTGTGCAAAGAGGGGCAGTGAGAAGAAAGCTCCCCTCCTTGCCAGGCAGCGCGAGCAGTTGATGGGGAAGTGGCTCCAATGGGGCCGCGCTTCCTCTCCTGTGGGCCTCTCGCTTGCCTGCTGCAATTCATTCCAGGGGCTAACTGTGTGGAGCTGGAGACATATAGAGGATGAAACATGCATACCTCTAGGCACCTTTGTGTCAAACGTTTGCAATATATAAAGGAAGATTGTGTTCTATTGATCAGGGGGACGCAAGCAGCAATATTTTCTTGCTGTGGTTCTCGCAACTGCAGTGTTTTCCCTCGGTTGTATACATCTGGCGGAGGAGATTGAAAACAAAATGGATATATATATTTATTTGTTTCCTACGTTTAATCTCCTGTAACAATTAATTTTAATTGTTTGTAAATGTATTACCTGAGGTATTAACGTGGCTTGATAGATTTAATGTAGAATGCAACTGGCAAATCATAATCCTGGTTGCTGTTGTCTGGGTAATGCTGGCAACAAGATTCCTGTCTCATTTCTCATTGTCTTTTGTGGATGTCTTTCAGCCACCTGTAGGCACCGCTGCTTGCTGCAGTCTTTCCACAGAGCTGCTGAAGTTTTCAACCCAGATCCTCAATTTGTAAACATGTCATTTTTAAACGTGAATCATCTATTCCCTTCCATAACTGACATTGCTTGTTGTGCCTGATACTTCTGTGGTATATTGGTTTATTAATTGAAGCAGTATGTTATTTATACTGCAGATGATTATATGACCGTCTATTTTATTGGCTGTATATCTCTTGGGTCTTGTGGAATGGTTTTTACTGCATCCATTCCTAATGAGAATGTGCATACTACAAAATCTCAATGACAAAAAAGAAAAGGATGATAAATTACTGCCTTTCCTTTAGAGGACCTTAGCATTTGGGAAGTTGGTAGACTAGCCCAAAGATCAGGTTATTCTGTTCCCTTGTTAGGAAGTCTGTATGAATGCTTTCAGTATCCAAGTCATGCAGTCTGTGGTACAACTTATATGGATTAATAGTGCCACTTAAATGGAGAGAAATTTGAATGTGCAGGTTTGCATGGGTATGTATGTTTTCAGAAGTTTGGGAATGTTTGGCTCCTGTATCTGCTTGCAGTCAATGGTTATAATCAGCTCTTTTAAAATCTGGGTACTGTTATTGTAGGTAGTGATAATAAAGTAATGATAATAAAGGAGAGGTATTAATATGATGAGATGGCTGATAATTCAGACACACAATATGATACAGCCTCTGTCCCAAAGCATTCTCTGCCTGCATTATCTAGACAGAAAAAGGCAAGAGAGGAAGAGAAAAAACAGAGATGAAGATCGAAGCGTCTTTTATGTGACCACAGGCTGTGGGCTTGCAAGGTAGGCTGAACAGTCTGTGCTTTAGGGTCATAAACCATCGCTGCAAATGTCTTTTAAAAGGGTGAAAAAGATCAGTATAACTGCTCCTGCCTGTGTAAGCACTGACAGTACAAACTTGCCAGGATAAGGATGATTTCCTTCTGTCTCAGTGTCATAATTGGCACTGGGTATTTTGGGCACTGCAGTCATCCAGAAATGAGTGTGCAGCTTTGTATTTCTACTGTGATCTTAAAACAGCAGTCTAATCAGAAGATGTATGAGGGACTCGATAAATTGCATCCCTTTCTCTTTCATTACTGTTACATCAACACTATTAAAATCTGTGTGCCGTCCCCTCTGCCCCCCCATTTTCCTTTGGCATATTGTGGAATGCAGATTGCTGCTTTGGCCTCTGAGTCCCCAGGGACTTGGTGAAGCCCAGCGGAGGCAGTGTGCTTGCTGATAATTTAATGTGGAAGGCAGGTATCGTGGTTGGTGCAACAGAACAGGACCTTGAAGTAGTAGATGGCCCTATTGTCCTTAAACGTTCAGTTCTTTTTCTTCCCTGTCTCCTTTCTAAATTCGTCTGCCCCATTTTCCCATTCAAATCCATCTTCTCTTTTGTATTCACTTTCTCCAATCAAGCTCTCTCTGCCTTTCAGCTTCTATCTGCCATTCAACCCTCTGCTCTTTGACATCTTCACAATCACCACTCCCTATTGAGTGGGCAATATCTAAAAATACCTTGTAGGTGGAGGTGGCCAAGAAGGGCATGCAGGTGAAGAATTCAAGTTCTCCTACCAAAAAAGACCTGATTTTTTTTTCCCTTGTTTTGTTAATTATTTGCTTACTGATGGAAGATGTCCTTGGCTCCTGCATGGAAAGCTCATTTTGACAAACGCGAATCTTACCCCTGACCTTTCCAAGTCTGGCATGTCTGCTTTTCTTCTCTTACCTCTTTACTGAAAACAAGTGTTGCTCTTCATCTTCCTGTCATCCCCCTGTCATCTCTGCATGAGGGCTTTCCAAAGTGATTAATGAGTTTTGCTGACTGTTTTCTGAAAACAGGGCCCGTGTCTTTCGATCACGTCTCCGTGCAGGTACCCCACATCCTCGGGGCCTCTACAAGGTGGTGACCTGAGGAGCTGCCCCTACCCCTCTTGTAGGTGTCGCAGGCAGCAGCGGCACAGCACTGACCTGAATCTTCACAGCTTCGCTGCTGCATACAGGGCTGCAAACCCCGTGGATGCTTTCTGGCCTAGTGTCACGTCGGTTTTGCTCTTCTTTGCTGGCTACTTGGTGAATTTGCTGCGCTGGCTGCCTAAAGGGTCCTGCGGGAGGCCAGCAGCTCTGATTCTGCCCCGGGAGGAGGTTTTTTGTGTGCTTACATCAAGTCCTTGCAGAGCAACAGCCAAGCAAATAGTTTGGCTGAAGTATATAGGGCTTGGGTTCGTTGTCTGTAGTGTGGCTAGATAAGGGATTTTTCCTATGGTACATGTTGAAAAACTGTGGTGCTTCTTTACTATTGACTGTGGTTTTTAGCTCTCTAAAGAACCTGAGTTTCTGCAAGTATTTTCTCTTTCCTTATGCTACAAAGCAACTTACACTTTCTTATTTTACTTCAGCATGACTCTGAAGCCTAAACTTGCATCAAAAGCGTGTTTGCAACTAAGTCTTAAATCCATTCTTAGAAGACATCTACAAATACTGAATCCATCTGGTGTTGAATTACTATTGATTTTTTTTTTTTTTGCAAGCATGCTGAAACTGGATTGATGCTTCCCTCATCTCCAAGAAATACGTACATCTGCCATTTATAGCAGCTCTTCTGACTTTGTGGAACTTACTTCTGGAGGCAGTAGGATCCTATACAGAGCTTTTTTTTCTGCTTCTTGCCAAAATCAAGTATGGAATTATCAACGTATATACATAACTCTTGGGGAGGAGTAAAGAGGATGGAGCCAGGCTCTTCTCAGAGGCATTCCATGACCGGACAAGAGGCAATGGGCACAAACTGAGACATGGGAAATTCCATATAAGCATAATAATTTTATTTTTTTTTCTGTAAGAATGGACAAATGTTGGCACAGGTTACCCAGGAAGGTCCTTGGAGATCTCCAAAAGCCATCTGGACATGATCCTGGCCAACAGGCTGTAGGTGGCCCTGCTTGCAGCAACAGGTTGGACCAGACGACCTAGAGAGGTGCCTTCCAGGCTCAGCTGTTCTGCAGTTCTGTGATCAGAGATCTCCCAACAGCTGACCACGTAAGGCCTCTCACCTTTAGGCGAGTTATTTTTTCTGTATTAATCCTGCTATCCAAAATTACTTCATTTATACCTATCCTTATGTGTGAGTGTGCACGTGTACATATGATAAGCATACATCTACCTATTTCTAGCTGCTGTATAAACATAACTGGAGTCAAGGACAAA